>NW_026521195.1:1201613-2403226 GCF_021234435.1 Artibeus jamaicensis | reverse complement strand
AAGTAGTTATTTCTTCTGCATTGGTAGAAATAATTATATTCCTTTTAATGACTGTGGTGAATTACATTTTTGAGGTTAGACCACCTTGAAGTTCCTCAGCTTTATTGTAAGGTATTACATTTCATTTGCTGTTGTATTTAGTTGTAATTTTATTTATGATTATCATAAATTTATCAAATGGTTATATTTTATTTATAAGTTTTATGTTTATGTTCATAATTGGAATGATAATTATATTCTATTGTCATTAGCCCTTTTTCAGATTATACTAGACTCAAAACTTGAAATTGGCAGTTATATTTTCTGCTTTCTCTCTTCCATAAGATAGAAATTATTATTTTTTTAATAGTAAGATTTTCCTAGTAAAATCACCAGGTTCTGGAGATTTTAGGTGCATGAAAAGGTTTTCAGTACCATTTCAATTTTTTAAACTGGTTATTCAGGTTTTATAGGTAGTTCTGTGCCAGTGTTGATATATACATTTTTTAAATCTACTCTTTTATCTAGGTTTAAAAAATTTTTGCATTTAATTGTTGATAAGGCTGACTGTTTGCTGTTGATACTCTTCTGGGTCTGTGTTTATGCTTTTTTATTCATCAGTTTGTGAGTCTTTCTTTCTTTCTTTCTTTCTTTCTTTCTTTCTTTCTTTCTTTCTTTCTTTCTAAGATCAACCTTGCTAGTACCAAAAAAAAAACAACCTACTAATACAAACAACAACATGGATAAACCTCAAAATCTATATTGAATAACAGAAGCCAGACACAAAAATGTGTATTTTTATGATTTCATGTGTATAGAATTCCAGAAAACTACAATAAACCTAAACTAACCAGAGGCAGATGGGTGGTTTCCTGGGACTAGGTTAGCAGAAGTGAGAAACAAAAGAGGTCCAGAAACATCTTTTAGGGTGACAGAAATATTCATCTTCCTTCTGACAGTAGCTCAGCACATGCATGTGTCTCTTAAATGTGTTGAATGGCATACTCTAAATAAATGTGGTTTGTAGTATGTGAATTATAACCTATTAAAATGGATTTTAAATAACTCCATTAGTTTCTAATCCCTCTGCTGGTATTGGGAAGTCCAGTATTAATGATTCTTGTTACTTTGTTGATGATAGATTCTTTCTCTATGGTAATTTTCTTTTTAAAAAGTATATTTTATTGATTATGCTATTACAGTTTCCCATTTCCCCCCCTTTATTCTCCTCTGCTTGCACACCTGCTCCCACCCACATTCCCCACTCTTAGTTCATGTCTATGGGCTACACATATAGGTTCTTTGGCTTCTCCATTTCCTATTCTATTCTTAATGTCCCCCTGTCTATTTTGTATTTACCATTTATGCTACTTATTCCCTGTACTTTTTCCCCATTCTCCTCTCCCTTTTCCTGCTATAACCCTCTAGGTGATCTCCATTTCTGTGATTCCATTCCATTCTAGTTGTTCGCTTAGTTGGTTTTCATTTTTTAGGTTCAGTTGTTGATTGTTGTGAGTTTGTTGTCATTTTACTGTTCATATTTTTGATCTTCTTCTTTTTCCTAGATAAGTCCCTTTAACATTTCATATAATAAGGGCTTGGTGATGACGAACCCCTTTAACTTGACCTCATCTTGGAAGCACTTTATCTGCCCTTCCAATTCTAACTGATAGCTAATCTACCATCCCCCATGGCCCCTGGTTCTAATTTTGAGGACACCTTCAAAATTAGAATCATCTTGCTTTGTCACATCTGAGAAGAGCATTAAAAATATGGCCCCCACCCTGGAGACAAGATAGCCTTTTCAATCTGTTCCTTCTTCCTTGAAGTTTGGTGAACCGATGCTTATTTTACGTTTTGAAATATCAAGCTTTCTTTTGGCTCATACTAACAACTACTAAAAACAGAGCTCTCAAAAAACTTAGTCATCTTCTCAATAATTTCTGGGAGGGAAAGTAAATATTTTTGGACAAAAATATAATCTCTATAAAGATGGAGCCTCTGTTTTTCCCATGGAGCCCCTGAAGAACTCAATTTAATAATTGTTCCTACCTGCCTGTTACACTTCATTGTTACACACAACTAGAATTCGCTGCTAGAAATAACACGTAAAAAGCACTTAGAAATCAGATCTTGCAGCTCATGTTTCCTATAGATACTAGTCCTGACCAAATGGTCCTTTGGCTTCCAGATCAGCAGGCACAATGGGTGGAATCTTACAGCTACTGACCCTGTTCACCAGCTTTTGACTCATCAGCTGCACGAGTATAAATCTGTCTCCCAGCAGTTTGCAGGGGCCATTCTTTATGCTGTCTGCAGATTGGCACACAGTAAACACAGGCCATCTTACACCCTGTCACTGGCCAGTCAGCGTAACTTCTTACTGTGAGCTGATGACATTGCCTGGCAAACCTCTGTTATTAAAACTCCATTTTCATGTAGCATAATGTCCCTCTTTGCCCTGCTTTCACTATGTGCTCTTTAATTTTACATTTTCTTTTAAAGTGTGCATTGCAAACTAAGGGCAGATTTCTAGGCATCCTCATTTTCCTATAGAATTGAACAAGGCTACCATTTTCTTTGTTTTAAGTAACCATTCTTCTGTATTTTGAACATTATATATTTACCTTTTCTGGTAGCTGCATCTATGAAATAATTTTTAAAGGAATCATCTAAATATCCTATTATTCAATTGGTCATTTAACATAATTGTTATATAACCTTGTTACTAGTCATGCCTTTTATATTTTTATCCATATGATTGATAAAGTTTTGAAAAGGTCAAAGCCAAGGATAAAGCCAGTGTCACTCCTTACACATTGACATCTTTCCATTAATCATCTCTCTGGGTTGAGTTTTTCAATCAGCTACTAATCCATCACTTTGATCTTGCACTTTTCTAAATCTTGTCCACAAATGCCCAGTCTGACATGATTTGTTCTTTGTGGGTCTACATTTACCGCCTTCTCTAAGGAGCCATCTTTCAACCTGTGTGATGTGTTCCTTAGAAAGGAAGGCGATGTTATGTTATAGCAGCAGTAAGCAGAATCGTTGTCCAACTTTTTAAAGTAGAATAATTATTTGTCAAAGCTCGAACTTGTAGTTCTTCTCAGTTTCACCAAGGTTCCTCAAGTATTTTCAAGAATATGTCCACAAACTCACTCTGAAAAGTATCTGAATAATGTGGGATATTAATCCATTGGCTTTAGTTAACGCTCAAAATAGTGATGGATGTTACTAGAATTCTCTTCATCTATCCCAGGTCTCCAAGTCTTTCCTAGTGGTCATGTTATTTGTCTCTAACTGAGAACAACTCTAGAAACTGATCCTTGTTTTATCATTGTCGGTCATCGATGCAACAAACCCAAACCCATGGGTTTTCTAGCTGTTGCTGAGACTATATCTAAAATTACTATTATTTCACCTTGTCATCCTTCTAGTCAGTTTATGTACTGCACATAAGTTAAATAAGAAAAACAGACACTTTAAGGTTTATAGGTTGCAATGTCTCTGTTAAGTTTAAGAAAGGGCCCTGGCTGGTTTGGTTCAACTTGTCGGAGCCTTATTCCATAACTGAAAAGTTGTGGGTTGGAATCCCCTGTCAGGGCAAACGCCTGGGTTGCAGGTCCAATCCCTAGTCCAGGTACATACGGAGGGCAACCAGCTGGTGTTTCTCACATCGATGTTTCTCTCTCTCTCCCTCCCTCTCTCTCTGAAAACAATGAAACCATGTCCTCAGGTAAGAATTTAAAAGAAAATTAAGAAAGGAAGACAGATCTTGTCATGGAAAGATCACCGAATGTGAGTTCAGATGTGTAAAGGCGTAAAGCCTAAACCAGTGCTTTCTAGTTCTTTTTTTAGTAGGTCCTAATATTTTGTCATCTGGAGTTTGTCCTGTGATATTATGATTTTTCTAATATAGAGCCATATACCAATGATAGCACTACATAAACGACCTTAAAGTACTGTGTAAATGGGGCTGTAAAGCTTCTTGTTGTTATTATTTGTAATATAAAGTTGATATAAGAAGCGGGTAAAAAAGGGGAGATGAAAGCTTCATATTGAGAATTGAGAGAAGATTTCTTCTCTAATTGATTTAGCCCATATGGGTAGTTAACAGGGAGGAAACAGTCTATTCATTCATCTTTGGCAATTAAAATATGTCAATGAAAGTAAGCCAAGTTGTGTCCACAGTGGCATAAGTCGAAGTGAAAGGGAGGAGTTTTTTCATTGCATTAGCAAAACATAACAAGTTGTCATCAATTTGGTGACTTGAGAAAACTGCAGTCTTTTTTATATTCATAGGTCACATTTTAAGTATTTTTGTAGTTTTTCAAATTTAAAAAGTTTAATTTGTTTCACATTAAACTAGTTTAAAGTGGAACTGGAAATATATTTCATCCAATCACTGTTTTTTGAAAAATACACATTGAATTGAATTTACTTGACAAGTAAAAATTATAAATTTTTGAACTAGCTGAGTGCATATGTTTATTAATTTTCTTTATGTTAATAATTAATTACAGGTATGCCTATAATTTAAAAATTTAAAGTATGAAGTTACATAAACTTTATTCATGAAGTTTTTTATTGACATTAATTTGGGGCCTTCTATATATGTTATATGTATTATATTAAATATATATATTTATCCTGCAAAGAGGATCACCTGTCAAATTTATTATTTCTTGCCTATTTATATATTTTCATTGTTGTTTTGTAGTTAATGTGTTTCAAAGAATGGAAAACTTCATTCTTTATGTTATTAATATTTTGACACATCTGAGACATCAAAAGATACAAAATAATTAATAACAATAATACTATAGTTTCTTTAATTTGGTATTTATTTTAAATAAATGACAAGTTTAAAATTAATATTTAAAATGCTAGCTATTTTTATGTGGAGCATGCATTTTAATTTTAAAGACATTTAAACTACTTAATAGAAGTGATCTTTATGCATTCATTACAAGTTAATCACTGGTCTAATATACGGCAGCATCCTTGAGCTTTCATTCTGAAGTCTATGCAGGGCCATTTAAATCAGCACTATTGTACTGTGTATGAGGATACCTCGGCGCCTCGGCAGGGTTCTTCGACTCAGCCAGATTAAAGGCTGGGTGAAGCCACCCTCAATGTAGGCGCTAAAACTCTTCTCTAAGTTTTTCTATTTGTGTCTGTTTCCGACATCGGCCCCAGAGCAGCCCACAGATGGACTAAGCCAACTCCGAGGGCCCGGCGTTCTTCCGTGTGAGTGCAGAAAGAAGCGAAGACAATGAGCACCGCGGGTCCCTTCGCTTTGGCCATCTTTTACACAAACGTGCTTGTTTCTTTCTGTTCTGGACACTACGAGGGGTGTTTGCCAGCTCCTACACAACACAAGATAAAGATACAAGGACATTTATTTGGAATTTTCTTTGTCTCCTCTCCCAGTCTTCCCCAAAGATGAACAAGGGTTCGTGGGGAGGAGAATTGGTGGCGATGGGAAATGGACGCACCCAAAACGCTCTTTTTCAGAACCATGAACACTTTCTACTAGGTGAAGTGAGGCCACGTTCAGTTGGCCCTGGTCTTTGACGCAGTAGTAGAAAGACTCCTTGGCTGCAAACCTGACCCCCATTTTCCAGTCAGCTGTAATTTTAAGTAGGTTGATATTTTGTTTCAATTTTTATGATTCTTATACCTTTTCAGTGAAATCCAAGCTCTTAGTATAGAGGGTACTGTAATTAATTGGTACTTCTAACGCTCATCAGTTTAAAAACATTTGTTTTTACCCATTTATGCATCCATCTTTTTCAAAATTTCTGATTGAGAAGTGGTTGTACAACCACATTGAGTCCTGCTAGGTACTTATTTACTAGAGTATTTTGGGAGAAAACAGTCTTGCACAGCAATGCCACGCCAAAGATGAAGAGTTGTGGCTTTTCTGTGGAGCAGAGCCTGCTTGAGAGAAAGTAAGAGAGGCAAAACCCAATGAGCGCAGGTGGGAGCCGTGTGCTCCCCTGTTGGTATGTTTCAGGTATGGTTGTTCTCACGTACACGGGCAGATAGATTTCCATGTCTCTGGACTAGCTTAAGTTGGATTTCTGTTTTTTGTAAGAGAGAGAGATTGTCTGGTAGAGGAAGCCACAGGACACCAACGCCGGGAGATGGAACTGGCTGCAATGAAGGCAGGTCCTAGCTAGAGGGATGCCCCTACTTCTGGATGAAATAAGAGTCAAGTAACCACTACAAAGCTAACAGGTGACACTGGGAGAGGGGAATTGTATAGACTCAAGAGATATGGTAAATGACCTCTGAATTATTCATAGATAAATAATAATTGATAATATTTGCCATTTACCAATCAGTAATATTAGTAGATGTATTTTATTTAGAGAAAGTCAAGTCTATCTATAGAAAGTGGGAAGTGGTTGCCACAGCCAGTTCCAGTCAAAACAGAGCATCTAGAATCAGACTTTTTCTGCTGCCATAATGAACTATAGGAACTAAATAGATAAAACTATTTTAGGCATCAGCTAGCTACCAGTGTGAGGCCATGGTGATCCTAGGTGAGCCCCCAGCTACCCCATTTTCTCCCTAAGAGTCAGGACACAGAGCCAGAGAAGGATTAGAGGACACAGGAGTCCAAGTTCAAATGCACAGGAGCAGCGGGGAGGTGGGGAGAAAATGCCAAAGAGAAAAACACCCAAAGTGGATAATAGTTTTCCACATGGCCTTGGTGGGCACCTGAGCTGGGTTAGGGAAGATCTAACCCAGGGCAGCAGCTGCAGTGTTGGGGGTCCAGGTTGCAGCCCAGGGGTGAGATGTGAGGGAAATTGCAGGTATGGAGAGAGCCTTGAAGGGGCAAGGAGGGTGTGGGCCTCTGACTCAGGTGGGAACATGAGGGAGAAGGAGGCCATGACTGTGGCTATGCTTCCAAGTGATGCAGCTGGAATCAGGTGAAAGACTGATAGAGAAAATCCAGGTGAAAAAGCTCCAAAGTTGATTTGGGAACGATTTTAAAATATTTTAGAAAGATTGTGCAACTCTGAAGTTAATGACCAGAGTTTGAACATTTATATCCGTACCTCAGGAGAAGAATCTTCCACAGTGACATGAATGTGTAAGTCACTTGTGACTAGATAACAGTCGAAATGTACTGAATAAATGAAAACTTAGGAGACAAAATGTAGATTATAGGAAGAGCTGAAAACAGTGTGTAAACAATGCCCACATTCAATGGGTAGGCACAGGAGGAGGAGGGGGCCAGCTAAGGAACCTGCGCAGGAGCAGTTCCAATAAAGAAAAATAAGAGGGTGGTGTCACAGAAGCCAAGAGCAGTAATAACAATTTCTATCGCTGGTCTGGAAAGGCACCAGGCACCTGTCGGGTATGCAGTAAATATTTGTGGAAGGAATGGATTAATGAACGAATGAATCAATGAGGCTAATGCCACCAGATGAGATACACAGGCCTGTGTGGATGGCAATTATGAGATGATTTAATAGCCACAGGGTTAGTGAAGTGCTTGTGCACAAGGCAAGCTGCAGAGGAGACAGCAGTTCAGAAAAGGGAGAGGAGCAGATTCTTACAGAGAGCAGATCCGATTTGTCTAGCTCACCAAAACCCAAAACGGTGCAGTGGAAACGGGAGGGAATGCTCAGTCCTTGCTCTGAGGAAAGTATCCTCTTTAAGCCTGATCGTCTCCTTGTAAATTATGAGAAGTGTATATACTATCAGTACATTCGCACTTTCAGATTTAAAAAAATGAGTAAAGCTTATGTCTTCCATGGTCATAAACTAAAGGGGGGGATGTGCAGGGTGGAGGGGAATGAAGGGGGGGAATAGAACAACTGTAATGGCATAATCAATAAAATATATTTTAAAAATAATAATAATAAAGGAAAATGTCACCAAGTACTGTACATAGAAAGGCAGTATTTTCTATGGTGTTATGGGAATGAACAAGTCTCTGACTTCTGTCTTTTCCTTTTGCAGGAAGCGGGAAGGGATCTAAATTATGTGCAATTTGAGAGTGCACAAAAGAAGGGGCTCACGATAAATAAAAGCAAATTAGCACACAATATTTATGAGCATCAGAAAATGCCACTGAATCATATTCAATAAATATGTAATAGGCACTTGAATTGTTTAAGAATTAATATAAATTAATACAATGAATTAATCAAGCAGATTCTAATACTTTTATGCGGTTGATGTGCTAAATAGAGAATTTGAAATGTTTTGTCAGGTATTTGAAATATAACCCTATAGGACAGCATATTTTCCAGACTAGGAATTTGTTTGCAAGCCAACTCAAAATATCACGGTTGATACCTTTTAAAGTCTATGGCTCAAAACCAAAATAGGCCAGTTCAGCACAAAGTTTCTGGCTGAACTCCAGTACCCATGTTCAATGGCGAAAGCAGAATTAGTGATCAAATTCTCTGTTCTCTGACAATAATAGGACATGATTCTCCTCAGTGAGATCAATCAGTCCGGGGACAGACCAGCATAACAAGGGGATCAAGCGAACAAATCAATCAAAGGTTTTGAAGAGGGAGAAAGTTCTAGACAAGCCTGTAGCCCTATTCTGCTAGTAAATACATAGTTAAATAAATGTAGTCACTGCAGGTGTAGAACGGGAATAATACTTATATAAGTGGGGGGATGGGTAGCTGCAAAGTTTGATTTATACTCAGTCAGGCTGCTAAAGAGCATGCCTTGAGCATCCATCAGGTCTACCTCCTAGCAGTGCCCTTCGAGTTCCTTCGTACCTTTTACCTCTCACTGAAATTACCTATTGTGTTTTCATTTGATTAATGCCTGGTGTGATGGGTCTTCACATTTCTGCACCTTTGGAGCAGACTCCCTTGTTGCCTTGGTTCCCACCTACCTTCGGAGAGGTGTGTGTAGAGAGAGAACATCTTGGAAGATGGAGTGAGCACCTGCCACAAGCGGCAGGAGTTGGGTGGGCCCAGAATTCCCGGATTTGCTGAATGAAAATATAGGCACCCAGGTCAGTTTGAACTGAAGTTCAACAACATCCCTTGGGAAAAGTATGTCTCATATGCTAATTGGGATCGATTAAAGAAATTACCCCTTATATCTCTATAATTCAAATTTGATAGGGCACCCTGTATTTTACCTGAAAACTAGTTGTCACCCATTACAAACTCTTATCCCTGAGTTTGAGTTTCTCTACAACAACACAGGCCACAGTCTGGCAGGCTGCATCCATGAAACTGTGGTTGGCTGTTTTAGCTTCTAAATAGAATAAAATCACAGACGCCTGGTTCTTGACATTCATCTCCTGCACTCAAATATAAGCACCTTCGACAGCAGAAACCAGTTCTGTTTTGCTTAACATGTATGTCTGGCATAGTGCCCAGTACCTCTCGCTGGATAAATAATTATGGAAAAGGTGAATGAAGGAATAATTGAATGAGCTGTCAATTCAGTTTTAACTGCTAAACTCTGGGAGCCTTTGTGATGTAAATTCAACCAGATCCCTTTGTGCTCCTTTCCTGTCACTGGCTTCTCTGACTGTTCCATCCCAGGTGTATCTCCATTGTATCTTCCTCATCTTCTCTTCCTTGAGCCTCGGCTCCAGTTCTAGCAGGACAACTGTAACTGAACAACAATAAAAAATAATGATAATTAAAAAGGCCAAGAATGCTTGGATGGTCCCAGGGGGACGACTACGGGAAAATTCTAACAAACTAGAGTCCAGAGCATGTCTTCACCTTATACTTCAATTCTAGCATCTTCATCAAAACTCTCCTGTCTGATGCTTTCCTAGGGCATTTTAGAAACACCTGGAACTAATCGTCGATAAGGATCACTTGATGAGTTCATATGAGGATGAATGAATGCTTGTCCAAAACTGATAGATAAATTTCCTTTGTAGTAATCTGGTCCTACTCCTTCCTTGCACAAAAGAAACAGAACTCAGAATTTGGGATGCACCTGAACTGACAAATCTAGAGGTCAAGAAGTATAGCTTAATGCTGACTTAAGCTTCCAGAGTTTTTGAGATATACTCAGATATGGTATAAAAAACACAGTGTAAATGTGGCCTGTTCACTCAGTGATTTAAGACTGTATCCACTATATCTCTAGGTTGATCTACCTACTGCCAAAGTGACTAAAATTCGAACGGTTTTTCAGAGGAACGTCAGCCCCTAAGGAATCGCCTGCTAGCTGTACTCCAGGCTGACTTCCTCCACCCTCAGGGCATCTCCATCTCTCTCTTGTATCTGAACATCTACTCCAAGGACAAGAAAAAACAGGGTGCTCATGAAGACTGACTTCCTTCTGTGCTTTCTCACTAGCTGCTAAAGATTTTCTGTATTTCATTTATCGTTCTATATTCTGCTCCTTGCACCCAGAATCTGCCTCCAGTGTGGGAACGTGCACCCTGGAGTCTGGGCAACCAATGCGGTTCACTGCAAACCACAGTCCAACAGCCAGAGCTGCAGAGTCAGGATAACCATATCTTAGGTCTTGGTTGTGTCACCGTTTCATCTCCATGTGACCTCATGCACTGGGAAGCCCAGGTTTTCTTGACTTTAAATAAATAATAACCACAATTATGAAGATTAAATAAGATATTGCCTAGGAACTGTTCTCCTAGTAAGTGGCACAAAAATTAAGTAAAATGAGGGAACCTGTTATTCAGGGAGTTCAGCCCAAGAGTGGTATGCATGTCAGTAAGAGGCCCAGGTGTCACGTGAGTCTCTGTACACCCGGCATTTATTTCTGGGGGGATTTCACAGAAGGGACCTCATGTCAGTGCTAGGACACAGTGCTAGAGGCATCAGGGATCAGATGTCTGGGACAAGTACAAGACACAAGATAAGAAGTAAAACTTAGCTGGATGTATGAATGCCACAAAATGAAGTTCAGTGTCAAGTAGTTCTTAAAACAGGATGCTGTGAACAAGACAGGGATGGCAAGGGATGGCTTTTACTGAATGTGGGCCCTGCTTGGGTGGGGCAGGCGGCTGTAAGACCCAAGTAGCCAGAGACATGACAATACTGATTTCTCTGTACTGCTGGAAATAAAGAGTAAGAAAATATTTTTAACAGACTTCCAGGAAAGTTCAGCAGCAAGGCAGTTCTCAAGTGTAGCCTGTTGTTTTTCAAATTGTGTTCTTTGGAGTCCCAGGATTCAACACAGGCATGTCAAGGAGGACTGTGAGAGCAAGACTTGGCCCTTGGGTACCTCAGGGGCAGCGATAGACACAGCTTTTCTGCATAAGCTCCTGCAGCTACAGCAGAGCCCTCCCACTGTCACCAGGCCCATCTCAGTGATCATATATCCGGTTGGCTTATTTGAATAAAACGTGATGCAGTCACTCCACCAACAAATCAGGTGACTCTAGGAGAGTCATTCTACAGCGTCTCTCCTCCAGATTCCTGGGCACTGAGTCACACTTAAGCCAGAGCTCCATAGCTATTGTGAGTATACTTTTGTAATAGAACCTTTGAGAACCAAACTGTACAATTATTTTCTAAATATCACTACTCCACAATGAGCTTTAAAATGTGAAATACTATGTTATGTTCTGTTTTGTGAATTTTTTCTAGGCTTATACTAAAATTTCCAATATGTCATAAAAACACATGAGCAATGCCTTGTGATATGGCACTGTGACATATAAATTTTCAGCTCCATTATAACGGTGTGGGACTACTGTCGTGTCTGTGGCCTGGCACTGACCCAAATGCTGTCGTGCACTGCGTGACTGTAATTTAAAGACCAATGGCCATTGTGGGGAACTTTCTTAAAACTAAATTAGATGATTGGAGCTCTGAAACTGGCAAAACTTAATGGAATTCAAAACCTTTTTGGTTGGTATTTTGAGGCTTCCAAACATTACCAGGAGTCCGAGGTTGCCTCTTTGCAAAATGAAGTTCTAAGATAAACTGAGACAAATCAATGCATAAGCAAAGAACAAATGGCTTCTAGAGCCTCCTGGTCCTTGTCTTCCTCACCCCCCTCCCCTCTTCCCTTGGCTCCTTGGTCTCAGGCCACTGGTACCATCCTTCTGTTCCTCCTCTGAACCTCCCCCCTTCTTCCTCGTCTGAAATATTGTCAGTAACTGCCCCTTTAAAGTGAAATCTTCTGATGATCAAAAAAATAAACTCCTAATTTCTTCCATTCCCTGGACTAGAGCTGAACTGTGGAATATAAGCCTTGGTCAAAGGATTTCCCTAAGTAACTGAGAATCTTCATGAACTTGATGAGAAATATAACACAGTCATTCAGACCTATCAGCCTGGGGTTTCTGACTGGTATCATTCAGTCTCCATGTTTGCTGTTAAGAGCCAAGCCAGACATTGGCTGATGCTTGCTGCATAGAAACAGCCTGAAAGGGATTTAGAAATATAAACCCCTCATTTTTGGCTAAGTGTTAGAACACTCGCTTGAGACCTCTGCTGAGCAATTACAGTAACCTTTTCAAAGCCCGTTGATTGGAATAAAATTCAAGCTTATGCACAAAAGTCTGATGAACCTGTTTATGATTATTATAATTAACTTCAGATTGTTTTCACAGGAAATTGTCATCTTCTTTCAGACACTGATTCCCCTCGGGCAGCCTTTACCTCCTTCTGTTTATTAACGGCTGAACAGAGACCCCTTCCTTTCAGTCAAAAGGACAAAAATAAAATGGCAGACTACGTCTCCTCCAGATGTAGCTACTGCGGCCAATCAGCTTGCTTACACCTTAGAGGAGCCACTTAAAAGTAAGACTGCTAACATTCCTAATCTTCAACCACAGCAAATAAAGTTCTCCCTATGAAACCCAAAACTCGGTCATGGACATTGTCAATTCCAACGAGCCTTTGGAGGCTTGCACGATGGGTCTGGCATGGTGTCTCCCTTCTCATGGACGTGAACATACTTCAGTCACAGTCTGGATGATCTCTCAGTGCACTGAGGCTTTTCTTGTAGACAGGCCGTGGCCTCTTCCGTGGCCACGGAGACGTGAGAGGAGGTGATTGAACACAGGGAACTCTCCTTGAAGTCCACAGAGGGCATGTGGGCAGAGCTCTGATACCCTATGTCTTCGGCAAAGCCCACCAGGAAGAACTTCTTGTTTATGTGAGGCCCCCAACTTTCTTTTCTCTTGACAAAAGAATTTCCTCTTTAGCAAACCCGAATGTGGTTCATTATGGCTGCAAACTCGGTTTGCAACTCTCTTTTTCAGGAATAAGTCCTTTTTGGGGGGGTTTATTTGGAGAGATATCTAACAGACTTTTAGTTTAAAGTCAACAGTAAAAAATGACCAGGATAATGAAGGATGTGGGAATATTTGTCTTAGAAAAAAGGAGACTGTGGGAGGAAAATCAGAAACGTGGGCTGTTAGGAGGACCACCATGGAAACGAGGCTGCATGGGCCCAGGGGTAGCCCTTGGTCACTGAGCAGATGCCAGGGAAAGCGGGCCTTTCGAGAAGGAATCAGACCAGATCTAATCCATTAGGGAAGGAACTGCAGGAACAATGATTTGCTTATAAATGGAATTTTACAAAAGTAATCAGAGGAATTCAGGGGTAGGAAGGGGAGGAACTTAGAGCTAATTATTTTCCAACTGGATTGAAACATCACCCGTTCTCGACCTTTACAGCCTTTATAATCTGGAAGGGCTAGGAAGGAATTATTAGAGCTTTCCCAGGGAGTACAGTCTGCCAACACGTTGTGTTTGAACTTCTGGTCTACAGAACTGCAAGGAAATAAATTTCTGTTGTTCTAAACTACTCAGTGTGACGTAATTTATTTTAGTCACCCTAGAAAATGGTGAAGCCATTATTTTTTTATTTGACCAGAATCTCATTTTTAAAATATGATAATTGCATAGTCATGGCTCAGTGAGAAATACTTTATAATAAATATATGTGGTGGGGCAAAAGTAGGTTTACAGTTTTTTGTATGGAAAATAATGCTAAAATGAATAAATAATAATACAAAAATAAATTCTGCTTCTCATACTGACAGCTGTAAGCCTACTTTTGCCCAATCCTGTATATTATGTGTAATATAAAAATGATAAGAGGAAAATCAGCCATAAAAAGCAAGTTGCCTGACACAGTAATTAATGCAGTAGAAGGTCAGGAAAGTAGGAGTACGTGAGAAGTTACGGAGAAGCCCCTTGGTCTCCGCAGAGATTAGTTGTCTGGTGGCCTTTTTAAACCCTGGACCCAGAGTGATTTTTCTGGTGGTGGATGATTTTCAACTACATCTATTTAAGCCACATTGTGGATGACATACCAGCAAAGTTTGTCAAAGAAGCTACGAGTAACGTCCACTTCCTGTTCTGGAACAGCAAACAAACAATCCTGACTGGCAATCGGTGTGCAAGGCATGTGCCCCCTATTCGAAATGCCGTTTTTAGGTAAAGTAAGTGAAACTCAGAATGGTTAAGAGAAATCGAAGCAGGCATTTTGTCATTAAAAATATATGCACATGTGGTTGCCCTACGTGCTTCAGCCCCGTGGCCAGTAGTCTGTCACACAGCTGCCACTTCCCCTTTAACATTAGAATGATGAAATACGAAGCAGGCTTGCGTGGAAATACAATTGGCAGTAAGGGTGGGAGAGGAATGGGCACTGGTCTTAAGATATGTACAAATTTTGTTGGGCACACTGATTGTCTAAGTGAGATTGAAGGCCATTAATTTGTAAGGACATCAGTGACAAAGTAAATGTTTAGACTGACTGGCCCTAGTTTGGAATATGAAGGGAAACACATGGTAAATTGAAAGTTAAATTTTTACTAATGCACATAAACATTCTCAAAAATAAGAATAATTTTACATTCAAGACTTGTAGCTGGATCAGGGCTGCTAGACCAAAAATCCTTAAATAGTTTCTCATTAAAAAAGAAGATGAAAAAAACATGAGCTTAGACCACAATTTAGATAAAAATAAAACCAGGGTAGAGATATTCCATCACATTTTTTCTTATGTGTAAACCTCAGAGTCAGTTTCTGAACTGGTAGCTGGACTGACATGGCACTGCCTTGACAGATCAACGCTTCGTCTGTCACTTCTGAAAATGTCACGCTAAGTGGGATAAGTCAGACAGGAAAACTTAAGAGCTAGATGATTTCGCTCATTTGTGGAATATGACACTGAAGGCAACAAATGGAAGAACAAGAAAAACAAACAAACAAACAAAAACTCACAGACACGGACAACAGCATGGTGGTTACCAGAGGGAAGGGGTGGGGGTGGTGAAGGGTAAAAGGGAATAAAATAAATGGAGATGGAGGAGGATTGGACTTTGGGTGGTGAGCACAGCAGGATACACAGGGGATGTATCTTGGGATTGTATAATTGAAGCCTATCTAATCTTATTAACTAATGTCCTCCCAATAAATTTAATTAAAAAAATCTTTGCTTAAAATCATAAGTTGATATTTTATCGAATTTTATCAAATAATATTTTTTCCAACCTACAACATGTTTTTTTTATTCTTTTCTCCATTAGTCTAGTGGTTTGGTGAACAGATGGAGAACATTTGCCTCATTGATACATTGCTGGAACAGGGTAGCTAATTAAAAAAAAATAGTTACACTATGGTTGCATGTGAACTGAACTTACTGTTTGTTCTATAATTGTTTTAAGGTAGTATCAGGACTTTTCTGGATTTATGAAATGACATTTTCTATGTTCAATAACCTTTATTGTCTCTTAGAAATTTCATTATATGTGTGTTAGAAAAAAATGAAAGTGAAGCTACTTGGGGCTAGACCTTCTGTGAGGGTACGTTGGGGGTCACTCTAATTTCTCTCGTCATATTGGCAAATCTGAGTTTTAAATATTTTTTCAGGTGATTTTCATCATTTAAAATTTTTTACGACAATTTAATGGTTTTAAAGTGATGAACTTGTACTTGTATAATCACATACAGTGCTCATTAAAAAACCAGAATGCTGGGAAAAAAGCAAAACAAAACAATTCCTTTGTCAGAAGAAGCATTCTTCTTTCTCTTAAATAACTATTTTTGTTTTTATGTTTATATTTAGTGAGCTATTTCTCCAGAAATTTATCTTTATTTTAAACTCTGTTTTCTTCAAAGCTTCATTTTGGTTACTTTATTAAAATTTAATAATTTTCATTGTTTCTTTTTTTAAATGATGGAATTTATCCAGGGGTTGTTTTTTTTGCATGTCATTATACCCTTGTTTATGTTTCCTAAGTATCAATGGGTAATATTTGTATTGTTGTTATGTTTTAAATATTCTGTAGCTGACATTTAAAGTATCTCAAACAAAGTTAAAGGCACTGTTTTAATTTCTGATCTGTTGATTATGTTTTTGTGAACTTTATTTTTTTAAATTTTTATTTAATTATTTTTCAAGTACATTTTTTGTCTATTTCTCCCATCCCAGCCCCCCCACCCCGTCTCCCCACCTCCCTCCCATTTCCCCCCCCCAGTCCTCATCCCTGTGTCTTTCATACTTGTTCCTCAAAATCCCTCCCCATTTTTCCCCTTAAATTCCCTTTCCTCTCCCCTCTGGTCGCTGCCCACTTGTTCTCTATTTCAGTGTCTTTGTTTTTATTCTGTTTGCTTGTTTGTTTTATTGTTTAGCTTCCTGTCAAAGGTGAGATCATATGGTATTTGTCCTTCAATGCCTGGCCTATTTCACTCAGCATAATGCTTTCCAGTTCCATCCATGTTGTTGCAAAGGGTAGTAGCTCATTCTTTCTCTCTGCAGCATAGAATTCCATTGTGTATATGCACCACAATTTTTTGATCCATTCATTTACTGATGGGCACCTAGGTTGCTTCCAACTCTTGGCTATTGTAAATTGTGCTGCTATGAACATTGTGGTGCATAGGTTCTTTGAAATTGATGTTTTAGGATTCTTGGGATATAATCCTAGCAGTGGAATTGCTGGGTCAAAAGGCATCTGAAATGTATTACTAATCAGTGGTGATAGGGACTTGGGACGACTGGCCTGCATTCCAGCTCGCCGGACTGGCAGACGGGCTCCTCCCCAGTGTCGTATTTCATGCTGCGCTCGACGTGTGTATTTAGTGCTCAGTAAAGGGGGTATCTTCTTTCACTGTTCCCAGAGAATAGTATCTGCATTTGATAATCTCTCACACTTATTGACATTGGATTTGTGGTCCAGGATATAAACACATTTATAAATATTCCAGGGGTACTTGAAGAAAAGAGATACCATATTTCACTCTAGATTGAATTTAAAAACACTCATCCTGATTATGTGTGGTGCCAGGTGGATACTGAAAACAACAGGAAAAACATTTTTTGAACGATAGGGTTGTCTAACCACTATGCTCTATGCCTGAAACTAATACAGGATAATACTGAATGTACAATGTACTTAAAAAATAAAAACATATTCATACTAATATCATTCCTATAATTAAAGCTTTTACTTTCCTTCTAAAAAACTTTGGGATGAAAACTTGAGGCGTGGAAGCGACCCTCCCACTGGAGTTGATTTTGTTTCAGGCCTCCAGGGGTATGATCTCCACATGAAGTGAGTCTCCTTAGTTCTAATGGTTTGCCTTTTGTTTATTGAATTCTCTATGGCCTGGCTGAAGACTTTCGTGATAATAGTATATTCTTTGAAAAACGATATCTAATATTCAGTGTGAAATATACCATTAAAATAGCTGGTATCTTGCTTCATATAATTTTCTCCTGCTATAAACATATTTACAATTGATACAAAGCTTACAAAATGTAGTATTTTTTAACAGATCAAATTCTTCAGTGAGGAAGCTTTTAAAAATATTTTAAAACTCCGTGTCTTAAAGAAATGTGATGGGCACACCCTTGTTTCATCATGGACACTGTAGGAGAATGGTAACACGGCATACGATTTTACAATGTAATACAGGCTGTGAAATAGGAAATTCACTCTCACTGAATTAATTGAAAATTTATAGCTTAGAATAAATATGCCCTAATATAATGCTAATGCCTATAGTGCTAAATGTTTCAAATAAAATTTTCTTAATTAGACATCTGTTTTTTTATGTGTGCTTGAAAGTGCTTTTTTTCAAATAACAGAAAGACCCAAATTTGCTCTTAAATGATTATGGAAACTGCATCCATTTGACAGTTTCTATTGTTGGAAGGAATGATATTTCTGTCTAATGAACAATACTGACTTGCAGAAAGTATTTCTATTACATGCTGCCATTAAAATGAGAAAATTACAATATAGAAAATCTAAAAGAGTGTTTATCATTAGAAGGAAGGTTTAATAGGTGTTTCATTAGAAAGTGATCCAGCCTGACTTACTGAGAAGACACAATGCAGTAAGCGTCCTCGGGCTCAGGGAGGGAGTGGTGTGGCTGAGTGGTGTAATTCTTCAGGCGAAGAATTACATGTTAAGAAATGATCAGTGTACAAGTCGGACGACTTTCTTTAAGTTCCCTTCTGAAGTTGTTCCTCATGATTTGCTGAGGCAAATTTGAAACTCACTGCACAATCACATCACAATTATAGGGAGATGAGTTAGAATGCATACTGCTGATAATTTACAAAGTGATTTTTATTTATAAGGAGTGTAGCAAAGAGCCTGAACAGGGTGAGGGGTCCCTTTAGGGATCATATATTATAATTACTTGTTCTCATATTTAGTCTAATTTTTTAAGCTTACACACTCAAACCATCTGAAATCATCAGCAGACAAAAAACATCCAAGGCAGTGAATGATGCACCGGTTTGAGCTCACATCTGTAATGCAAAGTGGGTTTATTTACTGTCAGCTATGTGCTTTCTGTATTTTAGCTTTGAAATTTCTGAGCAAGAAAAAAAATACTTCTATTTATTAAGAAGCCTGAAAAAAAGGTGGATTCAGCTGAGATTTCCTGCCAAGATTTGAGTTTCTGAATTGATGGAGCAGGCAAGGAGCCCCCTCTTGGACAGCAGGCCCCCTTTGGGGATGAAAGTGTCATGGTAGGGGATGTTTGAGGAGTGTCAGGGCTGTGCCTGGGACTTGGATGTGCTTCGTTGCCCAAAGGAGCAACATGGAGCAACATTGCTCTGGAATTTTGACTTTCTCACCCCTTGCCCTATACTCAGCAACTGAGTAAGGGCCCTGTGGGCCGCCTTGGAGCAGATGGGAGTGCAGATGCTGGGTGGGGCAGGGAGGGCCGATCTACCTCCTCCCCTCCACAGCCTGAAAGCTTCCCTGAAAAGCTACAAGTCAAGTGGGCAGGAAAGGAAAAACACTGTTCCTTTTTGTCCAGCTTGCCTACCTTGTTAAAAGATGGCAGGGCTGTTGTGCAAAGACAGACAAAGAACCTGGAAGAGTACAGCCAAGGAGGCTTGGAATTCCAACTTCTATGGCGCTTGATGCCGGGCTCCTGAGAGATAATAAAAGATTACTTACACAAGTGTCTATAAAGACTGAGTAATATATCCTATAAATATTCCCCCAAGACAGTTAAAATACTTCCACAACATTTGCATAAACAAGAAACAAGTTAGTGCAGCTTGGCTTAGCTGTCTTGAGAGAGAATTACGAGAGACACATCTTGATTTTATCAAATATATATTCTGCCCGAGTTCGGGTAGTGGATGCAAAGTCTGAAAAGCCTTGCATTTATTGAATTAATATATTTTGAGCTGTGTTATGAGGATAAAGTTTATGACAGCAAAGGCTATTTTTTATAATGAGAATGATGTTTGGTAATCACTAAAGTGTGGTGGCAAGCACTTTGTTTTAAAGAAAAATTATTCCTGAGGGGGTAACACAGCATTGAAACTGCTCAGTGTGTTGAGGAGGGTTGTTGACTCATTTGGCTAGTCCCTCAATCAATCAGAGAACATACTGATGGGATAATAACGTGGTGGAAGGGCCTGAACCAAGACTACCTCCCCGCCCCCACCCTGGGGCTGCCTCCGATTCCCAAGAAAAGCATCAGTAACGATCAATCAGTTGAGGGGGAAGTGCGGCTGGAAAGATGGTCCCGGGGAGGCATGCACAGCACCCAAGTGAAGAAGCCCAGGGGACTGAAGTTTAAGGCTAGGAAGCAGTGTAAGCATCATTTCAGAAATATGCAATACTAAATCTAAAAAAATGCATTAAATGACGCTGTCATCTGTAAGTTTATGGCATGTCCTTCACTTTTATTGAGGAGGGAAGACAAATGGTATTTTCTTAGAATTCAGCACCTAGATTGGATACAAATACGGAATTTCTGCAGTTTGATGGAGCTTGTGACTTTATCAGGTGCACAAAAATCATGTCCGAGTTTTGGTTGCTTTGTTGCTTGGTAGATTTATTTGTTTTCAGGCCAAATTGAATGCAAAGCAATGGCATTGGAGAAAATATATGGCTGTTTCTATCATAAAGCACAGTGCACTATGGGGTTAAATATAGGAAAGTACACCAAAATATTTGGAATAAAATATTCATGGATTTGAGGTTTGCTTGAATGAATCCATAAAAGCCATTGGACCCCTTCCTGAAAAATGTGTTTAAACATGTACAATTCACATGAGCACATTCAAATATAATGTTTCACACAATTTTTAGAAGGGCATATAAAAGAAAAAATTATAAAAGAAACAACAATAAAGAACATTTTGTAACAGCTAGCAAAGAATATGTGGAAGTACATGATAAAAACTAGTAAGTGTTATAACAAGAAATATTTTTTAAAAAGATAAACTATAAATTGTGTCTGAATGTTTACAACTTGGCTATTTAACAATGAACATTTAAAAAACTAATTTATTGCAATGCAATTAAAAATACTGAAATTTTACAATAAGATATTGTTAACCAGAATAAAAAATGTGAAAAAGTCCACTTTAAAGAGAAAAATGGACCAATGAGATTAAAGTATTCTGGAATGAGAAAATTAACTTCCACCAGGAAGTTTTTGAGGATGTGTTACAGGTCAGGAGCTACTTAAGTAGTTAACAGATATTAACACATATATCCTTCAAAAAAATCTTTGAGGCAGATACAGAAAATGAATCATGGAGAAGTCTCACACTAGAAATGGAGTTATCTGGGATATAATCGTAGATAACTTGCACCAGAACCCAGTGTTTTATTCAGTATGTTATGTTCCCTTTCTGTATGGAAGCACGACAATGAAAAGTGGAGAGAGAAGAACCAGTAACAGGATGGTGGGCAGGGACAACATCTCTGAAAGAGAACTTAATATGTAATATCAAATTATATATAGAAAAAGGAAGTCTGACAAAAATCATCAGCATTATTTGAGCAACTTGAGGACAAAATAATCAAAGAGTAATCCTTTCAAATAAAAGTCAGATGGTCTGTTTTGCTCAAGTCTTCTAATCATTTCTGATCTCAGTGTTAAAAATGAAACTCTTGCAAGGACCTTCAAAGATCTGGATCATCCCACACTAGCCAGGTAGGATGATGGTGATTTAGGATGCAGAAAGACCACACCAATAAGTTCACTACTGTGACTGAGGTAGGGAATGTGAGGCACATTGTATCAGACAGCCCGGGACTGAGGTCAACCATGTGGGCAATCAGTCATGCTGCAGATGGAACTACAGTAGAGACTCTGAACCCTGAATTCCAGGTGAGTGCTCCTTTAGTGGCCTGTGCACTGTCCAGTCCGATGCAGGTGGCCCAGCAGTGTCTGATGTGTCAGTGGTGAGCAGATGTGTGTGGAGGCTCTAGCAGGCCCCTGTTGGGGACTCACAGTACACGCCCTTGGATTTCCAAGCAAGTATGTGCATTATTTTCAGAAAACTACTTTCCTTTTGAGAGAAAGGTCTTGGCATGCTCCTGGGCCATAGGTGAGGCTAAGTGCTTAAGTGCTGGCTATGGAATCACCAAGTGACTTGAGCTGCCCATTGTGAACTGTAAGCGATACCTTAAACCATAGCCCTGACTGCACACAGTGTGACCCCCCGGAAGGATGGTATTGGGCACCCACTCGCACTGTGGCCACGTGGCCCCAGCTCCCTCAGACATTTAAAATCCCTGGGATTTTGTTTCTTGGAATTCACTTCTGATTAATGTACATAGGCCTATAAACTAGTTCTGCAATGTGGTGAATGGCAGTGTCACTTGCAGAAATCAATGCGTGTCTCTAGGGGACATTCTAGTCACATGTCTATTCTGCTTTGGGCTCCTGTTTCCATACCCTTCTCACAAGTCAGGCACTAATGTGACTGCCTGTGTTCAAACCATTTAATAGCAGCCTTAGATCTTTGGGTAACTGGTCAGGTACATGGTCTGAGTATTTTCTTCGTTGAGTGGGTTCTTTTTCAGTCATTAGGAAGCCAGATTCACATGGTGTCCTCAGAAGAGGGTTACTTTATCCCTAACAGTCTTATATAAAATGGTAACACACACAAACACACACATATAAACTGAAATTTGCAGTAGCTCCCAACTTAAACCAAAATGTGTTTGACTTTTATTATCATTGTGATATTTTTAGTGATCTCTATAGAAATTGAACAGATGGCTCCATGTTATAATGAAAGAACAATTATCATTAAATGGGTAATGATCTACAGCACGCGAGAAAGAGAAAAAAAATAAAATTCCTTTTATAGGCTACCAGAGACGTTTCTTTCACATATAGGTTATAACTCTGTGCATTGTTTTACACTTCTGTTGGAAAAAAGGCAAAGATACCAATACCAATTAAAAACACATGCATAGCTTTACTCACACTGGGGTGTGTGTTCCTAGATGCGTGTGTGCATCCCTCACCAATCTCCACACCTTCTTGCAACACTGTCCTACCAGCTTACATTGCAGAGAGTCATAGAAGCCAACAAACAACAGAAAGTGTGGCAAAGCCCGCAAATCCTTGGACCCTGTCCAGAAGCAGCACAGAAGAAGGAGAGAACTCTTTTAGAAGTTGGTGGCTGGGGACAAATCAAAGAATAAACTTTTGAAGGAATTTGGAGGTAGGAGCGTTGAAGAAACCAGTGTGTAGATATTGAAACAACTTGTGCCCAGCAACTGCATGTAGCCAAGTGTTGATCTTGGAGCAGAAATTACTGTGTTTTTAGCAGAGGGCAGGATTTGGGGAGAGAGAAAGATGATGCCAGAGATGTAGTTTTCTTTCCCTTATTTCCCTGGGTTTAGAGACACTCGGGGCCTCCGCATGTCAACACAGCCACAATCTTTTGGATGGTCTCCAAACTCTGCCTGGTCACTGCTCTGGGGCCCCTTGAGCTGCGAGGGCTGCCTTGGCCACTGCTATGGGCCAGCAAGTGTATCTGCCTGCTGCCCCAGGATTAGCAGTCAGGAAGGAGAGGTAATTTGTGGAGCCTAGCAAAATACTAGATTGACTCAAGTGGGATTTTTATGGTCATGCCTTTGGGCCCGAACCAAAGTATTGTATGCTCTCCAGGGATTTCTCACATTAGCCTCAGATTGGTCTAAACATATCACCGTGTTTCTCATTTCTCTCCTGCACACAACTCCCACCTTCCACTGTGCCGCTGAGACGGCCATTCTCCTGTCAACGAATGTCCCTCACATTTCCCCTCCAGCTCACGCTGGACATAGCTCCTCTCCTTAACTGACACACCATTTTGAGTAAAATACTTTACCTGATAGGAGCCTGTCCTCTCTCTCCCTCCATATACTGCCTGGTTGGGAAGTGGCTTCTACTAGGCGGACCTACACTGGTGGGAAGTGGACGAGCACACTCAGAAATGTCACTGTCTGTACTGCCTGCTGTTCCCCGTGGTCCCTTTGCTTGGGGATTTCCCACACCCACATTTTCTTCTCCACTTCTATTGTTACACAGGCCCTGTTGGCTTAAATATTCATCTTCAGCTTTCAGAATTTTTTATGCTGCACTTTAACAACTCTTTCTTGTAGCTATTCTCTGGATCTTACTATTCCAAGACCATTCTACTTTTCTGATCTTAAATTCCTAGGCACTTCAGTCCTCTAATTCTTTTACCTTCCACTTCCAAACCGTAGTAATTTTTCAGTGCACAGTAGGGATTCAAGACATCCCCTCTCACACTCATGATTTTCTCACTTCTGCTTGCCACTAATTGCTATCACATGATCGGAGATCTTTGCCACTTTTGACGATTTCGTGACACACCTGGACACCTGAACATTTTAGATCGCTAAATTGCTTGTGGAGAAACTGGCAGCATCACAGTGATCTGGCTACTGCAAATTCATGACCCCCAATCTGAAGTTGGCTACTTATTCACACTCTTCCAACCAACGGTACCAAGCACTTTTGACTTAGATTTCCTTGCTCATTTCCATCTTTTCCACAGTGGCAGAGATTAAGGAAAAGGAGGCATCTGTTAAAAACCATCTTGGCTGTACTCACTTCTAGTCACCACATTAAAACAATGATGAAAAACCATGAGTACAGTTTCTCCATCTTGTGTCAGAAGGGTAATAGCTGATCTTCTGTGTTAGGGTGAGAGCTGCCACCCAAGAGCTATGTTGAGCTGGAAGATAGAGAGAGCCACTGAACAGTCTTCGCAGCAAGGTGGCTTATCAGAAGGATGCTATGGTTTGTCAAATTCTCACCTTAAAGAGGACAAGGGGCAGGATTATGAAAGGCAGCTTGGTAAAGTCAGGCAATTTATTGTCCTGGATATAGTTTAATGTGAATGTAAGACTATACTTCCCTAGCAAGGCATTTTAAACTGGAATTCTCTTGAGCCCTGGTGTCAGATTTCCACGTTCTCCTGAGATTGTCCCCTGCACAGCCTGAGAGCCTGTGAGGCAGTCCAAAGTCAGCCTCAGGGATGAAAGACACCTTCCTGCAACCGGCAGTGAGGGCCTGATCCTTATCCATCCCACTGTTAGAATCAGGTTCTGTTTAGCTGCTATTAAATACTTTGTATAATTTAGGAGAAATTTTTACGGACCGTGTATGTTTCAATCAACCACCATTCTTCTCAGATTTGGTGGATTCTGAATATCAAAGTGGAAGAATATTAGAGAAGTGTGGAGAGTACATACTTCATTCGACATCAAGATTAGCTTTTCTAGAAAAGGGAGATTGCTATTGGATGTTATAGTAAATGATCACTTCCTGTGTTGAGGTGAAGTGGAAATAGCAACATTTACAGAGTAAAATTTGAGGTTTCAGGGTGTTTTCAGCAAAATAAAAAATGCAGTCACAGTTGGTAGAAAGATTAGGTCACCCTTGTTGGTGTGAGCTGAGTCTGGAATAGGACAGGATCCCACTGAACACACTGATCTGTTTTAGCACTATTTTCATCCCCATCGGGCCCCCTTGGACCTTTTGTTAGGCAACACAAAAAACCGGTTACTGGTCCCAATTGTCTTGTTTTTGCTGTGCTAGTTGTTTCTCCAACTCCACATTCTATTTCATTCATTCAAGTATTGTCTCCCAAGATCATCTGCGTTTTATACTAAGAGAGTGGAAATTAGTCATAGTAAATAGTGTTAAAAAGTAACTCGAATGAACATTTCATGGACAGCAAAACAATGATAACTAAGCATAATTTCAGTTAAGTAAAGGCAGAGGAGAACATAATGACCATTTACGATGATTTGAAAGCCGTACATACCCTACAGCTTTAATAAATGATAAATCGGAGTAATAGTAATTCCAATGCAGAGTGACTATGAATATGCATTGTGGAATATAAATTTTTAATAAGTAGTATATCAACTTCCTATTGCTTCTCTGACAGATTTTCACAAACCTAATGACTTAACACTGTTACCACCTTCCACGTTCGGAAGTCGCAAGTTTGATGGGGAACTGGGGTGCTGCCGGAGCTGCGTTCCTTCTGAGGACTCTAGGGGGGCCTCTTGCCCATTCCAGCTTCGGGGGGCAGCCCACATGCCTTGGTGGGCAGTTGCTTCCTTGCCTCACTCCCACCTCTATTCCTGTCATCGACTCTCTTACCCCAGTTGTGACCTTCTGCCTCATTCCTGGAAGGTCCGGCACCTGTGATGACATTGAACTCACTGGTCTGACGCAGGAAAACCTTCCCATTTCAAAACCCTTCAGTCAATCACGTGTGTAGAGTCTGTTTGGTTGTGCAAAGTAGTGTCTTCACAGGCTCCATAGATTAGGACACACCCACCTCTGGGAGTCACTATTCAGCCCTTTGTAAATAGTTAATATTTTCTCTTTGATTATCGAATGACATCTGAGAAAAACAACTGGTTTGTATGGGTCATATCATAGGTGATGATTGTGTAAAAGGGAAAAAAATCAAACATATTTACATACCTTTACTTTAAAATCTGTACCATTATTGTTATTTCATATATTTGTCTCACTCTTTCTTGATGGGGTTTTAGCCCTTTCAAGTATAATAGATCTGGTATGTGTGTGTCCTAAGAAAAATAACGGCTTTACATTGGTTAGGTAATAAAGGGAAATAGAGTAAAAATGAGCAGAACTTAAACATTCATAAAATAGTATCAGTAATTCTTTATTCTGGTTTTCATCTTTAATTTTTATTTATTCTACTTTTACTTTACAAGTGAATGGAATCTAAATTATAATAAACAATCATTAATGTAAGCAAATGTAAAAATAGAGATTTCTATTTCTTTAAATGATGCTGGCTTAATTATTAATTCACTAGTATTTTAACTTATATTTCATAAATTTTGTTATTTTCTAGAAACAATTACATTAGTTCAAATGATCAATACTATTACATTTACTTCTTAGTCATTCATCCTTCAGGATCTAGTATAGGGCCCTATGCACCCCAAATTGTCAGGTGTCTGCAGAACCCAGGAAGGCCTCTTCTCCCAGGCAGGTTCTTTGCATTCCCCTCCCTGACCCTTCATGGCAGAGTTTCTGACACTTCAAATAACACCTGGAACTTAGTTGATGCTAAATAATATTTGTTGAATAAAAATATTAAACATGATGATAATTTTGCCAGAAATTTCTTTCCCCCAGTTATTCTTTATTATTCATTTGCTATAAATTCTTTAAAACATGCTGTAATAATGAATGGATAACTCTTTGAGAAGAGGTGGTTTTACCAGACAAAGCAATGGTTTACAATGAGTTTTAGTACAAAGGTTATATTTTGTTTAAAATAGGTTAAAACAGTGTATCTATTGTTGCTGACCAAAGACTTGATAGGTATATCAACAGTACATTTAAAACAATAAACCATACTTTTCTAAAAAATAATGTTGATATTTTTAAGATATAAACAAAATGTTATGTCAGCTCACTTTGAATGCTATTTTAACTGTTAAATGGCAAAACATCACTGTTTGCAGTGTATGCTAGTATTCAATAAAGGTGCTATCAAATTTGGCAGGACCTAGCCAGCTATGATCAGTTGTCATCTATTTAGCAAAATATTTTATCAGTACTACTGCTAAAACAATTGATAAATAAAATGAGAACTGTGTCAGTAAATGTTGTTAGCATACATCACATCTTCTAATACCTATAGAGAAAAAGTAATTTCAGAAGTATCACATAAATACAACACATAGGTTTTCTCTTTAAGCTGCTTTTCAGTTATTTCAAAATTTTTATCTCATAAGGACTGTGTTGTTTTGCTTGCCTGGTCTCTAAAAATGTTGGTACATTGTAATTCATTCTCAAAGCATATCCTTGAAGAGAGAAATGTAGGATACATACAAATGCACCAGTACTAACTAAATTAGAAGAAAATCAGTGTGGCATATTTTTCTGAGTACAAGAAAAATGTCGCATGTCATGTTATTGGCTGAATAATGTAAGTTACGCATCTTCTAGTGAGTTCAGGAACTAGTAACATATGAATTTAGAACCTGCAAAGACACCCAGTTCTGCAGCTGTTGCCTAAGCTATATCCCAGTACGGGGACCCAGTAAACTGGGTAGGACAGCTTCTCCTTAAAATAATTTATTGCAGAACATAAGATAGCAGTTTCTTGATTTATATTTCAAGTTACTGTTATATCTCTTAGAAAATGTTTGTAAGTCAGGGCAGGATAAATATATAACAAGTATTTGAGAAGTGAAAAATTATGGACTTTGTCTCTTTATGGAAAATTTTAGTCAATTTATTACTTTATGGAGTATTTCCACTTGGAAGACTTTGAATTTATCTAGAGTTTCAGTTCAGCAATTATACAATACACTTGAAAATTAGCTAAGATTTCTAAAGGGAATTGTGATAGGAAAATAATTGTATAGAACATGTTGGCATTAATTCATGGGTATTTATTGAATATCTTCACTGTGTGGAAAATAATTACACATAAAATGGACAATTACTAGAAATAAATTCATGGTGGTTTTCACCTGAAAAATGGCATTCTAATTTTTCCTATTTATGAAGCAGCAATAACACCTTGAGAGTTGAATAATTCTGTCCTGGAACATTGATGTTCCCCACACAATAAACATCTGGTTTTTAACTCTTGTTTACAAAGTCAAATCTGTTGAATAGCACAGTGCCTTGTGGAGATGAGCTCTGGGAAAGAGTAGAGTAGATGAGATCTAGGGTTGACATGAGGCCCCCCCAATTGGAGGGTCCTGGGGCCAATCGTTTTAATGCCACCACACAGGCATACAGCATGGTGCTGGCGGTTGTAGTGGTAGAGGTATAAGTGGACTGTTTTGGGTTAAAGACATATACTTTCAAAGGCACTTCAGGCACTTTCTCCTATTTAACCTTTAAAAGATAAGAAAGGTAGTATTATTATCCCCATTTTATAAATGAGAAAAGGATGCCATGAGATGCATAACAACTTAAGATGTGAATCCAGATGTTCAGAGCATACTCAGACCTTGTGTTGTAATTGTGAAGTTATTCATCACTCTTAGATTACAAAGGCCTTATATCCAAATGGAATTTGCCTATGTAAAATAATTATTTGTATAATTTGTATTTGTTTAAATGAGTAAAACTCGGCAATGTCGGTTTGAGATCAAACCAGGCTGCCAGGTCTGTGAGCATCCTGATCACCCGTGTTTTGAACTGTGCATCTGAAAGTTTTGCTATTTCTTCGTCGCTTAGAGTTATGGGCTCTGGGGCTTTGAGATCTTCCTGAGCCATTTTTGGTCTGTTCGGCCCATTAAGTATGAGGAGTGGAGCCTTAGATGTTCACCAGGGTAAGGCTACTGAGGTTGCTGGATTGTGACTCTGTATGTGGGGGCAGGGTCAGAGTGGAGAAATGGTGGTCTCCTCTGCTGCCTCCCATCTCACTACCCACTCCCTCGCCGGTCTATCTGCCCAGGAATGTGCGACCACAGTCAACCCCCCGCCCTGTACCCTCGATGGGTCACCGGTCGCTCACTGGGTCTGCCCGTTGCAACCCCATGCCTGGGATCCGTGCACCTGAGTCTGTCTGACCGAGTTTTTCTGTGCAGCCCTGCTCCGCCAGCTGCTGGCTTCGCTCCTCTTACCAGTCAGGCTGAAGAATTCGTTGTTATCAGACTTCAAGTCATGAAATCCAAAGACCTACAGCCAAGATTACTCTATCCAGCAAAATTTTCATTTAGAATGGAAGGACAGATAAAGTGCTTCCCAGATAAGATCAAATTCAAGGAGTTCATCATCACCAAGCACTTATTATATGAAATGTTAAAGGGACTTATCTAAGAAAAAGAAGATAAAAAAGATGAACAGTGAAAGGACAGCAAACTCACAGATATTAACAACCACACCTAAAACAAAAGCAAACTAAAAGGACAGCTAGATCAGGAGCGGAAACATAGAAATGAAGATCTCGTGGAGGGTTAGCAACAGGGGAGTGGGAGGAGGAGAAGGGGGGAGAAGGTACAGAAAATAAGTAGCATAGACGGTAGGTAGAAAATAGACAAGGAGGAGGGCAAGAATAGTATGGGAAATATAGAATCTAAAGAACTTGTGACACATGGTCATAAACTAAAGGGGGAATGGTGGGGGTGGGTGGTGCAGGGTGGAGGGGCATGAAGGGGGGGAATAGAACAACTGTAATGGCATAATCAATAAAATAAAAAAAACAAACAAAAAAACCCCCAGGCTTCCAGGATGCCCTTTCGCATGACTGTCTCTTCTTGTCTCACTCTGTAGAGCAGAGGGGTGGGAAGGAGGGGCACACTGGAGAAGTTGGGTATATCACATGACCTTCACAAAGTTAACCGCTGTTGCCTTGAAGGATTGTTTCCCTCTGAGTGTCAGTGCCATTTTTTCACCTTGGGAATCTCATCGTCCTCATAAATTCAGTTGATCTAGAGTTTAAAGTCTAATGGTAAAAATCAAGGGCATTGTCCTGGCAGGTGTGGTGCTGTGGATTGAGCGCTGTCCTGTGAACCTAAAGGCTGCCTGTTTGATTTCTAGCCAGGGCACATGCCTGGGCTGCAGGCCAGGTCCCCAGTCCAGGGCCTGCGAGAGTCAGCCAATAGATGTTTCTCTCACACATCCATGTTTTTCCCCCTTTCTTTCTCCCTTCCTTCTCCTTTCTCTAAAAATATATGGAACCTTAGAAAAATCAAAAATACTACATTATTCATAGTCAACTCCACTAGGGAAGTGGGATGATATAAATTAATATCATTATTTGACTTGGTAGAATCTTAAGTGTTTTTGACCTTGGGTTGCCCATCTCTAGGAAACACATCCATGGTTTCAAGGCCATGTTCCAAACTGAATCTGACTCTCTGAGTGGCTTTCCCAAGGTTTCTACAAGTTTCAGAATTGATATTACTGCAAACTCAAATCTCCCCCGCTCCCACCCCCCAATTTAACTTTGTAAGCACCTAAATCAGTATGACTGGGGAGTTCACTAAGAGCCAGGCGCCATCCTTACCAGGACAGCCAGCTCGTGGTGTCTACAGAGTCCATCTTTTCCAAGAACATTGATCCTTTCTTGTTTAGTTGTGAATTCTTTTTTTAGGACCTTTATCACCCACAGAAAAAATACTGAAGATCATGACCTGAACCCCTTTATTTTGAAGTTACAGACCAAACTGTGATTATTATAAATTTACAGAGAATAAGATTCTTGATAGCTACATGTACACAGTTCTTTCAAAGTACTGTAATTGGGCCAAAGTCAATTAAAAGAAAGATCAGCTGTTTTCGAGGTGAATCGTTATTTAAGCCTATGCTATTTTTGAGATTTGTTGGTACTGACTTGGTGGAAGGTTCAAAGTCCAAACATTTAGTGCCCTGTTTAAGCTTCCATGCTTGACCTCTCTGCGACTATTAAATTGATGACTCAACGAAAGGCCAATTAGAGTTTTGAGAAAATTGCTAATAGATTAGTCTCTCAGCAATCATTCCACAGGCCTGCTAAAGGTCTTCAGCTGAGGACAAAGTGGACACCAACATGGCATAAATCTCTGACCTCCACCAGCCTAAATCACATATGGGCAGTAAAGCATGTTAGGAATAATGGAAATGGGGTGCTCTGAATGTATCGTGCGATCTAAGCCTGCTAGAGGAGTTGAATATGCCTGCTCGGCATGAGAAAAGTCCACTGGAAAATTGTGACAAGATGTTCAAGGACCAGAGAACTGGGCCAGTGGAAGAACTGTTTGAAAAACAAGGAAATTGCTGGGAGAACATTGTTTTAAAGATTGAGGCAGAAACCACTTGCTGAGAGTATTTGTTTAAAGAAGTGTGTCACCTCAGAAATATGGGCATGAGGTGGCTAGAATCCTACTCCTTAGCCTTTGATCAGAAGCTAACAGTCATTTAGGCTACCGGCTAAAACTGCTTAAACTGAAAAAGTAAGTGCACCTACCAGTACTAGGGGAGACAATAGATATGACCTGTGTTATTATTCGACTCCACTGGCAGTTTATGCTTATATGAAAGAAAACTCAAACATAGTATACTGCATATGCTTTTTTAATAGTGTTGACCTATAAGAATACTTCCTGTTTTAAACGATAATTTTCATAAAATAAAATCCTAATTAATTATCAATATTTTTGTGAATTATTATATAAAATGTACTTTTAAAAACATTAAAGTACATACAGATGAGAATAACTGGAAAACATATTTAAAGAAAAGAGTGAAATATGAGAACTAGCCTTACTATTTCTCAACATATACTCCAAAACTCTGGCTTTTTTAAAGAAATAAAATAGAATCAATAAGAACAAACTTATGGGTGCATAATTATTTAAGATGTGATTGAGAAGAATTAAAAAATTCTAGACAGTTGGGTTAGTTTAGAAATTGCATTAAGATGCAATCACTGGGGAATTCTTTTAAACATATACGATATACATGGGGCCAATGTCCTTAAAGTTGAAAAGTTTTACAATGAAAAATACTTCATAAAATAATAGGCAAAAAATACAAGCAAGCAGTGCACAGATTAAAAGGAAATATAATTAGCTAATAAACCTGTGAAAAACATTTAACCAAATATATACTTTTTTATTTGTTTTCAAAGGACAAATCTTTAGCCTGGAGGAGTTATTTGAGTTAATTTGGAGAATGAGGCAGGGGAAGGTAGTCATTAAAAGAGTCTGAACAGGAACAGTCTGAGGAAAGGACTGAACTAGGGGAAGGAAATAGGACAGAAGCAGCGAGGAAAGGGTGTAGAAAGAATGTAGTTAGCAGGGTCGAATCTTGTAGAAAGGACGATTAGCCTGAGAGCTCGGAGGAAGCCAATGGATCTGGCAATTAGGAGGTCACCGATGACATTTAATCCTGCAGCTCACCACGTAAGTCAGCTAATGAAGACGAAGCTGTCTGGTGCCTCCGGTGTATCATAATATCAGCCCTACGGTGAACGATATTATTCACAGGGTAACACTTAATGATGAATAGGATTGTGATTAAATTGCTCTAGAATACCAGTGGGAATGTTCATTGCAACCCTTTAAATACCAACAGCACGATTAATACGCCAGAACAGACATGCAAGAAATAGATATTGGTTTGCCACTTACATCACTGTCAAGTCTTATGTCACCCTTGGGAGTTTATTGATGTGAAATGAGTGCATTTATTTAAATAGAGTTAGTTCTGCTTTATAAGGAATAAGAAATTATTAAAGTGGGCTTATACACAAAGTGAAAAAGAATGTGTTTTCCGATATTCACATGTTATTGCTCTTCTCTAATTGCTAAGGTTACTATGTCCATAATTTGGAATATTTTTTAAAAAAGAACTACAGTGACAATTGTCAGGTGGCAAAGATACCTTTAAGAAAGGTCACACTTTTGATCACTTAAAAAACTGTATCTTATTACCTGTGTTCTCTGTATTAAAAAGTCAATTCTATATAACTGTGTCACCTCTTTGTGTATTGTATTTTTCTTTCAGAAGATTATAAACATCTAGATTTCCCAGACTACCTTCTGTTTGTTCTTATACTTTTAAAGAATAATCTTTCATTGCTAGACCAATTGTATAAGTAGTGAATTGTCAATACTTCATCTTGTTGGTTAAAATTTGCTTTACATGTCTAAGATGTATATGTGTTTGCACTGTGTGTATACATTTGTATTGTGTGTGATTTTGTGTGTGTGTATTTTTAGATAGAGGGTTGGCAAATATTTTACAGAATAGTTCGTGAGTGTGGATGACTTTGCCAGCCATGGGATCTGTGTTGGAATTATTTTTCTCTGCCATTGGAGTGAGAAAATGGTAATTGAAAGTGTGTAAACAAATGACTGTGGCTGTATGCTAATACTTCATTTGCAAAAATGGCTGGGGGGTGGGGCTGGATGGCAGCTGTGGTTTGGGGAACTCTGATAGATCAATACACAGCACTGCATTCCTAGACTGTCATTGCTTCCTGGAGTGAGATTGAATCAGCGTGTGCAGAAAACACTAACACTTTGAAATGACACTAATAGCAAAAGCTGTATAACTCAGATAACAAAGTCAGTCAGAAAATAGCAAATTAAATAATCCATAGCCTCCCACAACAGAATGAATACAGAACACAGGAAGCACTCAAACAGATAATAGAAGTGAGACAAGGGTCTTCAGCTAGAAAAATAAATGCAAATGGGCATATTTTTCCTAAGAAAGAGAAATACACTCTGATTGATTTCACTTTCAAATCAAAATTATTTTCATATATGAAAAAGTGGACTTTTAATTGTAAAAGTATAAAGACATAGTAACCAAATACACACAGATAAAATGTTAAATGACAAGTTAAGTAAAATAATTATATTATACAGCAGAGCAAATAAAAAATTGAACAAAGGAATAATTTTACTGCAGAGAAAGACACCAATGAATAGTTTTCCAACAAGAACATTTGTTCCAAGTGTTTTAAGAGTTAATTATGCTTAAATGTGAAAAAATAAAAGAAGAAAAGCATAGATATAAAATAAGTACGCAAGAGATAAACTATTGTCAAAATAATCAGTGTAGACTGATGATTTTGTAGTATATTTTACCATCTGAAGAACAGCTTTAAAAGCTTACATAGGGCATTTGCCCATATAAGGGCAACAATGTGTATTAGATCCCAGTCTTGTAAAACCTGAGCCTGAATGGTTAGTGAGGCTTTCTTTGTTATTGCCCAAAGTCATATGCAACTGAGATGCTCTTCATAGGTGAGTGGATAAATAAATTGTGGTGCATCCATGGAATGAAATATTATTTAGCATTAAAAAATGAGGTATCAGGCCATGAAAAGACATGCAGGAGTCTTGATTGCAAGTTAGTAAGCAAACATAGCCAATCTGATCCAGCTAAATACCTCATGTCTAACTACCTGACATTCTGTAAAAGGCAAAACTATGAGCATGGTAAAACTACCAGTAGTTGCCAGGGGTTGGGAAGGGAAGAATTAAAAGAGAGAGCACAGAAACGTTTGGGGGTCATGAAACTGTGCTGCCCTGATATATTAATGGTGGACACTTGCCATTACACAGTTTCCTAAGCTCCAGAACGCACAGCACCAAGTGCACCTGATGCCAGCTGTGGACGCTAGGGGAAGCCACCTGTCAGTGTGGGTTCCTCCTTATAGATTGCCCCACTCTGGTGTTCAGTGTTGATAGTGGGGGAGGCTGTGTGTGTGTGAGTGTGTAGGGGAACTCTCTATACCTAAGGCCTCTTTAAAAATAAGAGGTCTATTTAAAAACAAATACACAAGCAAACAAAACTCTAATCTTGTCAATATGCATGTCTCCATACTACTATAGCTTTGATTATATGAAAATATGATGCATGCCAATGGAAGCTTGCATGGTGTCCCTATATCATGTATCAATCAATTCCAGGGCCAACCTGTCACTTATTGTACTCCAGGCACTTAGCATGTTTCAACCGGTGTATTAAATGGGGAGTTGTTGCTTACCCTAAACTTGCCTCACGATACACAAAGCCCTCCTAAGGCTCACGTGGTAGGGTGGAAAAGATCCTGCCAAAGTTCTTCACCTGCAACCCTTGGAATTTGTGACTGTTACTTTATATGGCAGGACAAAGAGGAGTGTTTACAAATGTGATGAATCTATGGATCTTGAGAGGGGACCATATCCTAGATCAACAGGGTGGTCCCTAAAAGCAGTCACACTTGCTGCTCTCAGAGGATGGCAGTGGGAGATGCTTCATACAGACACGTGCAGAGGACACGGCCGTGTGAAGACAGAAGAAAAGGACCTTTGAAGAGGCTGGTTTGGAAGATTAGTGTGACGCAGCCATATGCTAAGGGATGCGGTGGCCACCAGACTGAGGGAGTAGTGGGGTACCCAGGGAGCGAGGTCCTGATGGCGTCTTGGCTGTAAACCAGGGACACATATGTTGGGCTAACACCCCCCCATGACTAAGAGATAATGCATTTCTTTTGTTTTAAGCCACAACATTTGTGGTCATTTGTTGTAGCCGCCACAGGAGAGTAATACAGCTCAAAAAATGGTTTTGGAGCAAATTCTCTAAAACCAGTGAGCTTGAACTGGAGGCCCTGAGCTGAGCCACAGCATCCCTCCTCCTTTTCTGAAGAATCGTGTGTAGAGAATGTACTCTCTTAGGAAACATATTTTGAAATATTATGAATCTATCATGAGTCAATTCATCAAAACCAGGTTGGTCTTGAGCCATACTTCCATCTCCTGAGCTTAGTGATGTGTGAGCATGAGTGTGTGCTCTCTTCTCTGATTTGCATGGCTATGTCAGCAGGGGGCTGTCCTGCATGTAGAAAAAAAATGTGTGCATAGTACAAAGATGCTTTTGCCAAAGTAATAATTTCTGTGTGCACATGCTCTGTAATGAGCATTTCCCTCATTTATTTGAGAAGAGTAATAGAGACATCCTGTTCACCTCTTGGGCATTTTTTTTCTAGACAGCTAAATCAAATCCTACTCATATTGCCTAGTCTTTCAATTATTTGTATTGCTTGCTTTCCTCCTGTCTCCAATTTATTTTTAGCCAATTTAAAATGGGAAATTACCAGTGAATGTAGCCTGCATTTTGTTTGTGTGCACCATACAGATGAAGTATATAGCTTGCCTAATATCACTGGAGAATTCTTCACTTGGCTTTGTTAGATCAGTAATGACTCAATTTAAAAATAATCATCATGACATATACACATGCAGATAAACACATTTCTTTGAAGTAGTTACAGCAGGTGAAACACTTACTTGAATGCTTGCTCTGCTCAAAACCATCCACCTCTCCTTTACAACTATTACTTGTACAGGCAGTTTCTGGGTTGGACCACACTTGTACATCTCATTATCTGAAAGTCACAATTATTTACAGTAGCCAAGGTCTGGAAGTAGCCCAAGTGCCCATTAGTAGATGAGTGGATAAAAAAAAGCTTTGGTACATTTACACAAAGGAATTCTATGCTGCTGTAAAAAAAGAAGGGGCTCCTACCCTTTGTGACAGCAGTGTATATAATGCTAAATGAAATAAGCCAGTCAGAGAAAGATCTCACTCATATATGGAATATAAAGAACAAAACATACTGATGAAAAAAATAAAACCAAAGGCATGGACACATGGAACAGACTGACAGGTCTCAGAGGTATGGGGGTGGAGGGGACTGGAAGAGATTAGCAGAAGAACACATGTGCACGTACACACAGCCCATGGACACAGACAACAAAGGTGAAGATGTGGGGTATGTGGGTAGAGGGAGGAAAGGGGGAAATTCAGGGCATATGTGGTAGTGTCAACAATTAAAAAATGAAAAAAAAGAAAGTCTCAATTCATTTCACTTTGGACAAGAACAAGATCCAAATTTATCAACCATCAATTTTTGTCCATTAATAAAATTTAAATCTATATTTTGGGGATTTTTCTTTACCACATTGAGAATATTTTAAAGGAGGGTTTCTGTTAAAATAATGTAATTTTTCTCTGGGTTGTGGTACACCTGCTTGGCTTGGCTCACTCGGTTTGAATTCCTGCCCAGCTTCACTTTGGCGGAGTATATGCACGATGTTTAAAGAGACTCCTACTACAGAGTAAGGAATTCCAGAAAAGACATGGTTGAAACATGAGTTGTTCTACATTTACATGTTGAAATTCTCAATGGAAAGATTAACAGGACAATAGAATGATTATTCACATTTTTTTGCATAATTTAGGCATGACATGAACTTAGTTTCCTCATGAACAAAGAAGAGTGACAAGCTTTGAGAGTGTCATTCATTGCTGCCCAATGGATGTCAGATGTCATAAATAATAATGTAACCAGTATTAGATAAACAGAATAGGGGATCACAAAAGCTAAAGGAGCTAGACTGTTTTGATAAAATGACCCAATAAACCACAGCAGTAGTAGTAGGAAGTCTGGCACCTTTTTCTTAGGTAGAAGAAATGAAATGATGAAGAAATGGTGCCTTTGTCAATAGTGGACACAAGGAGATGGTCTCTAGACTTGGTCAGAAGGAGATGGTGTTGAAAAGTGTACAGATGTCTTCTACACTGGACATTCAACAAATATTTTAAAAAGTCCTTTCTTTCCACATTATTTTAGTCTTCATAAATAAATCACCATACTTTTTATGAACATAAATTTTGTAAAATCTTATTTTGTAATAAAAGTGCTTATTTAGACAAGGGGCCCACTTACACAAAAATGTTTGGTTAGATTCCTGGACAGCCTTTGGCAGCCCTGCACTCCAGCTAAGTAATTATTCTGACTCAGATTTACATAGCAGTACAAGAATTTATACTGTCATTGATCCATTTAATAAATAATACTGAGCTCCTACAAAGGGCCAGAAAGTGTTCAGTGGGGACAATGAAAAGGAATATACAAGAACATCCTCTTTAAAGTAGTGACACTTAATTGAGGCCCTGGTGAAGTAAGGAGTAAGCTATGCAAACATCTGGAGAAACGATTTTAGGCTAAGGAAGCAGAAGGTGCCAAGCCCTCTCCCCATGTTGATGCAAGGTGGACGGGGTGCTTAGCTTGGGGTCATCCTGTGGTCTGTGCATCAACATCTCCTATGGGGCTGGTCCACCATGAGGAAGATATAGTTTTGTTTCTGAGTAAGTCTGAGAACCACTGGGCTATTTTGAGCCATACATTTTCATGGTTTATAATTTCATGATGTGATCAGTGATCATGTTAGTTCTTGAATAGAAATATTGTTTGGAGAGACATGCTTAGGAACAAAGACCAACCACGGATTTGTTACAATAGTCAGGGTAAGATTTTATGGTGACTTTGAACTGAATGGTAAATCCTAAATCATTGACCAAAGAAAGAGCTGAAAGCACTAACTGATAAATGGAACACTGGATGTAAAATGTAAAGGAAGCAGGAATGTCTCCAGGGTTTTCTCTGGAACAATGAATATATGAAGCAGCATATTCTGAGAAGTGTGGGATTGGGGCTAGACTCGGGGCCCCTCAGCATTGTGGAATTAATATTAGATCACACAGTGATTGCTGATCGCCTTCAGAACTCATTTAAAATCAATGCAGAGCTCTTCTTTGATATCAAGGATAGTTATGTGAAAATTGGCAAAGGAAATACTCTTAAAAAGCAAAGGACTTTCACCAAGGTGGAGGCGCAGGTGGAAACATTGTGCCTTCTCGCACAACCAAGTTTAAAAATAACAAAGTTTGAACAACAAAAACGCAGCCAAACCACAGAAAATTGAACTATACTGAAGTCCAACAATAATGAACCACTGAGCCAGCAGTGGAGTGGGGTTGGGCAGGAAGGATCCACCGGACCGACACAGGTGTGAAAAATATGAAGAAACAAGAATTCAAAAAAAAGAGGAGAGGCTAAGGAACGTTCAGGACATCTTTAAACACTCCAACATCTGAATTATAGGGGTGCCAGAAGGGGAAGACAAAGTGTAAGTGGAAATCTTATGTGAACAAATAATAAAAGAGAACTTCCCCAATCTGGCAAAGGGAATAGACTTCCAGGAAGTCCAGGAAGCTCAGAGAGTCCCAAAGAAGGTGGACCCAAGGAGGAACACACCAAGACACATCATGATTACATTAGCCAAGATTAAAATGAAGGAGAGAATTCTAGAAGCAGCAAGAGATAAGGGGACAGTCACCTACAAAGAAGTTCCCATTAGATTGTCAGCTGATTTCTCAAAAGAGACCTTACAGGCAAGAAGGGGCTAGAAAGAAGTATTCCAAGTCATGAAATCCAAAGACCTACAATCAAGATTGCTCTACCTAGCAAAGCTTTCATTTAGAATGGAAGGACAGATAAAGTGCTTCTCAGATAAGATCAAATTCAAGGAGTTCATCATCTCCAAGCCCTTATTATATGAAATGTTAAACGGACTTATCTAAGAAAAAGAAGATAAAAAAGATGAACAGTGAAAGGACAGCAAACTCACAGTTATTAAGAACCACACCGAAAACAAAAGCAAACTAAGAGGACAGCTAGATCAGGAGCAGAACCATAGAAATGAAGATCACATGGAGGGTTAGCAACAGGGGAGTGGGAGGAGGAGAAGCACAGAGAAGGTACAGAAAATAAATAGCATAGATGGTAGGTAGAAAATAGATGGGGGGAGGGTAAGAATAGTATGGGAAATATAGAATCTAAAGAACTTGAGACACATGGTCATAAACTAAAGGGGGGGAACGATGGGGGAGGCGTGTGCAGGGTGGAGGGGAATGAAGGGGGGAAATAGAACAACTGTAATGGCATAATCAATAAAATATACATATTTTTTAAAAAAGCAAACTCAGGGTAAGCCATAGACAAGAGACACCAAATAGGTAGGAGGAAAATATTGCTGCTGATGAAGCTGTTCTGTATCTATTTTTGTGGTGATGGTTACATAACTTATCTTTGGCAACACTCTATGAATTTGTAACCCAAAACAGGTGAATTTTACTCTTTGTAAATGGACCCTCAATAAAACCGAGTAAAAGAAACTTTTGTGTTTCAAAGCTAAAAAGGTAGCGTGAAACAGTACATTGGGTAAAATGTTTGTAATTGCACAATTAAGAAATATTTATCAATACTTGTGGGGGAATACTAAAGGACTAATTAGAAATGTTTTTATCTCTTTATCCATAACACAGCAGAAATTTTCAAGGGAATAATATAAAATTAGAAGTCAGAAAGTTTGGTGGATGTAAACTTGTTGAATTCAAGATCAACATATACCAGCAATAACAGTTGAAATCCAATAGAAAGATAATAAAAGACAATGATAGTTAATGTAAATAAAAACTGCATACAATGGGGAACTCCGCATTTTCAATCATTAAAATAACTATAATTAAAACAGTGTGCCCTGGGGCAGTATGAACTAAAAGTAAGTGGAACCTACTAAAGAGTCTGGAGATAGCCCTCACCTGAAGGACATGACATATGAACAAGAGAGCATCACAGAGCAGTTATGAGTTCAAGGAAAATTTAGTAGCGCTTGCCAATTGAGTATCAATACGAACCCCCAAATCTATTTCTATCTTGAACTTGTATCCTATGAAATTATTTTAAATAAATTAGTAGTTTGAATCTGAAAACCAAAATTAAAAAAAGCTTTTAAAATTTAAATGAAATGGTATTAAACATGACTAGATAAAATGTAAAGCATTTATATTAGAAGACATATTTATTACTTTTTAAGTGAGGACTCAGCCTACAAGAAATTTCAAGTCATATACACATCAAAGGAGTAGATCCTAGAATATGTAAATCAGGCCTAGATTCAGACAACGGTTTACAACGTAACAAGGGGCAAAGTAGATTAAAAAAACCAATTCGCAGAAGAGGAAACCCAAATCTCCAGTCTATGAAAACATGTCAATCATAATTATAATCAGGTAAATGGAAATGCATCTCACACACGTTGAGCTGGCATACATGTCAAAAGTCTGAGCTTAACATATGTTGTTTGTCTGGTGGAGGAAATTGGGTCCTCGCAGTGCTGCTCGTAATGAAAATTGATAAAACGAATGTAGAGAGCAACTTGACAACATCTACTCGAGTTGAGAATGAGCATATCCACTGAGCGAGTGATTCGTGTATTATTTCCTGGAGCTGGTCACACTCGTATCTAAAGAGACCAGAAGGCAGATTTTCACTACTCTGTGGTCTGGAATAAGGACAAACTAAAGCAGCCTTACTTTTCATCCAGCAGAATAACCAAGACATGAGAGCTTTGTACAATAAGATGGTATACGGCATCTTAAGTAAATGATACCATTCTACATAAAACAGGGCAGATAAATCTCAAAACCTTACAAAATACAATTTGAAGAACTATACCATATACTGTGCATGGGCCTAAACAAATGCTGTAAAAACAGTCAAATATAAGACTAGACTAAAATTCTGAAATAGACATTAACTTTAGAGGGGAAAGTGAAAGTAGTCAATTGGAAAAGGGGACATTGGCATTTTATATGACAAGTATTTAATGTATTAAAAATAAAAGTCTGTGTAATCTAATGAACAAAATAAACATACAAAATAAGAATGGAATATATGTTATTACATGTATCTTAGATAATACGTAATATCTTAGATACAAGGAATAGACTGAGAGCTGTCAGAGAGAAGGGGGTTTGGGGGACTGGATGAATGGGGTGAAGAGAGTAAGCAAATAAAAGGGATTATAGACCTAGAGAACAGTGTGGTGGTTACTGAAAGGAAAGGGGTGTGGAGGCAGGTAAAGAGAGAAAAGTGGTGATGGAAGGAGACTTGACTTGGGGTGGCAAACACACAATACAATATACAGATGATGGGTGATAGAATGTACACTTGAAACCTATATGATTTTATTAACCAATGTAACTCAAATTCAATAAAAAATTTAAAAAGTCTGAATATCTTCCCCTCCTCAAATTCATTTGTTTATTCACACACAAAAATTATTTAACACAGTACACCTATTTATCCTTCTGAAATTGTATGAATCTTAATCTGGTAGATTTAGATATTAGACTAATTAATTTGCTACTACTTTAGTGAGTGATTATCCTCAATTATAGTGGATTAAGCAAGTGGAGAGATTGGCTAAACATCTTGTGTCCCTAGGTCTCAGCTTACTTTTTTTGAGTAAAATGTACATAAAAGAATTCCCTTATCTTGCAGAAGGAGTCTAGTCTCAGCAAGTGTAACAGCTGAGCAAATAAAACTCTTCTTGTCTAAAAAGATGGCAATGTCTACCAGTTCTTGCTAATTAGAAGTGAATGCATTAAATGGTGCAGGTAAAAAAAATTTATCATCTACAAATAATCCCTAAACAGTTTCACAGGCCTCAGGGGTCGGGATGTCACTTCTGTCACTGAGTCATGATTTCACTTTCTGTGACTAGTGTAGACAAGTGGGTTCTTTCCTTCTAAATCTCAATTGCCTCCTGGTAATATGGACTAACTCAGGATGAGACTTGAGTTTGATGGTACAGGAGTTTTAGGAGTAAATAATTGGTATATATATATATATATATATATATTCAAAAGGAAAACTTATACAAGTAAAATATTTTGGTTCTAGTCATCTAATACAGGAAGCAGTATACTATACCTCAGCAATGATTGAAGGTAAATCCTCTGTGTGGTGTAAAGAACTCCCCACACTTTGTAAAATATACAGTGATCTAAAAAGTATAAGAAACAATGCAATGTGTCAAACATGCTAAACCTCAGGTGGTAGAGTTATTGGTGAATGTTATTTTCATCACAATATTTCTAAGTTTTCTATAGTTAACATGTAATCCTATTATAAACAAAAAGGTAAGTTTACCCCTCCTCCCCAAAAAGAAGTGCACAGGAGCCTTCAGGAAAACGAATTAACCTTATATTAAGGGGACACTTAAGATCGGATTATCGCCATAGACAAGATTTGAGGTCTATCTGTTTGATTCAATCATTTTTAACTTGAGAATCGTGTGATCATCTTCCCCAAACACAGTGCTGGATGGTGGAGTTGAAAGCAGAGAGGGAGGCTCAGTCACACGCTCAGTACTCATCTGTTTTAAGGGCATCCATTTATGTAGACACTGTATTCTGGGTAAGAACAAGTCATCAGCAGCTAATACCACAAACACATCTGCTGTGTAACAGATGCCTACCAGCAGACTCCGTATGAGCTTTCAAACTAGTGATTCTTTTCCTTCAAAGAAGAATTTCAGAGTTACCAACCCAAACTGATCAATAATGTCCCTTATCTGTTCTCAAGGAAAGGGTATCAACCATACAGGATATAACAATTGCTGAGCGAATGAAGGTTTTAACAGCCCAGGAGAGAATTCAGGTATTTCTTGAGAATAACCCACAGTTAGACACCGGGGAGGTAAAATACTCATCTTTTAACACTAGAGCATCATATTTTTAAAGACTTTTATTTTCAAATAATTTTAGACATTAAAGAAATGTTGCAAGTACAAGGTTAGAGTGCATGTATGCCCCTCCCCCCATCCCCCAATACTATCAAACCAATGTCTATAGTGCGGTTACCAAAGCCAGGAAATCAACATCCTAATGTTCCCCACCTTACCCTGTGGAATTGACTTGTATAAAGGGATCTCCCCTTGTTTTCCTACCCACCAGGGACTCTCTCTGCACAGGGACTCCTCCGGGAAAGAATGGCTCAAAAGGAGAAGGAATTGACTTTCCGATTAGATGCAAAGCCTAGAGCTTCCCTCAGAGCAAGTCACCTTCACCTTGGTGAACACATTGAGCATGGAAATAATACAAAAAGGCTTTCTCAACAATACATACAACACTCTGTTCCAGAGAGGATGTGTGTCCCCACATCCAGACCACAGAAGCCCCCCTCCTACCCTCCTGAACTAGATTAGCACAAAGTCTGAGGCTACTGTTGGCTGCTCATTTAGGGAACCTGGAGAGTGATCAGACTGTGAAATTTGTAAACCAGCTGTTCATTTGTGTTTATGAATTTTATTTCAGCCTTTATGAGACTAGTTAATCTGCCCTGTTTATGAAACGAGGCTTAAAGCATTTAATCCACCCCACACTGAAGTTGGACATCCACCCCCTCCTACTCATAGAAATACAAAGAAACAGTTGGTTATCTGTAATGGTTTTATTTTCTCCACTCGAGCATAACCAATAACCTTGGTGATTGTTTTTATTCTTGGGAAATAGTTAATAGTACACAGACACAGCAGGGAACAAGAATTAGTCAGGCATATGCATCTTCTCAGAGACTCTTATGGGAATGAGTTTTCAAGTATCTTTCTGGATATTCCAAAGGTCAAAGTTATATGTATGCCCACTCTTCAGCTATATTTTTCTTGCTCAAATATTTTTGTTCAATTGCTAGCCAGCTTTGATCATACTACAAATGACTAAACATTTTATAGAAAGACTATTCAATATAATGTTATGAAATACAGAAAAAGATTACTGCTATGAAACTTAAATGTAAGATTAGTAAAAAGTACTGAGTTGTACATGACAATGTAATTATTTTGTACATTAATAATAGGTTTTTGGTTTTATGGAAAAGATCTTGGTTCTTTGGTCATGTGTTACTTTGCAACTTTAAACAAATAAACAAAACATGTCCTTTTCCATTCTGATTACTTCTGAATTTACCATGTTTTTAAGAACATGCAGCATGTCACATCTCAGTGTTAGCTCCAGTCTTTGTGTCCAGTACAGCACGGAGCCTTTCCTTGCCTTCTATATTTCGCATATATCTAGTGCTTCTCATGGGTAATATATCCTCTATTTTTTCCTCTAGGGTGTCATGATTCTTTAACTTTTGAGAATGTTTTAAAATCAACTCGACCTGTATGACTTCCTTCCTTTTTTCTTTCTTTCCTTCCTTCCTTCCTTCCTTCCTTCCTTCCTTCCTTCCTTCCTTCCTTCCTTCCTTCCTTCCTTCCTTCCTTCCTTCCTTCCTCCCACTTTCTTCATACTTCAGACTTTATTTCTTTTTAAATGAGATATAAATTTAAAGATAGAGTAGATATCACCTGAATGACCATCACAAGTAATCAAATCAAATTTCTGAAACATTAGTTGTCCTTCTCATTCCATAATTTTATGTTTCTGATTATGTAATATATTTTATATCATATGTGTACATATAAGTATGCTTATATATGTCTGTGTGTAATAATGAATTGTCTGTTTAGAACTTTTTTATAAATGGCATGACAGTGCATTGCATTCATATCTTCAAATTTGACAAAAATAACACTCTTTTGAGATTTATTCATGATGACTCTTGCAGTTTAGTTCTATCACATTAGAAGCTCTGTAAAAGCAGTGTTCAAACTGTGGTTCACAGATGTGATAAAAGAAATGTGCTTTCCATCCTCAATTTCAGTATGTCTTTTCTAAAAGGAATCCTGCAAGGAATAAGTCTTGGTCAAGGTCAAGACCTTTCTCTACCCATGACCTTCCTCCTATTGTATTTTACAAAAGAATTACAAATGACTGTGTAGAATTAATACTCTTTTGCATCATCAGTTCCATTTTTGTGTCAAAATATATTTTATATCTTAAATTATTTCAATAATAACTGTCATGTCTCCATTAAAAGGTAATATATAAAAATACATTTTAAAAAATCTCTATGATTGTGTGTTTCCAAGTTAGTAGTGTAGATTGATTTATTACAATGGCTAACTAATAAAAGTTGACCAAATGGTAGACATGTATTACACATTTTAATAAGTCTTGAACATAAAAATGGAAACATCATTTAGCTTTATTTACTTGCCTGAATGCGGGACATCATGACATTCTAAGTCATGTTCCTGTGCCTCGGAATGAGCATGAATTGCTCTTTAAAGGGGTTGGAGTTCAGCTTCATTTCTCTAGACATAGGCATTCAATCTCTGTTCACTCAAGTTAATGTTTGTGGTGATGGGATGCATTGTATCTTCACTGTAACAACATACATGTCCCAGTTGTGATACTGTAATAGAATTCTACAAGATGCTACCTTTGGAGAAAGCTGGATAAATGAATGGTACGTGGCATCTTTTTTTACAACTGCATGCACATCTTCAACTATATAAAAATTAAAATACTAATTATAAAAGTGACTTTGGCAAAGACAGCATGATATTTTAAGATGATATTCACCAACATACTGAGGTTTATGATAAAGATGCTACAGACAGACATTGAAAAGAAGAGAGGCACTTTACATATTGGTGCTGCTGTAACAGGGTGCAGCCAAGGGGGGCCCCAAACGGGGATTTGTAATGGGGTCCAGAACTCGATGTCCAGGAAATATTAGAAAAAAATATAGGATGTCTTCACTCCCACAAGTCTTAGCTAGGGAATGGGATGCATGGAGCAGGGCTATTGAGAGTTGTTTTGCATAGCAACCATTTTGCAGGTAACCTCTAGAATGGTCATTTAACATATCTCTAACATTTAACTGGTTTCATAGATATGTTAAACAGCTGTGGCCATGCTTTGAGCCAGAGGGATGGGAGTGACTTCAACCCATGATGTAACTGGGAGGCAACTCCCCTTGGTTATAGCGCCTGCTTAAGAGCTTGGAGATGATTGGCTCCACATAATTGGGCCACACCTGCCTATACTTACTATGGCAGCCCAGTAAAGCTGGAAAAATACGGGAGTGCTGGCAGCTGTAGCCAGTTGTGAGAGGAGTTGGAAATGGTGCAGCAGAGGAAGATTGGTACTGGGATTTAAACCCAGGTGTGGCAGCCATGGGGCGTCTTTTGGGGACCACATGGCTTGGGCACAGAAGAACCACGGACTTCTACTTCTTTTTCTGAGATATAGTACCCCAGACTGGGCAGAAGAGGAAGGAAGGACTATGGATTTGCGAGTATTCTAAAGGACTTTGGGATCTCAATGGAGACATTAAGTCATTACTCTTAAGTTTGTATAACTTTTAAAATAAATAATCCCTTTCCTTTTCACCAGTCTCTGGCATTGAGAGATGTCTTTCCCTAGAAGCAGGCAAGATGAACCTAGCACAGGGTTGGGGACCCCCAGAGCACAAGGGTGGGTCCATTCAGTAATAGTATATCATTCCCCACCCCAGGTCTCTTCTATAATGCTACCAAGCTGTAATGCAGGGCAAAAGGCAACATGACCCATTATTCACATCATGACTGAAAATGAATTTTAGATGGCTTGTAGTCCTAACTATGAAAATATATGCAATGATGTAATAATATAGGATAATGCCCTCATGATTTGGGGAGTGAAAAAGAATATCTTAAACAAGGTACATAAAATTGTAAAGGTAAAAAAATGATATTTAATGCATTAAAATTATGATGTCTTGTTTATTAAAAATATTAAAATAAAAACAAGGGACAGACATGGTGAAAATATTCATAATGTATATTTGGACAATAAGATTGTATCCATAAGCTATGAGGAACATTTGCAAATTGATAAAGAGAAAGATGCATAGGCCAGCAGAAAATTGAGGAAGAGATCAGAACAAGTATTTCACAGAAGTGATAACCAAATAGCAGTTCAGTTTGTAAAGTAGGGGCTCAGAGGCATTACAATCAGAGGAAAACAAAGTAAAACTAAAATGAAAAAGCTACCTCTGCACAGCAAACAGAAAGTCTACATTAAAAAGGCTGAAAGCACCGAGTGCTTGTCAGCCTCCCATGGAGGCAACCATTGGGGACATGAACTTAGTTTCTAGTGAGGTGGGGGACACAGACTTCACTTGTCAACTGCTTTCTCTTTGGTATATATTCAACAAATGAGTGTGCATGTGTGCAACTACATATGCAGATAAAATTTTTCATAGGAGCATCATATTTTTAAAAAATGGAAAATCAGGAATGACCAACATATCCATCCATCTAGGTTGTATAAAGAAATTATGGTATATTCATACAACAAAACACTATGAAGCCATCAAAATGGATAACACATTACTGCCTGCAGAACCCGCTGACACCTGAGATATTATGTTGAGTGGAAGAAGGTGGAGAAACCAGAATATCTCAAGTATCCCAAGTTATAAAACTTAAAAAAAACTTTTTTTTCCAACAGTCTTGATGAGACCCGTCATGTGATTCTGTGTTTGTTTAATATTTTTTGGTTTATAGTTTTTTTGTAATTATTCTTTGCGAGCCTTTGTCACCTCACAAGAGTATGCAAATAGACAAGAAGGGATCTCTGCTTTCACATTAACAGTATTTATTCTTCTTATGGAAAACATTCAGGGGAGGCATCTGTGGCCCGGTTTCCAGTGACCAATACCTCTGCTAAACCTTTGAAGGAGCTATGGGTTGAGGTTTCACCATGTCCACCCTCTGCTGCCTCAAAAACATGGAAGCGATTTCTAAAAGACTGTTTCCAATAAACCCAGTCACCGATCCTTTTCCTCCACCATCTTCCTATTCAGTGTTGCTTTTTGGAAACTCGTTTCTTTATGCTTGTTGTTTTGGAGGATTTTGGATTTTGTATGTGGGGGGAGAAGAAAAGTGCTTGAAGAGTGCATGGGAACTCAATACATATTCATCCAGCAGAGACCCTGTTTATTTTCTGGTTTCCTGGAAGAAACACACCCTGATTTCTGAAGTGGAAGGTAGAAAATGCTGATGTGAGAAGGAGAAATAAAAAGAAAGAAACGTGTGCTCATTATTTTTGCTGCTGAGTGGTGAAGATTTTGTCAGTATCTTTTTCCTTGGGCATTATTTTCAGTTAAACATGCTATGCCTTTATGGGAAATTTGCTCAGTGTATATGAACTAGTTGTTACTTTGTTTTGCTACTATGGCATTTCATCTTTCCTTCCCCCAAATTTTAAAGACTGTTTTTGTAGAAAACTGGGAAAAGATAAGCTTAGGTACCATCTTAAAACAGGTGCTTTATGCTAATATTTTAGTTGAAAAACAGCTAGAAAATATCAACATGTAGAAGAATCCTTGAATTTTTTAGCTTCTTTTACTTAGTTCTATTACAATAAAAACTCAAAAATGTTTTATATGTTATCTATTAACTTTAAAAGACACTACAAGCATTTATAAAAATAATTAACAGCCATTATTTCTACTTCCCTAATGAATATAATGACTTTATCTATCTTTTGTGCAAACAATTCAAAGTTAATTACATGGTTGTCCATTCTTAAGTGCTATCATTATTATTATCTTTTTATTAATGTATGACAAACTGCTCAGCTTAGCTGGTAATAAGGAGTTGAAATATTATTGGAGCCACAGAGAATTAAACAGTTGGAAGTCATATGCTAGATGACTGTGGGGAAAATAATGTCAAATTGCTTAAATATCTCACATTGCAAAATAGTTTATTTTGCTGTACTCTATACAGAGATAAATAATGTACACATTTACTTAATTTTCTACGACTCATATTTCTTTAAAAAACATGTTTAAAATTATTTCCCTGTAGCAGAGCTAGTGAGGCATGAAACAAATTCCAGAAAACTAGTGTATTGCACTAAAGAGATCAGTGCAGGCAGGTCTAGGGTCTCCTTTGACCACGCCTTGTTAGGTAGGGGGAGGGAGCTTGTAACTGCCCAGTGGGAATGTCCAGAGCTTCATCCTGCTGAAAGGAAACAGGATTCCTGACTCTCAGGGTGTCTTCTGTGGAAGTGAGGGCTGGGGAAGAGCAGAGGTTCTCCAAATTGGAATGGAGACATAGGCAGATCCCAGTGAAGCTGGGGATGTCGGTCTCTAAATTCTGTTGAGCCTTCTGGCCAGTGGAAGCAAGAGTTCCATTTCTAAGGCCGTTAACTCCGTTCTTCCCAGGAAGGCTGCCAAAGAGCTGCCACAGATTCCTCCGCTGTTAACCTGATCAGACTCAGGTTACAGCAGCCCCAAAAGGTGATTTATATCGGGTAACCCATGGGGGGGGGCACAATACACTAGACGAGTTGTATGACCTTTTCCATTCATTCAAATAGAAGTCTGGGGACTAGAGGTGGGAACAGGTATCCAGGGTGTGGGAGAACGGTAAAAAGAACATAAAACTGCATAGGATCAAAGGTATTCATATCGACCTAAGAAGCAGCGATTCTGCACCTAATGTTGTAGCTTGAGGGGTTAGGAAGGGCTCTATAGATCTGTTTGCTTGGTTGACTGAAACATAGACCAAAAGGTGGCCAGTGCTAAGTGATATTGGAACCCTGACACTATCTTGGTGTTCCATAGACTCAAGCAGGAGTGTCCAACCTGTTGGCCTCACTGGGCCTCACTGAAGAAGAGTTATCTTGGGCACACATTAAATATAGTGCGACATATAATCACAAAAAAATCTCATAATGTTTTCAGTAAATTTATGATTTTGTGTTGATTTCAACGGTTTGCAAAAGTAATTTAAAATTTAAATGAAAGAAACCTATAAATTTTTAAACATAGATTACTGTATTTAAAATCTAACCAAAACTTTTTTTTGTAGTGTCTTTATCTGGTTTTGAAATTAGGATAATGTTGGCCTGGTAAAATGAGTTTGAGAGACTTCTGTTCTCTTAAATTTTTTGAACTAGTTTGAGAAGTAGAGGTGTTAGTTCTCAGAATGTTTGGCAAAATTCACCTGTGGAGCCATATGGTTCAGGGCTCTTGTTTGTTGGGTGTTTTTGGTTACTGCTCCAATTTTACTAGGTGTAACCGGACTATTCAGATTCTCTAATTCTTCAGAATTTAGTTTTGAAAGATTGTATGTTTCTAGGGATTTATTCATTTTTGTCCAGGTTGTCCAGTTTGTTGGTGTGTAGTTGTTCATAATATTTTCTTACAACCCTTTGTATTTCCTTGGTGTCAGTTGTTATTTCTCCTCTTTCATTTCTGACTTTGTTTATTTGGGTCCTCTCTCTTTTTTTCTTGATGAGTCTGGTTAAAGGTTTGTTGATCTTGTTTGCCTTTTCAAAGAACCAGCTCTTGGATTCATTGATCTTTTGTATTGTTTTTTTTTAAGACTCTATTTCATTTTTTTTCTGCTCTGATCTTTATATTTTTTTCTTCTACTCACTTTGGTCTTTGGTTGTTCTTTTTTAAGTTCCTTTAAGTGTAAAGTTAGATTGATGATTTGAGGTGTTTTTTTTTTAATAGGTAGGCCTGTGGTACTATGAATTTCCCCCCTAGGATTGCTTCTCCTGTGTCTCACAGATTTTGGATTGTTATGTTCTGATTTTCATTTGTTTTGAGGTATCTTTTGATTTCTTCCTTGATCTCATTGTTGATTCATTGATTGTTTAAAAGCATGTTACTTAGCTTCTGCACTTTTGTGTGCTTTTCAGCATTCTTGTGATTGATTTCTGTTTTCATAGCATTGTGTTCAGAGAAGATGATTGATATGATTTCCATCTTCTTAAATTTATTGAGAGTTGTCCTATCTCCTAACATTAGGTATATACTAGAAAACATTCCATGTGTGCTTGAAAATATGTATATTCTGCTGCTTTGGGATGAAATGCTCTGAAGATATCAATTAAATCCATTTGATCTAGTGTGTCATTTTGCTGCTAACTTCTTGTTGATTTTCTGGAAAATCTATCTTTTGAAGTCAAAAGGGTATTAAAATCCCCAGCTATGACTGTATTTCTGTTGATCTCTTCCTTTATGTCCATCAAGATTTGCTTCACATATTTAGGTGCTCCTATGTTGGGTGCATAAATGTTTTCTAGTGTTATATCTTCTTGCTGGGTTGTTCCTTTTATCATTATGTAGTATCCTTCTTTGTCTTTTACTATATAGCCTTGGTTTTAAAGTCCATTTTACTGGACATAAGTATTGCTATCCTAGCCTTTTTCCTTTCCATTTGCATGAAATATCTACTTTATTGAACATAACCTTGATCTTTTCCTCACTAAGAATTACCAAAGAGTGAATTCTGGAATATCCAGTTCTCTTAGCATCATCATGCCTCCTTTGAATTCTCTTACTTCTAAATGTTCCATTTTTCAAATACAGGTGTTTCCTTTGGTTCACCAAGTATACTATCCCAACTGTGTGACTTTATTTTCACTCATATGAAGCTTTGAGCCAGTGGCGTGATGTTCCAGCTGCTTTTTTGCTGACATTCGAAACTTCCACAACCTAATGTTGGATACATTGGACCATCTGCTTTTTGAGCTTCTACAGCTGGATTCTGAGTCAAAGCAGTAATCAGAATGGCGTGATTGACACAAGACTCAGAGAGAAAAAATCACATTACTTAAGAGATAAATATTTTCAGATTGATGCTTTTAGCTGGGGTCTCAAACCTGATCTTACTTGTTATATAAGCTTACCTAGAAACTCCTTTCACACCCTACAGAAGTTATTCCATAACTTCTCACTCTCTGCAAATCCAAATCCATTCCTGCCACTTTTCATTTACCAATCATTAAAAATAGAAAATAATAAGGAAGTCTCTCTAGTCAAATTGATTATACAGCCAGAATTAACATGTACATAATAGTATAGAAATAGACAGATAAGTCAACCAAGTTTAATACAAAGTCCAACCTATAGAACAAAATACATACAAAATAAATTGCAAAATAAAGGTGGCATTTCCTAGCAGTGGGGACATAGATGGATTATCCAATACACGCTTCGGGAACACTTGACCAGCTAAATGATCTCATGACACAGCCCTATCTTCGCTCAAATCAACTCTCCTTCAATTTAGGTCTCTGAAAATACTGAGCTATTAATACTTATGATCCTCAGGACATTACTGCCAATGTTATATCTCTAGGCCACTGAATATTGTAATTTGTCTACCTTGAATTACCTTGTATGATTTTACGGCAAACTCTACTTCACTATATTCATCTTTAAAGTCATTTCCAGCTCCCTCAGAATAGCTTTATTTTTCCTCAGGACCTTCTCGGAGACTCACATATTTTCCAGTTACTTCATTGTTTATAAACATGGTCTGTCCATACCTAATATTACCTCCCTTGCAGGGAATGCATTACATCCCATTTTGATTGGGAACTCTTTCATTCCACAAACATTTATTGAGTGTCTACTATAAACATAGAGGGTGGTGGGAGGTACGACAGGCGGGGTGATGATGAACGAGGCCAAGGGCCTGCCCCACCTGGTTTCACAGCTCAGTGGCTGAGGCAGTTTGACCTGCAGAAAAATTTATTATAAAAAAAAAGGATCAGAATGCACTTACCATGAAAAACAGAACCATTAGGGATGATTTAATTAGTGTCATCATATTAAGGCTGGAAAGGAGCTGCCTTCAACATCTCTCTATCTTTCTGAAGATCTAAGAAGAAGACTATTACATGCTACATAAAGATTCTGTTTCTATAAATAGTTGCTACAAAAATAGGGTAACTGAGTGCAGGATTATTTCTGGTGCTATTTCAGAGTAAGAATGGACCCACCTATATATAATCTTTCCTGACCAGGAATTATGTGGAAATACTTTTTTCTTTTGCACATTATTTTATGTATATGTAATAATTTTAGTTTTATTAGTGCTTGACAATCAGTTCAAAAGGATATTTATTTGGATTAATCTTGAGATTTAATGATATCAACTTGAAAGTGAATGATAACACATTTTATAAGGCTCTCTTGTATAAAATATTTATGGAATTCTAAAATAGCTCTTACACATTTATGAGTATTCAAATGTTTCTGCTCAGTTATTATACTAAAGATAACTGGAGAATGTCATTCCTATTTCAGGGGATTATGTGCATACTATCTTTGATACAAAGTCAAACTTCAACAAACTAGATGAATTCAGACCTTTAGAAGTTGTGACATTTGCATATAAATTTAAACTCTGCCCCTGAGCTACAGGAATAAATTAATAATCCAATTTAAATATTTGACAGATATGTCTTATAAGAAATATGGTATTAAAAGATATATTATAGTAGAAATATACTAGGAAAGATATTCTTCTTAATGACATTTAATTTACTATCACAAAGACTAGGTATACAGAATTCATGCAATTTTTTTTATAGATCTAAAATACACATCTTTAATTAAGAAATCTGCCCTAAGGCAGACCAGTGCTCTCATTCACAATTAAGGTTAATTCATAAATTTAGTGATAGAGAAGGAAAATGATTCTGTTTTACAGAGAAAATTAGGTTAAAAAAAGACAATGAAGGAGCAAAGGACTGGGTGAAAAGTGAAAGGCTCCAGCTGGTGTGGCTCAGTAGACTGAGTGCCCACCTGGGAACCAAAGGGTCACTGGTTCAATTCCCAGTCAGGGCACAGCCTGGGTTGTGGGCTGGGTCCTCAGTAGAAGGCACGTGAGAGTCAACCACACATTGATGTTTCTCTCCCTCTCTTTCTCCTTCCCTTCTCCTCTCTCTAAAAATAAATAAAAGGTGAAAGATTTATATGATCTGAAGAGAAATCAGAGTATTTAAAAATAAATAAACAAAATCTTAAAAAAAAGAAAAGAAAGAAGGTGAAGGAATTGGCCAAAGATACAGACATGGACGGCAGTAGGGTGATGCTCAGAGGGAGGGGGTGGGGTCTGGGTGGAGCAGGCAGGCAAAGGGGGTAAGGGGAACATCTGTAACAGTGTCAACAATAAGAATAAAGGAAAACTTGAACAATATTTTCTCTTTTCTTTTAAATTTTATTTTTCAGTTACAGTGTACATTTAATATTATTTTATGCGGGTGTCAGGCATACAGTATAGTGGCTGGACAATATTGTGCCATATATGTCCCTGATATTTCCCATATCTATCACACATGCAGCTATGTTTCTGTATGTAGGAAATTTTATAAAAAGTACATGCCTCAGTGCAATTTTAATTTGCTACAGACTTTCCTGAACTGGCAAGTTAAAGCTAAGTGTTTAATTTTTACTCACCCTCTTGGAAAGGATAGGCATTGAACTCTCTTGAAGTCAGCATTTTCTCAAAACGAATCCAGTTGCATATATAAGAAAATAGAGGAAATAGTACGTTGTTTTATTATTATATGCAAGTACACATCAAGATCTATGTTGACAGCATGCATATGTTACAAGAACTGTCGAACTCATGTATCTGTATGGGCCCCACCAATGCCACATCAGTGAATTGGCTCCCATTAAAACGTAGTTCACTCCATTAGTGAACCATTGGAGGATATTCATCTGTGCGATGAATATGATCATACTCATGTTAGTTTTTTGAGATTTGACTTGCATTTAATTGAGCAATATTTGTTTAGTTTTTTATAATTGTATCATAGCCCCTAAATAGAAAAAGACAAGAAAAATAATTTGACCTCAAATACTGGAATATTATTTAAAATTCTCTAACATTTTTATATTTCATATTTATAATTTTGATATAAACTCTTGTACACTTGACTGACAGGGAAATATATACACATTTCCCTGGTGCTCAACATGAGTTGTTTGTTCACTCACGTTGTAGCAGCATGGCTTTCTGTGTTTCTGACTCTGTGTTTACAGGGAGGGGACTTGCCTGTGTGGTGACCAAGCTGATTATTTGTGTCGCAATAACGCTTGTTGTTTGTTTTCTCTGTATGTAGGCAAACTGGCTGGGAGATGAAAAAAAATTAAAGGAGGGTTTATTGGCTTAGGGTTATCCTGAACAAAAGGACATCACTACTGAAAATTATTCCCCAAATGCCTGCTATTTAACGCTTGGATTAAATGTTTCCTTTATAGATACAAAATGAAAGACTAAGTTTTATTTTGTCAAAGTGACCACATCCCAGAGCCCTTAGTGACTGTACCACTGGACAGCATGGGCTGTGGTAGCACTTGAAACAAGATGTCAGAAGAAGTATCACACCAGTGACGTGTCTTGGGGAGCCATACAGGCTCACACAAGGGGCAGTTACATTCTCAGGAAGGTTATGAGCTGGTTTTAACCATGGCTTCTTTTAAAATGAAAGAAACATAACTGACTAGATTATATTAAACACAAATTAAAACATGTTCAAACTATTTTCTTTCTTAAAATGCTGTTTTACTATTGTCTGTGTTTTGTCTTTCATTAAAACATAGTGATAACATTTTTACTAGCACAAGGAGGAGTGGCTATCAACAATGATGAAGGATGTGAGAAAGTGAAATTTTACCCTCCCCACAAGCAAACAATCTAGTCTGCCATACGGTTCTACAGAGATGCAAGACTCCAGAATCAGAAAAGACATGGTGTCGCTAGAGATATAAGCAGTACCTGGCATGTCAGCATGATTTTCAAGCTGTGTCCTCATCCCCTCAGTGTTGCCTGCACACACAGGGGGATTCTCCTGGAGAGCAACGCCAAGCTGGGGACCCACTACTTCACTGTGAGTGCGGACAGGCCTGCCCTTTGTTGCCTGGTCCCTCAGGTGTGCTCACTGGGCACCAGTCCTGCAGTGAGGCCCACATCAAAGAGAGCAGTAGGTCCCGCCTGCCTGGCAAGAAAGAGATACAAAGATGCTCAGAATTCAGGTCAGATTGTGTCCTGATGGTGTCCTTCAGTTCCAGTAGGTCCCGGAGGGGGACATGAGGAAGGGCATCTCCCTCTAGTCACAGAACTTTGGAGGTAAAGTTTGGGGGACTAAAGGAGATCTCTGCAATAAATAAACTGACTAAGCAGTTTGCCTACGCTTGCAAAGCTGAGCAGTCCAGTAAATACTACATTAAGCGTTTCTTACTTTTCATCCTTCACTGTCTCCAGAAAAAAAAAAAAGTGTGGATTACATAATAGGTATAAAAAAGGGAGGCTGAAAAGCCAGAGTAAATCCTTTCTTTTAGATTTGATTTTTATTCCCACATTACTTCCTCTTCTCATATCTTCTCAACTTCCTGACAACGTTTAACCTTGACCGATTCCACTCCCAGCAGGAAAGCTTGTATCAGGCCCCTGAACATGACTGCCATCCTGAAGGTGCTCACAGTCAGCTCAGTAGCTACTGTTCAGTAATGAAAATGTATGTGCCTCAGCTGTGGGGTTGCCAGCAACGTGTCTGTCATCTTTCTTCCAGGCGTGTTGGAGTGATCTTCCCGACTCGCTAATTATACTTATTCCATTGTTGGGTAGTTCATACATAGAGTTAAATCATTTCATTAAAAATCATTTATCTGACATCTGATCCATTTGCAATGCCTAAAAGCAACATTTCACATCTTCCAAAAGAAGTTTTCAATCAAGCACCAGTTTCCAAGTTCCATCACTGTCAATGTTAGCACACACTTCGATAACACACACTAATTATTTAGTATATTATTATTTCCCAAGAAGGGACAAAAAGTGCAATATATTTAGAGATGTTTTATTATTTAAAACTTGACATAACTGATGTTCTCACACTTTTTGGTGAGAGTTCAATAACAGCAAGGGGGGTGTGAGCGTCCCTTCGGTACCTGGTCGTGAACTCTGTGTATTATGGAAACATCCCACTTCCCTTCATTTTGGAAATTACTCTCCTAGAAGTTTCATGCATGTGGTTTCCATGTCATCCAATTGAACTTTTGATCCCTCTTTCCTGCTGCTGAGGCTTCTGGAAGTTGTCACAATTCTTGTAGCTATGGGCCCTTCCTACAGAAAAATTCGCATTAGTCCAATATGGATTTTTAACCCTGCAGTGGAACGTGTTCTGATTGACATGAAATGTTGAGCCAGGTAAGGAATATTGTGGGTAGGACCTTAAAAGGTGAGATGACCTGAATTGGGGTCTGTTTTCCTTAACCTGAGCTGCAAGCCTTTTCACAAATCTACAGTAGGTTATAGCTTGTCTGAAATCCTTGACCACTTTTTACAATAATTTTTACCACCTCCATATGTAGAACTCTCTGGAACAATGATACTATTATTCTTGCCCTTGTCAGGAGAATCTTTATGTTCTACCCTTCCTACTTACGTAAATAGAGAAAGGAACTGACTCCATCCCTGGATCTGGTGTATTTGGCTGGTGGCCTTTTCTTGAGGTCCAAGGTCAGATGGCTCTGGCCAGGCCCCTGCTACTCACACACTGCTCACTATTGTCGAAGTTCAATATTCATTCCAAGCAAAAATTTTTTATAGTTACTGATGAAGAACTCGCTTAGCCTAGAAATACAAAAGTTAAATTCATAAACTTCACACAAAATTTTGCACAAAAAATCCACTCAATCTTTGAGTGTGAGGAAATAAAAGTTGTCAGTATCTTCAGAGAGCAACAAATATAATGAATTGATTACAAAGAATCATTACAAAGAATCATTTAGCAGAACAATGGGCATGCTTTTATGCAAAAGCGTGAAGGTCATTGTAATAAAATGTTCTCTAATAAAAACTTTTCACCAACTGAAAATTACTAACATGATGTTCACAAAATGGTTATGAGGTGTATCAGCTCTTCAAACCAGGAGAACTGGGTCAACCGAATGTCAGTGGGAATGGATGCTTCCACAGTCGTTTGTATTGTTGCCACAAGGCAGGTCAGTCCGGCAGTCTATACTTATTAACAACCTTAATAGGCAAGCCAAGTTAGTCCCTCTGGGGTTTGCTTCACTCCATTCCTGGAGGAAACAAGATGCTTTAAATTACTTAACTAAATATATTTCTGAATAGTTTTTTTCTTTGACCTACTTGACATTCTGCCATGACCACGAGCATGGCACCATTAGGGCATTTGTGCCTGTTAGAAACCTATGGCTCAGTGAGGATGTGCTGTTACTAAGGTGAGAAGCTCACCTGTCCTAAAGTCTGAATAGTGGTAAGGATCCTTTCATGTCACCTATTTAAGGTTGACAGGAAAGGAGTCTGTTCCTCTTTCCTGAATTCTGATTCCAACGCCAAGTGTCCAAAGTTGTAAATATAAATAATTGACTTTTGTGAAATTAGGAAACAAAGCTCTGATTCAAAAACAGTGAGGCAAACATCCCAAAATACGAACAAATTTGGCCCTGATTCCAGGAGGAGCCTTGAGCTGATGCTATTTATCCTGAGTCTCAGGAAAAACATGGACTCTCCTGTGGGGAGTGTCATGGATTTAAAAGGTCTATCCAACCATTTATTAATTAGAAAAATGAAATAAACATACAGGCTTACCAAATGCAAAACAGAGGATGCTTTGGAACTGAAATAAGAAATGATTTCTTATCAGTTATGATAACCAAGGGGCAGAGAGGAAGCCAGATGAAAGAACAGGCTGTATCCCATGGAGTAATGGCTTACATACCTATGGGTGGAAATGTGTGTGGTTGAAGTTAGAACTGAGGCATCCGTATAAAAGAAAGAACCAGGAAGGGGATATAGGAACGAAACACAATTTCATCCCTTAAAGAATTCTTGGGAATTTGTATCTTCAGCACTATCTTACAAGTACTTGTAATTTTTTAGCACTGACTAGCAAGAAATCAGAGATTCTGTCTTTCAACAGTAATAATTCCTTGTGTTGTGTCTCTTGTTCTGACATAAAATTTCCTGTAGCCTCTCTAAATGGGTTAAGATCATATAGAAAAACAAAACCACTTATTGAGAGTTTTTTTAAGGGAACATTATACATTTTGAGCAACTTGACTCAAAGCCAGAAGGATTACAGTATTCTCCTAAGTGAAACAAATATTTTCTGGGTGGATACCTTTGAATTTAAAAAAGTTAAGTAGGTTTTATTACACATCTCATCTCAGACCTGTGGCTTCTGGAACAGCCTGTGTTGGTCGAGTCCCTGGCCTGTGGTCCTTCGTGACGGCTGCCCTAACCAACAGACGTGGCATCTACGAGGCTCTGACAGCTCACACAATGCCACCCTTCACACTCGGTCAGTGAAACTCCTTCAGGGTGCGATGGAACAAAAATGGCTTTTTAAATGCTTACGTATTAATGCAATTTGTGGGGGAAAACCCCTCAATTATCCAAACAGCGAAATATGAAAAGTTTTATTACATTAGGAAGACTACATTTTCTTAAGAATTCTGCATCTCAGTGTTGAGTGTTTTTAGTAACCTTTAATTTAATCAAATGCACTCCTTGATGCACTCCTTATATACTATGATGCTGGCTCAGAGAAACTGACACAATTTTTACCAACAGGAGGAATGTCTTTGCTTTATCATGGCACCACTGCTCAGCCAGCTAATGCCGATGACATTGAGGGTGGAAGGCCAGTTGTAATTTTGGAGTTCCCCCACCCCTAGGCAGAACGCATCCTCCAAGGACATTCTCAGGAAAAGGAGTGGGCGACTGGGAGAACATTATTCCGCATCAGTGAAGGAACTTCAGAAAAGGCAGATTTCTGGCTTATTGCCCCAATGGTTATTGGTATGAGAAACATATGACTTTTGGGGGAGAGAAGACACACGCACAGACTTTGACACCTGTCTAAGATTCCCAAGCAGACACAGCTGTTTCACAAGTACTGCTACCAGATCTGACAGATACTGAACCCTGAGCCTGGAGCCCAGAGGGGAGGTTGAAAGGCAGAGAGTGTGTTGGCTGCAGTCAAACCCCAGGAAATGGGCGAGGAAGAAACCCATGTGCTACAGAGAGAGAGGAGGGCAATGACGGTGTCAATGAGTGGGGCATTTTTTATTTCATTGCGAGCATTGTTATTTTACATTGAAGGAGAAAAGACTTGTAAAGGCCCATGTGAAAAGGGAATGCAAATTTACATCTTGGCAAGAAGGAAACTTTAAAGAATGAGATTTCCATAGAGGCTATTATGCAAGCATGTTTCACTGAAAAAAGGTCAGAAAGGAAAGGAGAAAGGAAGGGAGAGAGGAAAGTTGTCCCAAATCCTCATCTCCCATGGAGAGCAACTCCTCAGATGCATGAATAACTGGACAGCAACATGGACCCCAGTCTTTCAAAACCTGCCATCAAAGAAAAATCTGGTACAAAAAGTATACAGCAGGATCAGGCCCTTTTGTGTTAAACCCTGGGGACCAGTAAAAGACACTCAAAACACGATTGCTGTGAGAAACTCCATTATATTTATAATCAACAAAAATGGCCTCTCACTTCTCATGAGACCAAATTGAAACCTCTGGCGAGCTGGAAACTTACCATCATGCAAGCTGAATCTAGGAAGGAGGGCCGTTCGTGGGAGACTGTGTGGGCACATGTCTGAGAGCGTGAGGGTGGATGTCCTTATAACTGTCTGTACCGTTTTATAATTCATGTAGTTGTCACAAAGATTCAACGCCTCAACAGTCCACCAAGAGACATCAGTGCAAAAGTCTGTTCATTACTTAATTTGATACATATGCATTGATTCTAAAGTTTCCTTCCCTGCCCTTAAAGGGAGTAATGTTCATAGCAAAGGCTTTGGAGTCAGAAGAGCTTGGCTGGGATTGCAGCTCTGTGAGTCCTAGAAAGGGCATCAGACAAGTTATTTAATACCTCAGGACTCATTTCTACATCTCTTTAATTGGGCTAATATTACCTCTTTTATATAACTTGCATTATAAATGACAAAATGCTTTCAAAACACCTAATACTATAACCGGCATTACAGTAAGTACTTAACAAGATGTGGCTATTAATATAACTGTAGAATAATTTCAGCTGAAATATCGATTGATTTGTCAAAATGCTTACTGTAACAACTTCTATTTTATCCTCTTCTATAAAATTTAATACTCTTATGAATTAAGGAGTTTTTATTTTAGGAAGAGTGGTAATAACATGGTTTTTCTCTACAAAGTCCATAATATTTAAAAATTAAATGGTTCTTCAAAAATTTTTCTTCCTACTTCATGAACATAGATCTCAAAAATCAATTTTACTCGCAGTTGAAAAATGCTTTATTACTACATCAACAAACAAAATATGCCAAGCCATGACTTAATGATATTTCTCAATTTTTATTACCTAATACATGTCAGAAGCTCAAGAATTCATCTTTATATTCATAAAAATATTCATACTGGTGATTGATATATACACTTTGATTTTACAATATCATATTTTATCAATTAGAGGAAACAACCAGCTATTCTGAAAGAAATGTTTTGTAGGACTAGTAACTTTAACTGTTCAGTAAAAAGATGGATGAAAGTCTTTTAAGCATAGGCACCAAGCATCACCTTGCAGCCAGTGCCCCACTTTTGCCAGGTGGAGGCCTCTCGGAGACTTGTCACCCGGCTGGCGTGGATGCGCGCTCAGCCTCCCCGGACACCGGGGCTGAGTCTCCATCAGGTTAAGGAAGCATTTTACTTCTGCTGGTTGCTGCGACATTCTCCGCCCTCCTGTTCTACGACTGTGCCCTCTGTTTTGAATGGATGGCCAAGATGGACTGGAAGATGCCAAGGGCAGAAGGAGCTCATGAGGCGGACCAGCGTGGCCTGACATAACGTCTAGTTCTGTGCTTTTCCCACACTCAGCAGCAGGTTGACTTTATATAACGGAACATATTTCCTTACGGTCCATTTACAACAAGATTTGGAGGAGGGAATGAGCACAAAGATGCCCATTTAAGTCTACACAACATAAATATAAAGCTAGTCATCGCAATTTGTGTTTGTTTTTATAGTAGGCGTAATTAAAACAGTGAAGAGAACCAGTTGAAAATGATTTTAATGATATATTTTATTTTGGATGAAACATTTAAAATATCATTTCAACCTGTGAATAACATTAATATTTGTTAGTGAGGTGTTTTACATTTACATGTGCACTATGTCTTCAAATTAGCGTGTGTACTCTACACATGCCGCACCTCTTCAGACTGTGGCATGGCAAATGTTCTCCAGCCACTTGGGACCAATGCCTACCCAGCAGGACAGTGTAGCTGCAGAGGGTGAACCCGAGGAGCCTCTTACCTTGCCCCATGTAGATAAAGGGCAAGAGGAACACAGAGTACATCCTGCTCCATGCCAGAGCATGCATGTAGGGGCAGGTGTGTGGGTGCACTCACCTTTCCTTTCTCCTCCCCACCATCCGTGGATGCTAACCTGCACCCATGTTTCCTCACGCCGTAAATGCTCTCTCTTCAATGACCCCTGTGGACTTATCCTTAATTACTATGATTTTTGGTTTTGTTTTCCCCTCATATCTCTGACTCGTTCTCTTCTCATCCTTCTTATATGCTATTGAGACTCTGTTTTGACAATGAATTTAGCCTTCTCTTGTTCAGCAAATGGATCTAAAGTTTTTGACACACTTGAGTCTTGCCCTTGATTTCGGTCAACAACATGGGCAACTGTATATTGCCATGTGGGCAGAAATTCCAACAGCTAAGCTGTTGCTCAAAGCTTTGCTTTGCAACCTCACCCTGTGGAGATCAGTTGAAAGGTTTTAGAAATCTTGACTGCCTGAGTTTTCTGAAAAGGAGAAATGAGAAATAGAACAAGAATGGAAGTAACACTAAAACAAACAAAACAGCAATGACAAAAAAACAAGTCTACTACAACAAAAAATCTTAGTATAGATAGCAGTGGTAATTATAGTTGTATGTATAGTAATTAATACTATCTTGCTTTATTTAGTCTCCACTGTAACCATGTGAAGTCATACTTGGCTTTCTACTTCTCCTTGCCTCAACCCTGTTTATTTTTTCTCAGAACAAGCGTATGTAACAATTTGATGGATCCTACCTGCTTTTTCATCTTTTCTTCTAGCATTCTTTTTGAAAGCTCTCAAATTAAAACTGTCTTCTGTAAAAATGTCTTGTGAATCATCAAAAGGAGACTTAGGGAGAGGCCAGAACTTTGCCGTGAAATCCCATTTACTCACATTCTTAAAACATACTGGACATCGCCTGTCCCATGTCTAATTGCTGCATCGCTGGCTGACAAATTCCCTCACGGTGAGGCCCCTCCTCCATGACGACAATCCCTTTGCCCAAACACTTATTCCCTTGAGTCATGCTATCAGCCTTCTTCTTCACCAGCTCTTCTAAAGTCCTTTCTCTCCCCCCAGGTTTATTTTAATTTTTTTTAAATGAAGAGAAAGGGGAGATCACAAAGAAAATGCAACTATCCGAGAGTTGTGCCTAATGTTGCAAAATGGAGCTGAACTGTGTCTTGATTATAAAAGAAAAATCAATTTCGAAAGTATTGACTTGGAAGAACTTAATTGCTCATAAAATTAATTTATGGATGACTTTATTTGATGTTTGGAAACAGGAATACAAATGAGCCAACTTTGACATGTATGACTTTCCATGGCTAGCCAAGAAAAGGTAACTGACAAGAATGGAAAATTGAAACAGATGAGAAGGTAATGGCTGTTCCCTCTCTGCTAGAAAATGCCCTGTACTGGGTTCTAAGCAGTGGGCAGTTATAAAACAGTTTAACAATGTCAATTGCAGACAAGTTTAAAATCTGAAAAAAATATTTAAATTGAATTATATCTATTTGACAGGTTGGTTTAATTCTTGTACTCCCATTTTCTCATTTTTCCAGTTCAAGGTGTTTTTTTCACGCTCAGTCCAACCCCACAATTTGGATCCTGGTGAGGTCCCTCTTCCTGGCTTTTTTCTTTCTTTCACTGTGTTGGCAGATAGGTACTGTGATAAAGCATCAAATGGGGATGGTAGGCATTTTTGTCTTGGATGCCATGAAATTTTGTGAAATCTTGTATAATATCTACTGAAATGACCATATTATATTTTATTGCTGTAGTTAAGGACACTTGCTGTCTTTCAAAGGTTACGTTAACTCTCTGGTTTAACATATTTTGATAATACATTTCTCTTCTTTGCTGTGTTATTTCTTTACTTCCATCTTCTTTGGGTTTGTTTGGCAGTTATTTCTAAAAAATTGATTAGATTATTACAGATGCTTTTTTACACTCTTCCCCTCATTACTTATGTATCATGTTATAGACATATTTCTTTAAATGATACACGTTTGGATTACTTTTCTTATCCATTCTAGTTATTTTATCTTTAAATAGAAGCAATTAGTCAATCCATTGTGCCATTTTTTCTTGAACAAGGTTGTTTAAACAGACTGAAATATGACATACAAAAATTAACATATCCAATTTAAATTTTAGTGATTTTGACATATGCATACACCTGTGAAACCATCATAACAATTAAGATGAAGATAACCAATCACCCCATCTGGCCCCTGCATCTACATTCTCTTATGATCAGTGGTCCTGATAACCCGTGACTGACGAGCCTGTCACTGTGGAGTAGTTAACATTTTCAAGGGGTTTAGTTAAATGGAACAATAAAGCATGCTCTGGTTTTGTATGGCTTCCTTTGCATAGCATAATTATTTTGCTATATCATAAAATTATGATATTGTGAGTATTAATAATCCAGTACCTCTTAATGCTATGTAAGAAGGCACTCAGTTTTCTCCTGAGTGCTAGCTGTTGCTCAAATACAGAGACTGTGAGCATTTGTGCAGAGGCCTTTATGTGAACATAGTTTTCATTTCTCTTGATTACATACTTAGGAGTGCAATGTCAGGGTTGCAATCAATAAAATTTTTATCGATTCTGTGTCACTTTGAAATGCTAACCAGCAGTTTACGGGAGTTTTAGTTGCTTCATATCCTTGTTATACTCGGCGTGATTTGTCTTTTTAACATGGACTTTTCCGGTGGATATGCATCTCACAGTGATTTTTACCTTGCGATCCTTGCATTTTTTTTCTTGTGTGTCTTAGTCATTTTATGTGTTTGGACACTAAGTCAGAGGTTCTACTTTGAGGATCCAGTCCAAAGTGAAGAGTATTAAAACTCCACAGTTCCCACACTTGGGCAGCTTCTGCAGTGCATGCCCTCTTTCTAAGCTCCAGAGGTTGGGAAAAGTCACACTCAGCTTCTTACCCCTGCAGTTGTCCACTTTGGAATAAGTAAAGTCCCATTATAAAAAATAGCACTGAAAACTGGACTCATTTCCCCTTCCTGATGTCTTTCCCAAGCCATATCTGGTGAAATCTTAGTACCCTGTGAGCTCTCCAATGTGATCGAGCAGATTTTTATAAGAGATTTTTAGTTATTGCGATAGGGGAATTGGTCTGACTCCAGAAATGCTTGCAAGAGAGTCAATAAACACTTCTTAAATGGAATAATAGGATAATTGTGTAAATTATAAAATAAAAAATAGTGCCAGCAAATTGACTGAATTGTAAGAATTAGAAAGAATAAACATTCCACGGGAAGTGTAGGGATACACTTAGCTGCATTTGTCACCTCTAATCTCCAATGACCTGACACTTAACAGTTACCTTCAACTGATGGATACTGCAACTTTCATGTCAGGAACAGAACATAATATGAGAACACAAAATTTAAAAACTGTATTGGGAAAGGAAAGAGTATGGAAGCAAAAATAAATTCAAGGCAATAAATAAATGCACAATATTTCTGTTTCCTAGTAAAATTCACACCACAGCTTTCCCCCTCATCTGTTTAACTTTTCCCTACAATCTATTGAAAATTTAGTTAAAGTTTCACCCTTGAGTCATTGAAAATATAATTCGAAAGAGACTTCAGTTTCTTTAGCATGGATTACTATCATCTATGCCCTGTGTCCTTAAATGACATTTTGTTACCGAACGAGAGGTGGTCTGAGGGAGGGGCAATACAATATTTGGCCCACTTAGGGATGCTCAAAACTGCTATACAACAGGGGCCCCTCCAGAAAACAAAATACTAAAATCTACTGGGCCCTTCTGTCCGCCGCCAATTGGAAAGACATCTCTTAATGCCAGAGATTTGTGAAAAGGAAACAAAATGTTTATTTAATGCTATTCAGGCCTAATGCCTCCACTAAAATATCAAAGTCCTTTAGGGTATACACCTACACCCACACAGCGTTCCCTACTCCCACTGTCCCAACTCCGGGTACCGTAAATCAGGAAAAGAGCACACGTCTGTGTTGCAGGCCGCTGGCACCATCAGCTGTGTCACTGTGCAGGATCTCGAGTTAATCCAAAGTACTGTGGTACCCTCTCATGGTCCACTGGCAAGAGTCCTTTGTACCCAGTTCCAGTCAAAGTCTCTCTTGCTTTTCAGGCCCCGCAGCCAAAGGGGGCACCCCAAAGCCACGTGGGCCTCTTCTACCAAAGCTGCAGGAGTCCGCACTCCACCAAAAGCATGTGGCTGTCTTCTTCACCTGGCTGCAGGGATGTCCATTCTGGCAAAGCTGCGTGGTTTTTCCCTTTCACCTGAGAAAGAGGGGGTCCACACCCTGCCAAAACCACGTGGCTCCCTCTTTCCCCTCACCTAGAGGGGGTCCTCACTCTGCTGAAACCGCGTGGCTCTCTCTCATCTGGCCAAGCGGGGACCCTTCGTGTCCTGGAGCCAGTCTTTTCCAAGCTCCCACATAGGCCTTCTCACTCTGGAGCCCAGACCCTAGTTTCATTCCGAGTCCAAGCCCTTCTCACTCAGGAGTGCAGTCCCTTGTTACATCCTCCTGAGTCTAAGCCCTTCTCACTCAGGAGAGCAGCCCTTAGTTCCCATCTTGAGTCCCCGCCACAACCTTCTCCCTGGCTCCAAACTTGGCCACTGCTATTTAACATATCTATGAAACCAGTTAAAGGTCATAGATATGTTAAATAACCATTCCTCCAGAGGTTAGCTCCAAAACTGTTGCTATGCAAAATAGCTCTCAATGGCCTGGCTCCATTCATCCCTTCCCCCTGGGGGGGGGGGGGCGGTGAGGACGTCTTATATGTCTCTCCAATATTTCTATACACTTTGAATTCTGGACACTTTCCTAAATCTTTTTTTGGGGCCCCCCCCTGGCTGCACCCTGTATCAATTTCACTGCCTTCTTTCTCCTTTTATGATTTTGCACAATTTACCCCTACTATTTTGGTGTTGGTGCCTTTTTTTTACATTCTGTTACAATTTTATTCATTTACATAAATTAAATTATTGCCTCTTTAATAGTGGTTTGATACAAATCTATCTCATGTTGCTTTCTTGACTCAACCAGACGCACTGTTCCAAATTACCGGAAAAAAATCCACAGACCAGGTAGATTCTCAATGAACCTCTCAGCTTCCACATGCTCAAAATGGGACTTTTTATCTATTAGCTGCCATTCCCTATTTCCACCTCTGTTTTCTCCCAGTACTCTCAGCTTTATCAATGTCACAAAATATTCTACTGTTAATCATTCTGAGAAGCAGAGACATCATTAATGTGAATGCAGGGGAGAGAGCAGAATTTAAATCAGAAAAGCTTTTCAAAAGATACTGACAAACTAACTAAATATAAGTAGAAAACGCCAACAGTTGCTCTCTGTTTCCATGTAGGAGGGGCTTGGAAGGCACTGCTCTGTCCCCACAAGTAAAATAGAAAGACCAAAAAAGCAACAACTCTCCTGGGATTTAGAAGAGGGTGCAGGGCGAACCACCACAAGAAAGGAGAGACAGGCACGGGCTGCTGGTTTCTTTGCCCTTGAGTTCTTGGATTCCCTCGTAAGTACTATAGACATTAATCCCCATACTATTAGATGTGTGGTTTGCAAACATTTCCCCCACTTTATAGGCTCCTTTGCAGTTTGTCTGTTGCTCCCTTTGCTCTGAGGGAGCTTCTTACTTTGATGTAGTCCCACCGGTTTATTGTTGCTTTTGCTGCCTTTTCTTTCAGTATCAAATCCAAAAAAAATGTTGCCAAGACCAATGTCACAGACTTTACCACGTATGTTTTCTTCTAGGAATGTTATGGTTTCAAGTCTTACATTTGAGTGTTTAATCTGTTTTGAGTTGATTTTTAAGCATCGTGGAAGAGGGGGCCCCTGTTTTATTCTTTTGCATGTGAGTACCCAGTTTTTCCAATACTATTTATTGAAAAGACTATTCTTTTCCCATAGCAAAACTTTGTCAGCTTTGTCCAAAATCAACTGACCATATATACATGAGTTTATTTTGGAATCTTTCTTGTGTTAAATTGGTTTGTGTGTCTCTCTTATGTCAATACAATATCATTTTTGCCTAGGAGAGCTTTGGTATATAGTTCGAAGGCAGAAAGTATGATCCCCCCAGTGTTGCTCTTCTTTCCCAAGATTTATTTGGCTGTTCAGGCTCTTTTGCAGTTTTATAGTAATTTTAGGGCTTCTTTTTTATTTCTGTGAAAAAAATTGTTGTTTTGATGAGCATTGCATGAAATTTGTAGATCATTTTGGGTAGTATGGACATTTTAATAATGTTAATCCAATCCACACACAGAGAAAGCCTTCCATTTGTCTTCTTTAAATTCTTTCATTAATGTTTTATAGTTTTTACTGTATATATCTTTTGTCTCCTGGATTAAATTTATTCATAAGTATGTCACCATTTTTGATGCTGTTTTAAATGAGATTGTAAGAATCACATATAGATTTAGAAGTGGGTAAAGAAGGAGATATTATTCTCAGACTAATCAAAAGACGAGTTACAGCAATACTAACTTCAGACAGAGCAGGCATCAAAGCAAAGCAAATTATCAAGGCTACAGAGAGCAACATGTGGTAACAAAGGGGCCAAGTCTCTGAGAAGACATAATGATCCTTCCATTGTATGAGCCTAACAACCAAGCCCCAAATTTTGTAAGGCATCACTGATAGAAAGAACTTCAAGAGGCGGTAGACGGGCCCACTACTGTAGCTGGAGACTGCAATGTGGCCTATCAGAAATGGGCAGATCCGGCAGGCAGGAAATCAGCCAGGGCACAGCCGAAAATGTCAACCACAGAAATGAGCCAATTTCAAATATTCCTTTTTTTCTTCAAGCAACTTCTTGTTTCCTTGAGCATCCTGTGCTACGACTTCACTCAAATTTCTGTGACTGTGACTACCAAGTTCCCCTCGTAATTTATGCTGGATGCCAGTGGAGATCAGGTATTGTGTTTCAGGGACTTGTCTGAGTGCCCTGCATACATTTATTTAATTAATTCTTTCATGAGGACACTAGACTAGAAAATGTATAACTTGCTTAGGTTTATACTGTTTATGACAGATTGTGGATTCAAATTTTATGTAGCAGCTCATTTCCAGAGCCCAATCTTAGACTTAAATAACTCATACGGGAAACTGTTTTTTAAAGAAATGGAATAGGCAAAAGATAATGTTATAGACGTGTTTCTACTCTATGGGGAAAAGATTGCTAGAAACAGCCTTAAATTATGATGAATGTTCCCTTCTCAGAGTATTACTAGTACATAACGGAAATCTCCTTGGTTTCTGTGGTCAGCTTCCCATATCCTGCTGAGAAGACACCCGCATCTCAGAACCTCTGCCTGTCACCAGCCGTCAGATTCCCCTGCTGGCCCCTGGTGTTCAACCAAAACACGACAATAAAATGTAAACAAGCAACCACAACCTTACTGCAGAAAATCTATCTGCTTGGCATCTTATGAATATTGTGTATGTCAATTGCTTTTAAATCCCCACTTCTAAAATCAAAAGAAGTACATTAATTTATTAAATGGCAAGTTTCAATATATATCCAGTCTCCTCCAGCTATGGTTTTCATTGCTACACCTCTTCCTACATCATCCACTTTATGGTTTACAAACTGCTTTTGAGTACATTCTCTGTGGTAAAATTAATACTACTTCAAAAAACAGCTTTATCACATTATGGAAAAAGGTAATTAAGTCATTCTGTGACCTTGGGCGAGTAATGTCATTCCTCTGGACTTTCATTGCTCAACTATAGAATAAAGGTGTTGGAATAGATTATTTTAAATGCCTCTCCCAGTTCTATCATTCTGTGATATGGTCTAAAATAAACCAACTCACTGTCCATTCAGAGATGTCTCCAATAACAGGACATACATGACTTCCATTTATGGATAACATGACCTTTAATAACCTTGTGATAACTTCCCCAGATTTGCACATTACAGCTAATAGATGCGTGTACATTTAGCTCCATTAAACATTATGGCATCAGGCGAAATAAAAAGTGGCTCTGAATCCAATTCTTGATACCTTCCAGTCTCTACTTCTAAAACTCTATAGCAGCAATAACAATGTAGTAAACCCCTTTTTTGGTGCTACTCATGGTGAAAAGTTAGTGCCAAGGATGCTACACTGATGCTGTCTGTAAAAATAAATTCAAAAATGAAACTAAAAGGATTATAGACAAAAATGTCTATTCACATTTCCTTGGGGTGAATCAGCTTGGAAGTGGTTCTTTCTCTTTCAAATCAGAAAAGGCAGATAAACCACCCCCGTCCTGCTGAGAAGAGAGAGCTTGGGGACCTTTGGGACGTGCAGGACAGAACGTCGCTTAGATCAGAGGTTCCCATCTGGAGTGTCTGAACTCAGCTGGGAGCGGGGACCAGCTGGGAGAAGGTAACTGGGTACTGTACATAACAAAATGCAGTTTTGTAAGGATCTAGCAGCTCAGCAAAGCATAACACCCATAGGCAGGTAAACCTGGGCATCTCTTCAGAAAAAATAAAAGATGGGCCAGTCTCCTTGAGGCCCACGATGGGAGGCAGGCAGAGTGACCGCAGACCAGCAGGAGACACAGCAGATTTCCCATGGCTCTCCAGCAATGCTTTGTTGTTCATGAAAGCCCTGAGCTCTTCAGATCCTGTGCTGAGCCCAGGACTTGGGAGTGGCTTGAGCCCTGGCAGGAGGCCCCACAAGATGCTGGCCTGTCTGCAGCAGTGACACAAATTACCTTCTTCCTGTGCCCTGAATTACATGATTTAAATAAATAGAATAAAGTAGAAGTGATGATGAGATTAATTTTTAGTATGAAAAATTGCTTTGCTTTGGAATCTTTGGGAAAGTATCTAACTGCTGCTGGCATGTTAGACCTATACTTTTAATGTTTTTCATTCATTCCAACCACTGTAATAAAATCCTCATGTGCAATTTAACTGCAGCATTAATGAAGTTGATTGGTCTATAACATGCAGGGTCAGTTTTATCATCCTTTAAAACACCTGAATTAAGATATTTTTGTCCCAACTACTAAAGGGAAGAACTACTTCAGTATATATTCCCTAAGGAGGGGAAGAATGAGAAAGTCTAATTAAATTCTTGATAAGATCTTCAAAGCTTGAAGGTCTCAAAATGTAATTGAGAATCTACTTTTTAATTTAATTTCCCCAAAGTTACTGAAAATCGTACTCACTTTGAGTGTGGCTTTCCCAACGCAGCAGCAACACCAGGGAAGGGTATCCTTTGGGGCGACAGGGACTCCAGTTGCCTGAGCATGGAAAAGCGTGGCCTCGTGTCAACTCCCACACCAGCTGGTGTGACGCCGTTCAGTTGGTGGCTCAAAAACAATGTATTGAGTAGCTACAGTATGTTTAGTGACAGGATTAGGAGGCTGAGGACATAAAATTGCTTGTAACTCAAAGAAAATCTGCACACAGGAAGTGAGGGGGCAGGCTGGGTGGAGAGGGTGAGGGTGGGAAATGGGGCAACCGTAATAGCATAAACAATAAAACATAAAGAAAAACCCAAAAAGGAATAATGACAGCTCTGATAAGGGAAATAATGATAGTTCTAATAAAAGGTAGCTCTCTCCTAGTTTTCCAGTGTATTTCGGCCACTGGGCCAGTGAATACAGACAGCAGGGAGTCTCACTCATTTCTGTACAACTTCATTGAAAGATGGAGATGGAGTAGCTCTGAAAACAAAGGTGACATCTATGGAAGCCTGCCTATAATTTATGCAGTCCTTTATGTGCAGCATAGTATTCCCTTTAAAAATTATATTTCCCTTTTAAAAGAGATTTTATTTATTTATTTTTAGAGAGAGGGGTAGGGAGGAAGAAAAAAAGGGAGAGAAATATCAATGTGTGGTTGCCTCTTGTGTGCCCCCTACTGGGGACCTGGCCTGCAACCCAGGCTTGTGCCCTGACTGGGAATCAGACCCATAACCCTTTGGTTGAAAGGCCAGCACTCAATTCACTGAGGCACACCAGCCAGGGCTATTTTTATTTAAGTATACATGTTAAATTATTTTCAAGAATTTAGCATTGTAAGTTCCCTCACCTTTTTATATTCCCTCACCTTTTTTTTTCCAAATGCTCATTTATACAGGCATTTCCTCCACAGAGTAAATTCTTCAATCTCTTATACATTAGTCAAATCCATACAGCTTACACTTTAAAAACTATATCTTAAAATGATTGTTTTCACAATTTTCCATTAACTGTGATTTGTAGAGTAAAATTATCCTACTTTATATATGTTTCTAACTATCAACATTCTAAAACATATTGGATGCTTAAAGATTAAATGAAACATTATCTTGATTAAAAGATACCCATCAAATATATGCAGAAGCATCATTAAATAAAAATATAATTGACATAATAAATGAGTTTGTTAAATTTTTAATATAGTATATTTTGAAATAAAGTAAGGAAAAATTAGTGGAAGATATTTATTACCAGTCAGAAACTTCACAGGAAGCTGAGTCACTATATATCATAATGTTAATACCTAATGCAGCAGAATAATTTGGCGAGAGATTTGAAGCTACCAGAAATGTTGGGACATTTCTGTGCTAGCTGGTTACTATGGAAATAAAGACAAAATGAAACAGAGTGTTAGACAAAAAAAAATCAGCAGGAATTATTTGTAGCTTAAGATGTGGGCAAAGATATTAGCTAGAAACCACTGTAAGAGGTGTCTGTCGTACAGGGTTGCATTGACAATAAAACCTGAAAGTGTTCCTACTTAGCATCTTGATGCTCTTTAAATATTCAAATGCTAGGGAACTATCTAGCCAGTTATAACTTGTAGAAGCCTTGCAGCATTTATGATTTAAAAAGTAGAATTTGTCTGAGTATCAACTTAACAGTTATCTTTCTACGAAAAAGCATATAGAGAGCACTGTAAATCAATTATTTAAAATATATTCATTAAATCCATACTAAATTACTTCTACCCATTTGTTTTATTGTGCAAGAGTAGTTTGTATTACACTTAACTCATGCAAGTGAAAACTCAGAAAAGCTTATAGAAAATTCACCCATAAAATACCTGTCATATGCCTAGAAAGCATTTTATTTCTATTAGAAAATTAGATTAGATGCCAACATGGAGTGTTAGGCTATAATATTTTAAAAGAAGTCCTATAGAAACAATCTTAATAGAGATAAAATGTGAATGAGAAAGACTGAAAAAAAGCAAAAAAGTGTAACAAAAGGAAACAACATTACAACAGAAATTAAAATTGTAATTTGACCTGACAAATACGTATGAAGAAGACAGGAAGAAAAGATCAATAATTGAATGCATTTTCATGTTTACAATACATGTGTCAAAGTTTGAGAGTGGTTGAGAGCTAACTCTAAGCTAAGGCTAACTTTGTAAATCACAGTGAGATGGAAACATGTGACTAAATGCAATTGCTTCCTACATTGGATTTAGGATAAAGATGAGAACAACCACCAACATGTGAAGGCAGGACTCAGCACAAAGCAATCATCACTGGTGGTGATAAACACCAAGTATGCAGGCATACTTATTATAGGTTGAATAAAAAGAAAACAAAATAATAAAAAATTTAAAAGCAAGCAAGATGATTTCTAAGATGCAAGTGAAATCCAGCCTTCACCCTGGAGAGTCAGAGTAAAAACATACTTTGAATGTGTCCTGGAGAAATGAGAATAACATTTACAAAGGGTCCTGGTATACTCAGTAGGGAATATGAGGAAACTTCTGTAATGAAAGCAGAACTAAGAGATGAAGTTAAAAATGTATTTCAAATGGGAAAAAATTTTAAATCATAAAAGCACTAGAAGAAAATATAAAGAAACACCACGCAAAGAGGACTCACCCTTTAGGTCTCTCCTTTCCTGGGTGCACATTCTCTCTGGGACATCTCATTCACTCTAGTGGCTTTAAATACAATGCAAGCTCTCAGCGTTCAAGAATGTTCTAACCTCAATGAATTCTCTGAACTTCTGACCCACATAGCCAACAACTCGCTTGATTTCTCAAATTAATGTCTACAAAGCATCTTCAGCTTCTCAAGTCCAGGCCATATCTCGTCATCTCTACAGCTCTTTTTCAAACCTATACTCTAGCAAGTTCTCTAACTGGAGTAGGAGGCCTAATATTCTTCACTGGAGCAAAATTTGGGGAGTGATTTTTTAAATTTTATAACTCAATTCACTGGCCAATTCTGCCATGTCTGTATACAAAGCACATCCCGCGTCAGCCTGCCTTTTTCACCTCTGCCTCATGGACCAGATGTGAAGCCGTCCCGTGTCTTACCTGAAATCTCTTAATGACTTTATTTCTGGGCTTCCTGCTTTCTTGCCAGCCCCTCTCCCCATTCTTTTCTCCCTATAGCAGAGAGAATAATCTTTGAACTGAGCATTAGATTATGTTCAGTCTTTATTCAAAATCCTCCCATAATCCCCCCTTTACTCATAGATCATAATCCCTGACCAATGTTTACTCTGATCCTCCTCTCATCACCCATAACTCCCTCCAAAGGCAGGATTCCCTGTGCCCCACAAATTCCCCTCGCTTATTCGTGACTCAAGATCTTTGTGCTTGTTGTACTTACATTCATAAATTTCATGTGTAATAACTTTTCAGCTTTAAAATTCCTGATCTACTGTATTGGATTTTGTATGAGGTCTGTCCTAAAGAAGTCCAGCCATTGTTAATATAATGAGAAGGTTTGCATGACATGATGTAACCTGGCAAACAAATAAAGTGGGTTGGAATGTACATGCATGAACAATGACTACTTCACTGTACTAGTTAGTGGGGGTGGGGGTGGTAGATGCCATTGGGTGAGCATGTATACTGTGTGGCAGTCACATTCACAATGACTGAATGATAGAGCAATAAATCTGTATCAAATTTTACGTTAAGCTGGAACATTCCTCCTTGGAAACTATTGGAATGATTCAGAAGGCCACAGCTATGGGCAACTGGATATTGAGAGCTTCACAAGGTACCTATTTATACATCACATGTTGTGCAGAGTTTTTTGGTGAAACATCAAATCACCCAGGTGACTCAGCTCCACTACAGCCCCAATTGGGTGTCATACAACTTCTGGCTTTTCCCAAAACTGAAATCACCTTTGAAAGGGAGGAGATTTCAGATCACCAATGAAATCCAGAAAAATACAGTGGGGCAGTTGATGGCAATTGAGAGAACTGTATGAGGTCCCAAGATGCCTACTTTGAAAGGAACTGAGGTGTCATTGTCCTCTGTACAACATTTCTTGTACTTGTATCTTCTTCAATAAATGTCTCTATTTTTTATATTGCATGGCTGGATATCTTCTAGACAGACCTCATATTTTTCTTATTTAATGGTAAAACTTAAATTAATGTGAATAAGTTGAATGCTTCCAGTTTTTAAGAATTTTGATGCTTTGGTGATGTTGATAGAATATTACTATCTTCTATAAACTTATACTGTATTGAAAAAATATTTTTAAGAGAAAATTTGCAATTGTTTATAAAGAAGTACCAAAACAAACACCTTAAAGGAATGGCAAAGGCCAATTACATCCGATTCTTTTCTAATGGAATTGAAACAAACCCTTTTCAGTATCTTTAAGTGGTAAATATAAAAATATGGATTTGGATGAGAAAGATATGGTAAGGTTTTCCTGGTAGCTGGGAGCCTTGTTTAGAGGGCAAATCACATGGTAATAATGCAATTTTATTTTAAAAATAGACCTAATCATTTAAAAAAGTCAAAAATAATTTCCTGCCATGAACTACCTGGTAAAGTTGACAATCACACTGGTCCACAATGTCCCATGTAGGGGGTATGTGACAAGTAAATTAGCACAGGTACCAAGGTGACCTGTCACAAGGTCGACTCCAAAAGGTGAATGTCATAGAGGAAAGCCCCTAAAAAGAAGATTGGAAAACAAGACTCTAATTGGCGAACTGAAATTAAGGCCTACTGAAATGTCTCCCCCCACCCTCTCTATATATAGTTAAATGGTAACATTATAACTAACTTTTAAGATAGAAGATAAGGGACTATCCAGTACTAAATTATGCTCTAAATTTAAGTTAAGCAATGAGGAGGTACATTCCTCCATTCAATACAAAATCGAGTCTTCTGTAATAATGATTATTTCTCATATTCAGAAAAGTTTTATAGGTCTTAAACATTTGAAGATTTGCCCAAAGAAATGTCTGTCGAAGAGAATAATACCCAGAGCTTGCTCTGGGAGAAAAGAGACATTTTCTTCCTCTGATTTTCTGTCTGCAACAGAAATGAGAAAACAAGTTTTTATTTTGTGCATGTTACTCGACTCCCTGATACAAATATAAATAGAATTCTTTATTGCACATAAATTAACAATTTAGCTGTATGTTCAAACATATTTTTCCAAAACATGCCATGAAAATATATTTTGTATTATAAAAACAAATTCCACAAGGTGAATATTTAACAAAAACTACTATAATAATTTCGACCATATTAGACAACACTTTGGGATTGTGGAGTTAATTGTCTCCTTCAAAGCAGACTGGTTAGAAAGAAAAGAAATGAAAAAAAAATACCCAGGCTCAAAGGAATGGCATCATTTATTTGGCAGTAAGGTAAGAGCTTCAAAGGTCAAAAACATCAAATGATGACTTCCAACGTGCAGAGCAGCTTTGGGAGATGGATGGACCGCAAGCAGTTCCCACAGCCTGAGCCCATGGGCCTCTGTGGTCCAGACTCAGGGAGAATCTGTCCCATTACCCGTCTGATCACTGAAGCTGCACAAACACATTATATAAAACAGGTCTGCAGAATAGCTTCTGTACCAGCTGGAAATGTTTCCAGAAGATGTTTAATTTCTTTTCTTTACCTGCTCAACTCTCCTTCCATTACCATTTCTTCATTTATTTTAATTTTTCCCACCACCTTACCATTCGACCACACTAAATACTTTTCATACTACAATCTCAGACAAAAGTGAACAGTAATTTAATGGACTAATTTAAGTCAAGATGATTTGACCCAACTACCTCTTAGTTACTATCATTTTATCTAGACAATCCACCTTGTCATGCATATGCCTGGTGGAGGGAGAGTGTGTTGATTGGACTCAGGTAAATATAGAAGGTCCCCTTCGTTCTTCTCTCAGGAAGAGAACAGAAAAGCAGACGGGTCTCATGACAATGGAAAATCAAGGCAAATACAATGTCAGTCATTATAACCGCCATTTGTGGCTTGGTGTCCATCCTCTACCTATTACTGCTCCCAGCTTGTGCCATACCCCATCTTTGTCTGGTCTCCCTCTGGAAAGATCATTTCTGACTAAGTCGTTTCACTCTCCTTTCCTTCCTTTTAAGAGCCAGGCAGGGCAGTGGGCAGAGGATGACAACACCCCATTGCTGCATCTCAGGTCACGGACTGGGGTAAAGAGGTGGTTTTGGCCCATAGTCAAGAGTACACTTTCCCTCTGGCTTGGTGATTCAAAAATAATCAATATTTAATCTAAACTTGCTACAACATTTGTATTAATTTTTTCAAGAGGAAGAAATCATAACAATATTATGCAGGAAAATCCTGACACCTCAGCTGACAATTTTATCTTTATTATCTCCAGCTTGATTTTTTTCTGATAAACATAGAGCAAAATAAAAAAAAACTTATAAAGAAGCTTCCTAGCAATTTATTATAAATAAAAATTACATGTTTTCTTGGGAAAGTAATGCACATGCATTAAAAACAACAAAAAATAAGTTGGAAATAAGGAGTTTATATACTCTTCTTTTTTTTAATTTTATTTTTTTAAATTAATTTTATTTAGTTATTTTTCAAGTACAGTTTTTTGTCTATTTCTCCCATCCCAGCCTCCCCCACCCCTTGCTCCCCACCTCCCTCCCATTTCCACCCCCTTAGTTCTCGTCCCTGTGTCCTTCCTATTTGTTCCTCCAAATCCCTCCCCCTTTTTCCCCTTAACTTCCCTTCCTTCTCCCCTCTGGTCACTGTCCCCTTGTTCTCTATTTCAGTGTCTTTGGTTTTTTTTTTCTGCTTGCTTGTTTGTTTTGTTGTTTAGCTTCCTGTTAAAGGTGAGATCATATGGTATTTGTCTTTCAGCACCTGGCCTATTTCACTCAGCATAATGCTTTCCAGTTCCATCCATGTTGTTGCAAAAGGTAGTAGCTCCTTCTTTCTCTCTGCAGCATAGAATTCCATTGTGTATATGTACCACAATTTTTTGATCCATTCATTTACTGATGGGCACCTAGGTTGCTTCCAACTCTTGGCTATTGTAAATTGTGCTGCTATGAACATTGTGGTGCATAGGTTCTTTGATATTGATGTTTTAGGATTCTTAGGATATAATCCTAGCAGTGGAGTTGCTGGGTCAAAAGGCAGGTCAATTTTTATTTTTCTGAGAAAATTCCATACTGTTTTCCATAATGGTTGTACCAGTCTGCAATCCCACCAACAGTGGACTAAGGACCCCTTTTCCCCACAACCTCTCCAACATTTGTTGTTTGTTGCTTTGTTTATGATAGCCATCCTGACTGGTGTAAAGTGGTATCTCATTGTGGTTTTAATTTGCATCTCTCTGATAGCTAACGATAGCTATCATTAGTTTATATACTCTTCTTAACAAAGGAAAGAGGGTTTGAACTTTAAGAAGGCAGGAGTACTGGGGAGTGCCTGGGGAACCACCTGAAGGTAAGAGACATCTCAGGCAGGTGTGTTTGCGCAGCCTCTCCGTGCCTGGTCTTCATCTCCAGTGGTAAGAGTTGCCTCCTCATCCTGCTATAGGCTGGCAGGGAAGGGGGATTGCATGCCACCTTCTCAAATTTATGCCTTGCCTTTTGTCAGATAAGAGGAGGAGAGAAGACTCTTGTATTTTTTGATTCTTGATTGCTTTCAGTTTGAAATGTTCCTGATGCCAAAGTGACATATTTGGTGTGGCATATCCTGGTCCCCTTCAAAGGAATTAACCAGCATGTTCCAACTCACATACCATTTCTTTAAATTAGCCACAGGCTCACCATTAGTTTCCAGGAATGTTGGGAAATTTAGCAGCTCATTTGGATGCAACCTATCTAGTTAAACTTGGAGAAGTGGACATAGAGGGAGAATTCTATTTTAAAAAGGACAAAGGAGAACATTGACATTTCCACCATAATATGTTATTCTGGTCAATCAACATTTTATTTCCTCACACAATCACACCCTTACCAAGGATTTGCACATGGAGTGCTGCAGAGGAAAAGGTGGATGGAACCAGAATTCACTTCTTAGGAGTTGGGTAGCAGGTAGCAAGGAAATATTTTTCAGCCTGGGAAACAACTTTCCCTCATTGTGCTACAGATGTTTGCTAATACAGTTACTTTGGTGACTTGGAAGACATGTCCTGTTACCAAGAGCCCCAGGCTTTAGAAAAGTGGATACGGAAAGCAGAATTCTGGAGGGTGTTTGAGGCATGGTTGCTGCTTTAAGCAATGACTGCAAGCAGGATCAGCTCAGGCAGGGCATGGCCAGTGTGCACCCTGCTAATCGAAGGGCATTCTGCTGAGAAAGAAGGCTCTTGCTAGTGGCCTGACTTCAACTAGTCTGGGAATGCACTGAGATGAGGCTTCTTCACACAGCTGCAAGAGTCACTTGCTTCAGTACCCCTTACCACAGAAAACAGGACTTATTCAGAGCCTTTTGCAAAAGTTCCTCTTCCTTATGTGACAAGGAGAGCCAGCCCAAAGACAAAGGTTAGGCCCTGCCTTCTCCCACCTACTGTTTCACAGGGTCCCAAGTTAGCCATTAACAAACCAAGGGACAGAAGGGTGGGCCAAGCACAGGGGCTGGAAAGAAAAGAAGTTTGGAAGTTAAGCTTCAAACCAGGGAGCAAAATATGCATGCTTCCTTTTAATTTTTCTTTTTTTAAACATTATTTATTTATTTATTTATCTTTAGAAGGGAAGGGAAGGAGAGAAATATCAATGTATAGTTGCTTCTGGTGCATCCCCTGCTGGGAACTGGCCCCTGCTGGAAACTGGCCTGCAACCCAGGCATGTGCCCTGATGGGGAATCAAACCTTGATCTTTTGGTTCACAGGCCCGTGCTCAATACACTGAGCTACACCAGCCAGGGCCTTAATTTTTCATTTTTTGTAGTTACCACATTACTCAGGGATAGAATCTTAGTAGTATTTGGGGACAATTGTATGGACAAGTAAATAAATACTGGCTTAAAAAAGCATCCAGGAAGCTCAGAGAGTCCCAAAGGAGTTGGACCCAAGGAGGAACACACCAAGGCACATCATAATTACATTAGCCAAGATTATAATGAAGGAGAGAATCCTAGCAGCGGCAAGAGATAAGGGGACAATTACCTACAAAGGAGTTCCCATCAGACTGTCAGCTGATTTCTCAAAAGAAACCTTACAGGCAAGAAGGGGCTGGAAAGAAGTATTCCAAGTCATGAAATCCGAAGACCTACATCCAAGATTGCTCTATCCAGCAAAGCTTTCATTTAGAATGGAAGAGCAGATAAAGTGCTTCTCAGATAAGATCAAATTCGAGGAGTTCATCATCACCAAGCCCTTATTATATGAAATGTTAAAGGGATTTACCTAAGAAAAAGAAAATAAAAAAGATGAACAGTGAAAGGGCAGCAAACTCACAGTTATTAACAACCACACCTAAACCAAAAGCAAACTAAGAGGACAGCTAGATCAGGAGCAGAACCATAGAAATGAAGATCACATGGAGGGTTAGCAACAGGGGAGTGGGAGAAGAAGGGGGGAGAAGGTACAGAAAATAAATAGCATAGATGGTAGGTAGAAAATAGGGGGAGGGCAAGAATAGTATGGGAAATATAGAATCTAAAGAACTTGAGACAGGTGGTCATAAACTAAAGGGGGATGGTGGGGGAGGGGTATGCAGGGTGGAGGGGAATGAAGGGGGGAATAGAACAACTGTAATGGCATAATTAATAAAATATATTTTTTTAAAAAAAGCATCTCACAAATTTGGCTTCCAAGTTGACTTAGTAATAAAATATATTTTTTTAAAAAAAGCATCTCACAAATTTGGCTTCCAAGTTGACTTAGTAATGCTTTACCCTGGGAGGCAAGCATCTTCCTCAATGAACTTGGCAATGGGAGCTGGAGGGAGTTGGGTACCAGGAAACTCTTAGAGCAAAGTCAGTTGGCTCACATTGCTCTCTCTCGAACATCTGATGCTGCCTCTGCTCTCTTTGTCAAGCAATTTTTCACAGAAAAACCTGATGATTAGACTTGGACCTGAACCACCAAGGATAGTTGCAGATATGCATGCCGTTCCAACTGCACTTTTCAGCACCAACTGGAGCAACAGGCTGGCTGCTCCCTCAACTTGGTTTTCTAATTTCCTATCAATTCACCTAGTTGCTGGAACCTAGTTTGTATCTAAAAGAGTTATGATGGTAAGACTCACTGAAGTAATATTATCACTAAAGTGATATTAACAAAATTGGGAAAGTAGCTATGAAATTTTAGAAGAAAATCTGAGAGAATGTTTCATGAATACAGGTTACAAAATAACTTCTTCAACATAACATCAAGGGTAAATAAAATGAAAAAAATCATGATTGCCACATTAAAATTTAATGTCATTGCTACACAAAGACCCCACAGATAAAAGCCAAATGATATGTACCCAAAGAATATACAAAAAGTGGATATGCATTCAGATAACAGAATAAGTATGAATCCTTAAAAAATAGAACTCACTTGAGAGAAAAGTGGGCATAGGTCATCAATAGTCTTATTAGGAGAACAGAAACCCGAATGGCTACAGATGAAAACTTTCTCAACCTTAACAGCAACCATGGCCATAAAAATAAACCACATGATATGTTTAAATGTGCGATTAATACCAATATAGGCAGAAGAGAAGGGAGTATACTAGATACCATATTTCTGATATATATGATCAGCAATGCCACTTCTAATTACATATTTTAAAACCATGGCACATGATTTTGGAAACAGAAATGGATAAGCCAATTCCTTTCAACAAAATTTGTAAGACAGAAACATTAGAAAAAATACCACTCATCCTAAAATGCAGTTGTGATTAGCAGCTAAAGTCGGCCCAAACTACCTGTATTAGCACGTAACAATCTCAAATTCATAATAGTTGGTGAATCATATGAAGTGTCTGCCTCCATTGTTATAGAGTAACAAAGAATGGCATGTACCCTACACATGCAGTAATAATGGGAGGGCATATAAACTGACAACATAGTTTGCTTTGAAGGAAAGGAGAAGTAGATGGGGGTCTACTATCAGTAGTTGTGTTTCTAATTTTCAGAATATAAACATGGCAAAAAGTTAAGGTTAGTAAACTGGGTGATGAGAATGCAAAGGTGTATTATTTTCCATAAGATATACGTACTGCAAACAAAAACAGTAAAAATAAAAAGTAGTCATAGTAATAACAAGAACAGTTTTTCAAGGAAGTCACACTGGGGAAGCCCTCCTCCATCTGTGACACCCGGGGAGTCTCCTGGGTGTACCGTAGGGTACTCATGGAAGCCTCAGCCACACTCAGGCGTGTCCTCATCCTCTCAGGACCTGCCAAGGACAGTTAGTTTGGCTCCACAAAAGACAAGCTGAATATACTAATTCACAAGAACTGAACACCACATATGTTCAGTTGCTTCACATTAAAAAATTTAATGAGATAGGTACATTAAAAATTTGGGGGGCTAAATTCAGAACTAAGTTGTATTTCTGTACATCCAAATTGCATGATATTTTAACTATGAAGCATGATTGCCCCTTTTCAAATTAAAAACTTGACTTCATATGAAGATATTAATTGTGGATTGTGGAAATCAAATGTTCTCGAGTTTGGTCTCTTTTACCTGTCAGTGGAGAAGAGTCAAAACACAGTTTGTAAGATAGTAGAGCATGTGCATATGACCTGTGGCTCTTCCCGTTCTTCAGGTGGATTTTTCTGGTGGGGGCATTTCTGTGGGTGCGCTCATTATTCTCATGATGCCAAGGGCATCTGCCCCCATTTGCAGGTGCAGAGGGGAGCAGATGTTCTTCATAGGAGGCGTCTCATCATAGGTGTCTTTCTCTGTGCATTAACTATCAGTTGGACATAGTGAGCTTAATATTTGCAGGAAAATTACTTGGGAAAAAAAGACAACCCTAAATTTAGAAAATCTAAACAATTGACCAGGATATCCTACTGCATGCACCTAAACAGTCCAAGTCTGTATCAGACAGGTATGTTTAGAAAGTGAATGACTATATCTAAATTAGTAGCTATTTATAAATATCCTGCTGTCTTACTGTGAAACAATTTACAGACATAACTTTTCAGTGTGAACCGAATAACTTTTTCTGCCCTGCTGGAAATAAAGTAGAAGATGTAGCAGTGCTCTCCACGACGGGTTCATCACTGCTAAATAATTAACCTTGACCTTCATTAAGACCCCTGCTCTGCTGGCAAGATTTATAACTATTGAAGTGAGACATTTTCTTGCTGATATAATAATTTCATGGGCAGTAGTACTACCCCAAATGGGAGGACATTAAGACTTCCGGAGGCTTTATTTTTGTTCAAGTGAATCCATTATCAAGAAAATTTAATCCCTTTTTGACTCTAGAATTACAAGGCAGAGTACTTACGTGATGGAATTATACTAGACTCTTAATTATCTGTTGTACATTTGATATTTAAATAATTTCACTTTCCATAATTACTTTTTTCTCATTTTAGTTTCAATAACTAAATTCACTTGTTAAAATGTCATGACAAAGAAATGCTTGGAAAAAAGTGATTCTAAAGATTTAGAATTAGATTTAAATAAACAATCACAAAAATTTAGGGTAAATATTGTCTTATTTGTTGTTTGTCACTAACAGAAAATTTCTTACCTGTATTATGAAGGAATACATTCACTTCTAAAGTGGATATATTAGTAACATAAGGAAAGCGACATTCTTACGGGGTTATTATTCTTTGATGTCAAGTTGAATATCTGTTTTAGAAGCTTATATTAAGTGTTTTCTATCATTATATTGTATTAACATAAAAATATGCTTTGAATTTGTTAAAAATTAAGGGAGAATTATGGTTTTAACACTTCTTAATTGTTTATAGTATTGACTTACCTATTTATGTGTTTATTTAATATACTTTATTGATTATGCTATTATAGTTGTCCCATTTCCCCCCTTTATCCCCCTCTGCCCTGCATACCTCCTCCAACCTGCATTCCCCCCTTAACACCTTAGTTCATGTCCATGGGTTGTGCTTATAAATTCTTTGACTTCTACATTTCCTATACCATACTATACCTTCCCCTGTCTATTTTCTACCTACCATTTATGCTTCTTATTCTCTGTACCTTTTCCCCCATTTCCTCCCTCCCCTTCCCTGCTGATAACCCTCCATGTGATCTCCATTTCTGTGATTTTCTTCTTGTTCTAGTTGTTTGCCTAGTTTGTTTTTATATTTTAGGTTTGGTTGTTGATAGTTGTGAGTTTGTTGTCATTTTACTCTTCATATTTTTTTATCTTCTTTTTCTAAGTCCCTTTAAGGTTTCATATAATAAGATCTTGGAGATGATGAACTCCTTTAACTTGACCTTATCTGAGAAGCACTTTAACTGCCCTTTCATTCTAAATAATAGCTTTGCTGGATAGAGTAATCTTGGATGTAGGTCCTTGCCTTTCATGACTTCAAGTACTTCTTTCCAGCCCCTTCTTGCCTGCAAGATTTCTTTTGAGAAATCAGCTGATGGTCTTATGGGAACTCCTTTGTAGGTTACTGTTTTCTTTTCTCTTGCTGCTTTAAATATTCTTTCCTTATCTTTCATCTTGGGTAGTGTAAATATGATGTGCCTTGGTGTGTGCTTCCTTGGGCCCAACTTTTTGGGACTGTCTGAGCTTCCTGGAAGTCTATTTCCTTTGCCATGTTAGGGAAGTTTTCCTTCATTACGTGTTCAGATAAGTTTTTATTTTCTTGTTCTTCCTCTTCTCACTCTGGCACTCCTATGATTCAGTTGTTGGAACGTTTAAAGTTGTCCCAGAAATTCCTAAGTCTCTCCTCATTTTCTTGAATTCTTGTTTCTTCATTCTATCTGGTTGAATGTTTATTTCTTTCTTCTGACTTGAGTGACTGTCTCTTTCCCTTCACTGTTGGTTCCCTGTGCATTTTCCTTTATTTACTTTTCATAGCTTTCATTTTTCCCTCTATTTTGGTACCACACTCAACTAATTTTGTGAGCAACCTGATTACTAGTGTCTTGAACTGTTCATCTGATACATTGGCTATCTCTTCATGACTTAGTTGTATTTTTTTCTAGAGCTCTGATCTGTTCTTTGATTTGGACCATTTTTTTTGTCTCAGTGGGCCTGTTATGTAGTAAGGGGGGAATCTTAGGTATTTGCTGGCGTGGGGCAAACCATATTACTGCCTTGTGGTGCTGTCTGTGGGGGAGGGGTCTGAGAGAAAACAATGTTTCTTGCTGAGCTCTCAGCTGGCCTTCAGTCACTTTCTCCACTACCCAGAAGCAAAGTGGGCCCAATTTGGTACTGATTCCTGGGTGGGTTGGTCTTTGTACATTCTAGGAACCTGTGGATCTCTCCAATGGACTCTCCTGTAAGGCTGGGAGTTTCTCCCACCACTACAACCCCCACAGACTTTTTCAGTCAGAGGTTTTGAGGCTTTATTTCTGTGCATTGAAACCCTGGGTTGCTCGGTCTGTCTTGCTCCCCAGTTGTTCCTCCCAGTTTATCCACACATGGGTGTGGGACCACCTGCTCTGCCAGTCACTGCTTTACCCACCCCAGCTGCTGCCTTGCTGCCAGTCCTCTGTGCTTGGCTGCCTATCTCTGCCCCTGTTACTGGTCTGGATGAATGTTTCTTCTTTAACTCCTTGGTTGTCAGACTTCTGTACAGTTCAATTTTGGGGCAGTTCTGGTTGTTTTTGTTTTTAAATTTGTTATTGTCCTACTTTTGGTTGCTTAAGGAGGCAAGGTGTATCTACCTGTGCCTCCCCACCTTGGCCAGAAGTCCTATAATATTCATTTTAGATGGAAAACTGTTTCTAATCTTGCCTTTATGAATATATATCTGATTGTTCTATGTGAAATTTTGATTCAAAATCAAGAGTTTTGGGGTCTAACTTCATATTTTGCAGTCTTTCTATTGTGAAGAAGGAAGACAGAATGACTTAAAACTATTGTTAACACTGATAGTAATTAGTAGTTTTATTTGGGAGCCCCTTCTATGAATTACTGAACTCTAGAAGAATTTTTCTGATATATTCAGTCCATTTGTTAATAGAAAACATTTAATTTTGCCTTAACAGGATTGTTGTATTTCTTACTAAAGATTTAAGACAAAAATTGTATCATTTGATAATTGCCATTTTTAAAGTATTTACTGCGTTTGATTGCCATTATATACCTATACATGTTGCCTTTATTACTTAAACCAACTCATAAGGTGAGTATTGTTAAGTGAGTTACAAATGAGGGATTGAACATGAATAAAGCTAAGATGACCGCAGACCACACAGGTGGCACATGTGAGTGAGAGTCACCCTTATTTACCTGTCTGCTGTATGGTCCTCCCTTTCCCTCACGCTCACCTTGTGTCACCTGTCAGACCTAACAAGGGAAGTCACAAATCATGCAAGGGTCCTCTCTGCTTAGATAAAGTATGGTTCTCATGGGAACTTCAGAAACAATCTAGATTCTGAAGAAAGTTGTGAACATGTGTGTGTCTTTGAACAGTCATTAAAATAGTAGAAAAAATACACTTGTGCAATGCTTTATCTGAAACATGTGGGATGAGACCTTATTTAAACATTCATAATGTTTCAACTATTAGAAACATTGTACACATCTCATGTAAGGATTGGTGGAAGGAGGGCTCTAGTTGGACTACAATTTTTCTCCAGAGAAATGTGTGAAACTTCATGCTAAGTAAGATAAACATCACAAATACCTTAATTAGCAAATAAGCTCTTTGCCAATCTTTGTATTGCCTATTACACATTTTTCAGAATTTTAGATGAGAGAGGGGTCTGCTGCTTTGGAAGGAGGGCCGAAGAGCCCAGCAGTTATCACTCGTGTGGGGCAGCTTGCTCTCACGCCGAGTCAGTGTGTCCACACACCTGTGCTGCACCTGGGCTTCAGGACATGATCGATTGTCCCATTGTATCCAGCCCTAAACTTTCTTTGCCTAGATAATTATAACTAAACAAACACAAGCAAAAAAAAACAATACTTCTTGCACACTCAACATGTGTTTTCTAAGTTAACATTCCCTCAAAAACAGTTTAAAATGATAATTTATTATGCACATGCATAGCTTCTAATGGATACTGTGATAATACCATTCTGTTGGTATTGACCATATGTCAGAAACTGCTGATGGCCAGCCTCTCACTCACCATAATCCATGTGGACCTGGGTTTAGACTGTGTGCAAATACCCAAGGTTGATTTTATGACTTACAGAAGGCAATTATATCACTGTGGCAGAATCTGATTGTTCTGTCACTAAACTGATGGTGTTCTTAGTTTTATTGGTTTATTCTTTGAGGCAGTCTTTTCTCCAACTTGTGTTATGACCTCATGGGATTTCCCATTTTCTTCTAAATTACTGGTACATATGGTGATAAGAAATTTTGGTTAAAATGTATTTGTATGGGTTTCTTTTAGTCTAAACTGTATGCTTGTCAAATATGTTAACATTGCTTTAATAATGTCTATGGTACCATAGGGCATGATTGAGAATGTTTGGAAATTAAATCCATATTGAAAGCCTATAAAAAGTAAATATTATTTTAATGCAACAAGATTGATGTGGCATAATGTAATTATATCACGGTAAAATAACATAGAAAAAACTTCTGAGACTTGAGCTTTAGGTTGTTCTTTGTGGGCTTTTTAATTAACTCACTTCTCATTTCAATCAACTAATTTGACTATTTTTCTCAGTATATTGACATTACAAAAAGTGAATTTTCACTTGGCTCAGTTCTGTGTACTTCCAAAATATTTTGCATGTGTACTTACAGAGAGTACAAGACAGGTTAATATTGTCCCCTCACAGAACTTTTTGACAGCACTACTATTATCCCTACATGGAGATAATTCTCATTAATATGCTCATTATTATCAATTATCAGTATTATTGACCTTCAATAATACTGATAATTGATAATATTGATACTTCCCTTGAAAATTGAGTGCCACACACTTAAAAATTCTGTAAACCAGAAACAGAAAACACACATTATAGGAAGCAAATGACTGGGAGACAGACACACAAAAACAGGAGAATAGTTATGGCCCTATCAACCAAACCTTTGTCCATTAACCATGCTGAATGCACTCACTCAACTCAATAATGACCAATTTCTAAAATCTAAAGCCCATCAAGTCACTTCATTTTACCTCGACCTTGACTAAAGGCATCTGCCATAATTTGTGGGTAGCTGAAGAACTACAAAAAGTGATAGTCATAAATTCCCACAGCCTCCTTCTTGACTTTTGCAATGGTATGAAAGTGAATTCCTATCACATACATCCATAGTTACATACCAGTATTTTCCAAAGGCAGGAGACTGTCACTGTCCCTTGTCTTAGGGTTAAAAATGCAATACTGTTAGTCACACACTGAGGATGCCACTGTCTTGGTAGGACAAGAATGAGCACATTGGCCCATTGGTGCTTTGAATTTAGACCACAATAAATTTAACAGTCTTTGCTCTCTGACTCAACAAAGATTTAACCAAATGCCTGTTTTTTCTCCCAATGTTTCTTTTACCATTGTTCAAATACAGTTATTTCCATTTTCCCACTGCCACTTTCCCCTGCCCCACCCACTCCTACCTCCCACCCTCCATCCTTCCCCACCTTAGCTTTGTCCCTGGGTCCTTTGTACATGTTCCTTAATGACCCTTTCCCTTCTCATATGCAGCGCTGTCCAACTAACTTAATGAATCTCAATACCAACAATGATTAATCACTGATTACTCATTAACTTAATGTACTTATTCTGACATTCTACATTATTTCAATACCCCTTATAGAAACAATGTATGAAACTTCATCTTTCCAGCTCTTGAGCTTGAGAGGCCTATTTTCTTTCATAGTTCTCCTTCAAGATGATTTGCTAACAAACATGCCCACAGCCTGGCATGTTAACAGAAGAGATGACTAATGAAATCTAAACAGTCGTAAAAGGAAAATGCCCATGAACTGGGTAAACACAAAAATTATACATGTGATGAATAGGAATAGGATTCGACGGAAATTGATATTGTCAAGCGTATCATTTCAACCACATTTCAATCCTCCTAACAATTACTCAGAATCAGCAACACCACACAGCTAATCAACTGCATGTGTTTATCTTCACAGCTGTTACCCTGGAAGAAGCGCCCCTCTCTTCCCCACTCGGCCCCAGGCACACTGTGATGGTAATGAACACCTCTCCTCTGGAAGAATACAGCCCAACCTCATGGGGAAGACTCAAACAGAGGGCCAGTGGAAAGTCCAAGACCTGTAGTTTCCAAGGAAACTCCTGCAAGGTACCCAAAATGGTTTAATGGTGAGTTTTGTGAGTTTGCTCCATGTCAGAGCTGGTTTGCCATTGCTTTTTACTTATTCCTGTAAAATGATGAGAAGTCAAAATAAAGTTACAAATAATATAATCAGACACACATGTAAAAGACTAAATGGTGGAGTTATTCATTCATCAGTTCATTTGAAAGAATATGTATTATTTTTCAGTATTTTAAAAAAGATTTTATTTACTTTTAGAGAGGGGAAGGGAGGGGAAAGAGAGGGAGAGACTCATCAATGTGTGGTTGCCTCTCACACACTCCCTACTGGGGACCTGGCCTGCAACCCAGGCATGTGCCCTGACTGGGAATCAAATCTGTGACCCTTTAGTTTATAGGCTGGTGCTCAATCTTCTGACCCACACCTGCTAGGGCTTTCAGCCTTTATTAATGTTCTCAGCCACTTACACATACATATGTCTTCATGGCTACTAAGTGTGAATGAGAAGACTGGCTGGAAAAGTGTGGAGTGGTAATTCAGTACTTACAACTACTCTGTTGTGTTAAGAGAACACTGAACAGGAAAACTCACAAAGCCAGGAAGTTCAGGAGTGACTGGTTTCTTTGAAAACATATTCTTGAAGTTAAATCTGAATGGAAATCTTGTTGGGAGAAGGGTGGGATCAACCTGGAAAAAGTCATGAGATGGAGAGAAGCATGGGGTTGTTATTTTTAGGTAAAACAGTTTATGGCCTGGGTATGAATGGTCAAAACCAGAGTGGAAAGTGGCCAGGTGAGGACACAGAACGTGCCTTACCTGTTCATGTTTGTGAAGGATGTGGGGCTTATCCTAAGAACAATCAGAAGCTCTGGATGGTTTCTGAGCAGAGAAACAGACATAGCTTCAGAGAAACTCTGTTTTGACGGATATGTGACCTCTCCAAGGGTAAATATTCCCTCTGAACATCTCTGCATAGTCTATCTGAATTCCTCAAATGTCCAGAGAGTGTTGGAATCCTGCCCATCAAATCCTGGCTGCCTAGTTGTGAGCATGAGGACTTCGGGAAACAAACTCTCTCTTCCTCATCTGCAAATTAGGGATAATGCCACATAGTACACACTTTCCATGAAGTGTTAGGAGGATTGAAGTGTGTGTGTGTGTGTGTGTGTGTTTTAGAAGAGCCCCAAATCTGTCTCAAATTAAATGCTTGTGTAATTATGATTTATATATCATCACTGCTATGGGTTATTTTTATTAGTTTCCCATATTTCCTTCCAGTTGGGAATTCTTCCAATTACATAAACTTTTAGTTCTCTATTTTCTTCAATAGTGAGCAAACCATTACATAAGGAGGTAATAAGAAATTGTAAGTGACAGTTATATTGCCATGTTTAGGGTCTGCAAATATCTAGGGCCAGAGACTTTTGATGCTTTGGCTTTACTGCAGCCCCCTGGGTTGGACTGTCACTCACAGGACAGCTATGTAAAAACTGCTGAGCCTGGACACCCTGGAAGAGACTTCTCACACTCTGACTTCTCCTTCCTGGTACCTGCGACCTGGCCGGTCCACCCAGCCATTCCCAGCCCCTGTGAGAACTCTTTCCTTTTCTCTAGCATTTAATTCCCTTCTCCCTTCCACCTAGATCCCAAATAACTGCTGTCCTATATGCTCAAAACTCCTTATCTGAAAAATACTGCCTTTTCCCAAGGCAACTGTGAATATATTACTGATTCTCAGGAATATAATCCTTAGCAGCTTGCTTTTCCAAAGAAAGCAGGTGAAATTTTTCCAGCAACTAAATCTTCTCTTGTGTTTCTTACTTCATCTTGGCCAGCAGGGCTCTGAGGGATATTGCAGGAAGGCAGTGAAAATACAAAACTGGAATGTTTGAATAAAAGCTTATATAAAGAACACTTATTATTTCCAGTTGAGGAACTGAATAGATACCTTTGTGAAACAGGCAAAGACCCCTTCTTCTCATGCATTTTTTATTTCAATATTATTCTATATGTTAGTCCCTTTGCTCTAAACAATGCTTTTCCAATTGACTCATTCTACCTGAAGTATGACTTGGACCCTTCTCTAATTGGAGCAAATGCTTATTTTTCTGGTGAAGGTTCATCTGTCTCCACATTCTTTCTCATTAATGGCCATTAATAACGATTATGAGAATAACTCTTCAAACCTCTATTTTCACTAATAACCTTTATTTATAGCCAAATATAAAATTAAGTTCTATTCTAAAATATATAGATTTTTTATTTTTAATTTTAAAGATATTATTTATTTGTTTTCAGAGAGGTGAAGGGAGGGAGAAAGAGAGGGAGAGAAACATCAATGCGTGGTTGCCTCTCACATGCCCCCTACTGGGGACCTGGCTAGAAACCCAGGCACATGCTCTGACTGGGAATTAAACTAGTGACCTTCTGATTCACAGACTGGCACTCAATCCACTGAGCCACACCAGCCAGGGCAAACATATAGATTTTTTAGAGAAAATATCATATATTGCTACATAATTTAAGGTAACAAAACATTAAATAGGAGATAACATGTCATTAGATAATTTTGCATTGGTAGACATTTCCACTAGTCAGTAATGAAGCTCTTGAGAGAAGAGAAGAACAACAGCAGCCAGGTGTCCCTGACTCTTGGCAGACATTCCCTCCAGACACTCAGGAGGAGGAAATGAGTGTCAGGCTGCTTGGATGGGCTTTACCCCACTGGTCACAATCCGATTCACAAAGTCCCCATATCCCAACTGCTGCATTATTACCAGACTTGCAAATATGGAGAAAACAGGGGCTGAATAGAGAGAGTCTGTAGTGGAGATTGTCCATCCTATTTTAAGGTAAGAAACACCTTTTAATTAAGTGTGAGTCCATTTTTTATACCTTGACATAAATGGACATTTTTCAGACAAGATTCTCCATAACCACTGTTGTTCTGTAGTTCACCCCTTCCTTTGAACACTGAACCTCTTCAATACTATGCTTAATTAGAAGCCCTCTTTTTACTTTAATCTGCTTGGACAGCTCCCTCTATCATTTCTCCTTTGCTGAACTCCTGCTGTGGTGTTGCTGGCAAGTCTTCAGGTGACGCTCAGTCGGGACTGGACTGCGATTTTTGCACCCTTGCTCCAAAACACTTTCTTCTTTAAACTTTGGGCAACCCTGTCATGGTAGTTACCTCTTCCTCCTCATTCTCTTTTCTCTGAGTAATTAAAGTAGACATTTCTTGGACATTTCTGAGCTACCCATGCTTTCTTTATCTAGAACAATAGGGCATTATATTCAGGCACTTGAAGTCATGTTCACATGCTACTATATTAAATATAACACATATGCGATTCCCGGGAAGATGTATTGGGAGGTGCTGCTCCATGCTGTATCCATAGCTACATGCAGTTAACCCACAGAGGACTCTTGATCTGAGAGGAGCCGGCTGATTGGTTCATCTTGGGAAACTTATTTTCTTTTCTAAAATATTAGAAAATGATTAGAAAAATATTAGATTAAGGGTCACACAGACTTGAAGTGTGACATAGACATAATGATGGATCACAAGAGTGATGGTGTGTGATCACAGATGCTGAACTGCTCTGTTCTCTCCCACTACCCCACTCTCTGAAAGCCTGGTTTTTACCTCTTCCTGTGTTAAATGTCTTACTTCTGCATCCTTCTAACAACATTGGTGCATCAGCATTAGGTTCATCATTCCTCTTCTTACCCCACTTCCCACTCTTTTAAAAATTAGTTTCCCTGATAAGTACTACAAGGATTTTGTATCAGTTAGCTACTGCTGTGTAACAAACCACCCACCACTTGGTGTTGGTGAAGCAACAAGCATTGAATATGTATAAGTATTCAAGTTAGCCATTTAGTCTTGTCTTAGATGGCACCTTTCATGCTTCTGCACTGGATCACAATTAGGGCAGGGGGCTTTCCTGACCTTGTCTGTGTTTTTGACACATCACCAGGGACTTTAGCTGAAATGGCTGCTCTGATGTGGTGCTGGTTTGCATGGCTCCTCATTCTCCAGGTGGATAGCCACAGGCTGATGTTCTGGTATATAAGCAGGGATCCCTAGAGAGATGGAGGGAAAGTATACTAATCTCCTGCCCCTCACTACCTCTGCTACATCTAATGGCCAAAGTGACTCACAAAGATGTCCAAGACTCAAAAGGGAGTAACATGGACTCTGTCTTGTAATGGGAAAGGGTATGTGCTGCATTGCAAAGGGTGTTGGGGAGAAGTAAATGAGTACAGCCAGCTTTGCCATCTGTTACCTACTCAGTTCCTTTGCCCTCCTATCCCAAAGTCACGCCTCTTCCTCTCCCTGAGGCTGCAGCATTCAGGGAAGTCCTATCACTGTACAGGTTAATCCCATGACAAGTTCACTGCTGCCATTAGAGGTGGGTGTTCAGTATTTCTCAGAAAGGCTTTCAGGACTTTGTCCTGAGCTCCTCATTGTCTGTCACAAACACTCCATTTGCTTTGAATCACACATGTAACTGTTTCCACCCTGTGAGAGGGTGGATGGACAATAATGTTCAGGTGACATTTTAGTCCACAAGAGCAGGTGCCATTACTCTTCAAGACAGCTGAGTAACAGTGAAAGGCCTGTGAGGGGAAAGAGATGCCAATTTTTATAAAGAATGGAGCATAATATTAAAAATGACATTATTTGAGGTGCTGATCACCTGCAACACATAAAATTAATGCATCATTTAAATGAGGAGTGGGGACAATGTATGTGATGTAGAAAAATGGGGAAAGCCAAAAGCTTTCAGCTTTATATTGCCCTCTTTCAATTATTAGCTGTCAATTGTGGACAAGCATTATCTTTTCTTGGGCCTCTGTTTGTTCATCTGCAAAATAAACAGGTTGAATAAACAGCAAGAAATATATATTCAACTAGAGAATTTGATTTGGAGATATAAAAGAAAACATAAGTTTAATGTTCTGCAGAAATAAAACAAAATAGACCATTTGATGTTTAATGGATAAATATTTAAAGACACTCAGAGATATTTTCCTCATGTATTTTTAAAACTTCATTTCTTTCCTTTACTATACTCATATTTAAAGAAAGGCAAAATTATTCCATAACAGATATCCATCTGTTACTTCCTGTATACTTTGTTACAAAAACATATTTTCGTAGTGTTAGTATAATCACCTCCCTGTAAACAACGATAACGTCACCACTGAGGACTGCAGTGACAGGCAGAGGGCAGACGCCATGTGCATGGTTTCAAATACACATAACAGGACAGTTCAGCTGTAATGACTGCTTAGCTTGCAGGATGGCCAGTTTGAAGTTTACTCTCACATCTTCTCTACTACTCAGATGTGAATGGGGAATCCAGTGCTAGTCTAAGCCTTGTGGGAAGCCCCCAGGGAGCCCCAGTTCCTGCACGTGGAGCCCCAGTTCCTACACATGGAGCCCCCACACAGCAGCCACGTGTGGGATGGCAAACGGAATTTCAACTCCCTGACCATCCCTCAAAGACAGCCCCCAGCCTGGCACAGGTTTCAGTTGCTCTTCAAAGCCCATCCTCACGTGGGTGGCTGCTGGGAAGGCTTTGTAGGTGGCGTATTCCATCCACTCTATTGATTGAAGGTGCTCACTTGTGAGTGGGATTTCCAGAAATTTCTCTGGATATCAGGCCTTTTATCTTTATTGTCAGAGTAAGGACTATATTTTACATCCTCTTATTTAACAAGTAAACTCCTGAAAATAAAATGAAAGGTAGACATTTAAGATAATGAAATTAATTCGAATGAATTCTAATCTCTCTTTATACAGTCAGGTTAATTTACCTCCACAGGTAGCTTGTCATTTCACTGACGCAGACCACCAACTGCGGGACAGGCAGTCGTCCAAGCCAGTCTTCTCCTTGGCTCTGCCTCGGAAGGTGAGGTCTTCCAAGGATCCCCATTAGTTTGATGTGGGTATTTCCCTGGAGAAAATAATACCATCATTCTGGCTAAAATTAAATAGATAGCTAATAAAGTGTTTATAGACTGGTAGTATGATAGCTGTTATTTTCAATAGCATTTGGTTGAAAATGCAGGTTCTCAATCAACATACATACCTTCACTATCACAATTAAAATGCAACTCTGGAGATGGACATCACTTCCTCATTTACAATAAGAAAATGGGGCTTTTGCTACATAAGGTAACTTTGCACAGGTAAATCAGCTGGTAAATGATGGAGGTAGACTCTAGATCTGTTCAAGTCTTAGTATTGGGGAATATGTGCATCATGGTGCCAATTTATCACGCTGGCTTTACTTTGAAAGCAAAGGCCAGGCTTAGTGATACCTCTCACCCTGTCCAGTACCACATATACATTCGCAGATGCAAAGATGCTGTGAGCCTATCTCCAGTGAGGTGCCGGGGTCAACCTGGGGCCCTGGGTCATTTATTTTTATATCCAGCATCATTGACTCAGATGAGAAACAGCTGAGTTATTAACAGTGGCTTCTAATTTAAGATGGCAGTAAGGCAACCTTTCTTGATTGATTCATTTTTAACTGCCCATTAAACATTCCACCAAACACAGAGAAACAGCCTGCCAGTACGTTGCTGCTGCGTTCTGGCTCCAAAGTGAATGTGGCGGGTTTGCGGCCCATGTGGCGCAATGGTGCTGGGCTGGGACCCTTCTCCAGAAGCAGTGCCGTCCGAGAAAACACAGAAAAGGAGAAGATGGGAAAGACGCGCCCGGGACACGTGACACAGGACCTGGTCCTAGGGGCATCGGGACCCCCACACTGAAGCCAGAGAGCAGCTCACTGACCCCACCTCCACACTCACTTCTGTAGGAACCCACCCTGTGGGGCTGTTTCTTTTCTCCTTTCTGGGCTGGATTTGGGGCAGGTTAGGTTTCCCCTCTCCCTACACTCAGATAGGAAAATCCTCCATTCTCCTTGTCTAGTCTCAAAACACTGTCTGCTCAGTAATTAATGTGGCCAGTCCCATGCCACAGTCCACACTTTAGTTCAGATGGTGTCTCCCCCTGTCCCCAGACGAGAAATGGAGGGACTCCGCCCCTTCCCTGGCCTGCCATTTCCTGCTCCCCCCAACTTCGTGATAGGCTATGCTTGGGGCCTGGCAGAAGCAGGGGTGGGAGCAGGGAAGGGAGAGGAGCCTAGAGAGAAACAGACAGGCCGCCTTTTGACTGACACCACGGTGAGTTCCAGCGCTGTCTTCTCCAGGCCGGTACCGACTGTCAGTGTCACTTACCAGCTCTTCACACAACCTCCACTTTCCGCACCACATTTGACTCAAACAAGTGCACTCACTTGCCTGCTGGCGAGTCCTGACTACTCTTGCCTAGCTTCTCACGGTGTTCTCCCCTCCCACCATCTGTTGAGGTTCTAGGTGGTCCCTCTGAGGGTTCTAATGTTAAAACAAAAGGGACATACCTACCCACCCTCCACACATACTCACAGACTCCCTCCAACGTGTGGCACGGGCGGGCAGGCGGGCCTCCCCAGAAGCTGGCGGTTCTCTCCGCACACACATTTGTGTGCACGCTCCTCACCATGACTTATTTGCAGTCTCTGCAAACTGTTTCTTAAGCTGGAGACGAGCGACTTGTTAAAACTCCGCCTCTCAGACACTTCATTTTCCTGAAAGGAAGATTACTGTCTGACACCTCACTTGGAATATGTCAGCTGTAACTCAGGTACAACTGGGACTAAAATAGCTAGGATTGTATTTTTAAAACCCTGTTAAAGAGGTTTTAGATGGAAAGAAATGAGGAGGCATTGCAACCTGGTGCTCGGTGAGTTCCGGGCTCGGGAGCGGGAGGTGACTACGAGACCGTGGCTCCTGGAGTGCGCGCTGTCCACGTGGCGCGTGCTGCACACAGTACTTGTGAGAACTGTGTGCGTGGGGAGGCAGACTGCTGCGGGTGCCCCCCAGTTCACGGTGATGGAGAAGTGTGGGGCTTGGTCCTGGTGGCACTGGCCAGGGGGAGCCCAGGCAAGTCACCACAGGGGGCTATTGACACCGGAGAATACAGTAAGTGCTTCCAATACCAGTGTTTTGCCTTGACAACTGACAAACATTACCAGTGCGCACACAGATGTAAACGTGCTCACATTTCCACACAAGAATCACCACCACACCTGGAGTTGGTGCTTGGAGAGCACACACCATTGATTTAAGGCAAAGTCTTAATAGAGAAATGTGGCTGTCATATAAGGCTTCACAGAACAGAGAATAAAACAGAATAAAAGTCAGGAACGTACATATGAACATCAACTAGAAAGATGTCTATGAATACAAGGAAAAAAATAATTCCACAATGAAAAGGAAACATTTTAATTGGAGATACAGCCAAAAATTTAAATTTGTTATTTCATATACAAATTTGTAAACATTTTACAAATGCTCAGTATCATCCATCATCATCAATCAAACAGCCATTGCTGGGAACCCAGAAAATCTTTTAAGATTGCCCGGCCTGGAGGTACAAAAGGGCCCGGATGTCATAGTGCTCAGCACGTATTTGTGGGTTGGTAGGAATGTAGGAATTTTCAAGCAGTGACATACACTGGAAGTAGATCACTGAATTAAAAAAAAAGAAACATACGAAGATTTGCCCCGAGATGTTTTTGTCCACATTTCATTTGGTGTGATGTAAGAAGGGTGTCTGGCCTACCTGTGGACAACTAGGAAAGCTATTTTCATAGGCCAAGCATCCTTGGAGCAGGTTATTGAATAGCTTTTTTTCCCTTAGTTTTATAAAAATGGGTGGAAATTAAATGGATTATTGTTTCATTTTGAAGTTCATTGAATTTTACTAAGGGATAGTTTCTTCTTTTGTTGATATTGTGAAAACTTCATTAACTTTTTCATGGCTACTTTTCATATGGAAGATTCATGCCAGTCACAATATGAAAGATTGTTGTAAGTATACAACCTCTTGCAACTACAATTTGTACATCAACAATCATTTACATTATTTTGTGTGAGAGCAATCCATCTCAGTGTTCAGACTTCTCAGGAAACTCATGAAACCTTTTGGTGCCAATCTACACACCTGAAAATGGATTCTCTCAGTGCAGACTAACATCAAAAAATAAAAAAACAATTTTCTTCTTGACATGGAACTACTGGCATATTTCAACAAGCAAAATTGAGCCAAATAGACTTCCATTACCAAATAATCATAAGTATTTCAAGAATTCTCATTAAAAACTTTTCTAATGAGCATTTTTCAATGTTGAAATGTGCTTTTACAATTTATTGTTTGTTTTTATTTCACAGTTTGGTTTGCAATTTAATAAAGTTGTGTTGTTACCTTTTATTTATGGCAAGTGCTACTGGTTTTCCATTAATGCTAGTGATATAAAACTTCCATAGTAAATATATTTTGTAACTATATAAAGCAAACTACTATTAGGTATATTATAATATGTGTTGTCAAAATGTATTGCAAAATTGTATAATTGGTAAATAAATAAATGAAGCTTTGGCATCATTTTGCCATGTAATAGCTCTTAAATATTCTAGTGTCCTTGTTACGTAACAAATAATGTGAGAAAGAGGAGAAAGAAGAACTTTTTTAAAAAAGGAAAATAATTAATTTTCTAACCTCTGTTGGGTGCCGTAGTTGGCATTTTGCATATGCTGTTTCGTTTCTTTCCTACAAAAATATGATTTATAATTTACCTTTTGTTTTAAAGCCTAAAGTGGCTAGTAACTTAAAATCACATTAACAACCATTGGTATGAAACCAATTTGAATTCCAGGCTTCCGTACTGGACACTGTGCATATCGGGAATGGGGTGGTAGACACGGATGATACGATGCCTGTCCCCAAAACCTTGCAGCAGAAATGGACACAATGAGAAGGAATATGGTTCAGAAACAGTGTGAGTTATGTGAGGAGGCTCTCAGTGGGCCATTCTCCTTGGGGCATCAAGAAGATTTGCAAGAGGAAGTGACTCTCATTCATTATCTGCGGGGTAGGCTGGAGGTTGGGATAGAAGAGAAGAAGGCTGGTCCAAGCAGAGATGAGTCAGTGTATGGAAAGAGGGTGAGGCACCATGACCTAACAAACAGCTCCAACGATAAATCTGGATGCTCCCAAATCAAATTGTAACATTTCTCTGCAGCAGATACCATGGCCAAGACATCTGCTGACATAGACTTTCTCCCTGACACTTGACTGAATGAAAATCATGTGATTGGTTCTATCCAACTGGCTGAGAAGAGAATTCAGTGTGAGGATTCCAGCCCACATTGAAAAGAATGTACCTGGCTGTACCCTATGGTTCTCTCTGCCCTGCTGGGCCAATGCATAAGACGTCTGTCACAATGGTCATGGTTATCATCCAAAACTCTTGTTCCCCTCACTAATCATTTTTGTTATGGAGGATTGGACCACCTAAACTAGGAACTATATTTTTATGATAAATGAACCTTCATTGTGTTAGGTCACCAAGATTTAAGGATTAACCTGTTACAAAGCACACAAATTCTGACTAATGTCAATACAATGAAAATTTTGTAATTAAAATAAGCTGGAAAAATAACTGCAAAATAAGACAGAAGCTAAAATCAATCACATGAAAAGTTCACACAAATTAATTAGAAAATGATTTATCTCCCCAAAGACGGAAGTCTCAAAATATGATGAATATAAAAAACAGATAACTCCAAATTATACAAATAGACATTCTATCTTCATCACCAGTTAAGATGAAGATGTAAACAACTATACATATTAATTGCTTTTTATTCAAAGTTGGTTATCATTTGAAATGATAATGCCAAACATTTGAAGACTACATTTGAAAATGTGACGAGGGAATTCTGCAGCTTGGGGTAGCTTGAGTTTTCTTCACTTTCTCCATGGGGATTTGGATACTTCCCATAATTTTTAGTAAGCATGCAATAATTTTATCATCAGGGAAATGTTTTCATTTAAAAACTAAAATCATAAACAAGAGTGAAAATATTTAGGATATTTGATTAGTACCTACATAGTGAAAGGTTTTATAGGCACACAGACATTGCAAGAATTTCAAAAGCATATATCTAGCAATTTAAAAATACCTGAATTCTTGATCAATTGAAAAGTACAAAAAGTTTTGTGTGAAAATTAAAAAAAAGCATTTAAAATTAATAAATGGTGCCCTGGCTGGTGTGGCTCAGTGGATTGAGCTCCGGCCTGCCAAAGGGTCACTGGTTCGATTCCCAGTCAGGGCACATGCCTGGGTTGTAGGCCAGGTCTCCAACAAGGGACACATGGGAGGCCATTGCACACTGATGTTTCTCTCCTTCTCTTTATCACTCTCTCCCCTTCTCTAAGATAAATAAATAAAATCTATTTAAAAATCGACAAATGGTGAGATAAAATTATTTTAACAATCTAGAAGTATCTAAATGTCCAGAAAGGCAAGAGAAGGGAACCAAGAACCTTCCTGAGGCAGCCCAGATCTGGGGACTCTGCTAGGACTGGGGTGAGCTGGGGGTGGGCTTCCACATGTTTTGTGCTTTGGCTTCTGTTACTGGTTCTGCTCTGCAGGAGGCATTGACAGTAGTCTGCAGACAGTGTGACGAGGCAGAATTTCCTTTGTAGAAGATATGTGTCCTCCCGAGATGAGAAGAGAGTATAATAAATTGTCATTTTTGCCAGGAAAATATGACCAGAAGAAAGAAGTCATGTCTTGAGTGAACTTCACACATTGTAAATGTCAGGAGGGAGTTTTCTAGTAGCCGTGGAAGCTGTGAAAACAGATTAAATTCTAGCACGAGAGACCACTACAAATCTTATTAAATAAGTCCAGATGAACACAGTGCCACCTCTCCAGCTGGACCCTGGGAGATCGTGTACCATTCCACAGGGAACACTAACCAGGAGCCAAGTGCCCACACCAGACAGCATGCAAATCTCTCAGGGTGACACCCTCACTTATGGACGTCACATTTCAAATCTTTTCCACTGAAGGACACTTTTTCTGAGTGGCATTTACCTGAACACTTTAACCCATCTCCTGTTTTAGGTAGTTCATAAGATCAGTCTGCTTTGTCTTTCCCATCCATGGGGAAATTCTGAGAAAAACATTAAATAGTTTTCATTTTAGCATCATTTCAATGCTAAATGATGGTTGATTATGGAAAATGGACTGCTCCTCAGTTTGATGAATAAACAGATAAGGCATTTGTTGGAGAACCACACCAATTAAACTTTAAAAACACAGTCACTGACATCAGGCCTTGGAATTTTGCAGCCCCAGGCATAAAATCCAACATGCCACTTAGTTTTGTATCATCAGCCAAAAATCGTTATTGCTTTTAAACTGTTAGAAACAAAACAAAACTAAAGGATTATATTTTTTAACACATGAAAATTATGTGGAATTGAAATGTAAGTATGAGGATAGAGTAAAGATAGGGAATATATACAACAGAGTAGCATTAGCCAAGTTGCTAAAATTCTTAACATTATAAAGGCTGAGACATGACAAAAAAGTGTGTTCTTCTTCTAACTTGAATTTTTAGGTTCTGTGATATGCATGTGGACAAACACCAGACCTCCATATACCCCTGCTCATCCCCCTGCAGGACTCGCAGATGTGAGCTACCTGGCATCCACTGGACGTTCATCATCTTGTTTCATCATTTTTGTATACTTTTTTGTTATTTTATAACCATTGCCTCTCCAGTACACTTGCTTTATTTGTGTATGTCTATATATACATATATATTCATAGAACCTTCTTCATCATAGTCAAAAATTGGGAACTATCTGATTATCAATTAATAGCTGAACTGATTAATATATTCCAGTACATTTATACAATGTTGTACCACAGTAACAAAGAAAAACTGGAAAATAAGCCAACTTATCTAGAAAACAAAAATTAATAAAAAGTAACTATTTTCATTTCAATCTAGTCATGGTTATTGGTTGAGATATATATATATATATAATATAATTGTTTTTATTGTTTCATATTTATATTTCACCTTCCTTCTTAAATTTATTAACTTTCCTATAGTTTTTAAAGTTTGCAAATACGATCTCGCTGTACACATTTAAGGAAGCATTTGTTCAGTGCTTACAGGTCTGTAGTCTTGCTTTGTATTAAAGATCCTTCATATCTTCAATGTGTATAACCAACATGATCTAATACTTATATTAATAGTACTAATTTTACAGTGTTTTTTAAATTAAATTTATTGGGGTAAAACACTGGTTTAAAAATTATACAGGTTAATTGCATACCAGACTCATTTACATAACTAATGCAGAAGATCCTCCCCAAATGTTCTGAGGTCCAGCACAAATAACACCCCTTTTTTGTTACATAACCTTTTATTACAAAATTGCAAGCATGTAGTTCTGTAACATAACAACATCACACTCAAGTACACTGTATGACATTTCAGGTGAAATGTTCAAATTAAAAGTATAAATCATTACACCCACATTATTACCCTACCAACCACACTCAGGCAGGCCTTACTTCTACTGGACCCCATATTTTTACCCCCATTTTACAAATGAAGGTACTGAGGAAATTAAAGAAGTTGGCAACATTATATAGCTAGTAGAATGTGGTTAGCAGACGGAAACATAAAATTTTTTAAATTTTAAACTTTAAAAGATTTTTATACTATCAAACAATGTCACTGCATAAAGGGCATAGATCAATGCCAACAGTTGGTTCTCTGCATCCAGACTCCCCACTGTGGATGAAAAATAGCCCAGGCACTTACCGAAACACATCTGCATGTAAGCGGACCCGAGCAGTTTAAACCTGTGGTTTGTAAAGATCAACTGCATACATAAAATAAAAGAAATGTTTTATATAGGCAGCAATACAACAGGAATGTGCTAAAAATATCTGTTACACCAAGAATTGACTTTTGAGCTTATTCTCTATGGCAGAAAAGATGATAGGCAATGATCATACTGTGGGTAAATAAAGCGGAGTTGTACCCTCACAAAGCATACTGTTCAATGGATGAAATAGATTATGAAAAACTAGGCAATACAATATAAGCAAAGAGCCTTAGCAACAGAATGAGATCTTTTTTTTTTTTTTTGCCAACTCCTGAGGACTTCAAACTACTCTATATGTCATCATCCTTTATGGTCCAACACGTGTGTCTTTCAGCACTCCAATTTGTATACTGGACTGGTCAATGTAGCTGGCCTGGTCATGCTCCACACTTCACTGAATGAGGGGCAAGGCTCAAGTTTAAAGGTACAGTAGAGAACAGAGCAGCACACAATTATTCAGGTAAATCATAGCAGTGATGATGTGATAGAAGCTGAATGTTTATTACATAAAGTGTGTAGGCAATTAACCAGATTTTTCAGGACCATTGGATTCATTCAAGTGTGGCTACAGGAAATGAGCCTGTGACATTGCCATGTTGACATTGTCAACAGCAATGCCCAAAGAGATGCAGAAAAGGAGAAACTTTATTCAGGTTTCTCTGTATTCAGGTCTGTAAAGCAGGGAAACAGTTTCTGGTAGAAATCAAAAGTGCACTCCCCAGAGACAAAGAGGAGGCTACTTTTTATGAAGCTCCCACCCAAGTTCCAAAATAGTCCAAGTTTATGTAAAGGAAGCATTTAAATGTGTACAGTTGTGATTGGTAGAGTCATGCAGTCCTGATTGGTTGTTATTATGCATCATGATCGATCATCAGGGAGCAGTTCCAATTGGTTGGCATAGATGCAAATGAGGATATAGCTGTGCAGTTCTTTTTTTTTAAATATATGTATATATATACTTTTAAAACATGTTTATATATATATTTTTTATTTCTTTTTTATTGATTATGCCATTACAGTTGTTCTATTCCCCCCTTCATTCCCCTCCACCCTACCCCCCCGTCCCCACCATTACCCCCCCTTTAGTTTATGACCATGTGTCTCAAGTTCTTTATATTCTATATTTCCCATACTATTCTTGCCCCCCCATCTATTTTCTATCTACTGTCTATGCTACTTATTTTCTGTACCTTCTCTCCCCTTCTCCTCCTCCCACTCTCCTACTGCCAACCCTCCTTGAGATCTTCATTTCTATGTTTCTGCTCCTGATCTAGCTGTCCTTTTAGTTTGCTTTTGTTTTAGGGGTGGTTGTTAATAACTGTGAGTTTGCTCTATCCAGCAAAACTTTCATTTAGAATGGAAGGACAGACAAAGTGCTTCTCAGATAAGATCAAATTCAAGGAGTTCATCATCACCAAGCCCTTATTAAATGAAATGTTAAAGGGACATATCTAAGAAAAAGAAGTTAAAAAAACATGAACAGTGAAAGGACAGCTGTGCAGTTCTGATTGGATCGGGCTGGTCTCAGTCCATTGGTGGAAAGATGAAAGCAAGGAGTCCCCTATGTTGATGGACTCAGACAGCAGGAGCACCGTGCAGGAGGATGACAGCCCCATCTGTGACTTTTCCCAGCAGTACTCAGTGCAAGAGACACATCTGTCAGCAGTGCCCACTCTGCTCTGGTTGTGGGTTTGGGCCTACTTCACCACAAGGAGCCCTTCTCAGCAGAGATGGTTCTTTTCAGGGTTCACAATACAATCAGCTAGATCTTGAAAGTTGCAATCAATTTCAGCCCTCGTTGATATAGGCAAGCTATTCGTGTAATTTTATTTTAAAGAGTAATTTATGATTAATTAAAAAAAATTAAGGGATAAGTGATTCTAGTACTAATACTTCAATATTCATAGTAATGAACTTTATAGCTTATTAAGTATTTTTCCACATATTGTTTTACTTGGCCCTCAGAACAAATTGTTAAAACCACAAGGCAATATTTTATTTATACATTTTGTGATTAGAATATTGTAATTTAAATGGCACAGTGTTTTCAATAAGCTTTTATTGTGAAGGGATTTGAGAGTAGAATTGGTGATGTACTAGGATTAGTAACATAACATCATGGTGTGAGTAGTGAAGCGTATTCCATTTTAAGGGTTAAATGGCCATCCTTGCTCTTCCTACTCAGCCATATAGGCAGTTCTTCCCATGTTGTCCCACCATTGCTATGTTTATCCAACTGATATGGTGCTGAATATTATATTTTTAACATTTCAGGTCAATAAAGTTTAAATGTATAAGATATGTAATATTTTCTATGTATAAAATCATTCATTTGAAATGAGGTGTTAGTTGCATCTGAGAACAAGTGCTGAAGAAAATCCATATTCATAAATTTTCATATGCAGTAAATCATACATTTCTATCTAAAAACATCTGAGATTAAGATAATTTTCCAATATAGTAATAACCAAGATAAAATAATTTGCTTAATGTTTTGTTCTTATTAACTTTTATTCCTATCAACTCCATAGAGCTCTCTGAATATAGTCAATTATGTAAACCAGCAGAAGACCAGACGAATAATACCTCCAACACCTTAGAAATCACACACAAATATATTGTCTTCCAAGTGAAAATTCAATATTGTCTTCATTGTGTTGCTAAAACTGTGTAATATTGGAATGTATTCTAAAACAATGAAGTGATATCACATTTATTTTCTCCATCTCTTGAATACCTATAGTGTCTTCTCATCTGGAGCAGAAAGTGGAGTTTCCAATTTTCACATCCAAGGTCATTTGTGTTTGGATATGCTAGTCTCTTTGAACCAATTCTCAGATCACAGTGGAGACCAAGACAAGGTTTCTAATTTGTAGAGAGAAATAGCTTGTCTCGCAAGTTAGTTTGAAGTTGCACTAACTGAAACCATTGTTTGTGAAAGTATCACTTGGGAAACAAAACCACGTGGTCCCTTCCTATGAGAAACACCTATGCATTTGCCAAAAAGAATAATTGCATTCCATAGTTACAGGCAGATTTTATATTTTTGTAATTTATTGGAATATATTTTGAACTATCATTCCTTCTGCATCTCGTTGAATGGAACAATGTCTAATTCAGTCTAATACTTTGCTTTTAAATACAATGTCATTGGGGTTGTACTGTTATTTATCTCAGCATGTGCACTCAGATGCTGCCTTCTCCATTTTTAATTTGCTGTGGAATACTCACAGTAATGATTTATACACAAGGTTAAGTGCAAAGTTAGTGACACACCCCTTGACCTGAGTCATTAAGCTGTGGCAGTTCTTACCCTGAGCTTAGCCACGCCTGATTTTCACCTGGCTACCATGAACGTGTTCACAGGGACCACACCACCAGTTGAGGGTAAATTGCATGTCCATGATGATGTGCCAGGTAGTGTTTCAGACATTTTGTGTATGTTTTCTTTCACCGCTTAACTATCCTATGAAGTAAACACTATTGTCTATCCCACTTTAGAAACCAAAGAGACTTAGCCCAGCGCACCAACTTGACCACATTCACACAATCACTTAGACTTGATGCATTGATTCCAAACCAGGTCTGCCTTACTCCTGAGCCACCACCTGTCTCTCCCACGATAAGGATCCACTTTCAAATGCCATCGTCTTCTTCCCAGAGATTTGGTGTTGTGCTGGTCTGCCATAGCCAGAAAAAATTCCACCTCTGGTCTTACTTACTCCGGTATGTCCCAGGTTAAGTTCCTGTTTGTTTGGAATTCTCAGCCCTCTTGTTTGATAATGCCCAGTGATATCATCTCAAACAATAAGAAATGAACGTTAGGTGTCCAACAGGGACATATGTGAATTTTCAATAGGAATTTAGGTTAATGTGAGCTTAATTCATAAATACAGTTTGCGCAGAAGACTGGGTCCCAGTCCCTGTGCCATCACTTGTCCACGTGACCCTGTAGTATGGGAGCAATCAGTCACTGTGAGCACACTCCAAGGTTCAGCAGAAACTGTGCGGTGACACAGGCATGGGTTTTTAAAGTAGAACAAAGACTATTGTTGAAGAAAGACTAAAATTTCAAAGTGGGGTCAGCAGAGACTAGAAAAACGTGGGTCTCCTTCTGGCCCTCCTCCTGCAGGGAGCGATGCACTGTGTCTCACCTTCCGAGAGGAGCGGCCTCACCCCCTGGGGACTCCTTTTCTGCAGGCAAATGGAAGACCATCTCCTTGGCCCAGAAACTCACAGACTCTTTATTGGTAAGTAATGTAGTTTGCGGGGGTGCAAAAGAAGGGAGTGCTCTGGGCACATCCAGTGCTCGGCCCCTGTAGACCCGGGAGATGGGATGTTGGAGCGCTCCCTGTTGGGATAAGGAGTGCATGCATGCCCATGGAGAATGAATGAGCTCCAACCTTGGAGAAAAGGGCTCCTTACCAGGTCTACAGGGTTATCAGGTGTCCACCTGAACCAGGTGGGACAGCTCTGCTGTTGGCATCACAGCTCCTTGTTCAATTCACCTGTAAATGGTGCCGGTAGCATTGGCTACCTTGTAGAATCACAGAGAAGATTAAATGAGTTAACATAAAAAGCAGATGCCTGGAATACAGCAAAGTGTCCCTGTGAATTTATTCTATGAAACACGTACTTCCTCCCAGGTACAGGGACCAGATGGCTGCACATACAAGGAATACAACCTTCAGCATATTAGCAAATGCCAGCCCATTTAATAAAATATAATTTTTATGTTATTCTTAGTTAGGTTTTTTTTACTTTTAATTATCTATGTGTTGGCTATTCAGTGGGATATTTCTTGTAAACTGTCACAGAGTGTGATAAGTTTGGGGGAAGTGAGGGGAGCTTTGGAATCTGGTGGATCTACTTCGCATTCAGATTTTGCCATTTTTGGTTTGAGTGGCTTTGCTCAAGTCACTTAGACATTGTGAGCCACAGTTTCTTCACCTGCAAATTAGTTAAAACTGATATTCTGAGGCCATTGGGATGATAAAATCGGACAGAATTCAAATGCTGCCCGATGTATTTTGAGGGCTTAATTAATGCTAATTCCTTTCCTCACCCTGATCATGATTATTTAATAGTCTTCTCAAATGTACAGTTTAGAATTTATTTGATTTTAAAATTTCTTAAGCGGACACTTTGGCTACTTAGGTGACTCAGCTGTCTGCCGACGTGCCTTAGAACTAGAGTGATATTAGTGTGCGGGTTTTTTTATGAGATGAAAGTTACGTAACTGGCACCATGGCCTAAAACTGCAGCGTTAGTAGTGAGTGATGCTCCATTTCATAGGCATTCAGCAAATGTAAGCACTTTTGGGTAGGATGCTTTGTATTTGCATAGCATTCCAAAACATTTAATCAGGTCACCTAATCATTTCTGTCCCGCTTCACAAATCACGAAGGAGAATGCAAAGGCACACTCCCTTCCAGCGCCCCTTAGAGGACAGACAATTCCCTCCTGAAGGAAAAACATCACTGCTCCTTTAAAGACTCACCAACTTGTGAAAGCTCAGTGACATCCCAAGGCTTTCTGGAGGAAAAGAGGCTACAAGGAATAATGAAATCATCGAACACCAGCCAGTACCTCCTCTGCTGCTGTAGTCCTTCAACCTACCTACAGAGGTCGCTGCACTCACTGAGCCTCAGGAGACCTCTCCACCATGAAGGGACCGCCCCCCAGTTTCCATCCTGGCTTGTCTCCACGTGGTGCCCGTGGTCTTTTATTTTGGTGTTCTTATTTATTTTTCTCTTTAGTATATATTATGAGAAATTTATATTGAATATATCATTGGGCATACTAATCACCAGTTTTTCTGCACATTTATTATCAATTACAGGGGTAGGCAAAGGTAGGTTTACAGTTGTCTGTATGGAAAATAATACACTAATTAATGAGTAATAATACAAGTATAAACTCTGTGTTTTTTGTCGTCACAACTGTAAACCTGCTTTTGCCCCACCCTGTAGTTGAGGTTGATGTCCCACTTAACAGGTCCTAGCTATGAGGCAAATGTGCCATCCTAAGTTGGTTTCCTTTACTTTAGAAGAAACAATGAACTACCATGACCAAAAAATTCTTCCTGCTGCTTACGACAGTAACATGAAGTCAGGTTTGAATACAACGTAGTGATACTTCTCAAATATCATTTATTTATGTATTGTTTTACAGTCTCGTGATGCTTTCACTCATGTTATCTGATTCGATTCTTACATAAAATTATAGAGGAAGCAAGGCATGTCAAATTATTCCCCAGTCCAAACAAGGGCAGGGCAAGGTTTAGAAGGTTATGATCTTTGGTACTTGGCAAAATCTGGGTGAAAGTCAGCAATCCCTGACCTCTGTCTAGAGTTTATTTCATGGCGTTTCCTCATTTAGGGCACAGCACGTGAAAGTGCATGCTGTCCTATTATTCGGAAAGCTGATTCTTTTGATGATGCTTTCTTTCCTATGACTGGGGAGTCTTATCATCTGGGATAATCATTCATAAATTGAAACTGGAATCAGTAGCTGCATCTTAATGCATTCCACATTGAAAAAATTACAGATATGTTTATTGTCCATGAAAAATGTGTCACCTTTTAAAAGTACTATTGACTCTCCATAAAAATTTTCCTCGAGTTTATGAAGATTTATTCACTTACTTTTTTAGGAGTCAAGTTTAGAAAAGAGGCAATGCTTCTAATTTATAGTCAGTGTATCTGTTATCTATTTAAGCCAGATAAAGGAAATGAGAGAAAGGAAATAGACACCAATTTACACTAGCTATTAACTTTCCCAGGGGTTCGCTATTAGAACTAAAAAAGGATTGTTGAGATTGTCCTTCGGTTCAATTTCATTTGCTAATATCACTAATGACCTCATTAAGGACATTAAAAGTTTCCTTTTTTGATCAACCTTTAGAATATTGAACTCCATAAACTATCCACTGACTAATCAGCTAAGTAAATCAAGGTCACCTTTAAGGTGGTATCCGAAAGCTAACTGCAGTACAACTTTCACCCAGAGAGGGAGTTATTTCCATTTAGCACCAGCGTTGTACCAGACATACTACTTCACTTGCTTGTTCAAAAGTCTTTTCTGGGGGCAAGTTTACGCAGGGAGACTTGCAATAATTTGGAGGAAAAGGCTAAAGCCATAAGCATTTTCAAAAAGAAGTATCTATTATGTACAAAAGTCTGTCCAGAAAGGATACAGCCACATAATATGAAAAATAGAGGCATTTATTGAAGAAGATACAAGAAACGCTGTACATAGTACAATGATGCCTCAGTCCTCTTCAAAGTAGGCACTACAGTTCTCACAATCACCAACAGCTGCCCCGCGTATATTCCTGAATCTCATCAATGGTCTGAAATCTCTTCCCTTTCAAAGGTGATTTCAGTTTCATTTAAAGCTAGACATCACAGGACACCAAACCTGGGCTGTAGGGGGCACTGCATCATCTAGGTGATTTGATGTTTTGCCAAAATCCTCCATACGAGATGCAATGCACGAGCAGGTGCATTGTTGTGCTGAAGCTGCCAATCACCAGCTTCCCGTAGCTGCAGTTGTCTGAATTAGAAAGAGCATAAAAAATCCTGAGCATCACCAGGTATTTGGTATGAAACAGACGTGAGAGGTAAAATAAAACTCTATTTACAATTTAATTAAAAATACCCTGTTTGTCTTAGAAGAGAGCCATGGGAAATGATTTAAATGAATTATGTTTCTTTCAAACACAACATGCATAAGTTTAGTATCGTGACTCTGTTTTCTGGTTAAACACTTTTTTTCCCTGTAGAAGCACAGACATCCTAATGCATTCCATTGACCTTCGGGTTAACCCGCAGTGATTTTCCGGACCTTCCATAAATGCTTGTGTTGCTGTGATCATGATGATGATGATGATGTTTTTCTCAGGGAAAGACAATTTTCTTTTTCTTATGAATTTTTTTTATTGTTCTAGTATAGTTGTCCCAATTTCCCCCCATTGCTCTCCCTTGCCCCTCCCACCCCACACTCCCACAATCAATCCCCACTCTGTTGACCACGTCCATGGGTCGTTTATGCTTGTTCTTTAACTAGGTGCTTCCCCTTCTTCCCTCCCATATGCCCTTCTCCCTCGCCTCTGGTCCCTGTCAGTCTGAGCCAGGGAAAGTCAATTTTTTAATGTGAATCTTGGACCAGCGCTGCTCCCCTAACTTGCTCTCATCTCCTTGAGTTGTTCAAAGCTGACCCCAATGTCTCACTCTTGAAAAGTTACTGGGAAACTGTACCTCTCGTGGAGCTGATAAGTATTCCAGCTTTGTTAGGTGTAACAAAAATTACTATGTAGTTAGCTCTTAAGTAGCGCAGGAAAATGGCTACTATGGGACATTTCAATGGTTTGGAAGAATGGACTACCTAAGTCCATCAAGACATACTTAGAAGTAAAAAGGCCTCCTAAAACTTTAAAGAACACATTTTAAGTAGGATTTGGTTCTAACATGCTACTTTCTGGACCCCTGATGTGATGGTTTCTCTTTTCTCTCTCTATTTTTTTTATTCAAATATTCTTGGATTCCTCCCCAAACTCTCCAGACCAATGCAAATGGATTGCCTTTTAAAATGAAAGCTATTTTCTCAGATAATTAAATATAGACATATGGATAAATAAAAAATATATAACTATTAGATAGATAGATAATAGATAGACAGATAGATAGATGATAAATTACCCCTTGTTAAGTGTGTAGAAAGGTAAAGAAGAAATGAGGCCATCGAGAACCAGACACCTGCAGGGAAGCCCCTGAGGTCTTGTTGTGAGTTAATGCCAGCTTGTTTCTGCTCTAACAGGTACACTGAGGTCAAGACCACTTCCCACTGACAGAAATATGTGAAAGGGAAAAGGCCGTGTTTGGCAGCCTGAGTCTATAAGCCCTGGTAATAAGATAAGAAAGCCATTTTGGAATGAGGAAAATTGAATCTTCTCAGGGCGAGATGTAGGAGCAATAAGGACACTGGAATTAAGACCTTCGGGGGTCAGCTAGTAGGGACAGCAGTTCGGGAGGGACTGGGAAGAGCAAGTATCCGGGAGTAAACAGGAGCTATGGGAGCGTCGGCCCTGATCCATGATGAGGAATTCAACAGCCCTCAGCAGTCATGTACCCAGAGGACCCACAAAAAAGCTTAAAAGCGAGAAAGTACAGTCATATTTAAATATCTCCTTGGCCTAAAAGAGAGGGAAGATATCTTAAAAAGAGTGATAACCGAGACCCTCAGTGAAGACGTTTGCTTCAGGGCAAGAAACAAATGGAGACAAGGTTTACCCTCTCACCTGAAACAAACAGAATTTAACAATATCTATGACAAAACGGGTTTAGAGACACTAGACATAAGGTGAAGAGGAGAGGGATCTCTGACAGATGAGAAACCAATGAGCGGAGCCCTGGGATTGCCCTGTTTACCATCCTAAACCAGTTTCCAGGGCAAGGTCCAGGTACGGAGTATCGATCAGAGAAATGGAACAGATGTTGGCTGTTTTAGGCCACTGAATTCTGGGGTAGTTTTTACACAGCGACAGTAACTGGAGCAGGGCAGTGGGGAAGACAGCGCCCCACTGGGGCTATGTCCCGTCCCGGACGGGAGCGAGGCCCCAGCCCAGTGGTGTGCTCCCTGTGGAGCAGACCCATTTGAACTGGAGGGTGGCCCCTCTGGTCCTGCAAGGTGATTAACCATCTCGGAAACGTGTGGTCGATGGAATGGTTAGGAGGCTTGACAGGCACTTGAGTTGCATCCACAGATGTCCCCAGCGTACTGTGGCTGCAGGGAGGAGCCCAGCTACACACGTCACTACCCTCATCTACATAAAGAAAACTCCACAGAAGTAAATGGAGATCTGAAGGTTTTATCTCACCTGCCTCCTGAATCCAACTCTCCCGAGAACCTAGATTTATTGGACAGCGGATCCCTAATTTAGGAGCATTCTTTCAAACAGAAGAGTAATTCCCCATACTACTCTGCTAGTCATTCAACCAGGAATAAGCGCAGGGAGGCAGGCCGTCTCCCACATCTGAACTGGATGGAAGGTCCTGAATGTGTCGCTGAAATTCCTAGTTGATTCACCTCAGGATAGGCTGACGTCAACTCGATGGCAGGAGGAATGCCTTAATAAGACTAATCAGATTTAATGGCATTTAATAAATTGTAACTTCTGTCATGGGTAAAAAAGGCCATTTTTTATTTGTGTTTACATGAGTGAGTTTTGCTAAACTTTTCAAGGATTCTTCAAAGGTTTAAAAGTGAGAATACAAAAGATAAGAACAAAGTTAAATAATAGTTGACATGGGATCATTATTTTAGTTATTAGGTAATGGATCAGATTTGAACAGGAAAAAATAAATGACAAAATCAATATTTACTTTTCAGTCTCTTAGATGAAAAATCTTATTAATCATAGATGAATTTACTTATTAAAATGTGACTTCCAGAGCTGACAGAGCTTTGGTACAAACTACATCAGAGTAGGAGGAAAAATTCACCATGGATGTGTGTGTGCGGAGGTCCCAGTGGAGTCTCTCATCGTTTAGTGCCTAAGTCCACATCCTGCAATCCTAGACCTGTGCAGCCCTTGCCATCTCTCCGACTGATGGCCACAGCCTCTTCTGGACTGAATGTCGTCTCAAGTTCTGTCCTTCATGAACCTGCCCCCACACTGCCACCTGGACAATTAGTTAAACAGTGTGTTTTGCATCTCACAGAAAAGTTCTAGAGTGATGAAATTGAATATAGTAAAAGGAAACCATGGAAGTATGAGAGAAGTCATAAAAGCTTTATTTTTTGCATTAATTTTGGAATGTGGAGGTTTCTATAATTATAAAAAAGTAGAAAACATAAAAGAAATGCTTGATAAGCTTTTCCTTATAACATATTATAAACACACACAAAAAAGCATCAGCCAAAATTTAAAAGCAAATGAGATACCAAGAAAAATATCTATAAATCTTAAAACCCATAAAGGATGATTTTCTTAATACATAAAATGACTTTACACGAATTACAGCAAAAGAAACAACGCAGTAGAAAAATGGTTATAGAGTACAAATGTGGTAGAAAAGAAAATTAACATGATTCTTAAATATGAGTAAGCATGCAAAGCTCCTTGCATAATATGGGAAATGCAAATTAAAACTGCAGTATACCATTTTGCATCTCAGGAACAATTCATAAAACTATACATATTTATGTGCATATGGACATGTATATATTATACAGGCAGACAAACACCTGGATAGGTGGATGGCTGCTATAGGGAGATAGAAACAGTGACACAGACTATGACTTTCTAGGAGGCACTTGATGATGATGCGCATCATTTATACAGCAATGAGCAGATACGTGAAGTGACTCATGCGTGAATGCATTCATGTTCTTTGGGGCATGGTTCATGTTAGTACAAGCTTGAGAACCCGTGACTCTCCATCTGTGGGGCACTGGTGACATTGATGGGGCCGTGCCCAGCACTGTCCCTTCTCTCAGCAGTCTCAGTCTTGGGCAGTGCATTGCTGTTCCCTGTTTTGGTCTAGCTGTGTGTTTGCAATATAATTGCAGAGAAGGTCTGGTATGATTCTATTAGTCATGCCTTGAAGGAGAAATCCTAAGACTATTTAATGCGTTTAGAATAATTTGGCCACGTATTTGCATGGGATTACAACTCCATAAACTTAATTGTGATGATGAATTTGATCATAGTTTGACCCTACTTAAAAGCCTGCAAAACTTCCAATCTTCTGACACATTTTCCAATTCACATGGTGATTAGACTGAAAGCATTTTCCATCACCTCTTCTTCTCTGGTCTCTTTCTTGCATTTCATCCTCCTGCACTGCTCTTGGCCTTCAACACTTCAGATTGTCTATTTCACTATGACTTTGACCTTATGGTCGCTGGTCCTGGGTCCTCTGTCATCTTTAACACACACACACACACGTTCTCACTTTATCTTTACTTTTCCTTCATTTCTGCTCCTATAATACTTTGAACATTACTCTATTGTCAGCCTTGACACAAATTTGATAAAAATGGTTGCTGAATACAAAACACCCAAAGGGGTAAATAGCCAGGTGAACGTCTGATCTGCCATGTCTGAGGCACCTGGCCATTTGAGTAATCCTTACATTGCTTAGCAGCTGGGTGGGGCTTTCTGAACACCACGACTTTCATACTTGCACTTGTGGAATAGAAAGTCGGACATGCTACTGCAGTTCTACCAATAACTTCTCAGTATTGTCTAGGTTTTCTGGGTAGAGAGAGTGAATGTATTATCCTTCACATCCATTTCAAAGACAGTGATTTGGTTATCACTCTCATATTCTTTTTTTTAAAAGATTTTATTTATTTATCTTTAGAGGGGAAGGGAAGGAGAGAGGGAGAGAAACATCAATGTATGGTTGCCTTTCATGCGTCCCCTGCTGGGAACTGGCCTGCAGGGAACCTGCCTGCAACCCTGGCATGTGCCCTGACTGGGAATCGAACCATGATTTTCTGGTTCAGAGGCCCGCGCTCAATCCACTGAGCTACACCAGCCAGGGCATCACTCTCATATTCTGATAAAGAAGTTTTGTTCTTAAAAGTATTTCAGCGGGTTTTCTCAGTCTCACAGTGGAGAAGATGTAAGGGATAAGCATATTCAACTACGGATGGACTGCGGCACTGCATGAACGTTATGGCACTTTTCAGGTTTGGACAGCACTTCGTTTTTGGAGCTCATGTGTCTTTACCATCAGTGCATATATTATTTAAGGACACAGAAACTTCAAATATGACTTTAACTTAAGTATAAAAATGGATTGGAAAGAGTGGTAAAAATAAAAACGAGAAAGTAGCATTGTTATAAATGTCTCATTTTTTAAAACATCATTCAAGTGGCTTATGGAATTTAGAGAATGTATTAGTGATCTTTTCAAGAATAAATTCGAATCCGATCAGCTTCATGTCACAGGGTGGAAAGGTTCCATTTCTATGCGCCATCAGAGTGGCCCTTGCCCACCTTAGCACGCATTCCTGGACCTGCTAGAGCGATGCACTACAGCGCTGGTATTCTGGTAGAATTTGCGGTCCTTCAGCATCATGAATCATCATGATTCATGCCAGAATCAGGGGGACATTGAATAGAGTTTGGCTCAAGTTCAGACCCAGTGATTTATATGGTGTTCATGTTAAAATCAAGCTCTCGAAAATCAAAGAGAAAGAATTTGAAAGCAGCAAGATAAAAAAATGACTCATCATATACAAGGGAATTCTGATGAGACTATCAACACATCTCTTGACAGAACCCTTAAAGGCCAGTAGAGAGAGAGGGGCAATATATTCAAACTATAGCCATGCCCCATAATAAATTTTCAGTCACAATGAACCGAATATGCAATAATAGAGCTGGAAAGTATCTCTCATACAGTGACATCATAGCTGGCCTCACATCATGTCCTAGCACAGTGCATTCCTCACATGTTTGTGCTGATGCTGGTGTAAAAAACCTACTGTTCTATCAGTGTTACAAAATCATTGCATGTATAATTATGAATAGCACATACTGATAATGATAATAAATGACTATGTTACTGGTTTATGTACTCACTACACTATACTTTTTATTACTTTATAGTGTACACTTCCTACTTATTAAAAAATGTTGTAAGACAGTACCCTGTATTATACTGCTCTTACCTGGTCTTTTGATTTGCAACATTTTCTCTTGTGCTTGATTTAATCCTGTGTTGCTTGGCACAGTGACCTGCTGGACAGGTGTGAGGCCCAGCAGCCCAGGAGTGATAGGCTACCTCATCATTCATCCTGGGTGTGCAGTGGGTTGCCCCGTCTAGGTTTGCACAAGTGCCTCTATGATGTTCACACAATAATGAAATTGCCTAACAACACGTTTCCTAGACCATATCCCTATCGTTAAGTGACACATTACTGCATTCAAAGAAATAAACTGTCAACCAGGAATACGTTACCAAGCATAGTTATCCTTCAGAAATGAGGCCAGATAAAGACTTTCTCAGACAAACAAAAGCTGAAGGAGTTTATCACCATCATAACTGCCTTATAAGAAATGCTAAAGGGTGTTCTTGGACCTGAAACAAAAAGGATGCTAGTTAGTAATATGAAAACATGAGAGTGTAAAATTCGCAAGTATGAGGTAAATATATAGTCAAATTCAAAATACTCAAATACTGAAATGGTAGTGTGTAAATCACTTTGAACTCTAGAATACAGGTTAAAAAATAAGTTAAAAGTACTGTTGCTATAGTACTTCTACACTGTAAAAAGATTTAAATCAGGATATCAAGGACATAAATTAGAGGTAGGCAAGTAAATGTATAGAATTTTTATGCAACTGAAGTTAAGTTGTTATCAGCTTAATAATCTTGCTCCCACTCAAAGGTGTGGGGGCTTTACCCACACCAACAAGCAAGTCTCAGGCACCAGCTGGGAGCTGTACAGTTCAGCACTGTTCTGTAACTACCTGCCTGGAGACAGCATCAGATACAGGTTAAGGACTGAGTCCTGCACAATTACCACCCATCCCCTAACCTCAGTTGCCAATTGCAAGTCCAGGCTTTTAACTGTGTTTCTGATCAGGCAGCTATAGGTTGGAAGTTCCAATAATCCCCTCCTTGGGTTCTGTTAATTTTTTAGAGTGGCTCACAGAACTCAGAGAATCATTATACTTGTTAGATTGCTGGTTTACCCTCAAAGGGTACCTCTCAGGAACAGGCAGAGGGAAGAGATGTACGGGACGAGGTGTTGGGGAGAAGCACAGAGTGACCGCATGTTCTGCTGGGGCCCCGCTCTCCCTGCCTTTCCATGTAGCCACCAGAAGCTCTTCAGCCCCTATCCTTGGGGTTTTTAGGAAAGCTTCACCACTTAGTCACGACTGATTAAAGCATTGGCCCTTGGTGATTGAACTCAAATCTCCAGCCCATCCACCCTCCCCAGAGATGAGGGGTGGGGATGAAGGTTCCAACCATCTAAAGACACAGTTGGTTCCCCTGGCATCAAGTCCTCATCTTTAGGTATTTTTAAAAAGTTACTGCGCTAATATAAACTCAGGTGTGGTTGCATAGGATTTGTTACAAATGTCAAGACACTTTTATCACTCTTATCACTTAGGACATTCCTTGGTTCCTATGCCAGGAACAGAGACAGAAAACATGTATTTTCACTGTAAATCACTATATGACACAATTAAAATTGATTGTTATAAATATAAGATGTATTATGAGAGCCTTATAGTAATCACAAAACAAAGCCTATAATGGATTAAAAAAGATAAAAAGAAAAAATCAAAGCACACCACTACAATCATTAGTTCACAAAGAAAGGATAGCTTTTTGATTATTTTCTTTTATTTTCTTTCTTTCTTTCTTTCTTTCTTTCTTTCTTTCTTTCTTTCTTTCTTTCTTTCTTCTTTCTTTGTTTCTGACTTAGCTAAGGACATTGGTAATAATGATATCTTTAAAGGTCACAAAAAGAAAGAAATTAAGTATTCAAAGTTTTGAAAAAGAAGAAATAGTACTGTAAGTCTTCTAAGAATAATTCTGTAATGCCAATGACTAAAAATTTTGGTCTAGAAAACCAAATTCAAAAATATAGGATCAAAAATGCTATAAGAAATGTGTGGGAAGAGTGGGGAGGGTCCATCAATGTATTTCAGTAGTGTTGTAAAGAGCTTATACATATTTAAGTTATGTTAACAAATGAAAGTATGTAGACAAGAGATTTCTGATTCCTCTTAAATTTTTGCTGATGAGATTATATTGTATATAAAATGTTCATTCTAGCTGCTAAGGTATTATGAGTAATAGACAAAGACTTGCAAATACCATTAAAAGAGAGACAAAGTGTTCTTGAAACAAGAAGAAAGATGAGATTTTTACCTTGTTAGTGTGAAGATACAAGGATTACAACTTTTACAATGAATTTATTTTCTATCACAATAAGAGGCTGAGAATGGTATGCTGGGTAAAAAAAATAAATGGGTATTTGTATTAGCTCAATAAAAACTTTTTATGAACCAACTCTCTGATAATGAAACCTTTGCTTGTCTGGGAATCTTCAAAGAGAAGATCTTTACAATGGTGTGCAAGGAATTTAGACAATGATTGATTACAGTGTATTCAAGTCTCATCTTAAACTTACAGTGCTGTATTAAATTATGATATGGGTCAGATGGCAGATCTGATTAATATTTAATAGTTGCTTTCTTTAAATTTTAATGCATAAAACAAAGTCAAGTTGCAACCCTGAATTGCAGGGGCTAATCAACTCTTCAGCCATTTTCAAACTGCATAGTTAAATTCTGCAAATCTTGTGGTATAGGAACTGTACATTTTTAATTTTAGATTTTTATTCTTAAATACTGTTAGGTTTAGGGAAGAACTGTTGAGGTGGTACAGTTTCCATGTGACTGTCAACTTTTGTATAACCATGGTACACTATAAAGATGAAGACACAAGTATTGGCATTATATTATTACCTCAGATAGAATTTCTATTGGGATTTCACCAGTTTTACCTTTAATATCCTTTTTTCTCCTCCAGGATGAAGCATCCCAAGTACTCTGAGCAAGGTGTTTTCAGGTAAGCCATGTTCACATGGCAGCCTTGTTGCTGATTAGGCAAGATAAGTCTTACCCGCAGCTGTCCTGCTCTAGACAGGGGCAAGGAGTGGGGAGGCACAGATCCCAAGGAATTGTTCAGGAACTGGGAAAGCTGCATCCTTTTGCAACCATCCCAATGAACCCATGAGTCTGTCCTTGTCTATGTGAGAAAGACATTGGTAAAATGAATGAAAATGTGGAACAGTCTCATGAACATATTAAGACTGGGTACATACGGGAACATATTGTACCCATATTCTGGTTTCTCAGTTTCTGGCAGTACACATCAGTGGGAGGGTAGTCAGGGACAGAAGTGAGCCCTCTTTAATTCCTGCTAATGCATCTGGATATGGGAGTCCCCTCAGCAACCCTAACCATCTCCAAATACTCCTGATTTAAAATACAACATTACATCACCTTTGTGTTTATCTGATTTTGGCAGAACGTCCCAGGGGTGACAGCAGAGCCTTCGCTGGGGGGGGCACCTTGTGTGGTAACAGGATGCTTCTGCCACACATTCTTAGGCAAGTGAGCTTCCCTGGGTGCTCATTTGGGATAGAAGGTATTGCCCATGGGCTGACTTGGGGTTGTTTGCAGAGATGTGTGTGATGCCAGATGGCCCCGAAACCCAGCTCCTCCATCTCTCCTCCTCTCTCCTCCCAGTTCCAGTTCACCACATGTCCTGTCCCTTTGGCTGTGCTTGTGTTTAGGGGCTATTGAGGTCTAGTTCAGGCAGCTGCCTTCCTTCCCATGAGGATTCTAAGCTACCTTACTTCTTTTCCACCTTTCTTTTCCTGCCTCCCGTATCCTAGTGCACAACCCTAGCTTCTCTCAAGTGAGATCTTACTGACGTGGTTCCTTCCATGGATGGCTAATGGCTGCCCTCTGGACCCTCTTCCCTGGGTGTGGGGACTTGGGGTGTTCATTAGTCTGTCCACTACCCGTGTCCTGCCTGCTTGACTGAACATCTCTGGCTCTTTGCACCTGGTCTATTCCCTGTTTCTGCACAGAAATAACACAGAAAAACTAATTACAGAGATAGTTCAAGGTATAAATATTAAACAGTTGGTTGAACAAATTAGTTATGAAATTTTATCAGCTTCAAAAATTACACAATAGAAAAATCACTCAGAAAATGAAAACTATACTCCCAGTCTTTGGGAAGCACTCGGAATAGGCGTGAAGAAAGACATGGGGGAAACGCTCCGGCCCACCACTGGAAGTCAGCACCCTGATGTCCTCAAAGCTGCCTCCACGCTACCCTTCACGGCGAGCACATCATGCGGTAGACAGAAGCTGTACCGTAGAATCGTACATTCGAAACCTATGTAATCTTATTCACCAATATCGCCCCAATCAGCTTAATATTTAAAAAAGACACACTGTCAACTGACCCTGTGGGTAAAATGAGTCTTGGGGTTATACTCTGGAATCTTCAAGGGAGAAAGAGAGTTTACGGTGAAGCTTGTCAAACCTGGAGGAGGTTATAAATAAAAACAAAATGAAGCAAAACACGCAAGAGTGACCACAAGAGTGACTACACTGTCTTTGTCACCTTTCAAAGCAGTGATCCTAGACCAGCAGGCATCACAGTTCTTGGCCAAGCGGTCACCTCTGCATTGTGCTGCAGGAGAGGCTGGCCCAGGGCCACGAGAAACACTGAAGCTTCTCCTGCAGCAGTAGACTTTCTAGAGTATTCTGTAGGTTTTTCGGTCCCCTGGGTTCTTCTAACTGTCACTGCGAATCATTGCAAGATACACATCTATTTGCCAACAAACTAGATGGAAACAGTGCCTGGAAGGAAGGAAGGCAACACGCCATTTTGTCTTTCTCATCAAACAATTACTCGTGCGGAACTTAGACTTTGGCAGAATGAGCAAAAAGAGCTGCTTGATTAATTCCTCTGAACAGGTAACATCCTTGCCGAACAGATGTCGCCTGTCTATGGAGCGGCCCACTTACCAGTTCAAGTACATCTGTAGCAACACCACGCTCCGTACATTGTCTCACAAAAACCAACACTCTCTGCAACGTCCCTGCAGTTGAATTTCTGCCAGCTGGTTTCTAGGCATCGGTTTCCGTTTTCATCATAGAATTCAGTTCAGCACGAGGGATGCTGGGCTCCAGTTTTAGGAAGAAATCTGTCCCTTGTCCTTAGCTCCTAAACTGACATATTATCTCTCATTAGATAAGAAACGTGAACTTCTTTGTAACTTATTATCTTTATTTGTAAGAGGAAAAGAGTCATCTCTGCCATCTGCTTTACAAGGTCTGACGGGTAAATGCAATTTTAATATTGGTACTTCGGTATTTTCCGCACAGGATCAAATCCCTGCCTCGACTCCAAGTGGCCTCCCACGCTGTTTCACTTTGTAGTCTGATGGGCACAAAGTTCATGTCTCTTCAGCCAAAACATCTCTCCTCTCTGTCTCTTCTCAAGGAATAGAACTTTCTTAACACAATTTTTATAGTATAAGTAAAATCCTCAAAGTCCCACTTAAAAATTAATATCACTAGTTTTTTTTTAAAAAACATAGTAATTATATCAATAGGTTTTTCCAGAGAGACATAACCAATAGGAGACATATACCCTAAAGTTATTTTGACAATGGGCCTAATGATTTAATTTTTAAAGTGGAAATACCAGGGGTCAGTAAGGTCTGGGTTCAAAGCAATCAGTTAAATCTCACAATCTATATTTAGATTTGAAACCCCAACATAGTTAAAGTTTGAGTGATGTGTTGAGTCGTCTAAGCAGAAAGCACTGCCACATAGATTTCCCCCTCCATGAGTCTTATCTTTCTCTTCAAAAAGCTATCAAATTATCATTGGCCAAATACCTTTTTAAAGGATTCTTTGTACTTTGTAACATTTACTTTTTAAAAAATGTTTTGGCTGAATTTTATATGCATGTGGAAAAGTCACATATCATCGCGTACCTCCATGTACCCACCAGTCACACACCTGGATGAATCTGCTAAAGCTGAGCTCATCTAGGGAACCTCAGACCAAGGAGGAGCTCATGGCCAGCACCCCTTTGACGGTGTCCATGAAGTTGGCACCTAAGAGCTTAGGCCCGCACATTTACATGTGATATGTATGAAAAATCCAAACTGATTCAAAGAAAACATAAGTACTCCCCATTGGATTCTAAGAAAATTCCTAACAGCATTAGTGAGAAGAATAAGTATTACTTCTCCAAGATGATTGGGTTATGACTTTCATTTGTGGAAAGCTCGCTAGTCTAATGCTAAGAAATATGACAACAATTTATTAAAAAACAAAGAGAAAAAATCCCGTGGTAGCCTTGTCAAGTGAAATACAGTGGTGAATATTGACTGTAATAGCTATTGATGTTGTTGTTTTTTGAAACTGTTGGAGCGTTATTTGTTTTTTATCATACTAATAGTTTTTAAATGAAAAAGAGCACAGTAGTCAAGGCTTTACCGCGGTACATTTTTTCCAATAATGGGAAATATATGATGTCATTCTCCCTGGGCTATTTTAAGTTTAAAAAAAGCTGGAGTCCCATCTTTTTATAATTATAAAGGTATTCCTGGGGTACCCGCTGGATTCTGCCTGGCTTTAGGTAAATTAAAGAAAATTCAACTCTGGTGCCAGTATGTTCATCTCTGAGTTTCTGGAAGTTTGTCATAGTTACTGTCCCTGTAATTGTGTGAACTTGGACATGCTGGTCCAGCTCTCTAAACTATTGTTTCTACTTCTATGAAAGGACTAATAGCACCTGCCTCCAAGGGGCTTTGAAAGTATTAGCTGAGATGTAACTATGGCACAATCGAGGAGCTTAAAATGATCTTATTAAGGGTTGGTTCATTACTTTTTATTTTTATGTTATGTGGTACGTATTGTTTGCCTTGATCTAAGTCTAACTGGAGCCAACCTGGGCCTGACTGGGCCTGGGGTTGTGGTGTACACCAGAGCTGATTGCCTTGCTCATACACACATGTGACACTAGTGAGGGAAAGGACAGATTTCTCATGGTGGGGTTCAGATGAGTGAAGGAGAAACTGCATCCTGAAGGCTCTGTGGCTCAAGGCAGCCCAAAGTCTAGCTCCTCTGTGGTCCTGTCATCCAATCACAAGGTAAAGTGTTAGGGGACCATCGATTCTCACAACATGACTCTAAATCAGGATCATGTAACCGAGAGAAAGCCATCAGCATGAGCCCTGGGAGGTCCAGTTCCTGTCTCCTCCAAATTTAAGATGATAATTTTTACAGAAGCATTGCTTTTCTGGGGCTGGATAAGGCCAAATGGCCTACATTTCCCTTTCCACATTTTCCCATTAACAAACCTGCCAAGCATTCAGAGTTCACTCAGTTGTTCTGACTGACCCCATGGAGAGCGATAGCCATTACTTGCCCGTGTTTCACTGGCTTGATGTTCTCAACTGGAGAAGGTGAAGTCGTAACACATTAATATAAAATGTGGAAACAATATCGTGTGGGGTTTTTCAGAAAGTCTTGGGGAGCGGTCACATCAACATTAGGAGCTCCTTGCAAAGCTGAGGAGACCAGATTCTGGCTCAAAGCCCAATGCATGATGGTTCCAGTCTGACCACAGGTGATTGATTACACCAGTGACCTGGCAGACCTCACGGGAGGCTGGGCACCCACCCAGGCTTGAGCACAGCCTGCACCGCAGGCTGAGGAGGGAGCAGTGTGGTGGGCTTATGCTCTTTGCACACCCCTGTGCCCAAACTGCTGCTTCATTGTCCAGTCTCTGAAGTTTGGGGCAAAGATCTTCTTTAGGAGCCTCTGATGAGACCTACTCATGGGGTGAGGAAGCTGATCCAGGACTCAGCATCTTTTCCACTCTGGCCCTTCTCAGGGTCCGTAACACAGCAGCGAGTTTCTCTTTGTGGGGCTGGGGAGATCCTCATTCGGTAGGGAAGAAGGTACGAGGGCTGTGGGCACATCCTCAAGTTTTAGACTCTTGCTTACCCCACATCAGCGAGTGATGGTAACCTCACTCTTCCATTTTTGGCTCCTTGCTTTGACAGCCTCTTCCATACCTCATGGCCCCACCCCTCTCCCTGCTCAGCTGAACTCCTGGCCCCACCAAACCCCTCTTTGTCTTCCAACAACTGAGACATTTCAGTTCCGCTTATTTCTTCTATACTATGGGCTTGATCGTGTGCAAATCAGTTGGAAAGCAAGGTTCTAGGTCATTCCTTTAGTTGAAAGTTTTTTTTCCAGATCAATGTACTCTTCTGCATATCTAAATTTTCAGTTAAATTTAGGAAAATAAATGAAAGTTAAAAAAACAAAAAAAAGTTTTTCCAGGAAATTAAAAACTAATAATACATTTAAAGTATTTTTTTCTGATTTGAACATGGTTTAGCTAATCCAGGTTCATTAAATGAATTTACTAATTATTAATAATGCAGTAAACATTAACTAAGCTATAAATAACTAAAATGAACTGATGCTATTATTGGTAAGGATGTTTACTTATCAATGGACATTTATAAATTAGATAAGCTGAAAACTGAAGTGCAGTGCTTTCGTTGCATGTTATATGGTAATTGGACGAAGGCAGCACAGCACAGAGTTAAAAGCAAGACCCCAGGAGCCAACCCACTGCGCAGGTCCCAATGAGCCGCAGGTCCCAGCCACATCCCAACAAGGTGAGTCCAAGAGCACAGCCTCACTGAGGTGGGCTCACCTGAAGCTGGAAGCCACCTGCTTCCGTCACAGGCTTACCAGGCATTCAGCAAGTTACTGTTTATGAAGGATCCAAAATCAGTCATTGGAAAAATCAAATACTTGTTTAGAGCCAATTTTTTTCTCTTCCTAAACAGCAACAATCTCGACCCTGGTTTTCTGTTGTTTCTGTGCTTTAGATGAGACTCCTATCTGTGGCTATCTTCATACAAGGCTATACTTGGTCTTTAGCAATGCACTAAACACCTTAGTGATGTTCTTACCTGCTTAGAGGTATCCCCATGTCTTTGTTCTTCCCGTGCTCTGCCACAGGTGAGCCAAGGCTTTCTTCTCATGTCTGGTCAGAGGTACCTGTCTTTCTTGGGAGTTCAGGGTGTTTAATTGCATTGAACCCCATCTCTCTGATAGGTTCAAAAACTTATGAAGTTGAAGATCATCCATTTTTTCCACATAATTTTTATAGACAAGACACTTTACCAGTCGCCTGCACTTTTGGTAGGAGCCGAAACTTCCAACAGTAATTATTTGACCATATATTTCAGAATTTGCAAAAATGAAAATACAAAACAGACTCACCTTTCAGTGTTTGCTGTCTGTACGTTAGTATCTTTTAATGCCCTGAGACAGTGTCCTTGGCTTCCTCCCAGAAGATTAAACACCGTGCTGACATGTGCCTAACATGTGAGCTTGTCCTGGTTCTTCATTCTCCAAGGTAGTGCCTGTGCTCCGCGGGCTTTCTTAATAGGTATTTTAGTGGAAATATAGTTCCATTATGGAAATGCACGTATTAATGTACAAGTGTCAAAGTAGTTAACATATTTCTTTTTACTGTTCCTGGAAGGATTATGAATATATCTGGAATATATTTAAAATTTTTTCAATGTATGCTTTATTTTATTGAGTGCTTCTTAAAATTTTAGGTTGACCTAATTTCTTGAAGAATGGCTAAAATGGTAAGTACTTATAGCATATGTTATGTCCAAGAGTGTAAAATTTTAATAACTGACAATTTTAAAATTCTATACAGTATAATTAAAAATTGAAGGTGATAAATGACATATTTTAACAAAATATGTGATGAGATTTGGTGAAATACAATTTATAAATAAATATTGATGCTGACCAATCTCAGTTTATCCAAGACTACAAGAAAAGCTCTGTGAAATTTAGAAATGTTTTAGCCATCATAAACTCTTAATCCATTGTCCTGAAAGAAAAACTTATTATATTATAAAATGTACATTATAAAATTGATAAGTATTTAGCAAAGTGAACGAAAGAAAAAGAGTATTAAAATGGTGGCTAAGATGAGCAGTGGTTTGCGCTGTGACACTGACAATATCTACTGAAGATGTGGACATTAGGGAGGGAGACATAAGTAACCAAGATGCCCCAGCCCACTGGAGTATCTGGGTTTGCGCCAGCCAGACCTACGTGGTCATCCATGCCAAGTCATGCCACTGTCGGGTCTTCTAGTTCCTTTGCTGTTCTTTCTTGTTTTTAGCACCCATGTGTGCTGCCTGGGGACACTCTGTGGTTTGGTTCGGCACCCGGACTGTTATGGAGGTATTTCTGCTTCCTGTTTAAATGCTCAGCTGCTGTCCTAACAGGAAAGGAAAATGAGGCATTTTCCCTGAGTTATATACCAGCTGTGGTCTTTACCACAAATCTCTTCATGTCTAGCAGAATTACAGTAGCTGCTGGTTGTCCTGTGTTCCTGAGCTTCATTCAGTTCATCAGAAGAACATAGTGTACTGGGTATTTCAAAAGGGCATACAGCAACCCTCCAGGGCCTTTTAGAAACATTCTAGGATCATTTAGAAAATCATCTAGGGCCACTTAGGAAGTTTTTCTATGCCCGGTAATGGTGTCGTGATCACATACTCTGCCGTCTGTGAGACCTCTTTGCAGTTCCTGTGCAGCATTGAGTCACCTAATTGTGTCTTCTCCCAAGCTGGTGGCTATATTCCAAGGACCTCGTTGTCCGAGTGGGTTGTCCTCACCTCACACTGCACACCCGCACTCTCCAACCAGCATTTTATTTGCGAGGGATGTCTTAGGTCCTTTATTTGCTGCAAACTTAAAAGAATTGTCTGCTATATAAGCATTTTGTTTTTCATTAAGAAACATTCCAAATGTCCATGATTGAGAAAACTCTTTTAAAAATATGCAAGAAATAAAGATCTCCCACTGTGCTATGAAGTGATCCTTAAAATGCTTTTTACAAAATACACATAGGGGAAATATACACCACCATGCTGAGTACCATGCTTTATAAGTTAGGATAGTTTGGAAAGGAAGAATCTTATCATTAAAATTCATACACATTTAAAGGTAAATACAGGTATGGATATATTAGATTCACTCATGCCATAAGCCTTCAGAAGTAACATTTTACCTTCTCCTATACCATTTATTCCAAATTAAATCTTGGAAACAGAACAATATATTTTTAAAAGCAGTGTTGAATTGTAATCATGCAAGCTTTAAAATACACAAAAACTGATCAATATTATGAAGCCCAAATTATGCACAAATTCAGGCTTTAACTAAATAGATCTGACATGCATGAACTACAGGTAATATTAGAGTTCACCCATTGCATACTTGAAGTCCAATATTTGGCTCAACAGGGTGACGGCGTGTGTTCACGTACCTTTAACTACAGTATTTTGTGGTGTATAATGCATACCCACGTTTTTGGCCCAAACTTTCAGAAAAATATAATCTTTCATTTTTAAAAATTAATTAATTAATTAATTAATATTTAGAAACAAAACCAATCATCATATTCCAGGGTACTATTTTACATACGGATATTGTTATTGCTTTCTAGAGTTGCACTTTTAATGCATAATCATAAATAAAACAACTAAAAACATTTATATAGATATGGAATTAGTACTACCCATGTATAATGCACATCCTTATTTTTCTTCAAAGACTGGGCTAAAAAGTGTGCATTTTACATGACAATTAAGGTTCTTGTAAAGACTCAGAAGACAGTGAACTGAGACTGTGCTTTTCTCAGGGACAAAGGGACATGCTGGCAGCAAGAATCACAGCACTTGGAAAACCATCCTGTTTTTCCAACTTAGCCATGGCCTCTGTTTCTCACCTTCTTGAATAATTTTATTACCATTCTGCATAACTTTTAGGAGGCAATGATTTTATTCAAGAATAATATCCCTGCTATGTAGATGGATATCTATCGTGGATGTGACTTTCTGGATGAAAGGCAATGTTCTTAAAACTATGTTTTGTTTTTCTTTTTTCCACCAGTGTTCCTTTAATTGTAGTATCCTAAACAATCCTTATCATCAATAACGTCATTTTCTGAGATTTGATATGAAGAATTCAACATTAATAAAGTCTGATCTGAGTTCTTTATTTGGGGGGATTATTGAAAATTCTGTTCCTTTGGCTCTGGGCTCTGCAACAGCCACGCCGTAATAGATGGCTACCCATTTCTAGGAGTTGCTGCTCTCTCTGTGAGAGATTGCATCCGGGGCGAGTCTGCAGGCCTGGGACTCGAAGCAGAAGAGGAACACTAAATCCCAATCCTTACCTGTCATTGTAAGCACCTCGGATGGCAGCAGGTAAGCTCACTATGTTCACATCTGACTCATAAGTAGGCTTACCCATAAGTGAGTTGACATAAGAAAAATGGACATATAAAAATTCCTGAATGAGGAAAGTAAACATATATATCTTTGATCAACAAAGATGAGGGACCATCAAAGCAATATTTGGTAGAAATAAACTATACCCATAAACGTAATCCATTTGATGTCAGATAAATTTAGTTACTCTAAAGAAATTTATCTCTGTCGTGCTTCAAAAATATGTATAAACCTGCACTTCATGTTTGAAAGTGAAGTAGCTACACAATAATTTCTCAAAAAAATGAATATTGAGATAACGTTTTCTGCTTTGTTTATATTTACTTTAGTAAGCTTTATTCTGACATTGGAAGTAATATCATGTAAATGTAAATAAATGTTTAAACATTTAGATGGAAACATGTGTTTATAGGCTACACTCTCTATAGGACACTCCTAACAGCTTTCTAAACTATTGGAGTCCTATCTGCTCAGAAGTTTCCATCATGGGATCATGAGACTGGATAACAATGACCGGGTTTGAATCTGGGCACCCTAGTTTATACTGTCTCCTTAGCCTATTTAACCCAATACGCCTAAAATGCATTGTTAGGGGCTCCATGGTGCTTCCATCCCCTCGCTGAAATTCACAGCCCCAGTCCCTCCCGGTCAACTGTTCTTCCTTCCTTTCTTTTTTTATTTTCTAAAAATATATCTTATTGATTATGCTGTTACAGTTGTCCCATTTCCCCCCTTATCCCCCTCATTCTTGTGCATCCCCTCCCACCCACATCCCCCACCCCTTTAGATCATACCCATGGGTCACATATGTAAGTCCCTTGGTTTCTTCATTTCCTGTACTGTTCTTAACCTCCCCTGTATGCTTTCTACCTACCATTCATGCTACTCATTCTGTACCTTTTCCCCCTCTTTCCCCACCCACACCCCTGCTGATAACCCTCCATGAGTAATTCAGTCTTTATAGAGGTGATTAAGTTAAAAAGAGGTCAGTTTGAGTGGGTCATGGTCCCAATGTCCTCACAAGAAGAGGAAATTTGAATGCAGATGCACAGAGTAAGACCACGTAATAACACTTTCAGCCAAGAAGAGAGCCTGGGAATGAACCAATCCTGCTTCACCTTGATCTCGGACGTGGAGCCTCCAGAATCTTGAGAACATTGTCTGCCGTTTGTGTCACTCCATCTGTGGAATTTGTTATGACGGTCCTGGCAGACCAGGGCCCATGCATTCTCTGAAAAATGGGGAGAAGTAAACACTCATTGCAGGGGTGTTCTGATGGTTAAGTCATCACTGCTCACTGATACTTTCTTTGCCGACCCCCTTTCCCCGTGTTCCACATTTTTGGTGACCTCGCTGCCTCTCTAGTCATCGCTGGCCTGTGCTTTTGCTCTCTTTCTCACCAAATGTAACAATATGTGCTTCCAAATGGGCTGCTGTGCCCATGGTCAGTGTTAGCTGACATGGGCTGTGGCCAGGGTCACTGTAGTGTTCTGTGACAGACGTCTGGCTGCTTTGAAGTCGCTGGTACACAGAGTATTTCTAGTTATATAACAGTCAAGACTTCCTCTGCACATAATCAATACAACTCATTAAAATAGCAAGTTGTGTGAATAAAGTAATGTTAATAATGCCTAATTTGGTTACTACAAATGAGATAATGGAAGTTTGAATAATAATAACTCAAAAGAGTTTAAAAATAATAACTCAGGTAGCTATTCCAAGAGAGACAAAGAAAAAGGATTATTTTGATATTAGAATGTTTAAGTTAAACAGGCACACAAACATTTTAAAACAATACTTAATTCACAAGAAATGATGTGTATAATTTGAATCTAAACAAGAAAATGTATATTTTAAGAAGTAGAACAATTTTTTAACAGTGACCAATAAAAAAAATTGCTTCAAGGCAATAAAGAGAAATATAAAATAAGATTAAAAAATCACAAGATAAGATGTAATAAATATATCCAAACACATCATCAATGACAAACAGCAAAAATTGGCTTCGCTAATATCTAAGTTAGATTGTTATATTCACCTCCATGGTGAACATTTTGGTTCCCAAGATAATCTTTTAAGTCATATCTAAGAATGCTGGAGTAACTACTTATATCTATTACATACACATGTTATTGAATTTAAAGTTATTTGAAATAGTTGCACTCCTGTTTGACTTCCAGAGCTTTCCACGGTGATGAGGGAGGGTCAGTTACTCCTGCGCGAGCTCTCAGGTTTGCTCCCACTGCCCCTCTGGGTGACTCCTTCCCCAGACACAGAGAGCCAGCCGATGCATCCATCTGCACCAGGATTCTGACGCCTGCCTGTAGGCCCCTCTCAGGACCTTGGAAGCTTTGTCATCAGTCGCTCTCTCCTCTCTGGCCTTCCATCCTGGGAATGCTAGCTGCCTTGACTTCTCTGGGCTCCTGGCTCCACCTTTTCGATTCAGGGAAAGCCAGTCTCCTCCAAGTGCCCCCTCATGGGTCTGTGGCCTGGAAATTCTCCCCCAGATGTCAGCTGGGAACACTCCAGAGCCCCCTTTGTTACCCATCTCAAGGGTCCCTGTCCTGAGTTGTCCACTGTCTATTATCTGTAAACCCACTTAATACCTTTCTTTTGGGGTTTTGGCAAGTTCAAGTGAGAATTGTTTTTATTGAACATTGAATGTAGTTCATCAGGGTTTTTTGTTTTGTTTTGTTTTTTAACTTTAAAGGTTCAAGTTATTATTGCCTCCAACATTTCTTTTGAGCATATATCTGTCCCTATAATTGTAATTTCACTTAAAATTATCTGCTCTTTCCCAGATTTTTGTCTTTTTCATTGATTTCTCAGCAGCTTTAGTGTGTGTTCCTGATGAGGCTTTCTTCACCTTTATCAAACCTGCGTTCACATACCTCCTTGAAATTGTGGGTTGATATACAGGGTCCAGAACAAATGACGCCTCCTTTTATTACAGAATCATAAGCATATAGTTCTGTAACATAGCAATATCACATTCAAGCACACCATATGGCATTTTAGGTGAAATGTTCACATTGAACCTATAGAGTATTGCCCTACCAGCCACACTCAAGCAGGCCTGACCTCTGCTGGACCCTGTGTTTAACCAGTTTTGGAACATTTATCTTATTTTTGAAGTTAATTGGCTTAGAGTAGTTCATTGTACTTTTATGATTTTCAAAATCTCCACTTGGCTTGTGGGTATGTCCCATTCTTATTTTATGATTATTTCCCTAATGTTTCACTTTCTTTTTTATTACTTTTTTTGGTTAATTTCACCATAATTATTTCTATTTCATTATTCTTATTTAAAAGAAAAACAGGTTGTATTGTATTTCCCATTTACAATTCTTTAAATTTACCTTTTTTTGATCTTACATTTTTCATTTAAGATTTTCTGTTATATTTTTTACTTACTGAGATGAATATGTAGGTAACCAAGTTTTTAATGTACTTTATTTTTAGAACAGTTTTTGGTTTACAGAGTATTGCAAAGAAAGAAACAGCGTTCCCCTGTATCTTGTACCCAACTTCTTCTACTATTAACAACTTACATTAATGTGATGCACTCGACAAATTAAAAAAGAGACAATGTGAACGATTAGCAACTGAAATCCATGCTTAGTTATCTAGGCCCTCGTCTCCTGCAGCTCCCGTTCTCCAGGGGCTGCCTCCAGGCCTCAGCGTTACCCTCTCGGTCAACAGCTCCTATTGGCTCCAGTGAGAGTTTAGCCCCACGCAGTTGCCGTGCATCAATCCGGCATCCATCACCCCGCCCGGTTATTGGGCACTCCTCTGTCCATCCAGTGTTAACTCAGCGCTAACACTTATCCCCGGTCCCACAATCCAGACCATCTGAATCCCTCCTCAAGGCAGGGCGAACTCTCGTTAAAGGAATGTCTTTGACAATCCCATGCTCTGGCAGCTGTCCTGACTGGAGAAAAACGGGTAACCATGGTGAAAGGGAGCCTCTGACGTTCCCAATCGCTGTGCCGAAATGAGTTATTGATCCTGTGCGACAATCCTGCTGTATCTATCTCCCTGTTGTTTCTTCCCCAACACTTTGCATCTGGCCCATTTACTTTGAACCTGCAACAATGCTCCCCCTACCCGTGCTCTTGGTGGACAGTCTCAGTATTTGCTGTGCCTGCTTCTTCCTGCACCTGTGCCCTGTAGATCCAGCTCTGTTACCGGGGCTGGTGGTACCAAGTGGCTGTTATTATGTTTACAAGTAGAATGCACTGGTTAGGACTGAGCCACCTGCTGAACTGTGGGTCTTGCTGTAGGCATGGTGCCCCTTTTCGATCTGTTTTCAACTCAGCAGCCACAGGTACCCTGTTAACAAGGAAACCAGATCCTGTTGCTACATCACGTTGTGAATGAATGGATGTAGTAGAGACTCTAGTTTATGCAGCAATAATTAATTTTTCCTTAAACTCTGGCTTTCTCATCACCAGGGACTTTGTACGATCCATTTCAATTGCTCACTATCATGGGTACGCCCTGTATTTTATGTGCCAGAACTTTTCTACTTCGGTAATAAACACAAAAGTCAGATTTTCTAATCTTATCATGACATTTTTATGTATATGAAGAAACATATGTAAGTGTATGTATATAGATAGATAGATAGATAATGAATATTTATTTGTTGTATACTGAGTTTTCCTGAAGAATTTCAATCAAAATCCCAAATTAATGCTGCTTTAACCGCAGGACGATGACTTCATCCCGGGCCATCCTGTCATCCTGTCACGTGCCACCTCTATTTTTGCAAGTCAGTTCCCTTTCTCATGGCCCTCAGCTGCTGTCTGCACACCTTCTTTACTTCTCATATGAAACATTTCCTGCTCCCTCCTAACACATGTTCTGAGTTTTTCCAAAGTGAAAACAGAATTTTTAGGCAAAGTTTCTAAAACTGCTCCATTATCCCCAAGCTCCTCCTCCCTACTACAGGTAGAGGTGTCTCTTACACAAAGCTTTACCTTTCTCTCACTGTTCGCACCCAATTCCTTCCTCATTTGCCAGAACTACGGGCCCTGTGGTAACGCACTTGGGTGCTGCTGCTCAGATTCCTTCTCGCCACCATGTCCCTGCCTTGCCCCGCAGATGTCAGAGGTCCCTCCACTCTCTGCTACATGCCCTCTGCTTTCCTCTGTGGTTTTGTTTTTGAGCGGTCGCTGCCATGAGCCAACCTTTAATTTCCATCTACAAACAATGCCTCCTTAATAGCCACTCTCTCCTGGTTTATCATTTTGCAACTACTTTTGAGACTTTCTACTTGGATGAGTCACATCAACCCTAACCTGTCCAAAATCTCTCTAAATCTGTTCTTCTGATTCCTACTGTAATGAAAGGCAGCACCATCTATAGTTTTGCAAAAATTGCAAGAGGAGTATTACTTTTAACTCTTTTAATTTTTTCCTCCACATCCAAGCAACATGCTCTGCTGTTTTGACACTCTATAAGGCCTGGATCCACTCAGCTTATTTGTCAACACTAACTCTTCCTTAGAAGGGGCCCCACCATCTCCTACTGAAATTCCTTCAACACACACAACACTGCTCTTGTGTCTGCAGGTATTTCTTTCATTCCTCTATTGATTCATAACACATTCAGAGTGATCTCTCTTTATCCAAAATATGAGCAGCTTACTTGGAAAACACTGTAATGATTTTTTTAACCTTCAAGTCAAATTCAAACTTGTTGACATGTATACAATGGTTTACATAGCCCTGCTTCTTTTTTCTTTATCACTGAATCCTCTGCCCACTATTCCCAGGTGAACCAAAGCATCAATTTAGCTCTTAGTCATAGCATGTTGTCATTTGCTCTTGCTATTTATTATTCTTCATATCTGCCTGGAATGCTTCTAACCTCCTCCTGAACCTTGTCAGCGATTTGTGCTCACAGACAGGCATGTTCACCCAGGTGATACTCAGGTTTGTGTGGATTCGATTCTCTTGTTCTGTGACTCCCTGACACTCGGCATCTCCCACCCCATTTATTATACTGGTTTTGCTTGAAGAACTGTCTGCTGGAGCAACACTGTTGCAGTCCCTCAGAGCCAGAGCAATGCCTCCTGTAAATCATGTTCATATTTACACACTGACAAAGAGGAGACACTCAGTAATTATTAGGAGGATGAGTTAACTGATTTTTTGTCTCAGCTACTAAATATAAAGCACATCAATCTAAAGAAGATATTTTAACTCTCTTTGAATATCTAAATAGCTTTCTCAAGAAAAATGAAGTTGTATGGATAGTACAGAATCGGGATCAGAAAGCAAGCATTATAAAGAAGAAAAATCACCTTGAATACATTGAGGTACTCTCTCATGGTGGGAGATGACTGGGAATAGAACATGTTCACTTGGGGGTGAGGGAGTCCCCCAGATCAGAGGCTGGTCTGTGACAATAGAAGAATCATGCAGGCTCAATTCACTTGTAGTCTGTCGCATGAGGAATTCACAAAATTTTGCTGTACTATGTAGAGATTTGAGTGTTAAAGAAGGTGGAGTCACTTATACAGTATTATACAAAATTTGCATTCAGTTTAGCAAAAGCTGCCCGTGATCTGCATGTATGGGGAAGAAGCAGCATCAGGAAGCATTGGTGGTTCATGGTCACGTTTACTCTCCCAACTCTGAGACTATGAAAATGGAGCTGATAGCAGGTGAGCTCCGAGAGGCTCATAACTGAATCGCTCTCTCCATGCTTCGGAGATTATTTCTGAGGGGGGCGTTTTAACTTCCCCAAGACAATGGAAGATATAAATCTAGAGGCAGGATGAGCGTCACGGGTTGTTACCAACATGGTCCCATTGCCACACATGCTGGCCGTGCTTAGGGGTCCATGTTCTGCGGTCGTTATCCTGAAATCCACACATTTTTAGTTTTGAATTGGTGCTTTGAAGCTTCAGTCTGACAGAAGAACAGAGCGGGTGTTAGGGGCTTGGAGCCTCAGCTCACATGCAGTTCTTAGCATCCACCCCCTTCCTGCAGCAGCTGGTCGTCTTATCCATGGACGAGGTTGATTTCTCACTATGAAACTTGAGACTCAGTGTTTTAAATTTTCATCTATTACAACGATTGTTTAATGTGTGTGGTTGGTTGGCTTGCCTGTACTTCTCCTAGCACCTCATTTTTTATGGCATTGTTATACGGCTGCTCTTTTAACAATGTTCAAAAATCATCCCTTGTTTTCAGAGCCAATGGGATCTTCCTGGTCCACTTGTTTGGAGGAGGTCTCTGGGAGAGCTCTCAGACATGTCTAGCAGGCTATCCAGCTTTCAGTTTTCACAAGGCAAGCTCTCTCTCATTCCACAGTTTGGCTTCTGAAAATGTCACTGGGCACTCCTCCGAGGTAGAGATGGTGATGATGATATGATGTTGATGATGGCAATGATGATAAAACATAAAATGCTGATGTCAGTCTGCTACCAGGCCATATATACACTTTTATTATTATTCATTTGTTTTTCAGTCCCTGCATTTGGAGTGTATCTGTTACAAACAGATACAGGTTTTCCATCTTGAGCTGGGCCTTTTACATTTAGGGAGTGGATTTCTACTGGTTATTTTTACCTCCTGATAGTTTCACTGCTTATTTCTCTCTGTGATGTGTGTGTCCTTCACGTCTTCCTTATGTAGCTCACCTGTAACTATTTGATGTGTAAGGTGTTTCTATGTTACCTCATATTTTAAAAATAGAGCTATTTTTCCCTTTGTTCTTAAATAGTTTCAGGTGTTGAAAGTGTTAATGCTGAATTAGTATGCTGTATTCAAACCATAATTATAAATAAATGTATATTCCTGGCTGGCGTAGCCCAGTGGATTGAGCACGGGCCTGTGAACCAAAGGATCGGGGTTCAATCCCCAGTCAGGGCACATGCCTGGGTTGCAGGCCAGTTCCCAGCAGGGGACACATGAAAGGCAACCATACATTGATGTGTCTCTCCCTCTTTCTATCCTTTCCCCTCTAAAGATAAATAAATAAAATTAAAAAAGAAATGTATATATACACACACACACATGTACTATGGCATGTATTAAAAATACCCCAGGGAAAACCATTCATATACTTATGTGTTTGATAATAAATTATATTTCTGTCAAGAGGAAGATTAAAAATGATGTATATATCTTTAATTAATATTATTCTAAAGCAATTTATATTAAACAATTGTCATTTGCATATCCAACTGATGAAGAGGCTTTAACCCAGTGGTCCCCAGCTTTTTTGGCACCAGGGAACCATTTAGTGGAAGGTAGTTTTTCCATGGACAGGTGAAGGGGATGGTTTTGAGATGATTCAAGGGCATTACATTCAAGCTCACCTCCCACTGTGTGGCCTGGTCCGGTCCGTGGCCCAGAGACTGGGGACCCCTGCTTTAACCAATGCATTGGAAGATTGGGATTATTTAACTCTTCAGAAAATCATCCAGACAATTTAGGGAACCTTGAATATTAATAATATGTTTTAATTTTTATGGAAATAAGCAAACAGAATGGTGAATACAGTATACAATTTTATCTATAATAAGTTTCTCTATTCTTCAGGGCACATAGTCTGAAATCCACAAAATTATTTTAAAAATATCAAGGATTGAAATGTGAAGATACATTGGATTACGGTTATTAAGATAATACCTTAGGGGAAAGGGGAAAAGTTTCTTCAGCCTAATGTGTAGATATGCTGACCTTTGTTGATGCTTTTATCTGTGTCATTTTGTGCATTAATCCGACTTAATTAAAAGTTGTGTGTGTTTGTGTGTGTGTGTATGCGTTGGACAGTGTCTCTGAACACAACCCTCACATCTTCCTGCTTGTAATACTACTGCTATTGGATGTACATTTCTTGGGGTATATTATTTATTGTGCTGTTGCTTATCTTCGAATACTTCCTTGATACTAAGATGTTTCTGAAAATGACATATTTTGTTTTTTAAATTATTATGTTTTTGTCTATTATGGCAGTGGAAGGACTTTGGTCGGTGCTATGGGATAATTCTATTCCCTCTCCCCAATTCATCTGTGAAAATCCTAACCTCCTGGACCTCAGGGTGTAACTGTATTTAGAGACAGGCACTTAGCAGAGGTAATGAAGTTTTTTTAAAAAAATTATTTTTCTTTTTTTAAATTAAGTTAAAATGAGGCACTAGGGTGGAGCCTAATCCGATGTGATGGTGGCCTCATATAAAAGAGTTCATTGGGACACAGACTCACATGGAAGGAAGACCGTGTGAAGATACAGGGAGAAGGCAGCCAGATGAAGGCCTCAGAAGAATCGAACTTTGCTTCCACATTGATCTTCCATTTCTAGCCTCCAGAACAGTGAGAAAATAAATTTCTGTGGTTGAAGTCACCCAGTGTGGCAATTTGTTATGACAATCCCAGCAAAGCGGTGCAGTTTGCAGGTTGTTTCAGAATGTTGTTATAGATCAAGAAAACAAAGAAATACAAGACCACTCATCTGTTAGTGTTCACATTTAAAGATGGAAAGATTTGTAGAGATTATTCTGTTCAGAAAGTGATCCAGTCTCTGAAAAACTGACCTTCTTCAAAGATGTATTTTTGTCTTGACAATATTTACTTGATCATCTTCAGTGGTCAGGTAAAATATTATCACAACACTTAACAAGCTTTTCTTTCATTGTCTTCTGTGGTGGCCAAAATTTTGAGGTGCTTCATTTTTAATAAAATTTATTACTATTTTCATTGAAAGTATGATATAAAATAATAAGAGATGACCTAAATGATCAACAATGGGTTATTTAAGAAGTAAGTAAAAGAAAAAGTAACACAGGTCAATTTAAATAACTAAAATGTGGAACAGGAATAATTTTTCCTTTCCCTTGGAAGGCAGTACACACTATAGTCTTGGTGGTATATAGCAAAGTATAAAAATGTAGATAACAAATTATATTTAAAAAATTTAAATATTCTTCTTGTGTTTTATCTGCAATATGATAATATTGCTTCCCCATTTCTTTCCCAAACGATGTTCTCTGTACTTTCTAAATAATTTACTTAGAATTGCATTCTTAACTGAGGGTCTTCAGCTGAGAAACCCCAAATAGATGCTGATTATACTTTACAGCAAGAATACAGTTCTTAACCCAAGAAACTATAGTTCAGTGTCTGTGATATAAGTGGGTTCAAAAGTAACCTTAGGGAAGAGACGTCTGAATAAAAATCGGATGATTCATGGGGTACATTCTTAACTGCACTAGATATCATATAGCCATGTTTTCTGTGTAAGTAGCAAGCAAATTTGAGGATAAGCGTAGTTGTGAAATTATTGTAGCTAACACTTCCATATAAGTGTGTTTGAGCTCATTATGCTATAGAAACACATTTTTTCATAACTGTAAAAATATGTTTATTCTGCAAAATTTCCACCATAAGATTGTTCTTTAATTTTTATTGCTAGGTATGGGGCTGTATTCCATTTTCTAAGAGGAAGCTGAAAATCATAGCTTTCTTCTCCCCCTACTAGAGCTAATTATAAATAAATAAGGAAACAATGCCAGCTTCCATTCCAGTATACTGCTTTGGTGATCAACTCACTCTTTCTATTCATCTCACTGCATTTGCAAGCCACAATCACACTAAGGTGTACCTGGAATTGAGGCCAGAAGGTGATCTACTTTAGCGGCAGCCCTGTAGAAGGGAGCTGCCTCCCCCATAGGGCCTACAGGCTGTCCTAGTGCCTGCGGAGAGGGACAGGTCACCAACTCATGGCGGCTGGGCCTGTGTAATCCTTAGATGTCATCCTTTGACATTACAATAAATCTGACCAAGCTAACTTATTCCTTGCTGACATCATTTGAAACATGGTCCAGAATCTTTCAGTTCCTGCCTCATCAATGTTTCAAATGCACTGATGGTGAAAGGAGATGCCATTCCAAAATGTTGTCCAAATGTTCACTGCAAGCTTTTAAGTTTCTTCAGATATCATGAAAATAAAGTCACGTAATTAGCGTGCTATGCACAGATGGTCAAAAACAGTGTCTACAGAAATGTTTTTGGTGAATACAAGCCAGTGGGTTTGCTGAGATGCTCGCCATGTGAAGGGGAGTTTACGACAGTACTAAGTCATTTGGTATCTCTGATTGGATCAAGGGCAAAATTGAGAGTAATAAGAATTGTCTGGAGTAAATGAGATGTTATTTATACAGTATATGCCTCAAAGTCTTCATTTCTGTGTATCAGTCATATAAACCTAAAATGTGAATCTTGAGATGGATAAATTTATATTTTATGCATATTATGGAAAAATGCCAGTGACACTATCTAATTTGTTACATCCCTCAAGAAAACCACTCTGCCTGTTCCAGGACATGAGAGCTATAAATCCTGTCCCAAGGAGATAAGAGAACCTTCTCATCTTCCTAACTGCTTTTAAGACAGTCAGCATAATGTTGAATCATTTATAAAGGGCATGGAGACATATTAGATCAATAACATTTCTTAGGCAGAATAACGTATGTGTATATAGAGAAGCCTATGTTTCCAATTAATACATTGAAAGCAAAGATTGTGAACAAAAATGGAATCTATATATATGATATTGTATTTGTCATTATTGTTTTTCTTGAATTATGAGGCAGACCTTCTTGTCGATGACAATTTATGGTACATTTAACTTTCAGTTCCTGGTCTGTTATTACTTGTCATTTGTGATGGTTTGTTTTGCATTTACACATTTATTATAAGAGGATATGATAAAGGATGCAGATGGACATCCCAAGGGAAGAGATGCATAGGGTGAGGTTTGTGGGACGGGCACCCATACCTTCTCCAGACATGCCAGCCCCCCAGCACCACCAAGGGCTCACCAACGTGAAAGCTCTCCAAACCCCAGACTATTGGGATTTTATGGAGGTTTCATCACATAACCATGGTGGGTCATTAACTTCATTTTCAGCTCTTCTGCCTTCTCAGCAGAGTGGGGAGTGGGGCTGAAAGTCTCAAGCTTGTGATAATGACTCAGTCCTTCTGGTGACCAACTCTCCTCTCCTGAGGAGCCCCCCAGGGTAACCTCATTAAAACAAGAAAGGAAAAGAAAACAAAAGAGCAGGAGACACTTGACATAGAGCTCCTGAAACCCTTGCCATTTATTCCTTTTAATTCAGGCAGAGAGGAAGCAATAGGAATGAGTTGCCAGACACATTAGTATAATACTCAGTCAAGTTTATGATTGAATATATATCATGGAGAATATTCACATAGCCAAATGACTCTCACATGGCATTTACAGTAGGAACACAGAATGACTAAGAAAATAAATTGTACAAATTGTTATCATATAAAACATGGCAAGAATAAGTCTCCAGGTTGGTGGCATTCAGTCCAGGCTCATGCATCCTGTTTTCATCCTGGGCTTCAGTCACACTGTGGATTCCCTGTCCCACATTATCAGGGTCCTTTCTCTTTGAGGCAAATGAACAAGAGGGGACCTTATGGAGTATAAGCTGTGTCATCATTTTGAATAACACATCATCTCTAGTTCTATTTATGTTAGTCAAAACACTTAATTAATCCAGTTATTATAGAATATTAATCACGACAACAGAGTCATTTATGAGTCCCAGAGGGCCATTTGGTGGTGCCATGAAGACAGCAAAGCAAATGAAACAGGCATTGACATTGAGCCCTCTTCAGTGTGAGCAGGCACTGTCTTTGGGGGTTGCTGTGAGGTTATAAGTGACAAACACTAGGCATCACAGAGAGGGGAGTGGGTACTCTTTTTTAAACCATTTTTATTGTTGTTCAAGTACAGTTTTCTGCCTTTTCTCCCCATCCCAGCCCAACACCTCAGCCGCCCTGTTATTGTCCATGTGTCCTTTATAATTGTTCCTGCAAACCCTTCACCCTTTCCCCCTGAAATTTCCTCCCCTCTCCCCTCTGGTCACTGTCACCCTGTTCTTAATTTCAGCGTCTTTGGTTATATTTTTCTTGTTTGTCTTTAAGAGGTAATGGTATAGCTGGTACGCACGTGTTTCAGTAATGGAGATCTAGGTCAAGTGTGATCACATGATTAGTATCCTTTTCTCAGCCTCACCTTCCTTGTTCTCCCAGAGAGATAAGCAACACATTCACCTCCTATCCACACTGAACACTGCAGGCATCATGGTCAGTCCCCATCATCCCTCCCCAGGACTGGGACAGACTCAGGAGACTCTGTCTTCCTTTTCTTCACTTAGGCTTCCTCCTGGGAGCAAGAAGAGGGGACACTGGTGACGAGGGACTACCTAGCACTAAAAACCCTTCAGTGATATCCTTTTTTCTGGGTTAAGTTTCTAATTTCATTAACATCTCATACAATTCTCCATGGTGTTTTGCCTCCTTAACTATACAAACTCCACCTCACAACTGTGACCTTCAAACTGTTTTAAATAGGTACCACTCTTCCAAGTCCTCTCTTGATATAGGCTTTATTTTGCAGGGACACTTTATATATGATAATTCAATGACTGTTACAGAACACTTCAACTTGACCTTGTTGGCTGTTATTCTCTATTAAACCTTAGTTTTCAGGTCACTTCTCAAGGAAGGCTTTCTTTGTTTTCCTGAAGAGTTAAACTTTCCCTAATATATGTTTTCAGAGTTTCCTTTTTTCCTCATTCTGTCCATTTGACTTCTTTTTTAAGAACTTGTTTAATTCTTGTTATTCTCTCACCACATGTTCAACAAGGTAGCCAAAAAGCCTAGGTGAGTTAACGGCAAACAAGAGGCTGTTGTGTAACAGCTTCCAAGTTTTGAAGTATTCCTAGCTGTTAGAATGCCTTTGGCATTCTCCTAAGATTCTCCTAAGGTATTGGTTCAACCTCCTGGGAAGGGAAAGGGCTAAAGATTGATTCCAATCACGTGGCTAATGATTTGATCAATTATGTACCAAATGCTACCCCGATAAATACATCAAGACTGATGCAAGCCAAGCCTCCTGGGTGATGAGTATGTCCATATGCAGGAAGTGGGAGGCGTCCTGATTCTCTGGGGGATGGATTCACACGTCTGGATTTGAGACCTTCCTACACATTCTCTCTATGCCAGTTTGTTTTCTGGTCCTGGCTTGTATTTTTTATAATGGAGCCGCACTCATAAATGTCATGCTTTTCTGCATTCTGCCAGTCATTCTAATACACTTTCAAACCTGAGGTAGCTGTGAAGCCCCCAGAACCTGTTGTGTCTGCAGTGTGTGCAGTCTTGCTGGTGGCTGAACCTTGAACCTGTGGAGTCTGCAGATTCCAGGAACTTCATGTCAGAGTTGCACTGCAGTATTGAAGCACACTCTTATCTCTTTGAGGAACAAATTGATAAATGCATGAATGAACTGAAAAGTAGGGCTCTAAACATTGGCAGAGAATGGGAGTCTTTAAGCAATCTCTCTCTCTCTCTATATATATATACATATATACACATACATGTATATGTATATATACATCTCTCTCTATACACACACACACACACATATATATATATATATATATGGTCTGGCACAAATAATGTCCTTGTTTTATTACAGAACCATAAGTATGTAATTCTGTAACATAACACTATCACACTCAAGCACACACCATATGACATTTTAGGTAAAATGTTCAGATTAAAATGATAAGTTATTACACCCATATTATTACCCTACCAACCACACTCAAGCAGGCATTACTTCTGCTGGACCCTGTACGTGTATGTATGTGTGTGTATAATACACACATATATTAATATATAAAATATTCTTATGGGAAGTGGATTTCTGAGATGCCCCTCGAGGCCACAGTGCACTAGTGCACATGTCTTTGCCTGTCTGTGGAGCAGTACGTGTGTATGAGATAAGGTCAGAGTTCTGGGTTAGGTCACACTGGAAAATGAAGGTGATGGGACATTGGTTCATACAAGACTCCATTTCAGAGCACTAGAGTAAGGCTCCCTTCTGCTGGCTTTCTAGAAACCACCTGCCACACTGTGAGAAGGCTGTTCGTCCAGAACCGGAGGGCAGCCTGCAGGAGGAGAGAGTGTTCTCCTGGCCAATGATCAGGCAGAATATGGGGATCTCATTTCTACGAGAGTGAGGAATTAAATTCTTCCAAGCACCAGAATGAGTTGGGGATCAGACATCACGTCCCAGATAAAAACTCAGCCTGACAGACACTTAGGTTTTAAACTTTTCAAACCCCGATGAGAGGTCAGTGCCTCAGTGCCAGGACTTCTCGACTGCAGACGCTATTGGGTGAAGAACAGGGGCGGTACCACACAGACTTTGTGGTGATTGTTACACAGCAATAGAAAACTACACCCTCCCCCCTACCTTTATCCACAAAAGAAAACATGTTAGCAACTTTGATTTCTTTTTTATAATTAAAAAAAGCTAAGGAAGTATTTTTATGTTGTTAATTAAAGGAATTTCTACATGTTTGATATTTAGCTAAGCATTGCAAAAGGTTGGTAACTTCTTAGAAAAATTAAAATTTCATTTTCTTGGTAGCATCTTAAAATAGAAAGCTCAGGGTTGACCATTCCTATATAATCTGCCCTACGCATGAAATACATCTGGGAAAAAAAGAAACAGACTATTAATACACAAGCTTTTATTTCATGTCTCTAATGTTTCCCAACGGAAATGCTAATTTATGAAGCAACCAAAGGTTAGCAAAAGTACAAATATAACTAATTTAAAAATCATGCTCTTTGAGGTTTAGAGACCCTTACACTACAAGACCCATCATGTCAAAAACATAAAGTGATGCAAACATAGAAACAACCTATTTCCAAGAATAAGAAGTTTGGGAAATACCAAGGACTGACTAGAAGGTCTTTGTATTGATCTAACACTCACCATTGTGTGCTTATGTCATTGAATACACCCTTTAAGAGAATTAATTGTCTTCTCCGATCTTTACAAGAGTAAATGCCTTGTAATGGGTGTCCTTTTCCCAGGCCTCCACTTTCTGCTCATGAAGCTTTGGTGACAGTTACAGCTGAGTCATGCTTTGGGAAAAGAGGGGCGATCTGGTACAAATCAGAGCTTGTGCATCATGAACACTGTCCCTCACACCCGAGGATTTAAAGCTGCATCCTGCAGTCAGGCTTCCTGTAATTGGATGAACGTGTCATTGATGTCATGTCTAGTTGGATAAAAATGTTCAAAAGAATAAAGCTGAGGATGTTCACGTGAGTCATTTCACAGAGAATCCCACTGAGCTGGGCATGCTTTGTCACTACCCCCACCAGTGTGTGGCCACAGATAAATCCTCAGGATTTAAAAAATAATTCTTGTTAAAACTCGGGTAAAACACAAATCGCCATAGTTTCTGGATGAAATTGTAGACTTATGCAAATTTCTCGGGATAGACATATAAAAAACTAGCCAGGTAATTCTGGCTTCATCTTTCTTTTGCAAGATTTAGATAAGGTGTATGCAGTTAGCCACTTCCATGACTTGTATATAAAGACTATTCCATATTCATTTCTGCATAAATTGTCTACATCCAGCAATGTACACTTTTATGTATTTTCTTACTCTGAAGGGATATGTATTTTGCTTTCTCCTCCCAGTCCCTAAACTCCAAGAAAAAATTTATCATATCAACATACCATTTAAAATTTGCCTTTTTGTATCTAGTTTCTTTTTGTTGCATTATGAATTAACAGTGTTAAAATACGCTTTCAATATAAGTTTGATAGTGATGCCATAATGAAATTTGCTGTTGATTTTCCCGGATAAAATTTGGCAAGCTTCTATTTATGCATAGCCTGAGTCTCACATCCTTGCAGCCAGAGCAACGGAGGCGCTAGGACCTTGGTGTTATTTATGACGGTGCATGATCCAATGGCATGGCACCTGCCTGGACCGTAGGTTTGCAACAGTGCAGAGAAAATGATTTCAGTGGGTCACAGGTCTAATATGTTAAGCACATAAACAAAGACTGCCCATGGAGAGTGTTAATCCATGCTCATTAATTTTTGAATTCACATTCTGCAAGTTCATCCAAAATTTATGAACCACGTCAGAGTTTGGCTTCGACAGCAGTGGAGACATACTGAAACATACGGCGGGGGGCACACGGAGTCCTTGGCAGCGCCCCGGCAGACAGCCAGGTGAAGCAAGACCCATCAAACCTCCACTGTGGCCGCGGGCGCCATGGTCCACGGGAGGGGAACAGGGCGCAATGCTTCTGACACTGGGAACAGCGCAGCGGCTCCTCTCAATTATTCCCAAGGGAACCTCATTGCCCAAGTTCAGTGGGTTCTCATTTTAGAGTCTACATGTGTGTGTATTCATTCAAACACATAAAGTCCATCGACCTTACTTTTCCACATCCCATGTATATACCATACATATATGGAGCTAAGTGTGTATATATGTGTACTCGGCAGTTGTATATGGCAGGTATATGTATATATATGTGTGTATATGTACATGCATACACACATATATACACAAATAACCACTGCTCCAATATTTTATGTGAATTATAAAAAACATACAAAATCTATTTCTAACAACAAAGTATATTTTAACTTATTTTACACTTAAGTAATAGTGTGAACAACCTTGTGACAATCAAGTATTATTTCAATAATATTCTATTGGCCACAAGGTCATTACCTGACATTTGTCTAATAATCTCTGTGGTAGAGTAATACTCCCCAAAGATACCTATGTCCTTACTTCTCGCATGGTTAATGTGTTCCTGTGCACAGACAGCAGAAGGGACTCTGTATTTGTGATTCAGTTAAGGGTCTTGACATCAGCTGATTGCTTGGATTATAAATTTGGCTTTACTATAATCACACAGTGCCTAGGAGAGCAAGAGAGAGGCAGGAGAGCACAAGACGAAGATGTGATGATGGAGGCTGGGGTCTGGCTGATGCAACTGCTGGCTCTGAGGATGGCAGGAAGGACACGGCCAGAAAGGAACGTGGGTCGTCTCTGGAGGCTGGGAGAGGTGGGGAGACAGATTTTCCCTGGGAGTCTCCAGCAGAACGAGACCTTGACTTTCATTCAGTGGAACTAGATTTTTGGGCACCTGGCCCCCAGGATACTAAATAATAAATGTGTGCTGTTGTAAGACACTAACATAAAAGGTTTAAACACTAGGGTGTGGCTGGGTGCCTTATTATAGACAGAGTGTTCAGAAACCTTCTCTCTAGGGGCAGACATTGCCACAGATGTTAGCTTAAATTGACACTGATTCTGATTCTGAAGGGTTAAGTTTCCAGGAATGCCTGTTTTATTCTTACACCTAGACACTGTCACTCATAGTACTAAATTTGTTATTAATTTGCATTTATGTGGTTAGCAGGTTCATGTAATATCCAATTCCTTAGCACAGCTCCTCCCTTTGTGATTAACATATCATAAGAGTGCAAGATTTCCATGTCAGAAAGTTCTGAATTAATATGACCTAGAAACTAAGATAGGACATCTCTCCTGTTGGGTCACAGGCTCCTACTCCAACCACTATGAGAGCAGCATTCATTAAACAATAGAGAAGTATGATCATACAATGTCCATAACCTTGTAGGTCATCGTTCTTTCAGGAGCACTAATGGTAAGGATAGTGTGTTTAATTAAATTGACTAAACCCATTTGCCCCAGTGCAAGAATTGTTCATTATTCACCCACATCGGAGTAGTGAGCCAATGCAGCAATCGTTGTCTTTTTGCAGCAAAGCCAGACAATTTCATAGAACCAGCCGTGTTAAGAGTCTAAGGCTCTTAGGTTAAGCAGCGAAAGTGAACCCTCTGTATCTCCTGTGCTGACACATGGGGCAGCTTCTTTACCAAGTAAAATCTAATGGTTGGATGCCTGAGAGTTATAAAACCTTGATCAATTCCCAGGTCTGATGCTTTTCAGATTAGTGACTTTGTGCAAGTTACTTAAGTCCTCTGTGTCTTCTACATATTTCCAACTCACAAAGTACCTGGAAAGTGGGCATTCACTGTATGTAGGCATCTTGTCTGAATGCGATGAACCCACACTGTATCCAGGAGCCCCAAATTTCATTTTCTGAATCATCAAAATCTGATATGGATAAGCCTCTAGCTGTGCTTCATCTTCAGGAAAAAAAATAAAACCCTCTTTCTCCAAGACTGTGAAAGTTAGAAAACAAGTTATCTGCTTCTGAGTTAAAACGATGGGACAGGCATGGGACAGACAGCTGTAGCAAAAGGGAGAATTTAGATGATGAAAATAGGTCTCTTGTCTGAAGCAAGTTCACAACTCAGCAGAGCGAATTCAACTGTGTCCCATGACCTGAGAATAATTCTCTGTAGCTTGTTGTTTTCCTAGGGCCCCAGCGGTGGCCCCGTCGGCTCAGCCCTGGACAGTGGCTGGAGTCCATAGTACCAAGCAGGTGAGCCCAGCTTCTGGGATAAAGGACGTGTACCTATGACTCTGCCCTGGGAGCCCCCTACCCCTGGTCCCTCATTTTTACTCATCTCAGGCCCTTAAGTCCAGGCTTATGATATAGCTGCTGGTTTATGTTTCTCAACCCCTTGGTTGGTTTTCCATAGATGTCAAGGGACTCCACCCCATTAGATATAAGGGTTGTCCACAGGTCCTTCCTGGGTAACCATGTTTCTACTCTTGGATTCTTTCTGCTGATGGCTGATTGGATCCTTAGTCACACACCAAATTGCTTCACCAAGTGTTTCTCCAGCCATAACCTTGACCCTGTGCTCCAAGAAAGCATCTGGATAGGTTCAGAATTTTCCAAATCATTAACTACTAGTTTCTTTAAGTTGAACATTTCCTCCTTCAATTTGGCCTTTTATCATAGTTTCCTACAAGCAGAAAGGATAAATCAGAACTTGCCTTCCACATTTCCTTTGGGAACTTCCTCAGGTAAATATTGATGTTCAGCCCTTACAAGTCCTAATGCAATATGACAGTATTCTCATTAAAAGAGAAAGATGTGTGTGCCGGGAAAACATTGTGTGCAGGTGAGGGAGAAACCAGAGTGATGATCCTACAAGCCATGGAGCACCAAAGATTGGGAACAAAGGATGGGAAATAGGGTGAGAGGCATGACACAGGTGTTTTCCTCACAGACCTCAGGAGGAAGCAACCTAGGCAAGTCCTTGAACTCAGTATTCTGGCCTCCAGACCTGCGGGGTAATTGTTTGTTGTTGAAACAATTGAGTTTGTGTCATTTAGCAAGGGCAGCCCTAGCCAATGAATGCACACAGATATGGACAGGAGTCGCCAGTCTGTTTGGGACTACACTCATCATCTAAAAAAAAGAGCGCTGACCCTTTCCCTTTACTCGTCCTTCCCCCAGCCCGCCCCCCCCCCCCCCCCCCCGCCGCCGAAGACATCACTGATCAGCTTTTTGTCACTGTGTATGTTTTACCTATTCTGGACACTTCACCTATGGAGTTACATTACGCATGTTCTTTTGTGACTAGCTTCTTTCACTTAGTATGATGTTTTTAAGGCTTATCCATGTATAGGATGTATCAGGACTTCTTTTCTTTTTATGAATATTATTCCATTGTATGGATGTATTGCATTTTGCTTATTTATCCACCAATTGATGAACATTTGGGTTGTTTCCTTATTTGGCCCTTAGGAATAATTCTATTCTAAACATTTGTGTACAAGTTTCTGGGTGGACATATGCTTTCATTTCTCTTGGATATGTGCCTGGAAAGGTAATGATGGTACATTTGGCAAATTTATGTTTGGCCATTAGAGCAAGTGATAGACTGTTTTCCGAACTGGCTGCATCATTTTCCATTACAACCAGCAGTATTATGAGGGTCTGACTCCTCCATCTTTTTACCAACACTTGTAATTAGCTGGCTTTTTTATTCTAGCCATCTTAGTGGGTTTGAAATGTTGTTTATGGTGGTTTTAATTTTGACTTCCCTGATGACTAATGATTTGGGGCATCATTTGCTGTGCTTATTGGTCATTCACTCACCTCCTGTGGAGATGTGACCATTCAGATGCACAGCCTATTTTGTAATCAGGGTGCTTGTCTTTTTACTTTTGAGTTAAGTCTTTTAAACTCTAGGTACAAGTCTCACATCAGTCATATGATCAGTAATTATTTTCTCCCATGCAGTGAGCTGTCTTTTTACTTTCTTAATAGTGACATTTAAAGCACAAAATTTTTATTTTGGTTGGTGTCCAATTCATGTATTTTATTATTGGTCTTGAATTTGGTACCACATCTAATCAGTTACAAATATAAGTCATAAACATCTCTTTTTTCTTATATAGTTTCATTGTTTTAACTTTCACTTTTTGCTGTTGTTTTTGGTAGTGGGTTTCATGTGGCTTTTTATTCCTATTTTGCTAGTGTTTTACAGTAAGTGTGGAGAGTAAAGACCTACATGGAGAAGAGAAAGGGTGAAGAGAAAAATGTCTTTAAGTGCCTTGAACTATTGAAGTATGTGCTAGGGTAAGAAAGTTCAGTAAAAGCATCACATTTCATCACTGCAAAGCTCTTCATAGAGAAGTGTGATGGACACATGCAAGTCTTTAGCTCTGGTGGAAGTAACTGGTGACAGACAATGAATTTGACACCCAGGGAAGACAGCTGCTACACAGTTGGGCAGATGAAATGCTGACTCTCCAGAATTCACCTGTGAGCTTGTGAGTAGGAGCATGTGTGCTCCTTCAATGGTCTGAGTCCCTCTTTCTCTCCAGCAGGAAGTTGATAGTCTGTGTATGGGATAGCAAAGCAGTTCTCCTTCATTCTTTTGCATGTGGCAATCCAGTTGACTCAGGAAATTCATTGACAAGACTTTTCTTTGCCCATTGAAAGACCTTGGCATGATTGTCAAAAATCAGTTGACACATGGCTTTTTTTCAGGCTGTCAATTCAGTTCCATTGACATATATGTTTATCTGGTGCAAGTACCATTAGGTCTTGATTTTCACGGGGGTGGGGAGTTATTCAGCCTACACCAGAGCTAACCGTTTTAAAACAATTATTATATATTTTTTCTGATCATGTTCTATATTTTAAATGTCTCCTTAGATATATGGGATTCCCATATTCTAACCTACACATCTTCAAAAATGAATAGATAACCTAAAACAATGGAGGTATAATGACATAGTTGGCAGATAAGTTATTTAAATACACACAGATACGTACTTTACATTCAGGCAGAGCACAGAGAATTCATGCGGCAGAAGCAGAAGGAACTCTCCAGGAGCTTAACGTAAAGAGATCAAGATAAATGTTGGTAGCAACATTGTCACACAGTGGTGGTGTATTTACTCTCTATGGGGTGATCCAAGAGCTATTTTGGAAAATTTGGAATGCTAACACCAAAATATTCAATTAAATTGATCTAAGAACAAATATGAAAGGTAACCTAGCATGCATTTCTAGTTAGGAAGCCACAGTTGAATCAACCATGCCAAACTAAGAAAGTGTTGGTAAAGAAAAGAAGGAAGGAAAACTAGACTTTTGAATCTCAAGCCCCCAAATCTGATATGTGCTTGGGTGTTGTCTATGGGATGGGGAGCCCTGCCAGGCTAATAAGTTCCAACTGTATCAACAACTAGCTTCCCTTTTATGAAGATTAGCATGTAGGATTACCAAAACCCAGTGCCTTTAATTATCCAAACCATATAATAAACTACCCAAGTGTAGATCCTAAGCCAGCAAGTTACTCTTTGATAATATGGCTTCTGCTTACCTTGTGTTTTGTAGATAAAGTACTGACTGGTCTCATATAGTTCTGGTGCTTGTATTGCTCACAGAAATGAAATAAACTGCATGTGTAGAAATGTGTATGGGAACACAAAGTGATGGCTTACACAATTTTTTACTTCTTGGTTTGTTTTCAAATTTCAATATACCGTATGAATAATATGCATTATGCATTATTTCTACAATTGAACAATTATAAACAATTACATATTTCATGTAGGGTAAAGACAGAACATTTACAAGGAAGGCTTGGGTGAGCAGTGATATGGGCTTTTAATAATGACCTTGGTTTTACAACACTCAAAAGTGACAGTTTTGGTTTGCTGCAGGGTTTTTCTCTCCTTAGAGGGCTTTTCTTTATGTGCCTCTGTCAGAGCTTTTAAAAAGTATTTAATATTTGTTTATATCTCTACAGGAAAAGGTAAACACACTTTTTAACTCAAGGTTACTATGAAGTTGTGGAGATATATGTATTTTTTATGAACTAGCTGTTCTCGTGATTTGTGATTTTTTTCCTTTATTGTTCCCTACAGCAAAAAGCAATTATAATGTTGTAAATATTTCGGGGATAAAATTTTAGAAGCCCATTTTCATGGATAATCACTGGGGAATAATGAGTCATTCCAGTGACCATTGAGGGAATTGGGTCCTGGACTAAATGAAGAGTGTGAGGAGTTCCAGGGTGCAGGGTCATCTGGAAAAAATGTCCAGAGATTCAGTAAGGTCTTATTAGGAATCAGAGCACTTTCTGTCTTTCACTGTTCTCTACTTAATTTTTATGAAATGTTGGCATAATGCTGATGTGAACTTGGACCTGTTTTTCCATCCAGAGAGGTTAAGAACCTAAAGAAATCACACAGGAAGTGGAAGAAAACAGCATTTTGTTTCTTCTGTTATCAATAGATCTCCAGAGTCTACCTGATAGATTGGGTTTTCTTAAACACATTGGTAAGAAATGTGCTTAGAGTGCAAAGGTAAAAAGCAATGGCTTATAATCACCCATGACACACAGGCTTTGGTTGTAGCCTTTTGTAAACACAAAAGCAGAAAGTTTATAGAGTTTTATACACAGTATCATGGTAGTAATGGAAAAATACACAAAAGTTAATAGAATAAGCATCAAATTATATCAACTATGCCTTTGTTGGTATGAATATGCAATGTTGTGCTTCTCACTATTTCTATATTTTCTAAAATATGTTAGATAAACATATGTGAAATTAAGTATCAAAATGAAAGAAAATAGCAGATAATTAAAAATCTTAAGAGCATTTTAACACTGATGATGTTTGCAAAAATATTATATTGACATTATGAGAGTCAATTATCTCCAAAATGATTTCCAAACATTTGACTTGCCCTTGACAAATTTATATTTTTCCCAAGCATTTGATGAGCACTTGGAAATGAGTTGCTGGAGCTTTATGAGTATATCTGCCCATGACTTTGCAACCTTCACAAGGTAATCTTCCACCCCTGACCTACAAGAGCTTCTCCTCTCTGTCTTCCAACCTCAATAAAAGGACCAGCATCACTAGAGTTTGTAGACATGTTTGATAATACTCTCTCTTTCGCCCTTTCTAAAATCAATAAATAAAAAATTAAAAATAAACTTGCCATGTGACACCCATTTAATCCATTTAAATGAGTGTTTTTCTCCATAACAGAATGGATGTGTAATATCTTAAGAAAAGTCTAAAGTCTCTGCTGATGTTGAAGTACTGATTTAACACACAAAACGGTCTCCTATTTAGTACACAGGTGCAATCTCTATTCCAAGAGTGTAGAAAAATTGAAGTTCTCTGAACTTAAATATTTTCTTTGTTCATGTCACTCCACCCAGTGATGGAGGTTAAGGAAAAACAGCGCAAGACACTTTAGACAGAGGAGCCCCCTTCATGGAGAGGACAGTCTGATGTGGTTGGAACAGAGGTGCAGGGGAACATGTATCATTTTTCAAGCAGCTAATGGTACTTGGAGGTAGCTCCCTTCTGTAACACACAAAGTGGTCATTTATTTGCACAGCATGATGGCAGGAAATGAGCCATCCCAACTTACCCAATGGAGTTGGTTGTTGCACTGAGGCTAGGACTTGCCATTTCTAGTCATACCTGCAGAGAGACAGTGCTGGTCATGGAAGCTGAGGTGCTACCCAGAGACTGCTGGCCTTTGGAGATCAGCCAATGAGAAGTGTCAGCAACAACCCCTCTTTTCCTTCTTCCCTTGTCAAATTCACGTGCTCCTGGTTAAATTCTAGCCACTCCACAGAACTGGGAATTCAGTAGCACTTATCAGTGTAAGAGAGGCCTAGAGCTTGCAGGAGAAACAGAGAAAAACTAATTTTTACCTGATATCCTGTAATGAGATAAACTACTTTGGAAATTGTTTTACTACATCTCTTATTCCATGTTTAAAATAAACCTCTGTCATAGATATCCCTGGTTGTTTTACTTAGATCTATGGTGCTAACTCAAAACACAAAACATAAGCAGAGCTGGAGGAACTGGAGGGAAAAAAAAAACATGTGACCTTAAGTAGTTAGGGAAAAAAGAAACAGGATTATTTGTGGTTTATTTGGAATGAAATAGAAGTAAAATTTAGAAAATGGTAATATAAGAAGTAAAAAATCTGGGAAAAATAACAAATAAGTTTGGAGAATTGATGTCACAGATAACACTGCTCCTGTGGTGGCACTTAAAATATTTGCAACCTGGGACTTTGTTAGCAATTACTGCTGTTTTTTATTTTTGGGGGGTGGGAGAGATGTGGAGATGATGCATCAATTTTTGTCATTATTTTATTAATGGCAATTGTATTTTAAGGTCACTCAAGTAAATTACAAACAATTTTTTAAAAATTCCCATAGAGCAGAGGAATATAACTATTCATTTTGGTGTAGGGTCATCTATTAGATTTCATTTCCAGCACACTAGGACTCATATGAGCAGAATTTATGAATAACTGGGCCTGATGTACCATCATTGAGGTGTGTGTACTCCCAGCTGGATTCACTGTGCCCCCAGTGCTCAACTGATAGGCCACCATCCAAAGTGGCATACGCTCAGAGAACTTAAATTTTTCTAGAGTCTTAGGTACCTTGTAATTTATAAACATATTTTTTAAAGCTGTTCCTAACCTTACATTATGTTTTCATCTTTAACATCGATGTCTTTGTTCTGCTTGCCCTCATTTTTTTCCATTTGTCTAAATTGCATGCATAGATTTTGAGTGCTATACCAAGTTCTGTGTCCCTTTACGGGGCTTTAAATTGCATTATGTGATGACAGCCATCTGCTCAGCGCTTCACTTATCTTTTCCACTGGAGCAACATGAAATTAAAATGGACAGTAATGCTCATCTGTAGGCACTGATTCAGACAGCAAATGGTGCACAGCTCTGCTGATGAAAAATCGGTGTCTTAATCCTTATGTAACTCCGGTATTTAATTATAGCGTTATACCGTGTGCCCGGTAAAAATAACGTGATGCTTCAAGGAAAGTGTGGGCCCCACGGAGGAGGCAGTCCGGGTGCTTGAGGCGACCTCACCTCCGTGACAGAATGTTAAACAGGACATGTGAGGATTTAGGTTTCTTGGACCCAGATAGAAGCTGTTTGGAGCTATAATAGTAAAAACTCAAATTAATTTACATAATTAATTACTTTATTAGTAAGGCCATTTAAATAAATGACCTTTTCTAAAATCTCCAAAGGCTGTGTGATAGGAATAATACTCTATTTAAATTTGGAATGACTGGATTTTGATCCATACCCTATGGACTCTCAGCTTAGTATAATTGGAACATATGTTTAATGTCCCTGTATCTGCCCAGTTCTCCACCTAATGAGGATTGCTTACAAAATTAAATAATGCCATGTGTTAATATTTGCCTAGCAGCAAATAACGCATGAAGTGAACTTTTGAGGATATTTGCAATACCTAAAGGGAAGGCAGAGCTGTGTGGTCACAGCTGTGTGGTCAGAGCCGTCCCCATTGGACCTTTATTAGTCCCTCCATAGCAAGCTCAGAAGCACCTCTGAGGAAGCTGAAAGTCAGGTTGAAGTTGGTGAGAAAACCACTGATGAGTGATAAAGAAAGAATTCTGAAAAATAGGAATCCTCGTACAATTGCCATATGTTGTTAGTTTTCTCACTTGTTAATATATTTGCAAAGTGTAGGGTGATAATAAGAATAAATTCAACGGATGGGATTCACAGGCTGGCACTGTGTCATGCCTCCTGATGTCCTTTGTGAACCAAGGTCTTCTGCTCCACTGTGGGCAGGAGGGTTGACTTCCGGCTTATAGAGGCTTTCCTGTTTGGGAATGGTCAGAGAGGTCAACTGGTGTCTGAGTCCGCCTGCCTCTGATGACTCGTCAATGTGAGGTACGAAGTCTGGCCCTCAACGCCATTCAGAACATAGTTAAATTGCAAAGTCTACTCTAGATTTCCCTGTAGGATCAAACGCTTTTGCAACTCATTCATGGTTCTGTATACTATACTCAGCCCAGATTCCCTCATCTCTTAGAGGGTTTGTTTTCTGAACGTCTTTCCCATGGATCTCCTAGATGCCACTCTCAGTCTCAGTCTATTTCCAAGCAACCATCCAAAACATTTCATTCCAGCACTAGAAGCAAACTCGGAAATAGGACTTTGTAGTTGAAGTCCTATTGTAGTTGAAGCCATTGGCTTCACTGAATCCTGTAGCCAGCGGGAGATAAAGTAGATAAAATACAGGTAAGCTTTGGGAGGCTGCAGTGGTGTGAAGGATAAAATTTTCACTCCTGAGGAAATGTGAGAGGATGACTGTGGGTGGGCACTGGCAGGGAAGTGACTCAGGAGCACACCAAGCTCTCTGGCCAGTTACAGAAGAACATCTCAGGTGTCTCAGGGATGGGGAAATTGCCCTAATGCAATGGCATGGAATTAAATATCTGTTGTTGGCTACTATTGATATTTTTATTCCATTGTCAGAAATGACACTTTATATTACCTGAATGTGTTTAAATTCATTGCTACTCTTTTGTGACATAATTTGGTTTATTTTTGCAAATACTTCATTTTACACATTTTTAAAAGCATGTTCTGTTGGTTTTCAGTGGAGTCTTTTTTCTTTTTCTTTCCTGAGGAGAGATCTTTGATTTGTGTTAATTAGGCCAATATATTTTGTTTATGTATTCTATCAATTTTCTAAGACTTACTATTGAAATCACTAGCTATAGTGATTTATGTATTTACTTTTTAAGTTCCATCAGTTTTTATCTCCTATTTTGAACTTCTTGATGAATTGATTCATTGCCACTATAAATTTTTTTTCTCTATTCCTCATGACTTTCTATGCTCCTGGATGTATTTCATCTGATAGTAACACAGCTATCCTTGATTTATTTATCTTTATTGTGGTAAAATAGACATCACATATAATTTACCATTTGAAATGTTTTTAAGTGCACTGTTCTGTGACCTTCATACTATTGTGGATCCCACACCACCATCCATCTCCAGAGTCCACACCGTCATAAACAAGAACATTGTAACAACTGTGTGTAGTGCCAGGCGGGTGCTGGAAATACTGGGGGAATACTCTGTAAAGTATGTTATTGTCCACTGTGCTGTAAGTACAAAAGCATTCCAAAATACTATTGAATGTAAAAAGAAAATGAACACATTTTTTGATAAAAATAAGATGATAAAATGTTAATAGAAAAATAGAAGCATCTCCCATAGAACAATTTGTTGCCAGATATCTACTCTACTTCATCAGCTTTATAGCATCTCAGAACTATGGGATAAAAAAGGATACTTACTACCACTACAGATGTAAAGACACCTGAGCTTTCTAAAAACCCCTCAGAAGTCACAATCTACACCCCCAGCAGGTTGCTTGTGTGACCAGGTGTGTTCACAGGTTATGCTGTGCATCATGGAGACACTGTGCTGGAATATGTTGGACTTCCTCTTACTTTAGATTCTGCTGTGAAATTTAAAGATTCTACAATGTTATATCCAATTATAGAATGCAAAACAAAGGAGGTGTATAAATAAAATAAAAATAAGATAAGTGTGACCATCTGTTCATAACTTCCTATTAATGTAAATGTTTATAAAATAATTATAAAATTATGTCAAAATGTATCTGAGAGATAAATAGGTAGTAAACTCAGTGATACTTTGGGAATTTGGAGGTGACCATGAACTCTGTACACTTGGGGCAGGTAGGCATATGGGAAAGTTAGGAAAAGAACATTGTGGCTGAAGCCAGTCTCTTAATATTCAGCTGTTTTATTCTTGGAGAGGAACAACAAAGATGTTAGAGCCAGAGATTCGATGCGGGATAGCAAGGGAGGCAATATGAATTGGGCCATGACCTGAGAGAAAACACAGGGAAGCGCTCTATGTGATTGGATGCTGGCCAGCACCAGGTTGTAGCAGGCTTTCTCCAGTGGTCTGAAGGGTTATGCCTTCATATCACAGGTTTTGTTCTGCTTGCAGAACAGATGGTGTTTGAGCAGTGAAGCATCAAGCTAATACGTGGTTTATTCACATTTTTAATGTACCCCCAAAGAAAGATTTCTTGTGCCATTTTCTCAAGTTATTGGTTATTATTGAGGCTTAGTTTTTGGTAATCACCTCTGTACACAGCTTCAAATTTTAGCAAGGTAACATTATTTAGTCCTAAACCTAATTAGTATCCTTGAAAAAAGATATATATATATACACAAAAAAACTTTTGTATCATCATTTGTATCACCAAAGTTTTTATGCATGGATACATATTTCTAATAGTTTATTCAACAACATAAAAATAAACATGCCTACAAAGAAAGCCATGATTTTCCACCCAATTCGGGTCATGTGCTGTGATTCCTACCTGTGCAAAGGTACTACTGTCTGTCTGAAGCAAATCCCTGTGTCTCTGTCACCCACTGTCCCCATATTTAAACAGTTTCTCTAGATGGTATCTACCTGTTGTCTTAGTTCTCTTTATTTCCTGCCGTGTGTAATGGAAGGAAACTGCCCACGTCTCCAGCCTGGAACAGTGACATGCCCTCCCAACGGTCTTCTCCAAGTTCTTTTCTGCCCTTTTCAACTACTCTGGGCCAGATTGAACTTTAAGCAATGCACATATCACTGTCCTCCTTAGAACATTTAAGTGATTTATTATTTTATTAAATATAAAGATCAAAATGATTCACATCACACTTCAAGTTCTGTACACTCCTGTCATGAATATACCTATAGCTTAATTCAGCCCCTGTGTGTCTAAGTGTTCTTTTTCTTCCTTAAAAGCGACATGCACCCTCTTCACCAGTTCATTCCTCTGTCTCCAATAAACGTTATTTATACACCTTCCTTTTCTCTAATGACACCATTGTTACCCTTCAGTATCTTAGCTCAATATCCATCTCTTAGTTCATGTCACATCCTTAATGGAACGACCCTAAAACAACCTCTTGCACTGGTCAGAATTCTGTTTATGCTCTCATAGATCTCATCTCAGTGTATAATTATTCACTTACTGTAATAAACTCAATATTTTGTAAGTTTGCTCAATATATTCCTCTTCTGTTCACAGACAGGCCCAGGGACGGCCATGTCTAGGATGCTCGGAAACTCTGGCTGCAAGAATAAAAAAGTGGGGAGATGAAGGAAAGTCAGAGAGGGATGAAATTTCTGTAGAAATATTTGTTCTTTTGGGAACTCGGGAAGTCAAATCTATTTTGATTTCTGGCCTAACATATTCAAAAGTGTGATTTAAGCCCATGAAACAAATTATAGTCATGCACGAAGGGCTACTCAGTCCTCATTAATAATGCCCATGACATTGTAACAGCTTGCAAAATCTTGAAAATCCATGGAATATCCAAACCCTGAATTTCATATGCCTACACTCCATAGAGACTAATATGCAATGATGAACTATTTCCATATATAAATCAGATTTTGATTCAGGGAGCTGCTAAGCTTTATTCTGAAGCCAGCCCCACAGCACAGCCTTAACTCAGGTAAAGCAATCCCATGTTGCAGAAATAACTTACTAAGAATCTTAAATATTCATCACGTGTGACCACAGGTATGATCCTTTAATTAACATGCAATTAATTGCTAATAGGATCTCTAACACCCAGTTGTTATTTTAAAAGATATAGGAGGTGTTATAACTTATATTTAGGTTATTTATATATATATTGTAGGCATCGAGCAGATCAGCTTTGAATTTGAGTTTTACGTAATGGGTATCACAAAGGCAGGGGACTATTGTGCTTCAGAAAACTCATCCCTGGGGGTGGTTCCGAGGCCAACACTGAGGGGTAGGCTATGGAGGCTGAAAGGAGAGTGAGGGCACCACGGAAACACTTCCGGCAAGACAGGAAGTGGCAGATAGACTTGGGTAAGATGAATGGACTGGATTATAGATAAATTAATGAACAGAGAGGATCCAGTTTGCAGTCAATGTATACATGTGTCACAGAGAAGAAGGGGGTTACAACAGATATCTTTGCTCAGCAATATGGCTAACAGGTCCAATAACCAAAACTGAGCATGTAAAGGGTCGAAGTATTACAAGCGGTGGTGAGTGTGTGTTTGATCCAGGGCACCTGACTTCGAAGGCTAAAGATGGGAATTGAAATCTAGTGTTGATCTGATAGTTGTTAGGATGGAAAGTGATGAAAATTAAGTCAGAAGCTGACCCTTGGAAACACAAAGATCCAGGGGACATATGAACGTTGTAAGCTGCAGGGGCTGAATTACGATGACCATATTAAATCTGATGTCACAGGAATGAAGAAGACAGAAGGTTAAGAAGGCAGAAATCTTCAACATGCATCTAAATGAATGTAAGGAGAGGTAAAATATAATAAAATAAATGTTACTTATTTGTTAGACAATATGTGAGTATAAATTGAGTCATAATCTTATATAGCATCATAGTGTCTTTTGAGTAAAGAGAACTATTTTAAACATTGAGACATTGTCATTATCAGAGGGGCTTTCTAATTCTCTAAAGTTCTAATCTTATTGAGGTGGGAATTGAAAATAAAGTAGCTTTTGAAGAAACAGTTATTTTCACAGTGTTTTTTAAAAAACCTCGAAGAGTTCTTCAATTTGTGGGGTAAAGTTGAAAGAGCAAAAATGATTCTTTGCTCATCATCATTTTTTATTGTTTCCTTGTTTATTTTGAGGCTGCAGGGAATATCAGGTCAAATTTTGTATTTCTTCTATCATATAATAATATCATCTCCATATTCTTCACCTATCTGTTTGCCCAAGTCATTTTAAATTTCACATGCCGTTCTTTAACTTACTACTTAGTAAGTGAATTAAAATTTAACAGCCTTTGCCTTATGTATCCACATTCATTCACTTACTAAATACTTTTAAGCTCTACACCAGAAAGTACTAGGTCTTAAGGTACAAAGAAAAAACGGTTTGAACTTAAGGGGTTCAAATGCCTGTGGGAGACAGAAGTGTAAAAGTAAAATAACAATAATAACAAATAAAGTAAATTTTTACAGGTAAAATGGTATACATAAGTCAAAAGACAAAATCTGAAGGAGAAAGTGATTAAGACTACCATTGTTAGGAGAAAAACATAGCCCTCCAAGGGGAGATAATTTTCGAGTTGTGTGGAGTAAAAATAACTACCAGCAGGTATTTACTTGTCCTGTGGTGGGGAGGGTGTTAGGCCATCCGGGATCTCTGGCCATTACTTCTGGAGTCTGACACAGCCACCAGAGACTTTGGAAGATGGTGAGAGACACTTTCTTCCTTTCGGACAGGTGATGTTTTAGATTTGAACCAGCTTTCCAGTTATCATGAATTTTATTATTTGAGTAAATAACAAATAACCCTGTGCAGTTTAGTACAGCATGCTTGTCTTTAGAAAAATGTGGAAAATACCCTGGTGAACTGAACTTAATTTATATACATACAAATCATGTTATGCTTTTCTTTAACCATCAAGAGTTCTTTGACCAGACCATGGTTATTTCCTCTTTTTAAATGCTTTCTTATTCCTGTTCTGATATGTGATGCCAGATATGTTAAGTTCATGTTTAAATTTTTATTTCATTTGATAACACTGTAAGCAAATCTACATTTTGTATCATGTTCACCTTATTTAGATATTTGCCTTTTCAGCTTATCATTTTTTATTTTCAATTACAGTTGACTTACATTATTACATTGCCTTCAGGTGCACACCCCCTTTGCCTTTTGATGAAATTATTATTAGCCTTGTAATTATATCCACAAAATGAGGGGTTTGTAATTCTGATTGTACTTTACTAATGATAAATCTCTTTTTTTTCAATAGGGCGATTGGAGTGCAAACACAGGTTTTAGGAGTAGAAACCCTTAACTAAAATATTGTCAGAAAGCATGAATGTTTCAGGGCTGAATGGAGTTTTCTTGGTTTTAGAAAACTTTTCTGGTTTTGGTAAATAAGCAGCCGTGTAGTTCTAAGGTCTTCATAGGTAAATCAGTAGTTTTTCCATGCTTGATTTTCATTCTTATCATTATTAAGTTGATTTAGATATTTCTTTAAACCATGTCTAATGTGAATGCAGAAGAAGAAACTGGTTTGAACTCTGCTTCTGGTGCAAACAGCATTATGTAATGAGGTAAACACTGGTAATTGTGTTTAGTTCAGTAACACTTTTAATTACCGCTCAGCTCTCCTTCAGAGTCTATGGATTTTACTGATTCAAAATAAACAGCTGAATGCCAAGTGCAGGCAGCCTCATGGATTTCTATTGCCTAATTAAAGAACAACACATTGCTTTCCTGTGTGGCTCTATCCAGAATGAGGTTTTTGCTCATAGTTTTTGCTTTTAAATAAGAGACTAAAATCTTATGTTCTTAGTTTTGGGGTATCCTTTGTATCCTGTATATCCTTGTGTCTGGAACATAATATGTACTTGATTGATTTATGCACAATGAAGAAAGGATCATAAAAAACTTAATGGAGAGCAAATATAATGCGTTGATTCGTGGGGATTTTGACCATGTCTAGACATGAGCAACGAAGAGTTAATGCCTCATATTTTCAGAACATATTTCCCCCGCTTCTTTCCAGTTTTAACTCGAGACTTTTCCTCTTCCACATTCAGTCTAAAAAGAGAACAGGAGAGGAATGTTAATGCCCTTGGGCTTGCTGAGCTCCTGGCTTCTGGCAACATGTATTTCCTTTGGAGAGTTTCATCCATATTTGCTAAATACATAGTGACAAAGTAAATCAATGACACAATTAATTGCAATCAATCTTAGGCTTTCTTGTTCACCCTCCAGCAGTCCCACTGCTTCCCGAGAAAGGGCCATTTTGTAGGAAAGACGCTATCGATCACGCATGCCTATGCGCTTGCTCCAGTGTTTCTGAAGGAAACGTGACAAAGGAAATGATGGAAAACCAATTAAAATATCATATTTATGCTTCTTTGTCCTTTTTATGCTTCAGGTTTGGGTCATCAGCACCTGTTGGCCAAGAGAAGTAGGGTCATTTCTAGAACATCAGTTAAGGGAGTGAGTCACTTATTGTTTGTCCCCAGGAGGGGACAGGTCCAGAATCTGCAGCATCCTGAAGGAAGAATTTTCTACATTGGAAACTACCACTACAATCAACAGCTGGATGACCAGAAATCAACCAAACAAACAAAAGGAAAACATAAATACCACTCAGAGATTGTCAGGAGGGGCATAGTTGAGGTCAGCTACTGGGGGATTGGTCTCCCTTTTTCAGACTCTATGTCACTATGGAGAGCACTCTTCTCTCAGATTTAGGAATCTCTCTGTCCTACTTCCTCTGTTCTTTGAAACTCCATTTTCTCAGAATCAACCTAGAGAACCTGTGTACTAATGCAGATTGCACTCTCTCATGAACCAGAGCATACCCCATTGTGCACTTAAAACACTTCAGCATCAACATCTAGAGTTTTATCCACACAAGAGTAAGATGGAGCCAAATGTTTACTGTAGGTTTATAGATGTAAATATATTATCCTAGTATCTGTTAAAAGTTATGAGGTTTTCTACTTACATCATAGATGAACATGTTCTGGATTTTTAACTAAATAACAACTGTAAGAATTGTGAATGAAAATATTGCTTTTATATTCTAATTTGATGGTATTTGCTTTTGCACAACATAGGCATTACTTAAAAACAAATGCCATTTTCATTCTACTGTTTAGGTGAATTATAAGTACTCTTCTTCTCCTTACTGAAACCTCATAAGGTTTTTCAGTGTCCCAGCAGAATAAATATAGTATTTAACATGTGGCTCACAAATACAATCTGTTAAGCAGTCTGTGGGATAGAAAAACTGTGAAATGAAAAAATATATACACCAGGAATTTTTTTAAAAGGCTTATAGGAATCTTTTCTATCTCAATGCAATTTTTTCATGGAACAGATGATTTTGCTTTGGGTAAAATGAACCAGCTTCCACAAAGAAAAGGCACTCACTGACCTGGGTCCAGTTCTGTCATTTGCACATCTGTCCCTTGTGGTTTCTGCATCTTTACGTTAGAAGAATGACAGTCATGATTGAACTGCTGTGGCACTTCGCTATACAGGATTGAGCTGAAAGAAGAGTATATATACCAATTCCCTTTTAGGGCTACAAGTTCATGAATTCCTATGGAATTATGCAGAAGAATGGATGAGGGAAACTGACATTGTATGGAGCTGGGCGTGTCCAGGAGAGCTGGGAAGGTGGCCCTCACACAGCAGCATAAGGGAAGTCAAGAAACACAATACTCTGTAGGCACTAGCAGAACCGGGAGCCTGGAAGGTAGGAGGGACTACCTGTGGGTACCTGGAAAGGGGATGAACAGGCTTCAAGAGCAATCCTTGCATCTTGGCCCACTTTGGCCCAAATCTCTATAAAACTGTAGGACCTTTAGTATTCTTACATTATAGAATAATAAAGTAATAAGTATTATTTTTTGCACAAATAATAGAAGTATATAAAAATTTTAATTCCATGGTCTTTAAGATACTGATGAGGTATCTTTTGATTGTTATTTTAACAGTTAAAACTTCAGGTGAATATTATCTAATATTTATTTTCTAAAGTAAATATCTATAAATAAAATGATCAAGAAGTGTTCAAGGCTAAACTGAGGCACATCAAGATTTCTAAGAGTTTACTGAAGCAGAAACCAGTTTGGATTGGGCAGCATCCCCCAGCCAGTGGGAAGAGCCTCTGAGGAGCTGCACAAAATGAGACACTTTTATAGGCTGAGGGGAACAAGAAGAGGAAAGTTCTAGTTGGCAAAGAGGGGGCTGGTCATTGCAAAGTCTCCTTTCTTCAGGGATGTCAGGGGTCTCTCAGGTGGATCATTCCTCACTGACAGGTTCCCAATTCCAATTCTGGGAGAGCCAAACTGTAACCCAGTTTCTGTTTGGTGGCATGGGGCTTAGCATAAGTGACTCCATTTTGGGGCTGTTGTCCTGTTTTTAACAGAAGAACTAAAACTTGAAAAGTTCTCTGCTGTTTTGTTGGGGGAGATAGAGTCAGTTCAGCTCTCAGATCCCAGGATACCTGTGGCTGTTGCTTAGGTGTCTCATCCCACCTCCCACCCTGGGGAACTGAAGTAATTTTAGAGAAATCTTGGGGAGAAAAAAAGGAAAACAAGCAAACAAACACGGGATTAAAATGCCCATTGATTGTGGGTTAGAAACTGTGTCTTTTCACTCTGGCTTTAATTCCTCTTGTCATCTGGATCAGGGGTGGTCTGAGGAGTCCCATCGGGTCACACTCAGCCGCACAGAGCTTTTCGGTGCTCTATACCTTTCAGATGTGACTGTGTCACAGCAGGGCCCTGAATCTTGCCCTCCTTGCCCTTTCCCATTTCCCTGCTGCAATTAGTTCTGAGTCCAGGACTCTGAAAAGTCAACAAATATGGAGAATTTTGAAACCCTTGCCTATAAAGTAGAATAAATTAGCATTTAAACTAAACTACTTTAAAACTAAAAATACAGTGACACAGAAAGGGTAAAACTATAGGAGGAGCAAAGAAGTAATCATATGTGAACAAAAGCAAATTTTCACTGGGATGATATCTTCTGCTGATAACATACAAATGCTTTTAAAATACTTATTGTAGGTAAGACTTATTCATATAGATGAAGATTCCAATAGATAAATGTGCAGATAATGAGCTTAAAATCAATTAATGGGATTAATACATAGTTTTCATCAAATCATGTTCAAATATACTCTTAATATCAACAGTACATTTATAGCAGTTATGCCATCTTTCTCTTGTAAATGAAGTCTACAAAAGTGATATTGAGTTCATGCACTGTACCCAGACATAGACATAGGGAGGGCTGGTGGGCTGTGCTTCTGAAGTCTCTTTGATGGCATGGTGAATGACAAATGAGTAGGTCCTTGAGAAATTACTCAGCAAGTGTGTTTATTTCTGCACAAAGGACACATAAAAGATGCTGCTCCATGAGCTTTTCTTTGGGCACTGCAAGTTAGAGTAAAGCCTCACTTTTTTAAAAATTAAAATACAGTTAACATACAATATGATACCAGTTTCAGGTGCACAACACAGTGATTCTACATTTATATACTTTGCAAAGTGATTACCACAGCATGTCTGGTAACAACCTGGGAGCTTAAATGTGCCCCATGATTAAGAAAGTAAGGAACATTTTTTTTGTTCAAGGTCATAGAAATGGTAAATGATAAAAGTGAAAACAAAAATTGCCATATGACTATCACTCAGACACAGTTTGTACTGATATGACACACTGTAATTCTAAAAATCCATTCAGGAACAATGGAATATCTCTTCATTACAACTACTAATTGATTGGTTCTAAAACAGGTTAAAGAAAGAAAAACTGAATTTGAGTAGTATTACTTTTTAAACATTTTGAAATGAATGTGATTTCAGGTAGTGCATTTCTATAAATGAATTTCTTTTCCAAAAAATGAAGTATTAGAGTTCTTATGACTGAATGTTCTTTTTCTAGAAACCACTCACAGTACTGGTATTTATTAAATAGTTACAACATGGTATCTTTTTGAAATTCTGTGGTTTATTTTCAAATTCCAAAGCCCCTACAATAACTAAACACTACAGAGGGGACTGACTGTTGGCTATAAGAGCAAGTAGAAACTAAGGCAGATTCATAATTCCATTTTTAGTGAACTTCTAACAAATAAAGGGATAAAATGAAATTAACTCATTTCCACTAGCAGGAAGATGGAGAAAAGGATTTTCAGAAACAGGGACAAAAATTTATTTTGGGAGTGTTACATAAGCTTTGTAAGAGCTACCATTTTTGGATACATGTACAAATTAAATTTTGCTATGGTCAGAATGTGACAGATAAATATCATGGAGACCTTTGGCTCTACAAGTGCAACTTCTGGGCGCAGGCTGGTGTTGGGCCACCACACTAGTGGATTACAGCTTGTTCCCCCAAGGGAGCTGTTCACTTCAGAGCAAACTTTGATTAGCCTACTCAGGTCAAAAATATCAAAAGAATAAATACCAGCAGAGAAAATCAGATGTTCCTGTGGGAAAATATGGGAGCAAAGGTCAGACTGACAGGACTTTCAGTTCCTAGATGCATCAGGGCTGGCGAGAGTGGGAAACCCAGAACCTGTTTCAAGTGCTGTCCTCACGTGTGGGTGAGAGCGTTTTTCACAGGAGCAGTGGAGACTTCTCCCCACTCTCGGTTGTCCCTCCGGTCTGCAGGTTTCTCCATAATCCATGACTGGGTGATGTCATGTTTCTTACCAATTTGTAAAGCACTGACATACCTCATTAACATGTTTCTTACACGTTAGCCACTACATTAACACAAATGAGGAAATCAGACAACTGGCAGTGATCTTTGCTGCATCCTGCCCTGTGAAACTAATATGAAGACTGCTCTAAATGTTCTCCCAGACCACGTTTGAAACCCTTTGGCTAAGCTTCACTTTGGGGGCAGTGTGTGAATTTCTTAAAATCTGAAAATCCCATCTGAAATACGTGCACTTTGTTCTCTTCATTTTCTGAAAGTTCTCTTTATAATCCTGAAATGAACATGGTAGATAAAAACACCAGCTAGCTAACCTAAGAGTGTGGGCACACCGGTCTACATTTTAGATGCCCTCCATAAACAAAGATAAAAGGGGTCTAAGTGAAAAGTGTTTGTTTCCCTTTTAGAAAAGTTGCATTTATGAGATAAATCAAGAATAGTCTATTCTTCATTCCCACCTCTAACTTTTCTTATGGCAATAGAAATTAATTTCAAATCATTTTTAGTGCTGCCTACTTGATCATAATGTGACAAGTTAACCATTCAGTGTAAGGTAGTTACAGCTCAATAAACATTTATAAATACTCCATAAAAATACTCCATACTCCTCTATGAACTAGAAACCCTAGTGATAAAAAACCTGTTTTGATATAAGGATGTGTTTGCTTTTACACTAGAGAGAGATTCTAAAATATAATTAATCATGATATCACAACTACCTCCACCAAACATATACTATGTAATTTAATTTAGCTTATTTTTTAATAGACTTTATAAATCCAGATTTGTCTCTATGGTGATGATGTAACACATTCCCTTTAAAGGCTACACATACTTTTTGCACATTTGATGACAAGTAAATCTAAGTCAACTTATTTTTCAATGTGGAGATTGAAAGTAATAACACGTAGTTAGTTACCATTAGTCATGTAGGGAATAAATCCCAAAGCTGTAATTTCATGGATCCAGCCAAATCACACTCTTCAGTGAAATTTGCTACTTTGCATACTTCTTTTTCCTTTAGAAAATTAGAATCAATGTTTCCCAAATTATCAAACATTCTCTTGAGTCACTGATTACAATGAAATACTTTAAACTCATATCTATCATAGCTGTGTCTGGTTGTTTGCTTGTAGATTCTTCTTTTGTGACAGACAAAGTCATTTTGGCTGTCACCTGTGAGCCAAGCCTCTAAACTGTCTCTATGTCACGTCCTGACTATGTGAGTGGATGGAGATTTCAGATTATAGGAGTGTAAACCAAATGGCCAAGCACCTCAGATTTAAGCTACCTTGTCTTTTACCTGAGTTCAAATTCTTGCCTTGAACAGAAAACGAATAAATGGATTCTTGATTGTTTCTGTCAGCAGGGTCATTGGCTTGATCATCTTTCTCAGCTTTCAATACTGTTACTCCATGTATTGAGTTTGCTATCATCTTGAAAGAACCAACCTTCTATTTAAAAAGTGCAGGTTTACAGCTGGGCCACAGTTACCTAATAATGAATCTTTCTAAGACCACCTGCCTGATCATTTCATATAATATTTTTTGCCTCTGCTCTTGTCTCACTTCCTGCTGCCGAGCGTTAGAATAGCAAAAGGAGGCACAGGCCACATGATGCTTGCCTTCCTCTAACATCTTCTGCCTGAATCAAGCCTGTTTCGTCTCTATAATCAGAACTGTCAACACTAGAACTGTCAGCAGAATGTCAGCCATTCAAGACACACTGCAACTTTCACCAAGTCTGACTTCCTTCACTAGAAACTGGCTTTAGACTTACATTAGCTGCTCTCTACCTACTTCCCACTCCCAAACTAAAAAAAAAAAGTCGTTATCACTTAGTCTTATTCTTAGGCAACTGACAGGCAAATGTCAGATTCTAAATAAAGTACACATCTTAAATCTGCACAAATAAGATATTATTTTTCCCACAGACATACTCGTATAATATTTATACTAAAACACTTAATAACACTACTAGGTACCAACCTATTTGTTATAGTAAGCTGTGCTAATGACACTAACATTATTCTGTGCTAGTAATTGGGATAATAGAGGACAGAAGGGAATGGAGGGGCGGAGAGGGTCATAAAGCTATGATACATCTTTAGTTCAGCCAGACTCTGACATGAGGATAACACACTAACATTCTTCATTTAATGCTGTCAGTTTCAAAGACTCTCTGGAATAAAAATTAATATTAGAAATATTACTTGCTGGAGATTTGCATGGACTCTAATGAAATCATTACAAGGCACCTACCTGTACAGGGAGCCCAGCCTAATTAACTTCATTTTCATGCAAACCTCTCAACAGGCAGGCCAGGATAATCAGAAATGATTTTTTTCCATCCTTAGATGGATGGTGGCAGACACAACAAGTTTGTTCAATGAAGTCTGCGACGCATCACTTCTAAGAAAAGAAAAGCAGCAAAGCAGCGAGATAAACATCACCAGAAGAAAGATTTGAAATGTCGAAGGCTTTCACTTTCTCTTAGATTCTTTATTTTCCTCAAGGCCACAGACACACACAATGCAAAAAAGTAGGGGTAATATCTACAAAATGACCAGACAAGAAGTAGATGCCAAGTGATCAAAAACAGTCAGATGCCAGCTCTCTCATGACCTGGCCTACCTGGTCCTGCTCTGTACTTTGCACAGGTTGAGTCAGTAATCAAGAAGCAACCTCAGAAGAAAACATGGGATACTCCCTCCTGAAATAATGGTGTGACTACACCCAGCATGCTTTGGCTCCCACTGACTATGCGAGTGTGCAATAAACCGAGGGGCATTGGCTTCACGCCTGACTACAGATGTTTACATCTCCTCCAGCACCCACACGCGGGGTAGATTTACAGTGCTTTAGCCAGCTTGCCTCTAACATCACACCTCGTGCTTCCACACCAGACTACAGGGTTGTCATGTGCAGTCCCTGGAAAGGCTCCTTCCAGCTTCAGAGTATCCTATATGGCCCAACCCTATACGTTTGTATTACTCTCAACACAAGTGGATAATGTTATGACTATCAAAGAAACTTCTAAAGTGTAAAGATAGGAATTTTTTTTCTTACTGGAAAAGCTTAAAAAATAAGGTAAATTGCAGAAGTGTGATGATGAGTGGTAAAGTAACTCCTAATGGGACTTTTATTGTCTACATTAATAGTAATGACCTTTAATTGCAATCACCTAAAAGAAGGACAAGAACAGAAAGAATAAAAAAGAAAAACTAAGTTACAGTTTATATAGATACAGTCAGACCCAAGAACAAAGTTAATCAATTTTATCCCTTTAGAATTTATAAGAGCAAATAAACATTGTCCAAAGAAACGTGTTTTAAGAGTAAGGCTGACCTCCAGTCAAGTTTTATTTTTCACTGTCTTGTGAATAGTTAACACTTATGCCCTCTGTTATATTCCAACAAAGCCCTTTACATGAATTATGTCATAAATTCTATAAAATGAGGGCAGTAGCAACCAACTCACTGTGGCTTGGGTAGGATTAAATGACATAAAGAATAGAAAAGATATTGTATAGAAACAATATTCTTATTTTATATGTGATAAATCTAAAACTTATCATCAGACATCAGAAGAGTCAAGAATAACATACAGGATCTCTCAGTATCAAACCCTGGGGCTGCAATGACCATATTTTGTGGGTGATTTGTGAGACCTGTTGTGTGTAAGGACCACACAGAACAACTTCTGTAAAGAAGAGTAAGGTAGCCAAGGACTGAGACCTCTCGGGCAGGTAGTGGCTGAGAACTTTCCCACCAATGGTGACAGGTGACCTCTGTCAAAGCACCTGAAGAGATGAAAGGTGGAGGCGGATATTCTAGGACAATTAAAAGAGGTGAAGAATCTCTGTGTTTGATTGAATTTCCTTAGAAAACATAAAGGACAGTTTGGAGAACCTCAGAAACTAAAGAGGCTCCTGATAATTGGTCTTGTTATAGGGGAAAAAAGGTACATTGTTGCATAACTGAGTTCTTACTACGAAATTCCGACCCATTCTTCCACTCTTATTATTTCTTCTTTCTTTTCCTTCTCTTCTCTTTCCTTTTTTCTTTTCTTTTATTGAAACTCTGGCTGTAATTGGCTCATAATGGTATTTATCAATAATAAATAAAAATGACCAAATTTAAGTTTTGAGTTTAAGATTTCTTCTTTAACCTTGGGCAGAAAGAAAAAAATAACTCTATAATTCCTTTTGGAATATTGTTGATATGGTAATTCACGGCTACCAACTTGGGCTATCCTACTTCTTCAAAGCTTTCAAGCATGGAGAATCTTTCAATATTTCAATATTTTTTCTCTGCACTGCAGAAGAGGAACTTCTGATTTCCGTAGCCAAGGAAATGAATTCCTCCAACCCTGAGCCAACATTTAACTTCACAGAAGCTGGAAGAAATATATGCAGCACTTTGAAAAGTATCATCAGCATTTGCAAAGAAGGTGGGACTCAACTTCAGGATCAGCTAAACACAGTGGCTTTTTGGTAGATAAACATTGAAATACAACTTCCTTATTGATGAAAATCCTGATGTTAGTTTTGAACAAATGATAATTAAAATTTCAAAACATCTTAAACTAATTTTAAGGTTGAATATTTGGAAAGTGCTGTATTTCTTATTTTCATACTTCTTACTGCTTTGTTTATGAGTCCTTGCATGAAATGTCACACTGACAGAAATCAGAATCCATATTTTGAGATAGAGGAAGAGACAGAAAAGGAACAGAAAGCTCTGTGGGATGGAGAACTGAATGGGATTTCCAGATTGTATTGTTGGCCTCTCTGTGCCACACTGGAAGAAGGCTTGTCTTGGGCTGAACATTAAATACACTGAGACTCATAATCACAAAGAAACCTCATACTGTTTTAAGTAAATTGACAATTTTGTATTGACCTGCTTTCCCAGCCATTTGGGGCTGCATGCAGCCTGTGGGCCATAAGTTGGATACCCCAGGTCCGCAGTAACAGTACATGCATTTCAAACAAATAAATAAAGCACCCAAGTTGTTGTGTTTTGAGTGGAAGTAGCCTGTGCTCATGAAGTTTTATGTCTTTTACAAAGTTGAACAAAAACTTTTACTGATGGTCTTCTTAGAGAGTTATCAATCAGGGCATTATAAAACTCTGAGCAGCAGCATTTCAAAACTTTTTGACAATAGACTTTTTTAAAGAGATATTTATTCAGTTCTTGAATAACAGTGTTTTTGATGGTGTTATTCTGGGCAACGTTTGCTTAGAAAAATCTGTAAAAAATGGTCTCTTGAAAAGCAACTTGTCACAATTTTTTTTTTACATTTCCTTTAGTCTGCAAAAAGTACTTTATTCTTGTAATCTATATAATTGTTAATATATAAAAGCTAAACTGAACAAAAGAGCACAAAATAAAATTTCCATTCACAGCTAGAGTTCTCACCTTTTTTCTTCTGAGTTTTTGGGGTAATTTTAACATTTACAAAGGAGAAAAAAGTCTGCAAAAATGTATTAAATATGGTATATTTTTGAGACATGCACGGTAGTCACACAAAGTAACTTAAATGAGTCTGCTGTGAAAATAGCAAGGAAATAGACCATGATTTTATAATTGGGAAGACATTTACACTTTCATAATTATTATAGTTGGATAAGTCAATATCCATATCTTAGCCCAATATAAGTCCATTCCAAACAAGTGAGGTTAAACATTATTTAAAGAGTAAATTAACAATGAAAACCTATCAAAGCAATGAACAATGTTGTAGTAATAAATGCTACAACTTATGAATGTTAACTTTAATAAAAATGTTTCTTAAATACATCATTAAATTCTTTTAATCAATGAATACAAAATTGTAATTTCTCAATAAACTCAAATGCTGCCATGCAAGTTTAGAAGATGCTTATTTTCTAAGTTAGCACTGAGAGGCTATAGTAATATCTTGTGTCTGTTTTTTGATTTGTAAGTTTAGTTAGTTATGATAAATAAACCAAATTGTGTTAGAGAGGATTGAAACTAAGTTTACCTCTATTGGACAAGACTCGTATGGCAGAGGAGGAAAGAAGCATATAATGTGAAAAGGTCTGCACCCAGACCACTGCCCACAGAAGCATCAATGGGCAGTCAGAACCACTGAGGATCAATTCAGCACAGGGCACCACATGACTATAAAACAAACTCTGTATGTGACAGCTCATGTTTGGGAACATTCTTTGTTATAGTGGGGAATTTTATACCACTCAATGTGAATCAACACTAGAGTAAGATAAGTTACAGTTTATTCTTACAACAGAATAGAACAGTGTCTATGAAAAATGCCATAGATTGACTTTTGGCCAAGATGGAGGCATAAGTAGATATACTGTGACTCTTCACACAAACCAAAGAAGGACAACAACAAATAAAAAAACCAGAACTGCCATAAAATCAAACTGTATGGAAGTCCAACAACTGAGGAGTTAAAGAAGAAACACTTACCCAGACAGGTAAGAGGGTTGGAGATGGAAAGCTGGGTGGAGAGGACCCATGGCAAGGTGGTAGCTAGAGGACTGAAGTAGGTGGTGGCTTGCAGAGCAGGTGGCCCCACATTTGCATGTGGGTAAACTGGGAAGAACAACTGGGGAGCAAGACAGACCACACAACCCGGGGTTCCAGCAGGGGGAAATAAAGCCTGAAATTTTTTGACTGAAAAAGCCTATGGGGGTTGCAGTCATGGAAGAAACTCCCAGCTTCACAGGAGAGTTTGCTGGAGATATCCACAGGGTCCTAGAATGTACACAAACTCATCCACCTGGGAATCAGCACCAGAAGGGCTCAATTTGCTTGTGGGTAGCAAGAGAAGTAACTGTAAGTGGGCTGAGAGCCCAGCAAGCAGCATTGTTCTCTTTTAGATCCCTCTCTAACATACAGCAAAGTGGGTTGCCCTGCCCTGGCGAATACCTAAGGCTCTGTTTCTTACTATGAAATAGGTGCACCAAGACAAAAAAAATGGCCCAAATGAAAGACTAGATCAAAGCTCCAGAAAAAATACAACTAAGCAATGAAGAGACAGATAGCCAACCTATCAGATGCACAACTCAAAACATTGGTAATGAGGATGCTCACAGAAATGGTTGAGTATGGTCGCAAAATAGAGGAAAGAGTGAAGGCTATGAAAAGTGAATTAAAGGAAAATGCACAGGGAACCAACTGTAATGAGAAGGAAACTGGGACTTAAATCATGGTTTGGACCGAAAGGAAGAAAGTAACATTCAATCAGAACAGGATGAAGAAACAAGAATTCAAAAAAAATGAGGAGAGGCTTAGGAATCTCTGGGACACTTTAAACATTCAAACATCCAAATCATAGGCATGCCAGAAGGAGAAGAGGAAGAACAAGAAATTGAAAACTTATTTGAACACAAAGCAAAGGAGAACTTCCCTAATCTGGCAAAGGAAATAGACTTCCAGGAAGTCCAGGAAGTTCAAAGAGTCCCAAAAAAGTTGGACCCAAGGAAGCACACACCAAGGCACATCATAATTACATTACCCAAGATTAAAGAGAAGAAGAGACACTTAAAAGCAGCGAGAGAAAAAGAGACAGTTACCTACAAAGGACTTCCCATAAAACTATCGGCTGATTTCTCAAGAGAAACCTTGCAGGCAAGAAGGGGCTGGAAAGAAGTATTTTAAGTCATGAAAGGCAAGGACCTACAACCAAGATTATTTTATCCAGCAAAGCTATCTTTTAGAATAGAAGGGCAGAGAAAGTGCTCCCTAGATAAGGTCCAGTTGAAAGAGTTCATCATCACCAAGCCCTTATTATATGAAGTGTTAAAGAGACTTATATAAGTAAAGCAAGAAAATGAAAATTATCAACAGTAAAATAACAATAAACTCACAACTATCGCAAACTGAACCTAAAAAAAACCAAAAAACAAACTAGGCAAACAACTAGAACAGGAACAGAATCACAGAAATAGAGATCCCATGGAAGATTATAAGCAAGGAAGGAGAGAAGGGAGAATAGGGGAAAAGATACAGAGAATAAGAAGGATGAAGGGTTGGTAGAAAATAGAGAGGGAAAGGTTAAGAATAGTATAAAAAATGTAGAAGCTAAAGAACTTATAAGTACGACCCATGGGCATGAAATAAGGTTGGGGAATGAGGGTGGGTGGAGTGTACAGGGCAGGGGGAAATTATGGAGGAGAGATGGGACAACTGTAATAGCATAATCAATAAAATATATTTCAAAATGCCATAGTTTGAGTGATAAAAGGGAGATATAAACATATTTAACATACTTCCATATGTGATGAGATTATAAAGGTAAGATATATTATAATCATGAAGAAGACAGAGTAGCAGTCACTTGAGGGAAGGGCTTGTGACTGGGGTCAGGCACGTGCAACACTTTGGAGTTACAGGTAGTATTCGGCTTCTTGAACTCTTTGGTTCCATAGGCAATCACTTTCAAATGAATTATTCAACAAACTGTCTGTGCTCTATATTAATACAGAGCAGTGTGTGTTTAGTTCCTTTTAGAGAGATATTTTTCATTGATTATTTGGCTTCATTCCTACATATAATTACAGCATGTGTAATGGAGAGAAGGTGGATTTGGGAGAGAACCAGAACTAGACACAAGTTTAACTTCATCGCTTACTAGGAGAGAAAAGTTAGCCAAGTTCTTTTCCATTTCTGAGCTTCATGGTTTATTTTTTCTAAACTAGGAATAAACACTAGCTGCACAGGGTCATCTGAGGTTTCAACAGGAAGCTATAATTTAGCAATCAGTGGAACAGGTATGAGGGTCTTTCATCTTGCCCAGTATTTTTCAGTAAAGTCAGCTCTGAGATCATCATGTATTTTGGAAGCCAGAAGTGCTCTGCTCAGCAGGTGTGAGTGAAGGGTCATCTGAGTTTATTGCTTTTCCTGTAACAATAGCTGCTCTTTGCTGAGGAAGTTGCACAGAAACTTGAAGGTGCAGAGGATTTCTTGTAAGGAATTACCAGATAACTATGAATCAAGGAACCAAGTCAGGAAGTCAACAGAAATGTGTGTGTAGGAAGTAGCAGTCAGGAGACAACATCTGGTATCTTTTCAAGTTTCACATGGGGCGACAGGGATCCATGTTTTAAGAAGACTTCTCAGTGATTTGGTTAGCTTCTGAATCCTGAGAACCACCGGCCCTGACATCATGCCCTGCTGAAGGGTATGTGACAGAGAAACACGCGGGTGGTCCCCCAGGGACTGTGAGAACTACTTGAGGCTCACTGCTCATTAGAAACATTCTAATCAAATGTAGTACAAGCATGTGTGCCCTCAGCAACCCCAGTTGGGGCCCACCAGAAGAAGGTCTGTGGGACACCTGAAAGCTGAGGTCTCTGCAGGGAGAACAGAGGAATATGAATTTCCTAACTGAAGCGGTAGGCTAGAGAGAAATTGGATTGGTCATGGGACAAGGAAGAGGAGAAGGAAGGAAGGAAGGAAGAAGAAAAGAAGAAGAAAGAAAGAAAGAAAGAAAGAAAGAAAGAAAGAAAGAAAGAAAGAGAGAGAGAGAGAGAGAGAGAAAGAAAGAAAGAAAGAAAGAAAGAAAGAAAGAAAGAAAGAAAGAAAGAAAGAAAGAAAGAAAGAAAGAAAGAAAGAAAGAAAGAAAGAAAGAAAGAAAGAAAGAAAGAAAGAAAGAGGAGGAGAATAATTTGGCGGAAGGAAAATATCACAAACCTAGACTTATACCGACTCAGACAAAGTTTGCATCTAGAGTCCTGCAGCTCATGCAGGACCACATTTTGCTCCTCCCCCAGGGGACATTTGACAATGTCTGGAGTCCTTTTGGGCTGTAACAACTGGAGGTAGGCGGTGCTACTGGCATCTGGTGGGTAGATACGGGGATGCCGTGGCAGCAGGGAAGGACCCCACATCGGAGTATCCACAGTGCCTAGGGAGAGAGGTCTACCCTAGCTGCACTTACACAGTAGGTACATGCAGTGAATGTTGCCATTTGATTTATGTCTGTCTAGTCTGTCAATAAATATAATTAGCAATATATATTAGGTAAACCGTAATATCAGTAAAATACCACTATTCGTTTGTGCAGTTTGATCTGAACTCTCGGGCTTCTTTCCCTCTTGTTCTTTCATTAACTCTTAAAAGATATAATCTCAGAAACATTTCTTACTGTCCAATTTATTAGTTTCAGTAAAAGAATGGGGCGACATAGGAAAGTATCATTTGCATGTATTTGACTTTTATCTCTTACTCATTTAGTTTCATCAGTGATAGAAAAGAAGTGAAAAAGAATTTACTAAAAGCAGTTTGGGGCTGCCTAGCTTTCTCTTTATCACAGAAATTGACTTTTAGCCAGTGTTTCATTCCTGTTGGCTTCTATTACAGAAGAATTAATTTTGCCTGGCAAGGTTAGTCGGCGCATACTTAAGGTATAATATTCTCGGAGTTTAGTAGTAATTCATTTATATTGTGTCTATTAAATAGACTTAAAGCTATCTTCAGTTTAATTGGTAGGCCAATTTTTTATACCACTGACTGGTGAGTCACCATATCTTTTTTTTGAATAGGTCGAAACATATCATATCAATGTAATGCCTATAGATGTTGCTTTGTATGCTCACTATAAATGAGAAAGGCCTTAAAATAGGTCTTTCTCTAAATATCTAACTGAAGATAGCAATGCACTCTTAGGGCTTTTGGAGACGTTGGGGCAATACTTGCTGTGTGGGGCCTATATTTCACAATGAGTAAGTTAAACCACATGTCTACATCACTTCCCCTTTTGAGACTGAAATTCTGTATCTCTTGGCTCTCTACACATGACAAGTATGGGTATTATGCTACAGTATTATCATAGATTATTTTGTATAGTATATATGCTATTTATAATAATGAGGCCTCAGTTTCAATATACAAATAGTAAAATACTAATACTTTCCTTAAATGTATAGTTATTTCTTCATTTGTATACATAATGCCAAGGCCTTACATACCCAAAATTATGAACTTTGCATTATTTATTGGTGGTCTAGGGAATTCCATGATCTGATTTGTCATTGGAATAGACAGCCATGTGTCATCCATGCAATGACCCCTACGCACATACAGGAATGTATAGATGTGTGTATTCTGTGGAAGAATATTATTTCCAGGAAAGCTTCTTGTCCAGGATGGAGAAAAGGATTCTGAATCAATAAGCAGACATGGAGAGAAGGAACCACTGGGTAGCAGAAGTTTCTGCATTTTTTAAAAATTTAAATACTAATCACAAGTTTGAATGGAGACTTCTTCCTGATTATATAAAATGTAATCATTTCCCCATATTTTGATGAAAAGATTTCCAGCCACTCTATTTTACATATCCCCAGTTTTCTAGCAGAGTGAGTGTGAAATGTACTGATATTTGATAATGGGTTTGAGATGGAAAGTCTAGCACTTACACAGCTACACTGAGAGAGACTTTAAAATGTAAATATATTGAACAGCACTAAAATGTTTAGGATTTTCTAGCTTCCTTTGTTACTGATTTGTAGCTAATTCCTCTATGGTCAAATAAAATAATGTGAATTAATATAGTTCTTTAGGTTTATTGACACTTGGTCTATACAGGTTATGTTTTGGTTTAATGTAGCAATGTTCCTTGCACACTTAAAAGGATGTGTATTATGTCAGTTTTGGCTAAAAAATCATAGTTAGGTAGATGATAAATTGATGGATCAGTAGATAGATTTATACTGTTTTTAAATAATATGGTTATACCTATAAACATGCCACTCATTCTTTTACCTTGTTTTCATGGTGATGTTACTTCTTTCTCTTGTAAAAGTAACCAAACGAGGAGGCCATTTAGTCTCAAGTAAGTTAAGATTCAGGTGGCTTAGAGTCTTCATAGCCTGCAAAGGCAAAGTGAAGGCTGAGCCTACAAATGCTTCCAGGTTAAGAAGAACCAATCACATACAGCCCACAAGGCTTTCCCCCAACAAGGCAAAAACTCAAACTGTAGTCAATGAAATCATCCCCTTGATTTGCTTCAGCATCTTCTCTACCAAAAGCTCTCTCTGGGCTCCGGCTGGTGCTGCATTCCTGCCCACTCTCAGGTTGGTCCTGCCGGGCTCACACTCACGTATGCTCGGATAAACTCCCGAGGACTTTAATGTTCCTTATTTAAAATGACCCTGTTTTAAAATGATCATCTTTGACTTTCAGTTACTTATTTTCACTAATTTAAGAACCTACATCTTCTTATAAGGAAAATGATGAACAAATTTATAATTAAAAATGATATAAACTCTTACAACCAAAGAATAATTTCACTGGTAACTTCTTTACTTCTTCCTGACTTTTTCTTTTGTAAACCTCCAAACATACACAATTTAGAAAAATGAAATTAGACTAGACATCTCTTGAAACATCATTATCACAAATACAACTCTATAAATATATTTCCATGACAACAGATTTCATGTGATCTTTAACTCACTAAAATTTCAGTATTTTCTTAGCTGTTGAAAAACGAACTCATGTATACTTTAAAACATTAAGTGATTATTAAAAATATAATAATCCATGTGTCATCATTCTTTAGGATCCACTAATACTCCATAAAATTTTAATAATCATTTAAAAAAGTGATTCAGATATTCAGTCATCAAACCCTGCCAATTCCTGCCAAAACTTTCTCTTCCACCTTGTTTTTGTGCCATCTTTTTGCCATGACAGAAATCACTCGTAACCTTGAGGCCCAGGCATCTCATCCTAAAGCTGCTGTGAATGCATTAGGGCAGTGAAATGGGGAAATGATGACTGGGATCCATGTATTGGGAGAAATAAAAAATTAATAAAAATGGTGAATTCCTCCATCGCAAATGATTGGTCACGAATTGGATTTGAAAGGAGAGGATTTCAAACAGTGGTATTTAAACAGTGCTGGGTAAAAAGCTTTTCCATCCTGGGGGGCCTTGCAGGCAAGGAAGCAGATGCCTCACTGAGAAGCATGAAAATAAAGTCATGGCCGCAAAACACAGAACCTTCTATATTTTTCACATAAATCAGAATGTTCTGGAAAATGTAACACCACAATTTTTCTCTGTGTTAAAGAAAGAGATGGTGATGGAATTCTGTCCAACCCTACTGTAATCACTTTTCTATAAAAACAATTTTATGCTAAAAGGAAGTAAAAGATGAGCAAACGTGGAATTTCTGTATAATATACTCTTTCATATATATATTTCTACTTTCATTTTCTAGGTTGCTGACACGCAGAAAAATGAGCCAAATTTAAAACCATCCTAAAACATCGAGATGATGTCCGTGCTCACATACTCAGAAGACTGTTACGTAATTGATGTGCGTTGTCAGACAGCCTCCCAGACAACACCTCTCACTGGGCCGCACGAGGGTCGCAGCACCACGCAGCATCCTCGTCTGTGGCCTGTGTTTTGAGAGCTGCACTTGGGTCCTGCCACGCGGTGCATTGCATGTTAGTTAATCCGTTTTCGTGCTGTTAAATTTTAGATTGCTTCCGATTTTTACAATTCAAAGACTACATCAGTGAATATCCAAGTTTTGTTAACACAGTCAAGGAAGTGGAATCGTTTTTCAAATACTTTTTTTTCTTTTTATTGACTTTCCTGGGGTGACACTTGTTAACAAAATTATACAATATAGGAGCCCCATTTCCCAAGACACCCCCTGTACTGTGTTGTGTGTTCGCCACCCCAAGTATTTCTGAAATGAAAAACACCCCATTGCTATGACAGCCAGCACTTGTACCTATTTAAACTCCGACTCTCAGCACAGAGTGTGGGGGAATTTTTGCTTCCCTGAAATTATCATTCTCCCGAACTGGGACAGAAGATAAATGTCATCTTTTTAATGTAAATGTCTTTGATTTCTAGTGTTTGAGGCCAATGTTACTTGGCTTATATATGCATGGAATTGAAATTCTTCCCAGGCCTTGACTTTTTTTGTGGAGAAAAGTGAATAATGGGGAAATCTAATACTCTCACACCCTGGTCTCCAAGTCCCTGAAAAACCATTTTCCTATCAGAATGTCACATATTTCTTAGAGATGTTTATGAATATATACAATCACTGTATCATTCTTATCTTGTTGGGGAGAGTTCATTTCTCCCTGAATTCCATCAAGATTACAAAAAAGATGTTTTCTATAATGTATTTTATTTCCCTGAAGCAAAACTTCATATTGGAAGCTTCTTTTTCTCTTTGTATTATTTCACTTTTATTGTATTTCACTGGTTTTATTATGTGCTTTCCCTCTATTTGCTCACCTTTTCTTTTTTTGGACTTTAGCTTGTTTTGGAATGTAATGTTAAATGCCATTCAACGAGCAAATTCTAAAATTCCCCTTGATGGCTCAGAGAATTAAATCTCCTTACTTTTAATTTGAGATTATGTCTGATGTGCACAGCTTGTCACCAAAATTTGGTTGGCACTCTATCTTTTATTCAGTTTATATATTTTTTCATCATGGGATGTCTGCTAATCTTGTTCCCTTGTCTGATAAAAGCTCATTTCTCCTCCAAACAGTCCGGGTAGTTTATCCAGGTCTTTAGTATCCGGCTCTTCCATGACTTGGCCTCACTCCCCCCTCACAGTCTAGGTAACTGCCATTCTGGAACCAGTACCAGCTCCCCAGAAGGTCCAGGATTTCTCTCCTTGCGAGGGAGGGATTTGTGCCTGTGTTGCCAACTGAGCAGAGGGCTGTTCTTCCACTTTTCCTGATTAAAATGTAAATTCACTCAATGCACTGTTACTTCTCCTCCCCCCCATGTTGTTTTCTTAATTCCAAACTCCCTTCTAAGGACTTGAGTTTCCTGACTCTCTAAGATGTTCTCATACCATCCCCTACACTTTCCCTGTTTATATTTGAATTAACTGCCCCACAAATCACTTTTCTTATGCTTATCATCTATTCTCAGCTTCCTTAAAATAATCTTTGCATTACTCAACTTTGCATCTCATCTTAATACACTAATCTGCCTGACACATATCAGGTGCTCAGTAAATTCTTTGGGAAGTAAGTAATAAACATGCACTTTATTGTAGGTGAAGAAATTTATTCTCAAGCAGGTCAGTTAGGGCATTTTGTTGCAAACAACGCATTAACAAATAAAAGCAGGACACATGTGTATACATACTAGGGCTGTCAATGGAAGTCCCGGTTGATGTACCTATGATGTTTAGAAGCTATGCAGGCACATACAGTATGAAACGCTCCCTGCACACAAGGAATGGCAGAACCCGTGCTGGCATGTCTGGGAGCACTGTCCTGTTCTATTCTTGGTGGGTACGCCATGCCCACCCAGGACACACCCGCCATTGCCATCGCTAAGTGCGTGTTGTCTTTTCAGCCATCATTTACCAGAAAGAAATTTGTTTGCACCTCTTTCTCCATACCCATTTTGAACAGGATTATCAGGAAGGGGCATAATGGAAGGAAATCGCATGCCATGCATGAGATTTTGCTGCAGGGGGAGTAAGAAAGCAAGTCTCAGGCTTAAGAGATAGTGGACATTAAAAGATACCTTGGAAAAATTAAAGCAGTAGCTATTCATCAAATACTTAAAAATCGAAGGAATAGATCTCTTCTTAGTAAGCCCATTAAATTATGTACCCAATCTCTTAAGATATATCCTCCATTTTTTCCCTTAGAAATTTTCTGCTTCCAACTCTAAACTTTTGAGAGTATCGCCCATCCCCTTCTGTGCACTAGTAATAATCCCTTTAATTACATGGTCATCTTGCAGAGGGGTGAAAGGGAGGGGCAGTCTTGGCTAATGGAGAAAGCCTACCTGTCCGCTGTAGCATTGGCATCCAAACCTTTGCAAAGTCCCTGTTTCTGAGCTGGGCTTCTAGTTGAGTGTAGGTTCTGCACCAAAGTGCTTACTTTCCAGTTTCACCACTTCCTCACTGTGGCTGGAGTGAGTTCCCTAACCTCTCTTTCCTCACTGGTATGTTGAGTATAATAGTAAGCCCCTACCTCCCTGGGTAGAGAAAAGACTCAGTAAGAATGCGTTCAGCACAACGTGTGGCACGTAGCAAGCACTTCACCCTGGTGCGTCACTCATGCTCTCCTTCCAGGAAGCAACTGGACCCTTGGCCCCTCCCATTCCCCACTGTGTGCTCCTCTCCTATCTCAGAGCTACATGCAAGCCCTTCTTTACCCATGAAGCTTTCCAATAACTGGATGCATTGACGATTAATATCACTGGATGCTGTGGCTTCTTAACCTTTGTGCATTGTCATGGATATTTCAGTGTGCATGTAAGAAAATAGTGAATAATATGTTTTTGCCTGCAGTCTGATGGATCCCTTTTACATCCCAATGGATTCTCATTGATCATAGTAAATCCACTTGTGCTCTGCTTTAGTGATTCTGAGTACTTATGATTTAAGGTAATTGTCATGAACAAATTGGTGTTTGAATCAGAGTAACGCTTCATCTACTAGGTATAAGACTGCTTTTGGTCACTGGTTTCTGGCCATTGGATGCTTTGGCTAGAACTGGCCTGAGAGTGCACAGGTCCATCTGGTTTTGCTGTGACAGAGTTTGTTATTTATTCCAACATTAAAATTTTGTAGATGACATTCAGGGACACAATCATGAGATGAATAGAGTGAAAGACATTCTCATTATTAACAATCTCCCAGCCAAGATTTATACATTTGTAAGTGTCACAGAGTATAATTGTGATTTATAACATTATGTGGAACTTTGGGTAGGCAGGGAAAAATCTTTACTGTGAAGGTGCATTTCTTAATCTGTGGGTCAGTGGGGACCCACTCTAGAATTTATTTCTGGACCAGCCTCGCTACAGTAGTCCCCTGTCCCCTCCTCTCTCTGGGGCCCCAGTGTCCCAGGAATCTCTTAGAGGAGCATCTACTCACAGGCTTGGGTCTTGTCCTGGCTTTCTCACCACCCAGGGTCACCTGTGATCAGAGCTTGCTCTGCTTGTTACAATCCTCTTACATGGCGAGGTCCCTTTGGTTACTGGCCAGCAAGGGCCCCGCACCTGCTCCTTCTCGTTTGCGTCTGAACCATCTCCTCTTTTAGACACACCTGTCTCTGCCTCAGTCACGGCAGATCCTAAACATTCTCTCCATCCCAAAATGTCCATGCTCCGTGCCCCTTGGTTTCCTACACTAACACTTCTATCCACTCAGTAACTTCAGAGCAAGGTGATCTGCACAATAAAACAACATCTGTTTCTCTGACCAGCATGGCTCAGTTGGGTGTCATCCTAGAAAGTGATGTGTTGCCGGTTCAATTCCCAGTCAGCACTTATGCCTGGGTTTTGGGTTTGTTCCTAGTTGGGGCATGTGCGAGAGGCAATCAATCAATGTTTCTCTCTCTCTCCCCCTCCATTTTCCTAAAAACAAAATAGCATGTGTTGTTTATTTTGCACAGTGTTCATGAACATTTATGGATAGATATAAAAATCATGTTTTCCAGTACTGAACCAGTAGAAAATAATAAAAATTCTTGTATTATTTTTTTGGTATTCTGTATATTTATGGTGCTTTGACCTTTCGGGCTGGAAAGAGTGGCCCCTCCCAGGACTAGGTTATCATTAGAGACAGCAAAGGGCTCAGTGGCCAAGCCCTGGAGAAGGAGCACACTGTCTCCCTGAGCTGCTCCTGTGCCTTCTCATGCGGCTGCACCAGACTGACCATCATATAGAGCAATGCGGAATGGTCACCAAAAACTACCGGGCCCTATCATCAACTAATTCCCTTTAAATATCAGAGATGTGCTTTTTTTTCTCATTATATCTAGTTATTTCCCCTAGAATTAGCTCTTTTTCCATTTTGAGTCACATCAGGCCTCTGAGGCTTTCTTGGTTCAAGGGCATATTCAACGCTGGAGTGGATTGTTCTGTGGGCCTGGATGTGGAGCACCTGCGGGGTCGTTTTCCAAGGGGTGGCCCTCAGGTCACGGAGCAAGGCCCCTGATCTTTGATGGGCCCTCCCTGCTGGTGAGCTTTCGAGAAAATTACACCCTGTTGGGAAGAGATAAATTATTATAGAAAAACTGGATCCACATCCAGAAAACTGAAATGAGGGAAAATAAGTGCTAGACCTTAACAGTTCACCTCATTCTTTATGAGAAAATACTTAAGTGCAGCATCTTATTTACTAAGATGCCCAATAACTAATACCCTTTACCTCTGAATGTTTCCATGTACTTTCTTGATTTACACTTGTTATTATAAGTATGAACAAATATGGCACCTCCTTGAAAATAACTTTTCTCTTCCCCAAATGGTGTTTAGCCTGAAGAAAAATCACACATAAAAAGTCAAGCTGAGAAAACATTTACTTTGGGTATAAAACTGTTACTATTACTCTACTACGAATCTTAAAACCCTAGTAAACATCACTGTTTTTTTCAATAATAAGAGAGTTCTGAAATATAATATTTTAAGAAATTTTGTTTGCAAATAAAAATGTTGAGAGAAAAGTACATATAACCATAAATAATTTGTAAATCATTTTTATTTTTATGATATTTATCAGCTGAAATCCATGAATTCTTATAACTTACCAATAATAAGTTATAAATGAAACAACAGCCCCATATTTGACTATCTAAGTATATTTATAAAAATATATAAATATCTTCTTATTTTATTTTACCATCATTTTGAGTTTTTCTACACTTGTAAATAAAGGGGTGAAATCTAAGGCTCTTTAACCTATTTACCCCCATCTGTTATCAGTAAGTAGAAATTTGAAAGTATAAATTAGTATATGGATTTTTTACTTTGCCTTGTTCATTCCAAATAATTACATTTCTCACCTTTTCTCAAATCTGCTCGACCTGAAAATCCTTTCCCTCAAATTCATCATGAATTCTACTTTTTTTTTTTACCTAATACTTTATACAAAAGGCTACAATCAGAACAGGTAAATCTGGGTTGTATTTGGCTTTGAAAATAAGCAGGAATAATGAAAGATTTGTCTGCGCTTTTCATTGTGATGAGAAGAAAGGAGGTTTGAGCTATTCCAGGGATGCTGAAATGTGACAGTTGCCAAGGCTAGGCTGGAACATCTGCTTTGCTCCTATTCACAGTACTTGATGCATTAGAAGCTTAAACTCATTCACACATCGGAGACCGACAAACTTGGTGCTCTCTGCAGGATGGCACTTGAGTGAAACCATAGCTAACGAAGAACTATTTACGAGTATCCAGAGAGTTGGCACAAAGTTTCTCAGAATTTACATGCAGGTGTTTTTTTTAATACATCTTGCAATATGCGTAAAAGATGAATAGTTTATAAGTACAATTTGGAAATAGAACATATGACATAAATATGTTTAACTAACCTTTTGTTTCTCTACAATCAGGAGCATTTAATGAACTTGTAACATTAATGAAAAGCTATTTTTCCAGATAGCACTGGACATTGCTCAGATATTTGCATTTTATGCAAGAAATCAACAAACTAATGAGGGGACCTGCTATTTGATTGCATAGTTTTATTATGTTTTTTTCCAAAACGTTATTTTATTTTATGAAAGATTTTATTTATTTATCTTTAGAGGGGAGTGAAGGAGAGAGGGAGAGAAATATCAATGTATGGTTGCCTCTCACATGTCCCTTGTTGGGAAATAGCCTGCAACCCAGGCATGTGCCCTGACTGGGAATCAAACCATGATCCTCTGATTCACAGACCCTCACTCAATCCACTGAGCTACACCAGTCAGGGCCCAAAATATTATTTTAGAAATGTCTTAAAATCCATATCAAACAATTGCTTGGTTTACACTGTTTATTGTTGATAATAAATCGTTACACTAAAAAATAAACTAAAATTTAATTTCAACATTTAGACTAGACCAAGGAGAGAAGCTAGTAAGACTGCATCACAGGCTTCAGAAGAGTGGTGTTTAATACAATGCTCTGCCGATGCCCGTGTCCAAAGTAACTGAGGCTTCTGTCAAATGCACTAGTTTCATTTCAGGTGCATTTGCTTAAAGATTCCAGAAGTTTTCCACATAAAATTCAATTTGAGAATGTATGTTCTTCAAAATCCATTAGACTACACTATAGGAAATGCTAAAAGAGTTTGTATTTCCTGTAACAAATAATGTTTGATTTTGAAACTTGGATCTAAACTTAGATTCACAGATTCTGATTTAATTATGCTCCAGGAGCTTGGTCATTTACAGACTGAAATTGATTTTCCTGGGAGAATTGAAAGTACATAGCCACCTGAATATTTATTTTGCTGCAGATTTTACATGGAAATAGTCATGGAGATCGCCACAAAGTCCATGGAGTCGGCCTGCACACTGGTTACCACCTAAGAGTGTTCTCCGTTGTGAAATCCTAGTCCAACAACAACACGCATTGACTTCACTGTTTATGTGTCTCTAAAGATTTTGGGTTTTACATCTTGGCAATCACAACTGGAAGTTTGCACTTATAAAAATGTGCCATGGCCTTTTCGGGATGGTGATGATCAAGTTGTTAGGTCTCTAGTGACTAAGGCCTATAGCTAATAAAAATAAACATATGTTTCAGCTTACAATAACACTTGCAAATATTTTCAAACTGTTTATGATAAAAATACCAAATGTCAGGTGAATTACATGAAACATACATCTGAATATGTAACTGAGCTTTTAAGAACATGAAAAATATACCAAAGTAGGAATGAAATAAATACTAATATTAAACTTGAATATGTTGAAGGCAAAAGCCCATAGAAATAGAATTTTAGCTTAGTTATTTTCTTAATCCTCACCCAAGGACATACTCACTGATTTTAGAGAGAGGGGAAGAAATGTAGGGGGAGGGGAGAAAAAGAGAGAGAAGCATTGATGTGATACAGAAACATCGATTGGTTGCCTCTGGTACATGCCCTGACTGGGGATTGAACCTACAGTGTTTTAGTATGTGGGATGATGCTCAACCAGCTGAGCCACCTGGCCAGAGCTCATTTACATCTCATAAAAATAGTAGAGATAATGACACAACTAAATATACAGTTAGATGAAGATGAATACCGAATTGGAGATGGATGGAGATACAAATATTATATCCTCTTTCCACTGAATGATGCTAATGTCCAGCGGCCTTAAGTAATGTTTCCATAGCCAAGTGTCTCTGACTTGGTTGGAGTAGTTCAATATGCTGTGTGATGTTGCCCACGGTGAACTGTGGTCATAAAAATTGCTATTTTTTACATTAAGAGATAACTGCCATAACAGTTTATTAGTTTCAAGTGTACATTGCAATTATTCAGTATTTGTATATATTGAGAAATGATCACCACACTAATTCTAGTCAACATCTATTACCACATATAGTTACAATTTTTTGTGTGTGTGATAAAAGCTATTAAGATCTACTGTCTTATCAACAATCAGATACACAATGCACTATTACCAGTTATCGTCACTAGGCCACACAAGACAATCTCATGACTTACTTTATAAGTGGAGGTTTGTACTTTTGACCATCTTCATGCACTTCCCTCACTCTCTCCCCCCATCACTGGCAGTGAGCAATCTGTCCTCTGTGTCTATGGTTTAGGTTCCATTTGCATTTTCCTATTCCATACACGACATTGGGCTTTCTTGGTCTGAGTTGGCTCACTTAGCATAATGCTCTCTAGGTCCATCCATATTGTTGAGAACAGCAAGTTTTTCTTCTTTTTTTAGGGCTGAATAATGTATGGGGTGCTATTGGATATTTCAATGCATATACATTCTTTGTGTCATGTATGAGTGTGCCCAAGATAAATGTCACATGCACCACATGCAAAAAACATGTTTTCTTGATATTAATACTCAGATATCTGCCCTCTCCTCTCCTATTGCTTTAATATTTATTATTTCAAGAGATAGAGGGTTCTGTGACAAACCATGACTTAGAATAGTTTAACTTTCCAAGTCTTGTCATGGATTCTTTCATTTGTCTGCATCCAAAGCAACCCCATAAATATAAAAAATGCATTCCAGAAATTTCTCCGCCAGCGTCAACTACTGCTTTGATAGCATTGCTCTTAATGAGGTGGTTACGTGCATTTAAGAAACACTAACTTCCGGAAGAGAACATGAGTGCACTTAGCTGGAAGGACCATTGGGCCCTCCTGTGAGAAGCTGGAGAAAGCAGGGGAGATGAGGTGTAGAGAGAGATTAAAATTGTGGGGGAGCAATGATGGGATCTAAGTGAATCTTATAGCACAACACTCGCTAATCTTACTTAACTTTTTCTCTGAATTTATAGTGGCTCCTTGATTTTAAAATGTATGCCTTTTAGTGGTTAATATTACAGAAATTTATAATTACATTTTGAGAGCATGACTTTATCTGTGACTTATTCATTTCCACCTAATTATAAGATTGAATGGAATGGAGAGTGATTAGCATTTATTGAGACCCTACTGTGTGCCAGGCATATGTTATCACATTTTCCACTAGCTTTGGGGTGACCCATTCACTTATTTTTCATTTCTCCCATTTGTTGTCACTTCAAAAGCATGCTATGACTACAATACATGGTAGTTAGTAGAGGGAAAGTTATGCCTGAATTCGAGATGTACAAGGAAGGCAATAAAGTTAAAAATACACCTCGCTTGTAGTCAGTTAACTTATGTTTCAATGTCTTTAATTGATTGGAAATTGAATTTGAATTCTTTGAAACAATGAATTCTTTTATAAGTAGAATATGTTATTTTATAATCATTTGTGTTGTTTCCTATTTTAATCATTTTAAATATTTTTCTTCTAAAAAAAGTGGTTGTTCCGCCCTGGCTGGTGTAGCTCAGTGGATTGAGCGCAGTCCTGCAAACCAAAGAATCGTGGGTCAATTCCCAGTCAGGGCACATGCCTGGGTTGCAGGCCAGTTTTCAGCAGGGGACGCATGAGAGGCAACCATACATTGATATTTCTCTCCCTCTCTCCTTCCATTCCTCTCTAAAGATAAAAAAAGTGGTTGTTCCCAGACAGCTGAAGCTGTGTGAGTGTTGCATTAGAAACCTGTTATGGCAATTTGAAAAAATTTTACAGTGTAGACTTTATGAGAATAATGTGGCTGTTTCTCTTTAAGTAAAATGAAGTATAAATGGTACATGTGCTACATTCAAATGAAAGATTAAATCAGGTCAGTTGCATTTTATGAGCCTATTGCTTTCAAAGCAGAGCAGAGGAGACACTGAAAGAGGAAAAAACCAAAGACTTGGCTTCAACCCTGTATTTTAATAATATCACATGGAAAAGCACTCATTTTCAAATGTCCAAATCTCAGGTGGCCTATTCAGTTTTCTGGAAATGCTACTGTATACCTTTTTTAAATCTTTAATTGGAGAACATACTCTCTTTTTGATGTGATAAGCACATATAAGCATCCCCCAATTCACAAATTGGGTGTATTTCAAAAGATTATTTTAATAAATTGAATTTTGAGCTCACAGCCCTTGCCCCGGAGACAAGTTTTAGAATGATGCCGGATTCCTATATTGACCATAAAAAATGCATTTTTATCCATCGTGAGACTGAACCATTTTAAAAAAGAGAATGTAAAATCACGTTTAACGTACATTTTGTCACAATATAAGCAATTCACTTTATTTTGTTCCAACGATATTTTTATTAAGTAATTTCATACCAAACTCTGGAAATATAAACATAAAGCAGCATGTACAAGGCCTCAAAGAGTTCACATTCGGACTGACTGGTCATCATTATCTAAGGATTGCAGTGTATTTATGGGGACAATTTTCCCAGGAACTAACATGGAGTCAGCATGCAGCGCGCAGTATGAGTCTTCAGGGAGTCATACAAAGTCTCCAGGGTTTGGAATAATTGACTTCATCAATCTTATCTCAATAACATTGTGTGACTCCAAGTTCTCCTCTCGGCTCACTTCTTCCGGCTCAGTTCCCTCTACCCGGTGATCTCATTGATTTAAATTTCTTTTACATTAATTACTTACTACAGGAAACCCTAAGAACATGCCATGATTGAGAGGCGATGGCTCTGGATTGCAAATGTTCAATCAGTCACACACAGTTACTACCCTTGTCTCTCTTTTGAAGTGAGAGGAGAATGTTCTTTGTCTGGGAATAGAAATAGTTCTTCAGAGCAGATGAGGGGCAAATCCTAGATGGACAGGGACATGAAGAGTCCTTTCCATCTCAGCTGGATAGCTAAGGTTGAAATACACCTGAGGCTGGAGTGTTGGGGTTGGGGAAGCCATGGTGAGAAGCATTGAATGAAAGAAGAATGTGGAGTTATATGATAAATTGGACATGACCTTTCTCTATCTGAGAGTAACCAAAGTACTATTTACTGCACAGCATGTCTGAAAAATTTCAGGACCTGCCAGAAAATCGAATCACAGGCAGACAGAAGACTGTTCACAGAGAAAGTTTTAAGAGAATGAGTAGAATAGGGTAAGAGTATTCAATGACCTTCAAGGAGAGAAAAGAGATCTTCTGGTGTGTCTTACACTACACCTTCTTCCTTACCTCCTGAACTCAGTCCAGGGATTCGCTGATTCAGCTTATTTGTGGCACTGCTCTTGACTTGCATTGTTTTGCTGACATTTCTCTTAGTTTCTCAGCAAACACTGTTGCTGTCTTACTAAAGGATTCATCATTGTCTGCCTAAACAATTGTAAAAAAGCGTATGCATGCAGATTTTGCCTCTTCTGTACAATTTATTTTCCCTGGTTAGGCCAAAAATCTCTTTATAAGAGTTACCATAATTGAACAGTCTCCAACGAAGAAACTAATTAAATAAAAATAAGATAAAATTATGGAAAGCCTAATAAAAACAAAATGTGTCTAAAATTGATATTTGTGTTTCTGTAACTCAACAGAAATTTCCTGAACATCATGTAAAAAAACTCATTGTTTTATGTAAACTTTATTGTATATTTAGTTCCATACATACATACATACATACATTGTTTGCTTCCTGCGCTCTCTATTCTCCTCCATTGGCTAATTTATTTATTCTTTTGTTGATGCTATAATGCATTAATACATGGGGAAATCAGTGCAGAGAGAGATAAGGATCAAGAATGTTTTCCAACTTTCAAAGCAATAGAGAGACACCTAGAAAGTGAATGATAGATCAGATTTTATTACATATGGACAGGAATCAGAAGTATTTGTAATGAGTAATAGTGCAGTCCTAACTGAGTGAGGCTCATCTTGAGGGGTGAGATGACTAATAAGTGGAGATAAATAGTGACTTGCTGGTATATGTTTATGAGGCATGTCTATATTCATAAATGAGGTATTATGTGGAAAAGTTGTAGTCATGGAATCTAATACTTATTTACAAACAGAACAGTCAACTGAATTCTTCCACAAAGTATGTAATGTTTTTATAAGCAGAAGTGGTATTTTTTAAATGGCGGCTGGATACAGGTTTTTTCTTGCATGTGGGTCCCCATTATGTCAGAAGCAACATGCTGGGTCACCCACTTGTGTGACCTACACAGGTGCCAGGGAGTCTTCTAAAGGCCAGCGGGAATGTGATTGCCACTGCATTGCTGTGACCTTTTGGGGCAAGTTTACAAATAAAAATATGTCTAACTTTGTGTCCTTTCATGAACATTTTCTCTTCCCTCCACTTTTTTGTTGCTTTTTCTCTACTGCTTTTTCTATTTTCTCAGCTTCCCTATTATCCTTTCTATCCACAGTTCTTCCCTGCTTTGGAGTCTCCATTAGCAGTTTATTCTTGTGTCTCTTCCTGATCATTCCCTTTCTGGTTGGATTTGTTAGACTCAAGAAAAAAAGAGGCAATATGCTACTCATGGAAGCAATAGTAATATTTTTGCAACTCTATAAAGATGAGAATAAGAGAGGGATACAGTTGATAACAAACACAAAAATAAGGTACTACTGCTTGTAAATACGACTCTACAACCAACTAAAGATAAGAGTTCAATACTCTGGAAGGGTATGTGTGTGTGAGAGAGAGAGATGTAAGAGTGAGAGAGAGAGAATGGTTTTGCAAGGATGATACTGATTCCTTAAGAAGGGCTCTTGAGTACAAACATTTTTGAGTTTTTGCATGTTAAACATGCCTTTTTATAGTTTTCAAATTGGAAGCATGTATGGAATACACATACAACCCTTGGTTTACATGTTCTTTCCAGGACTCTCCTGAAAGCGTTGCTGTCATCATGTTTTGATTGTTGCTTTGGAAGATCTTCTATCATCCTGATTTCATTCCTTTAAATAGGATCTAGTCTTTTTTTGTTAGGAGGCTTAGCTAAACCTTTTATTATTTTATAATATTTAAGTTTCTGATTTGAGTAGTTCTTGTATGTTTACAAATGCTTATTTATCAATATTCAATTTTTTGGGGGGGATGTTTTGTGATCATTCTCCTCTTCTTCATGGTTTGTATTATGGAAAATATCCTCATCAGTGATCATCCGTCTTAATTTTTGTTCCTCTGAATGACAGGTTACCTGAATGTCTTTGTCATTCTTAAGATGTCTTAAAGTGTTAGATTTTACTTGACTAGAGATCACAGCTATTTCTATTGCATCGATGAGATATTTGGGTGAGTTATTGTGTTTTACATCTAAAAAAATGTTCTTTCATTCAGTTCAAGAATAGCATTGGAAAGGTTTGAGTATGTTTGCTGATAGGAGGATACTTTTGTTTCTATGTTATTCTTAAGTTCTATCACTTTCTTTCTTCTCGCCTTTCATCCCAAGACCCCAGGGAGCACAAGCCCATGCTTTTATCCTAGAATCAGTGTTATTTCAAGTCTACCACCCTTGGTAGTGCATACTGCTGGCTCTTCATTTTACTTCATTAACAGTGAGTTCTCTGATTGGCTGTATCCAGATCTTTCTCAATATATGTCCATTTGGGTAGACCTACTCATTCTCATGTGATTATGTCTATTCCATCATCGTTAGGAATCAGCTTCCTATTTCTGTTTCCTCTCTGCCTGAGTTTCTTCCTGTGTTTGGAACTAGCCATGCTTGGTTGCGAGTTTCCACACTGAAGGGTAACTGAACTTTGGAGTATTGTTTGTCATGGGTTCTGAATGGTTTCATGCATTCAAATTTTTGAGCTACTCAATTTTGGAGAATATGTAAAGAAATATGAATTTTTTCAGCTCTGTGTGCCCTATGGAAATCTCAAATTCTTCTAATTCTAGTTTGAATATTAGAGTATTAAACTATTTCTTGTCAAATTAGCCTTTTGCAATATGAATGATATTCATAGTACTATTGTGAGGCTTTCCACTATATATGCATTTAAAGAGGATATTTAAACACTGGAAATTAATCTATTTTAGTATTTCCAGAGTAAAAAAATTTATGAATCATAATTTCCAACTGTAAATGCACATATTCCAATATTATATTTCTATAAACTATAAGATAATAAACAAAAAAATTTTCTTTTGGACACTTGCAGCCTAGAAGAGCAATTAGTCATTCTAGCCACTGGTAAAACTGTTGTATATCACCCAAGGTACTTGCTCTTGAGTTTCATTGAAAGTAGGAAGTCCAATAATTAAAAAAGTTATAAAAATATATATTTCTCTGCAAGAGCTACAGGAATTCTGATGAAGCAGGTGTCTGGATTGAATGCCCAGGACTTTCATTTCTTACAAGAACTACAGGTCATTTTGGTTGAGAAATATATTCTCTTGCCTTTTGTATTATTTTTTCTCATATATTTGTAGCTTTCCTTCATTGCACTAATAATATTTCAAAATTATAGAGGATAATAGTATTCTATTTTAATTAGTTGTTATTCATTCCTTTAGAATGTATATTCCACACGGGTCTATATAATACCCTTAGTGTTCAGGACAATGATGTACCTGTTGTAGGCAGTCAATAGATATTTATCGTAAATGTGAATGATTAAAATATCAAAGTACCAAAGCCAAGCTCTGGATAATCATTGTATAGGTTCTTACACTTAGGATGGATTGTTTTAAATTTTTAATGTAAATATAGTCAATTTATTGATTTTAATATGCATTTCTTATGCTATCAATCCCAGGCCATTAAGCTATCAAAATGCCTGAAAATAGAAAAAGAAACATTAGAATGGAGAAGCAACTATTTTCAGGAGTGTTTAGAAGTGGTAATATTTCTCTGTAACAGTGAGAAAGCAGGTGCTCAGAAACACACATGCCTGGCCGTTCTCAGGAGCAGTGAGTACCCAGGGGCGGGCACCCTTCCCTGAGCACCAGGTGCTGCTTTGCAGGTAGCTGGTTTGAATAAACTGAGTTTCAGTCAAACAGCTGAGGTCTGCCTTTGTTTGAACTGTATTAATAAAACTAATATTCTGTATCCTAGCCCCCTTCTAGCATTGTTCTTTATGTGTGGTCTTTCCTGTTGTATGGTGATCCTTCTAGTCCTGTATCAAGTGGGTCCGAAGTGTCGCTGCCACATGCTTTATCAGCAATGACCTTGTCTTTCAACAGATGTATATGGACTAGCTCTTATGTCCAAGATTCAAAAAAATGATGTTAGTGGTTCCACTCATTATAAATCGCTGCAATTTAGAGAAAAATAATGATATTTGCCACATCCATTTCTTATCTGCTCTGCTCAGGGACTTCACAAGCATCACCCCATTTATGTCTCAGGACAGCTCTGTAGTAAACATGGGACGACTTATGTTACATAGATGATGTTACTGAAATCTAGACCACATGGACTTGGAGTGATAGTCTGCAAACTGGCATTACAATTTCATTCATTACAGAACGTGTAAAATTGTCTTTCTTAAAGTTGTATTAGGCAAATGAGAGCATATTTGGCACAAAGGCAAGTCTTCAGCTTCAAATAAAAGAGCCAGAACTCTTCGTTCTTGTCATTTAGTGAGGAATTTATGGCTGGAATTCTCCAGATTAAACTCACAAATCACCCTCCTTAGCATTTCCTGGGTGGTGGATTCTGCACCTGGATTCACAGGTATGCTCAGCAAAGTGCTTCAGGACAGCCATTCGTATTATCCATCCTCACCTTAAGTGTAGTTACAGTTCATTTTCCTTCCCTCTTCTTCTGGCATTAGAGTCCAAGTCCCCTTTCTCGATTCCAGGCTTTGCTAAATAAATAAATAGATAGATAGATAATAGATAGATAGATAGATAGATAGATAGATAGATAAATAGATAAAATAGTCTAGTTCCAGAGTGTTGCATATAACAAAAATGTCTGGCCCATAATGCAGTTTAATTATTTAGCTGTCATCTGCTTTCAAGTAAATACTGTCTCCTCTCCAATTTTAAAGCCCTTCAAATATCATGGGAATCTGTGCTCTTCTGTTTTCATAAAACTGGTCAGTGGATTATATTTCTTTCCATTAAGAAGATGGCTTTTCTGATGTGCTTCCTTTCCAATAGTCTTTTCAAGACAGAAAAAGATTATTTCAGGGCTGCCTCACTCAGGCGTCCCGAGCCCCACTCACCTGAACTTAATTAATTGGTCTTCCTTCCCCTCCTGGCCTACTAAATCTGTTCCCTTTTCCTGATTAATGAGCACAAATAACACACATGCATTCACACAGTAGCAGTGAGGCTCGAGTGTATTTACAAATAGCTCATGACTCACTACAGCTCAGCATCGTGCGAACTTTGCTTAGGTGCTTCTGAGTTTCCCTGCTGTGGGTCTAGGCCAGGCCTGCACTGTGAGAACAAGACAGAGCACCAGTGCCTTCCCTTTCTGTCTGTGGGTTATGTATTTGATACATATGTCACAGTCCCTGCTCACATATTTTTCAGAAGCAAGCATCTCTCAAGCCTTCTGGAGTGAACCCCCAAATCCAACACTCCCACAGAGGGCAAATGTCCAACTCTTTCATCCCAGAAAAGATAACATTTCCCTTTTTTGTTGTTGTTGAAGTCAAGGTGAGAACCATTACATTTGCTACTTCATGCTTTATTGAACACAGAGACCAGAGGTCCAGCGACCATCTGCCGTGTGGCTCCTTCTCTTACTGCTCTTGCACCTTGGCAGGGGCCTTTATCACCACTGACCTGGGAAGCAGTCACCTCTGCTCAATGCAGCAGACTTACATTCTCCAAGCACAGTGTCTGCAGCCTCTGCCCAGAAGTGTCCTACCTAAGCCATCAACTTCACAGATGCCAGAGTGTGATTGGGCTGAGGATCCTGGAAGGTATACATTCTCCTGAAGGGAAGCAAACCCAATGTAAAAAATTCTATATCTAAAAATAGCAGAGTCACAGTGGTTGATAAATGAGAAGTAGAATGAGGGTGAGCTTGAAGTCTTATGCCTCGATTTGCAAATAATGTGAAATTGTGATTTTTTTATCTGACAACAGGCTTAACTCAGTTTTGCTTATTGGCTCTAAACATATGTGACAACTGCAGCTTCTACTAAAAATATAGAAAGCTTCCAGAAATACAACACAAAACCCTGAATAATCTACAAAATCATGACTGTCTTCAATCTGCTAGACAGCCATGGACAGGACAATCAACTAAAAGAAGACAATATCTCCAAAGAGACAAGGAAGTGACTTGATTGGGTCACCTGCTTCCCTTGAGCAGACTCAATATGTGAACTGGTCAAGAGAATTCTGTTAAAATTTACAGTGAATTACTCAAGGCCAATTGTGGGCCAGGGTGAGAGTAAAGAAATCCTAGGCACTGCAGCCACAGAGAAACTCATGCCTTCTCAGAACCTCACGAGCAAGTCTGGAGTCTCAGAGAGTCAGAAAAGAAAAACTGCTTTGTGGTACAGGTGTAAGGAAAGGGAACAGAGGCACCCATGGTGAAAAGCAAAGTCCCCCTATACTCCTTTACTTCTATGTCTCTTACATGAAAGCAAAACAACAACAGCAACAATGTAATAATAATAATAATAGTGTAGTATTCCATCGTGTAAATGTACCAAAGCTCAAAAAGATGAAAATGTTATTTTAGCCAATAACTGGAATGGATCTGGAGAAAAGTATGCAAAGTGAAATAAACCAGTCAGAGAAAGAAAAATACCATATGATTTCACTTATATGTGGATTCTAATAAATAAAATAAACAAACAAAATAAAAATGGATTCATAGATACGGAGAAGAGACTGACAGCTATTAGTAGAGAGGGGGATTGGGGGATTGGATGAAAAAAGTAAAGGGATTAAGCAAAAAAGTAAAAAAACAAAAAAACTCATCGACACAGACAACAGTGTGGTGATTACCAGGGGGAGGTAGAAGAGGGTAGAGGGGGCATAAAATAGAAAGAGATATGACTTTGGGTGGTGAACACACAACATGCTATACAAATAATGTAGTACAGAATTGTACATTGGAAACTTATCCAATTTTATTAACTAATGTCACCCCAATGCATCCACTAAAATTTTTTTAATTTAATGGAGGGAGGTTTGCAAATCTGTCCTATTCTTTCCATTGAAAATGCATTGTACCTGTGATAAGGGAAGAGGAAGGGGAGGGAGAAAGAAAGGAAGGACCCCACTGACCCTTGGTAAAGGCTAGGAAAATGTCCCAATGATCGGACACGTCATGTGGCCAGAATCTCTGAGCAGTCCTCTGTGTGCTGACCTGAGACTGCAGCTGAACCAACATTTCTTAGGATACAGCTTTTCCCCATCTCTGCTCTTTTCACTAGAATTTCACGGATGAGCATCCTCCAAAAAGATGTTGGTGGTCCCATTGTCAGTATATACTCTATGTATTCAAGATGTCATCAGATGTAGGTAATAGACTTTTAAAAATAAATACAAGGCAATCGTTTTGGAATAAAAGAGTAACATCTACTCTTGATAACCTGGAAAGACATTTTTGGAGAGAAGTGGCATTCACTGTGAGACTTCAAGGAAAGGGAAGATTGTCAGAAGCAGATACGAGGGTTGAATAGTTTAAGACAAGTTTGCATACAGGTGCACAAAGGAAGAATTAGCAAAGTATTAATAGACCAATTTGGCTGGTGCACAGTGATTTCAGGAGAGGTGTGTGATGCTGAACAGTTTGAATGCACATTACATTAGGTCACCAACAATTTATGCATCAATGTAAGAAACTGAATTCTGCCAACCACACAAATAACCTTGGAAGAGCTCTGTGAGACTCAGATGAGATTGCAGCTCTGGCCAACACCCTGACCTCAGTCTGGCAGGAAACTGAGCCGAGGACTCAGTTAACCTATGCCTGAAACCAGGCACTCGGAACCCGTAGAGCAGTACATGGTTACTATATTATTTTCAGCAGCCATAGTGTGGTGACTTGTTATGCGGCAATAGAAAAACAATACAACCTTCCTGCATCATCTACTGGACTACCTTGCCCTAAATTCTAGAGGAATACCACCAATAGCTATGAAAATAAGATGACTATCTAGAATTAATAATTTAAAAAATTAATGTGAAAAAACATGTCTGGGGGTTGCATAAATCTCAGATGCTTACACAATGAGAATCGAGTGTAATCAGTGATAATTTGACATGAAATACAACCCAATCTAGTTAACACTCATTTTCTAACTTCATGTTTCTTATTTATTTTATTTCTTTAGCAGTTGCCTATATAGTTTCAGCTGTTTTCCATATGATATGCGGTTTCTATTACTTTACAATTCAGCTCATAAGGTCTGATTCAAGCATAGAATAACAAAATCAGCAGCACCTATTCTTTTGAAATACCTAAGCAAATTTGGGTGACAGGTGTAGAAATTGCATGACTAATTCAGAGCGCATGGGATTGAAAAGCTGGAAGGTAGTTGGCCCATAAGATAGTTCCATCTCATTCAATTCAGATAGCGTAGCTCTTAGAATCACCTTTTATTAGCAAAATGTTTGAGGACTGATATAAATTTGAGTAAGTGGCAAAGCAATTTGTCATAGATCAAAATGCCTTTCCTCTTTTCCTACAGAGACATTTAAAACCTTCTTGAATGTTTATGTTCATTAAGTTCATTTCATGGGCATACTGTGGCCTGATAAAGCATTAGGGAAACCAAACAAAATAAAGTGCTTAATAAGTTCATTAAAATATTTACTGGATATAAATTGAATTTTTGTCTAAATTAGTTTTTCCAATTAGAAAAATATATATATTCATTGTAGTGAATGTGGAAAATACAGATAACAAAATAAATCAATAGCAGTGTTTGTAGAACTCAATTTGACACATTCTTAGTCATTTGGACTATACTGTATCTGTAGCACATTTGAAAATATTAATTGATAGGTTAAAAATAAAGATATTATTCTTTATATTTGCTTACTTTTGATTAATAGTAAAATTAAATTTTAATATAACATGCATGCCATTTATTTTGTCCTGGTATATTTATGGCAGATATGGTCAGATATTTTACTTCTTTCTAGTGAGATATTTATTATCAAATATATAAGATAATATATATTGCATTTTTTGGTATTTCAACTGTGTGTGCATTTTGCTCTCTGTGATTTGACGATGAGAAGTTTAAAACTGTTCATGCAGTAAAAGCTACTGACTTAGTCATTTCTGAATTTTGTCTTTGGCTTCATACTTAGAAAAATATTCTCCATCACAAAAGAATGTCAAAAAGTCTGTCATTCCTGAAAAGTTGTCAGAACATAGAAACCCCTTGAAAGTCTTCCTTGACCTGTGCCCTAAATAGTGCCAGTGCCAATGAGCATTTCCAAAAGGGTTTGCCCTGGAGAGCCAGGCTGTCTGGGTTGGCCCTTAGGAATGGGTGACAAGCCCACTTTGAACACTTTTCTTTTCAACCAAGGTTTTCTTTCTTGAAGTCTTTGATGAATCTGAAGTTGAATGTGTAGATGTTTCGAGGTAGTAAACTAAGAGTTTTTACCCCTCCAAATTTTTTTGTTTGTTTTAAAAAAGATTAAATTCAAAATACCCTTTCTAATTCAAATTTGCTAAGTGTTAATGAAGACTTAATATTCCTGACCCTGACCCTGACCCTAACTCTAGCTCTAGCCCTAAACCTAACCCTAACCCTTTAAAAATCAAATGCCATCTTTTCACTAAAAATTCATATTTTATTATGAAGAATCATGAATAATAATTCTTAGTGAATACCTGGTATAAAACTAATCCCTAATTTGAAATAAAAAATAGTAAAACGTTCATAATGTAAGTCTGAAAATTCTTCTGTACCCAATTAAAATTTGGTATTAAGGCTAACAGGAGAAAACTACTTGAGCCATGTAGAGTAATTATGTGAGGGCACTTGTCTTTGATTCAATGATGTCCACACAAATTAATGAACTCAGTTTCCCAAATGCTTGCCTTAAGTTGGAATGTATGATAAATCTTTAAAAAAATCAAGTTTTAAATTAATTTGCTTTCTCATAAATCAAATCTGATTATTCTTATATTTTCTGGTTCTCAATTGCCCTCAATGCTCCCATAGAAACTGGTCTCTAGCCAGTAAGAATATGTCAGCTAGTTGTGAAAAAATCCTAAGACAGTGGCACACAGAGTGACATGAAGACGAGAGTTGTGAGTCAACTGTGTGTGAGATCTTCTGCGCTTGAGATTGGATATGGAAATCTCCTCCTTCACCTCTGTCATTCAGTCTTCATTCCCAGTAACTTTCTCTTCTCTCTCATTGGTTTCAGGAACCCTAAATATTTGAGCTGACTCTATGGCTTCCTGACCTGAATTCTGAATGCAGACCCAGCTGGTTATCTGCAGCAACATGAAGCCTCATGACTCATACAGAGAAAGGTCTGCGATGGAATGTCGTTTATGGTGTGTGACCTTAGCAGGCTCTTAACCTATCTTGTCTTCATGTATGTTATCAGCAAATACGCATTTATGTCTATCTATCTATCTATCTATCTATCTATCTATCTATCTATCTATCATCTATCTATCTATCTTTCATCTATCTAGAAAGAAACAGAGGGAGACAGACAGATAGACAGACAGAGGAACAGGGAACCAGGCCCATGTTGGCTGCTGCTGCAGACTCTAGGCATAGGACAATAAACAGAGCACAGAAGAGCAGCTGCCTCGTCCAATGTGCTAGATGATGACAGCTTCTGTTACCCAAGGGGAAAAAAGATAGCAATTGTGGTGCCAGGTTGGGTGGTGGGAGTTAAGAAGATCTGTGAGGGAAAGATCCCCTGAGAAAATGACAAAGTCTTAAAGAGGACAAAGGAACCATGAAGCAGACTGAGGTGAGATAGCCCAGGCAGGGGAAGCACAAATCTGGAGACTGGCCAGGCCAGGGCTGGAGCCAGCTTGAATGAGGGACCAGACCCTGAGGCTGGAGTGTAGAGAGCATGGGGAAGAATGGCATATGTGGGCTACAAGTAGGGGGTTCTAGGTTTTGTTGGGTCTCTACTGTGGATAAGGAATGTGGCCCATCTTCTTTCTCCTTCTGAAGACATTTTTTTCTGTCTTAGAAACGCCACTCTTTCAAAGTCAGTGTGTGACAATTCAATGACTTTCCCATCTTCACTTTCTATGCCCCGAATCACTGTCTCTTGCGGTGTTTACCAGCTATCTGCCCCAAAGAGAATTGCTGTATGGATGGATAGGTGAGACCCTGTGTAATGTTTCATACATTAATTCCAAAAAGTCACAGTTGAGGTAGAACATGTGTGATTTGGGATTTAACAAAGGTAGATTTTTCTTTGCACAGTTAAGAGAAGTCACATTGAATTTCCTTCCCAGTAAATCTCACTATCAACATCCATAGCACCTTGAAAGACCTATTGTAAGAACATCTGCTTTTAATCATTCTAACTAAAAAAACTTAAAAAAATTAAACCCCCCACAGATTTGTTGTAGGTCTATGAAAAACAAGATGTGTTGTGCTTTGCAAATAGTGGATTCAGCACAGTCTTGTCTTTCACCTCACCGACTTTGCAGTCTACCTCAGGGGAGGACCCATCATAGAAAACCAATCACACGGCAAGGCAGACTGGAAGGAGCGCAATGCCACAGGTTCGATGTACTGTAAAAGGCAGGAGAGTCATTGCACTGTGGGACCATAGATGGCATTTTATAGAAGGACCTATGTGACCTGACGGAAGGATAATTAAGAATCAGAGACACAGTGATCAGCTGAGAAAAACAATCCAGCCTAAAGGAAAAAAAAAGCAAAGACAATTCTGGCTTTTCTTCACTGTAGTCTTTTCTGTTGTCAAATTGCTTTTGCTCCTTTAGCCTGACAACTCTGGTTTTATTACTGTGACATCCTACAGGAGGTCTTATGCTGGTGAGTCAGGCATTGATTTATTTTTCTTGCTATCTGTTTGGAAAGGGTGACCCAGAGGAGCAGTCCTTTGGATTTCTATGGAAGTTCTCTTCTTCTGAGCTGTGGGTTATCACAAGCCATAAGGATCCTAAATCTGAAGGAAGCCCTCCCCAGGATATTTGAATGTGCTTTTCATGGTGGCTTAAACTAAATTGTTGCCTTGCCTGCTTTCTTCCTGTTCTTCCAAGTTCCGGAGGCGTTTTTATGATGCAGGCATTTTGCATCTTGCTGACATCTGACCTTCTACGGCTGGCCGCCCAACCCAAGAAGAATCCTGTGCCATCACTTACTGTTCGCAACAGTCTCTTGCTTCAGGAAGTTGTGTCCCTGTTGGCCTGTTAGTTCTGCAGCTTTCTCCACAATCTCACCTCACCCTTTTAAATTAGAAGGTTTTGTTAGAATTTCCTCCAACTACTACCTATATTTCCCACAGAAGAAAAAATTTTGCAAGTCATCCTATTATTTATTAAATCTTTTCCACTCTGTACTATATACACAGACATATTTCTGTCCCTGAAAGATATCTTTCTTAGTTTTCAGTTTTATAATACACAATTTTCCCCTTAGGATTTTTAAAAGTTTTCCAAGGGATTTTGAGAAATGTAATGTTAGTATATCTGTGGTATACCATATTTGAACATATACCCTGACTTGCTTTTAAATATGAAAGAAGACAACTCTAAGAATACTAAGATGGCAAGTATTTCAACTGCTCTAATATGTCATAAAACCTAAGGAAAGAAAATATATATTATTCAACCCCTTTACAAATATTTATGAATAATTGCCTCAGTATGAGATATTGTTTAGGTGCCCAGAATGTGATAAAAACAACACGGAGTTCTGGTCCTCTACCTTATAGTCAAGAAGGGAAGAAGAAATAATAAATTTGTTATATATCACGAACAAGTAGGTAGTAGGAATTAATGTATATTTCCAAAAATGCACGGAGAAAGCATTGAGCTCTAAGATTAGGAAATTCATCAGCAGGACCCTCACACTAGTTGCTTAGTTGAAGTTTACTTTTCCAGTACTGACAGAATTTAAAAAAGAAAAATAGCTCATTTTCTTATTTAATAGATGAGTACATATTTACTCTTGGTTAAGTTATTATGCTATGTTTTTTTCTTTTGCTTATACTACAATCAAGCTACATGGTGTCTGAACAACGTAGAGACCATCACACTAGTCAACCATAATAAGGACATTCTGTTTCTCAAAAGGGTTAAAGAAAAATTACCTTGGAAGTCAAAAGCTTGGTAGGACATCTGTGCTTTAGAGGTAGAGAATAAACCTGAGGCAGAGTCAAGGGGTTGTTCATGTCAGTAATATTTTTAGGGGGCCATGGACTTAGAGTATTTCAGGAATTCCCTTACAAAGGAAATAACATATCATTGCCTTTTTCATTCCCCTCACTGAGAAGGAAGCACCAACTTTGGAAGGCTTCTTTGAGGTATGGAAGCAGCTTACTCCCTACCTGGGAGTACTGTCCAGTTGACTTATCAGGAGACCCACTATGCTGTTAGTGCTGAGTAAGACCCAGAGCAGGAAAGTACTCTCCAGGATGTTCAGGCTGGGGACAAACTGACTTGCCCCTTGGGCCATGTTACCTAGGTCGTCCTATGATAGTGACATGCCCACGTTGGATTAGACACCACGTACAGTTCTGGGTGACCCCATTAGAAAAATCCCATAATACATACTTCTAGATTTTGGGGCTATAACATCTTTAGTGAAAAATTATGTAAATTAAGAAAGTAGTTCCTAACATGCTGGAAGTGTTCAGGAGAGCGTAGACTAGACCAGCACTGGGGAGAATGACATGCTAGCAGTGTATAGTCCCCTATCACTGTGCTCAGCACCAGACACCCATATTCTAATATCCGTGGCAGTCCTGTTTGGACTAGGTTTGTTGAAGATATTACCCATCATTTGTTTTTCCTCAGTTTTGCTCTTTTACTCTTTTTTCCTGACTGTCCGAATTCTCTGTTTCAAGGGCATTTGCAGAAGCCTAAAATGCTCTGTGCCGAATTCCTTGCTGTGGCCACCATTTTGTGACAGAGGTCACAAAATGTATTTTAAAACTTCAGTGTACTCTTGGATAGTATTTCAATGCTTTTTGACAATTGTTCTCCCTAGCTTATTTTTCTGAATGAACTTTATTTATGTTTTCTTGCCTAATTTCACTGAGTAGGATTTCCAGCACTCTGCTGAACAGAACTGGCAAGAATAAATATCCATGTCTTTTTTTATGATTCTCAGAGGAGAAACACTCATCACTGAGTATGGTGTTAATTGTGGGCTTTTCACATATGGCCTTTGTTTGGTTGAGATCATTTCCTTCTGTTACTAATTTGTTAAGTCTTTTTTTAATCATGAAAGAGTAAGAATCATTTCAAATACTTTTCCTGCATTAAATGAGATAGCAATGTGTTTTCTTTTAGCAGAAAGTTGTTTATTCTGTGAAAGTGGTGTATTGCATTGACTGATTTTCATATGTTGAACCATCCTTGCATTTCAGGAATAAATACCATTTGGTCATTGTTGATAATCCTTCGAATAAGTTGTTGAATTGGTTTGTTGATGTTTTGCTGAATAGATTGCGTCAATATTCATTGGAGATATTAGTCTACAGTTTTATTTTCTTGTAGTGTTATTCTTTTGCTTTTGCATCAAGGTAACGCTGAACTCATAGCACATTGTCCTTTTCAATTTTTTTGGAAGACTTTGAGGAGGATTGATGTCAATCCTTCTTTTTTATTTTTTATTTATTTTTTTAGTCTTAGTTATACACTTTAAAAAATTATTTTATTGTCACTCAAGTACATAGAAATCCTTCTTTAAATGGTGAAAGAATTCACCAGTTAGCCATCTGATCCTGAAATTTTCTGCCAGGAACCTTTGATTGTTCATTCAATCTCTTTAATAGTTACAGGTTTGTTTAGATTTCGTATTTCTTCATGACCAGTTTTAGTAGGTGTGTGTTTCTAGAAATGTATCCATTTCATCTAGGTTATCATTGGGGGAGCATGTATTTATTCACAGTATTTCCCTATATTCCTTTTAATTTATATAAAATGGATTGCAATATATCACTCTCATATCTGATTTTATTTAATTTTTTGTGTTTTTTCTCCCTCCATCTAGCTAAGTGTCACCTTTAAAAATTCTCATTTTGATAACCAATTCTTAACTTTGTCGCTTGTTTCCATTATTTTTTTCTCTTCTCTATACTGTTATTTTTGCCCCAGCCTTTATTATTTTTTCTTTATTTTGGCTTTGGAGTTTGTTCCTTCTTTTTTCCCCCTTAAGGAGTACAGTTTGTTACTTGAGATATTTCTTTCTTTTTCATATAAGAATGTACAGCTACAAGTTTTACTCTTAGCATTGTTTTCACTATAATTCATAAGTTTTGTAATGTGTTTTAGTTTTACTTTGTCTCTAGATATTTAAATTTATCCTTGTGATTCTAAAATGTTAAAATTCTGACTGCCACAACATTCCCAGTACAAATATGATCTCTATGTCTTATTTATGACTATTTTCTATGACAAGTTTAGGGACAAAGAAGTTCATCTTCTTTTGTCTCTCTCATTGCTCTTAAGTGTTTATTAAAGAACTCAGTGAGTATGTGATATTGAGTGTAATTGATAGTATATAATATTTTGTAAGTATGTAAAAGAGGTAAAGAAATTTTATTGATTAAGACAGGTAATATGAATAAAAGGGAGTGACAAAAGTATTAGTAAGTCTATTAGTGATGGGTAGGAGAGGTAGTTCCAATTCCTAAGATTTTACTCAGTGATGTTTGATATAAAATGTATACTGAAATTATTTCTCATGCCTAAGAATGTGTTTGAACTACGTAAGTAAGCATAAATAAAGTGGTACAGAATATATTTTCATTCCTTCATGCAGTCCACTAAACATAGAAAACAGAAGAAAATTAAGAGTCAGAGAAGGAAAAAAAAGAAACACCAGGCTGGCGCTGAGAAATGGGCTGCTGTGTGGTCCAAGGATGGATGTGTGACGAGAGCAACAGGAGATCAGTGCATGTGTATGGCATCTGCAACTACCCCACAGGATGACCATCATGTTTAAGATTTTGATCTGAGAGAATTATGTACTTTTCCTTATAAACCTTTAACTCTCTAGAGAAAAATAAAATGCAACTCATTAGTTATAGGAATATTTCACTTCTTTTAAAAATACAAAAATCAGAAAACATAATCATAACAGTTCTACCTGAAATCCAACCTGGCAGTGTAAAAAGCTACTTGAACACAATAAAAAAGTATGGACTAATAAATAAAGGCATCCACAGTTGCTACTGCCACTCTTCCAGTTTATGTCCAAGTATCCATAGTGCTCAAAGCCAACCCTCACCATACTTCTTTATTCTATGTTTCCTGGGAAGACTTTGTCTGTTTTTATGCCCATGTTTTTGCTTGTTCTCTTATTTGGGGGAGTGCTCTCCTCCTGCTTTCCCACCCCATCTAATATTGCACATTTATGCAGGTTGAACTGATACATAAGCCATTCATGGAATCTCTTGTGATCCTAGGAAGGATTAAATTCTAAGGCAGGCATGCTTTCTATTCTCTTCAAATTCTAGCATGGGGCAGAGAAAAAGCACCCATTACATAACAATGCAGTCAATGCAGTTAACATTTTTCTTTTTGATTGATGAAAATTTTGATTTTTTAGAACCTTTATTCCCTTTTGTCTTCTGCAATTAAAAAAAGTTTAATTCCTTTTTTACAAAAGAGTCTTTAAAAATTTGGGATGTTATGATAAATGTCTTAAGTTACTATCTCACAGACTAAACACATTCATTTGTCTTTGTGACATGATTTATAGACTCTTCAATATCCAGTCACCATCTCTTTAATGTATTATAATTACATTCATCTGGTGTAATAAAATAGTACGGACCTTTTGATTATGTGATTAAATGAAGAAATATATCAAGTTCAAGAATGGAAAAATGTAATATTATAAAAATGGCATGTTCATTTACATTCATGTAAAATATCAATAAAGTTACAATTGTAGTATATGGTTCTAAAGATTGAGATGAGAGAATAAATGCCCAAGAAAAACAGTAACATTTTTAAAGAAAGAGCAAATGCATGAAATAAAATATTATAAAGTTCTCAGATTTAAAATAATTTAGATTTAAAATAATTTTTATAGCTCAGAAATATACAGTTAGATTGTGTGCGTGACTATATTTTTATCATTTGTGCATATTTATCTAGTATAATATGATAAAACATGTTTCAAGTCAGTTACAAAAGAAAATATTTCTCCATATATAGTGTTAGAATATTTACAACTTATTTGAAGAAAGGAACTGAGTTTTATTCAACATTCACACCATTTAAATAAATAAAATTCAGAGTACACAAAAACCTAAATATAGAAAGAAAACAAGCCCCCCAAATTATAATTATATTTGTTCAGTCCTTTACCTTATGTCTTAGAACTCCTGACTTCTCAACTTCTCATGGACTTTATTACTGCAGTTAAAGTCTCCATATGCTGGAGCACTGCCTTCATTATAAAAACGTTTTGTCACATGCAGTTAATACGCTCCCTTTAGTCCCTGTTTCCTCCATTTCCTCCCAATTCTTTTCTTCTGCTCAGAGCATAATTATCTTTCAAGGCTTTCTTTATCCCGGTTTCCAATTCCTCAGCAAGCATGTTATCCTTAAATCTTTTCAATCTCCAGTTCACCCATATTCTGTTTTGAATTATTTTCACGATAAAGGCTATTATTGCCTGTTTGCCTTCACCAAAAACTTCGGTCAAGACATGATCTCAGTTGTCATCGGTTTCTCTCCAACATTTGGCAGGGTTGATGACTCTCCCCTTGCTTACTCCCTCCTTTTGTGTGGCCCACCTCAACCCAGTTTTCCTCCGAATACTGTAGCTGTCTTGACTTCCTTCTTCAGAACTTTACATTTGACATGCCCCAAACTTGATTCTCAGTCATTTTATTTTCCTTGTGCACATTCTCTTCCTGGGTGATCTCATTGAATCGCATGGTTTTAAAAGTCGCATCTATACCTCAGACTTCCAAATGGGTTTTCAGATCTAGTTGTCTCACAGGCCTACTCAGCGTGACACTGCTTAGTGCTCCATTCCACCAACATACTGCTCTCAAGGTTTCCATCTCCAAAACTGCCCCCAATCATTTATTAAAATCCACCCTTCCTTGAATAGTCATTTGGGATCTTAACTTTCTTCTCACATTATATCCAAGTTTAACAATAAGTCCTGCTTATTAAGCTAGATAAGACAGTCCTTGAGCTTAGGTCTGCTCCCAAGTTCTACCGTAAACCCGAGTGTTAGCCAGCGACTCTATCCCAGAGTGCTCCGGGATGAGACACAGAAAGGGGCCTGGAAAGGGAGGCTGGCCGAGCACAGCCTCTAATACCACTGACGCTGAGGCCCTGGCTGCGTGGCTCAGTTGGCTAGTGCATCGTCCCCATACACAAAGATCGTGCCAAGATTGTGGGTTTGATTCTCGGTCAGGGCACATACAAGAATCAACCAATAAATGCATAAATAAGTGGAACAACAAATCAGTGTTTCTCTCTCGATCTCTCTGCCTTTCTCTCTCTCCCTCTCAGATCAATAAAAAAGCCAGAGCTAAAACCAGGTGAGTGGATTTAAATATGGATGTTGCCAATCACTGGCTGCATGGGTCAGGTGACTGGCATCCTTGTCCTGCCTCTTTGTGCCTTTGCTCAGGGTTTCTGTTATTTCGTGTATGATTTTTAAAATGTTATTCTTGGATTACAGTTTACATTTAACATTATGTTGTATTAGTTTCAGGTGGCGATTAGTAACAGTACCTACCTTGTTGCGTTATTTTGGGTGTTAGGTGCATTAGTGTATATATATATATATATATATATATATATATAATGCATAGAACAATATATATAGTACATGAGGTTGAACTCTCTATAAATGTAAATTCTCTGAATGTCAGCACATTAAAGTGAGCATTTCTATAACATAAAAATTATTATTAGCCCTGCTAAAACAAATTAATAAGAATACAACTACAGGACACCAGTAGTTCCAAAAAAGATATAATATTTAAGAGAGCATAGCATTGGGACGAATTAGAAAAAGGAATTGTCATGTAGCCCAGACTCAGACCTTGGCATTTATAGAGAGATGTCTGATGTATACAAGTGATGGAAAGAATCCACTAGCTGCCTGGACTTACCTTAGGGAGACTGAGCCATGGAGGTGAAAAAGCCTTGAAAACAGACCTTTGTTCTGTCATCAAAACAGTGGTAGAAGTAGGTGGTCTTTTGAATAAATTATACTGGATATTTGTATATTCATTTTCTTAAAAAACTTATTTTGATTATTAACCTACAAAATATACAACAATCACTTCCAGATGGGTTATAGCTCTAAATAAAACAAAAGATCAATAAGGGAAGATAACATTGGAAAGATATTAATGTCAATGAAGGAGATAAGAATTTCTTTACCTGACTGCCAAGATAATAATCATAAAATAAAATGATACTTCTTAAAATGTTGTATATGCATCATATAATGCATAAAAATTAGGCAAGCAACAGAGTAAGGTGGGAATATTCACATATATAAAATTGACTAGGAGCTCATATTCATAATATATGTAAAAATTAAACCAGTAAAAAAGAAAAACGAATCAATTAAAATGGATAAAATATCTGAAAATATACTTGACAAAAGAGGATACCCAAGCTGACAATGCATACATGAAAAATGTGCTCCACATCATTAGAAATCAGGGGAAGGAGCTGTGACGTCTATGTGATTTCTCTAGGTCTTCCAGGGTGAGTTAAAGGAAAGAGTCAGAAGTGCAGTGTTTGGTTAGTGTTGCAATATCTGTTACAGCTGAATAGCACATGCCTGCCTATGACCTGGTAATTCCTCACTTAGCACACATTTGCACTAAACCATGTGCAAAAGAATGTCCGTGACAGCCTTATTTCCTTAATCAAACACTGGGAAAAGGGAATCATGCCCATTTATTAAGAGAATAAATAAATGCAAATTAAGCTTCTTACAGCAACAAGAATGATTTACTTAAATCATTACCTTTCACAGGGTAAATGTCTCAGTGATAACAGTGAAGGAGAGCATCCAATCAAAGGCTCTGTGTGCATGAGGTTTCATTTATATTCCTTAAAAATACAAACCACAAAGACCCAAGTCAGATGCTTGTGCTTAGGAAGATGAGTGGTTCTTAACTTCAAAGGGAATTTTGGGGTATTGGTAACATATTATTTCTTTTGAGGGGATGGTGTACATGAGATTATGTCAGGGAAAAACCTCCAGCTACATACTTAACTACACACACATCCAGGAGAAGATAGAGTTAAAAGGTGATGGTAAATAAGTATCTGAAGGGAGTATGAGTGCGTTGAACATTTCTGGATGTTTGACTGAGCAAGTAACCTTTAAAAAATGGACTTGTCCCAGTTACAGAGGAAAGTGGCATCAAAAAGTGTTTTCTGTTTTATATGTAAAGCAAATTATTCAATGAAGTGAAAGGTGGAAGAAAGGTGCGGAAGAAAGATGAAGTAGCAGGCCCAAAGGTAAGACATTTATTGGGGTGTAGTAGCCAGAGATTAGCCATTGAAAGAAGAAATATTTTATCTTTTGATAGACATAAAAAAGAATGTATATAATTTACATAAATTAATTCAAAATACATAGTAATAGAGGTTTTTAATTAAAATGTGTTTAACATGTAAAAAGACGTGGTGTAAACTGAGCTCATTTAGGTAGAATTATACCCTCAGGTTTATAAGTGTGTTTTTAAACTTGATTTCACCCCTGGGTGATGCTTCCAAATGTAGTGACCTTCAAGAAGAGCGCAAAAGTGGCCCACAGGTGTGAACCCATTATATATTCCTACCTAGCCTCCCTCTACGGTGATACTCTGCTCCTCCTTTACATGTTCTCTCTAATCAGAGACATATCTGTGGAACAGCCACAGCTCCTTCAAATATATTCTGACCTTTACTTATGTACAGGGTTCTCCCTTCCTTTTTCTAAATTTTGGCTTGAGACAACACATTCCTCTGGCGTCGTTACCCCATCTGTCAGTTTTCTTTTGATCTGTCAGTTTCCGTTTGATGAGTAGACTCTTTTCCATCCTCTGTTCCGTGAGATGACACTGCTGGATTTTCTCCCGACCATTCTGGTTGTCCCTTCATTGCTCCATATCATTATCTCCTCACTTCTCTGCAAAATTGCATTTTTTAAATTGACGTTCACTCTTAAAAGCCTGGTTGTCAGCCAGCTGGCCTTTCAGGCTGGAAGGCATATTTTACTTTTGCCAAGTTTTATTTTAAACATTGTCTTAAGGCTTTTGTCAAAATCTCCTAATGCCAGTATATAGTGTCTTCTTCAGAAAGTTGGAGTTCTTTCTGCCTCATTAATCTCCACCTACCTAACAGATTTATTGCTGTTATCCACACCTTGAAAAGGTATCTTTTGCATTGTTTTATTTGTGAGCAGTAACTTGAGCAATGACTTTTTGTTTTGTATACCTGTAAAGTGAACTGAGAAATTTCAATGCAGAAATCTGGCCACAGTTTCCTGCATCTTCTGCTAAGAACCTCCTACCCATTTACCTCATGACTCAAAGTCATGATCTTTGATAAAGCCAGCGACTTCTCATGCCTAAAAATAGCTTGTGAACAGTCAGTTTCTACAATATCATTAGCTGTTGAAACTCGGCCTGTCCACTTGGAACACCGTCAAGATGAAGAGTGTAATGGAGGGAAGTTGAATGTGCATACTGGAGGAAGGCAGGACGGGTGCCCGACTCAGAGAGAACCTGCAAAGAACCTGGCGTTCAGAAAAAATGGCAAACATCTGAAGGGAAGTGGTAGAGCTAGGTAACTTCGGATAACAAAAGACAATTCTCTTCATAGATGGTGGGTGTGTCACTAAAGTGGGGGAGTCACGGGCTCAGCTGGTGGCAGGAGCAGGGACAGAGCCTGGATTCCTGGTTCTCACATACACAGCAACTTCAGTATCTCGCTATCTACTTCTCCTTCCTTCTCCCTTTCTTTCCTTGTCATTCATGTTTTTACTTTCAAGTTCTGGGTAGTAGGTAGTGTTTTCTTTGATACTCATGCAATTCCTCTCTTTTCCCTGCAGATCAACAATAGCAACATGTACTGGTGAACTATGTGTGAACATTCACACAAAGACAGGTGCACTAGTAAACAGCCTCTTTATTTCCTGCATTCGCTCTGATTGAATTAGCCTGGGATGGAGGAATAAAATAAAACAAAAAGAAAAGCCAAGCCTTCTCCAAGGGATTGATCACATACATGATGCTGCTGATATATATTTTTTAATTCTATAATTTGGGCTTGAAAAAAAAGTTAGGTTAAATAGTATGAATTAGCCGATACAATAAGCACAGCCAGGAAAAACATACATTTCAAGAATTGCACCCAAATTAAGCAATAAAGAATTATATTTAAATTCTTGTAAATGGATGATGTTGAGAAGTGGATGATGTAAAATCATTTTTGTGTTACCATTCTCAATGGAAAAATTAAAACTAGTGTGGTTTACTTAGTTTAAATGTATGGATTTTGGAATAGCTGGTGTTGCAAAGCATGTTAACTATGTCCAACTAGCTCAAACAGAGTCAGGGGGCTTTGGCTACAAATACATGATGAAGATTTATTCATGGCTCTTAGAGTTTGCAAAGTAGAAACACAACTACCTGAAGTGTTCCAACTGAGAAAGAAGAGCCGAAGATCCTGAAACTAAGAATCAGTTTTGCATTCTTAGCCTCTGGATTAGTCCGAGATGGCTCCTCTAGATGACCAGTGGTCCAGATACTGAATGTCATGTGGTCTTGATAGGTGAGCTTTCTTTTCTTAGCCCTTTAGGGAGTAATCAGAGGGTTATCTGGGGGTTTGATGGAAATGTGGCATTGATGAAGGCCTGGAAAGTTCAAGGGTTGAAGTTCCCAGGCTACTTAAAACACAAAGAGTTCTTTGCTCATGCCTCAAGCTACCTGACTTTACTAATTTAGCAGCTTGATTCTATTGTATTTCTTCACTTTATTTCTCAGATATGATCAGGTATTTTATAATTATTTTAAATTATCATCATCTTTCCAGTTTCAGGAACTTTAGGACTGCCTAGCAATATATACAGCTGTTAACCTGGACAAAGGTGAAAGAGCAAGAAATACACAATAGTTTACTTTTTATTTACTACATTTATCTTACATATTATAATCATATTGTTATGTTAGGTTCATTATATATTTTTTAAAATTATTTTTAATGTATAATAAAAGTGTTTAAACTCTTCACAGCAATTTCTATGAGCACACAAAGTAGTTTGTACATTAAAAGTTTTACGTTAGTTTTAAACAAGAGAGAACTGATTGAAAAATATATAATAAAATTTGACTTTACTGATCTGATTAAAAATGTATTACCCAATGGGAAATGGACTTACTCAAATATGTTAATTAAATTTTATTGTTAACTGAATTATGATAAAAAGTACTTGGACATGAAAATATTTTTCTGGATTTTAAATTCTACTTTAAAGTTTCAGCTACTATAACTAATAATTTATAATATGAGATTCTTGGGGAAAAGGAATTTAGATAGCTTTGTTTTTTAAATATATATATTCACATAAACATTTATGATGTAAGTATATACATTATATACACAAACACATAGAATGCATATAGAATGTACTACTTATATGTTTACAATATTTACATATACATATGTTACCATGTGTATATATATATATACACACATATATATATATCTTGCATAAGATGTTATTCTTCCATATATATCTGTAAGAGTCCTAAGATATAAAGCTGAACAAATTGGTAAAATATTAAAAATATACATCAATAATTTACATTTTAAGTGAATTTTTTCAAATGCAAAGCAGTATGTGGCCCTGAGTGAAAAACTATAATTATTTGTAAAATGGAATTTGAATTTGCAGTAGCAGAAGTATTTTCTGATGGTTAACTCTTTTTTTAAAAGATTTTATTTATTTTTTTGGAGAGGATGGAGGGAGAAAGAGAGAGATAGAAATACTGATGTGTGAGAGAAACATTGGTCAGTTGCCTCTTGCACACTCCTTGACTGGGGAGCTGGCCTGAAACCCAGGTATGTGCCCTGATGGGGAATCGAACTGGTGACGCTTTAGTTTGCAGGCTAGTGTTCAACCAACTGAGCCATCCCTCCATGGCTTGATGGTTGGCTCTTTAAATAATTTCTGGAAGTTTTAAACCTCTCAATCTACTTTAGTTTGGTAGTTTTGTATTTTTAGGTTATTTTTTCTATATATATGCTTCTCTGTTTCTCATATATAATTTTCTCTTCTTCTCATGTAGCCTGTTGTCCTGGACTCAATGCACTGAGTATGATGATCATTGCTTACTTAGCTAATTGAACAGGTAGTTCATCCATTCAGAGAATGAAACCCACAGCACAGCATACCAAGGCAACATAATCATTTGAATCTTTCTGATTTTATTTTGATTTGGTTTGTATAACCAATCAAACATGCCTTTGAGGCCCATGGAAGGGACAATGATTTGCCCTGCGTTTATCGGGCTGCTTTGGAAAGCCCTGTGGTGGGGAATGTGGGGGAACTATTTTCAGAGAGTGACCTCCATGGCACTTTCCTTCTCCTGTGCAGTGTTTTGGATGCAAGAAAGCCTTTGGTTGTCTAGCCTTTCCTTAGAGAGAGTGAACGACACAGAGGAAAGTCCTAACAAGAGACTCATTCCTTCCTCACAAGCTCATTATTGTGTGTCCTCAGGCAAGACCCTCAGCGCCCGCCTCTGGTGCTCTGTCCCAGCACGTGCTGAGGTTACGCTGAGTACCCAGCTGCACCTCTGCAGAACGCTGTGTTCTCAATCCAGCAACAGCGACTGGGCACAAGGTCGAGTCTAGGAGCTTGTCTGCGTATGCCCATCACACCTCCAGGGGCTGGAAGACTCCTTTCTGAGTGATGAAGTTCAGTTTAAGGGGAGAAGACCTTCTTGCCCTTGATCTTCTCATACTTATTTATCTGGTGTCAGTAAATTCTGCCTAAGAGTTCCTCAATATCCAGGCTCCCTTTCAATTTTCAGATCTGTCCTCAGATTTGTACCCATCTCATGTCATGCTGAGCAGCTGTGAGATAAGACCATGCATGTGATGATGTACATGGACATTATGCACTTAGGTAAAACAGGTGTACTGACCTAAGGACATGCAATGGGGGTCAGACACCCCATTTGTTTGTCTCTTCAACAAATGGTGTTGGGAAAATTGGATAGCCACTTGCAAATGAATGACACTCAGTGAATGCATAAGTGCTCCGGTGTTGTTGTCAATTCAAGTTTTGGCTCAGGGCCCTCACCGAGGGCCTGGCAGGTGTCATGACACTCAATTCTCAAGGCATCTTCAGAACCTGGTGTGTCTAAGCCCATTCTCTTTGTCTTATCTCGAAACTGCAGTGCTGCAGTGAGTCAACATAGTGATCGAGCGTCTCTATGAAAGTCATGGAACATTCAGAATCATCCTCAATCTTCTCTCTGTGCAGACATGGAAAAAAAAGTCCTGAAATACCAAACCCTATTCCATGTTCTCCTGAGGCTTCCGGTTTCCTCCATTATCTTCATCCGAATGATCAGCTGCCAGATTTATTTACATGTCACGATCCCAAGTCATAGTGAAATGTTTCTGTTATCTGTTTTGCAGCCCTGGTCTTCTTCCCTTTGGCCATGCATGGTGCCACCATAGTCATACCTTCCAGGTATTCCTGGTGGTGCTTCATGACCTGTGGTGTCATTCATCCTACTGAGCACCGGTGACTTGTCAACCCTGGTAGGTTCCCATGCTGTTGGACACCTCCTTCTGCTGCTTCCTAGTAAAAGTAAGTGACGTTGATCTACCACTTTGGGAGTCTAACGTGACCAGGTGCATGTGGACAAGCTCAGCCTGACAGCTGGGAAACGGTGCCAGCTTGTCTCCCTGGGTCACATCTCTGCAGTCTCAGTCCCTCACAAATACAGGGGCACCCTCCTGTCGGCATCACCCCAATCTCTCATTTCTTCAGGGATCTCCATGTCGGCTCTCATTCCATGGAAACTGAGAACCCCACAGACATGTGTCAACAATGTGTTGAAAAGCATTTGGGTTCTTTGGCTATAAGTGCAAAGAGTAATTACACCTAAGAGTAATATTGTATTTAACATTATGTTATTAAATACATCATCTGAAGCATATTGAGACACTAGATTATTTGTGTGTTGACAGGTACAGGTGTTGGGAAAAGGCATACAGTTTGGTTAACCAGCAGGAAAGAACTGCAGATACTGAGTGAATTAGTTTTATGACAATGGGACTCACCAGCCTAGATCATCTTTCTGTCCTCAGTAGTCCACTCTCAAGCAGCAAAGCTTCTGACCAGCTGGGCAGGTTTCATGACAAATTGTTGAACATTTAAAAACAGGTAGTGCATCATTTCCACATTCAGAGATTGGATTATATTCAGAATTTCTTTTTACTAGAGAGATGCATACATTTCTTCACTTAGGCAGATGCATGTGTCTGAACAGCTGCTGATTTCCAAGTTATTTCCTGCATTTATTTATAAACATTTTGAACACACACCCCAACGTGGCCATAGCATTGCTATAAGCTAAAAATAAGAGCGGAGCCAGTCTTCCAGATGCTGCTGGCTTGACACAGAGCTGCTGCTGCAGAGAATGGGCATGTGATTCCAGCGCAGGGAGGCAGCGCTGTGTTCGGGGATCCGGTGAGGCACTCTCTGCCTCACAATGAATTGAAATTAAACTGTAAAAATACAACCTGCTATGAAGATTGTCACAAATCAAAATGAAGTGGTGTTGTTGCTGCTCTTTTCTTTTTAAGCAGCAGGAAACCCAACTAGTAATTCCATGATCTGAGTAAGTCAGATTCCCTCAGGTTTCCTTGGATTTGTGCTCAGTTTCTTTATTTCAGCTGCAAATGTTCATAAAATACACCTTTGAAGCTAAACTGTTGCTATGCTTTGGTCCTAGGCCTGGTTTTGTTGATCAACCACAAATAGCAGTTTATCACCATCTCGGTTTTTGCATTCTACTTCAAAAGCTACACGAAAGACAAAATAAATCTATCTATTTCAGTCAATAATGAAAACATTTTAATGGAAATGTAAGTATAAGTATTCTTTGGTGACTTCATATACATATTCGCATGAAGAATATGACAAAGAAATTTTACTGTTCTATTTTCTTATAGATTGATATATGACTGCATGTCCCCACTCTAAAATAATAAAATCAGCTCAAAATATATACTAAAAATTATCTGAAAATAACTATATATACATGCATGCACAAACACACACACAGAAAGAGAAAAGAAGATGTTTTAAAACCTACAAAATGTATGTACTATACTTGGAAGCAAAGTTAGCTATAAATTCATTTCAATCAGAATAAAAAGGAAAATTAGTTCAATTGCCTTTGTCTGGAAAAAGTGGTTTTCTCAGATCATTGGAAAGTGCAAAACATGCCATGATATTAAATTACAAAAGTAACCTGCCCATAGTAAATGATCTTTAATGTTTTATATGTAAAGAACAGATAATTTATTTGAACATCTTTAGTAGTGACTCTAAAGAATAGCTGAGAATACTATGTAAAAAAAATTCAACCCATTATTAAACAATGAACTATTATAATGTATTTATCATGTTGCAAGAAGTCATTGCTTTTTGGAAATTTTCTCTTCTTAATATAATTAATTATAGCAATATTATATTATTTTTTAAAAGACTACATTTATGAAGTGCAAAAATTTGAGCAATAACTCATGAGGAACTTGTTATTCTTTACATTTAATAATAGTTATAAAATGATTTTACTATACTGTTTATATTTCTTAAATTTTGTCAAAATTTTATTCTATATTTAATAATTGGCAAATTTTACATTTTATGGGCTTTACTCAACTTTCTGTTTCACTAAAATCTTCATTTAGTTTTGAAAATTACAGTTTTACACATTTATAAAAGGTACTAAAGTTTTACATCTAATGAGAGCTAACTTACTATTAAGCACTCTTCCTGCTGGAGACCAGACTGAAAGCTTTATGCACTTACATCATTTAATTCATGAAAGAATATTATTAATCTTAACTTGAAAAAAAAGAAAAGTGTATAGAGATTTAGCAACTTTCCCTGTTTACATAGCTCAATTACATCAGAGAGCTAGGAAATAAATATACATGTATTTGTTTTAAAGCTTGTATCCTTAAGCTCTAAAATACATTACAATAAAATGCCACTTATATTTGACCAGTTTAATCTATAGTGTAATCTCTGTGTATATATGTATGTATATATATACACACATACATATACATATATACACACATATACATACATATATATACACATATACATATGTATGGAAATCATTCTTTCCTAAGTAAATTTGTGGAAGTTGAGAAACACTTGAAAAGCAAATAAATTATAGTTTCCTAATAAAGACATTTTTAGAATGTTTTAACTGAACATTTCAAATTAAACAAGCAAGAGAGTTCAGTAATCTGATTTATGTCTTTCACTAGAATAATGTTAATGATGCATTTCTGAGCCATTTTCTTTTACACTAGAGTAGGCAAATGCCTTGATAAGGACAAAATATCACAGGCAAATGTATAACCAGAATTCCTTCTTCCCTGGATTCCAGAGAAGTACTACGAGCCAAAAATGTTGCTCATGAAAGGGATTCCTATGCTATTTCTTCGACTGCACCATCCAAATGTCGGGAATGTGGCCAAGTTACATTCTAACCTTAGGGCTTCCTCAGTGCCCTGTGCAGAGCGGTGCTCGTTGTTTGTTTGTTGGACGGGTGCATAAATGAATTCGAGTGCCTGTTTTTGTTTACATAAGTTTTCCCCTTAGTTTGGCAAGCATCTGACACAACTGTGGCCAGTTAGTATTTAGCTTTGAATGAAGCTGCCCAAATGTTCTCTTAAGCAGATAAACCAATTTCCACTCCAACAATGGGTAAGAGTTCTGGTAGCTCTGCATCCTCACTAACAGTTTGTATTGTCAGTTCTTACTATTTTCGCCACTGAAATGGATGTATCACTTGCTTTGCTTTGCCATTTGCATTTGCTTACTGACAAATGATGTTGGAAAACTTTTCATATGTGTATTTGCCATCTTTATATTTTTTTTATGAGAAATCTGTTCAGGTCTGCTCATTTTTGAGTTTTCTTTAATTCTCTTTTGCAGATTTTTACATTTGACATATTCTTCAGTTTTCTCATTATTGCTTATTAAATTTTAATGGTTCTTTGTATATTTTGGGCACAAGTCTTTTATTATGTATATATTGTCAATGTCCCCCTATTTTATTGCTCATCTTATTCTTTAACAGAGGTTTTAATTTTTAAAAATCTCTTATATTTTCCTCCTATTTTGTGGCTTATGCTTTTGGTATTACTTCTAAAAGCTCATCACCAAACCCAAGGTTTTATTTTTTCCATTTTCCCTTGAGTATACATAATTTTCAATTTTATACTTAGGTCTATGCTCCATTTTGAGCTAATTTTGTGTAATGTGTTATCCAGACATCTAGGTTCATTTTATGCATTTATGCATCCAAGTGTTAAAAATGTTTGTAGAAAATACTATCCTTTCTTTATGGAGTTGCCCTGTGCCTTTGACTCTCGGCGGCTATTGATGTCGGTGTTCTGTTCTATCGATCTGGCTGTCTGCTCTTTCGTTAATGCCATGCCATTTGATTACTGTAGCTTTATAGGAGGTCTTGAAACTTGGCAATGTAAGTCCTCCAACTTTATTTTTCTTCAGTGTCTAGACTGTTCTAGGTCCTTTGCCTTTTCACAAAACTTTAGAATCGGTTTATTTTCCTTATTCCCATTTTGATTGTGATTACCTTGAATGGATAGATCAGTTTTGAAAAAGTTATCAAACAATAACAGATCTTTCAATTATATCCGTTATATCAGTGTCTTATAATCCTCTGCAAACAGATTTTTGTACACATTTTATTACATTTATACTCAAATGTTTCATTCTTTGGTGCTATTATAAAATGGTATTATGCTTTTTTAAATTCCAATTTCAATTGTTTATTGTTGACATATAGGAAAGTATATTACTTTTGCACATTGCCCTCACTTTATGAGTGTGTAAAACATAAATAAATTTGGTCATCATATATATCTCACATAAGTGATCTTTTATAAATCTAAGAAATTCAAAAGGTGCTGAATGGTACACTATAAATTACAAAATAAATGTGGAATCAGAAATTGGTTCTTTGAATCAATTTTACTTGGCATAATTTTAATATACTACTGAACTGACCTGTTAGAGTTAAATTAAAATGCTGGCAACTATATCAAGGATGACTTGCCCCATTCATAAATATAGTATATCCTTCATTTAGCTTGGGCTTCTTTAATTTCTCTTAGCAAAGTTCAATAGTTAGCCCTGGCCTGGCCTTGACTATGATGCATAAATTTATCCTTGGCTATATATTTTCTTTATTCTGTTATGAATGGCAACTTTAATTACTTTTCGAGTTAATAGACTGTATTTCAAGAGCAATTTTTAGGTTTGTAGCCAAATTGAGCAGAGGGCATGGAGAGTTCCCACCTATTCCTGGTAAAACTTCAGCTCTAAGCTCCACGGAGAATCTCTCCCAGGCTTCTGAATTTCCCTTCATGCATCACAACTTTGCTTCAACCATGCATTCACGAGGACTCCCAGACAGGTGTTTGCAAAGTGTTCTCTGCACTGCTTCCCCTTCTCAGGGACTCAGCTCCTCAATTCCCTCCCCTTGGCCTCCCCAAGCTCCACCCGTGGACATCATCAGGGACCATAGGGCACCCCGGTTGTTCTTCCACTCCATGAACACTTTCTTTGTTGTGCAAATAATTGTTTCAATATTTTGTCAAGATTTCTCATTTTTTATGGCTATAGACTAACATTAGTCTCTGTTATACCCTCCTAGCTAGAAGCATAAGTGTTAATATATGTTTTATTCCTCCAATATTACTTCTTATTTTTTGAATTGAATAAAATTGGAACCCTCAAACCTGCATATCCAGTTGAAACCATTGTTTATGTTTCTTTCACATTTCCAGCTGTCTAGGAGGTCTAACTTGGTGGGAGGGGGAAGGGTGCTACATAGGGTGTGATATAGGGGGAGGGGGTCAAAAGGTACTGACTTCTAATTACCTAAAAAGTTAGTCCTAGGTGCTGTAATGTACAGCATGGTGACTAGAGTTAACAATGCCCCATTTTGTATTTACTAAGAGAGTAGACCTCAAAAGTTCTTATTACGAGAAAAAAATTGTAACTACTGTGTGCTGATGGATGTTATCTAGACTTATTGCAGTTCACAACATGTACGAATATCAAATCATTAGGCTGTATGTCTGAAACTAATGTAATTTACATGTATGCCAATGATACCTCAATAAAAAAAGACATTAAGTGCAGTTATAGAGTTTTATGTGTGTCTGAAATTTATCCTGAACCTAATCTATCTTGGATTCTTATTACAGTCAATAGTAACCACCTGAGACCTATTTGCTCAATCAAACACCAGAGAGTTCGCCTAAGATCTTCTTCCTCTCCTCTTTTGCTAAAGCGCCGCCTATGAACAAGATGGAACACAGGGAAAGGCAGGGTTTGTGGTTAAGAGCACAGGCTGTGGAGCTGGGCTACTGGGACTCACATCCCAGCTCCACCAAGTGCCAGCTCTGAAGCCTCAGGAAAATGGCCTCAGCTCTGGGCCAGTTTTCTCATCTGCAAATGAAATGACAATGATAATAACAATGATATGGTTATGTCACAAAATGAGTGTTCTTAAAACAAACAGAATTATAGCTACTTCTTTAATAAATGAAAGGCAAAGCATAGTAAACCAATTGCGTTTTTAAAAACATCACGAGCAGGAAATGCCGCTGTTGATTACCAAGTTCAAAACCATTATATTTTTATACCACTTCCAAAATTGGTCATCCTGACACCAAACTTTCACCACATTTTATAAACTTCATTTCACTCTGAAATAAAACTGTCTTTATAAAACACAATTCCCATGTTTACCATACCTAATGTTTTTTATTTGCTAATGTCCTTAAAACTTTCTACCATGGCACTTGCTCTTAATTTGACCTCTACTTATCCTCCAAGACACATTTATTATCAATTTTTATTTTTCTTTGTAATTGTTCATTAAAAGAGGAGTCAATGGATGTGAGGAAGTTCATTGCTGTCTTAAGAAATGGCCACAACCACCCCAACCTCAGCAACCACCACCCTGATTGGTCAGCAGCAATCCACCAACAGAAAGAACAGGACTTGTTGAAAGCGCACACAGTGGTTAGCATTTTCTACTAGTAAAATATTTTAATTAAGGCATGTGTATGTATATATATAAGACATAATGCTATTATGTCTAATACTTACTAAACTACAATATAGTGTAACCATAACTTTTATATGCACTGGGAAACCAAAGAAAACTGTGTGAGTAGCTTTATCCCAAATTTGTTTTATTGCAGTGTTTACTTCACTGTGCTGGTATGGAACTGAACAAGCAATATCTCTGAGATATGGATAATAAAATTATGAAAGGCCACTGAGTCATAACCACATTTTAATGGTATGGATTAAGGTAGCTTTGATGATGTCTATAGATCCCAATGAAACTGGGGCCAAGTGCAATTATTTTGAATTCCCAGTTGTGTATTATTTCTAGACAATAATACAATATTGTACAATATTGCACACTATGCAACAAGAAAAATAGCTCATAATATGGTATTGGTATCAGACAATTACTAAAAGCTACACAGAGGTGATTGCATAACCCATGGGAAAGTATTTCGATGAAGTCAGTCTCTGATACTCTCCCAGGGAAGAGGCTGCAATACTCCAGACGATCTGTTCAGGACCCTTTGATGCTGAAACATCACAGCAGATTTCCACCATGGACCGAGCGAAACTGTGTCTTGGAGAAGTTCTTAGGGAATAGCCTAACATTAGGTTAGACTATTAATTAGCTAAATGTGCCATCTAATTATCATTTTAAAAATTCACAAACTATACCTTCATTGTCATTTTCTGCTTAAAAATAAAAACCTGTTTCAAAGGGCCATATTGAGGAAGATCAGGTATGCTCTGCCCTTTCGGTCTAACTCTGTGACTTTGGGCATATTGGCCCTGTGGTCGGGGCCATTTTCTGAGTCAAATAGATATTCCAGGTAAGAAGCAACCAGGTGTGATACAACAGGGTTATATACCCCTTGTTGAATGATTCATAGTGAGTCATCCAGGGAAGGGTTAGGGCAGGATAATGGAGTTTAGTTCACACCACAGACTACTTTCAGTAAGTTTTAGCTTTACAACACTGAAATTTGGGACAGTCTTTTGAAATTTATATTTAGACAAAATTGAAAACCATTTATTGAACACTTACTGAATGCAATCCATTATGCAAATTACTGTAAATCTCTAAATTACCAGCATATGGAGATACAAAATTAAAAATTCACAAGTTTTGCCAATCAAATATTATAGGCTATTTTAGTTTGACAAGTTATATAGTTATAAAACACCAAACAAAACAATATATCTTACTGAGGCACTTGCCTAAACTTTCATAGACTCATCTCACATAGCTTACTGGACAATGCTGTTTGTGTTCAAGGCAGTTCCTTCAAGAAATATGCAGTCAAATGCTATTTCTTCTGCATTGCAGGAAAGGACAATTTAAGAAAATGTTTTACTCTTTACATTTAGTTTTTGATTAAACATAAACAGTTATACATAAACACAGAGACTAGATGCATATTGTTTTTTTCTGTATCGATCATGCTTCAAACAAGAAACAGCTTGGCCTGGGCTGAGTAGCTAAGTAAGTTAGAGCACCCTCATGAAACCCAAGTTTGTGGGTTTGATCCTCAGTCAGGGCACATGTAAGAATCAGCCAATAAATACATCAAAAGGTGGGACAACAAATCAGCCTTTCTCTCTCTCTTCCTCTTTCTCTCTGAAATTAATAAACAAACAAACAAACAAACAAATAAATAAAAGAGAACTATTTCATTAATAATATATCTTAAACAACTCTGTTACTGAACACCTACCTCTCAAAGGTCAACTCTTAACATTTTAGAAATAATTATTATGTACTGAAGGCATACGAAACTAATGGCTTCTTTTTCTCTACCATTTATTTGGGGATTTGGTATTAGGAGAGGTGCCTGCATTGGCAGAGATCAGAGCATCAATCTGAAATATTAGGGAACAAGGAAATGTTTACCGTGAATCCCACCTTTAGCAGTTGTAGACCAATTATTTTGAACTCTTTCATAGAAATAAAAAAGTACAAATTCTCGTCTCGTGAAGGCAATTAGAATGTTCTAGAAAATTCATCACATGTAAAAATTGAAAGACGTTATTGGGTAATTTCACACTCCTGTAAGTAAAACCCTATCTTTTCTATTAGAAACGGGATCTGAATTAAATAACTGTGTATGCCCAGACTCTCCAGGGCAGTTGTTTCATTTAAAATAAATTAGGTAACAGACTTGAAATACATTTGCTAGGTGTGTGCATTGTGCACCATTTAAATGTAAAGAATTGGAGGAAGTAGAGAAATTATAAAAGGAAACTAAGAAAGACTGACTTTATTTAGAAAAACCAGTTACAACTGAAAGTTAGTTGTTCTTTTCATAATGTATAATGACTTCCTCAACTAATAATTAAAGAAGCCATAAATTAAATCCGTTTTAAGTTAATACCAATGAAACACCAATCTGGAGAATAATTAGTTCATTTATTAAAGTGTTGTGCATTTTTTATAAAAAAATGTTTATGTCATTCTCCCATCTGTCAAGAATGTGTTGAGTGTTCCTATATGATACATGCTGGCAGGAGGATAGAGGTGCACCAGAAATACAAGATTTAGTCTTTGCCCTCAAAGGGAATTGTGGTCCGTGGGTGGACGCATCATCCCTTCATTTGACTATTTGCTCTTTGAGTTTTCTCCTACCATAAATTCAGTCAATTCTTTCATTTATTTTTTAAAATTTTATATTTTAAATACAGTGTACATTCAATATTATTTTGTATTAGTTTCTGTTGTAGAGCATAGTGGTTAGATGATCATATACTTTACAAACTGTTCCCCCTGATTATTTCTTTGTAATAATATATCTCCTCCAACACATTCCCTCCCCACTCCTCCTGGGATTAACCATTCATCCTTGCTGCTACTACCTCTCTGAGCTGTAAATATTTCTCAGTTTTTCTCATTGTCTCAGTTATAACCCATAGTCACCATTAAAAAGAACACACAATTCTTGAACTGTGGAAAAATTAATTTCTGTTGTTTACACTGTGGAAACTGGTGTGCTCTACCGCAGGTGTAACAGACCGATAACTGGTCATTTTCCTGTGCTTTAAGTTATCAGTATATTATTTCCTACTATTTGTGTCACAGCTTTAGGGGTATAAAGCAAAAGATAGAAAAGATGAAATGAATGTATTACTAAATAGTTAATGAATTACTTCAATATTATTCATTGCTATTTAATTATGATAAACTTGATAAACTTGATATATTACCCTACCATATTAAAATAGAGTTTTCTCATAGATACACTGTAGTATGTTCCTGGGTTATTATTTTTATTCAACTGACCTAACTATTCTGCCATGCCCATATCATATCATGTTGTTACTTGGTCATCTGATTTAAAATCTGAAGGTCCAATTCCTTTTCTATTATCTGTAGTCAACTTATCCCAGAGCCATCCAAGAGTGTACATTTATGTTAAAAAGTCATAACTATTTATTATCCATATGTTTAAGTGTGGGTGGGGACATGAAATGTTCATGATCCGAACCATCACACCAGTGGTGGCTCATGCTGCCCTGCCAGGAGGTGAAGGCTGCTTCCCAGCCAAGATGTCAGTGGATTGTGCCGATCTGCCAAACAAGGTTCTAAATAGAAATTTCAAAATGCTTGGTTAGTGTTCTTATGAAGGGCACTGTCTATTTCATCATAATAAATTAAATTGGAAAATGAAGCCAAGAAATATTCCATTTTATATCTTCATTGTGCTTATGCGGACAGAGACTTTGATCATGGCTGCAGTTGCTACGGGACTAAATTTTTGTTTGTTTGTTTGTTTCCTGAATCCATGCTTTCTTTATTCCTCACCATTGATTTTTGCACAGCCAACTGGATAGATCATGAAGTTAATCAAGTTCAGTCTGGGAAAATAGACAAAAAGTCACAATAACATTCTATCATTCAGTATTATGTTTTTATTGGTGATATAGCTGTTCCATACTTTGGCCACCTACTTATTCTCTTAGAAATACGTCACAGTGGGTGGTGCTTTGCATTTCAGCCTCTAAAACATTCAATCCATATTGGCATCGGCATAGTTCCCAGCTGAGCTGTCTTTGCATCTCAGTTTTCTTTAGAACTCATTTTTGCAGAGTGTGCTTATTCATATATTTGGTCATTTTAAAAATACTACCATTCACTTCATGCCCCCACTATGTAGGACATACCATGCATATAGAAGTTGCTAGAGGCATATTTTGAAATGAGTGAATAAATAATCAATCAGTGCAAGATGTCTTGTTAAAAATGATACACGGAAAAATAAACATATGGTCTGACACTGAGCCAGCTTTAATCTACTCTAATTGAATGATGAGATTTCCACATCTAGTCTTTTCAAGCTACCTCTGTGCTCAACTGGTCCCTGCTGTTTGTATTTTGTGTAAAATGCAGCCAGAAAACCCTTGTTGACTTACTACCAGATAATACCTTTTCCATATGTCTTCTACAAAGAAGGCAAATTAAGTTTTTTAATTGAATTTATAAGAGTGAGATTGGTTGATAAAATTATATAGATTCCAGGTGTACAATTCTATAATACATCATCTGTATATTGTACTGTGCATTCACCATCCCAAGTCCAGTCTCCTTCCATCACCATTCATCCCCTTTACCCTCCACTACCTCACCCGCCCTCCTTTCCTTTGGTAATCATTATGGTGTTGTCTGCGTCTGTGAGGTTTTCGTTTTTTTGTTTTGTTTTGTTTTTTGCTTAATCCCTTCACCTTTCTCACCCAGTCCCCAAGCCCCCTCCCCTCTGACGGTGGTCTTGTCCGTTCTCTGTATCCATAGGTCTGTTTCCATTTTGTTTATTGTTCCTTAGACTCCACATATATAAGTGAAATCACATGCTATTATATGGCAAATTAACTTCCACGTAAAGAGATCGGAACTTTCAAGTCTTCTCTACTCCCCCTGCTTATTGGCTGAACCATAGAAGATCACGTTTCACAGAGGACTCTACCTCTCTCCCTCTGCTACCACCTAAGGCAAACTGAGTCCCCCATCATTCAAGCACCCAGAGCGGCCTGTTCAGCTCAATGTGGAATTTCTCTCCTCCACTCTTTTGTCAAAATGGCCAGCAGAGCTTGTGTGATGACAGACAAATATAATGGTAATTTTTTCTCTTGGATTGAGTAATAATTATAATTGGCAAATTTCCAGGGAAATGAAAACTAAATATCATGCATAAATAATAATCGATAAATTCTCAAGGAAACAATAACTAAATTTAATTTTTTGTCGAAGTTACACGTCCTGTTCTCCCCCACCCCCAACCCCCACCCAATCGCGGAGCGCCTGTACGAGCCAGGGAGGTTCAGAGAAGGCCAGTGGGGCCGATGAGGTTCCTATTTCGATGGGACTTGTTTCTCCCCCGGATGCAGGATGGAGGAGCACTGAGACAGGATAATAAATAAGCAAACCCGTGACTCAGCAATGTGCTTGCAGATGTTATGTCTTTGCAGACGTTGAACTGAAGCGAAGGAGAGGACTGCGGGGAAATCTGGGAGTCAGTGTGAAAGCAAGCGCAAAACCAGCCCATCCCAGGTGAGACCAGAGGAGCATCATTTACGGAATATCGAGGTTGGGGCTGTGATCAGGCTGAGGAGAGGGAGCCACACGCTTGCCTTGGGAGCAAAATTAAAGGGGATTCAAAAAATCTCAGTAACCCAGTTAAACACTTGGTGCAATATTTTAAAACATAAAAACAAATCAATGCCGAATATCCATGATGAACAGAGAACACAATAGGAGAAAGCCAGGCTCTCGTTATCTGCCCTGTCACTCAGAATTACGGTTCAGAAGGACCTGCACGTTCTGATCAGGCCTGCATCCCAGCCAAGGCCCGTGTTGCCCACCACGTAGGCTCAAGGAGGGCTGACGGCGGCATGAACACGGACTGGGTCACACAGGGACCTAAAGCAATGCTATTTTTTAATTGCAGGGATCTTACTAACTTCCGCCTGGAGCAAGAATGGAAGGTTATTTGGACAGGCGTTGGAGGGGATGCGCTTTCAGCTTCGCCTCGGATTCCCCAGCGTGCAGCAGCTCACAAGAGCGGCAGGTAAGTGGGAGATGCCCAGGAAGTAGGAGAGGACCAGGGTCGCCATGCAAGGTCACTGTTGGGAGTTTGCAGGGGTTTTACTTTGACTTTTCCAGTGCATTATTTAGGTAGTAAAAAAGTGACTTTAGCCTGAGAGTGATGGTAAATAAGTGGGCAGTGGTCTGCTGCTATTTATTTTGTTTTGTTTTACATTTCAAGATGGCAGCAACAGCTTGTGTGTCAGTTAAAAATGTACCATATTTTATTCTATATCTGTAGATATCTTGGACTTGAATTCAAGTGTATATCTTTTGTGTCCAATAGGTACAAGCCTAATACATCCTTTTAAAAGTGTATATCATTATAACAATTCCTGTTCATCTTTAAAATTATTACACTAGCTTAATACTATACTCCTAAATGGCTTTATTTGTTAAAATAGTTTTAGATATTTTACTTCACCTTTTTAATATTAATAAAATACATTACTAAAACTGAATAAATAAGGCATTGGGTTGCCTGATTTTATGAAGATAAGATGAGGGATTGATCAGCATCGCGTTTTACCACTCTTTGGAAGTTCCTTTCATTGTGGGAGCATCTCGTTCTTATTCAACAATACATTTGAAGCATTCTTATTACCTAAATGCTTTGAATTACAAAGAGCAGATCAAGGGACTGTACTGTTGAGGACAATTACTTAATTGGCTAAGAGCACGGAGAATAGAAATGAAGATGGAAAGGGACTCTGTGCCACGAAACACGATGCTGGGAACCACCATTTTGATTTCGCTTGATAAACTGTCACCTATGAAAATTAAATTGTAACCTTAGTCACCTCCGTCACAGAGAAAGCAGACGTTTAAATGTCCCCATCCTGACATAAGTACGTGAAGAGTCACCCAATTTGAAATCTAATTAGTGTTTAATAAGCCATTTGAAATGATGTCATTCAAGTCCTACAAATTAATCCTGCTCTTTCAACACCTGTGGGTATTTTGCAACAGTAATTATTTCACAGCAAAAAGCAGGCTGAACCAGTTGATATTAACATAAGCGTCTCTTATGATTACTGGACACATTTCTCTCAGAAAGGTGTTAATAACCTCTTCCTGGTGCAAGAGGAAGGGACTTGCTGCACAGACAGTGAAACTTGCTCTGAGTGAAGGTGGTTTACTATTCTACAATGCATTTCACAAGGTCAAATGCAGAAAACAACCTTCCCCAACCTACTCCGGACCTTTTAAAAATTCCTTAACTAAGCACTTGTCTATCCATTTTTTTAAAATCAGACTTGCAGGGATAGTATACCAAACAAGGACATTAATAGAAACATACTCTTTCACTAACAGCGGGAGTTTTAAAATAAAGTAGCATTATGTCTATTGTACAACTTAGGGGTGGAATGGGATTGGTTACTAAACTGGGTTTTTTTTTTTAAGAAAATCAGTTCATCAATTAATTTGTCTTTGCTTTACCCTAAAATACTTTGTTTATTTTCTGTCCCCCTTAGATAATATTTTAATCTCTGTTCTGTACACATTGTGACTGTGGGGTAATTCCCACCTCGGATGCACCCCTCAGCGGAGAAGCAGGATCTCTGTGGTGGGGAGATGGACTCAGCTCAGCAGAAATGGTCCATCTCTGAAACTGAAGCTGTGGCGCTGGGCTATCGTTCTCCTTGTTCAGATGGGGCAAGACATCTTTCAGCTATGAGTGAAAAAAACACAAGGAGTATCCGTCATTAAAAATAAATGCTTTTAATTTTATGCATTTGTTTGTAAAAGGGAAAGGAGTTCTGTGTTCCTCGTGTGTGTTGGTTGGTTGTAAGGTTGTTGGTAAATATTTTCAGGTTAAGCCCTTAAACTCTGCCCTGTGCAGCACAGGATTTTCTCAAAGCCATCACATTTAACGGAGCTCTTAGATGCGTAGGGTTGTGAAGCAACAGTGAGTGGCAATAAATCTGGCAGTATTGTAGGTTCCTCTCTCCTAGTCCAGAATCTGAGCCACTTCTGCAGGGGTCGTATCTGTTGGCTGCACCAGGATATCCCCTTCGCTTAAGACTCACCCAAGAGTTACCTCTGCAGAGGTTTAACATATTTTGCTTGGAAACTTAATTACTACATCAGATTTGCACAGTTAGCTATTTCTTTTTGTCCAGCAGAAACTTTCAAAACCTGCCTAACATACTGGTTAAAAAGCGTTCAACATATGAAATGCATGGTGTATAAGCTATGAGGGAAGATGGGCATTATTCTCCTTGGCTCTTGGTGCTAGAAGCACCATTATATATATATATATATTTGATGACCTATTTGTCACAGGCGAGACTTCTTCTCTGCACCACTTTAGAATTACTATTACCCAACTTGAAATAATGGCTATGGCATGAAAACAGTACGTTTTATTACATTTTATTATATGGATTTCCATTTCCCAAACAGCCTTCCTGGGGCATAGTAACAAGAGGGGCTGCTTTTAATCACTAGAAGAGTTGACGGAAAAGAGCTTCAAGTTATTTCAAAAACTCTTTTCCTTGGTCAATTGTCAAAATAGTTAACAGTCAATAGACACAGGAGATACTATCCCCCCAACCAATGTACGTATGATTGTGCAGAATTTGTTTCTTTCTCCTTTATCATGTTTTTTTCTCCTCAACTTGTAATAATAACAAAGCCTATTTGAAACTTTAAATATTATTGACTTTAAAAGTGAATTAAATTATATAAATAAAGACAATTCAAAGCTGTTGCAAATGGTAGAAATTGTGTTATACTGCATATGCTCATGTAGCAATATTCGGGCAAAAATTAGGTTCCCACACCCAACATACTAGGAAGTAATGATTTGATGATACCCTTGCAAAGTATTGAAATGATATTCTACCCTAAGAGTCTGACACTAAAATTCAACTTTCGTTGGTTCCTTTGTGAACCAGAATTCTGCACCTCACCTCCAACAATCGGAATGGTACTCCGGGGCCTTGGGGGCAGCAGTGAACCTGCATGCATCTGGGTGAGTTCGTGTGTTCTGTAAGCTCAGTGGCACAGTCATTCAGTTCTCTCAAACACCTGAGCTGGGGTATCAGGCAGTTACACTGATGCACTCACAAGAACAGCCCCATGAAGGGGTCAGTGTTTTCTCGAGCTGCTTTATTCCTGGTCCATGTTACAACATGAAATAATTGACATACATTTCTAAATGCTTACATTATGTAGTGTATGTAAACCAAAATATATTACATGAGCAGGGATAAAAATAAACCTTGTCCTTTTTTTGTTATGCCTAGTGAGATAGATGACCACTTAACAATAACTTGAATCACAATTTATGTTTGAGGGTTTTGGGTTGATATTTACCAAAAAGGAACACTAAGTATGTTAGCTAGTAGACCTGAACTTGACAGCATCTAAATATCCAAGACTGACCCTTAGGCAGGACTGTATGGCTATTTCCATCATTGAGTTTCGAAAGACCCCTGTGTTAGCGTGGACATGATATCCAGGAGATTGGGTGAAGACCAGAGGCGCAAACGGGAGAGCTGGGAGGAAGACTGGAGGAAGCCAGTGGTGTCTCCCATGGCCAACTGAAGCCGCTCTTGTATGAACTGGAGGGCAGGTCAGCGAGGAAAATGACTTCTGTCATCCTGTGGTGATGGGGTGTCCCTATGTGTCTGTGCCAACATTGCAGAGCCTTAGTGAAGAGACACTTAGGTGTTGTATACCCACCATCACAATGCCCACATATAAGCAGACTATGTACTAACCAGTGGACTTTAAAAATAATCATCTGAATTTACTGTTTGAAACAAGTGTTGAAGACCTGAAGTGGGTCTTAGAAGGTAGCAGGTTAGGGAGAGTATTTCAAAGAACATACATTAAATATGGAATAGGCATTAAAATAATTTATGACATTTATTTAAAAAGTGGAATGCTGCATAATGTTTCTATACATCAAGAGAGCCAAGCACACTGAAATTGGGGACACACAATAAATAAAATGTCTGTGTACAATAAACCTGGTAGAGCAATATTTGTGTTGCTCACTTGGCATGTGAAGAGGGAAAACTTTCATCCTCACATCTGAATTGAAGGATGCTATTTTGTCTCTAGTTGTCCGAGTGGGTCTTCTGCATGGTTAATAAAATTCAATTGTTGGAGTGGGCTTTTAAAAAACTCAGATGGAACATTATATAATATTAACATTTAACATTTATTTGCATAAAATAGGATAAAAACCAAAACCAAGAGGAACGTTTGTATTAAAGAAAAAGATTGAGGGTAGCTGGAAAAAATAAAAACATGAATGTGTGATGCATTTAATACGTGCTGGACTATGTAGAAGACAAACTGAAAACATGGTCAAAAGGGAAGATTATTTTGTGTAGGCTTAGTTTTCATCTGTTTCTAATCCATGACCTTTCCCTGCTAATCTCCAATTCAGACAATCCATCTACTAACAATTAACCATCTTTTCAAAAATGTATTCAAGTATGTTGAGTCTCTGCACAAAATGATTGTTTATCAGATACACTGAAAAGTAATAGAACTCACCAGGGCTGTAAAACATGTTTATGTATTCAAAATAGAAGTAATAATTTAGGCTTTAGAGCTAATCGTACCCTCTCAGGGATGAGAAATCCAACTCCTTGTAAAGTTTCATCTTTAGCTAAATGCCACAAAACTAGCAAAAAGTATAGTTCTATATTTCAGGGTCCTCACTTGCTTTACATAGTGGACATGTTTTCTATTATTTTAAATATATAATTTTTTATTTTAGAAGTTTTAGATGTATAGAAATTAGAAAGACAGTGAGCTTACAAATACCTCGCACATAGTTCTTCCTTTTATTATTATCTAACATTAGTATAAAATTTCTATTAAAGTTAATGAAGACCCAAGTCTCCTCTTTTATGATTCTAGTATAAATGGCTTTATTTTCTTTGAGTTTCAAATTCCAGTGGTCATTGCTGGCATATGGGAAAGCAGTTGACTTTTGTATATTAATGCTCTATCCTTCGAACAAGCTATACACACTTATTAGGCCCAGGGTCTATTTGTAAATTCTTTTGAATTTTTTAACTTATAAAATATCACATTTGAAAATGATACTTTTATATCCCACATATGAGTGAATATGGCTCTTACCCCAATACATTTAATAAAAAGTACTTTCTAAAAAGAAAATTTCTGTGTAATCTAATAAGATACTATACTTATAGAAAACTATAGCATAATTAAAACAAAAATGCATATGAACATTAAAATAACCAATTAGCAGCAACTTTTTTTTTTTTCAAGTACATTTTTTTTTCTCTTCCCCCCCCCGGTCTCCCCCTCCCTCCCATTCCCCCCAGTCTCTTTGTGTTCATACTTGTTCCTCAAAATCCCTCCCCCTTTTTCTTAAGTCCCTTCCTCTCCCCTCTGGTGTTTGTTTTATTAGTGTTTTTTTTTATCTGTTTTTTTTGTTTTTTTTTCAAAGGTGTTAGAGACTTTTATTGTTGCTCATTTAACATTTGACAACTGTTAAAATTATTCTAACAACAGTCAAATAATATCTTGATATCTTTTACTGCTCATTTAACATTTGATAACTGTTGTTAAAATTATTTTAAATGTTATTTTTCACTCCAGCTTGATGATCCATCGTGGGGAGGGCAACTCCCTTTTTTCCTGCCTCCGGGCTCCTTGCTCCTGCTCCCTAGGTATCCAGGTGTCAAGAAGGGCCTCCGTGTCTGCCCTCTGGGCAGCCTAGTCCGAACTGAGTCAAGTCCCACGACTTGACTTCACAACATTAGGAGTAATCCAGGGAAACGGTAAGACCACTATAGACACCTGTTCTTTTTCAAGATGAAATCGGTCCAGCTAACCAAATGTAAAGTTATTATGTGAGAACATCAGAGTCCAGAGGCAGATTAAGACCTGAGAAATGCGATTTCTTCAGCTTTAAAATTTAAGGGAAATTCAGGTGCCTTCAATCCTCATATTTGCTACAAATAACAAATCATACCATTCAATAAATAAGCACACAGATAAAGGAAAGTTGTGTCCTCAAAAAAACGTGCTCATGAAGCCCTTCTCCCAGTGGAAAGTCTGTCTGGATTGGCAGAGGCTTCATTTCCCACAGGTGTGACCCTAGGAAGCCAAGGATGTGGTCACACCTAGCTGGGTGCATAATGTCATCCATCCGGTTTTTGAAAGTAAAAAATGTAAAGCCTTCACTTCCAGTGAAACAACCATTATTGCACTAACCCAAAAATGTACTCAAGTTTTATCCTTCACCAGCCACCTGCGTGGGCTCTGAGGTTGCCATTGTCTCCACAGAGCACTTCATAGATCCTAGTTCAACTCCCTGCTGTTACGTGGGAATCTGTAAGATCAAAATGAATATTCATCATGCAGACTTTAACTCTATGAACACAAATTGGTACGAGGAAACAGTAATAAATCTACATCATCTCTAAATTATTTGTAAGCAAGGATAGGACTGGTATCTTAATAAAAAAGTCAGATTTAATAGTCTCAAAACACATGAGTTACTATTTTTTAGCATAATGCATTGTACCCTGCTTTATAACTTCTACACCTTTTAATGGCTTAACCCTACTTTAATTGTTTAAATACAGTTTTGAATGAACTTAAAGTACCTTCCATGCTATTAGGTAAAAAATTATATAGATTTTCTTCAATATGAAATATGAGGTTTAATTTTCATATTGGAAAAGGAGACTCACCAGAGATTAGCTCTGCAGCCTCATCAACTGCAGAAAGAATGGCACGATGTCAAATATATTTAAACCATAATACGTATTTTGGCAGATAGCATCCACTATTTAATTGGCTTTTTTCCAACAAGTGCATAAAATATATAAAATCTGTAAGTCATCTGGGAGTACATGTATCACACACATAATTTTTCTTGGGGTTCACCAGGAAGTGATATTACTTAGCCATGATGTGTGTAGGCTTAATTCAGTTTTCTTGTGTATGGGTGTGACTGAAATGGACAGTTCCCATGAAAAATTATCAATTGCAACATTAAAAATTTAATAGTGGAAAATTTCAGTTTTTCAGTCATTATTTTCAAATTGTCACAGACAACCTTGTATTGTATTCTTGGAATTCCCTCTCTTAGAGCCTTACCTCATTCTTTAGAGAAGTAAAATGTCTGTTAAGAGATAAGGCTATGCATGCAGCTAGGGTTTCAAAAGAATATCAGGACTTCCTACGTGATTTATCAAAAGTCCGTAATGATCTACCTGGAGCAAGGTCTCCAGGGAAAATATTACCTTCAACTATCGACCTGCTTCTCAATTGTTGTTAATAATCATTTTGGGGAAATAATTTTTGTAGATGATTTTCTGACATGATGTATAGCGAAACATTTTCTCAAGTACTGTAAAGTTTTTTCTTAGCCTAAATCTATACTGCTAAAGGATTGTTCTTTTGGACAATTATTTAGTCCTTTGTATGACATGTGCTATTAAAAATTAATTCGGCTTTATTCTATTGACCTACTTTAGGGAATATTTTAATAAATAGCTCTATAACCTCTCTTATATAAATTTTAGCACCACATCAATAATTTTTAGTATTACTTCTCTTCATAACGTGGTCTGAAATGGGTATAGATCCACCAAATTTTTGTCACTAGTCTGCGATTAGATAAGGAAATAAATTCAGAGTAAGCATTTAGAAAGCTTTAGAAATCCTTAGAAATAACTACCAAGTGATTGTATGTGTGTTGTATCTAATAAAAACAGGACTTTTATATATCTGATCATTTAATTTTTATTTGTATTTGCACAAAAGTACTATCTGTGATGATTGGAATTTTCTTAAAAGAGTCCCTCATTTAGACCATTTGGAAGTACTGACTTCTCACATGGCGTGTTCCTCAGCAGGACTCCCAGACCTTGATTGTGGACTTCTCCTTCGAGATTAAATGCCAACTCTGTCCTTTGTTTATTTCTGGTTCATGTTGCTTATTCGGCTCTGTACTACTAGAGTCTGAAGACCTTGGAAATGTTCTCTTTGCCTGGCCGCTGGGGTACAATGAGACACCTATGCTGCAGGGATGCCATGGACACCCACTAAGACTGTGACGAGACATGGTTTGGCTTCATGTTCTAGCCCAGAAGATGCAGCCCCCTTTCACGTTCTTGTTGCTCTTTTGTGCTCCTAGCTTCTGAAGGGCAGAGGCAATATCCAGGTCCTCGTTTTATCCCCAAGGTGCTCAGAGCGTGGATGCTCCTAGAAGAGGTAATGATTCTTGGCAAGTGGCTCTGTGTTTCCCAGTGCTGGGTGAGAGGGCATCTGCTGAGCAAAGAGGGGATGAACTGACACTCAGTGGACAGGGGACTTGGGCTGGTAACACTCCTGGTCTGCTCTCAAAAATGTTCATGAGAACATTAGAGAAAGCTATTAATTTATATTCCTAAAATTATACCATCTAAAACAGCATGTTCTTTTTACAAAAGTACTTTGCTCGACCTTTTTTTCTCTTGAATGCATTTACATTTAACTGGTGTTTTCCCACTGAATTCTAATAGATGAACCCCAAGTAAGTTATCGTTCCTCTGTTCTTTTTGGTATTCTCAAATCTGTATGAATTGTTTTACATTCGTATCTGGTATGATAGCTGATACAAAAACACGTGGCAGAGAGGATGGGTAGTTAGGAGATCTTCAAGAGCTTAGAGAATTCACTTTACAGGGACTTACATTTTTAAAAGAGGGTCTTGTAATTTGAAAGCTTAGATATATGAGAAAAAATCTTCTGATACTAAGTTGTCTCTGAAACTGTATTTCATATGTGACAAGTGAAAGGTTCATTATAATGCAGAAGACTTAAAATCTGGAAGCCCCTCTAGAATAGTCAGGGAAAAGACAAATACGACCCGTTCAAGCTTCCTGAGGAAATTTGAAGCAGTGAGAGCACCTCCTTTGTTTCCGGCTAAAACTCACCTCAGCATGCCTTGAGGATACTTTTTTCTGTACTAAGTGATTTTTAAAGTCCCAAATTATATAATATCACTTCAGAAAATTTGATGGTGGGTTCGTTTTAGGCCAACACTTTTCTTTTTTTTTAATATTTATTTATCTTTAAAGGGGAAGGGAAGAAGAGAGGGAGAGAAACATCAATGTATGGTTGCCTTTTGTGTGTCCCCTGCTGGGAACTGGCCTGCAGGGAACCAGCTTGCAACCCAGGCATGTGCCCTGACTGGGAATCGAACCGGGATTGTCTGGTTCCCAGGCCCGGGCTCAGTCCTCTGAGCTATACCAGCCAGGGCTAGGCCAACACTTTTTGAGGGTGGCTATTTGTTTATGGTTATTACTGTTGTACTCGCACAAGGGGCCTCTGCTCTTTTTATCTACTATCACAAGATACACCTTTATCACTTGGAGAGACACTCTAAGGTGAATCCCAATGATTCACATAATTGTGCAGCCCCCTTGCCCTGAAGGTGGGCAGCCCGGTGGCCTGTTTCTAGTTCACGGGGTATAACAGTGTTGGGATAGTACAACTGTGATCACAATTTTCATGTTAATTTTGTCTTAGCTAGAAAGAGAGACTCTGTCGTTGGCTTTGAGAAAGCAAAGGGCCAGCCAGCTGCCTGTGGAGAGGGCCCTGTGGCCAGGAACCATGGGCAGCCTGCAGTAGGCGGGCAGAAATAGCCTGGGCTTCCCTCCCGCAGTCATGAGAAGCAAGCCCGGGAGAGGAGGCTGGGCTCCAGAATGCCGCCCGCACAGCCCCTGGGTTTCAGCCTGTGAAGCCACGAGTGCAGGACCCTGCTCAACTGTGGGTGGACTCCTGACCCTGAAAAACTGTGAGATAAGTGAGTGTTATTTTAAGCCATTAAATGTGGTCATTTGTTACACAGAGACAGGAAAGCAGTATTGCAAAGGAAATCTCTATAGCCCTTTTAGTAGAGGTTGTCTGTTTTCTAGAGATTTTAATATCTAATGTTTGCATAATAATTTCTTGGATGTTAGGCATTAGTTTGGTTTCTAATATTTTCTATAACAAATATTACTATTTTTCTATTACAGATTCTACACATAAGATAGAATGACAGAAATATAGTCATTCAGTAACATTGCATTGGCAATAATAATTTTATTGCCATCTATTGATAAATTGCTTCCCAAGATGTTTTTCTAATTAAAATGAGCAAAATATGAAAGTGTCCTAGTGGTTTTTTTGGGGGGAGACCATATACATTATTCTTAACTAGACACTCGTGGAGGAAGTTCCGCAATCCAAGTGCTTGACCAGAAATTGTGTTTGCATTCTTTCCACCAGGCTGCTTTGCTAGATTGCCGACATCCCCATGTCCCGTGAGGTCCGCAGAGCCTCCCTGACTCACTGAAGTGGTAGCGCTCATTTTCACTTTAATTAATACCGAATGCTGACATTTCAACAGAAGCAGAGAAATTTCTGATTGAGCAGCCTACACCAGTTTCCGTGTTTCTCTTCACATTTTGAATGAAGCCTGTTGGTTCTTTTCAGCTGCTTTTCAGAGAAACAAAGCAGAAAGCAAAACCACATCTCCAGTGCTCTGAGTAATAGCCTGACACCCGTTTTAAAAAGAATCCCAGCTGTGTCGTTTCATAACTCATATGTTTGAAAGCCTTTGCTGATTTTCCTGCATGTGGGGCATGGTTCTGCCTTATTTCCCACTCCAGCTTGCATGATTTCAAACACTCTGCTCAAAGAGCATTTCAAGCCCTGAGCCTGTTCAGAAACCAGGCACATGCTCTGCATTGACAGGAGTCCCCACCAGAAGGCACTTTCCTTGGAGGGGCAGGCCTTTCATGCTGGAATGTGCTCAGCCTCTTCCTCCTCCCAGGTTCAAGCTGCTTACCACCACCCAGCACTAGGGCTCTGAGGCAGGTTCTAGAGAGCGACCAGGGCTGCTATCAGGAGCATGGCTGTGTGTCCCAGCACACTTACCTCTCTGTCTCAGAAGCTACCTGGCAGGGACATGTGTCAGGGGCAAGTCCCCAACACTGGAAGAAACATGCAGATGTATGATTTCCAAAGGAATTTCTGTTTTCTGAGGACCCACACTCTCCAGCTGTGCAAACCTTTAACTCTCCCTTCACTGATGTGCCTGGATGAAACCACAGAGCTGTTTTTTTTATATTAACAAAAGTGCTTCTGATTTTTATGGTTTTCCATTTTTTTGCAAACCAATGATACATTCGCAGATTAAAAACTGTGCCATCCATAATATTCTTCCATGTTTTGCTACTTCCTTCTATTCTTTTACATGCAGCGTATTAGTTCTCACCAGATTCTGCAGCAGGATGCATTTCATATACAATTCATTTTTCCAAAGAAATCATTAAAGTGTTTATTTATGGTCTCACAATATAATATAAAATCAATATAAAAATTTATAGTTTGAATTAGAAGTTAGCGTTGAAGGAAGTAATGGGTCACAGAAAAAAAAATTGAAAGTCAATCCACTTATATCTTTAGGTTATTCTTAGGTAAAAATGACTGTCACTTGGTAATTCGGAGAGGCATGTGAATATGCACTTATCAAAATTATTCTTGAAAAAATATTTTTCAATAAATTATTCAAGGTTTATAACATCTTAAAATATCTTAAATGATATTTTAATGGTAATGTAAGAAGATAAGGAACAACCGTGAAATCAGGAAGGCTGCTTCTTAATCTACTTTTCTTTCCATGTACGCTTACCTGCAGGGACTTTCGAGGTAAATTGAAGTTCACCTATGGATTTCTCCTTCTCCTTCCAATACAGAAAATTATATTCAGAAATATTTACCATCTGCCAAATGTACACCTCAGTTCCAGACCTCTCCCTGAGGCATTGCTCTCCGTACCTACGGACTTGCTTGAACCCTCCATGGGGATGGGTAGTTGAGGTCTCAGTCCTACCACGTGCGAACAACCCAGACCTCAGCACGACACTGCCCCTCCCTCAGCAGCATCCGCTGGTCCTGTATACATACCTGTGCCGCCACTTTTTTTTTTGACTGTTCATGCTCACGGCTTGAAATCATATTTGACTCATCACTTCTTTTCATCCTTTAAATCCAAAAGTACTAGGAGATGTTTAACGAGAATATATTCAGAATCTGACTGCTTGGTCCTGCCCCAGCTGGTCCTTCCTCCGCCTCCCAGGGATTACCACCTTAGCCTGCCCCCCCCCCCCCCCCCCCGTTTCCAGCCTCCTCCCCACCCCCACACCCTGCACAGATCCTTCCCAACCCAGTTTCCAGCCGGATCCTTTGAAAGATGAGTGCACCAGACACCACTCCTTTTCAAAAAAAAAAAAACAGCTATGGGTTCTCATTTAACTCTAAATAGATGCCAAATCCCTTCGGAGGTGTGGGGAGCCTGCGTGCCCTGGGCCCCCAGCACCTCTCTGACGTCCCGTGCTCCTCTCCTCGCACCGCAGCTCTCTGAGGCACATCCACCGATGCCTTATTCTTCCTGGAGGTGCCAGGGAGGCTTCTGCCCTAAGGCCTTGGCACTGGGTGGTCATTCAGCTGAGAAAGCTGTCTCCCTGGACATCACCTTAGCTAGGTCCTTTCCCTGCTTCAAGTTCATGACCAAATGTCATCTTTTCTACAATGCCTTCTGTAACCACTTTATTTAAAATTTCAGCTGGATTTCTTATTCCTCTTTCCTGCTCCACAGTGTTGTTTTCCAATCCCATTTCATTTGTCTTTGAATGCACTGCACAATTTATGTATGTATGTATGTATGTATGTATGTATATATGTATTTACAATTTATTTTATGTATGTACGTATTTATTTACTTATCTGTTTATTTAGTGTACTTATTTATTTTATGTCTTCTGTCCACCTCCCTCACTAGAAAGTAACCACAGAAGTATCCATCTCTTCTATGCTAAGTGAAATAAGCTAATCAGAGAAAGACAAGTACCACATGATTTCATTCAAATGTGGAATCTAATGAGCAGAATGAACTAACAAGCAAAAATAGTGACAGACTCATTGATAGAGAGCAGGCTGACAGCTGTGTCCCTATGTCGGGGGTGGTAGAGGGATTGAGCAAAAAAGAAAAAAGGAGAAACAACTCACAGACAGGGATAACAATAGGGTGATTGCTGGGACAGAGAGTATTGGGGAGAAGTGGTGATGGACGGAGACCTGACTTGGGGTGGTGAGCACACAACATAGTGTACATATGATATGTTGTAGAAGTGCGCACCTGAAATCTGTATGATTTTGTCAACCAGTGTCACCTCAATAAGCTCAATAATAAAAAAAAAAGAGCATCGATCTCATTTTGCGTCACAGGCCCCACTAAATTACCTGCATGCAGCAGGTCTCAATGGCTCATTCAATACTTAATGAACATACACTTTTTCATAGTGGTACTGAGTTATGAGGATGAGAAAATAAAACAATATACCCACTCACGGTTGTGAATATTATTTTGGGAAAAAAACTCTCCTGTGTATAAGTCAATTATATCTCAGTGTAGCTGAATCACATATCTCCAAAATAAAACAATTCTTTTCCAATCTTTGTTCTGGACAAATGACTTTGTTTCTGCAATTTTTTTCTTTCCTCGCTCTCCAGTTGCATCCCATTCTATTTCTGTGTTCTTTCTGGGTTTCTGAGATGTAGTACTTTCGGCTGAGTGCACGATTTCCTGTGTAATAGTATTGTACACTAACAGAGGGCACAGCCAGATCCTGTGCGGCAGAGCCCGCGCGTCCTGAACCAGCAGCAGGAAGGCGAGAAGGCAGCAGAGCCCGGGTTGGGGCGGGATGGCTTTATTTAGAAGGTCGAAAGTCCCAGCAAAGGCATGGGGTGGGAGGTCCCAGGGGTTGTTTTGGCTCCACAGGGGGGGTCATCTGCCGCCGTTTGAGTCCATGAATGAGAGCGTTGAGTTGCCTATAACGAAGCGGCTTAAACACAGATTCCACGTTTTCCTGGCGGAAGGATTCCAAACCTCACTCACGACCACCGGTTTTTGGAAGTGGGGTGAAAACTTGAATGTCTGTGAATGTGAGGAAATTCGAGAGAACTGGGCAACTGTAAGGAAGTCCGTACATTTGTGTCAGGTTAAACCAGTTTCCCATCTGCTCTTGCAGACACACTCAAATGAAATTGTGCATTTGGTGGGTTGTGCATTTGTGAATTAGAGAGAATCTGTGATGCTAGAATACTAGAGAATAAAAATAGTGATATAATTGCAAAGAACAAACAGGAAATACACATGTCACAAATGTATAAATTAGTTAGCTTAAAGCCTTTACTAGGCAAAAGTCTAAAGCAATTATCCACATGGTGACTACTCGCAGAAAATAGTTCTGACGTGAAAAGAAATTAAGCTGCCTAAATAAAATCCGTATGAGTGAGGGAATATCCTCTTATCCAGTCATTTCTGCAGGAAAATAAGAGACACGATGCGTGTTGGAATTCATACGTGTGAGCATCGGAGTCTGTGCGCACCTCTGCCTGTAGGACAAGCTCTTCTTACTTCAGTGGAATCGCCAGCTCATAGTTTCCCAAAGAAAAGAATTCCAGCTCCTGAAAGAATTGCTAGTAAAATGTTGTCATGCCATTTCCAGAACTACCAATTCCTTACATGGGGAACTGGTGATTTAAAAGCTGTAACCTGAAAGTGTCTAAGTAGCCATTGACATACTTAAAGAGAAGAGCTAGAAAGCTTACACAAAGAAGGTGACTTTGCTGGAAATTCTCTTGGGGAGACACGGATGGTTCTAAATGCCACGATATTTTTCTGATAAAAACAAAAATCTCATGAAGGTTTTGGAATTAATTTTAATATATAGTAAGAACAATAAAAACATATATTCTCAGCATGAGTAAAAGAATGGCAGAGTTTGGAGAGAAAAATAAAGACTTGAAAAATAACAATTTTTGATTCAAGTACCAGTACCACCACCACTAATCAATTTTGTAACTTGGACAAAATGATTCACTTTTATTATTTTTTAATTTTAGAATATAATAATATTAAATCTAAATGGTTAAAATAAAGAGTAAGTAAAATAAAATTTATAAAACACCAAAAAAAGGATAATATCAGGGTGCGAGTTGCTCTTTGAGCTTCACACTCAGATTTCATCCAACATTCTATGGAAAGTGGAGTGAGAATTTTTATTATGATGATTTTATTCTGATGGGGAGCAACCAAGCTTTGCTTTGCATTATGAATTTTAACAAAAATGTAAGACCAAGAGCCAATTTCAAATATTCAAAAAATGTATCTTATGAATGTTGAAAATAAAATGAAATTGAGTTCAACTTCCATGAGCAAATTTGCCTGCCTTCTGCAGTACATGTTTAACAGATGCGCATTTGTTTTTTAAATAAAGTCATTTTAACTGCATTGGTTAGAAGCAACGACAGCATATTTTGAAACGTTGTGATTGTTGACCTCCCTGCCTTCCCCTGATTTGTTAGAGAACACTTCCTACATTTGATTCAGGAGGACATGTGTTCTAGAGGGCTGGGGAGATGTTCACGCACACGGAACATGTTTTCGAGTAAGAAATTCCCTGTAAAACATTTAATTAAAAATAATGACCATGCATGAGTTGTGAATTTCATGAATTGAACTGGTCATATTATTCCAAATATGATACATATATCAAACTGGTCATATTAATTCCAAAGTAGTAAAATATACCAATTATATGAATACCTATTCTTTTTTCTTCATCTGTGGACATTTTTTCATTGCTTTTAGAGAGAGAGGAAGGGGAAGGGAGGGAGAGAGAGAGAAAGAAACATTAATATGAGAGAGAAACATCGATCGGTTGCCTCCTTCCAGTACCTGTCCTGACTGAGAATCAAACCCACAGCCTTCTGGTTTCCCAGATGATGCTCCAACCTAGCAACCCGGCCAGAGCACCTGTTCTATTTTTAATGCACACACTTGTTTATGACATAAATCTAACTATATACAAAGATGATATTAAGACATTGGTACCCCACAGATATTAGACTTTGCCAGTGTCCGTAATTCATTCTGTCTCTTCCATTTTTTAAAGAACCAGGCCTAATACACTGCCATATAGGGAACTTGTCCAGACTATAATGAAGATTAGACACATGGGAGAAGCTGCTATCCAAAGGATGGCAGTTGGATACAGAAAACTACTGATGGAGCCAGGTCTGCATGCAGTAGAGCTGGGGCTTGGAAATCCACAGGCTCTCAGCATCTTTGCTAATATTCATATTTTCCCCCCTCCGCTCTTGGGAAAGTAATAAAATGACCATTCACAGAATGTATTTGTCAGCGCAGCTGTATTTGAGGAACTTTTTCTTTTTTCTCTTTCTCACAGAAGCAAATTGCTCCTTTTAAACATGCTTCTCTGGGCTCCCACCCTGGATGCATTGAAAGCATATTGATTATGCCCCACGCAGCTGCCAGAAGCAGCCGCTCCCTCCTTCATGTGGCTTCCTTCCCTCCCTCGCCTCGCTCTCCCCACTTCGCACTCCCCACACTCAGCAGCCCTCATTCCCCTTGTTAGAGCACTCACCCTGTTGTGCCACATTATTGGATTTATGTCCCTCCCACAGAGGTTTGGACACTTCAGGGCTGAGTCTGTGTTTGTGTGTATTTGTGTTTCTGGTGCATCTCTGTGGCTCGGAATTACCCCTGACAGGTCTGACCTGTGTGAGATGTTACTGTGACAAGGAGTGTGGGTCCCACATCACAGATGGCACCTGACCCAGATTATCTTAATCTCGCTGAAGGGATGAAAGTGAGGATGAATGACTACCTAGCAAACAGACTAAGATGAGGACAAGTATTATCTAAATTTTAAACAAAAGGAGTCTGAGGGTATAGGGTTTATCGTCTTGCACTTTAGATTTGTGTAAGTGGAAACAGAGAAGTTGTGTAAACCTTCAAACTCAGGGTCCTCAAGTATGCAGTCAAGACCATAACAGTGCTTCCCTTATAGAAACATTACATGTCAAGGGAGATGAAATACATAAATCCTTGAGGCTAGAATCCAGCCAATGTTTAAATATTAGTAATTATTATTTTATGATTTTATTTAATCTTTTAAGATATCCTTAAGTATTTCTTTTAATTATATTCTAAGAATTCCTCATCACTCTACTCAAGGATTTTTTAAAAGAAGAAAAATTGATTGTCAAAAGTTGAGACTGCCCTGCCGAATTCAGAATTTCTTAACTCTTACAGTAGGTTTGCTCAGGCTTTGAAAGAGTTTAAAAACAATCCTATCAAAGTGTTTCTCTAAAGCTGATGGTGCTCTCATTCCTGCATGCAGATGCATTGGGGCAGAGATGCGACTGGGTCCCAGGGTATGGCTGGAATGAATATGAAAAGCATGGGCACTATCTGTGAGCGAATCCATGTTGTGAAACCTTGTTGGCTGGGAAGGCTCCTGCCCCTTACAGACACTGACAGCAAGAGACCCGCTCACGCAGGGGTAGCTCTGGAGTCTTCCTCTCCACAGCTCTGCATCTTCAAGTCCGTGACATGTGCTGAGATCCATGGCCTCCGATGAGCACATCACTTCATCCCCGTGTATCCTGATTTCCATCTGGTTGATTAGAAGCCACCTCATTAAGTTCAGTTCTCCCACATGGCCTGGTACTTACCAGCAAGATGTCTCACCATGTAGAATTTCTTAGGACCATCCAGATATCCCACACAAACCCTGCTATATCTTATGAACCTGTTAATCACACACTAAAGATTCCTCAATACCATTAAGGATGCTTCAGATGTTATTTCTGGTTTAGAGGAATGAACGAAGATTTGATAAATGAGGAAGGAAAAGAAAAAGCACCAGATTTGGACTTTAAGGTTGATATCTTGGGGCAGTTTTCAAGCATTCCACTGTAGAATCAGACTCTTGGGACAGATAATGAAATTTTCATGTCATCTCGGGATACACGCTCTGATTTTTTAGTTCCTCACCCAGGCAACTTACTAAGTGCATTTCATTTTGTATTCCACCTGAAGTGCAATTATTCTATGCTCCTTAAAACCCATTCTCCACAAAGAGAGAGCTATAATGGCACTGAAGCCTTTGAAAGTAAAGCCTTATTTGCTTACCATAAAAATAGACCAAAATTAAAAGTTAGAAAAACTCTTTTAAGGCCATGCATTCACCCTTGGTAATGCCATTTTAAAACCTGTATAAAATGAAGTTCAACTTAGTCCAATATACGATCTCTACACAGGTCACATTCCCTATGCCTCGGACGCTTTCCAGCACCCTCCGCACCCGCCGCCCCAAGCGTCCACCGTCTCTCAGTTTAGATTCTCTTATATCACCATAGAAAACCTCGAGATTTGAAACTGTGAAGCCTCGTTGTGTTACCTGCTAGTGTTCTCTCCATCGTCCTCTGTTTTAAATGTACTTATCTTTATCCATGAGCATCCTGGGAGCTCCCGGAGGACATAGACAGCATGAGGCTTAGTCCCTGCCGGCCTCCTGTGCATCGGATTTGTCTCCAAACAGTAGGTTTCCCAGGAAATATTCATTAAGTCATTGACTGAGTGGGTGTCTGTTACACACTTTATTTATTTTATTTATTTCTAAGTATTTTTTAAATTGTTCAAGTACAGTTTTCTGCCTTTTACCCCCATCCCAGCCCACCCCCCACCCTCCCCACCTCCCTCCCATTTCCACCCGCCTTGTTATGGTCCATGTGTCCTTTGTACTTATTCCTGCAAACCCTTCCCCTTTGTTACACACTTCGGAGCACTTGCAAGGTATTAACATTTGATACGAAGGTGAAAGGTAGTGGTGGAGTTTATCTGACATTGTTACCATCCAAATGATGAGAAGGATCTTTATTTTATTATATTTCATTCAGTTGGTTTAGTGATTTAATTAAAATTCATTTACCACTTTGCCGCAATGCCTTTATGTCTAAGAAATTTGCTACAATTGATATGCACAGGCAATGAAGTATTTAAAGTAGAATCTTTATCTAAAAATACCTCTTATATTTTTGGCCATTTGCATCTTTTAGTAGTTATTTCCATTAAAATGTACTAAAAATGGTGATCTACATGTTAACAAAGGATAAGAATAATCTAATTAAAGTGAGAGAATTAATAAACTGGTGGAAATGCAAAGAGGAATAGAAATTGAATCTACTGCCATCATAACTTTACAATCAGCTGAACAAATCAGAGGATGTGGCTTCTTCTGTGATTCATTTGAATGTGTTCATTTCCTGCATTGATTTCTGGAGAGTAAGGAGACTGGTCAGACATCAATCAGGGGGTAAGCAGGGCCCAGAGGAAACCAAGTTCTCAATCAGTGATAAGTTGTAGCAGATTAATAACAGAAATGAAGATAGGGATGAAGCTCAGGTAGATAAATTTCAGCCACATCGAATATTCCACACAGATGAACAGAAGTAGGGTTTTTGCTAAAATGTATTGTTTACCGATGCATGGGTCTCATTCTAACTTTATGCCAGGCAAGTGGCCAATGGCTCAATTTGCTCCCATCTCCATTCTATTTACACCCACAAACAGTGAAAAAATGAAAGTTTTAAAATAAAACCAAAGAGATGGGGGAAGTTTACAACTCAGTGTGACCTATAGCAAAGCTTGCTTAATCTTGCCTTTGTATTTATTTTTGTCTGTGTTCCTTCTGCATTTTTCACTATCCATTTAAAAGCACTCTTTGTACTAAAAGGTGGGAAAGTGATCTAAAAAGATCCTGTCTTAAAATATAGTAATTTTTGAAGGTCATCTATTCAGAAGACCGTGTTTATAACTTACAACCTTTTGTTTTCAACCACACAGACATGTATCCTCTGGCCAAATCAGAGTCTTGACTGTGAAGTTCGAAGATGTGGGAAAGACAGAAAGAATAGTACTGGACTTTGGAAGGACATAGCGCATGCTTGTCCATGACTCTTCTAAAGTAAACACTAAGATGCACATATAAGCAAAAACTGTATAACAAGTAAAAGGATTGAGTTAATAATTTAAAAACTTCTCACAAAGAGTGCTTCAGCCTCAAATGCCTTCATTAGCAAATTGTTTTATATATATATATATATACATATATATATCATATCAATTCTTCACAAACTTTATTGAAAAAATAAATAAATAAAGAGGAGGTTATTACACTTTACCAAAACCAGACAAAAATATCACTGTAAAGGAAAACCCTCTAGTTATCAAAATATTATATTCAAAGTTCTCTCAATATATCATGTCATATATATCTTTGAGAAAATACTAGCACACTGAATGCAGAAAGACATAAAAAGATCATGCAGAATTAGTAAGTGGAAATTATTGCAGGGGTCTGAGCTTGCCATCATTTAAAAATGTATTGATGTAATAATACACATACCATTACAATGAAGGGGGAAATGTGATGATGTCAGACACACAAAAAATCATTTGACAAACTTTAACACCTCGTTTCTATAAATGATGTAAAATGACACATGAGCAAATCTATAGAGGCAGAACTTACACTGGTGGCTGCCTAGATCTGAAGGTTGGGAGGTGGCTGTTGAGTGAAAACCCCACGTGAAGTGAAGGCAGCTTGTTGGAGGGAGGTTTCAACAGTGGACACTTCACTGTGGAGATGGAGTGACTCTCCGGGGTATTTGTGTAGCAAATAGGAAGAGAAAAAACTATGCAACTCAAATGTTGTAATGTAAACTACTTCATAAGATGGGAAGACTCTCCTAATGTATTTCAGTTGCCATATTAAATTTGGAATAACACAGAAGATATGTAAGGGCTTTAATTAAATTGGATAAATCTCAGTCTGAGCAAATTCTCAAATGACACGATGTTTATTTCCCATTTTAAATGTTTTTTCTATATAAGACTCAGAATCTTTGTTTTTATTTTTAAGGAGAAAAAATGCCTTTACTCAGCATCACAGTTTGCTTTATTTTAGTAAACACAACTTAATGTAACCCTATAAATATCTAAGAAAAAATATTTTTCAATCTACATAAATTATAGAATGTTTAACTTTGGCTTCATAAAAGTAAAAAAAAATCTAAGTTTATTAAAACAATTACTATTTAAATATATATTCATATAAAACATATATATTGTAAGAGCAGTCCTACTTTTTATTTATATTATATTGTATGACATGTTCCTTTATAATGGTTAATAGAATAATGAAATATAAAAATGGTAGGAATGAATCTCTAAAGCTATTCTGTTTATTTCCAATATGTAATTCATTGAAATACTAAAGAACAAAGATAGTTTAAACCACAGATTAAAAAAATTAACATCCTTTATGTACTTTCATCTCATATACAAAACATTTTTTGCTTTTGTGTATTCATAATCACCAACAATAACTCTCTAGAACTAAACAAATGTAGTCAGTAAAAATTAACTTCAATGTAATTAGATTTGCAGTAATAAAATGGACCAGTGTTTTGTAAATTTAATGGAATGATCATATTATGTGATGCAAGACATTCATTACCTTTATTTGAATGTTTATTATATTTCTAAAATTATGCCTTTATAAACCTGCTGGGTGGAAGCAAAATAAAATTTATTTTTTATTCCTTTAAAGGGTGAAACTAAACCATCAAAACTAACATCAACAACCTACAATCAAATGTGCTCTAATTTTCTGGTATTCTAGCAAAATTCAGTATGTTCTTTTATGATTTTCTGTTATTAGAATGCATCTCCTGAACATATTTGTTAGTTGCTACCAGAGTGCCTAATATGGTGCTTAAATATATCTTAGCCAAGGAAATAGGTTTTCTGCATGTTGGGAACCTTGGTCACATTTTGCCAATGGTTAAGTTTCTCCAACTAATAAAAACAACAGCGACTTTTCAATGGAACAGTTACCCACAGCATGAGGTCATTTGAATTTAGCATAAACTTCTTACCATAGTTCTGAAAATAAGACTAAAGGGAATTTGCGTTGGACAGAGAAATGTAGCCAGTTAAAAATGCTCAAAATATTATGATATGGTTTATAAATTCCTCTTAAAATTTTGATTTCTATTTAAGTGGATAAGAAAATTTTTATCTAATCTCAGAAGCTCTTCTGCATCTTATAAAATCTTGTACATGGCAAAGCATTTTGGAATTATCCATTTATCACATGGATTTGAAAGTCTTGCTTGGCTCATGAACCTTCTCTTCTAAACAGACAGCAGGAACCGTGCTCTTCCACTGTTAGATCCCAAGTATTCAGCACAGTGTTTTTGGCAGACTCTGCTGGACAGGGTCTGCAACAGGCAAATATTTAGCTCCAATAATGTTTGTTTAAAATATAGTGACTCTGTTCATTACCTCTTTTTTTGGCATTTTTAAGCTATGTTTTGGAAATACCCTAGAGTTTCTAAAATAATCCTGGTTTTGTTAATGGGTAACTTGATTTGTACACAGAATTTTATTTATCTTTAGTACATAATACTTTTATTTGTGCTTGATTAGTTGAATATTTGATTTTCTTAATTGCCTAGAAGCTAGTAAACTCAAAATTTAGGTCAAACAGTACTACCTTGGAGAATAATTATTTTGTTACATATCTGTCAATGTTTGACTTGTTCTTTTTCTTTATCTTCAAGAAAACTTATTATCAGAATACATATGTTTACAAGTATGAGATCCTGCTAAAATTTTGACCTACTCTTAATAAATCCTTACCAAAACTACATTTTGATTTTGTAAGAAAACACTTTAAATTTTATACTTAAGAATTTTGCTTATTTGTGGTCACCAGATATGCTCTTGCTATTTTAGAAAATACCACATGTGACTGGCATCATTATTCACACTTGATTAATGAGAAAACTTCAGTTTCCCTAAGTAGTGAAGAGTCCTCAAATCAGAGGACTGGTAGGTGCCAAAGCTACAGTTGAAGCCCACATCTGGGTGCCAAGAAAGGAATTCTATGCTCCCTAGCTTGACCCTTACTACATACTTAGAGATGACGGAATATGAAATCACATTTATCCGGTATATCCAAATGATTTCAGGCAATTTTTAGAGTCTATAGGGAACCGAATATATCCAGAGTAGATTCTATCATCTATTCCATAGTTAAAATCTCATTTTGCCTTTGTTCAGATAGATATTATATTTCTGTCTTCAAAATTTCAACTATATAAATAGAGCATAAAATGAGTGACTAAAGGGAAGGCTTTTAGTGTGATTGATGAAGACAGATAATTAATATCAACTTGTTCTTTTTTTCCTTCCTGCACCACTTGAGACGAATGAATTTCTCAATAGCCAAGGCATTTTTAGTATCAGTGACCAATATTTATTAATTAAAATCAGAGGCTGTGGGGTGCCAGGCAAATGCACATTCTTCTCCAGGATGCAAAGGGCTGAAACTTACAAGACATCTTGATAGTTTCTTTGGAAATGTGAAGAGATTGCTCTAAGCAGGAATTTTCTGGAAAATTTAGGAGTATGATTTTCTTACTTACCAAAGACACATTTAAGCATTGTTTAAAATAACAGAATTTGGTTATAATTTCAGCCTTCTAAATTTATATTTATTTTTCTTTTACTAAATATAACCCAGGCACCAGATTATATGACCACAAAATCTGTGATTAGAGAATTTAGGCCAAGAGCTGACGTTTTTTATTCTGTGTCAAGTTCATCATTTAGCCAAGGTTTCTGCTGTCAGGAGAGCGCACGCACAACCTCGGCTGGGCCAGGGCTTCCACTGACGCTGAATGTACTCGTCTTTCCAAATGAGAATGTGCTACACTCAAAATGGTGTTTCTTAGTTTGCAGAGTGAAATGGCAATCAATCTCATCAGCGGCAGGGATCCACAACTCTAGAGAGAAATGATCAAACGTACCTGTTCCCTCTATTTTCCTAGTTTTAAAAGTTTTTACTGCATCTTTGGTGCATAGTTTTTCATGACTGTAATTATAATAGTGCTCCAACTTCATGTGAGTATGCTCTTTCTTTAAATACACCTTTACATGTCAATGTAAGAAAGAGAAAGAATCGAAGCATCTCTGCTTGAAGGCTGAAGGAAAGACAACCTAGTTTCTTTCAGCTTCGTCCAGCATCGTTCTTCAGCTCGCTGGCCTTTGGAAGACAGAGGAGGCCCCGCATCCTTGAGAAGCGAGGGGTACCTGTCACATTTGCCTGCACAAACTGGAGCGGTTTGTATTATTTTTAAACCATCCAATTGCATACAGCATACAACTGGAGTAATACCAAAACCACGACGGTGTGATAAAATCAACATCTCTCTTGCTCATTAAACAAGAGAGCAAAGTGGCTTATTTAACAGCCATCTAGGGCCCCTACCACCACTATGGCTCAGACATGGTGAAGGCTCTGCAGGAGGCCGGGGCAGGCCTTTGACCAGCCCCTGCCAGGTCCTCCTGCAGCCCCCGGGAGGGTCAAGCTCACCAGCTCTCCTGCTGAGCCCTCCTGGAGTGGCCCCTGGCACACACTTTCTGGGGAGCCAGCTTCCCCGCGGTCTCCCAGCCAGAGCCGCTAGCTAGAAGGTGTCAGGCTGTTTGAAATGTGAATGAGCAAAGAATTTTTAGTTCAGGCTTTTGCCATGAATAATTCTAGTTAGATACCTGTGTTGGAATACACAGCCAAAGTTCTTACAAGAGGTAATTACAGTCCCTGATTTTTTTTAACTCCTTTGTTTTCTTTACCCAGAGAGTTGCATTTCCCTATTTCTCTCTCTCCCCTCTCCCCTCCCCTTTTTAAATTACGTTTTGCATCATTTTGTCATGAGCTTTCTGGATGAACTGGGATTCTCTTCATACTGTTTCTACATCTTTATTCCACAGCGTTCTTCCTAATGAAGGGTTCCTGTCCATTTTACACTTTCCCCATTACCTTTTCTTTAAAAACTTATAAGTCAATATAATAATTATTTTACTTACTGTTTTGCTCACTTATTTCATTTTGTAGAAGACTTTTAGATTCACAGATAAAAATTAACAGATAATACAGAGTTCTAATATAACCCTGCACATAATTTCCTATTGTATTAACATATTATTTAATAAGTGTGGTTTGTTTGTTAGGATTAGTGAACCAACATTGCTACACAACATCCATAGTTTGTTCAGATTTCCTTAGTTTTAACCTAATGCCCTTAATCTGCTCCAGTATTTGACTGGGGCCACCTTGTTACATTTACTTGTCAAGTCTCATCAGGCTCCTTTTGGATGTGACACTTTCTCAGACTTGACAATTTTGAGAACTACCAGTCAAGTATATTTTTGGCTGTTCCACAATTATAATTTCCCTGATATTTTTATGATTGTACTGAGATTCTGGGTTCTGGGGGAAAGATCGCTGATTCCATATTGCCAAGGTGATTATGGCCGTCAGTGCAGACCTGGCTGAGGCCGCAGTCTTTGTCAGCCTCCTGCGCTGGAAAGTGATGCTTTTTCCACCCAACCCTTCCCTACTCTGTCTTTAGAAAGAAGTGCCCACTCAGAGCTGACATTTAAGAAAAGTGAGCCCTGCCTCATTCATAGTGGAGTATCTACGTAATTTATGTTGAATTCTTCAGCTCTGGAGTTTTGTCTCATTCCTATTTGTTAATTCATAAAATCATGAATATTTATTGTAAATTTCAGGTTGAAATCCAAACATTTATTTTGCTGCTCAGATCATTTGGGCTTTGGCCATCAGGAGCTCCTTCAAGTGTGCTCACATGCCCCTTTGGCACACTCACGTCTTTGAGGGATTATTTGATGGTTTGAGGACCTCCTTGCTTTCTGGCATTACAACCAAGGCCCCTTGGAGAAATGGTAGCTCTTAGGACTAGGCTCATCTTCATAGGTCATGCCTTGGTCCTAAGAGCTACCATTTCTCCAAGGGGCCTTGGTTCCCTTTATTCAAGAGGGCTACTAAACACTAAAAAATGGACACTCACTGTATGCATTGTCCCCAGGGTGCCATTTCTTTTCGGTCCTCTCAGTATATGTCTGCATACAAACACATATATATGTATATATCTATAAATACGTGCATATGCAACCATAAGCATTTATTTTGTGTCAAAAATGGGTATATGCACATGGGTCATTCTGACTTCCTTCCTTTGCTTTTCTATAAACTGCTTCTCCAAGAGTGGGAGATCGGGCTATACAGGGAGACCTCCCCGTGTAGTAGGATGAACCTGTGCACTGCAGAAAAACTGTACCTAGGAGGGTACAATGCTTATGTGAGATCCATTTTGTCTTTCATCTTAGATTTCTCTTTCGACCAAAGCTACTCAGGTCAGCCACTCGTCCTCCTGCAGCCTTTGGTGCGATTGGGTCCTGCTCTTGTTAAACAGATGCTGCTGTCAGCCCACCAGCTTTCTGAGATGACACAACATCCTCAATATTTTTTATTTGCTTGCGTCAAAGTTTAATCTTTATGCTATGAGGTTCAAAAGGTTTTTGACAAATGAATAATATTATGTGTTTTGATTTCAGTACCTTAAAAATTTCCTGCACATTTCACTTTCAACTTCCCCAAACGCCTGGTAATCACTGTCTTTTCCTGTCTCTATAATTTTGTGTTTTCCAGGATGTCTTATAATGTGAATTGTTCAGCATGCAGCCTTTTCGATTGTCATCCTTCACCCGGAAATATGCACTTCCGGTTTCTCCACGTCATTCCATATTCAGTAGCTTTTCTTTTTTTTCCTTTCTTTTCTTTTTCTTTCTTTTTTTTCATTTTACTGTTTGGAGCTGCTTAAAAATGCTTCTTTAAAAAAGCATTCAAATTCTATTTGTTTATTACTTTTCTATTGGATTTGCAAGAACCCTTTGCTTATCAACCTTGTATCTTGCAGTCTTGTTATACTTACTTATTTGTTGCAGGAATTTTTTTGTTAATTATCTTTTTGGATCACAGTCATGTCATCTATAAACAAAGATAGTCGTGATTCTTACTTCCATATGTGTATGCCTTTTTTGTTGTTTTAGACTTCTTACAGGCTTCTGGTATGATGCTGGACAGAAATGATGAGAGAGGACCATGTCCAGTATATTGATGAGACCATTCTTCCTTCCTATTACAATTTATTTTTTCTTTCTATCTTTTCTTTTGAATCTTAGTTCTTCCACTTGTGCTTACTTTACTCAGACATTCTCTCAACTTATCTACTTTTCCCATTAGTGTCTTTAACATATTAATCATAGTGATTTGAAATCCCTATTGTATAACTCTAAAACCTGCCCTCCTTGAATTTGGTCCTGAGGCTTGTTTTGTCTCTTGGGACTGTTTTTTTTTTTTCTTGCTTTCGCCATGTCAGCTTTGGGGGACACAATATATAAGGTAACAGAACCTAAAATAAATAGGCCTTTAAGGCTTTATGTTAATCTGCCTCTGAGCTGCACTCTTTACAGTTTGCTGTAGCTGTAGGTTTGCCAGAGGCTAGTTTCCTCCAGTGTCCTTATTTATGTCCTTCTGTTTGTTGTCTTCAGGTGTCTCTAACAACTTACCTATGATTACATTTCTGTCTTTTAATGGGCCTGAGTCCCTGGGCTATGACCCTCAGAAGTGGTTCATAAAGTTGGTATTTTCTCTCCTTTGATGAGAGAGAAGACCAGAGGAGGATGCATTAACTGATGTCCCTTCCCTTAGGTCAGTAAGGTTTGGTCTAGTAGTTTCCCACAGAGAATAAACATGTGCTCTGGGGAATGATCTGACCATATTTCAAAATAGTTATTCTTTCTTTTCTCATATGCAAAACATGAGGATTGTGGGTGCATGTACATGTTTGCTTTCAGCATGGGAACCAGTGTGGAATCTGAAAGTGAAACCCACAGAAGGGCTCTCTGGGTTTTCCAGACACCCAGGACTTTATCTCAACCTCATCTGCTTCCAGCCTCCAGAAACCCTTCTAAATGCTCACCCTTCCCAGAAGTGTGTGGGCATCCTTATTCTATATGCATGTCTGCACATGCATTGTGAGACCTCTAGCATTTTGACAACATTATGGTTGCAGAATAGCATATCTAATTGTGATCTCAATTTGCATGGCTCAGATTTATAAGATAGAACTAACTAACTCTTCATTATCTAGCAGAGGTGAGCTTCAGTGCTTCCTGTTTGCCGTTTTGTATAACTAACACCATTTCCACTGCTTTGACCCAAATTTGGCAGAGGACTTTGGCAGGCTCTTTTAGAAAATCTAGAGCTGCTGACGAAGTTCCATCTTTCTCTTTTGTCAAGCATGTCCTGAGGTATATATAAATGTACATAAAGTGGAAGGAGAGCCAGGTGCCTCCCCCAAAGCTACTTATGTCACCACACGTAAAGTGTGTGGAACGGCCTTCTGGAGCCAGCTGGGGTGGGGCATCATGCAGGTGCAATGGAAGCTGAGTGCTGCTAGACAGAGACCGTTCATTGGGTTAGAAGATGAACACCTCCACCTGTCCACCGGCTGTAAATGTGACAGGGAGTCTCCACTGGTGCCAGGGACATGAGAAGAAGAACCAAGAGACCACAGTGCCATTTTTCTTTTGGCAAATACTGCATGGAATTGATTTTTTACAGTGAAAGAGTACAACTATAAAACCATACCTAAGAAGAAGGGCTGGAAATAGGGATACAGAGTCCCTACTGCAGTGGACACAGCACTGGCCCACCCATGCAGTCCTCTAAGGTGACTGTGGAGCATCGGTGAGACAGACCACATTATGTTACTGCCGTTGGCTTACCTAGTCTTGCAATGAATATTCTAGAAAGGGTCTTGGTACCAGTAGAGGCCATGACTGGTGTGCAGGCACATAAAATTTTCAGAGCAAAAGTGCATGGCACAAACAGTCAAGTGGAGTCTGGAAGAAGAAAAAAAGAAAGCTTGACAAGGGACAGAACACTCACTGTGTGTGTCTTGGGTCATCAAAGCCCTGTGGAAGGCTTTGGAAAACTAGCAAAATGGTTTGTGAACCTTGTTTGTCTACCTTGTTGTCGGCTCATTTGTGCAGCCTTTACATATGTTTTTAGGTTGTGTCAACGCAACTTTTTGACACCCATGCTTGTAGAAAATAGAATGCCTTTTAGAGGATGTCTGGATTATGTATTCCATGCATTTTTAAAATAAGAATTAAAGGTTATAATCATATACTAGGAAAAGAAGCTGACTGTTTTGACTGAAAAATAAATCCAGGAGCTTACCAAAATAGAAAACAAAGTGGCAGCAGCTGGGTGGGACTGAGTTCTCAGTTGCTGTTTGCAGGCAAACGTAATGAATTCCACAAAATACAGACACTTTTTTGGGTCTTTTCTCCTCTGCAGTTAATCTTGCCCGAGGTCCACAGAGCAGTGCCTGTACGATTTTGGCAAGGAAGTCGACTACCTGGGAAAATCTGTAATCAGTCAAAAACCGTTTATGTGTAAAGATGGTAGAATGTATTTCTCCAATACTCAAGGACTCAAAAATATATTATCTATATCATAAATTTCTTTAAAAGCTCATCGCATATGCTCTCAAAACTCATTTCAAGGAGGTTCACAGAAGGATTGTGAAACCTTGATTTGATAGAAAGAAATTAAAAGAACTGAAGTTGGCCTCGGTGCGAGTTTAACATGGAAAGTAAGGCCTGGCCTGTCACACATCTGATTTAAAGTCAGAAACACTGATTGCTATTAATCTTCTCAGGCTGTGGTAACAAAATAGCATGGCCTGGGTGGCTTATAAACAATAGTCATTTGTTTTTGCAGATGTGGTGTCTGGGAGAGTTTCCTGGTTCAGACAGCTCTCTTTCTCTATAACTTCACCTGGTGGAGGGGAGTACAAAGCTCTGAGGGGTCTCTTCTCTAAGGGCACTAATCCCATTTGTAAGGCTCCACCCTCATGTGCTAAGCAGCTCTCAAAGGCTCCGCCTCCTAATGCTATCACTTTGGACAGTAAGTCTCAACGTATAAATTTTGAGAGGACATAAACAATAACAATTTGTCAAAAGAATGAATTGAATAAATGATCGAATAGTCATACTTGTAAAGATTTGGTATCAGGTCTAATACTTCTTTGCCTTGCCTGGGGCCCAAAGCTGTTTTCCAGTTTTTCTGAAAGTTTTATGGTTTTTATTTTACATTTAAATTTGTAATCTGATTTGAGTTAATTTTTGTATAAGATATGAGTTTTTAGTCAAGGTTGGTTGGTTTGTGTGTGTGTATGTACAATAATGGATCCAGCATAATTTATTTGAAATATCACCCATACTCATTGAATTGATTTTGCATCTTGGTCAAAAATTAGTTGAACATACGTGTCTGTGTCTATTTCTGGGTCATCAAGCTCATCAACATTTTTAAAATTATGCCAATCCAATGTCTTTGTCCTTGTTTTGAGGTAAGGAAGGTCCCAGGCCTGGGTTGAGTTAGCTTGAGATTTTGTGTTGACACTCTATATGTGGGCTTATATTTTGTTGACTTAAACAATTGCAATTCCACACATTGCAGTCAAATCACAGTCCTTACTCCTTATATTTGCTTGGTATTAGGTTGAAGATCTAATTTGGGGTTCTGTCATTATATTTGTCATTTGGGGTTTTGTCATTATATTTGTTTTACACCTTTTCCTCTGATGACTTCCTGTTATTCTGACCAGGATTCTCTATGCCTCACGTTACTATGTGGGTCCACATAGTTGTACACAACTGTGCCTCACGTTACTGTGTGGGTTACAACGTTGTACACAAGAACACCCTGCAGTGCCTGTTTGGACAATGACCAGCCCTTCCTGTTGTGTAGCCTTTCTTAGTTCGGTGGGAAAATCCGATGTAGGAGTGGAAACTTGGGTTATTTAGTGCATAGGTTTTAAATACACTAAAAACTCCACTCCTGGTGTATGATACACTACCTTTGTTGCCCAAAGTCCACTACTTCTGGGGCACTTCGGCTAATTTGTATCAACATGATCACTTGTGATTCAGTACAGTTCAAACCCTAACGCCAGCTGTATTGAATCAGGCTGCAGTGCAGAGGGCTCTGACAAGCCCTCCAGCCTATTCTGACATAGGTGTTCTCGGGGCAATGAGGTCTGGTGACACCAGGCCTCCAGGACTTGCCATATAACCCAGATTCACAAGAGAAATCCATCTCTGTATAATTTCTCGAATGTAGAAACTAGGGTGGCTTTACAACATGGTTCATAGTCCTTTACTGGCAGGGATCCAGCTGCATCAAACTTTTCAGAAAAGTGTTCATTAGCCTTGTATTGTCAAAGAGCCCAGACTCCAGAAAAACAGGCCAGTTTGTCCAGGAAAGAGAAGATGCAGTTCATCTTCTATGGGGAAAGTGCACACATAGAAACATTAAGAAAAATAAACCACTGGGTCAAAATTCCTGGACTCCAAGGCCAGAGTTGCTGTTACTATGAAAGTCAACATAGGGCATTCAGTCTCCCCTCCAAGATCCCCTGGTTTTGTTCTGGTACGTACGAGTGCCTGGCAGCCTGCGGCCCAGTCCTGAGCACTCAGGGAAGCCCTGTGTAGAGAGCTGTGTAGACAGTCAGGCATTGTCAAGTCTTAAATTCCCGGTGCAGCCTTGCTATAGAACTGCTTTCCTTAATTTTGAAATATGCTCTATATTCGACATGGTATTTTAGGGTCATATGACAAATAGATGTTGTCTGATGGAGGTGTGACCTCATACTGACATTCACTTTGGTGATGCATACACGCTCTCCTCACCAGCAGGTTTCAGGACAACAAACAGCACTGAGTACGGATATTCCATGACTGGATTTGTCTTTGTGCCAATATGCATAATGCTTGGTGGTGCTTCTGTCAGAATTTCCTCTATTTAATTTCTCATGAAATTATAGTTTGCCTTGTATGGAATCATGGGTGGTATTTTTCAATATGGTTCAATTTACATAATTTCACTTTGAAATTACATGCTTATGGAATGTGAAATGAACTTTTTCCAATCCCAGCGATGCTGTTTCCCTCCCTTTTTGGCACATGTACTTGTGAGAATCATCGTTTATATTTAAACAATGTGGGAAAGAGGTAATACAATTTTTTCCCTTATTTTGACTTTTCCCAAAATGACAAAAACAAAGTTCTAGTTAAAATAGTTGAGCTTTATGAAACCTTTGAGATATGATGTGATAGAGTATTGTAATACTGCATATTTTTTCATGTCACCTTCAATTTTGCACATGATTTGAACATTGTTCAATTCTTACTACTACCGAAGTAATTTTTCTAAAATGTATATGTTGGTATTCTTCTTGTTCCTTTAAGTAAAGAAGAGAAATAGACAAAAAATATACTTGAAAAATAATTAAATAAAAATTTTAAAAATCTATCTTCAGTTTGGACAAGAAATGGAATTGAGTCCATGTTTACTAGTAAAACCAATTAGTCAGTTATGCGGAGAATTATTGTGTATTTTGAAAACAACAGGTGTCAGCCCACAGAAAAATTATCCCTTTTTATCTACAGGGATATCAGTTAGACATATCTATTCAGAAATCCAAGGCAATTGACCTTCCCAATACTGTATTATAGAGATGAGAGTACAGAAAATTAGAGGGCACTGGTCTTCAGGATAAAGGACACAGGGAAAATTGATTATTTAGGTGAATGAGGACATAAAACTGAGGAGGAGAAAATTTAGCAAAATCAATCCATGAGTTGAAGCTGGTGATTGGAACTCGATATTCTAATGTACATTGCATTTAGTCTGTGATCTTTGGGGTGACAGTATATTCCTTCTCACTCACGTAGAGAGAAAGAATTCCCAGAAGAAATTACTGTAAGACTGCAGGTAAACTATTTGTGGTTGGAAAGGAGAAAGTCCAAGAACAACAATGTTTTAGATAAGAGAATTCCAGGTGTGCCAGGAAAATCAGAAATGGTTCTTAACTCAATCTGTCAGGTCCGTATTTGAATTAGCGTTTGAATTACAAGGATAAATGGATCAAGTGTTAAGTCTTTAATAGATTAGTCTTCTTATTATGCTGAGATGTCTTTTCCCCTGCTTTTCTTCAGGGAGATTACACATTTGCAAACCTCAGCTGCTCTTGTTTTACGCCTTGGCTAAGCCAGCAGCTTTATAGTTCATCAATCAATGTCTCTAAGTGCTCGCAAGTTATATACAGTTTTGTAGCTTAAGCTGCCTTTCCAACTTCCTGAATTATCACCTTTATTTATTCTTGTTCATTTTCACTACTTCATCCTTATTGACCATGTAATGAAAATTAAAAATGCAAGCTTCTATGCTTTTATTGTTCATTTTAACCTCATTTCTCCAAAGTTAATAATCTTTGAATTTCATTTACTTTGTAAAGATTAAATTAAGCCTAAGTATAAATAAATCTGTGCCTTTTATTTGCATGATTTTGCTGTGAATTTGCTATACTCACCCATATGCACATGACAAGAGCCCATGTCCACATTCTTACAATTCCAGATGTCTAGCCATGGAGATGACAGCATTGATATTTCATGACCAGTGATAAACTAGAGACACATCTCTTGTGCTTGGATTAGCAAATTAGTTTCCTGTTGCTGCTGTAGCAAATTTTCACAAACTTGATGGCTTAACACAAAGCAATTTTTATTGTCATATGGCTCTGGAGGTCAGAGTCTGAAATGGAAACTGAGGGTCCACAGTCAGGGTCAGCAGCGTCAGAACCACATTTCTCCCAGGTGATTTATGGGAAAGTCTGTTTCTTTAACTTTTCCAGAATGTGAAGGATGCCCCAATTGCTTGCCCTCATTGTTCCACCTAAAAAGTCACACCAAACCCTGAGGAGCCATTAATACACAATTTGACATTAATGTTCAAGTTATTTTTGAATATTAACATATTTTATTTAAACATTTCTAGTAATTTTCTCTTTCTTGCTCTACCAAAGCCTTGCTCCTCTTTTCAATCCCTCACCTCCAAATCCAGCTACACACACACACACACACACACACACACACACACACACACACACACACGTGTGTATTTTGCAGGAGAACTGCAAAAGATTTGACGCTTGGCATGTGGTGATTCAAAAAATATATGGTCCTTTCTTAGCACCTCTGATGTCTTTATCTTACAAATCCATAGGCTATGTGGTCACCATGGCAACTGGTAGGCTTGTAATTGCAACCCCTGAGAGCTAATTTTTCTACTCAAATTGTGGCATACATTTAACCTATGTGCAGTTTCAACAAACCATTTTTTAGTGACAAGTGTTTTGAAAGATCTAATTTAGTCTGTTTATTTGAAGGTGCATTCTTTCTTTATTTAACTTTATAAACAATCCCTAAAATGGGCAGCAGGTGAGGCAGCTTGTTTATCTTGCAAAATTATACTCGATCATTTTACAGCAATAAAATCTAAATGTGTGGCAATCAAATTTTCTGATCTTACCTATAAAAAGCCATCCCTGTTCCTTCATTGCACCAAGTGTTTCACAAACCATCTCTCACGTTCCCTTCTGTCGACTTCTGCTTACAGAGGGCCTAGTGGACCCACGCTCCAGAAGAACCTATTTTAAAGTCAGTTCATTAGCATTTTTAACTGTACATGCAATCATTTTTGGAGTGCCATCATTTTATCTGCCATAGTTAGGTCTATTTACCTGTAGTTAAAACAACCTTCATTCTTCTGTCTCCACTCATTTCCAGAGAATCTACAAAAATAATAACACTGATGGTGGCCATAAAAAAGGAGAAAGAGAAGTTAGGAGTGAAGAAGGCAAATATGAGAAGCCCCATAATCTTTTATTGGAGAACATATTCTATTATTTGTTGATTCCTTATTTCTAATAATATAAGGAATTAGAATTCCTTATTCTAATAATAATATTACTTTTCTCCACACATACACAGGCACATGTGGCCACAGTGATTAAAAGAAGTCCTAGGCCCAGAGGTCTTCTCTGTATTTCCATTCCTCGTATCCTCAGAAGAAATTCTTCACTAACTATGACAAAGAATGCGTACAGCATTCTAGGAGTTTTTTTTCCCCTCGAGATAGTATATGTAGCCAGACAGGTTTGTATGCAACCAAGGTGTCTATTACTTTTTTCAATCTGTAAGACTTTTTAAAAAATTTACTTCCTAATGCTTACTTGAAGCTAGTTTGCCTTTATTTTCCGAGTTTGTTAAGAAGAACATCTGAGTCATTGACGATTAAGGAGGACATTAGGAGAGGCAAGCAGAGAGGACCTTCTGATTTGAAATTTTAGCCCTCTCAAAAGCAAATTCCATTCTTTTGGGAGGGGATTGGGAGCTATCTCTTTTATAGCCTGCATTTCCATCCAGGTAAAATCTTTGAGTCAGGGCTCTGAAACAGAGTTGGGGATAATGGCAAGTTTTTTTTTTTTCTCTGAGCAATGCCACCATCCTGGGAGTTGGTGCTCTGTGGGGTTGTGAGAACCTGGGAAGACAAGCATTCTTATAAAGGAGAGCCCAGAGACCTCTTCACTGCCTTTCTGCTCTGTGAGGAGGACTCAAGATCTCGCCATCTGGAATTCAGAGGAAGGCCCTCCCCAGAACCTGTCCCTACTGTGTCCTTGGTCTTAACCAGACCTCCCCCAGAAGACTTCCAGACACCGGAACGGCCAGAAATAGGCTTCTGTTGTTCACACACCCTGCAGCCTGTGGTGCTTTGGCATTAGCAGCCTGAGCTGACTGAGACACCAGACTCACACAGAAACTATAGTACTACACACTCCTTAATCCTTATCCTATAACTGTTTAAGGCTTGATTAACCTGCTAGTGCTTCCAAGAATATTTTACAAAAAAATAAATATTCAGCTTTATTTATTCAGAATTATCTGTTCCACTTTGCAAGTATGGAGCATTTTGATATAAAACTTATGAAACTAATACTTGTAACATAATGCATTCATCATTTAATAACTATAAAAATGCTAAAGCAGTTATTGGGGACCCAAACATACAGGAACAAAAACAGTCTTATCTTTACCCTTACATGTTTTATGTAAAAAATACATAAACAAATAAGTAAATTAACAATTAATTAATTACAAACAGTAATATTAGAAAGAACACAAATAGTATTCACAAGAGAACACAGTAAGGGAATAATGAATCATAAAAAATACCATTTTGACATAGAAAACAAAGAGTCTTTGAGAGTAGACTTGAAAGTGAGGAATAACCCATGTGAAGAAAACAGCTGTCTTTAGATAAAGGGGGAAATGTTAAAAATGTATTAGCTGAACATTTTTGAGCAAAAGCAGGGATGCGGTGTGCCTCTCGGGTGTGCCTCGTGGGTGTGGTGCAGTGAGATAGCCAGGGGAGTACCCCGCAAACAGACCGTGCTGGAAAGAGCTAGTGGGGTCTTCTCTACAATGGCATGATTTTGAATTAATTTTAGTGTGTCAGGAACACATGAGATAATTCTGGCATACATTAGCTACATTAACAGGGGTCAGCAGTGCCTTGCCCATGTTCCAAAGGGTTCTGTCTGGTGCACCGTGGACATCGGAGTGAGTGAATGTGAAAGGGTTGAGGAATCTGGAGGAGAAGGCCGGCAGATTACAGTGCTGATTGTGGATGGTGAGAAGTGCTCAGAATAGGGACACATTTCAAAGGAAGAGCCAAGAGGAGCTGCAGATAAATGGCATGTGGGGAGTGAGAAATGAAGGATCCAAAATTACTAAAAAAAAAACAAACAAAAAACAAAAAACAAAACTTTACTCCAAGACTGGAAAACAAGTCCTGACATTGGAAGAATGATGGTGCTTTTTACTATGAGGGGATACTCAGGGAGCTGAAGGTTCAGAAGAAAAAAATAAAAGCTCTTGTTTGGGAATTGATGACAAATGTTATCTCCAAAATGATTTGGGGATCAGGAAGCTAACGTCCTGTGGTAGCCCATGACTACACAGGCTTAGACCTGAGCTTGAACTAGTTAGGACAGTTTGTCTATCAGCACTGTGTCCTTTAGTTGCAACATTTTCAGTGGCAATAATTACTCCAAACGTGATTGTAGCTGACACGCCCTAAGGAATGTAAATCTAATGTACATTGTCTGATCTAGCTGGTTTTGAAGACAGAGGGGATGATTTAACAAGACATAGGTCACCTGGAATGAAGTGCTTATTGAAAGCACAGCTCTGACTGGCCCTGATTTTTCATGGCACCGTGTGTTTGGCTTGACTGCAAGAACTGGGGGAATATTAGCTACCGCAGCAGAAATGATGAAGTAAACAGCAAAAAAGAATCCATGACCATCTCAGACCTTTATATTCTCTGCTCAAGGCATAATCAGAAGCTGAGCTTTCTCTTTCATTGTTAAAGGCATAACAACCATCTTGATTATTGGGCAAATTTAACAAAATAACAGAGAGAGAATCTGGTTTTGAAGTCTAAATTACAACAGGAACTTCTGATCTCAATCTTGCTGTGCTTCTGAGTCCAACTGGGTCTTTGTTTAGGAATAAATGATATTCTGAAGTTTTTGACACAGAAAGATTTGAGAGGACTCGATTCCAAATAGCCTAGTCCCTAAAGTCCACTAAGTTTCTTGTGTGCAAAACCAGACATTTTTAGATAAAGTAACTCATTCCTGGTTTCAGACCATATGCTTATGTTGAGCAAACACATATATCATCCCCCTGCACCAATCTCTCCCAATCTTAAGAGGCTCAGACCTCTAAATAGTGCCAGAGAGCAGAGTATGCAGCTGAATATTCAAAACAGAACAATTACAGAGTTGGCCTGGAATAAGAAATCTTACCAAGATAACTACAGATGTTTTTTTAATTTATATCAACAAGCACCTGTAGGTGTGTCAGAGGATGAATTTCTGTGGTGCTCAATCTGGCAGGGATAAATGGTTTTCAATCAAGGACAGGAGTACCCTCTTCCTACAAAACAGGAAAAAAAATGCAGTACCACACCACAGGAGGGATTTCGTAAATCAGGGTGAACATCAAAATCTTAAAACATGAAGGAGGATGACTTTAGCAGCTCCACAATGAACTTCTCTACTTACTTTTTCCACAGACGAGATGGTTCTGGGAGAACAACAGTGAATTAACACATGTTGGCTTTCTTGCTGCCTTCAGTGATGACTGCTGCTGCATCCCTTTTGCTGGACAAATGAACAAGCGTTGTGGCAGGTGGCATATAGTCATTGATAAGGTTATTGATTTTTTTCTCTAACCTCACGTTGTTCAAGATAGTAGATACTAGTCAAATATGGTTATTTAAATTAAATCAATTACAATTAAATAAATTTAAATATTTCTTTTTTTGCAAGCACCAATTGGCTAATGAAACAATAGCTTCAGCTGTGGCCTGCATGAGCAGAGTTCCACCATCTACTGGCCATGGGAGGTTGCTCAGTTCACATGCTCTCTCACAAACACCGAGCCTACGGAACCCTGACATATGGTCTGCTGATTGTATACTTGCATGCCTCTTCCTCAAATTAATACCCGAAAGATTATTTTATTACTTGGCTCATGTTGAAAATCTATACTCTTTAATGGTTTGAAAAATAAGCTTACTGGGGGTGAAATCAAATTCATAAAATGTCATTGGACAACACAGCTCCAGATGTTCACAACAATCAGCAAGACTCTCCAAATCACTTTTGTGGAAAACAAAAACAAAAAAAACAAGGTTTAATAATAAGGGTTTGCCTTACTATCATCATCTAAACTAATCAGTTTTCATTTTTATCTCTGAATCCTTGCTTTTTCTTATTTTTAAAGATTTTTTCATTTTTAAAATATATTTTATTGGTTATGCTGTTACAGTTGTCCCATTATCCCCACTTTATTCCCCTCTGATCTGCACATCCCTCCCACCCGTGCCCCCCACTTAGTTCATGTCCATGGGTCATACATGTAAGTTCTTTGGCTTCTCCATTTCCTCTGCTATCCTTAACCTTCCCCTGTCTATTTTGTACCTACCATTTATGCTACTTATTCCCTGTACCTTTCCCCCAGTTCCCCTCCCCCTCCCCACTGATAACCCTCCATATGATCTCCATTTCTGTGATTCTGTTCCTGTTCTGCTTGCTTGCGTATTTTTCATTTGTTTGTTTGTTTTAGGTTAAGTTGTTGATAGCTGTGAATTTATTGTCATTTTACTGTGCATAGTTTTGATGGTCTTCTTTTCCTTAGATAAGTCCCTTTAACATTTCATATAATAAGGGCTTGGGATGATAAAGTTCTTTAACTTGATCTTATCTGGGAAGCACTTTATCTGCCCTTCCTTTCTAAATAATAGCTTTGCTAGATAGAGTAATCTTCGATGTAGGTCCTTGCCTTTCATCACTTCAAATACTTCTGTACATCCCCTTCTTGCCTGTAAAGTTTCTTTTGAGAAATCAGCTGATAGTCTTATGAAAACTCCTTTGTAGGTGATGGTTTCCTTTTCTCTTGCTGCTTTTAAGATTCTGTCCTTCTCTTTAATCTTGGGTAATGTAATTATGATGTGCCTTGGTGTACTTCCTTGGGTCCAACTTCTCTGGAACTCTCTAAGCTTCCTGGATTTCCTGGAAATCTATTTCCTTTGCTAGATTAGGAAAGTTCTCCTTTATTATATGTTCCAATAAGTTTTCAATTTCTTGCTCTTCCTCTTCTCCTTCTGGTGCCCCTATGAGTTGGATGTTGGAAAGTTTAAAGTTGTCCTGGAGGTTTCTAAGCCTTTCCTCATTTTTAAAAATTTTTGTTTCTTCATCCTGTTCTGGTTGAATGTTTATTTTTGCCTTCTATTCCAAACTGTTGTTTTGAGTCCCACTTTCCTTCCCATCACTGTTCATTCTTTGTGCATTTTCCTTTATTTACCTTTCATATCCTTCACTTTTTTCTGTATTTTGTAACCATACTCAACTAATTCTGTGAGCATCCTGATTACCAGTGTTTTGAATTGTGCATCTGATAGGTTGGCTGTCTCTTCATCACTTAGTTATATTTTTCTAGAACTTTGATCTGTTCTTTCATTTGGGCTTTTCTTTTTCATCTTTGAGTGCCTGTTATGCAGTAAGGAAAAGGAGCCTTCGGTATTTGCCAGGGTGGGGCAACCCACGTTTCTGTGTTGTAGTGCTGTGGGGGACGGGTCTGAGAGTGAACAAGGCTGCTTGGCTTGTTCAGCTCTTGGTTGGCTTTCAGTCACTTCCCCTGCTACCTACAAGCAAATTAGGCCCTTCTGCTGCTGATTCCCAGGTGGGTGGGTTTGTGTACATTCTAGGACCCCATGGGTCTCTCCCATGGATTCTCCAGTGAGGCTGGGAGTTCCTCCCACTGCCACAACCCGTACAGATTTTTTCAGTCAGAGGTTTTGAAACTTTATTTCCCCACCTGGAACCCTAGGTTGTGTGGTCTGTCTTGCTCCCCACTTGTTCCTCCTGGTTTATCTGCAGGAAAATGTGGAATCATCCACTCTGCCAGCTGCCGCACTGCCCACCCCCCAGTCCTCCAGCCACTGCCTTGCCATGAGTTCACTCCTCCCCAGTTTCTTGTCTCTGCCCCTCCTACAGGCCTGGATGGATGTTTCTTCTTTAAATCCTTGGTTGTTGAACTTCTATATAGTTAAATTTTCTGTCAATTTTGGTTTTTTTAAAAATTTATTGCTGTCCTTTTTTTGGTTGTATGAGGAGGCACAGTGTATCTACTTAAGCCTCCCTCTTCACTGGAAGTCTACCTCTGAATGCTCATGAACTCTGAAAAGTAATTTATCTAATGTGACCAATGAGAAGGAATTTGTCTATCAAGATGGGCTCCCTTTGTAATAACTATGCATGGTATAGGTCATTATTTGAACTATGAGGGGACCACTTCATAAACTATGTCTATATAACTGAAACTAATATAAACTGATATTGAATGTCAACTGTAATTTAAAATTTTTTAAGCTTTATGAAATTTAAAATGAAAAGATGGACTCCAAAAGGTTAACTGAGCCTAAATTCAAAATAAGTCTCATGGCAATTTGCTAATGGAGCCCTCTCACATTCTCTGCATCCCAGTGGTACTGCAGACTATGTGCATCTGAGCCAACTGCTGCAGGGAAGGTCCCCTACCCCTAGACACAATGCTGCCACTAGGCCAGTTCACTATGGGTTGCCCTGACCAACCATAATGGAACAAATTGTAGCTTCATTGGCCTCTGCATCAACCCATTTGAGCTGATCAGACTTGAAGCAACTGATTATTCATTTGCATGAATGGAGTTGAATGAGACCCTGAGTGGAAACTTCCTGTACAGAGGGCAGACTCTCCTTTGTCTGGAGGTGGGAAGGTGGGGGCACCCAGTTGGTTTCCACAAGATGCAACACCCCTTTGGTTTGCTAAGCATTCACTTGAGTAAATTTTCTTATTTTTCTCTTAACACTTTTTGGTGACAGTTTTATTGACATACATCTTCCTTCTAACTTGATCAATTCTTTCCAACCTTTCCACATACCTGCATTGTTAACAATCATGTAATCTATTTCTATTAAAACTAATCATCAAAATGATTAAACATATTATATATATCATATATATATCCAAAATATAACTGATACATCTTTTAAAATACTGCTATTAAAACTTAAAACATTTTGTACATGTTTTTAAAGTTAATTTTTTAATAATTAAAAATCCCTTATTGTACTAGGAAGACAAATATATATTGTAGCTAATAAATATTTAAATCTTGAATTAAATGTATCTAGAGCTAATATTTTTGTTTTTCTAATTTAATTAGATCTTACAAAGTATTTTATAAAGATTTATTCACATTCAGAATCAATGTGAAGACATGTAAATAATCTGTATGACACCTTAAGCGTGTTTCTCATAGAACTACCTCATGCAAATTTAATAGTATATAAATTGCTTAATTTTCTGAAATACTCCTTTAGAGTATTTTTATAAGTAGCATAAGTATAATAGATTCTTGCATAATTTATTATAATTTTGAGTAATGTACAGCACCCATTTTTTATGCTTTTCTCCATTTTCCAGTTTATGTGTCTCAAGGTCCCAGGCATGAGAGTGGCTGTGACAGCTGTTATGATTTATGGAAAAGGATTTAATTTAAAAGGTTGGATAATTCACCTCTCCTTTTAACTAAACACATCTGCCAATCGAACCCTTCCAAACATCTCATGCTGCCCCCTCAATGAGCCTGACGTATATGGAATTTATTTAAATTAATTTTGGCTGAGTGGAAGCTCTTGTCACCATCTATCTCTGTTGGTACAGGCACAGTGATGCAGACGCTGATGTCTGGGGACTGAATGGCACTGCAAGTGTGAATGTTGGTTGTGTGGATCTCACTGAACAAGCAGTTGGCTTAAGATCCCAAGTAACATTGCTGCCTGTGAGTGCTGTATTTTATTGTCTGCCTGTCTGTCTGTCTGTCTATCTATCTATCTAATCTATTTACCTACCCACCTACTTATCTCATTCATTCAATTGTTCATTTATTTATTCATTTGCTGGTTCATTTGTACTAAGAATGCTAAATGGGGCAGCTGTTTTAAGCACAGACACCAAGACAGGAACCTGTGTCATCATTCCCCAAAAGTTGTACTATTTATTGATAACAGGTAATAATGAATGCATTTTAAAGGCTTATTTTACACTATGAACATTCTTAAACATACCAATAGAACATCTCTTATAAGTTGATTATTGTGATAACTCTATGACATAGGCAGCCTAAATATCAAGCAGAGCTTTCTGAATTAATATATGTGAGAGTTATGTTAGAGAACCTGCATTTTTATCCAGCTCCTTAATGCAGAATACAGTTTGAGAAACACGGTCGCCTGCCATCAATGTCTTTGAAGCCCAGGCCATGTTTTACTCCCTTTTCTCAGTGTGAACCTAGGACATAGCATGTGCCAACTAAAAGAAGTCTGGGTCAGGAAAAAGCCAGCTAAGCTCCCAAGAGACAAATGTTTACTAATACCTTTCATGTAAACATGAGCAGTATATTCTTGTGTTACTAAGGGAAGAGGTTAACTGTGGCCAGGCAAAAGTGGAATGTCTTAAAGAAAAAAGTGGTGACCAGTGAACTCTAAAACAAAAGAAAGACCACAGGATTATGATGCTTGTCCCAAACTTTACTTTATTAAAAAAATAGTATATAAAATAAATTTTCATTTTGTTTTATTTTATTGATCTAGTTGTAAGTTGGAGGAAACATATTTTTTAAAATTTACATGGAAAATCAATAATTATATCTTAACTGAGCAAGTATGTATTTTGTTTTAAAAACTATAAAATTTCCTGGAGGACTTCCAGACAAGATGGAGGCATAGGTGGAAATATTGTACCTCCTTGCACAAAGAAATTTAAGGACAACAAAGATTTAGAAACAAAAACACAACTAAAACGGAGAGAAAATTTAACTGTACTGAAGTCCAACAACAGCTAATCATTCATCCAGACTGGTAAGAGGGGTGGAGTCGTTGGCCAGTGGAGAGGGATCACAACAGGAAAAAGTGGTGGCTGCAGGACCAACCCAGGTGTGCTGGTGGTGGTGGGCAGATCCTAGGTGCGGGGTGGCAACTGGCAGACCCAGTGAGGGTGCAAGGCAGCTGGCTTACTGGGGTCACACATTCGAGTGCAGATAAATCAGGTGAAAATGGGCAGCGAGACAGGCAGTGCAATGCAGGGCCCCAGTGACAGGAAATAAAGCCTAAAAGCACAAATTGGAAAAACTTTTTGGGTTTGAGGTGCTGGAAGAGAATCCCAGCCTCACAGGAGAGTTTGTTGGAGAGACCCACAGGGTCCTACAATGTACGCAAGCCCATACACCCAGGAACCAGCACCAGAAGGGTCCAATTTGCTTGTGGGAAGAGGCAGAGGGGACCGAAATCTGAGAGAGAGAAGAACAAGTTCCATCGCTCCCTCTGACCCTGCCCCCACATACAGCATCACAACCCAGCCACATGGGTTTCCCTACCCTGGTAAACATCTAGGCTCTGCCCCTCACATATAACAGGCCTGAACAGACCAAAACATTATAGCTTAAGCAGAAGAACAGCTCAAAGCCCCAGAGCCAATACTTCTAAGCCACCAAGAGATAGCCAACCTATCAGATGCACAGTTCAAAACACTGGTGATCAGGATGCTCACAGAACTGGTTCATTTAGTCACAAATTAGGTAAAAAAAAAATGAAGGCTACACTAAGTGAAATGAAGCAAAATGCACAGGGAACCAATAGTGATGGGGAAAAACCTGGGACTCAAATCAATGGAGTGAACCAGAAAAAAGAAAGAAACAAACAAACAGAAAAGAATGAAGAAATAAGAATTCAAAAAAATGAGGAGAGGCTTAGGAACCTCCAGGACATCTTTATATGTTCCAACATCCAAATTGTAAGGGTACTAAAAGGGAAAGAGCAACAAGTGAAAACTTATTTGAACAAATAATAAAGGAGAACTTCCCCAATCTGGCAAAGGCAATAGACTTCCAGGAAGTCCAGGAAACTCAGAGAGTCCCAAAGAAGTTGGACCCAAGAAGGAACACACCAAGGCACATCATAATTACATTAGCCAAGATTAAAATGAAGGAGAGAATCCTAGAAGCAGCAAAAGAAAAGGGGACAGTCACCTACAAAGAAGTTTCCATCAGACTGTCAGCTGATTTCTCAAAAGAGACCTCACAGGCAAGAAGGGGCTGGAAAGAGGTATTCCAAGTCATGAAATCCAAAGACCTACATCCAAGATTGCGCTATCCAGCAAAGCTTTCATTTAGAATGGAAGGGCAGATAAAGCACTTCTCAGATAAGGTCAAGTTCAACAAGTTCATCATCACTAAGCCCTTATTATATAAAATGTTAAAGGGACTTATCTAAAAAAAAGAAGAGAAAAAATATGAACAGTGAAAGGACAGCAAACTCACAGTTATTAACAACCACACCTAAAACAAAAGCAAACTAAGAGGACAGCTAGATCACAAGCAGAACCATAGAAATGGAGATCATATGGAAGGTTAGCAACAGGAAAGTGGGAGGAGGAGAGAGGGGCAGAAGGTATAGAGAATAAGTAGCATAGACAGTAGGTAGAAGATAGGATGGGGGGAGGGCAAGAATAGTATGGGAAATGTAGAAGCTAAAGAACTTGTGACACATGGACATCAGGTAAAGGGGGGAATGGAGGAGGGGCTGTGCTGGGTGGAGGGGAATGAAGGGGAGAAAATGGGACAACTGTAATGGCATAATCAATAAAATATATTTTTTAAAATGATATAATTTCATTTTAATAGCTAATATATATTGATTGAAGAAACAAAATACAAAAATAAGAAAAATGAATTTGTATATAAGTAGAAATTATCTATGTACTTCTTTATCAATCAATTATATATGAATTTTTATAAAAACTATGTTTAGTATAGCATACTTAGCAATAATTTATACCTATATTGATGTATGTTCCAACATCATTTTAAACATATAAACTCTATTTTTGTTTAAGTTAATCTCCAATATTTTACCACTGCACCTTACATCTGAATTTTTTCAAATGTCTTCACATATGTTCTTCAGACAAATTCCTGGAAGGGAGGCAGCTATGCCAAGAGCGGGCAGCCTTTGGATGTTTTTGTTATGCATTTCCAGATGGCCATTCCAAAAAACGTACAGTAACTTGCAATCCCCTCATCAGCATCTGAGAGTATTCTGGGCTCTCATTCTTGATGCATCCAGCTTCAAAGGGAGCCTTAGTGCTTTTTTGGCATAGCTCTGAGCAGGAGACGACATGCAGGGAAGAAAAATCGCACAGAAGGCTCTGATCGCTTGAGGAATTGTACTTCTAAGCTCTGTTTTGGACCACAGGACATAGACATAAACCTCGCTAGTGCTCTGTGAGGAGCTGCTGACCCTGCTTGGCCGGGACCGTGAGGCACTCCAGAGAAAGTGTGGTATGTGTAGCACAGTTATATCCTGTTCTTGATTCTTGGGGATAAACCAAAAAGGAATTTATAGACTATTTATCTTTAGTTTAGAGATAAGCATAAATGTAGAATATTTATCCCTAATTAATGTTACCTCTGTAACATACTCAGAATCACATTACTCTTTCATTTCCATGACACCACCCTAGAAGAGGTCACCATGACCTACATAGGTCATTGTCACAGACACCTAAATGTTCTCCCTTCCTCCAGCTTCCTCCAGCGAACACAGGCACACAATCACTTGTTAGTTCCCTCCTCACTTTTTCTCAGAGAAATTATCATACATTTTTAAGACTACATTGACTTATGAATTCTCAGAAAGCCTGTGTTACTGCTTTAATTTAAAGATATTATATATGTATGTGATACATATTATATATAGACCAATAAACATATGAAATATCTAAACATATATGCACACAATTAAAATATATATATATAAAAACATAGAACAAATACCCAGAGAACCAATAAACAGATTTAACAAATGTTAATTTTATGTCACTTTTTATTCAGATAAATTCACTTGGAAAAAATAATAAACTACAGATATATGTAATGCCATTTTGTACCCTTTTCCCATTTTATTCCCAGTCTCAAATCCCTGTGCAAACTCTGAAGTCATTGGTTACCACAAATGGCATTACATAGTTTACAAAAGGCAATACATACGGCACTATTATGCATCTTTATTAAATTTCCATAAATAATGCCGTAGGTGGCATGTCACTAGTAAATGTTGTTTGAATGGTATTCTATTTTCAAGATTTAATGTTTCCACATGTAGATGTATTTTATTATACTACCCTGTGGTAATAAGATATTTTAATATTAACATTTAGAATTTTGCTAAGTTTGCAGTTGCTAGACCTGGAAGTTTGGGGGCATAGGTACTTTCATCTTAAAATTTATTGATTATTGCCACATGGATCTTCAAAGCAGTCCTAGCAATTTACGGTGCTCTCCACATGCACGTGCAGTTCTATACCTCTGCATCCCAGCCGTCCCTGTCTGGCTCCCTGACCTCTAGCAAGCTTATCAGAGCCTTGAGATTCTCATCTTAAACCCAAGGCCAGCAGTATCTGCCATGGTAGTTTGTTCATTCGTCTCCCTTTATTTTATTGCTGACACTATTGCAGATGTCCCCACTTTCCCCTTTTTGCCTCCCAGTGCCAGCTCCCCCTTCCCTCTGGCTGTTACCACACTACCGCCTGTGCCTATGGGCTAGCCATATATATTCTTCTGCTAATTCCTCTTCTTTCTTGTTTTAACAATTAAATGTGATGGCAGATGTGATTAGACTTTGAAACTGGATTTGTTAGTTAATTGGATACTGTTAAAATCTCCTACTTTGGTGTTCTTCTTTGTATACAAGGTCCTTGGGACAATGGGGCACTTCTGTTCCCCCAAATCCTCCCACTGATATCCCATCTATGAGTCTGTGCGATAGAAGTCCACATACTCTTCAGGATAGGTGTGTGTTTCTGGGATGCTTCAAAGGCAAGAGAGACATTGGGGAACTCACACCACTGATGGATATAGTGATTCTTTCAGTCATCAGGTAATGGAATTCCCTGAATATCTCTGAAAGTCTTAAGAGTCACATAAGTAGTATACTGGTGGCCCCTCTCACAGAGGCATGCAGGCATGAATAAAACACCACACATGTGAGTCACTGGGAAATGCAGTCCTCATGGTCCTTGTTCATAATTTACTACATGATTAAGTTAAGATCACTTAACCTCCTTGTGATACGGGGTGCAGCCAGGGGGGCCCCCCCAAAAAAAGATTTGGAATGGTGTCCAGAATTCAAAGTGTATAGGAATATTGGAGAGACACATTAAGATGTCCTTACCGCCTTCCCCCAGGGGGAAGAAACGAATGGAGCAGGGCCATTGAGAGTTGTTTTGCATAGCAACAGTTTTGCAGCTAAACTCTGGAATGGTTATTTAACATATCTATAACCTTTAACTGGTTTCATAGATATGTTAAATAGCAGTGGCCAAGTTTGGAGCCCTGGAGAAGGGAGTGGCTGGGACCCAGGATGTAACTGGGGGCTGCATTCCTGAGAGGAGAAGGGCTTGGACTCAGAATGAAACGAGGGACTGCGCTCCTGAGTGAAGTGCCTGTGTGGGAGCTTGGAAAAAGATGGGCTCCAGGACATGAGGGGATAACTGCCCAGGTGAAAGGGAAGACCACGCAGCTTTGCCAGAATGGAGATCCCTGCAGCCAGGTGAAGAAGAAAGACAATGCGCTTTTGGTGGAATGTGAACCCCTGCAGCTTTGGTAGAAGAGGCCCACGCGACTTTGGGATGCCCCTTTGGCCGTGTGGCCTGGAAAAGCAGGAGAGACTTTGACTGGAACTGGGTACAAAGGACTCTTGCCAGTGGACCATGAGAGGGTACCACAGTACTTTGGATTAACTCGAGATCCTGCACAGTGACACAGCTGATGGTGCCAGCTGCCTGCAACACAGACATGTGCTCTTTTCCTGATTTACGGTACCCGGAGTTGGGACAGTGGGAGAAGGGAGAGCTGTGTGGGTGTAGGTGTACAACCTAAAGGACTTTGATATTCTAGTGGAGGCATTAGGCCTGAATAGCATTAAATAAACATTTTGTTTCCTTTTCACAAATCTCTGGCATTGAGAGATGTCTTTCCAATTGGCGGTGGACAGAAGAGCCCAGTAGATATTAGTATACTGTCCTTGGGAGGGGCCCCTGTTGTGTAGCAATATTTGGCATCCCTAGGTGGGCCAAATATTGTATTACCCCTCCCTCGGACCTCTTGTACACTTGGGCCACAGTTTTTGGCAGTGACATTTTGGTGGGGTGGCTGTACTTGCCTATTAAGGGCAATAACAGTGGTCCTCTGTAATTCCTAGAAAGAGGGTGAAAGTCAGGCAAGTTGTTCTATATGTAACTATGTCACCCTTTTCTTTTAAACTTTAAACATTTATATAATTTATTATCTATACATTTTTTAGCTACTTGGCCTGGAATTTCTAGGAACATTATTTCTTCTTCTTTTTTTGAATTTTTATTTTATTGATTATGCCATTACAGTTGTTCTATTTCCCCTCTTCATTCCCCTCCACCCTGCACTCCCCACCCCCACCATTCCCCCCTTTAGTTTATGACCATGTGCTCAAGTTCTTTAGATTCTATATTTCCCACAATATTCTTGCCCTCCCCCTATTTTCTACCTACCACCTATGCTACTTATTTTCTGTACCTTCTCCCCCCTTCTCTTCCTCCCACTCCCCTGTTGCTAACCCTCCATGTGATCTTCATTTCTATGTTTCCACTCCTAGCTGTTCTTTTAGTTTGCTTTTGTTTTAGGTGTGATTGTTAATAACTGTGAGTTTGCTGTCCTTTCACTGTTCATATTTTTTATCTTCTTTTTCTTAGATAAGTCTTTTTAACATTTCATATAATAAGGGCTTGGTGATGATGAACTTGTTGAACTTGACCTAACTGAGAAGCACTTTATCTGTCCTTCCATTCTAAATGAAAGTTTTGCTGGATAGCGCAATCTTGGTTGTAGGTCTTTGAATTTCATGACTTGGAATACCTCTTTCCAGCCCCTTCTTGCCTGTGAGGTCTCTTTTGAGAAATCATCTGACAGTCTGATGGGAACTTCTTTGTAGGTGACTGTCCCCTTATCTCTTGCTGCTTCTAGGATTCTCTCCTTCATTTTAATCTTGGCTAATGTAATGATGATGTGCCTTGGTGTGTTCCTTCTTGGGTCCAACTTCTTTGGGACTCTGAGCTTCCTGGATTTCCTGGAAGTCTATTGCCTTTGCCAGATTGGGGAAGTTCTCTTTTATTATTTGTTCAAATAAGTTTTCACTTGTTGCTCTTTCCCTTTTAGTACCCTTACAATTTGGATGTTGGAACATATAAAGATGTCCTGGAGGTTCCTAAGTCTCTCCTCATTTTTTTGAATTCTTGTTTCTTCATATTTTCCTGTTTGGTCATTTTTTTCTTCCTTCTAGTTCACTCCCTTGATTTGAGTCCCAGTTTCCTTTTCATCACTATTGGTTTCCTGTGCAATTCCCTTCATTTTAATTAGTTTTGCCTTCATATGTTCCTCTAATTTGTGACTAAAATGAACCAGTTCTGTGAGCATCCTGATCACCAGTGTTTTGAACTGTGCATCTGAAAGTTTTGCTATTTCTTGGTCACTTAGAGTTATGGGCTCTGGGGCTTTGAGATCTTCCTGAGCCATTTTTGGTCTGTTCAGGCCTATTAAGTATGAGGAGCAGAGCCTTAAATGTTCACTAGGGCAGGGCCACCCAAGTCCCTAGGTTGTGACGCTGTATGTGGAGGCAGGGTCAGAGCCGGGAAATAGAGGCCTCCTCTGCTGCCTCCTGCCACTGGGGCCTGCTTGGTCCCGTCTCACTGCCCACTCCCTCGCTGGTCTATCTGTGCAGGAATGAGTGACCACAGTCAACCTACCGCCCTGCGCCCTCGCTGGGTCTCTGGTTGCTCACTGGGTCGCTCACTGGGTCCGCCTGTTGCAACCCCACGCCTGGGATCCACGCGCCTGAGTCAGTCTGACCGAGTTTTCCTGTGCAACCCCGCTCCGCCAGCTGCTGGCTTCATCCCTCTTACAGGTCAGGCTGAAGAATTCATTGTTATCAGACTTCCGAAAAGTTCAATTTTCTGTGTTCTGGCTATGTTTTCTATTGCTAATATTTTATTGTCTCTAAACTTGGTTGTGTGAGAAAGCATGGCTTCTCCACCTATGCCTCCATTTTGGCAGAACTATGTCGCCCTTTTTTGTAAATCTCATTGGAGGAATTTTTTTTTTTTTTAGTTGCAGTAGATCGCAACTGTTTTTTTCAGGTGTGGTAGACCTTGATCCATGTGCTTTTCTGGAAATAGCGATGAAGTGGGTACTGCTGTCCAAAGCAGTTCAATAGCAAATGGACTTCCACTAACACTGTAATGCTTTATTGTGTTTTTTTCAGAGCAAAAGTTTATCTATTAAAATGTGTCTTTTATTAAAAAAAGTTCATCAGTGAAGGTTGTTATAGTTTCCTTAATCGAACTTTTAATTAGACCACAGAGATTATATTAAATGTTTCCTTTGATTATGTGTTGAGCACTGTGACTTGTTGCCCTAAAGAAATAGCAGAATTGACATTTACTTCCTTATCTCCTTGAAGGCATTCAGATAAGGCTAATTTCATTAGCTCCCATCTAAATGATGTTTCACATCCAGACCCTAGAGCTTAGGCAATGGTTTTCCACAGACTGCACATCTGAGTCTATTTGCGTAGACAAATTACATGAATCACAATATTTTGGGAAAACTTCTAAAATCCATAATTATGAACAACAAAATACCTTTAACGTTTGTTTGAATAGGACTATCATATTAAGAAAAACATAACTGTTACTGAAAAGAAAAGTTTGTGTTCTTGTCAATCTTTGGTGCGTTTCCATTGGGAAATGTCAGTTACATGCTGCTTTTGCCTTTAGATATTTGCTTCATTATCCACATAATCAATTATTTATTCTGTAGCTCAGACTAATTAGTATTTTCAAAGAAAAGTATCTTGAAGTTGTATTATTCCTCTAATATTAATGTGATTATATCAAACAAATCAAACTTGCCTGTGATGTTGAAACATGGGAGGTTTTATGTTAAGTGATAGAATTAAAAGTCTGTGAAATCTAGTTATCAGATTGCTAGAAAACAGTGTAGCAAATGACATGATTGGAGTTTAATAATTCTTTTAAAAATGTAGAAAACTGTTTAAAAAGTCTATATCCTCTTACGGACTTTATTTAAAGGTTGAATTCTTAAAAACAAAACCAGGAGACATTCCCGGCTTATTTTATCCAAAATCTTTAGGTCCAAACTATTTGGCCACTGCACCCATACTTCAGCTGTAATGCTGTGGTGTGTCTATACACTTACAAAACAGGTGGAATGATTTAAAGTTACTGAAAGAAGTGTATATTGCATGGAAATGTTGCTGCAACAGAAATGAGGTATATTAAATTGTGGAATTTAAAACAAATAAAAGAGAGATCATACATGATTTCATAATTTCAGTATAATTTCTACTATATTTTTATTTATTATAAAAATTAGGAGAAAATGAAGCCATAAGATAGTCACCCCATGTTGTACACTTTCATTGAATAACAGAGTGCATATCAGTGCCTCTCCTCGAAGTCTTAGAGGGTGCATTATAAAGCCTGTGCACTTACATTCTATTTTGATGTCTAACAGGGACACACTCAAAATTTAGCCTACATAGGGTCTGTCTCTGTGTGTGTATGTATATATATACATACACACACAGAGACAGACCCTATGTAGGCTAAATTTTGTATATATATATATATATATATATATATATATACACACACACACACACACACACACTCTCTCTCTATTTAGGAAGGCTTATACTATAGGGTAGGGATTTATTTGTCATGAGTGTTTTGGGACAACCTATATGAATTTTATTGCTTCATATAGGAATCCACTTCCCTGTATGATACTTAGAGGGGTTTTTTTCATTTTTTTTCTGTGCCCTATTTTCACTGACACCAAAGCAGTTGTGGCAGCTCTTGGTCCCCACAACATCTTATAACTCTTAAAATATGATTTGTTTTTAATTTCTATACCATGATGACTGATTTATTAGGTAAGGAAGCTCTGAGGGAGGCTTCCAGGCACACCAAGACCCTGTAGCTGCCCAAACAAAAATTTGGAAAGCTACACCAAATAAGTGTTTCTAAAAAATGTCAATAAAACTAAATTCTTGAGCTAATTAATTCATTCTCCTGCTACAGACTTGGCACTACAATGTCATCATTAAATCTGTATTGTAATGCTTCGCATGTCAGGTAACCCAAATGGTTAACACTATGACACAATCTTCCTGGGTGAGTACTGGGTGGCATGGCATTAATCTTTCCATTTTCCAGAATACTTTGGAGCGAGCAAATATCTGTATTATATTTATGTCCTATAGTCCCTAGTTTGACACCATCTATAGATGTTTCTCGACTAGGAGTCTAATGTTTTATTTTTATTTAGAAAGTTGACAAGCAAGGAAGGAAAGGAACAAATTGGGAAGAAGGAAGGAAAGTGGAAGGAAAGAAGGAAGGAGGGAAGGCAGGAGAAATGGAAGGGAGGAAGGAGAGGAGGGAGGGAAGGGAAGTGAAAGGAAGGCTGAGGACAGGTGAGAAAGGAGAGAAGGGAGATAAAGAGAGAGACGGAGTGATAGAGAGACGAAGAGACAGAGGAGAGAAGTGTCCTCAGGGCTGTGAGGTGAGAATGCATTAGTATTTCTCATCCCAGCCAAGACTGACAGCTGGCCTTGCTCTCTTTAGAGATGTGGCTGCAAGTCGTTTCTGCAGCATATAAGCCCTACCCCCTTCACTCCGTCACCCCCAAGGGTTGTCAGTTCCTGTTTTGGCAGAGTCCTTAATGCCAAATCTAAGCATGTGCTTAATTTGTTTCTGAAAGCTCTTTGCTCCAGCACTGACACATGCCAAAAACAAATTGGTGTTCTTCACATAGGCAAATTTTTGTATCAATACCATAAATATTTATCGAGTCCCCCCTCTGTGCTTGTGGCTGCTCCAAGGGTTGGGGACCCAGAAAGAGCCAAAACTCCTCTTCTCATGGAGCTTGCATCCTAGTTGACACATATCTGCAGAGTGTTTGTCGATTTTCTTTTTGTAATGGACAGTTCATCATTGTCAGGGACTTCGACTGCATTATCTGTCTACTTCAGAGTAATCTGGGGCTAGAAAGCAAAGCAATATTATATTTGGAGAGGGTTTTTTGGCCAATAACTGTTAAAGTTTTTACAAACTAACTTATTTAAAACTCAAAACCAAAATCTATTGCCTTCCTCAATTTACAGATGAGGAAAGTGATTCATAGACAGGTTCAGAAGCTTGCTTGGGAGTAAACAGTGACCAGCAGGAATTCAAACTCAGCTGGCTGAAGAGGGGCTTTGACACTTATGCTCATAGGTGACCATCATCCCACGTCATAGCTACACTGGACAATATTTTGTCTATCTTTCTCTACTGGCTCTTGTTTTTTCTTATGATCAATTTTAGGTATCTGTTTTTTTCACTGTGTTTTTTAAGTAAATCATCTAGTGCAAACAAATATAGACTAAAGTAGCACAAAAGTATTTCTGGGAAGAAATGTGGAGTTGGGGAAGTCTTTGTGTGAACACACACTCTTGTGCATGGAATAAATGGACTCTCAGTTTCAGGGCTTTACTCTGGGTGTGAGAGTCAGAGGAAAGAGAGGAAAGGTTATGCACATACCTAACCATATTTGTGGGCTATTTTATGGAAGCCGGAGAGAAAACACTCTCTTTAAATGAAATTTGGAAGGCGAAAATCTAATGGTATTTCGATTCATTGCTTTATTATTAAATAAACATGTTGAAGGCCTCTAACTGCCTAAGTCTACTCTGATCCTTACCTGCAGCTTCCAATCATAAGTATTAAGGGTACGGGAAAATGTAATGAGTGTAAGGATAAGAGAAGGGTGGCATGATGATATTAATTAACTGTCTCTATTGGGTGAGTCTCCCAGATGAGCTCAGAGACCCATGTGAATGTCGAGGCAGAGCTAATGAGCAGAGTCAGGAAATGGTCAAACATTCTGCACCATCCGAGAGAACCTGAGCCACAAACAGGACTAAAATATGCCTCCTATATATTGTATACTCAACCCTAGAAATTTAGAGGAAATTTCAGTGTCACGGAGGAGGGTCAAAATCATTCTCTTGGTTTTAAAATACCAGGTTTATTAAAGTAGAGAACTTTGACAAATCATAGTATGCAAAATTAAAAATGAAAAAAATACAAACTGTCTAAAACAGAAAGAAGCTTTATTTTTAAATCCTAACACTTATAAAACATAGTACTTTGGCTTTTCCAAGCCTTTTAATATGCTTATCTCTCTAATCCAGTGAAACATCTATGGAAAACCCTTACCTGTGCTATACATTCATACTCCAGTATCATCTTCACATGTACAAAGTAGCACAGGTGCGAGAACTGGAGATTAGGACGTCCGATGGTCAGTAATGACATCCTGTGCAGACATCTTCTCAGAGTGTGTCTCCATTATGTATGTAAAATAAAGCCCCATAATAGGCTCGGTAGCTGGAGTGACTCTCCAATCTTGGCATGTAGGAGAATCAACATGGAAGCATGTTAAAGTGCTTTTTTTCTGGTCTTGCTCTGAGAGGCCAGATTATCAATTTCAGAAGACCCTGTGATTTACAATTGTAGTCACACCCCCACGTAATTCTAAGGCAGAAATTCATATTGATATAGTAGTGCTCCTTTCATGAGAAATTTTTATTAAAATGGCATGCAGAGAAACTCTATATTGTTTCTCTTTTTGTTTAGGTACATATTATAAGCAAGGCATTGTGTGGGATGGTGTGAAAAATACAAGGAAAAGTGCTAACAGTCTAAGTAATGAGTAAATTACTCTGTGCAATTTGTAAATTCATACTTACTATAAGGTTATATAGGTAAAATGAGTTATACAATCAGTGTCATGAAAACTGAGAGATTGGTTAATTCCATTTGACTAGGAAATAATGGTTCCATGGAATATGACACAACTGATGAGCTCTTCATTCAAGGAGGTTATTTTAAGTTTTTTGAAAAGATAATGTAAATGGAGAGGGATGTAGAGATTGGAATTTCAGGATGAGTATAGGAATTTAAGTGTGGTCTATTGTGTCTATGTTATATTTGGAGACTGGGCTTAAGTGTGATTTTTAGGGCACAAATCTGAGGACATTTTGATGCAATATTCAAAAAATATAGAATTAATTAGAAAATGTGGAAATAGCTGTTATTTTTAGCAAGAGACTGAAAGAGATTCAAGATTGTGTTTTAGAAGGAGATTTCCCAGAGCCAAGTGTAGGGTGGATCAGACAATGGGAAGACTGAAGGCCACAGTGGCAGAGAGAAGACTGGGAGAAGACTGAAGACCAAGGGTGGATGGTGGCAGGGAGAATGGGAATGTAAAAACTCACACTGGGGTTCAAGTCCAGAGCAGAGTCAAGGCATGTTGTGAGTAGTTAAATATGAAAGACATTTGGGATAAAATATTCTGAAATGTCCATTTTAAGTTTTAGAAAAGACGTGTGGGCTGTTAATCCAGCTAAGGGAGTACTGGGGGAAGTTGGAGGCATGATGTTAAATGCAATGGGGCATGCTGAACTTGACCTGATACCCATCATCACACTATTGCCTGTCTATCATGTGTAAGCATTTCATTATTCAAGCTGCAAGCTGAAAGATTTTCCTTTCTATGAAACCTTTTCTTTGTCCCATTTCTGACTGAGGACCCCAATATATTGCACCTCAGCAGGTGGATTGTTTTGACCTGAAGGCAATCAAGACCCAGCAGATATAAAGGAAAACATAACTTTTACCTCTCCCTCAAGTACTAAAAGAATGTAGATAGGGGACCTGACCCCAAAATAGAGAGATTTTAGAGATACATTTTTATCTAAATAAACTATCTGTGTGTCTAATTACCAGACACATTGGGTTTTCTTACTTGCAAGATTACCTTCCTTAACTTTGAAATCCCATGTCCTTACCCCATTCTAAGGAATGGCAGATAAATCTCAATTGCCTGCCTTTGGTCTCATATTTTTACGGGGCTCTTTCTCATACAAAGAAACTAAATTTCTTTTCTTCCTGTTCATCTGTCTTATGTCAATTTACTTACTAGACCAGCCAAAGAACCCGGAAAAGAGAGAAAAAATTTCCACCCCTACAAAACTTGATGATAAACTCTATTGAAGAGGTACCATGTAACAAACACAGAGGATTTGTAAAACCTTAAAATCATTACATAAAATATGTCTCTTGTCTTCAAAAACACTAGAGAAGTTTTTAAAAAGGTGGGGTTATTCTGCATATATTTTTAAAGTAATTTCTTAATCCAAATTAAAAAAGGACAAATTTCATATATACAATTATAAAAGCATACTGTTAAAATCCTATTTTCTGAAAGTAAAATGCTGCCAATAAATTTTTTTCAGTTATAAGTTTCTTATACTGCTGTGACTTTGATGTCAATATTCAATAAAGCACCTTCAGTGCTTTTGATATGAAAATGTGATTGCTATTGAACATTAAACAAGGGGTGCTGGTAATTCTATGGCAATTATGTTTTAGACTTCCATACCAAAACAATGATAATCAAATCTCATGCTGGAGATCTGTAGCTGATTGTCACGGGGAGAAGCGTGTGCCTCCAAGGGGGTAATTACAGAGGAGCCCTGAAGGCTGCCTCCCCACCCTTGGAAGGGCAGGCTAAGTCATTATAAACAATGAGATGCAGCTCCTCGCTGATGGGTTGATGTGGCTGATCAAATCTTGTGCTCAGATGTATCTGCATTATATTCCATTTATGTGCCATGGATTATAACTCAGCTACATTTCCATGTTTATGGAAATGAGCCTGATACTCCCATCTGCTTCAGAGTATATGGGTCTTCTGAGAATCAACTATGCTTGTACCCCTTAGAGTGAGACGTGCTCCCATTTCTGTGGCACTCTGAGCAAAATTTCTGCTTCTGTTACTTCTTTTTTTTACTGCCTCTTACCAATAAAATTCTCAGGCCCATCTTACGGGAGAGAAGGAACCTTTTTTGTTTTCAGAAAAGTGGGCCAAATTGGCAGAGACACCAAATAGGTGAGAATGATATGTAGAAATCAATATGGTAATCAAGAGGTTACCATAAAATTCATTTTTATATTTTAGTAAAAATAGATGATTTAAGAAAAAGTTTGCCAATGTTTGGTCTGTGTTTTAAATGTTGCTATGAGTTTTGAGTCCATACCTGTGATAATAGAGTATAAAAAGAGGCCTCATACCTAACAGGGTTTTTGTGTTAAATTTTAAAGGTGATCATGCCAGGTAAGCTTTCACCATGTGAGTGGAAGGATGATTGCACAACACACACAAGTCTCTGCCTTGGAAAACAAGTCTACGTGGGTACCAAAGCACATCTTATCTTACTGCACTTCCATTTTAAAATGTAAAAGTTAAAATAAGGCACAGGCACATGGTGAAAACGTGTGTGGAAAGTTGCTATAGCTAAACTAAAATACTGAAGCTTCTCTGCTATTTCCTGCTTTTCTTCTATAAATTAGTTATTCATGAGTCAGATGATCCCAGGTTAAGCAGACTAGAGGAGACCAGTAAATCAATATTAGCCATCATTACACATGTCAGCTCTTGTCCCGTGTGCCTTGGGATTAAATGAAGACCATACTCAGCCAATACCTTTATATGCTTTGTGGGGAGGGAGTAAATATTAGAAGCAGAAAAAATGGGACAGAACTGAGCTCTAACTTCAGGAAAAGAATTAAGAAACTTTAATATGAATAATCCTTGTGGCTAACATTTAATTTTCAATGTATAATATGGATTATATGTATGCTCTCTTTGAATGAAATAATCTTATGGGATAGCTTTTATTTTTACCCATCCTACAGATGTAGAGACATCCTACAGATGAAGCTCCATCCTGAAGATGAAGCTTACAGAAGTATATGTAATTCAATGAAATTCTCTCAGTTTGTATATGGACAGGACTCAATTACAAGGCTGTCTAAATCACTGTCTTTATGTAAAATTATTAACAAATAGCATGGAAAAAGGCCTTTTTGGTAGGTCTTTGTCAATTTCTGTAGTATAAATACTCTTACCATGTCTAATGCAAATTGAAGTATAATTGTACAAAATCAGTACTTATAAAACTTTGAGTCAGTTTTACCCTCCACACCACTGAACTTTGAAATTTCCTAATTTCCACCTTTAGGTAATACTCTAACTCATAAACAAAACAACAGGAAAGAAAGAAACAGCAAAAGAAAAAATAGTAAACTCTTAGGCGGGTCTGACAATGTGTCTCCTCTCACTAGTATCTTGGAAAGCTTCCTTTATGTCTTTCTTCCAACGTAACTTCTATGGTCTGAAAAAAAAATTACCTGCAATTTCACTATGGTGCCAATTATTAAGAATTAATGTATAGGACAAGCCTGTCTAATTTCTTAGAGATCAACACTTATGAGGAATAGAAGAACAAGGTGGTGGAAAAGAAAGGGATCAAAGGTTGAGAAACACTGCTGGCAAAACTTCTCTGGGACTGGGTTAGAGATGTGTGAGTTGGGGCCCAGTAGTGAGATTTTATTTATGTCCATTCTTTAGGGTTGGCCCTTTGTATTAGAGCATTCAATTGTCAGAATAGTCTTTGGGGTATATGTTAGTAAGATGCTGATTATTTACTTATTTGTTTGTTTGTTTATTCCTCCGCCCAGGACATGCTTAGAGAGAGGGGAAGAGAGGGAGAGAGAGGAAGGGAGAGAAATATCAGTGTGAGGGAGGAATATCCATCGGTCATCTCTCATATGTATGTGCCCAGGCCAGGACCCTCAACCCAAGAACGTGCCCTGACCCGGAATCAAACCAGCAACCTTCCATCTAAGACATGGCGCTCCAGCTGGCTAAGCCACACCAGCCAGGGCCTGATGCTGACTTTACAGATAAGCAAAATGAGGACTAAGGGGTAAGTTAGGAAAGTTGCCTTAACCCACATGGCACTGCATGTCCAACATTTAAAAGACTCTTTCCAGTTTATGTCCACACTCCACACACACTGTACACACTCTCACATCAACTACTCAGTGGATGGTGTCCACCTTTTCACTTCATGATGCAACTTGGCCCATAGTTTCTGTAAAATAGCCTCTGGTCTATTTGAAGAGAAGCCGTGTTACAGTATTCTTCCATTTGCCAATTCACTTGATAAGTGAAAAGTACACGGACAATGTACAATCCTATTTATTATAAGATTGATTCTCCCCCCTCTGGCTTTCATTCTCTCTCTGAGTCTTCACAGAACCCTCAGTCTTTCCACTTACACGTCTCTGTTTTCACAGCATCGTACTCCAGCACCTCTGGTTGCTTTAATGGGATCTTGGGCCCCCGAGCTGAGTGCTAGTACACAGATGCAGACTGACTTCATTGTTTCTTTTTTCTTTTTCTCTCCAACCCTGCCCCTTATTTTATGGCCTGTAAACACCTGTAGAGCAGGTGCTCGATAACTGGTGGTTATCTGGTCAAAATGGGCCTGTAGTGATTAAACATTGGAAAGAATAAAGAAAAAAACTGTTAAAATGTAGTACACTTTAATGAAATCATAGAGTATGCTTTGGCAGAGAACATAGAGAATATTTATTTTAAACTTTTCATTGGCTGCTGAGGAAACCGAGAATAGGGAAGGTTTTATTCTCTCCACAGATTCATTTTAAGGGTATATTGTGATGCATTAAAGCTCTTAAACTGGAACTTTTTGCGAGGAATAACAAATATGTATGACTCCGAAGAACACCTTTTTCTGAGGTCCCATGTATTCGGGGACAAAACAAAATGCCAAAACTGTTGCTAAGAGAAGTTAGACAGATTCCCATTGGCTGCCCTGCCCAGCACTGACAGAGCAGGTGTCCAGCTTTATACCTGAACCCCAAACCCAAAACATTGAGCATTGTGCTGAATACAATTATTTTGTTAGTTTGTTTTCATCTGGATTCCAGCCTCCATTAAATTCCTTCTAGGTGATTGTGAATGGCCCCAGGGAGACCTACATGCCCATCGTGAGGCATTGACCTTGATCCTCTTTCCCAGCTCCAGAGTTCTCTGCTAACGTCTCATGCCAAAGTATGTGCTAATGCCAGAAGTGGTGGGGATGGCATCAGTAGCCACTGGTGGTATGCTTGGTAACACCGATGTCTGCAGAACATGCAGACACTGCCAGTACTTCTTGTCCAGAGGCCACATCTCTGCTTAGAGGCTGACGCCTCAGGTTCTCATCACATAAGGGTGTTGAGAAGTCTGCCCCCAGGCTCTGCATGGCAGGCCTCACCCAAAGGGGCTGATGTCCCCACCACAACTTTGATGTACAAAGTCAGTCTATTCCAGATTTCTGGGGGAGCCCATAGGACCAAATCCAGGGAACTCCTTGTGGGTGCCTCCTTCTTGGGGACCTCACTGAGGCACAGTTCAGTCAAACTCAGGGTCTTCCCACCCCTCTCTCTCCCACACCCATTCTTCCTGGTACGAAAAGGCTGGCGCCATCGGTGTGGGTCCTCGGCAGTGAGAAGATTCCCCCTTCCACATCCCATGTCCTCTGACCCCCACCGGTGCCATCCAGCCACAGAACACTGAAGAGCAGTACTGCTCTCTGCCTCTTGTCTGTGCTCTCCCAGGAGGGAACATGGTTAGATTGTCACCTTTAGTTTACCTTGTGCAAATTGACACCTGTTATACAGGTGAGACCACGGAGCCTTTGGCTGGTGCTGATAACAACTGATGGGCTTGGGAAGACTTGCCATCTGGATTCCTCAAAGCTTTTGATGGGGATGCTTCTGAAAGGTCTTTCTTTTTAACACCCTACTGAGAGTTCTTTCCATTTTCACGTACTGCTTTATTGCCCTCCTTCCTCGCCCTTGGACTCTGAGGACTCCAAGCTGGATCAGAGGCCGACAGATCTGGCTGGCACAGTTTTGTGTGTTAAACCACCCCTTAGCCCTGGCCCTTTCTTTCTGGAGTTCAGGTATGCTTTTCACGTTTTCTTCACTCTGGAAAACTTTTGACCTAGAGATTTTGTAGAAAAGATATACCCGGGATTCTCTGATCTTTGTACTCCCCAATTCTCCTATTAGGTGCAGCTATGCCTACATCCAGGGGAAATTCAGCCCTGGTGAAACTTGAATCCCAGCTGTATTAATTAATCAAAAACACGATGTTCTTGCCTAGCATTCTAATTTGTGAGGTTCTTTCATACTGTTTTCTCATTTCAGCTTTAAAACAACTCTGCAAAGGAGGTAAGAAAAATGCCGTTTTCTATGTTGCATATGGTAAGACCAGGTTCAGTGTCATTCAGCACCCAGCTAATGGCCTGTGGTTTGTGAATAATGGGCCATGGGTTTGGATCTGGTTCTGCAAAATAGAATCCACTTTTATTTCTACTTAACCATGCCTTGCTGTTTTCAATATATATAGTTCCCAGAAACGGAAATAAGAAGCAAAGCTGATTCTCAAAAAGCTGAAATAAGAAGCAGAGTTGATTTTTCTGAAATGACAAGTTTGCAAAGTATGAGTCCACAGGAGTGACTGTGTAAAATAGAGTATATCATGTATCAGTCAAGACCCTGTGCAGAGCACTGGGGAGGGTCACACAGCAAGTGGATGATGTCATTTCTTCTCAGACAGAAAAGAAATCCTGACAGTAAAAGTTAAGTGGACTTGGGCAGTAGGAACATGCTCAGGGCTCCAGGAATCCGGTGGCAGGTAATGAGCACAGCTAGCCATGCACATTGAGGTCGAAAGGACTCATTTTGAATCTTGCAACTCTGTCTTGTTTCCACAATTCTCATCACAGGAAGAAATAGGAATTAGTAGATGTTATGAACACCCTAGGACATCTCTTCCAATCTACGTTTTAGTGACTCCGTTGATATTTCTTGGTCAGTGTAGATGAGCAATATATTATTCTTGATAATACTTGATAATAAATTAAATCGAGTCACTATTTTATTAATTATGAACGTAGTAAAAATGCAAATGGAACATCATGAAATGGAATCACACAAAATTAACCTTAGCTTTAAAAATGTCTTCATTTTACCTTACAAGCACATTTTTAAAGTGCGTGTAATGAAACACATTATTAAAAATGTGAGCTGCTTGGGGCCTTACATTTCATAACTAAAGATACACAAGAGAACGACCCCTCCATAAGGCACCTATTTTAAACATTAATTGTCCTTCCTTCTGACAGGTTTTAAATGATGTTTTAAACTACAGAAGGCTACAAAAATTACTAACAATATCAATTCATAGACTAATTAGAATAAATGTTTCTAGCATCTGCTCATTTTTCTTTGTATTCCTCTTATACAAAACTATACATATGCTCCATCTAAACTCTTTATTATGCAACAAAAACAACTTTTGTAGAAAAAGAAGCATCTGCTTCTGTTATTCTAGTGACTGTGTTAAATAGATTTAACTAAATAAACTATCTCCAGTGATCACGGAGTCAATGTATTAAAAAGTTCTAGGAAACAATGGCTGCATTGTTTAAATAAACATCACAGATACGACTACCACCATCATGCCAACCTTCACGTAATTTTTTCCTGTTAAACAAAATGATTTTAGTCATTAACTTGTTTGCCCAACTTAATAGAAAATTGTATTGAGGTCATTAATTTAATTATTTTATTCACTAGTTCAGATGATAATAATCCTCAGTTAAAATTGAGTTCTGGGTGCTGAGAATTGAGTGATAAGTAAGAAGTTAGCCTTTGTCCTCACCACACTCAAAACCGAAAGAAAAAAAAGATGAGGAAACGTGGATACCTTCGGGATGTGTTTGCAGTTGAGATAAAGGCACTCTGAGTGCTTCGGCATCTAATTTGTTCAGGATGATGGGTCAAAAAGAGACCACCAAGGCAGGGACACCTAAGGTCACGCCTTGGAACCACAGCTCTGGTGCCAGCTGCCTGAATTTGTACATGACAGTTGACTGTCACACAACAACGCTCCCTTTTCGATGTTTAGAGGATGGCGTCTTTAAACTGGCCCAGGGTGGCTGGGAATACAGCCCAACACAAAATTGTAAATTTACTTAAAACTTTTTTTTTGTTCATCAGTTTTCATTAGTGTTTGTGTATTTAATGTGTGGTCCAAGACAACTCTTCTTCTGGTGTGGCCCAGGGTTGCCCAGAGGTTGGGCATCCACGCCAGTCCTCCCCAGAAAAGTGAATGTGTCTGAGTTTTAGCACAAGTTTATCTACAGACCTGGTAGGGAGCTCAGATGTAGTCTTAGGAGCAGGACTTTGTCCATTTTGGGTCTAGACAAAGTGATTGTGGCTACCTGTAAAGAAAGGCCTTTTACAGAACTTTTTAATTTTAATTTTTAATACAAAATGATGGAGCTAAAACAAGTAAATAAGGCAATGATTCCATATTTTTATCATCCCTCAATTTATGCTTTCATTATCACTGTTGTTCCTAAAATTTAATTGCTTAGATTTTTAATTTAATGTCTGTATAACTGAATATTTGGAAAAGTGACCAAGAGTATTACAATGAGCATATAGCTACCCTTCAACTGCTTTCACTAATTACTACTTTTCTCTCTCCCTTTTTATTTCTACATACTTTCAAAATTATATTCTAAGAATAAGTGTTTTCTCCTGCATAACAACAATAGGCTCACAGGTAGTGGTAGAAATAAGCAGTGCTGTGAACCTGCCCCCCAGCTGGCTCCCAACGCTGACTGACCCCTGGCACAACTACAGTGAAACTACCAAAAGCAGGAGATTGACATGGGTACACTACTGCTGATGATGAAGCAGAGCTCATTCTCTTTTTACCAAATTTTACAGGAAATCCCTTCTGCTTCTTTTTATGCATCTGATTCCATGTATCAACCTGTGTAAATCTACGAAAATCAAGTCACCGAAGCATCCCATCCCTGCGAGGAAGTTCCTTCTGGCTACCCCTTTGTAACTGCTTCTCCTCAGTGTCTGCACTGCCGGGCACTGGTGTGCTCCTCTTCTCTACAGTTCTGTCATTCCTTCAAAGTGTTGTATGAATGGAATCATGCTGTATGTGTCCTTTTGAGATTATTTTTTTCAGTATGCATAATGTCCATCCAAATTTTTTCATGAATAATAGTTTGCTCCATTTTAATGTTAAATATTATTCCGCTGTGTGAGTAAATTATAATTTTTTTATCCTCTGGTGTCTTGAAGGGTATTTGAATTGTATCTACTTTGGGGGAATTATAGCAAAGACTATTATAAACATTCATGTACTGATTTTTGTGTGAATGTAAATTTTTGTTTCTCTAAATTAATACTGAAAAATGGAATTTCTGCTTGCACAGTAAATACATGTTTTGTTAAATTTTTTTTTAATGAAATCTCCTAAAGTATTCTCCAAGGTCACTCTCAGATTCCCTTTCTTTCTAGCATTGGTCACTATTTTTAAAAAGCTATTGTAATGTAGTGATATCTCATTGCGGTTTTAATGTGGAGTCTCCTAAGGAAAATATAGTCATATGCCATCTGTATACTCTCTTAAGGAAAGTGCCTCTTTGTGTTTTTTGTTCATTTTCTAATAGAGTCATTTGCTTTTATATAGCCTAAGATATTATTCTTTTGTCAAATAAGTAGTTTAAAAATATTTTTCTAATATACAACTTGTGTCTTTATCATATTAACAGTGTCTTTTTCTGAGACAAAACATTTTACTTTTGATAAGGGTACATTATCATTTTTTTAATGATTATGCTTTTGGTATTTAAGCATTTTTGCCTTGCCACAAATGCTAAGGGTTTCTTCTGTGTTATTTCTAGATGTCTTATAGTTTAGACTCTTACATTTCAGTTCATGATCCATGTTGAGTTATCTTTTGTATAGGATGTGAATCTTAGCCTGTTGTTAAAAGTTTTTTTTTAGACTATGGAAATTCAATTGCTTCAGCACCATTTATGAAAAGAGTATAATTCCTCTGTTGAATTATATTTGTTTCTATATAAAAAATTAATTGGGCATATTTGTGTGGGTTTATTTCTGGATTTTTCCTCTTTTTAAAAAAAATTTATTTATTTATCCTTAGAGGGGAAGGGAAGGAGAGAGGAAGAGAAATATCAATGTATGATTGCCTCTCGTGAGTCCCCTGCTGGGAACTGGCCTGCAACCTGGGCATGTGCCCTGACTGGGAATCAAACCGGGATCCTTTGGTTCAAAGGCCAGCCAGCGCTCAACCCACTGAGCTACACCAGCCAGGGCTAAATTTTTCCTCTTAATTTATGTATCTAGTCCAATACCATTCAGTGTTGATTACTGTAGCTGTGGAAAGTCTGAATATGAGGTAGAATAATTCCTCCAAATTTATTCTTCACTTCCAAAAGTAACTGGCTATTTTAATTTTTGTGTTTGTACATTCATGTTAGAGAAAGCATGTCTATATCTGAAAAAAATTGCAGGTATTTGAAAGAAATAACAGTAAATTTATATAATCAATTTGAGGACAATTAACAATATTACCATGTTGATCTTGCAATACATGATTCTTTTACTTATTTATATAAGTTATATAATTTCTTTTATCAGTGATTTGGAACATACAAGTTTAGTACATATTTATTTAGATTTATACATACACATTTCATTTTAAGAGCTATTATAAATGTTATTGTGTTTTAATGTCAGTTTCTATAGATTCTTTGCTAATGTAGAGAAAGCAATGATTTTTGTGTGTTATGTGTTGATCTCCAATATTCCTGAATTTACTATTACTTCTAAGTTTTCTTTTATATTTTGGAAGATTCCCACATACAAAAACATTATTTGTAATGTGGATGGTTTACAATTTATTTCCTTTTTTTTGCTCTATTACCTTGACTACTACTTCTAGCACTATGTTAAATAAGAGCAATAGAAGCTTACATTCTTGCCTTGTTCATCACATTCAAGAGGAAGGCATTCATTCTTTCACTATTAAGCATGGTGTTGACTGTATGTTTGTACAGATGTTTCTTGTCAAGGCAACAAAATCATCCTCTATTTCTAGTTTGCCGACAATTTTTAAGATGGTCAGTGTTGAACTGATGTTTTTTCTGTATCAATTTCCTTTTTTTCTTTCTGATCCCCTATAGAAGTTGCCTTCAATGTCCATATTTCTATCTACAAAGGAAGAAAAATGAATACCCTTAATAAATTCTACCTGGAGACCTAGACAGATCAATGCCCCCAATTTAAGCTCTTTGGAATAAAAATTATGTTGTTTCTACATCTGGAATTATACCAAAAAATACATGTATACATCTAACAGAATTTAGGATATTACGGTTTAAATAATTAAAGTATGCCTTAGTTATAAGGTAGCATACTCTAAAGGTAGCCTCTAAAATTATATTGGAGTTTTACAAGTGCCTTAAAGGTAGGTATTCCCTTGGCCACACCCACCATATACCAGAGTTTTGCATACAGATTTGGGTTTGGCACTATATTTTCAGGAGTTGGCTTTATTGGAGGAAAGGGGACTCTTACTAGGAGAAGATCAGCTGAAGGAGAAGAAGCACAAGTTCCTCTTCTTTTCTAAGTCCAGAGAAGCAAGGTTGGATGAGGTACAGTTTAAAGAAACCTAGGTTTTATTGGAGTAATATGCTACAGTGTCCCTTGGTAGGGACCTAAGACAGTGGTGAGAAAATGTCCTTTTGATGAAAGAAGGATCAGACTTCTTTAATGACATGAAGTCCAAGTATGGGTGACAGCTAGAGAATCATCTCAGCACCTGCGAATAAAGAGGGCCATAGAGTGTGACATTGTCTTGTGTGGGAGAGGAAGCCACAGATGCTGTGTGAGGTGGTCTGGGTACACTGCTCCTGGTAGGTGGACAGCACACATATTTCAGTGAGAAGCAGGCAAAACTCTGTAAGGGAGAGTTAGGAGGTGCTGTTTACATGACTTAGGCTTGAGTTCGATGATTTAAAGGAAGATGAGGAAATCGAAGTTGGAAGTAGATTGTATGCTGTCAAGATGCAGGACAAGTCTATGATTGAGTATCTTAATAATTTTTATCTAGGAGATGGGAGGATTACAGTGGAATTAGAGTTGTCACGGGTAAAGCGGCAACAATCACTCGCAGAGCTGTTCTGTCATTATCTTGTTCTGAGCATTGTTTCTGTTGACATGGGCTGTTTATCTTTTTCTTCACAGCCAAACAAGACGTTGAATGACCAGATGAACCAGAAGAACTTGGTTATTTTCTTTGTGATAAAGTCGAGGAAAACACACACCCTGTGTTCCCCCATCATCAGGTGCCATTTTAAGAGCAACGTGGAAAAGAGTCATCATCGAGAAAGACCTAGAAGGCTTTTGTTTGTTTTGTTTTGATTTTTCCTACAGAGAATGAGAGTTACCTGAAGAGGATAATTAGATTATTAAAACAGGGCCATCTAAACAAGCACCCTGACTTGGAAATGAGGGCTCAAGGAAAAGATAATAATTATCCACAGACAAAACCACCATATAACATGTGCTAAATTAGGGTACGTAAAGTTCTGATGCTACTACTTAATAAAACAATGGCATCACTGGCAGGTCTACTGAAATCTGTGCATTTTCGTATCTAGAATCCAAACACATACAGACTGTTACTATCTGTGATGGCAGACTGGATGCTTGCAATAGGGATGTAAATACAGATGGGAACATTTTACTTTTAACAGCATATTGTTGTTTTAGTTCCTGTCATGAATTTCATGTATTATATTTATCATTAAAAACCAATTTATGTTTAAAACTTTTAGATAATGTATAATCTCAAAAGTGCATGTTTTTGTGTTTAGATAAACAATATTTTCTTATGAGTAATTAGTGTAAAATGATTAGTAAGCCATTGTTACTGAACATTTTTCTTTTCTTTTTCTTTTTTTTTTTTTTAAAGATTTTATTTATTTATCGTTAGAGGGGAAGGGGGGGGGGGAACATTTTGGGTTTGAACATTTTTCTTAGTTGTTCCAAGGTTTGGTTCTAACTTATGAGAAAGGGTATTGGCATGGTTCAGTAATGTGGTGTTTCCTATTTTGGTTAGTCACAAAGTCTGGCTCCATATTCACTGAGAATACTCATTCACCACTGATTGCCGGATGCTGATAGTATCAGTTTCTTGAGAATGCCGTACCAATGACCTCAAACTTGCTGGCTTGGAACAATAGAAGTTTATTCTCTCACAGTTCTGGAGACCAGAAGCCCCAGTTGGGTGTCACTGGCGGGAGATCAAATTCTTAGCTGGCTGTGCTCACTCTGGAGGCTCTCAAGGAGAATCCTGCCCTCCCTTGTGGCAACTTCTGGTGGCTGCTTAAGTCCAGTCTCAGATTCAGTGAACACATTGCCTTCTCCTCTTCTTCATATGTCAAGTTACCCTCTGCACCTCTCATAAGAATACTTGTGATTGAATTTAAAGGCCACTCAGTAAATGAATGGATCAAAAAATTATGGTACATATACACAATGGAATTCTATGCAGCAGAGAGAAAGAAGGAGCTACTACCCTTTGCAACAATATGGATGGAACTGGAAAGCATTATGTTGAGTGAAATAGGCCAGGTGTTGAAAGACGAATACCATATGATCTCACCTTTAACAGGAAGCTAAACAAGAAAACAAACAAGCAAGCAGAATAAAAACAAAGACACTGAAATAGAGAACAAGGGGACAGTGACCAGAGGGGAGAGGGAAGGGAATTTAAGGGGAAAAAGGGGGAGGGATTTGGAGGAACAAATAGGAAGGACACAGGGACGAGAACTAAGGGGGGTGGAAATGGGAGGGAGGTGGGAAGCATGGGGCAGGGTGGGGGGCTGGGATGGAAGAAATAGACAAAAAACTGTACTTGAAAAATAAGTAAATAAAATTAATTTAAAAAAAGAGGGAAAGGTATTGAAAGATAAAACAATAGTAAAAATTTAAAGAATAAAATATTATTTAAAAAATAAATAAAGGCCACTCAGTTAATCCAAGATAATTTTTTCCTATTCCAAACTCCCTCATTTAACTGCATCTGCAAACTATATTTTCTTATAAAGTAACATGTACAGGTTGGAGGCATTAGAACCTTTCATCTTTGGGTGGTCACCATGGAGCCTTCTACAGTGGTTGCCAAGGAACTAGAAGACAGCCAGTCTTGACAAGGAGAGCTGAATACTGTAACAAGAATTCCATCATACAACTAATACCATGTATTATTATGACAGCAATCATCCTCTTAACAAAAATTATCTGTTTGCAGAGAAGATTATAGATAGTTCATATCTAACTATCATTGTAAAAGCAGTCATTTTTCTGTTTTTAAATACTGTTAGATGATTACCCTTGTTTTCAGCCTATTTGGGGAAATATTTCATCAGTATAAACCAAAATTGCATCTAGTACCATCATTTATTAGGCTAAAGTTTTATAGTATTTTCAAATAATTTTATTAAACTTAAGCACTTTTTCAGTTCAAAATGAGTCTTTTCCAATCTACATAACATAAAAAGAAAATTGAAAATCTCATGAGAAGTTTTGAAAAAATGTTGATTCCCAAATGATTCAGGTATTCCCATACAAGTATATAATTTCCAGCCAAATTACTTAATATACCTTATTACTGACAATTGGTTTGACCAATTATATTTTGAGGGAGGGGGCTTATGATAAAAAGGAGCCTCATAAATTTTATACTTTCCAGAAAAATATAAATTAAATAGTATACTTGGCTCATAATTATTGACCCATTTACCTTGGATTAGAGATTTGTCCTTAAATTTTTCTTTGAAATGTATTTACTTTTAGTGTTCCACATGTAATCAGCCTATTGGGAATAAACCTCAAGGAATAATGTAAGACTAATTAGAAATGATGTGTGCTGCAATGCTTTGAGATTCCCACGGGGAAGCACATAATTGACACATGATCTTTACCACACATTACTGAGATGGAGCTAATCATATCACTTTTAAAGGCAGATGATGGATGTTGAAATGAAACTGCAAACATCGCTCTGGAAATCCATGGGACATTAGCACAGAGCCATTGCTCCACAGCCCAGCGGTTAAGGAGCACAGTAAACCACATATACGTGGAGATCCAAGGGGTCTCCTATTCCATATCCTTTCACACAACCTCAACCAAGGGCCGGGTTTATTCTAGAGAAATCATTGGATTTCTCTCCCCAGGTGACTCTAAATAAAAAAGGTAATTAACCTCATAAATCAGAGCCATGTACAAAAATTTCATCACACATAAAGCAACAGAAAGGGCAAGTAAATCTTGCCAATCAGTATAAATAATTAATGTCTTAAACTCTCTACCAAGACTGGGTTAATTTGCATGGTAATGTAAACAGAAATTACCTGAGGCAACGTTCTTCCTAGAAAGTGAACATCATTAGTTTCATTTCTCCTGTTAATATTTGATTGTTTTCTATTTGGGATATCAGATAGTTTTACCATCTTTTCACTATCCTTTCCCTGTGCCCTCACACATAAACACTGGGTGACATGTGGATGCCTGCCTGCACAGCTATTATAGAATAGTACAGAGCTTCAGGAGTGACTGCTTCACTCTAACTCGTTTTACTTCCTGCATGTCCAAGGCTCTGCTTGTTATTGGCTTTTCTGCATGGCAGCTTCATGAGAGATGGAGGAGAACTTCTCCGTGGAAGGCAGCCAATGATGACAATTCTGGGGCTGAATAGCCTCAGAGCAATGCAACCAGCCAGAGATTATGTTTATGTGCAAAAGAAGGGGTGAGAGAGGCTGAACAAAGACAGCCTCATGGGTCTGTGTGAATGAGACTAGCTATTGATATGCAGCACGAATCAGGAGTTCCACTTACAAATAGTATTAGTTGACTCAGGGGGTCACATTTTATCTAAATTTGATGCAAAAAAATTGACTATCAGAATATGTGGAGTCTAATGAACAAAATAAACTAACAAGCAAAATAGAGACGGACATGTAGATAGAGCAGGCTGATGCCTGCTAGGGAGAGCTGGATTGAGTGGGGTGGGGAAATTGAACAACAACAATAACAAAACTCAGGGCCGCAGACAACAGTGTGGTGACTGTGGAGGGGAGTGGGGAGAGGGGAAGTGGAGGAGGGTATTGGGCATAAGTGGTGATGGACGGAAACTTGACTTGGGGTGGTGAACCCAATACAATATACAAGTGACATGCTGTAGAATTCTGCACCTGGAACCTGTATAATTCTGTTAACCAGTGTCATCCTAATAAATTCAATAAAAATGAAAAAAAAGACTATCTTTAATTCAGGCCAGCTCCTCTCATCATGGCCCCGGCATCACCGCTGCCTAGCCTGCCTGTGTATTCTCTGGTCTTCCCTGTCCTGTGTCACTCTACTTCTCTCCTTGTCTTGCTCCTCTCCTTTGACTCGGCAGTGTGGCCCTGCTGAAGCCGCCTTCCTGAGATCCTTCCAGCAAACATGTTGTAGCCCTTATTTTGTTAGACCTTCCCATAACTGTCACTGTGGTCTCTTCGGCCTCTCGAAATAGATTCTTCCATTTGGGGTCTCCATCATGAGCCCCAGGTCATCCTTTTCTGGGCACATTTCCAACCTGCAGTGCTCTGCTTCCTTCGCAGGCTCAGTTTGCTGTCCTCATTGCTGAGGCTCCTGAGCATTCTGACATCAGTATGACATTGCACTGTTTTGGAAAAAGTCTCCAGTTGCTTAATATGCCTGGTGATGGCTTCTTCCAGTTTACCTCTATGCCATCCTTGAGTTCTATGTTTTAGTTGCAATGTTATATACATTTTTTTCATTTTCTAGAATGTCCAGGTCATGACACATGACTAGAACATGCTTTTCAGTAATTTTCTTTGGTATTTTTCCAAGTTCCATGTTAAAAGATGCTTCTGTTGAGAAACATGTCCACTACTTCCCTCCACAGGATGAGCAGCCTTTGCTGTGGGCTCTTAGCAGGCCTGGCCTCCCATTGGAGAGACTTACCAGGTGGCACTACTTTCTTATGTAAATGGCTTGTTTCATTGTTTCTTTCCAGGCTACCAAGTCATTAGGGAAGGGCTGTGTCTCCCTTATCAACGTGTCTGCAATACTTAGCATAGCAGTGGGAATGTAGTATGGTACAGTTTAACAAATACCTGTTGCATAAAAACTGCATTAATATTTTTGGAACTGAATTGGGATGTGCAGTCTAGAGTGAATGGGAGGCTGGAACCTCAGAGCTGGAACGAGTCAGTAAAATTTGACAACAATGCTATTATATATCTTGCTCCTTGTATAGGCTAATGGTTTTGGTATATTTTATCATTCCTAATCTATCTGCTCCGTCACATCTGGCTTACCCATTAGGTAAAGCCAGGGATTTTGGTTTTCATTTTCATAGTGATTGAAAAGAGCAAAATTTGTAAAACCGATAGCACAGTGTTGGTCCCAAATCATCTTCTTTACATAAAAAGAATAGGATAAATTTTAATATTTTTTATTTTAAAAACACATTTCCTTGTAATTTAGAAAGGATCCAGGCATGTGTTTTCTTTGCAAGCACAAAAAATATATACATTCATGTGCTGCCCAGCAGTAAATTTGGAAGGCGACTATAATTCATGGTCCAGTTGCTCCAGTCAGTCCATGTAGAAGGAAGGGTGAGATGTTTACCTGCACCAGATGTAAAACATGGAGTGTGGAGAGAAACAACCTGCAATATTTCACAGATGGCTGTGCACATGATGTCCAGCATGCTTCCCTGAAGTCGGGGTGCACATTCGTCTGGCTCCGCTGCTCCCCTAGGGACCACTGGAGGCACAGGGCAGATGCTGCCTTTGTCACCTTCACAGCTGTTTGCCTCCTCTCTGTGACTCACAGCAGTAGCTCACTGGGGAAGAGACAGAGGGGAAAAGGGTCAGTACATGAGATTAGGTATTAGCAAAGCTCCCAACTGCCTGCTCTTATAGCTGAAATTTTCCTAAGGAAGGGAATCCATCAGCAAGATAACAACCATGCCGTTAATAGTGTTGTACAAAGCTATGAGTTGACAGGTTATGGTGACATTTAAAAATTTTCTCCATCTGAAATTGCCTGGGAGAGTCAAGTATGTGACCTCTCCCCTCCCTGGTGGCAGCCCACCATTTTACACAATGCTTCCAGAAAAGTCACCTCTAAATGCAGGGGCATCTTCATCAGCCACTCTCACTCCCCAGAAAGGTCGCCAAGTGCTCTCGTGATGAGCGGATTGTTCACTGTGACTCTTTGCACGCATGTTGCATACATAGCAGCAACAAGAAGAAAGCAGCCGAGGTGGGTAATAGCGCCCTTTTTCTATTTTGCAATATCCCAAGGAAGCTATTACATAATGTAGAACATGTTTTATATGATTGGTGTAGTTATACTCCTCCCACTTCAAATACCTTTTGACATTAGATGCACCTTAAACCTTTCTTATAATGTGCATGGATATTCTTGATTGTTTTGTCCTATTAAGAATGTAAGTGCTGTGAGAAACAATGTTTGCTTAATGTGATTACAGTGTGTTGTGTTGCCTAGCATGACATGCGTCTTGAGTAACTACTTGTGGGTGAATAGATAAATACACGAACGACTGCATCTTCAAAGAGGTATTTCCAATTTCTTTCAATGGCTGCATTCACAAGCAGAAAATGAAGAGTAATCCTGAAAATATTCTTGTTTTTTGATGCATAGAAACAGGGGAGAGCTGCTGGTCAGTCACATCCAGGTAACCACTGATCCACTTATGGTCCCTACAGCTTTGACTTTTCTGGACCAAATTTTGTATAAGTGGAGCCCACGGCATGTGGTCTTTGGTGTCTGTCTTGTACAACTCAGCACTGAGTGTGTGAGGTTCATCCGTGTTTTGCTGCTATCAGCGTTTCTTTCTTTCTTATCCTGTTTTCTGAATAGACCATATTGTGTTCCACATTCACCAGCTGGGGGACATTCAGATGATTTCTACCATTTGGATATTAGGAATAATGCTACTGCAACCACTTACATACAAGTCTTTGTGTAGATGTGTCTTCATGTGTCTTCAGTGAAAGCCTAGGGGTGGAATGGCTAGGTCATGTGGTAAATTTGAATGTGACATTTCAAAAACTGGCACTACCTTCCAAGGCGGCTTAGCCAAAGTACATCTCTAGCAACAATGTATGAGGGTTCCAGTTTCTCCATATTCTTGTCAACACCTGTTACTTGTCTTATTATTCATGTCAATTCTTTTGGGAATGTGAAGTGGTACTCAGTTATTTTTGTTTGCATTTACCTAATGACTAGTAATGTATATTTATTTTGTATGTTTTGATATTGCTACCATCACAGGCATGTAAAAGCAAGTTAAAGGACCAACGGATGTAGCAGGGCTTTTCTCTGGGCAGTGACAATATAGCTAATTTTTATTTTTAAATTTTTTACTTTAAAATATTTTATAATAAAAGGGATTGTAACTAAAAACCATCTAGCACATTTTTTTCTCATCAGATTATAGAATCTAGTATTAAAAAGCTACTACTTTTCTGGATGAATTTCTAGAACCTCCTACCTGACTCTTGACCGTTGGTGAGCTAAGGTATACCCTTTTACGATATCCATTAATAATGGCATCATTTCTTGCCAAGTCTTAATTTCTCAATCGATTTTGAGTCCATGTACATCAACTACTTATGTGCCAGGCTCCCTGGCCAATTTCTGGCAGTGATCCCAGGTGTCTGATTCTCTCCCAAAGTCTATACACAAAATCATTGCCAACACTGGTTCTGGTAATAATGATCTTTTATACACTTCTGAGGTTATGGGGAGTTAAATAAGGTTAGCTGGTGGCCCTTTCTTTTGAACTAACTTTGTAAGTGAATTAATGCTTCTCTCTGCTGAATTTACCCCAAACTCTCAGTACTGGAAATATTTGTCAGCCAGCAAGGAAATATAAATCCATGAAAAAGCATAGTCAAGAGAAGATTGGGAGAAATTAGAATCTGAAAAACATTTTAGATAGAGGAGAAACATAAGCGCACTCTCATTGTTCTCCCTTTTGCATTCCAAATTATTTTGAGATTCAAGCACAAAATTAGTGGTGAAAAATTGGTAGCATACATCAAGGAAGTATTGATATTTTAAAACAGAATATTGATATTTTTAAAACAGAATGGAGGAGTTGAGGGCTTTTTTTGTCTTTTTATGGAAGGGTGGATTTTAACTAGTGGATATTTTTACATGCGCTGAAAGTCCTTTTGTGGTGTTTAAGATACTTTGGGTGAGAAGTCCTCTGGTGGGTGCGTGAGGACGTGAACATCCTGGTTACAATTCACAGCTGACAATGGTGCAGGAAAAGCATTGCCCATTTTGATACCACTTCCCTGGCTTGTATTTACCTTTCAGACTCTGATTCTGTAAGTCAAGGCACAAGTGGGCTCTCAAAATGAACTTACCGATTAGAGACTGGGTTTCATCTCCTCTTAGCAAAGGACTGTCAGTAGGGACACTTCATGCCACCTACACATTATTTGAAATTTAATTCAACTTCTCAAAGCTTAATTCTTATAGAATCTTTGTAGCTGCTGGAGAAGAATGTCTCTGCCCTCATTTTCCATGTGCTCCATGGTGACCCAGTTAATCATCCATCGGAGAGCTTTCTCGTTAGTTAAAAACAGACGTGAGTCCTGGACTCTGTCACTCATCCTTTCTGTGGTTATATGTCCCTGCTTTATTTCTTTTAGACATAAATTCTGTTAACTAGTTCTGTTTCTGTTCTCTACAACTCTACAGTATTAGTGACCCACGGGTTTCTTTTGCCTTTAGTCATCTACTTTTTCCTGGCTTATCTCTTGAAAGAAAAATCCATCTGCCACCTCTGACTAGAGTTTGCTTGGTTGCAGGGATTCTGGCAATTCTTTTAAAATCTTATTAAGCACACTCTTACTGAGCTAGCTGGTGCAGTAGAGGCATTGAGTTTGCTCTTAGACCAGGCTTTGCAACATCCCTGCAAACTGCAAGGCACACAGACACTGAGTAAGTATAGGGGGATGGTCATTCCCTGTAAGTCAAAGGGACAGTACAGTTTCCTGTGTCCATTGTTCTTCTTTTCTCACTCTGCCTTCCAGCAAACAAACCTGGCCATAATGTACCCCATGTGCCTATATTGATAAGTATCTTACTTAAAATTCTCATTACTTGATGGCCTCATGCAGCCCTCATATAAACAAAGTGTATTCTTGGCCCTGGCCGGGTTAGCTCAGTTGGTTAGAACATCGTCCTGATACACCAAGATTTTGATTTTGATCTCCAGTCAGAGCACATACAAGAGTCAACCAATAAATGTATAAATAAGTAGAACAACAAATTAATGTTTTTCTCCTCTTCCTCCTCCTTGTTCTTCTCTCTAAAAGTCAATACATACAGAAGTATTTTTAAGAAGAAATTGTATTTTTGTGTGAGCTGCCTCTTTTCTTCCCACCACAGCAGTCCATGGGCAGGAATGATAGCTGTGTATTCTCATCTATAACTACATGCGTGTGGGCACACATCAATAGCGACTCGTGTATGTCTCTCCCCCTTCCAGCTGTGGCCACTCCATTGAGTCCCAGTCCCTCTCGCATGCACTGATCACATAACGTATGCTCTCTAAAGAGGGCATGTATGATTTATCATACATACCAGGGCTGAAAGGGGCATGCATTGGTTAGATGCGAGCAAAGTACACTGAGACTGTCCCCAACAAACAATTGTGGATTAAACTGGTCCTAATGTGACCTTGCTACTTGAGCACCCACACTGCTCACCCTACCCCCAGCAACTATTTCAAATCTACATGAACCAAAAGTATGTTATTTCCTGTTTTTCCCCCTTTTCCTCTCCAAGTCATGTTTTCCAATTAACTTCTGTTTATCTTAGAATCTTCAGGGTTTTTCCCTAAATTATTTATAGCAAAGATTTTCACCTGCCTTTCATACGTTCATATAGAAAATTTGGTGGGCCCTGGTAAAAATGATCACACTGTATTGAATTCTGTTTCTTTTAACTATCTTCTCACCGATCTTTCATTTCCTTGGTTCCTCAGTCACCATAATGATCTTGGCGTCTAGCAAAATATTTGTATCAATAGAGTCTCTCGATAAACTCTTCAGGCATGCCAAATGAATGGGATACTGACAGCCATCCGAGTGGTACAATTATGCAGATGCTTGACCTCCCCACTCACCTGCTTAAATGTCAATTTCTCATGCAGCTGGTGTTGTTCATTGGATTGAACACTGGCTTGTGAACCAAAAGGCAAAAGGTTGCTGGTTTGATTCCCGGTCACGGCACATGCCTGGATTGCAGGCCAATTGATGTATCTCTCATACATCCATGTCTCTGTCTCTCTCTCTCCCTCCTTTCCCCTCTCTCTATATATAAATAAATAAAATCTTTTTTAAAATGTCAATTTCTCTACTGGTTTTGACATGATCCCATCCCAGGCCAGACTCTGTGCCTGCCCTCCAGGGCGATGCATTATTATTCTCCTGCCCTTGCCATTTCCTTCACATGCAGCAGCATTGCTCACAAGCAGTGCCACCTGACTTGCAACTGAAGACAGATTGATTGTACCTAATAACTCGCTTAGACAAACGTGATCGTAATTTCTAAAACTATGTCTTAACCAAAAATTGTAATCCATGAAAAGCTTTCTGTCTTTTTTCTCCTCCTCCACTGGGTTTTTAACTCACTGTAAATTTTAAAGCCCGTCTTACCTAAAAGGAAATTTTACCAAACTGCCAAAGACAGGAGAAACAAGTGGGAGACTGAGAAAATGTTCCTGGTTAGAACCATCCAAGGACGGATGACAATGAAAAATGTCCCGGGACAGTCGATTTTATGTGTCCACTTGACTGGGCCACACAATGCCCAGACATTTGGCCAGACGTTATCCTGGGGGGTCTGCAAGGGTGTTTCTAGGTGACTCCAGCATTTGAATGGGTAGTTGTAATGCTAAGAGTGAACAGGTGGCCTGTGTGGAGTGGGCCTCATCCAGCTCACAGAAGGACTGAGTGAAAACAAGTTCTTCCTCCCTGACTCTCTGTGACTTCCAGCTGGAACATTGGTCTTCTCCTGCCTTTGAACCTGGAATCGGACTAATAATTATAGCAGCAGATCTGTTATCTCTAGCTTGCTGACTGCACACCTTGAGAATTAGGCTTCATAATGAATGAGCCAATTCCTTACAATAAATCTCTTTCTATCTCTCTCTATTCTGTTCCTCAGGAAGACCCTGACTCACACACACCTCAACTCCCTTGCTTCTTCCCCCTGCACTTAGTTACTATGGAGTAGAACCATATTGGTTTATGTAGTATACCCCAAATGGTTAAAACAGACATATACTCAGTTCTCATTTGTCCTGATGCAGAAAAAATAAAATGTAGAGAAAATGAATCATATCATCCTGAAATGGACACCTGCTATCTTCTTACAGTCTTATTGCCGTGTCCACTGAGCTCCCTCTCTGCTCTGAGCGTTCAGTTTCCCATCTGCAGCTTCCCTCAGGCCTGGAATACTTCCACCAAACCTTTCTACTGGTGGCCTTGCACTGCACAGCTCAGAGCAGAAGAGAAATGAGCCGGCCCACGACCCAGTGCCACCACCCTGCCCTTCCTATACCCCCAGACCTGCCCATCCCCCACCCTGGGGTCCACGGATCAAGGCTCTGGGAGCCAACCCGCCCTCTGCCAGCACTGGGCTCCGTGCCTCCAGATCTGCCGAAGAACAATGCACCGCTGAGACGTTTTCCCTGTCCTTTCTCCAAAGAAAATTTAAAACTACAGTAAAACTGCCTTCAGCATGCCCCCGGGTCTGCTTTACTTTCTAACCTCCTATCTGCCAGGTGCTGTCTCCAGTCCCGCCCCCCAGTCACCTCTCCCAGAGTCCTCCAATTGGATTCAGGTTTTTGTCTCCAGGCCTCTAACACACTCCTCTCAAAGTCAGCCGTGGACCACCCCCTTTCTCAGCAGCAGCCGTCACCGTAGCTGAACACCATCATCAGGAGTCTCCCCTCCCTGTCCCTGCTGCTTCTGACTTTTCTCCCACCACCTTGGGGTCTTGGGCATTTCTGCGCCCCGCCACCTGGCATTTCCTTCTCTCCTCCTTCCTTCCCTTCACCCTCAAAATGCTGCAGCGCTGCAGGGACATCTTCAGTCCGTAGCCCTATTTTTTGTTAAAGAGCCCAAGGAGCTCCACCCACCCTGTGCACTGCGGAGCCAAGCCCTGAAAGAGGAGCTGGGCAGTGGAGACTGTAAACCAGTTTACTGGCAGGGCCTCAGGTCTGGAGAAGGGGGAGCTATTGCTTAAACCTGGACCTCTCTGATAGCTTTTGATCAAGGGGCTTTAAAGACAAAGATTGAGAGTCAAAGGTAACGGGGTCATGGGCCAAGCTGCTTGGTGGGTTCTTACGCAGGCCTCAGTGGGTTTCTGTAGTCTGATTAATTTCTGCCCCTGACCGCATCTTGTCTGGAGCCTTTGTGACTGTGGTCAGGTGATCTAACCAAGATGAAGTGACATTATCTTTAAAGCAAGAGGCAGAAACTAAATGTCTTGGGGCCGCTTGTATTGTTAAGCTACCCTTGCTTTTTGCTAACCTCTCTACACTTTTGTTTCAATCCAAGTACACTTTTAAATATTTTTCCTAGGACTTGTTTCATAGACAGGCATCTAGGACATGAGTAACACACATTCTTAATCTTTGACTATAAGCTACATGGCAGCCAGAGCAACGGAAACATTGAATGGAAGCCTGTATCTACCTCTAGACTCTGTGATTTAATGCCTGAACATGGGCACTGTTGGCTGGTTTCACGTCTATCACTGTCTTCTGCATAGGTGGTCTTGTGCAGCCCATGGCTTCCACTGAAGCACCATGTGTATCATACGTGAACCTATGTGACTTCTACGTTACTTTCTCGAGCTTCAAACTCTCTTGGGTTCCAGGCTCTTGTTTTCAACTGCACAGGTAGCAGCTGCTGGGATCACAAATGTTGAGGACACATATGTGGATTTCTCCAAGTATTTTCTTTCTTAGGATCTCCCACATCCATGCATGGGCTCACCCTCATGCAGATTCTTGGACCAAGGAGTTAAGACTCTTGGATTCTCCCATCTTCCTGGTACTGTCATCTTCTGCCGTAGGCCAGTGATTTTCAACCAGTAACACCACTAGATTTTGAAAACAGGCACTACCCGACTATTTGGCTAGAGCACTGACCTCTATTCCTTTACATTTTCAAATTAAAAAATGACAACCCAACACAACAGTAGCCATCACTGTGAATGAATCAAGGTTACATCTGTATTTGTCAGATTGGCAAAAGCTAGGTTGTGTCACAGAATTTTAGTAATTAGTGTGTGAGCCGTGAGATGAAGAAGGTGGGAAATCACTGCCCTAGCCAGGCCCATATCATCCCCCGAGAAACAGACCCTGAGTTCATGTGCACTGTCCCTGCTGGTCCCCTCTCCTCCTGCTTGAAATGAAGCCGAGGGCCCTTCTTTCTGACTTAGTTGCTGCCTTTTGGTAATCACCTGCCATCCATAGTGCGGGCGGAGCAAGTCTGTTCAGAAATATCAGCCCCCCAGGCCTTTCCGCTGCCTAAAACCCCGGCGGAGAAGGAATTGCAGTCTCTCCCATGGTCTGATGCCACGTGCGTCCCTGGGTCACCGTCCAGGTCTTTAAGGACCTGCTACCTTCACTCTCATTGCTGCACATGGGATGGGCTTGTATCTGACCCTCAAATGCATAGAAATGATTCCCAGTGAGGGGCCTGAGCTCTTGCTCTTGTACGCCTGGAGTTTGGCAACTATGTCCCCTCAGTTGTGTACAAAAAGCTCTTTATTTAATGTTGATATTATTTTAATGTGATTACGTACTTCACCGGACACACAGGGGAGGTGGGGAAAGACGATGCCTTTGAAAGCTTTGTTTTCAGGGAAAAGGCGGGGAAGAGCGGGCAGGCAGGGGAGGGCGAAGGCGGTGCGGTCCACACTCTTCAGTGCGGTCTCCGAGGAGCCAGGGCCGTTGTGTCCGGGGGCTGGAGGAAGGCTGTCCCCGAGGCAGGGCAGGTGGCAGACCCGAGGCCAGTCTCCGCCGTGCAGACATCACAGGTTCAAGAGCAGAGGCTCCTCTCCAGAGGCCCCCGCCCGGGCACATAGTGGGGCACCACCCCATTTCTGACCAGGGGCTTGAAGGCAGAGGGCCTGGGCTCCAGGCCCCGAGTCCCACTGCTGCTCTCCGGGATCTCAAAACAGAGGGGCTCGTCAAACTTCCGTTTCCCCTTCTTGCACTGGCTGAGTGCTCTCAGCACCGTCTCCTTGGCACAGGGGTCACGGCGCTCCTCAGTGGCTGGACTCCCAGCAGGGCAGACTCCCTGCTCTGGGGGTGAACAGAGGCCTCCCTTGTGCTCCAGACTCTTGATGGTCACCGGGCTGGAGCTCTGTCTTGGGGGCTGGGTTCTCACAAGCCTCCACTTCACGTAACCCTCCCAGGCGCAGGAAAGATCCTGCCCCACGGTGGTCTCAGGGGGCGATGCGGCTGGAAGGTGTATCCATGCCTCCTTGACTACCCTCTGGGGCTTGGCGGGCCCCCAGTTCCACGGCATTTGGGGGAAGGGTCGGGTGTGAATGCTGCGCCCCTTGTGGTCCCCTTCCTGGGCCCGGGCCAGAGCAGGCCACAGGTTTGTCCCCTGGGCCAAGGGTTGCAGTGTGGACAGAGGTGAGCTCAGGTAGCTGCCCATCGATGTGGTCGGCGAGAAGGGGGCTTCAAATAGGGCTTCTACTTCCAGAAGGTCCCGATGAATCCGGACGTAGCTGCAAGTGAATCGTCCAAGGCTCGGGTGACCGTTGGCATATGGGCGCAATGAAAGCACGTGGGCATGGGGGCTGGAACCCTCCACACCCACGTCCGCGAGGTGAGGCAGGTTCAGGGGACTCGGGAGACAGTGGCAGGTGCAGCAGGAGCCTTTGTGTCTGTCCTTGGTTATCCGGAAGTCACAGCTCCTTCCCACTGGTGACAGCAAGAGCTTGGCTCTGGAGAGATGTGCCCGTGAGCTCGCTCTCTCGTGTTCTTATCCTCATCCTCATTCTCTCTCTCTTTCATGTTTACTGATACAACTTACCTTTTCAAAGCGTACAGTCCGGTGACTTTGGTACATTCACAGATCCGTGCACCCATTCCCAGGGTCATCTTGCAGAAATTAGGGCACTTCAAGGAGAGACCCTGTGCCCTGCAGCTCTGGGCTCCCCATCCGCCTCCACTTGCCCAGCCCCGAACAACAATCAGTCTTTCTCTCTACACAGATTTTCCATTTTCCTATTGGACTTTCATCATAATGGCAGTAGATATTAGGTGGTCTTTTGCAACCAGCTTCTTTTATTAGCATAACGCTTGGAGCTCTACCCCTGCTGGGTCTGCCCCTCATTCCTCTCTGTGGTCCAGCATTTTTCCATGGTATGGATCTACCACATTTTATCTTTGGCCGGTTGATGGGTTATTTCCACCCTTAGCCCATTATGGATAATGCTGGTTTTTTCCTATACATTTTTTACATTTTATTTTTATGCTATTACGGTTGTCCACATTTTTACCCCTTTTCTCCCCTCCACCCAGCCTGCCCCTCTGCTTCCATAATGAGTCCCTTCACTTTTGTCCATGTCCATGAGTCCTTCATGTATGTTCTCTTTTAAACACTCATGTATGAGATACTGTGTGAACACATGTTTTCATTTCTCTGTGGAGTTGCTGGGTCACATGGAAACTCTGCTTAACTGCTTGAGAACCCACCGAACTGTTCCCAGTAGAGTCTGTACCCATTTATATTCCCTTGGCAGTGCTGCCTCCATTATTGAACTTGACATCTTCAGGGAGAACGTGTAATGATCCCTGCAGTTCCTAAATTTTGCAGGTAAGGTATTGACTGAAGGCCACGCTTGCCGTTGTAAAAAATGAGCATAATTCACTTAAATACTCTTTTAAGGAAAAATAAATAGCATGTTTCTATTTCAGCCAACGGGATGTGTGTTCTATTCTTCCAGAATGGGTGGTAACATTACTTTGTGCAACTTGCCTCTGAAGGAAACAGTGATGGTAGACTGCCATTTGTATTTTAGCTGAATCCACTGCTGTTGTGAAGACTCCTATAATTTTAAGTTCCCGTGCATTCATATGCACATTCTCTTCTCTCTGAGCCTTAGTGCAATGTCTCTGTTTCTTCTGGATTTACTGGTCATCCACGTAGACAGCATACATGATTCGTATTTCCAGCTGATAGCTGAAAATCACCTGATGACAGAAAGAGTGTTGATGGCATTTGGGGGTTTGTTCAAGGGCTGCAAAGACAACAGTTCTCCAGAACATCTTCCTCAAAAGCATGTGCAAGAGGAACTTGCTTGGCTGGCCACTGTAGACAGTGGAGGGTGGCAGGGTCTGTAGGCAGCCAAGCACAGGCACAAGTTTCTTTCCTGATCTGAGAAGCAGACAGGTGACTACTGGGGACATTAAGGAGGTTAATGAGAAAACCCCCTAACTCTCTGCTAGAGAGGGGCCAATTGTTAGGGATGAAGGGGTGTTATCAGCCCAGGGGTACTACAGAATGAGGTTAATAACCCCTCCCTCATGCTAATCATTTTCATATCCTTCAGATTCCTTATTTGAGTAGTGATCCCTAGTATGTGATTTTAAAAACTAAAAGAAATTCCTAAGCTGTAATTTTCTTCTTAATGGGACATTTCTTGATAATGATGGTAATGAATTTATTGCAAGAATCCTCTCAAGGTGCCATTATCACCATCATCAGAAGGGGCCATTAATGCAACTGAGTACAGATTTCTTAAAATGCATTTTTTTCACAGTATCTACAGTTTCCCATGTCCCATTCACAATCCAATCCAAAGGGTCGTCATTTGGTTTGTGGTTAAACACCCTTGAAAGATCCACATTCTTTCCACCAGTGGCCTTCTTCGGTAAATCAACACGCTGATTAATTAAAAGTGGTTCTCATAGACACTGAGCATGTCTGCTCCTTCTCACACACCACAGAATAGCATCGTTCTTTTGGTTAGTTGACATTAGAGATCAACGTAGATCAGTGGTTCCCAATTAGAGACAATTTTGCTATCTTCTACCCCAGGAACATTAGACAGAACATCTCTACTCTGGGTTGGGGAACAGGCTGGGATTGTTACTTATTTCTAATGTGTAGAGGCCAGGGCTGGTGCAGAGGCATCTCATTTTCCAATACTTCTATCATCATGCTATTTTTCTTGAATTTTATAAATCTCATTAAAAATTAAAGTCAATATATATTTAGTTCTTGTGTCCTTTAAAACTATGTTATGAACAGCCCCATTCCAATTGGATATAGCAAGGCAATAATTTTACAGGCTAGCGGTTCTCATGCTTGAGTGTGCAGCATCCAAACCACCAGGAGGACATGTTAAACCAAGGGTGCTGGCTGGGTCCCAACAGTCTGCATGTCTGACAGTTTCCCAACAGGCCTCACGGTGCCTGCCTTGGGCCACTCTTTGAGAACCACTGCTGTAGGCTTACTTGTGTATGTGTCTGGGTTTAGGATCTGGGATTTATTAGGCTTAAACAAATTTAAATGGGTATCAAAGGGAAAGGAGACCATCATCTGACATCTGACATCCTGAATATCATGTTTCTCATTTGGGATGACGTGTATCATTTTTAGGAACATTTCTCAAACTGTAATGCACATTCAAATCATCTGGAAATGTTAAAATTCAGATTTGAATTCAGTAGGTCTGAGTTGTGGTCCCCAATTCTGCATTGCTCACAGACCCCAAGCTATCCAAGGGCTAGCAGTATTGGTCATAACCTGGCTGTTTGTCAGAATGCAGAACCTAGGGCACCTTCTAAAGCATTGGCATTTGCATTGTAACAAATGGATTTTGAACTTTGGAACATACAGGGGTAGCTGCAGAGTTCTGGAGTCCAGCCTCCCATTAGAGTCACCTGTAAACACCGTGCCCTGCTCTTCTCTTGTGAATGGTCTGGAGAAGGTTCCATGGATGCTGCATGCTATCTTAGGTATTCCCAGTGGCTCTCATTGTCACTATGGTTGAGGATAACTGAGTTGGCTGGTCTCTGGCATGTGAACATGGCCTGCCATGGACTCTGCATCTCATTTTTGGCCAGTGTTGATTTTGTGGACGTGCCTGACTGTGCAACGCTTCCTCCTATCATTTTCCATGTCCACCTGCTGGAGGGTCTCCCATGTCACATTTATTCATACACAGGTCTAACCTTGGGTGAGAAAGCAACATTTGTCTGTTTCTTTCCTATATAATATGACTAAATTTCAGATGTGTAGGCTAATGCATACATTAAATCTATACTATTAGACTCTAAAGCCAACGCTGAGTATAATAGCTGGCACACATATTAAAAATAAATGCTTATTAAAGGAATAGCTCTCTCAGTTTGGGAAGGCTCCATATTTACTTTTTGTTTATGTACTTTGCTTCGTATACAGAAGGTTTCTTTTACATACTTCTGGAATACATTTTAGCACACAGCTTCATCCCATTGAGCTCTTTTTTCACTGACCTCTCTTCCATAACCAATAGTTTATGAAATGTATATGGAACAAAATGTGTGTTATCTGACATTCTATTCGGATCTAATCCCAACTTTCAGGCCATGAAACAAAACTAGAGAAGACACTGTACGCTGCGCTGTTTCTTTCCGAGTATGAGTGGCAAGGGTAAAAGGTCATGGATCTGAGCTGCTGGGTAGAGCATTTTACGTGACATGGATGCTCAGCACTTGTTAGAGGAGAAATTTACCCCCGGGTCCTGTAAGTTAGAATTTTGATCATCTCACCGAAAATGAGCACAGATGACAAAGTGGGGAGCTATGACAGGGTTTGTCTGGAAAGCCAGGATTGACATGCACGGCCGAGTGAGCCGCAGCTAGTTCTGTTCTTGTAACTCTCCCAAATTCATAATTCAAAGTCTCACAGCTTGCATAAGATTCATCAGACAGAAAACAGTAATTACGAAGACATAATGAAAGGATGATTTCCAGAGAAGGCTCTTCCGTATATTGGATGTCACAGTAGGAAACGTATTTTTGTAGCTTTTAAGAAAGATGAGCACCGCAGGTACTGGCCTTGTAGTGCCTGCTCTCTGGCAGCCAGATCTTTTATTAGGATCATTTCAGATAGTCTTGGGTTCAGCTGAAATTGGGAAGTCATCCCTCCAATGTATGAAAAATAATGTAAGTCAGGAATGATGAGTCATGATAAAGCATGCATGCTTCTTGTCGACTTGGCTACTAATAGGCATTCCCATGGTGACTCATTTGACATGAAATAAATGAAATTGAATGAATTAAACAAACCACTCCCATGGGTTTTGCCTTGATCACATTGAACTATTATAATAATATTCAGTCTAATGAAATGTCAGAGATTAAATCATGTCAAAATATAAAGGTTTACTAATCCCTAGCTAATGGTGTTTTGTCATCTTCAGGATCATGCTAGCAAAGATAAAACACAGAACAAATATATTCTAAAGTGCATGAGTGCACAGCAATAGACCATATACCACATATAAACTAAGTAACTGACTGCATGTGCAGGCACTGGCTACACTGATGTACCTTTCTGCAAGGTATCCTGAATGCCAAAATGCTGAGCATTGTATCTCTGCTGGAAAGAACCAGTGCAGCCACCTCAAGGCAGTGTCATTGGCTGGGAAGTTGATTGATAAAACTCTGCTGACCAAACCAAATTTATTTGGGAAATAAATTCTTTTTAATATACAAATTGACATGGTCAGTATTTCTTTCAAATTCCTTTTTGTACCCACCACCTTCCTTGTTTGATCTGCAATTCAGTTATTTGAATGTGTTTTCAAGTTACCCTTTTATAGTCTTAATTGGAAGGTAATAAAAGAGAGAGATTTTTGTAAAATTTGGAAGGTGTCTGATTAAATTTTTAGGGTATCTAAATCCTAATTCAAAATAAAAATAATGAAATGATAGCTATAATCTGAACTTATAATTTCAATAAAACTTTTTTGGGTCTGAATTATTACTCAAAATTATAAGTTGGTTTCTTTAATTAAGGTAATGGACTTGAACCAAACTCTTATAATGTGTTTTGAAAAATTAAAATGAACCTTAAAAATCCATATTTTAATAAAATCTATCAATAAACATATATTAATATATTCTAAGCACTATTACATTGATTTATTGTACTTTAAAGCCAAACTCAAAAAATATTTCTTTTCTCCTAAAAATATTCTGTCGCAAATCAAAGTTCTTTTGAAGGCAATTTCAGAAAATCCTCAGAAAGGGAGTGATACTGGGTAATGTAGTCTATGAAAATATAGATCTATGTTTCAAGTTATCAAAGAGTTCAATGCTATAAAAGATAGCTGATGAGTTAATTTTTGTTAATTGTTCAAATAAATAAATGAAAGCAAATATCAGAAAACAACTTCAGTCTACTAAAAGAAGGCATATTGATATAAATTCCGCATGGATACAGGCATGGGATCTAAGAAAAAAGCTGTAGAGAGGCATCTGACAAGATACTTCCAAGGCAATTTTCTCAAAGTTATCTCAAAGGCAAGATAACTTTAAAAACCTATTTGTGGAATACCAAAGTAAATACAACAATTGTTCAAATAAAAACAAAAACTCATAGACACAGACAACAGTATAGTGGTTATCAGAGGGAAGCAGGGTGGAGGGGAGGATGAAGAAGGTGAAGTGGGTCAGATACATGGGGACAGAAAATGACTCGACTTCAGGTGGTGGGCGCACAGTGCCATATACAATGTGTCATAGAACTATACACTTGAACCCCGTATAATTATATTAACCAATAACACCCTGATACATTTAATTGAAAAATAAAGAAAAATAAATAAATATTGGTCTCGTATATAAACTGATCTCTACATTAGATACAAGTCCAAGAATTGCAAACTAACAAACAGTCGAGACCACACAATTACCAACTGGTCTAAGTAGGAATCAAGAATCTGTGGATGGTAGAAGCTGAGGGGCTCTGAAACCAACAACTTGGTCTTTGTTGATGCTGGTGAGGCAGAAATCTTATAATTTATGGAACAGGAGGCCGCAGTACAGGACAAGGGGAAACAAGAGTCTGGATGCAGAAAGTCTACATCCAGAGACAGAAATTTGCACCATTTGCATCCATGTCAAAAATCATCACAGATGGATGCTGAGCTGATGTCAGTGAGGACATAAGCTACACTGGTGCATTAGAGATGCAGTATCAAGATAGTCAGGAACAAGTGTGACTGTCAGGGTAAGTGGCAGGTCTTGGCTAAGTTATCCTGATGAATGTCCAGGTTTCATGCTCACCATGACACTGCTTCTTTAAACCACCATGCCTGTGTAGCCCAACTACTTACTTTACCTCATCAAAGCACTCTGGTTTTATCATCATGGTGCATTGTCAATGTATCTTTAGTAGAGTTTAAATATATTATTATAGAAGGGCTGACAATACTCAACACCGTGGTTTGAAGTGCAGGGGTAACACTCCACAGCCTACAATGGACCAGGAAGATAAATGATGAGTGAAAAGAGGTATAAGAAAGTAAACCACATGTATAAAAATGGTTCTCTTTATTCTATACTCTATGAGACATGACAAGGCAATTAGAAGAAAAATTGCACCTGCCACTTCCTCAGCATCATCAAGATAAATGGAAGTGTGAATTCTGAACTCCACATAAAATGATAGTCCTCATCAGCTCTCATTGATTGTTGACATGCAAAGGGGCCCAAAGTGATACTTGGTATCCGAATTGCATGAGAAGCTGACTATGAAGGGTTTCATCTTAAGCCTATCAGTGTTCAAATGATGACAATATTTTATTGCAAATAGCTTGTTCTTTTTATTGTATGGTGTTTCTCCCAAATAGATAGTCTTTTTCTGTGATAAAGTTGATCTCTCTTACCTGCATATGTTTCTCCTTTTCGGTTCTTTTCTACTCCCAGGTTCCAAAGTATATGTTCCTACATTGTGGGTTTTAATCCAACTGCCATATTGGTGAGGACAGGTTCTCTTATAACATCCTAACTTCATAGCTGCTCATCCATGTGAAAAGCCAGTTGCAGTCTCATTTCCTTTCACTGGTTTTGACGCTACCACAGTTTTGAATACATGTATTCCTGTATGTGATTCCAGGCAGGCTATTACATTCAGTTGTCTCCTAGTCACCCTTACTCTGTTAATTCCCCTCCCTTTAGAGGGGGTGCTGACTTTTCTCTAATGTGTTTCACCATCATCATTCTCCCTCAACTTTGCCTTAGGTATTTTTGAGCACTTTTATTCATCAGTAATCATTGTAACATCATCTCGTCAAAATACCATTTGTGAAAGTATGGATGAACCTGGAGAGTATCATGCTAAGTGAAATAAACCAGTCCGAGAAAGACAAATACCCTATGATCTTGCTCATATGTGGAATCTAGTGAACAAACTGAACTCTCAAGGAAAATGGGGACAGACTCATAGAGGGAGAGCTGGATGACAGCTGTGGGGGGGGGGTTAGGAAATGGAGCGATGAAGGAAAAAGGAAAAAGGACTCATGGACATGGACAACAGTGTGGGGATTGCCGGGGGGAGGAGGGTATAGGGGACTAAAGAGTAATGGAAAGAAATACAATAAAGGTTAAATTAAAAAGGCTACTGGGATATTGACTAAAGCTGAAGAGGACTCACAGATATACTGAGGACGTGCAGCCATTTCTCGAGATGTTATTTATTCTGAATGTAACCTCCACCGTGGCCTCTCCAGTGTTAGTCTTCCTTAGTGCCTTTTAATGTTTTATCATTTATTTATGAAGGCCTTTCATATCTTGTGCTATAATTATGTCCATACCTTATAATTTTCTTCTATTGTGCATGTTGCTATTTAAAGAAAGTTTTATCAGAATTTCATTGTTTATAAGATCCCTATTGATTTTTATATTAGAATGTTGTATTAAGCAACATAAATACATTTCTGTGTTCTAATCATTAGCCTATAGAATCTGTTCTCTATATATACAATCAAACCATTAGAAAAAATTGCTTTTATTTCTATTCAATCAATATGCTACATGTTTCTATTTCCTTATTGATATCTTTATCATATATGTGTTTTCTATTTCATTATTGAATTTTTTTTCTATTTAGCATTGTTGGACTCAGAAAACAATAAAACAAAATAGGACACATGGTTTACTTTGAATTCAGATAAGTAAATTTTTAAAGCCCAAGCATGTCCCCTACAGTAGCTGGGAACTGCTTGTACTAACAAGTTATTTGTTATTTATATAAAATTCAAATTTACTTGAGGGTCCTGTATTTTTTTAATGTGACAGCTCTCTTTGATACTTTTCGGATTCATGTTCTGTTTGTTACTTTTATTTCTTGAGGTAGATATACAGATTACTTATTTTTACAGTTTGTTTTGTTATATTTGCATTTAAGCCTGTAAATTAAATCTCAGTGTGGTTTATCTGGGACCCTTAATTTTTAACATGTTGTAATTACATTATCATTGAGTTTAAAATATGTTCTAATTTACTTTGTACGCATGTTTACACAGGCATTGGAGAAAACATGTTCATTACAGAGCTATGGCAAACTGTTCCAACAGCCACTACTGTTAAGGAGATAGAGATCTACAATTTATATAATGCAATGTGAAAGAAAACTTTAAAAAGAGCAAACAACAGATGAATGTCATGCCCTGGACAAATCCCAAACCCAGTAAAAGCAGCTTGAAGACCCCTCTGACTGGAGCATCACAAGCTGTAAAGGTGCCACGTAGATTATTTTCAGGGAAATGGAAATGTTCTATGTCACAGTTTTAGAAGTTAGTCTAGGGATGTAAGTGGACAAATTTTAAAAGTGGCAGGTCATGAGTAGAACTGGGGATGCATTTGCATCAGCAATTGCTGATGTAATAGGTAAAGAGATCACAATTTAAAAAAATATTGAGTCTTAGTTTTCTTTGAACGGTTTACTTAACACTATAAAGCACATTCTCCGATCCAAAATTCTAAAAAACCCATCACATTATCACCGTTTTTCCCTCTCTGGTTCCAGCTGATGACTTGAGACACTTCAGTTCTACTCTTTTCTGTTAGTTTGTTTCAATTTCTTGAGCTGGATGACTCAGCCATGCTTTCTCATACCAGCCTCTTCTCCTTTCCTCTACCCGCTCCTGCCTACTATTTTATTAATGTTCTGTTTTCTGGAATGGTTTGGGTGAAAGCAGTGCTATTTCTTCCCTAAGTATTTAGAGGATTTCGCCGGAAAGCCATCTCTGCCTGAAGCTTTGTTTATGGGAATACTTGAAAGATGTAATTTCATCGTTTACTCTGCTTTTGTGCCATTTTAACGTGGCTGTATCATTTTTCATTCCCACAAAAAAATAATTCCAATTGCCCACAAATTCCCCAGCGTTTTAGAGGTTAGACAATCTAAATAAAATGTAGTAGCTTCTCATTTTAGTTTTAATTTATAAATCCCTAATACGAAATCATTGTAACTTTAGGTTTTATGCTAATTTATCATCTATATATCTTCTTTAGTAAAGTCTTATTGTCAGTTATTTTTAATTGGGTTGTTTGCTGGGGTTTTGGAAATTTTTTGACATATTTTGATACAAATCCTCTGTAATATATATATTTTGCAAATGTTTTCTTCTGGTCCATGTTTGTTTTGAATCTCTAAATCAGTCTTTTCCAAACTGTGGCCCATGGGTCCTGAAGGTATTTCTCTATGATTTTTTTCTAAAAGTTTTACAATTATTTAGGTCCACAATCTATTTTGTCTTAATTTTTGTGAACAATTGTGTGTCATTTGTTTCTGAGAATGCTGATTTTTATATATGGACATCCAATATCTTCAATACTATTTATTAAAAAGGTTATCATTTTTGTGTGAAATTGCCTTTATTTATTCTCCTACCAAAGAGTGGTTGACTGTGGGTCTCTGTGTGCCTTGCTGTTACTGAATTCTAGTTTCATTCTGTTGTGGTCTGAAAGCATGCTTTGTTTAACTTGTTTTATTTGTTAAGATTTGGTTTATAACTGGGAAGGCAGCCCCTCATGGTAAATACTCCGTGTGACCTTCAGAAGAATGTGTATCCTGCTGGCATCAGGGGAAGAGCTCAGCTATTGTCCATCACATCCAGTTGATTGACAGCACCATGCATTTCCTTGCTGCTCTTCCTGGGTTTCAGCCGGTGAGCTCTGTCATCGCTGATGGAGGGGTGTTGAAATCTCCAACTATAATAGTGGATTTGACTATTTCTTCTTGCATTTTTATCAGTTTGTGCTTCATGTACTTTGATGCTCTATTGCCAGGCTCTGATACTTCAAGAATTTTAAGTCTTCTTGGAGAATTAACCTTTTTTATTTTTGCTTAATGTTCCTCTTTACTTCTGATCATTTTTATTGCTCTGCAATTTGCTTCATCTGAGATTAACATAGCTAGTGCAGCTTTTTCAAAAGCAGTATTTGTACGGTATGTATTTTCATGTTTCTTTTTTTTTAATCTATCTGTGTCTTTATGTTTAAAGTAGGTTTCTTGTAGACAACATAAAGTTAGGCCTTAACTTCTGATCATTTTTATGGGCTCTATTTGAAGCAGTGTATTTAAACCACACTTATTTATATGTTTCAGGGTTTTTTGCTGTACCTGTTATTTTCTTTTTTCCTCTCTTGTGATGACTCCTTTGGTTTTAATCAAGCATTTCAAATTAATCCATTTTCTTTCCTCTTTTAGCATGTTGTTTGCAGGCCTAAAGTGTGCAATATAAATTTACAGCAAATCTAAATTTGGAGGCCCTCAGGAGTTTTTAAAACTCTTTAGCTAATTTTTATATGATAGAACTAATTGAAAGTTTCTTTTTAACTTTTGAATGATAATTTCAACAAATATAGAATGCCAGGTTGGTGTTTTTATTATTTTCCTCCAACACTTTAATTATTTTGCTTCAGTCACTTCTTGTTTGCATGATTTCTGATGAGGTGTTCATCATAATATTTATTATTGCTTTTCCTCTATATAGTTCAAGTTTTTCTTTTCCATCTTTTGGCTTTACTCAAGACTTTTTCTTTTGTTTCCTATAGTTTGAATAGAACATGTATAGATGTAGTTGTTTTTTTTCTTTTTACCCTATTTGAGGTATTCTATGCTTTTTGGACTTACACTGTGAGGTCTACAGTGTAGAAGGTTGTCAACCACTATCACTTCAAATATTTTTTTCTGGTCTGTTCTCTCCTTCTTATTTTGATATTCCCCTAAAAATTGTTCACAGTTCTAGGGTGCTTTGTTTAATAGTATGAATGAAAATTATTATAATTATTGTTATTACTTTTCTCCTTGCATTTCAGTTTTTAAAGTTCCTGTTGATCTATCTTTAAACTGACTGGTTCTCTCCATGGCTTTATCCAGTTCACTGGGGAGTCCATCAAAGGTGTTCTTCATCTCTGACACAGTGATTTCTAGCATTTCGTTGTTTCAGTTTTAGAGTTTCCTTCTCTCCACTCATTAATTCTTAAATGTTTTTGAGATATTGCACTATTCGTGGTGGTCAAAATTCCTGTCTTATCATTCTAACACGTGTGTCATAGCTGAGCCAGGTTCTAATGACTACTTCGCTTCTTCAGCCTACAGATGTGGTACTGAACTAAAGGGTTTGGTTAGCCTGTGTACCTCAAAGGCCAACCAAACACAAACTCAATTTTGCAGCAAAGGAAGTAAAGGTTTATTTTGATCTTTACGAGGCAATGGCACCAAACCTGGAGTAGTCACAGGTGAGCCTTGCTCTATAAACTGGCTCCAGATGACTTCTAGGGGATTAAGGGATTAGGGTCCTGGTCAGGGCCATGGTCTCTTCTGATTGGTTTGCACTAGGGTGGGGTGTAGGTGGTCATTGCCTCTTGTCCTGATGTCAGCCATGGTGGCCCTCTGTCTGGCTTTGCAAGGATGTGTTCTGTGGGGTCGTTCTGATTTTCTGGGTCTGGATCTGAAAACGGAGGCCTACGTGTCATCTCTAGTTTGACCAAACTCTGCCTCTGTGGTCAACAGACCCGAGGCTTTGTTCCCGAGGTCATTTAATGCTGACCAGGGCCTCAAGATCCTGAGAGCTTAATGATGAAGGAAGTGCATGTACAAGGGAGAGGGAGGTGGGTGAGTCAGGGGGTGGATGAGACCTCTCCGAATCCAAAGGAAAGACGGGAGAAAAGGTCATGTTAAAGAAATGCAGTTTCTGAACCGTTACAGGTGCTCCTCAGTTTAGGATGAGCTTACTCTCTGATAAACCCATCATGAATTAAAAATATAAGAAGTTGCAAGATACATTTAACCTAGTAAAAACCATTGCTTAGTCTAGCTGACTTCTGCTGACTGTGCATTGTTTTTGTACCACTGTAAAGTCAAAACACCATAAATTGAACCATCAGGCACCATTTGTCTGTTTCTTGCCTTTCTTGCACACCTTATAATGTTAAAATATGATTTTTTAGGATAAAGGTAACTGAAATTTTTACTCCTTAATGTCTGAGTTTTTGTCGGTTGCTCTCTGGGGTGTGTTGAATGTAGTGTTTGCTATGACTGCAGGTGCCATTGTGTTGGAATTCCTCCCGTTTTTGTTTTTGTTCACTCTGTTGGCTTTCAGCTTCCCCACGCGGTCCTCTGAAGCAAGCATGGGGTGGTTTGGCTTTCTGTTGTAATCTGACTACTGACAGTGCCCCAAGCTACGGGGGAGCAGTGCCATACTATAATTACGATTAGCTCTTCCTCCCAGTGGGCCTGTGTCCCCAGACTCTGGCCTTCGTGGGTGACTGTGAAGCGGTATAGCTCTCCCTCCCTCTCCGGTGGCGAGATCCTGTGCTATGTGGGCTGGAGTTAGAGAAGTGCCCTTTTTAGATCTTTAATGTAAAAATCTGATACAATGGGTGGTATTTAAATACACAAATGCACGGAGACCTCCTGATGTGGGCTGTTTATCTCTTTCACATGAATCTCAGTTCAGCCTCCAGTAATTTTCAAAATTATTATTTAAGTGTTTCTGAGAGTTTATAGTTGCAACAGCCCCAGGAAAACAGATCTCATTTGTAACACTCTGGCTCACCTCTCTTCTCCCATTTTGGGGTGATGGGTTGCCATATCAATTCAGTTCTCTGATGGGTCAAAGAAAAGTTGTGCACTTTTTGTTTTTATGGTAAAGATGGGGTGACACTTTCTAATCTCTAAATGTCACAGCTGACATTAGATGTTTATCATTTTTAGTACAAAACCATTTTAAAGATTTATTGGTGTCACTGTAAGACCATAATAGGAGTATAGCTATTTATTTAAAAAATAATTCACTTAATTTTATCCTTACTTTCCTACTTTTAAACATTAATGGCAACAAGATTCATATATGTCACAAGAACAAACAAATCTCTAATGGTAGTCCCTTTTAATTGTATTTTTCTCAAGTGTTACACTTTTTGGCTTAATCCTCTCTCTTCAGTAAGCCATCGAGTTTTCTGAGGGACACAGGTAACTTTATTTCATCAAAAATCAATTTGCTGTTTTCATGAGGGTGCATTTTCCCCACAGCACTGACTTCCAGTTGTGAAGCCAAACTAAAAAGAATAATTTGTTTATGTGCAGTTATGGTCTCAAATTGGGAGTCTTATTGTTTGTGTGTAAAAAAATTCTGCTTTATGAACTGATACTCCTATCTTTGTAGTGTGGTTTAGGGAGGAAAGCTTGGTGAGCTGTTTCTTAATTTAACCCAGAACGATACACCCCCGCTGGCTTTCCACTGATTTGTGGGACTGCATCGCAATGGTATAGGGGTCGTCTTAAGAGAAGAAAGCGGGAAGCTCTTTTCAAACACATTGCAAAGAAAAGTAAACATCTCCCTTTTCGCCCAGTGACATAAGATTGTCTTTCCTGTGTATATGCATGAATGAGCACAGAATTAAACTATTTAATAAAATTAAAAAGCCATGAAATAATACCAACTTTAACCATAATTATTTGGCAATAACTTGTCACTTTTTTCCAACTTTAAAATGGCAACAATGGCTATATATTAATCAAGCACAGCTTTAAATTCTTAAAGTGTCCCCGGCAAAGCATATTATACCTGAGATATTTATCTGTCTATGTGTTTGGATGCACATGTGGGAGTCCCAGGCTACTGTATATTAAAAAAAAAACCAAAAACAAAAATGCAAGATCATTTTTGCATCATTGTTTTCTTGCCCTGTAATCCTACACTTGGAAGTGGAAAGCCTGCTAGACATACGCATTTGTGTCTCTCCACTCCTATCACCCTATTTTTGGCTATGCCTATTTGTGGGGACATACACTTAGCACAGTATGAGGAGTAAAAAAATGGTTAACCTTGAGAAAAAGTGATAGAGGTGACAGAGTAAGAATCATTTCAAGAACGGGGAGGTGTGGGTACACCTGCCCGTGAAGATGCTGCATCTGTAGGGCAGAAGGAATTCCGATCGTGTCCTGGCCTGCATTCGCCCTTCCCTGCAGCCCAATTGGCTAACCGCAGAACTTGGTAACGATGACAACAGGACAAGTCATCTCCGTGCGGATCTGCAAACACCTCCCTCAGCTCTCCTCCGTGTGTGATCATGGAAAACAGTTAATGCATCCTGCCTGGCAAGCAACGCCTTTCTTGTTCCCTAGTCTGAAAAGCACTCACTGCAAAAACCATGAAGTTTTCATATTTATCATGTTTTCTATGCACTTTTTGGCTTGGATGTTCCTCTTGGAATATCTGCATTACATGATGTCCCCATTTTTTTAACACAGTGAAACTGCAACCTCTGTGTTCCACCCCCCACGGGCCATGGAGGCTCCAGGACTCCTGTGGGTTTTCTTCTTTTTTTTTTTCTTTTAAATTCTTCGTACCTTTTTACTATTTAGGATTTTTAAATCTTTTTCTATTTAGGAACACTTGTAAAGATTAGTTGAGTTTACTAACAGATATGTACTTTTACAGTAGCAACACTGATAAAGAAATAGTGTTTCTTTTTAATGTAAGATGATACAATTGTGCCAGGAGTGTGTCTGACTTTGAAATGTGTTCCACAGACCCACATACATGATACAAAATAGCTGCCATTATAGTCATAAGGTTTCTGGGACAAATATTGCCATCTTCACTCAAAAAACTATCTCAGCTTGCAACTGAATACATTTCACAGTGTGAGAGTTTGGATAGAACAAACGCGGCCCCCTGAAGGTCGGTGGCGGCATTAGGAAGTCATGGTCAACACCATTGCTCTAATTATTTACTTTAGTTTACACTGTGTAAAAGTGTTACTTTTCCACTTCCAGTTATTTAAAAGAATGCATAGCTTTCTAAAGAAATAGCTAATGACTTTAACATTATAAAATGGAGATTATTATATTTGCGCACTATTCTTGCAGTACAAGAAAAGGGGAGTATTAAAAGAGGAGTGCTGGAGGAATGTACGGTAATAACATTTTATTATGAACCAAATGCCAACATCATAAATCATCGAAAATATAATAAACACACTGACTATTACAGTACTTCTGTAGCCAAAGATCTTTTGTTATTCTAAGCTACAGCAATTAATAATTATTAATGAATATAATATTAATAAGAAATATTTTCCATCTAAAAATGAAAAGTAGCATATTATTCTAAAGAGTAAAATATATAATTAGTACATTAAAATCTGATTATAGTAAGTGAATTATTCTGGTTTCTTAGTTAATAAACTGATATTTCTACAGGACTTATATACTAAGACATTTAAAATAACATACTAGACAGAATACTATAAATATTATATTATCATCGGTATTTCAATAAATTTTATCAATTAGTAGTGACAAATAAGAAAGTCTCATTATTTTCATTTGAAATATTCAACTTGTCACATGCCTTATTGAAAAAGTAATGCACATATTAAAATTTCAATAGTTTTCATGTTTACTTCAAATATAAGGGAATTTATTTTGAAATTGAACTTGCACAGGATCAGTGGACACAGGAACAATATGAGCGACACCAGCAGCTGAAGTTTGTTTCTTGTTTGTCTTCAGTGCAGCCAATTAGAGGTCTGGCTGCAGGTTGGTCTCCGCGGACCTTTCATCTCGCAGTGTGTGCACCCCGCACAAGAATCACAAACAGTAATGATGTGAGCTGCTCTCAGCCAGCAGGAAATAAACTTCAACTCCGTTGCTGATCCCACAAGATCACGTTTGTATTTTTACAACATGAGACAAGAGGTCATGCAGAGTTAGAAGCCACAGAGCACAATTCTAGCAGAAAATGCGGAGCACTGTTTCAGCTGATACTGTATGTTCTTTGCAACTCTGGTAAAAACCTGAATAGCCATAGGCATGTGGGGGAAGGAATGGATCCTAGGCAATTAGGCTGATAATCAAGCAATAACTTACTTCCTCACGGGAGCCCTGTGGCAGCTTGTAATGCTCTGCCGAACCTCCCCCAGCTCAGGGATGCGTCTGAGATCACCAACCCTCCCTGCACACGGCTGGTCCCAGGGATACAAATTAGACACACATTCTAAATATTTTTAAATTAATTAAGTGCCTATTCTCACCTGATATGCTAATGCTGCCTTTCACTTCTATAATTTCTCACATCTGTGTCTTGATGTTACAAAGCAAAAATAAAAAAAACAGTGACTCTATCAACTTTGGGGAAAATTTGTTGTTTTGCGAAAAACCTTATCACAGTGCAAACACACCTTCGTAATCAAACAATGAAAGAAATAGCCAAAGGGTAAGCTGGTGAGGCAAAGCCAGAGTGACACTGCGTTTGGTGCAGACTCACTCATGTGGCCTCTGCCTCATCCTCCAGCCTCAAGCACTCCCACCTCGTACTCTCTTACACTCAGGCCCTCCAACTGCTGAGCCTGCTGGAGTCCCCAACTGCACCTCCTGAGACTGGGTTTTAGCAAGGCCATGGCTTTGCTAACTGCAGGGCGGCCTTTCACCTGGCTGAGTCTGTCATGTCCTGGAATTACTCCAGGGGAACACAAGCTTCCCTGTGACATTTTCTCAACCCCTGTCTTCACTCCAGCTACACAGAGTCTTCCATCTGGCTCACACTCAGGAAGCCCAGGAAAATGCATCAGTCCCTGGAAAACAGGCGTGGTGAGCACAGAGCCACCCCAACCCTTCTTGGTGGAAGAGAGGTACTCCCTAAACATGCAGCAGGTCCGGGCCTGTGACCCTGCCCGGAGTGTGCAGAAATGTCAGCATAGAAGCATCACAATGCTCTGTGGGTACAGACCCAGAAAAGCAGTGACCCACCCTCAGAACAACAGAATGGCATGACAATGATGATGATGACCACCATTTAGACAGAATGCAGCCCTGATGGTCCAGACACTGACTTAGCAACACCTGTTATCTTTTCCTGACAGAGGGTCTAATGGAGCATGAAGGGTGGAGAGTGTACAAGTGACCGGGGTAGACAACAAAATCCTCTCACTTTGTTACTGTAGGTAGTAACTAGTTACTAATAAAAATAAAAGCAAAGGGAGTTGAACATTGAGCTTGATAAATTGGGGAGCATGAGCTTGTGTACTTCACTGGGAAGCTACAGCTTCACACCTCAGGAGTTCACAGTGCTGCTCCACCAAGGGGACTAAACCTCCTCCCTACTCCTCTTCTGTACCTTGGTACCTGATTGTTGGGGGTGGGGGGCAAGGAAGGTCCAGGACCACAATGTCTGTCAGTCTAACTGGGGGGTGGACTCATCAAAAAGCCCACAGAATCTTGGGAAGTTGATTGGTTATTTTGAAAAAGCACCTGGTCCATCCCCAACCTTAGGTAATATAATCCCAGAGGGACAAAGAAGCTCTCTCTCTCTCTCTCCCCTCACCCACGTGTTAATGCACTGACCCCATGCATTCACATGGGTTCTCTCTCACCCAGGAACATGTGACCATGCAGGTCTAGCAGCTACCCGGGCCCGCAGCAGAGGGTGTGGGCTCCAAAAGGACTGAGCTATAATGTGAAGCAGAAACTCTGGACACTGGCTCTTGCTTTGGCCTTGCTGAGGACATGGCTGGACTTTTTCCATGGTGGGGCACAGACATTGGAAACTAGGGGCAGACTTCCACGCAAATACACCACCTTGCCACACCGCGATCTCCCACGCGTGGGTCCTTCAGATATTTCCCTTGCAATCACATGCAAGAGCCTGATTTCCACCAACAACATTTTCACAACCTGGACATTTTAAATGCTTCTTTTCATCCATTACCACAATCGGAAACATTGGGATTATATCTAATTTAAATCCATTGAGTAAGGTCTGTCCGCTTTTAAACATTTCACTCATTGATTGCAGATTTCAAGGTAAAATTCCAAGTCCATAGTTTAACTTGTGAACCTTTTTACAAATTGTCTCCTGCCCTCTTGGGTGGCTTCCATCCCATTTGATGCCTCCTACCATTCTTTCTTCTCCTCTCTTCAGCTGCTGGTGAACTTGTGAGCCTGGCTTAAATCTGTACCTTTGCACATGGGCCCCAGACAGGATGTCTATGGCCCAACCCTTGCCCTGATTGAGCTGCATTTGTATTAATGTATCTCCTACACAGGCTTTCAACCTCGGCTCTGAAACGACCCACCATTTGAGACTTCTGATTTAGAGACTCCTTAAGTAGTTTTACGGGATTCCGCTCCAAGTGTCTCTTACAGGATTTAGAATTCTATTACTTCCTTGTAGATTAACTTCCTTGACATTTTGGAGAACAGAGGATACAACCTCTCTGGCTTTGTACTCCCAGTGGGTTACATGGTGCGCATCACACAGTAGATGCAAAGATACCTGTGGAATGATGCACAAATACAGCATTGGAAAATAGACTTTCATATATTTTAGTTTAAAAAAGTCTACTTTTTCTATTTTCCATTCCTCAGATCCCTGAAAACATTAAATTTACCTCTGAGGCTATTGTTTCATGATATTGAAATTAATAATAACATTGAAAATATTTTATAAACAATTGGTACCTCTTCTTACTAAGAGTAATATGCAACTATTTTTTTTATTTGTCCTGGGCACATATGAAAAAGGAAGACAATTACACCCTGACCCATGTTGTTACATTGTGGTTCTTATAATTGATTAGACTTGCCATGTAAAGTGCTTTTCAAACAGCTCAGATCCTCACCAGTGTGTTGGAGGAAAGAGAAAAAATGGAACAAAGCATTCACCACCCTAACAATCCTGCCTTTCTGTTTGCTATTAGCATTAAAATAAGTCAGAAAACAAATAAGTTCTTTCTCTTACAATTGCTCTAACCACTTAGGCTCAAAAGACTTTCTGGTCTAAACTCCCCACACTCCTTGAACCTCATCCAAATTCTGGCTGGGCATTCCTTATTCATAACTCTCAGGCCTCATCACTGATCCCTACATTGAAACTGAGCTGTAGTCCCCATAAAAATGCGATGTAACAATGCTCCTACAGGGCAGGATGATGGCTCATTTAAATTACAATGAGGTGCAAATAAAAGGCAAGAAACAAAAACAGTCCATGAGGTTGCTGGCTATAAACCCTTAAGTCAACGGTTACTCATTATCAATCACAACATCAGCCCAGCAGTGTCAAAAAGCAATTTCAGTGCCACCAAATACCAGCAGTGAGTGTGTTTCACACCCAATCAAAGGCACCTGAATCACCAAATCTAAGAATTGAAGGGGATATAGTTCAAGTCACAGAAACAGTCACCTTACCAAGATGTACAAAAAGGAACTCGACTCCCAAACTCTCCCAGCCTCTTGAATCCCTCAGCAGAGTGGAGCCAGGCTCTGATAATCATGCTTCACCACACTTTTCATGTGCCATCTATCGCTGCACAACATTATCGAAACGCAATGGCTTAAAAACAACAATCATTTGTTATCTCGTGGAGTTTCTGTGAGAGCAGCTTGCCTGGGTGGTTCTTAGGAGTTGTTGTCAGGATGCTGACCAGGTGTAAAGTCATCCACGGGCTGGACCACGGTAAGGATGCTGTTTTGCAGAGAGGTGTGTTCTTGGGACCGGCAGGCTGGTGTAGGCTTCGGGAGGAGGCATCAGTTCTCCACCACCTGGACCTCTCCAGAGGGCTCCTGATACCACAGTTGGCTTTGTTGGCAGTAAGTGATCTAAGAAAGGGCAAGGTAGAAGCCACACTCCTTTAGTCCTGGGCTCAGACATCATAGAGTTATTTTCATCATATTGGTGACACAGATCAGCACTACACATCATTATCTAGTGCGGACACCCCTTAGCATAAATGGCCAAGCTCCAAGTTCCCCCCCAAACGGGTTAAAACGTGTCCCACTAGAGTTCCCCCATCTCTGTTTCCCCAAACCCTTGAAATTTTGCCCTGAATCATAGATCAGAGAGTTTGGAGTATTAGCTCCCTGCTCTCCTGGGTGGTGCCCTTCAAAATAAAACGAATATCCAGTCTTCCTCCCCTGCGGTTCTCAGTGTCCAGTGCTGGCCCTACCAGTGCTGGGCAGACTCGCCCTTTCTGTGCTGCGACAGTGTTACAGAAGGTTTCGCTGTGCACCTCTCAGTTTCCATTTCTCCCCACATCGTCACTGTATGCTGCTGTGCTAAGAGGGCCAGTATAGCGGTACTTTTTTTATTAACTAAAATCCAGGTTTTATTTGGCCGACCAGTTTCTTCATTAATATTCTGGGATCTAATCTATGTATCAGAATGCACTTTCTTAGTATGTCTCTGAAGTCTCATCTCTGTCACAGTTTCTCTGTCTTTCCCCATTTTTCATAATTTTAACAATTTTCAAGAGTCCCGCCAGATATTTTGTGAAGTGTCTCATAATTTGGGACATTTTTCTCATGATGTCCCTGGCTCTATGAAATCATTGCAATAACAATACAAAATAAGGTCACATTATATCAGGAGGCAGATGACGTCCACATGACCAGAGTAGTGAAGTTGACCGTGTCTTGGGTTCGGTAGTATTTGCAGGTCTTCACACGGGGCAGTTGTGACAGCTTCCCTTTCTACACTGTATCCTTTGGAAGCAAATAACTAAGTCCAGCCCCTACTTAAGGGGCTAAGAACTAAGCTCCATCTCTGGTAAGGTAAAATTTCTATGCATATTTTTAAACATTTTTTTCTGTAAAGAAGAGTTGTGTCTTCTCCACCCCTAATTTTGCATGTACAATATGTTTGCATGTGTGCATTCATATCATTGTTGACTTATTTTAAGAAATTTTTAGCCCTGGCTGGTGTGGCTTAGTGGACTGAGTGGTAGCCTGCGAACCGAAGGGTCACTGGTTTGATTCCCAGTCAGGGCACATGCCTGGGTTACAGGCCAGGTCCCAGTAGAGGGGACATGAGAAGCAACCACACATTGATGTTTCTCTTCCTCTCTTTCTCTCCCTTCCTCTCTCTAAAAATAAATAAATCAATATTTTCAAAAACTTGTGTTTAAACAAAACGTATTTTTATACTTAGCTTTGTAATCTCACTAGCTCATTTTTCCTAACTAGTCCAACTACAACCACACTTTGGTATGAGGAGCCCCTCAATCCACTGAGTCTTTTGCTTTTTCCTCCAATCTCCTTTTTCTGACTTAGATACTGTGATCTGGTATTTTACTAAATTCTTACTGGCATCTCAATTTCTCTTGCTATATTTTCTTGTTGCATCCATCTGTTAAATCCACAAGCCTGAATGATTTCCTCTGCTTGCATTGTGCTTGCATTGTGCATTGGGAAAAAGAAACATTAAAGATACATAAGTGACTGACTGAAAAATACAAAAAGAGAAACCTAGACTTTCAAAATTCCTGAACCATCCTACCATGTTCTTCTAATTGATTTTCCCATTTGTCCTAATGATGGCTTCTTTTAGAAAATATACTTTATCATTTTAGGGAAGTTTTAAGTTTATAAGAACATTATTCAGGAAGTACAGGGACTTCCTATACATTCATTCATCCCATCCCTTTTCTTTCCCTCACACAATGTCTCCTAATATTAATGTCTTATATTGGTGAGGAAGATTTGCTGCAACTGATGAAGCACTGTGAATACATTGTGAGAAACTAAAGTTTATAGTTTACATTGTGTGGCACCATTCCAAGGGATCTGACATATGCAAAATATCATTTATTCAGCATGACACTATCACACAAAAATAATTTCACAGTCCTAGAACTTTCCTGTGCCTCACCTATTCACCTGCTTCCCCCTCTCCTGGAGCCCCAGGCAGCCAGTGATCTTTTTATCATTTTTTGAGGCATGTCTTTCTCTGAAGTCACATAGGTAGAATTACACAGTGTAGAGCCTTTTTTACACTGCTTTTTTTCATTTAGCAAAAATGTGTTACTACCGTTGCATACCATTTTGTAGCTTGGTAGTTCATTTCTTTTTAATCACTGAACAATAATTTATTGAATAGCTGTGCTGTAGTTTATCAGTTTTTCTACTGAAGGACATCTTGTTCACATATAATATTTGGCGATGATAAAATACTGTGCATGCTCCCCATGCACAGACAGGCACACAGGACTGGGGCACAATGTGGAGAGAGAATTCCTTTGGGGTAAGGTTTGAAGGAGGTTGGAACTGATTTTCTAGGGTGAAAAGAAACCAAGGAGCCCAGGCCTGCAGGTCCTGTGGTGATGGCCAGTGTTCAACCTGGGCCCCTCTCCACAGGGACCTCCTTCCTCCAGCACTGACTGCACTCACAGCACAGGTCCCGAAGTGGACTGGGCACAAACTCTCTTGACGGTTGCCTCTCTCTGCCTCCTTCTGGGGGCTCTTTGGCAGGGTGACCCACACATGTCTGCCTTCGCTTTCCAAAGTCCTGGCTGATTTTTTAGAAAAAGAGCAGGATTCAATCAAGTCTATTGGTGGTTTTCAGGGCCAAGGAGGTATGTCTAGGTTCTAGTTGGTCCAAACAGCATGGCAGACCCATGTTGGACGCTTCTTGGTCGGTCACTTTTGGAGTCCAATCACCAAGGTCACAAAGCACATTGTTTGACTTCATACAACTAACTCATGTGATTTACTCCTTTTTGTTAAGTTGGGAGGGATAATTATATTTTTATTTGAAATGTTTAAAAATCATTAAATATAAGTGAATTAGTTGTTGTACTAAAGAAGTAAAACATCTGAGAGACACATTTTATTGCTTAAACATATGGTATTTCCCTAATGGGAAATACACACACACATATGTATATATGTACATAAAACACAAAAATTATAATGTATTTACAATTAGAAAAATAGAAACCCAATATTTTGAAATCAAGTGAAAGTATAAACTTTTATCACATAAAATAATGAAACACAGTCATAGATTTTACACATAAAATAGGACATATTGGCAGAGAGGAGGAATACAGAGTTGTATCTTGGAAGGTAGTTGCTATCCCACTTTGAAACATGCCAAAAACACTGTGGATTGCATTTCAACCATCTCCAGGAATTATTTATAGGAAACAGCCATCCCTTTGGCATAGCCATTGGTGTTCCCTGGTGACAGTAGCTTTGAACAGGGTAGGCAGACTGAGAAAAACTTCACCTTGATCACAAAGTAGTTAGATGGTAATACACTAATGCATTGCTTCTGAGGGAGGGCAAGAAGAAAATGAGCTGAGAATAAAACCAAATGAACTATGCGTACTGTAGCTGGCAAAGGTAGGCCTGGTGTATGCAGACACACAGGCACAAAGTCACCATGTGTCTCTTTTAAACATGAGCAAACATTTTATTCTGCTAAGTGTACGAACTACCCAGCATTCACATAGTCCCCAGCTGATTGGTCTCAGGCCAAGGGCTGTTTCAGAGAACTGCATCTCATGTGCCACCAGCAGATGCACTGTCTGTCAAAGTGTCTGGTCCTTGGTTTGTTCTATGAGCTTCCTTATTTACAGACCACAGTCATTAGTATTCATCCTCTGATTGTAAACAATGAATTTTCCTCAAGTGCAGGCCAAAATTCTGCCCAGACTCAACTGTGTCAAGATAATGGAAAGAATCTTGGGTAAAGAATCAAGGAGCAAAACGGTAAGGACGATAGAAAAGAGTGCTGAAAGAATGAAGGTAGATGAACCTGGAAAACAGAAATCTCTGGACACCCAATAGCTGTCCCAGAACTTGGACATCTGTGCATTTGAGAATAGATTGCACTGGCTTTGAATCCCAGGCTCAAGTCATAACCAGTGGTAAATGTCATGCATGGGTAGTTTCAACTCACTGTAGGAAAAAAATTTATTAGAACTATTTAATAATAGAATTTATCTTTTTTTTGAAAATGAGGATAATACTTGGCACTTGAAGCATATAAAATAAGCTAGAGCCCACTAAAAACTTTCCAAGAACTTTGTGAGTTCCAGATTTATTTTTACTGATCAACAGGAAATAAGTGTTTCCAGAGATCTTTTCTGGTGGCACTGGAAATATAGGGATGATCGGATACAACTGAACCGGAGCTTGAGCCTGGGAACCCAACACCAGTCACCTGAGGTCCTTCAAGGGAATCCTGCACAAGAAACAATGGGAAAACTGATCACTTGATTCATTTATTTTTTATTGAATTCATTGGGGGTGGCATTGTAATAAAATTATATAGGTTTCAGGTGGAAAGTTCTATAATACGTAATCTGTGTATTGTATTGTGTGTCCATAACTCAAAGTCAAGTCTTCTTCCACCACCATTTACCCACTTCAGCTTTTTCTGGCTCCCCCATGCTCCCTTCCCTCTGGTGACCACCATGCTGTTGTCTGTGTCTATGAGGTGTTTCTTTGTTGTTGTTTCATTTTTTGAGGGTTTTTTTTTTTTTGCTTAATTCCTTCACCTATTTCACCTAATCCCTGACCACCCTTCCCTCTGACAGCCGTCAATCTATTCTCCGTATCTTTCAATCTGTTTTTATTTTGTTTGATTATTTTCTTTATTAGATTCTACATATAAGTAAAATCATATGGTATTTATCTTTCTCTGACTGCCTTATTTCACTTAGCCTAATACCCTCCAGGTCCATCCATGCTGTCTTGAAAGTTAAAATTTCCTTCTTCTTTACAGCCAAGTAGTATTCCATTGTGTCAATGAACCACAACCTTTAAATCCACTCATCTACTGATGGTCACTAGGGCTGCTTCCCAATCTTGGCTATTGTAAATAATGCTGCAGTGAACTTTGGGGTGTATATATGCTCTCAAGTCAGTGTTTTAAGTGTCTTCAGATATGTTGCTAGAAGTGGAATCACCAGGTCATAAGCCAGTTCCATTGTTAAATCTTTGAGGTAACTCCATACTGCTTTCCACAGAGGCTGCACCAGTCTACATTCCCTTTTTGTTTGTTGATTTATTGATGACAACCATTCTGACAGGTGGGAAGTGATACTTCATTGTAGTTTTAATTTGCTTTTCTTTGATGACTCATGACATTGGGCATCTTCTCATATGTCTATTGGCCATCTGTACATCCTCTTTAGAGAAATGTTCCAAAGTGGCACTTTAATTTCACTGAGACAATGGCCTTCAAATATAAAATGTGAACACTGGAGGACAGAGACGCAGAGAACTCTACGTGTTTCCCCCGACAGTTAGGACTGGATGGTGCCCCCACAGCAAGCCTTGGAAGCAGGTCCTGCTTGTGTTCCATCCCTCTGGATTCTGGTCCAAGCATCTCTGTCCTTTCAGTTGCCAGGAATGAAGAACCGGTGCAAAGAGAGAGTGATGGAGAGACCAGTAGGAGAGGGAAAATGCAGGCCACACACTGATCACACAGCTGCAAGAAGAGAGAGAAAAGAATTCTATCCAAAGGCTGGTCTGTTCTGTTTCCATCACCTACTTTTGAATAGCTGTGTTCTCAAGAACAAAAAACCTAACAATAAAGACACATTTTAGATGAAACTGAATGAATTGAGCATTTCCTCTCTCCGTCTGTGCCCCACAAGTAATGGCTCACATGTTATCATTTTTCTAGAGATAATGTTTATTTACATAAAGGTTTGGGCTCTGCTGTTCTTTTTTTTCAGTTAATTGAATCCGACTGTATTTATTCCCATGCATTAAAAAAAATGAACACTATGCTTTGAGGGCTTTTTATGAGTGACTACATATAATGCACACCAACTATAAGATCTCTTATAGGATCTTATTTTCTTCTAAATATTTTTCTAAATAATTTAAAGTATTCCTTTCATAGTTAAACCCTTGAAATTGACTTTTTAGTTTCTTAGGAAAGGGTGATCCCACTTAATGTTTTCTCTGAGGACATTGTTTATCTCAACAAGATCTATGGAGCGGAGTCTCAGTCACCATCGATCCCTGTGCCCCTCTGCCCCACGTCATGCTTCCTTGCACATGGACCCATGTGTATACTCTGTTCTACTGCTTTTTTTAGAATATATTACTTACTACAAATTTATATGCAGATAATACCTGACACCCCACTCTTGTTGTTATTGTTGTTATTATTTTGTTCTTTATGAATGACTCAAGGGTCAGGAAACATTGTCACTAAAGGGCCACTTGGTAAATATTCAGACTGTGAACAGTCCCTGTCAGAACTGTCCTGCTCTATCACTGTGGTGCAAATGTGGCCACCAGCAATGTCTAAACAGATGGCATGGCTGCGTCCCAATGAAATCCCATTTACAAAACAAGGCTGTGGGTTGGATCCTGCCCAAGAGCCATAGTGTGCTGACTGGTGCTCTCTCCAAAGGCCTTTTTGGGATTTCCAATGGAAAGGAATAAAATTCAAAGATCAACTCATAGAAAGCTTTTGACACTGAAGCATTAAGTTTTTCTGGTTTTGAGTCTATGATATAATATTTCATAGACTTTTTCAAGAGGATATGCTCTACAATATGAAATGCCTTCCATGAAGAACTATGGCCATGTTTTATTTCTAGACATCTTGTAGTTTCTGTGATTCCTTTCTGGTCCTTAAGCAGATGACCTTATTAACTAAACTAATTATACCTTATTTCTCCCCCTAGATCCCCTGCTTATCTCCTACTGTTTGAATTTACCTTATTATGTGGACTGGGATAGCCACTCAGAGCTGTGTAACTGTGCTGAACTTAAACTTGTCTGATGGCTTCATTCAATATTTTAAAATTTAGTATAATATTTGCAGTAGGTTCTGGCAGGGTATTTTAACATATTACATTTCATTTCTAATTTGATTATTTGAATATTCAAATCTGGAATGGATACTGAATTTCATCAGATGCTTTTTAATATCTATGATGAAGATAATAACATTATTTTTTCTCTTTTAATCTGTTAATAAAGAGATTCGACTTGACTGGTTTAAATAAGACCCATTTATCATAAACCATTATTTTTTCAAACCCCTATTAAATATTATTTTGGTTTTCTGTATCTAGATTCATTAGTGTGATTAATCTGTACCTTATTCTGTGCTCTCTTTGTCTAACTTTGATATGAGGTTAATGCAAGTCTCATTTGGAAGTTTAAGAATAAGTCCATTTGCTGTTTTGCCTGAAACCATTTGACTAATGCATCAATATCAGTAATGTACATCATTAATAACTTCCGTTCATTGTAAACCCAGACATCATTATGCCAAAATATGATCAGCCCATAGCAATGGTTTCCTCATGCCAGAAAGGGAGAACAGAGTTATGACCTACGATTTATCCATTCATTCCATTTTATTATGGAGAAAGTATATACTGGATAAGACAAATAGGAAAAGTATGTACTATGTTAGTTTGTGACCAAATGATAGGGAAAACAATAAAACAGGGGCTGACAACAAGAGGAGCTGTCACTTTTTATATGGTAAACAGAGAATCTCAAAGAGAGGGGTGACATGCATCAAATCATAAAGGAGTTCAAAGATGAAGCCAGATTAATATCTAGTGGGAAACAATTAGCAGAAAGGCACTGAAATGAGAGAAAATCTAGCTGATTTGGAGGACAGCAAAGAGGCAAGGAAGACTGGGAGGGAAGAGGGTGAAGTCAGAGAAGTAAGCAATCTGAAGGCAGCATCTATGGCTCCTGCAGCCATGTGTTCCACTGACCTCTGTGGCCATGTACTAGGTCTGGCAGAAGGAACACCTGCTTGAGTGTGGTTGGTGGGATAATAACATGGGTTTGATTGTTTACAATTTTAATTTGAACGTTTCATCTACAACATCATATGGTGTGCTTGACAGTGATATTACTCATTACATTATAGAGTTGCACGCTATGGTGTTGCAGTGAAAGATTTGGTAATAGAAAGGGGTGTCAATAACTAGACCCCTGCAGACATGGACAATTGATCCTGGACAAAAGTGCAAACATAACTCAAAGGAGAAAAATATTCTCCATAACAAACTGTGTTGGGACACTCGAACAACTGCCCAGACACACAGAGGCAAGCTTTAACTTAAACCTCCCAAATGTACAAAGACTAACTCAAAACAGCTCATGTATTTTAAAGTAACACCAAAATGATCTAATTTTTAGGGGGAAAAATCAAGAATATGTTCTTATGGGGGGTAAAGGGTATGAGACACAACATCAGATATATAACACATTAAAAACAACAATAAAATCTATCAAAGTAAAAACCACCTGTGCTTCAAATGCCTGTTGAGAGAATTAAAAGACAATCTCCAGATGAAAACATTTTAATGTACATGTTTGACAAATATCTTATGTCCAGAATAAATAAATATTTAAAATCTTTAAAACTCTCAAAACTCAAAGTGAATAATAATATACTTTTTAAATGAACAAAGTGTTGAATTGACTCTTTACCAGAGAAGAGTCAATGGGTAATAAATAACCATATGGGTAATAAATAACCACATTAAAAAATGTTTGGTTCAAGGAGTTCATTGTCACCAAGCCCTTATTATATAAAATGTTACAGGGACTTATCTAAGAAAAATAAGATAAAAAATATGAACAGTGAAAGGACAGCAAACTCACAGTTATTAACAACCACAACCAAAACAAAAGCAAACTAAGCAGACATCTAAAACAGGAGTGGAGCCACACAAATGAAGATCACATGGAAGGTTAGCAACAGGGGAGTGGGAGGAGGAGAGAGGGGGAGAAGGTAGAGAATAAGTAGCATAGATGGTAGGGAGAAATTAGGGGGAGGGCAAGAATATTGCGGGAAATATAGAATCTAAATAACTTGTGACACATGGACATGAACTAAAGGGGGGGAATAGTGGGGGAGGGGGTGTGCAAGGTGGAGAAGAATGAAGGGAGGAAAATGGGACAACTGTAATGGCATAATCAATAAAATATATTTAAAAAATGAGCCCTGGCTGGTGTAGCTCAGTGGATTGAGTTCAGGCCTGTGAACCGAAGCATTGCCGGTTTGATTCCCAGTCAGGGTACATGCCTGAGTTGCAGGCCATATCCCCAGTATGGGGTGTGTTAGAGGCAACCACACATTAATGTTTCACTCCCTCTCTTTCTTCCTCCCTTCCCCATCTCTCTAAAATAAATAAATAAAATATTTTTAAAAAATAAATAAAAACAAATAAAAAATGTTCAGTACCATTTGCAATGTAAACTTATGATAGAGTTCCTCACCCATTAGAATGGCAAATGTATAAAATGCACCCATAACTTATCCCTGAGAGGGTGGAGAGCGATGGAACACATGAGGCTGGTGGGGATTAGAATGAGAACCACCACTCACCACTTCGAGAAGTCTGGCAGCTCCTTGAGTAGGTAAGTAAATGCATGTTCACCCTGTAACCCAGCCATCTCACTCTTAGGTAATCACCCTGGAGAAATGAGCATTACATTCACACAAAACCCTGTTCATGAATATTTATAGCCACTCTGTTCATAATTGCTTCAAACTGAAAAAAAACTTTGATAGGTGACTAGATAAACAAATGTAGTGCATTTATATAATTGGATACCATGCTGTAATAAAGAGAAATAAACTATTGATGAGCTAAGCTGTTGCAGACTGCTCTGCCTGGTTCTAGAAATTGTATCTTGACCCCTTGTGGCTAAGGGCAAGGGATGACTTTTGGAATGCAAGGCAAAGTAGACAAAGCTTGTATCTGGTAGGAAATGCTGCCTCAGTTTCCTCTCTCTGCCCCCAAAGCTTGGTTGGAAGTCAATGACGGGTAAGACCCCTCAGAGCGGGGGGAAACCTAGGGCAGACTTGATCATGTGGGAGGCCTTCATGGAAGGACTCCGGGGGTGGGGGCTACAACAAAGAGGGAGCAATGGACTCTTGCTCTCCAGCTTTGATGAAGCCCAAGTCCCCATGACCTCTGGGAGAAGTGCTTCCTGGCTCTAATCCCCTTAAGCCTGAATACCTGATGGGGAGGGGTGCAGCTCCTTGCCTTGCTAGAGTGTGTCCTGGGGAACAATCTGGTACCACAAAGACTTCCTGATAAACCTGTGAAACCTGCTCTGTAGGGTGGAGGGGAATGAAGGGGGGAATAGAACAACTGTAACAGCATAATCAATAAAAAAATTTAAAAAAAAAAAGAGTGCTTTCATTCACATGATAAGGGTTCGATCAAGAAACCCTAAAACTCTGTTCCTGACAGACTCTGACTCATACTAAGCCCTCAGATTTCTTTGAAATGTTATCTACTGTTTGATCCTTGCTGCCCTGTACTCCTGTGTATTACAACCCAATAAAAGTCTCTAGAGGAGGGGGCTCAATGCCTTTTTCTCCTGAGAAACTGGCCACTGCTCACAGCCTTTTTCCTCTGGGAAAATGGCCACCTCTCCTCCCCAAGCAGATCACGTCATATCTTAGTCATGATTACTCTCATTCGTGGCAGATGGGGTGACTTACAAGGAAAGTTGCCCCCACACTAAGCAACTGAAATATATCTCAGAGACATTGTTCCAAGTGACAGCACTTGTTTGCAAAGGTGGGTACATCCCACATAATTCCACGAGAAAAAGGTACATCTGGCAGGAGTTAGGGAAAGAGCTGGACTGTGGAGGTGACAGAGCTGGTCTGTACGCACTCATAGTAGTTCTGTGAGTCTGTGTATGACTTACAGTTCATACAACTGTGAACAAAGCCATGCTTCCTGTGTGTGAATGACACATTTCCATTTTAAAAGTGCTCTTAGAAAACAATAACTTTTCTTTCTTTTTAAATATTTTTATTATTGAATTTATTGAGGTAACATTGATTAATAAAATGACATGTTTTCTACTCTCCCTTTAAGACTTCTGGATAACAATCATCTACTGCCCTTAGAATGTTCTTAAGTAAATGGCTACTTTGGAGGAAAAAATAAAGCAAGGATTTTGTATAAGATGGTGCAGGAGAATATATTCACAGTCCCTGAACGGAGGTCACTTATTCTGAGAGAGTGGGCTCTGACATAATGAGATTCTGCTCTGCTTAATGAAACACCTTCTGCAGACTGTAGATTTTGTTTATTTTTTTCTAATACTCTAATTCCAATATTGAATTCTAACTCAGGCATCAGGCTTCTCATCATTAGATCAAATAGCTCTGCTAATTGGCTAGGTTTCCCTCTTTACCATCCTCTGTGCCTATAACTCCCAGCATTTTATGAGAAAAGTCACACAGTTGTCTTTCTTGTTAACCAGTTAATCAAACAGAGAGAACTCCAGAGAAGTCAGTCAGATTCCTGCTCAGGGAGGATCTTTAGCTGGATGGTCAAAGTTAATGTCCTCACTGCAGTAGGGACTCTTAATATAAAAGAATGGCATTCCACCTGTGTGATCTTCTCTCCTTCCCCTCAACTGTCACTCCATCAGGCTCAGAAGAAAAAAATAATACAAACCCCAGGTGAAGGATAATTCTACAAAGCACATAATGAATATGCCTTAAAACAACCAAGGTCATACAACACAAGAAAAATCTGAGAAAGGCTTACAGGCTAGAGGAGCCTACAGAGACATGATTGAATGGGGTGTGGCATCCTGGGTAGCATTCTGGAACAGAAAAAGAATATCTGATAAAAACTTAAGAAAATCTAAATGAAGTATGGGCTTTACTTAATAATGATGGGTCAGTGTTGGCTCATTACTTGTGACAAATTACCATACTCATACAGGATGTTAACATCAGGAGAAACTGGGAATGGAGTTATACAGGAAGTCTCTGTACTACATTTTCAACTTTTATGTAAATCTAATATCATTCTAAATTTTAAAAATTATTTTTAACATCTCCTTTCCTTCCTTAATCATTTCTTATTGTTATTCTATTACAGTTGTCCCAATTTTCCCCCCTTTGCCCTCCTCCACCCATCCTATACCCCACTCCCACAGTCATGGACTGTTGTCCATGTCCATGGGTCATTCATATATGTTCTTTGACTAGTCCCTTCCCACTCTCTCAGACCTGACACAATCAAGGCAGCCTTTCTGGTGAATGCTGTGCCACCCATAAAGGGAAAAAATGAGATGCTTGATTTTTCCATTAAAATAAAAAGCCAGCTGCAAGACTACATGCAGACTGCATTCTCTAGTTTTCATTCCAAGGGTGCACATGTGAAAATCCTGCTGGTTTTCAATAATTCCAGCACAGAGAGCTTTCTGAGAACTTTCAAGGAGAACAGGTAAGTTTTCAAGGCAGGTGGGACAATAATCAGGATTCTGCTCCAGTGAGCTAGTTCTTTCCTCTGTGCTGCCGATACTGCACCAGAATCTAATTTAGAAAATACAGTGAGTCCATGCTGAGTTTTAGGAGTTAGGTGAACCTTACCTTATATCTTAAATGCATTCCACTTAAAAAAAAATCTCATCTGCTACCAAAAGAGAAACTGAAAATTTTTCAGTGTGAGTGGATACTGAAAAAAGAATATGAATCCTGCTTCTATAAGAAAATTGCTATGATTTTTTTCTCAACCAGATGCAGAGAGAGAGAGAGAGAGAGAGAGAGAGGCCTATTTTCCTACCCTTTCTATAAAATGAGGACAGAGCATGGTTACCTTTCTTGGATTTGCTACATATGATTGAAGGGGAGAGTTAATGATGAAGGGTGGCAGAATCTGGATCCCAGGAGAATCTCAGAAAATAGCATACCTGAGGGGGAGACATGACAGTGGACTTGCCCATTTAATATCGGATCATGAATCTGTGGTGGGAATGGAGGGGAGTGTGTTCCATGGTGCTTGATGCAGGGCTGATGTGCAAGCACTCAAACACCCTCCCCACCTCCCAAACTGATTTCCCAGGAGGTGATGGCCTGATTTGAAGTCATCTTTTCAAAGACTTTTGAAGAATTTTGAATCCTAGTGTCTTGCTTCATCTCTCTATCCAAAAGCATCAGCCTGTCTTTCTTTTTTCTTTCTTTCCCCCATCCCTTTTTTCTGCCTTCTTTTTCCCTTCCTGTCTCCTTCTCTCCCTCTTTCTTTCTCTATCTCTTACTCACTCTTTCTCTCCTTACCGCCTTCTCTATCCCTACTTTTTCCCATCTCCCTCTCTTCCTCTCTCTCTCTCTCCTTTTTTTTTTTTTTTTTTGCTATATTATCTAGCCAGTAGGTGTGTCATCAGGAAATCTCCCTAAATCTACTTCACAACCTTAGGAATAATATCTGGTGCATAAGTACCATTCATATTTCTCTTTCCACCCTTGACTAGAGATTAGGTGTGGTATATCACAAGTAGAGACCTATAGCCTCCCAAGCAACCAATGGGCAAGTCAAAGGATAATGTTAAATGTGGTCATGGAAGTTTCCAGCAGGGTGATGTGGGGCCTGTCAGAGAGTATCACAGAGCCTCGGAGTGTGAGTGGGAGGGCCAAACAAAGACATTTTCAACAGTCCTGTTGTGATAGTACAGAAGCCATAAAGAAACAAATATGGGAAAAAAGAAAGAAAAACTTGGAGCCTTCCATAGCTGCATCCTGCCAATCTATCACCAACACCTTCTAAGCTGCTGAAAATTACCACAACAACAGACTGTTGGTTTCACTTTTGGAAAATGAAAAAAATCCAAAGTGAGAGAGGCACAAGATACCCTTTTACAGTTGAGAAAATGATGTTACCCCCTCCCATGCCAGCTATGGGTGTTGAAGGAAAAATTTAGTTCACAGCAGACAGAATGGGTTGCTCAGTCCCGGGGTCATGGTGGACACTCTGGAAAGGATTTCAGAGGTGAACCAGCCCCTCTGGGGGCTTCTCTGTGAAGGGTTTATAAGGGCCTTTCTGGGAAGCTGTTCTCCCAAGATAAAGAGAATCATTTCAAATGGAAAAGCAAATCCCAGCTCTTCCTCGGGGCAGACCATGGATCTGATACAGCACTTTGCAGTTCAGGTGAAGGTAAGTCTACCGGAAATCTGTCTGCCTTAGTTTTCAAAATGTTCATTATAGGCAAAGGTTCTAGATTGGGTGGCTTGGGAAACCATCATTTGTCAGGAATCTTTCAGATGGGGAAAAAATAGATTTACAGATCTGCTAGTAAGCATACACTTTCCTGAAAATATAGAACAAAATATTGACGGAACAAAGGCCAAATGAATATTGCATAAGCTAATGGTGTAGAAGGCTTTCTGAAACAGGTCATTTTGCCATCTAAATCGGAGCAAATGACAAGTAAGTACAGAGGTGAATGAGGAAAGAATAAAGGAGAGAAAGTCAACAGGGAGAGAAAAATGGAAGTCTGTATCACTGCATAAAGGAACACAAAGTGAAAATTAAAACAAAATTCTGAAAATCAAGTCAGATGGACCTGTCAGTTCAAGCAATGTTTATGATTTCCATTTGACAGTGGGTATTTATCTCACACTTTTCAGGCAAAATAAAATGAGCCAGAATTCTAAAAGGGAAGAAAGCAATAAAGAGTGTGAAGTGAGCATCTGTGAATGAGGTGGTGACTCTGAGGATCTCTGTTTGCTTCCTGGATAAATACTGACAAGTACTAAATATTCGACATCTCACCAGCGAATAGCACAGGAGCCTGGTCTCCAGGCCTCCCTTGAATAAGCACTCAAATGTACCGGTGAGAATGACAAGGGTCCAGGGAAATTAACAGGAATCGCTGGAGCCAGGAGCAAAGGCGTCCACCAGAACTTCTCCACAGGGTCCCGGAGGGCACCCCTTGTCCTTTCAAAAGACCTCTCCCCAACACTCAGACCTCTTTCTGCTGCCAGAACTAAAAAGAAAGCAAACATGTGCAAATTAGAAAGAGATCCATACAGATTTCAAAAAAATTATTGGGTGGAAATGCCGCTGATAATTAGCAAGTCCTTGTCCATAATGTCCATGTACACAACATCCCAATAAACATTTTCTACTGGAATAGCTGCAGTGTTCTGCCTCAAAAGCACCCAAAATGACTTTGGCATATTCTAGTCACCACAGCCACTAGATGTTTTGTGTGACAGTTCTCAGAATCTGTAAGGCAATGATTCATTTTTAGCCAACTATTTTAGATATTTCACTTCAGTATTTTTTTTATTGTGTTTGGATTGTGAGCGTGTCTTACACCTATGAGAGGTGGTTTTATGGGCCAGGACGTGGTCTCATGTCAGATCTGAACAACGTTACAAGAAATGCCATGTGTGGGGCGTCTGAGGTTATGTCCCCTGTTCCTTTTGAAGGCCACTTGAGTTTCTTGTTTCTGCTTTTGCTACTGTTTTCCAATTCATTAGTTCATTAATGCACCTATTTGCTCAATTGTTCATTCTTGCAATAAACAATTATAGCCAGCTCAGTATATGTCAGTGTTTTGTTAATAAATGAAGTGATAACATTATTAACATCAACTATTTTGGAATAAACATGTAATTGTATTAAGATTTAAATTATAATAAAATTATCATATTCAATTTACTTGCGAGTTTAACATAGAAGAATAATTAATTATAAATTAGGATTTGAATACGTCTGTTCAGTTTCCAAGCATACTGTGATGATTAGCTCATGGCCTAATAGAAAAAAAAAGGCCTGCAAATAAAGAATTCCATCTCTTAAGTGTTTAGTACATGTAGTTACAAAGTACAGGCGAACAGTGATTAACTGGCTTTATATGGGAGAAAAGACCTTTAGGTTCATCTTAATGGACTGGAAATTATTTATTGAGAGAAAAGTGAAAAAAACCACTCATTCCAGAAAAAAACAAAAAATTAAAATACAAAGTTACAAAAAAAAAGATTTATTGAAGACCTGTGAGCAATTTAATATTCTGAAGAGCAGCATGAATACGGAGATGTGGTAACAGTCAGGAACAGGGACATAGGAAGTGCATGTCCTCCACAATCTGTACTAATCACGTCAGCCTGTCTTAACAAAATATCATAGGCTGGACAGCTAAACAAAATTAGTTTCTCGTAGTCTTGGGAGGCTTGAGGTCCATCCACAAGGTCCTTTCTGAGGCCTCTTGCTTGGGCACAGGCACAGGAAGAGAGAGAGTGAGATCTTTGGTGCCTCTTTTTGTAAGCACAGCATCGTATGATATCAAGGCTCCTCCCCAATGACATTGCACAACCTTAATGATCTCCTTATAAGCCTGTCTCCAAATAACACCACATTGGTGGTTAAGACTTAAATGTATACTTTTTAGAAGAACATTATTTAATCCATAGCTTTCCACCCATGGCCTCCCAAAGTTCATGTCATTCCTGTACATAAGATACGTTCCATCCCAACAGTCTCTAAGGTCTTAACTTGTTGCCGTATCAAGCCTAAAGTCTCATATAAATAACACCTAAATCAGACATATGTGAGGCTGTCATGTCCCTGAGTAAACTGATGACCCTCCGATGACAGCTTGGGTTGAGTTTTTGACAAAGGAAATGGGGAAACAGAAGCAGACAGATGTTTGAGGTCTGAAGGAAGTAGATTTAACAAGATTTAGGAACTAACTGGGTTTGAAGAATGAGAGGAAGCAGAAGTCCATTAGATCACCCAGGTCTCCAGCTTAGATGAATTAGTGCATGGTGTGGCCATTAATCAAACACAGTGGGGAGAGAATAATTGTGGGAGGGTAATAGATTTGGTGAGAAAGCACACACAACTAACTGTTGCCTTCACTTTTTCCTATAAATCTCTAAATCTAATGCATAGCTAATGGAGTGCATCAATTTACTTCTTGTCTTTTGTCAGTCCTTTTTGACCCCGGTCTTTCTAACCTTCATTTGTATGGGTTCATGACAAAATATTATCTGAGTCATTGGGAAAACCAACGACACTATACTGTACAATCTTGTTCAGAAGCTAACATTTTGGCATTATTCTATTGCCTCAGGTCGGATACATGCCAGGTGAGCTCCTGTAGCTCCTTTCCTAAGCTAAATTCAAGTCTGCATGACCTGTGGCCTCAGCTCTGGCTCCTGACCGGTGTCTCCGTTCATCTGGTCCTGGGAAAGGACCCTCCATGGCTGAGGAGCAGGAGTAGCAGGTGACTCCCTCTCTCTTCTGTCTAAACCCAGGTGGCCATCCCTATTGACACTCTCATGCAAGCACACACACATGCTTTTCTTTTTAACCAGGATGTTGTTGAGATCAGAACAACACACAGGTTTTGTTTTGTTTCTTTTTCATCTTAAAACAACTACCACCCTAGACTTTTTCTATAAATTCTCTCCCAAGACAGAAGCCCTTGGCTGAGGGACACCAACAGATATCACACAGGGTTTTTTTTTCCCCTCAATTTAACATATTATTCAAAATGCTTCAGGGCACTCCTGGGGGCAGATTTTATGGTTTGATTGATGCCTATAGTAAAAGATCCTCTTATTTTCTAACTCTAAATTGACCAAGGCCAAGGTTATATTGATAAAGTTTATGGCGATTTACTTACATATTTACTTTTAAAAAACTTCAGTTTCACAGCTGCGAGAGTCCTAAATTTGGACCTAATTGATTTATTTCTATTTTGCTGTTTTCTGAGCCATAAAAATTTTAAGTTCAATAAAAATACACCAAGTTAATAAGCTATATGTGAAAGTCTATACATAGAATTTCAAATATTATAGGAATAAAAATGATTAAGTATTTTTCATGTTCTTTTACAATATACACCAAGTATATTCTCTAATTTACTCTTATTAATGCTTGAACTATTGTGAATAAACAACTACAAACTTGATATTTTATTACAAAATAAATATAGTGAGTAAAATACTTGGAAACAAATAGTGCTTCATGTAACATATTGGTCGGTACAAAGAGCTGTTCTTGCACTTGTGTGGAGTTTCCTGACAGTTGATAATGGCCCTTAAGGGGAAAGTACTCGTGAGAGTGGTATTATCACATTTCAAGTTATTGCTTTAAAGCAATTAAAATCCTAATAGTTTTCCTGCTCTTTTGGACTCAGGGAAGTATAAAATAGGAATATTAATGAATAATGACTTACCCTCTAGAATATAATTTCTGTAGGGTTTGAAAATAATAACTGCATTATCAATGATAGGTACTTCCAATACTGTTTTAGAAGAAGGCTATAATGGGCTGGAATTTTATTATGCATTTTTGTGATTTGGTTTAATATTTACCTCACAACTTTAATGTGTACCATTATATTGTCTAATAAGAATGAATGTGTTTAATTATTGCCATAAAATGGTAGTTCAGAACAAAGTACACTAATGCCAATTTGATTAATAAAAAGAGAGGAAAAGAAGAAATACAAGGGCTCAACTAATCATAAAATATTGATAAATGGTTTGTGAACCACAGAAATTGGAATTTTATAGTATTTACTTTTATTTCTGAAGAAATTTAGGGTTGTGGTTAATATCTTTAAGAACATGTTAGCTTTTGAAATATTCTGTTCACTAAAAACTGACCAGGGTCATTCTTGGCCACCTGTGTCCCTCCAGAGAAAGCAAACACAAGAAAAAAAAATGCTGAGAATGTAACCGTTACAAGGAGGTATTTTTAACTGTAACATCGATCTTTTGCTTGATTGATGACATTTGCTATCCTCTGTAATACCAAACAGAGATTTCAGGTAGCAGCAGACATTCGTGTTTTTACCTGCCTGATATGTACCCCCTTCTGGCAGCAGCACCCACATCTTCCTCTGAAAAACTGCCTCCTCACCCTGCACAGGCCTGGGTTGGCTTAGTCAGAGACTGGCCCTCTCCTGCTACACTTGAATCTTGAGCAAAGTAAAAGATTGTACCAAAAAGAGTCAGAAAATTTACTTCGAACAAGGCTGCACATTAGGGCTCTCCTGGCTTCTGTCCTTGGTAGACATGGGTTTAGTTTAAAAATACCCATTCCTTTCAACAAAGCTTTCTCTTATGTTAAAAAAAGTTGGATTTTGTTGCATTGAATCAACTAATCATAAATAATACCTAGGTACAAACAGCCATTCCTGTGAAATGTTTGAGAATAGATTCAGGTTTCTAGAAATAATTAAAATATAGTCTAATTAAGCACCTCCACTCCAGAAAGTAAGTAGGCACACAGTGACAAAAGTAACTTTCAGGAGACCAGAATTTATGGAGATCAGAATCAGATCTGGTCTCTCTTCAGATCTTTTCTACTCTGTGACCTTGAGTAAGTCATTTAACCATGTTCTCATGTTCATCTTTAGTCGGGATAAAAAAGCTAGGTCATCTACGACAAAATTTTGTATTCCCTGGGCCTTATGGCTCCTACCCACAATTTTTTGCTTAATAAGTATTTGTAAAAATATTAAAAGCATATTCTACCTGTCACATAGGTTAAGAGAATAATAGACACTTGTCATCCCTTTGTCTTCCCAGTCTCTGAACCTCAGAGCTTACAAACATCATTGAGCAAAACAACCCATCAGCCCATAATCCACAACAGAATCTCAAAGCGCCAGAGATAAACCTCAAGCAACTCCTTCTAACAGGGTAAAGGGATGCGACAAGCCCTTTCCAAGCACAAGCACATAGCTTCGACTCCGAATCAGGATTGTGGGATGCACAGGGGCAGGGACCATGACAAAACACTCCCCTCAGACAATAGTACTGCAGGAAAAGGAGAGTCTCAGGAGAACACTGGGAGGGAGGCTGGGAGGGATGCGAACATTCCACTGTGGAAACAAACAGAAAACTCACCTGCAGCATGTTCTTACCCCAGCGTTTGATGTGGCTGTTGGAAGGGTGGTGGTAGCTGAAATCCCTGCTGGATTCTACCTGAGATTTGGAGTATCAAAATGGCTGTACAAGCCCTGAGTCGAGCTCTCTGGCCCTCCTGGCATCCTTATCCTGAGAAGAGGTTCTCAAGGTTCCCCACAATAGCAAAATCAGCATTACTTGGGAACTTGACAGAAATGCAAACTCTCAGGCCCAACCTTACCCCTGCTGAATCAGCAACTGTGGGGCGGGGGATGCAGATGGAAGCAACCTGTAATTTAACCTGTCTTCCAAATGATGCTAATACAGCTTTAAGTTTGAGAATTACTTGTCCAAGAGAACAGGGTTGAGACTAGAACAGGTTCTTTCAAATCTATATCTTTCATTGTAGGCGGACAGACAGATAGTAATTCTTATCTTGTTATCTTGGAGGGTTTCAGTGACACACATTATGTCCTATATAACTATTAGCTGTCATTATCCAACAGTCACTTAATAAATTTATATTGGCTTAACACATATGGTATAAGATTATATTGCTTGAAACTGTTAAAGTAATACAAGGATCTGAAAAAATAATTCATTAATAACTACACTATGATGTGTTTTGCATTTTAAAAAAGAAAAAAGTTTGAAATAACACTATGAATAGCAAAGAATTATAATAATCCATGAAACAATAACACCCCATTCTCCCTCCTTCCTAGCCCCTTGAAACCACACATCTTTTTTCCCTCTGTGAATTTAACTATATTGGTACCTCATTTACAGGGAATCATGCAATATTTTTCTTGTTGTTACTGGCTTATTAACTTCACAAAATGTCTTTAAGTTTTTTTCATGTTGTATCACGTGTTATGTGTCAAAATTTCTTTAATTTTAAGGCTAAATAGATGATGGAGGCATAGGTATATACACTTGGTTTCCTCACACAACCAAAAGGACAGTGACAAATTCAAAAACAAACAAAAAAATCAGAACTGCCAGAAAACTGAACTGTATGAAGTTCCACAACCAAGGAGTTAAAGAAACATTCATTCAGACCAGTAGGAGGGGCAGAGATGGAAAGCTGGAGCAGAGAGGACTTATGGCAAGGCTGGTGGCTGAAGGACCAGGTGGGCAAGGTGGTGGCTGGTGCACCAGGTGGTCCCACCTTTGCATGCAGATAAACCAGGAGGAACAACTGGGGAGTGAGACAGACCAACCAACTCAGGGTTCCAACCCATGGGAATAAAGCCTCAAAGCCTCTAACTGAAAAAACCTGTGGGAGATATTGCCAGCCTCAGGAGAGTTCATTGGAGAAACCCATGGTGTCTGAGAAAGTACACAAATCCACCCACCCAGGAATCAGCACCTAAAGGGCCCAATTTGCTTGTGGGTAGTGGGGGGAGTGACTGAAAGCCACCCTAGAACTGAGGAATTGACATTGTTCCTTCTCAGACCCCTCCCCCACATACAGCTCCACAACACAAAGACCTGGGTTGCCCTGACCTGGCAAATATCCATGGCTCTGACCTTTACTACATAACAGGTGTGCCAAGACAAAAAAAAAAAAAAGGCCCAAATTAAAGAACAGATAAAAGCCCCAGAAAAAATGGAACCAAGTGATGAAGAGATAGCTAATCTATCAGAGATGCATAGTTCAAAATATTGGTAATCAGGATGCTCACAGAATTAGTTGAAGATGGTCACAAAAGAGAGGAAAAAGTGAAGGCTGTGAAAAGTGAAATAAAGGAAAATGCACAGGAAAAGAACAGTGACAGGAAGGAAACTGGAACTCAAAACAATGGTTGGACCCGAAGGAAGAAATAAACATTCAACCAAAACAGAATGAAGAAACAAGAATTCAAAAAAATGAGGAGAGGCTTAAGAACCTGCAGGACAACTTTAAATATCCCAATATTCTAATCACAGTGGGGCTAGAAGGAGAAGAATAAGAGCAAAAAATTGAAAACTTAATTGAAAACATAATGAAGGAGAGCTTCCCCAATCTGGCAAAGGAAATAGAAGTCCAGGAAGCTCAGAGAATCCCAAAGAAGTTGGGTCTAAGGAAGCACACACCAAGGCACATCATAATTAAGTTACCCAAGATTAGAGATAAAGAGAGAATCTTAAAAGCAGCAAGAGAAAAGGAGACAGTTACCTACAAAGGAGTTCCCATAAGACTATCAGCTGATTTCTCAAAAGAGACCTTGCAGGCAAGAAGGGGCAGGAAAGAAGTATTCAAAGTGATGAAAGGCAAGAACCTACAACTGAGATTGCTCTATCCAGCAAAGCTTTCATTTAGAATGGAAGGGCAGATAAAGTGCTTCCCAGATAAGGTCAAGTTAAAGAACTTCATCATCACCAACCCCTTATTATAAGAAATGTTTAAGGGACTTATCTAAGCAAAAGATGATCAAAACTATGACCAGTAAAATGACAACAAATTCACAACCATCAACAACCAAACCTAAAAAAATAAAAAACAAAAACAAACTAAGCGAACAACTACAATTGGAACTGAATCTCAGAAATGGAGATCACATGGAGGGTTATCAGTGGGAAGGTGGAGGGGGAAAAATGAGGTAAATGTACAAGAAATAAGAAGCATACATGGTAGCTACAAAATAGACAGGGGGGTTAAAAATAGAATAGAAAATACTAAGAATTTTCTAAGAAAATACTAAGAATTTCTATACTAAGAATAGTATAGAAAATGTAGAAGCCAAAAAACTTATGTGTATGACCCATGAACATGAACTAAGGGAGGGTGGAAATGTGGGTGGGAGGGGAGTGCAGGGTGGAGGGGAATAAAAGAGGGAAAATGGGACAACTGTAAGAGCATAATCAATCAAATATATTTAAAAATTTTTTAAGGCTAAATAATTTTTCGCTTTTTTATATTGTGTGTTCCTTACAACTCTATGGATTGTTTATTTATTAATATAGCTTTATACTTTACTTTATACTCTTGGCTTATAAATTCTATGAGAGAATAAAAAAATAGAATTGCATCCCAAAGTTACAATTATAAACATTTTTATATTTGTTAATATATTTACATTTACTGGAGAAATACATATTTTGTATGGCTTTGATTTATTATCCATTGAGCTTTAGTTTTAACACAAAAGACTCATATCAGCATGTCTCTTAAACGGGCCTCATATAACAAACTTCCTAATGTTTGTTAATTTGAGAATACCTAATTTTCCTTCATTTTTTAAGGAATTTTTTGTTGGATATGAGCTCCCACTTGACACTTTCTTTATTTTATCACTTTATAAGTATACCCTTCCACTACCTTTTGGCCTCCAAAAATTCTGCTGAGAAATCTTCCTTTTAATTACACTGAAGATCGCTTGTATGTGGTAACTCAATTTTCTTCTGCAGCTTTGCTCTAGATTCCCTTTCTTTGACTTTCAACAGTCTGGATTTAATGTGTCTAGGTGTAGGTCTTTTAGGGTTCATCCTATTTTAGTTCATTAAGCTTCTTGTATTTGTGTACCGGCATTGTAATGGCTAATTTTGTCAACTTCACTGGACCAGAGCAGAGGACATCAGATATTTGATTAAGCATTATCCCTCAAGTTTTCTGTGAGGGTGATTTTGGATAAGATTAATGTTTAAATCATACAGAGAGTAAGTAAGATTATCCTCCCTATTGTGAATTTGAAGGCTTGAGTAAAACTAAAAGGATTACTCTTCCCACATAAGTGCATTCCTCCTGATAGACTGCCTGCGACATTGTATGTTTGTTCGTTTGTTTGTTGGGCCTTTTGACTTGAACTGACCCCGCCCAGGTTAAAATGGGCCTACCCAATAATTGGCAAATAAGGTTTGTTCTGCTCCTTCTGGAATCAGGGACTACAATCCTGTGGTCCCACAAGGAAACATAGGCTGCTGACTTCAAGGCAGCTGGCAAGACAGGGAGGAGGGGGGCAAAGACAAGTAAAAACGCCACATAGTTTTATTTAACATCTTTAAGTTGCCTTTTTTCCATGATTTAGCATTCATTTTGTTGCTGTAAAACTTTACCTATTTTCCAGAGCTCTGAAAAAGTTGCTTCTGACTATTTCTGTGTGTTTTTGATGTTTCTGTAGAAAGATGAGAGCTTGGCAATGCCTTCTCTGCCAGTTTGCTGATGCCACTTGGTCACTCTTTATAGTACTATAGTGCTATTGTGCTAAGTTCCTTAAGGTTGGGATCTTTCTTACAGTTGCATAATTTCTAAGAAGACTTGATTTAAAGGTATATATTTTTCTGTATCCTGTCAGATTTATGAGAAATCACCTCCCAAGTATGTGAGAAAGCAAATTAATTTACTGCAAAGATAACAATTCATCACCGCCAATTTAGGTGAGCTCAGAGGATAAAAAAATAGAGTTTCCTTCATATTTTCTATCTTGCTTAATCCTTAAACCTACATCTGAGGAGCAGCTCACTAAAACCGAGGTCAGCCAATGCCCCTGGTTGCTGTGATAATGGAAGGGCACTCCGCTGAAGGGCTGATGAGGTTCATCCACTTCACCATTATCTCCTGCATCAGTTGGTGTTCGTTCTTTAAATATGACTTGTATGTTTTATTTGAAATAATTGCAGTTGCATGCAGTTAATCAAACAATAACTTTAGAAATTATATAGAAACTTGATTTTAACGTTTGAAGTCAAGGTTCAATGATTAACCTGAACTCCTCTGTCCAATGTTGTGACAAAGCTAACCCTTGACTCTTGAGGGCTTAATTAGTTCTGTGTTTTGTTTTACAATCCCTCTCACTTTATGAAATGACTTTTTATCTTCCTTGTACTATTATAGTTGTATAATGTAAGAAAAAATGAGAGCTTCAGCCAAGTAACTCACAAAAGTAACTAATTTTGACTGGAACCAAAAACAGTGAAGTTGGCATGGAAAAGAAACAAGTAAACAAGCAAAACAAAAACTGAATCTGGAACAAAGGTAACAAATATGGGCAATAAACAGCTGAATGGTATTATGCCAAGGGGAAATTCTAAAGTGATACCTGCAAGAAGCTACAGAAAAATTTAATGTGGTGGGTGATAATACTGTGTCCTTGGGCATGCAAAGCAAGACAATTAGAATGGAAAGACTTGAATAGAAACAGCTAAAGAAAGAGCTTATTTAAGGAGATATTCAGAAGTTGAAATATTTCTCTAAAAAGTGTTTATGCATTTGAATCCAACATAGGGTATTTCTACAATGGAAATGGAAATTGGAGGTTATCTCCAGCAATCAGCATAGATCACAGATGAAGAATGTGAAACAGAGAAAGGTGACCTTGCTTCACCAAGGTGAAGCTTCTTAGTGGGAAAATTACCAACAGAGCTGGCCTTGTAATAGCTTCGGAAGCACTTTCAAGCATATTTTCCTTTCAATGGGGAGCTAGGTAATATTCAAAGGCTTAAATCTACTTTGTAATAGCTCACATTTTGTTGAATGGCAGAATTATTCAAGGTTACACAAATTCAGGCAAGAATAACATCTATGGGGCTGGTTTCCTGTCTTAAATTTCTTATATGCTATTTATTCTCAAAGGATATCTTAAGTGTTTTCTCTGCTCATTTATTCACAATGGGCCTTAATTAGCAGTCCCTACACATCAGAAGGACCATTTTTTTCATAATGCTACTTGTTCACCATCATTTGGAGGTAACCCTGCCTTGTAGGAAGGAGCCATTACCTAGGCAAAGAATTAGGCAACCTGAGTGGCAAAGAAAACACAGCTTTCCCCATAGCCATGCAGAACACAGCCCTGTGAAGAGCACACCAGGAAAAAAAAAAAAGAACCATTAAGAAACAGGATAATGGAGGGGAAGATTCCATGTTTTTAAAATGAAGTTAGCTTGAAGAGGAAATTATCATAAATGTAGAAAGTGATACTTGTAAAAATCATGGTAATATTCAAAGGTAACATTTCTTTTACATAAAGATAAAACTACATTAAGAAGAACTCATAAATGATATGAGTAGAATCACTGAAAGGATTTGCTTTAAAGGTCAATACTCAATTAATGTAATTGCTAAGATTCTGACATGGGGCCTGATTTATGGGTGTAGGACTAAAATGCCCTGTTTTTAGAAACCAAAGCAGTTTTCCTAGTTCACGTCATTCGCTCCAACCTCATACATCCAAGCTGACAGGGACCGAACGTGCCTGTGTGGTCTGGGGAGGCCAGGCTCCCACGTGGCCGCTGTAATGGATTGTGCCCCGTGCCATGGAGCACTGTCAGCTGCAGCTGTTTTCCATTAGGTCTAATGTGCATTTCAGATGCTACGTGAGAGTGGCTAGGGCTTCAGTAATAACTGACAAATTTGAGATGTTAAAAGGTAAAGTGATCAATAGGTCAGTAGTGGGAGGTGATGGTTAAAACTGCACCAAACAGCTACTTTGTTTCTACTGGACATTAAGTGAATGTTTAAAAGCTTTAAAGTAAGAGTTCTTAGATTTTCCTAAAGGCTACTTCTTGGCTAAGACTTCTGACTTCTTAGCGTAATGCGAAGGTTCTCCTAATTTTTCAGAGTTAGAAATAGTCTGCCTCATAGATGTAGACTGGCAGCAGACTGGCAGCTGTTGGTGGGAGGTGTTGGGACCTGGGTGAAAAGGAGGTGAAGGAATTAAACAAAAAAAAATACATAGCTATAGGGATAATGACACATGGACAGCCGTATGGCAGTAGTCAGAGAGAAGGGAGGGCGAAGGAGGTGGAAGAGGGCAAAGAAGGGAAATGGCGGCAGAAAGAGACTTGACTTTGAGCAATGGGCGCATGAGGCACTGTGCAGATGATGCTTTGTTGAATGTACACTTGAAACCTATCTGGTTTTATTAACCAACATCATCCCAATTCATTTTTTAAAAAACTGTGATGTTATGGGTTATTCAGAGCACACTCTGGTCCTGGCTCTAGAGACAGTGCTTTGTGGGGGTAGAATAATTAGACTGTATGGGACCAACCTTATTTTTATGGATTTCTTTGAAATGCACACATATACATATACACATATACATATATACACATATTATATATATGTATATACACATATACATATATTTTAAAGGTTTTATTTATGTATTTCCAGAGAGAGGGGAAGAGAGAGAGTGAGGGAGAGAAACATCAGTGTGTGGTTGCCTCTTGTGTGCCCCCAGCTGGGGTTCTGACCTGAAAACCAGGCATGTGCCCTGACTGGGAATTGAACCAGCCAGCCTTTGGTTCTGAGGCTGACAGTCCACTGAGCCACACCAGCCATGGCTATGTTATATATATTTTGAATACCTCTTTTTATGAGAACAGGTGTCAGAAACTGATGATCATGATGTTGTAGGGATGAAGTAAGTAGATAGGAAGCATAATTTCAGCCTTTGGACAGAGAAAATGTAACCATATTTGTGTGATGTGATGATACAGGGTAGCTGGCTAAGGTAAGAGTAGCCTCAGGAACTGTGAACCAAAGTTCTACAGCACTTTGGGTCTTAAAAACATGTTTGGTTGTGAAACAATTTACTTAAGCAATTTAGCAGCGTAATACTGGGTTGGCCAAAAAGTTCTTTTTTTTTCTTTTACCTAAGATGGCTGTAGTAGACTTAGTTGTCTGTAACTTCATTCAAAACGATTTTGTTAGATTGCAGTGTGACAGCTGTCATACCAGTGTGCATTTAAAAAAAACTTATCAAAACTGGTAAATTTTTGTGTAGGCATTTAAATATTGAAGATGGAAGAAAATCAGCAACATTTCCAGCATATTATCCTTTATTATTTCAAGAAAGGTAAAAATGCAACTCAAACACATGAAAAAAATTAGTACAGTATATGGAGAAGGTGCTGTGACTGATCGAACATGTAATAGTGGTTTGCGAAGTTTCGTGCTGGAGATTCTTCAGTGGACAGTGCTCCATGGTTGGACAGACCAGTTGAAGTGGATAGTGATCAAATCAAGACATTAATTGAGAACAATCAACATTCTACCATGTGGGAGATGGCTTGCATGCTCAAAATATACAAATCAATGAAGCTATTGGTGAAAGTGAAAAAATGGGTCTTTTACTTTAAGGACTTTTGGGCCTGCCCAATATGTAAGCAGATAAAACAGAGCTGCTTCAATGACCTGAGCTCTATATAACCCAGAGCTCCACTGACTCACCCTGGAGTCCATGGGTTTTTAATAACCACACACTTTGGATCCCTTTGGTTCCTGCTTTTAAAAACACGAGTGGAGCCCTGGCTGGTGTAGCTCAGTGGATTGAGTGCAGTCCTGTGAACCAGAGGATCATGGTTCGATTCCCAGTCAGGGCACATGCCTGGATTGCAGGCCAGTTCCCAGCAGGGGACACACAAGAGGCAACCACACATTGGTATTTCTCTCCCTCTCTTCTTCCCTTCCCCTCTGAAGATAAATAAATAAAATCTTTAAAAAACACGAGTGAAATCGAGCACTCATGGGGGGAATCTTGACATTGTATTTGTAAGTTCTAGTTTATTTTATGGAGTACAGAATGTGGCAAATTTGGACAAATCCGGTGTTTAGCTGCTGTCAGATAAGGACGTCTATAATGCTTATAAAAATATGGCTGCCTTGTTCATTCACCACTATCATGGGCAGCTAAATGTAGCACATCATCCTGCTCTACTCCCAGTTTTCAAGGATTTTCAAAGATAATTAGGATGCAGTCCTTTTTTGGTTTTGCCCTCCAAAAGGTTGCAATTGTGGGAGTGACAAATCACTGACAAAATAAGCAAAGTCACATGTGCATAAGACACAGGTACAAGAAAATTGCTTTGGGCTGCAACAGAAGACAGTATTGTCATGCCACGGTCCCTGGGGCCGTGGGAACCCAGTGAAACTGTCCATCTCAAACCCCCAAGAGCTTCAGATGCCTTCCCTGTGAAAAGAGATAACGATTTCCTACTCACATGACTGCTAGCAAGATGCAGTGCAATGACTGCTAGCACAATGTTCTGCTGTGCTTGGTCCACAGAAGCCAGAAAGTGGGGTTCTGCCCCTTAAAGACAGTTTGCTGAGGAAGCAACGGCAGCAGGGTTTGAGACTGTTGACTGGAGATACAATGGGAAGTCCATCTGAACTACAAAGAAGACATACTTGTACAGGATCAGGGCAAGCACTGGTGTGTTCTCTATTCTGACTCATGCTCCCACAGCCACACTCTTTCTCACTCTTGCCTAAGGATTTGCGTGCAGTGATGGGCCAGTGATGAGTAAGAGCATGTCTAAAGACACCCAAATTCTGTTTCCAATTTGTTTCACTCGCTGCTCTCTGGTTCTCTTCTTGGAGGCTTATTTATTTTTTTCATGGCCATGCATGTTTAATTAATGCCCTTTTACTGCCACAATCATTTTATTACTCCCTAGACAGTAGCTTTTCTTGCTTTGCTGACATTTCTCTTGCATATACAGATTTGAAAAAATAGTATTAGTTTAATGTAACATATAATTAGAGAATGATTAGTAAGCATTGTGGATGAACCCAGGGATACAAAGATAAAATAATATATAATTTTTGGCATTAACATATTTATGAGCACACTTTCGATTTTTGTAAGGTAGTCCTTCAATTTTTCTGTCACATAAATTCTGTGCTAATGTTTCCTTCCTTTCACTAATGAGTTCAATTGCATCTCAGTACCATTGGACAGAGACTGAATTCATAAAGGAATATTATCTACATACCTTGTGTATCTGGGGAAGGATGGGACCACCAGTTCCAATCCAGCCAATTGGCTATCTGAGTCTAAGGCGCCAGAGCTGACACTTAAATATCTGATGAATTAAGAAATGATGAATTAGCACTGGAATTTTATCATAAAGAGCACTTACCATTAAGTGGATTAAATATGAGACCAGCCTATTACGAGTATACCTTTTTGAAGAAAGTATTGTAATGGGCAACGTTTTTTTGCTCAAAAAAACATTTGTTCAAAAGTTGTATCATTATTGGATTCCTGTTTTTCACATGGAACAACTTTTTATTCTAAGACACATTATATGAGTATATGTCTAGAGTGGTCACCATTCAGACAGACATTTCTACCAATTAACTTACTGTTTCCAGCAAGGGACTCATGAGGAGCAAATTGAAATTGGTGCTACGTCTAGGTGAATCTGGATATCTTGTTTTGCCTATTGATGTGGAAGGAGGGGAATGAAGAAGCTGCACTTCTGGGGTCTTCAGTTCGCTGTAGTTGTGTGTAGTTTCTACCTGCACCTAGGCCTCTCAAGGTTAGCCTCTACCTTGCCTCAAGGGCATTTTTCTTTATTATTTTCTATGTTATTTTAAGTGCAGCTTGAGCACAAGAAAACACAGACCTTCAAAAGGTTAAAAGTGCTTTCAAAATGCTTTCACGCCTGCTGTGGTAGCTCTTCAAAATGCAACATGAACACAAACTAGGCTGAGAAATCTTTAATGTTGCTTGATTTTTTTTATTCTAAGTTCCCAATTATTTTAAATAGATAAGGGGCTTTATTTAGAGTAAATTCTCCTCCAAGATGAAAATGACCACTACACACAGCTTTGAGTTGAACCTAAAAGTGGATCATCCACTCTCTACCACCTAACTTGATCAATGAGATGATGGGTTAGCTTAATATAGATACAGATGTACACGTGCAGAAATATTCATTGATATTTGTCTAAATATACATCAATGTTCATGCCTAGATTTTCTTCCCCTTTCAAATGGAAAAGCCTAGAAGCAATAATGGCCTGAGGGCAACAAGCAAACCAGCATCCAGATGTGTTTGCAAATACGTTCTTCAGTAAAAGAAACTGGGGCTCCTTGGAGAAACAGCTAATTGTAATGCTGGGGCATGGTGAGCCTTGAGCATTTGGAGTGCTAAAATGGGACATTCTCAAAAAATGTGAACCAAAATATAGCACTGGAGTAATTTCCTAGGGACCTGGGGGCCACATAAAAAGTTTCTAAGGATGAAAGCTGGAAGAGTCAGGCCAACAAATAAGTAACGTAATACTAGATTGCAATGCTCGGTATAAGTAAAAGTTTGCAGGTCAGTGGTATAAGCACATGCTTTAGTAAATTTAAAAATGGCAGATGAGGTACCGTATTTTTCAGACCATAAGACACACCTAGGTTTTAGAAGAGGAAAATAGGAAAAAAATTTTGAAGCAAAAATTGTGGTAAAATATTTAATAACATAATATTTCCCCAATGTAAATGTAAACAGAACTCAAGAGCAGCATTAATAACCATTATTCCTCCCAAATTTGGGGTTGGGGGCGCATCTTATAGTCCAAAAAATAAGATAAACATTTCCTGCCGAAGAATTCCAAATGATTTATGCAGATGCTGTCCCCTTAAGAAGGTGGAGGATTCCCCCACAACTTTAACTGTGCTCTGGGCATAGTGCCGTCCTTCCAAAGAGCTCAGAAGGGGGACATTTTACAATAGAGAAACTAGACAAAAACTGTCTCTGCCAGGCAGCCAAGATCAGCACCAGCACTCATGAGTCCCCTTGGTCTGGGCTACTAAAAGGTTTTCTTAGGCTCTGCTGAGGAAGAAATGCCAATCAGCCACAAAGTTAGGTAGTATAGAGCTTTATTGGGGTTTGCGTGCCCAAGCAGGGAATGTGGCGGGGTTTTATTTTCGTTGGCCCCCCGTGGGAGCTGGGGATTGGTCCCCTCAGAACAAAGCGGCAACACAGCATTCATGGTTTCTTCCTTAGACTCAGGTTGCTATGCGGATACCCGTTTTGGCAAAGCCCTCCCTTCCAGCTCTCTGATTTGACGTCAGCCATCTTTTCCGGGCACCATTTTGATTGTGCACCATCTTGATTGTAGTCTGGGTGCCATTTTGATTGTAGTCCAGCCCAGGTTTTATCCAACCCCGCCCACCTTAACAGCTACCACTGATATGATGGGATGTGGACGGTACCTTATTTCTGCAGTTTTCTTCCCCCAAACCCATACCCACAGTATAATTGTAAGATAAATGTCAGATACACCCTGGTAAGGAAATTCCAGAAAGGACCTGACTAGCACTCCTCAAAAATATTAGGGTCATCAATAATGGTGAAGGTCTGAAGCGTTGCAGTCTAGAGGTGCTCAAAGAGACGTGATGTCTAAAAGGAAGTGGAAGCCCAGGTGAGGTGCCGGAACAGAAAAAGGACATTAGGTAAGTACAAACTGAGAAAACCTAAATACAGTGTAGCCTTTTGCTAATAATTGTAAATTAACATTGGCTCACAGTTGTGAATCATCATAAAAATGTAGCATATTACTAATGGGGGAATTGGGTGTGGGCTGTATGGGAACTCTCTTTAAAAATGTTCTGTAAGTCTAAAATTAGTGTAAAAGGAAAAGTATATTAAATTATGGAAAACAAGGGGATGATGAATGAGATTTTAAAATGACCAACTTCTCACATGAGTGGTGGAGCGATGGAACAATGTGGTCATTATGAAGACGTTGGCCTTTGTAATCGGCGATGATTTCCTGGATGAATAAATGCTCTCGAAATAAGCAACGATATTAAAATGGTATGAAAAATAAGCAATGGCATATTCGTATAACCCCGTATTATCTGATCTTCAAAAATGATTCTTTTAACAAATTATACTCCTTGAATAAAAATGTTTAGTTATATTTTATTAGGCATCTGACAACTTCTCAGAAATCCAGTATCAAGGTTGTCACCTAATTCACTTATAACTGCTAAAGGATGGAAGGTGTGACAACAATATGTGGAAACACTGATCAGTGCCTCTCTGGCAGAGTGCAGCTCATGGCCACGTACCAAGCCTTCATTCAAGTCTTCCTTTGAAAACACCAGTCCTGAGTGCTGCCAGGGCAGGCACGGGTCACAGTGTGAGATACCTCTACAAGTGCGGGGGTGGGTTCCCCATGGGTCCTGTGTCCCCCAGGATGGTGAGTGATTCTCTGCTGCACATGCTAGAGAAGGAGTCCATGAGAGGAGATGGTGACATCTTAATGAAATGGAGAGAAGTAGCATGAAGGTGTAATGAAAGGAGGCTGGGTATTTAAGGGCATGTGGGACGGATCCTTCACAGCATAAGAGTCCAGAGACCTGTTCAAGAAGATGCCACATTTCTGGCTTGTCCCTCTGCGTGAGGAAGAGGCTGAGCGTTTGTGCTTCTGCTTTTCTGTGTCAGGTTTGTGTGCCCTCTGGCCATGCAGAAGGCCAGGCTCCACTTGGGCATGGTGATAAAATTCAGTTACAGAAGCCTGTGTTCCAGTTCAAAAGTTTCACCTTGACAACAAGGATCAGGAACAACTTTCTTTTCTTGTACTACCTACATGCTTCCATCTTCTCAGTAAACCCTCTAAAATGCCCTTTGGAGACGAAGTTGGTTTTATTCATGACTGTGTCTCTAGGTCCAGATGCCCGGTGCACTACAGACTCAGGGCAAAGTCATGATGCATCAATATTTTCTACCTGCCTCCTCCCACACATTCCAGGTTAGATGGCATTTGAACTCAAACTTTCCATAGACTTTCCCTTGAATCCAAGTTTTATTGTGTCAGAACCAAAAACTAGGTATTTTATTAATGTCAATCATGCCCCATGGGAAAGTCTTTTTCTTTAACCACCTTATCTCTTTCTTTAGTAGACTGGTGATTTCTAGAAACCTAACGTACAACAGGAGTTTAGCTTGGTTTTAATTTTATCAGTACAGAAATCCCATTTAATGAGGGGTTGGTGTGCATTCCTGTCCTCAGAACAGAGAGGGAGCAGAAAACCAAAGGACATGATTGATGAAGTTGAGTGCTGGTTGGTGCTTTCCTTCCCTTTGGCAAGACCAGCTGTGCAAATCACATTTAGGTTTGTTTACATGGTCTGCACATATATAGTCGATTACACTTTCCAATCAAATGATTTTCCTTGGCTGACCCAGATATCTGTGTGCCTCACTCTCACCTTTAGTCTACATTTAATTTGGTTTTCTCGCAGGCCAACCCGAATCATGGTCCACACTATCAATCAAAAGAGCAGGTGGACACCTAATGGTTTTAATTGCAGGGCTGCCTGAGATGTCTAAATCTATCCTTTAAAAAAATGCCTTTTACAAAAGGACAACGGTTTGTGTTTTATGGAGAGTAGTGCTAGAAAAAAAGTCATTTGAATGCAAATCTTCTGGAATCTGGAAAACACATTTTCACCCAAAGGAAGTGTGGACAATGAGCCAGGCCCTCCTTCTTAAAGTGCAAAGAAAAGTCTCTCCCAGAAGGTGCCAAAGCTCTGCCCCCTTCAGGTTATAAGGGCAGCACGTGCTCTCTACCCAGATTACGAAGTTTAGCAGTGGCTGGAGTATGTGAAGGGCAAATAAATATGAAAAGGGTTATGTTGCCTTTCCTCCGACACTGAAAGCCAGATGGAACGGTGCTGCTATATTTAAACCCAGGATCACTCACCTATCTGCCCCTGGCTTAGTCAGTCTCGAACTTTGATTTGTTGTTTCCTTCCTGGGTGGTGAGAGGAAAACAACCCCACTCTTTTCCTCCCAGGCTTTCAATCCAAACTCTAAAAATAAATCAGCTGCAATTAAATTGCAAATGCAATCATCAGGGTTTGATTCAATGGAAGTGACACGTGTTATGGAAAGTCCCTGGGAACTTTGCCTGGAGCCCCAAGAACCTGACCTGGCCTAGGGCTGTGAGCCCTTGGCCCCCATGGCCCATGTGGGGCAACCAGGACAGAGACCCCCTGCACTTCACGTTCCCTGTATCCGGAAGTGATGGAGAAATTGTGCACAATGCTGCCCTGCACATAAGGCCCCTGACACTTCCACAAAGCCTCTGTAAGCTTGTCTAAAAACAAACGCTGTTCCAAGGAAACTTTGCAAACACTGGGGACCCCTGAGCACTCACGTGTCCAAGGACCAGACATTCCAGGTGTCTGTAAACAGGGGCCCAGACTGCTGCCTTGGGTGGACATGTTCACAGTTCTGATCTGAGGTGCCATTTAAGTCACACATAACGATGTGTAAGAAGCAGGTTGTTGATTGAAGTGCGTAATAAAAAATACCAGTGAGCGCCTTGCTTTAGGCTACTCACCAATAAAACCTCCGAAAGAGGCAATAAGAGATCAGTGTGCTGTGTGTTCATTTTGCATTCGATGCAAGTTGAGACAGGTGATCTGTCTCATTTGGCTATTTGGTTAAACAGAGTCTGTTCTCACACATTTTTAAAGCAAAAATGTACTTGTTATAAGGGCCTCTTGACTTACATCTAGAATATGCAGTCTGTCAGCTTATAGGCAGATGGAAATAGTAAAACCAGGCTCCCTGGAATGGTAAAATCAGACAATAGAAGGAATTAAAATGACATTTTGCTATTTTAAATGAAAATCAAGCTGATGCATGTTATGTCATGGTACACAAAATGGGAATGACAGACCCATAGCATCTTCCAACTGAAGCTTTAAAAGAGGAATGAAATACCATTTCTGTTGGACAAAAATATGGTGTGAGCAGGCCTGAAATCGAAGATTCTTAACTACATGCATCAATGGAAGAGGGCTTCATAGAGAGAAAAACAAGGATCTGTTTATAATCTGGGTGAGTTAATTATTAAAGTTGGCGATAGCAAAAAGTAAAACACAATGCATAACATTTCATCTGTGCTCATGTTCATTGCTAAATAAAAAGGTACACCGTGGGCAGAGAAATTCCTGTTTGGCTCATACATTCTCTGATCTCTCTGTTGTGCTCTGATCTTGTCAGATCTGTGTCAAGTGTAGTTCAATGCCAATGGAGCCACAGGACAAGGCGGAGAAATGGTGCTAACACAAGAATCAAGTCCAGATTCAGAAAACCAGGTGTTTATGATGAAGGGGACACAGAGGGGCTGTTTCAAGTGTGTGGTTTCCCTCTTGAACTACAGGAAGGTGGGAAGGGAAGGAAGGGCTTTGGGGCAAGGATTGCATTGAGCAGAGAGGTGTGGAGAGCTATACATACTCCTTTCCTCATTTTCAAGAACTTATCCTGGACTATTCATTATTTTACAAAGCTTGCTTCCCCATTTGGGGGCAGGTACCAAAGTTAACATAAAGGATCACTAATCCTGTCATCACCTGGTTGATACAACAGTAAGGAGAACCAAAAGTAAGTGAAGGAACACTCCGATGGACTGAGACCAGCAGGACCCGCCACTCACCAGATCCTTGACCAGGACCTGCCAGCTTCCAGGGACCAGGCCCCCTGCCAGCAGTCACCTTCAGTCGAGAGGGTCTTTCCAGTGGCCCACTTTCCTTGGCTCAGCTTTTGAATTTTTTGCATATCCTGGGACTTTAGGTAAGACTTACAAGTATAGAATTTCTGTGTTTTTGTAGTGTTACTCCACAGTAACAGAAGTTGTCTAAATTACTACATGGCCTACCCAGAGGGACTGTCCTCCCTCCAAACTCCTGCAATGATGAAGGGGTGGGGAAGAAGCCCTCTGATGTTATTTTGGTGTTAGATAGAGAGGGATGCAGGATGTTGGCAAGCTGGTGGCAAGCTCACTGATGCACATGTTCTATAATTGTGTTAAGGGTAAAATAAAGCAAGCTTGATTAAATAGTGTATAATCCTGTGATGGCTGTGTGTATTCATTTATTTACTCTTCCTGTCATTCACCTTGGGCAGACAGAGGTCATTTCCCACGAACACACTGAGGAGTTTTTGCCCATACTCACTCATTGCTGTTTGCACACTCCAACCTGGAGAGCTGGCAGCTGTAACTTCATAGGGGCCCTTCCTCGCCCAGGCAACTGGGAGGGCACAAGATGTGTGGGGAGTCCCAGTGGGACAACTTTGTCTCTCAGCTTGCCTGCCTGTGGATGAAATGGCTCTTTCCAAAGTTGCCATGTTTGCTTTATTGTTTGGTATTGGTTGGGTTTAATTCAGTGTCTGCTCTGCTCAGCATCCATGAAGGAGTCAGTATGGCTGTGTCCTACACAGCTCTCAGCCCTTCCATTCCCAGGGTCTTGTCTGGGCTCCACCAGATGCCATCTCCTCAGCTAGTGCACCAGGGGAATCCGCAAGTAAGACCTCAGTCTTCTGTGAGGTCCAAGCCCATTACTCCTCACCCATCAATGAGCCGTAATTATCCACCACTGTTTTCATTTCTGTCCCCTCAGCCTGGCCCAGGTGCTGCTCTCAGAAATCTTCCCTGCTTCCTGCCCATAAGTGTTGCTGCAGCCTGATTTGGAGACTGTGCGTGTCCGCAGGCTCCGACTGTTACCGAACAAGAAGTCCGAGGGAAGGGTAATACAATATTCAGCCCACCTAGGGATGCCGAAAACTGCTATACAACAGGGGCCCCTCCCAAGAAAACCAAAATACTAATATCTACTGGGCTCTTCTGACCGCCGCCAATGGGAAAGACATCTCTCAATGCCAGAGATTTGTGCAAAGGAAACAAGATGTTTATTTAATGCTATTCAGGCCTAATGCCTCCACTAAAATATCAAAGTCCTTTAGGGTATACACCTACACCTGCACAGCTCTCCCTTCTCCCACTGTCCCAACTCCGGGTACCGTAAATCAGGAAAAGACCACACGTCTGTGCTGCAGGCCTCTGGCACCGTCAGCTGTGTCACCGTGCAGGCAGGATCTCGAGTTAATCCAAAGTACTGTGGTACCCTCTCATGGTCCACTGGCAAGAGTCCTTTGTAACCAGTTCCAGTCAAAGTCTCTCTTGCTTTTCAGGCCCCGTGGCCAAAGGGGGCACCCCAAAGCCGCGTGGGCCTCTTCTACCAAAACTGCAGGGGTCCGCACTCCACCAAAAGCATGTGGCTTTCTTCTTCACCTGGCTGCAGGGATCTCCATTCTGGCAAAGCTGCGTGGTTTTACCTTTCACCTGGGCAGTTACCCCCTCATGTCCTGGAGCCTATCTTTTCCAAGCTCTCACGCAGGCACCCTCACTCAGGAGCCCAGCCCCTCGTTACTATCCTCAATCGCCAGTCCCTTCTCCCTGGCTCCAAACTTGGCCACTGCTATTTAACATATCTATGAAACCAGTTAAAGTTTATGGATATGTTAAATAATCATTCCAGAGGTTAGCTGCAAAACTATTGCTATGCAAAACAGTTCTCAATGGCCTGGCTCCATTCATTTCTTCCCCCTGGGGGGAGGTGTGAGGACATCTTATATGTCTCTCCAATATTCCTATACACTTTGAATTCTGGACACCATTCCAAATCTTTTTGGGGGGGGGCTCCCCCTTGGCTGCACCCTGTATCACGACCAGGAAGGCCAGTGAAGCTCACCAGCTCAGCTTGAGCTGTCATTGGAACCAGACTGGACCATGAGATGAGGGTGTGGTGCTAATGAATGTAGTTTATCCTGGAAACCAATATTGGTTAAAGCAACATATTCTACAAGGGAATCTCATTAAAAGAAAACAAAACAGAATCATATTAGAATATAAAAATGCTGTCAAAGACATAGATTACTTTGATTTTGGCAAATAGTCTTTTAACTTTATTAGAGATAGATAACTCACATAAAGATAAATGTTCTGAAAAATAATGTTGCTAATTACTGACTAATAACTAAAATGAAAAAAGTCTTAGAAGTATGCTTTGGGTTGCATCTTTGGCTTATACTGCAAAGATGTATTTGTTTTCACTTTCATGAGAGTGATAATGCAAAAAAAAGTGATTGCAGGTGTTAAAAATTTGAGAATGATGCTATTATAATGGATAGTGCAAGGTTTTTAATTAGACAAGCATTCTGAAGAAAAGAGAAATACCTTTAAAATATTTTAATATCAATACAGACAAATCATTGCATTTGGCTTCAAAGGAAAATAATACAGTGAATAAATAAAACATCATTTCCTCATCAATTTTAGGGAAAAACCTTTTCTGATAATTCCAATACTGTCTAAGTGTTGGGAATACACACGTCATATTCACACCCTGAAGGATTTCATGTCTGGTGTAGCCCAAGACACTACAGTGAAATGTGTAGTTCATCATGTTTTTAGTAGGTTGAACAGAAGAAAGGAGAGTGGAGGAATCTGTGGTGTCCAGGGCAGTGGGGCGCAGGGGCAGAGGGAGGAGTCTAGTCTGTTGGCCACCCGACTTTCCTCCCAGACCCGACACCTATTGTTATAGGAAAACGAATCAACCAGACACCGAGGGATTCTGGAGTACGAGGTTTATTGTTTAACGTGCACGGGCCCAGAGGAGTCATTTCCAAATTCTGAGCCCCGAACAAAAGATTCTTGGGGAATATATAGATTAGGGGTCTTCCTATCTACGTGGCAAAGCAGGATACAGAAGCAGAATGCGGTAATTAGTTCTATCTACGGGGGCAGAATCAGAGTTCAAAGGCTAAATGTGAAAATTGCTTCTATCTGCGGGGGGTGCTAGCCCTAGTCCTAGTGACTATCCGGCTTATTTGCTTTATTTGCTCTTCCCAGACGGCCTTATTGTTCTCCTATGGCGCCTGGGATCTCCGGTGAGCAAAGGTCTCCCGGGGCTTCTCCTTTCATTTCCAGTCCTCATTATCCGCCACCCGCCCTCCCAGACGGCCCCATCATTCTCTCTAGGGCGCCTGGGCAAATAAAGGTTAAACAGAGGTTTTTCAAAGTTTCCCATATCACTATGACCCCACTAAAGAAAACAAGGAAAAACTAACTGATGACGGCACTGTTTGTATTATAAAATACATGTTTATTTGTTCATTAAGGGTAGTGATCATTAGTGAGCATGGAATGTTCCACTTTAAATCTAGGAGCACATCTATAGTTGACATTTTTAATCTCTACTGCAATATTTTTAGCATGTGACAAGTTTAAAAAAATGATTAGCCCCAGCTGGTGTGGCTCAGTGAATTGAGCGCCAGCCTGCAAAACACAGGGGTGCCTGTCCCCTAGTCAGGGAACAGGCCTGGGTTGCGGGACAGGTCCCCAGTAGGGGGCATGCAAGAGGCAACCACACACTGATGTTTCTCTCCCTCTCTTCCACCCTTCCCCTCTCTCAAAATAAAATAAATAAATAAATAAAATCTTTTTAAAAAGTAAATAAAATTAAAAACAAAAACAAGAAAATGACTCTAAGATACTCTCTTCCTCTCTACTGTTTTAAAGTAAATTCCCTCAAATAAATTCTTGCTCTCCTCCAAGTTCTCTCCTCCCGTTTTGTCTTTTTTCACCTTTTTATTCCACTGCCAATGCCAGGGTTACTGATAACTGCCCCATTGCTACATCTAATCCAGCTTACTTACTGGATTTGCAACCTTCAAAAGAAGTGGTTACTCATCGTCTTCTATCGGAAACCTCAGTCTCTTGTTCCCTCCTCCCTGTATCACTGACTGCCCTTTTTCAACCATGTTGCACCTTCCTCCTCTTCCCCCACCTTTGAATATCCTTGATCCCCATGTATTCAGGGTCTGCGCTCACTGTGTTGGTACTCACACAGCCTTGCATTTCCAAATGAGCCCAAAGGCAGTGAAAACACCTATGTAGAACTCTGGGTGTGCACCCACAAGTACAGACTTCTTATCTCTTCTTTGTTGTCTCCAAACATTCCAAGACATCATGTATCTCTATTAGTATTTCCTTTAAAGCACTATTCAATTTCCAGGTCTACTTTAGGTTCTATTAAAGAGAGTTGATAACGGCAATGGTGATAATATTGATAATACTTGTGATGATGATGATGATGATGGTGATGGAAATGATAGCTTTATATTACATAGAATTGAGTTCAAAGCCTCTCTCTGTAACTTGGTAGCCGTATTATTGTGAAAATCTAACCTCTTTGATGTCAATTAATGCGTTTAAAATGATGATAACTTTGGAGAGTCTTGTTGTCTCAACCATTTACTCCATACTGTCAGTGAATGGACAATCATTGAGGCCCAGCATCTGCCAACCTCTCTATATTTCTTTTTTATCTTTTCCTATTAATAATAATGTTCTGAGAAGGACAATATTATTATCATATTTCAAATGAATAAATTGACATCAAAGCAGGTAAGTACATTTTCTATGATTGTACAGCTACAAAGTGACAGAGAAGGGCTTTGAACTCAAGTCTATATGCTTTTGAAGTTATTCTGAAGTCCCTCCTTCACTACATGAGTGACTACTATTATTTTTAATAATTTTAGCTTTACCCTCAAGTAGCATTCTAAAAATTAAAGAAAAAGAGTGCTAATATTGTTGGCCTTCATCCACATAAATCCTGTCGTTTCGCTGACTTTCTTAACGCATTGGAATGTTTGCAGCTTTGTTCGTTTTACTTTCCTTTCCACCTGCCACAATAGCAGTTCTGTCTTTTACTGTCCTGTCATTTACTCCACTCCAGAATAAGAAGGGACTCTCAGGTGACTGCAGGCAATGAATATAATTAATAAAGGTGCTATATCTTGATTAGAAACATGAACTTTAGATTTAGGAAGTTCTGTGTTTGAATCTGAATGCTGCAGTTGTGGTGGTGATTTGGACACGGTGTGCAAATAACCAATCTTGTTACCGAACAACAGGAGGTCCGAGGGAGGGGCAATACAATATTTGGCCCACCTAGGGATGCCCAAAACTGCTGTACAACAGGGGCCCCTCCCAAAAACCAAAATACTAAAATCTACTGGGCCCTTCTGTCCGCCGCCAATTGGAAACACATCTCTTAATGCCAGAGATTTGTGAAAAGGAAACAAAATGTTTATTTAATGCTATTCAGGCCTAACGCCACTACTAAAATATCAAAGTCCTTTAGGGTATACACCTACACCCACACAGCGCTCCCTTCCCTCTTGTCCCAACTCCGGGTACCGTAAATCAGGAAAAGAGCACACGTCTGTGTTGCAGGCCGCTGGCACCGTCAGCTGTGTCACTGTGCAGGATCTCGAGTTAATCCAAAGTACTGTGGTAGCCTCTCATGGTCCACTGGCAAGAGTCCTTTGTACCCAGTTCCAGTCAAAGTCTCTGTTGCTTTTCAGGCCCCGCGGCCAAAGGGGGCACCCCAAAGCCGTGTGGGCCTCTTCTACCAAAGCTGCAGGAGTCTGCACTCCACCAAAAGCATGTGGCTGTCTTCTTCACCTGGCTGCAGGGATCCCCATTCTGGCAAAGCTGCGTGGTTTTTCCCTTTCACCTGGGAAAGAGGGGGTCCGCACCCTGCCAAAACCACGTGGCTCCCTCTTTCACCCCACCAAGAGGGGGTCCTCACTCTGCTGAAACCGCGTGGCTCTCTCTCCCAGGCCTTCTCACTCAGGAGCGCAGCTCCTAGTTTCTTTCTCCTGAGTCCCTGTCTTTCTCACTCAGGAGTGCAGACCTTAATTACATCCTCCTGAGTCCCCGTCCACTACCTTCTCCTTTCTTAGGAGCGCCGACCCTAGTTACATTCTCCTGAGTCCCAGTCTACTCACTCAGGAGAGCAGCCCTTAGTTACATTCTGAGTCTCTGCTAGTTCCTTCTCTCTTAGGAGAGCAGCCCCCAGTTCCCATCACAGTCTCTGCCACAACCTTCTCCCTCCTCCTTTCTCCAGGAGTCCAGCTCCTAGTATTTTTCTCATGAGACCCAGTCTCTCTCCCTAGTTACATCCTCAGTCCCTTCTGCTTCCTTCTTCCTCGCTCCCAACTTGGCCACTGCTATTTAACATATCTATGAAACCAGTTAAAGGTTATAGATATGTTAAATAACCATTCCTCCGGAGGTTAGCTCCAAAACTGTTGCTATGCAAAATAGCTCTCAATGGCCTGGCTCCATTCTTTCTTCCCCCTGTGTGTGGGGGGGGGGGTGTGAGGACATCTTATATGTCTCTCCAATATTCCTATACACTTTGAATTCTGGACACTTTTCTAAATCTTTTTGGGGGCCCCCCTGGCTGCACCCTGTATCAATCTCAGTCTCGATTTCTGTAGGGTTGCTGTCTGGATTCAAGGATGTAATCAATACAAAGCCCTGAGAGTACTCTTAGCATATTATACATATATCAAAATTATGAGCTATTGTGGAGAACCTTCTTGACTCAATCATTTACTCCACACATGCAGTGAATAGATAATCACAGGGGCACAAAATCTGCAAACCTCTCTTCATTTCTTTTTGATACTTTCCTAAGTTGACCTTATTTACCGGCATGCTAGAACATGTGTCACGTGCTTGTAGACAAAGGGTTCAATAAGGAATCAAAACAATAAATACTCTCATGTCGAAGACACAGGCATAGGGGCTGAGCCAGAGGGCTATGTTTAGCTGCAGAGAGAGGCCAGGATGCAGGTGTTAGTGGAGGCTGCTCTGAAACACACGGGTAGATACTCCCTCCTCCCAGATCCCAGCCGCACACAAACCCCGATCCTCTGCAAACTCCCAGCCACGAGGAGGCTCAGGTGAACACCAGGTAACACTGGAACGTCCACTCCAAAATTCATGTACCTACAACAAAAGGACCTCTTATTTACAGTAACATTTTTATTCAATTTATCTTCACAATCTCAGAAAGTGTTTAATTTCCTTTAATGGGATTAGCCACCTAAGCCTTTATTACCATACAGGACATAATTACCCTGCTTTAACTTAATTTATAGACCTCATTAACATGCTTGCCTTCCACTGTGATTACAAATCTCCCAAGAATTGAGAACTCTCTGAACAGTAGGAAACTTATTGTGATTTATTGTCCACCCTAGCAGTCCTGAGAGCAAACCGATTTGTCGTCATGGACCCCCACTGAGGAGAGGAGGATCTGGGGGGAAATATAAGGCTCGGGGGGCAGAGGAAAGTGTGCCCATTCCTCTCATCGTTTAGTCGGGAGCCTGTTGCTTACTGCACAAAACCCAGGAGGACAAAATCTCTAGCAATAACCAGCTTGAGAATGCCGTTTCTGTGACTGGGAAAGTAATTGTGTCCCTTTATTGGAAATGAAAAGCGAGGGCGAGCCTTAAATGTTCCAGCTGGTATTCGTTTTCCTCCCTTCCTGGGGATGTCTTTTACCCAAGTCTGAACAATCCACAGTTACAGGAGGCAAGACTAGCATTGCTAGTCCTCACTCCTTTTCTGAAAAAGATCACATCACCAAATTTTCCCAGGAGTGTTGCTTATTTGCTATAATGATGCATAGCCAGAAGATTAAATATACTGGCATGACAATTGCCCTTAAGGTCCAGAATTGTGACTTTCAAAGCTCGTGTTATCATTAACAGGGACTGCGGCCACCTTGCAGCGCATGCTATTGTATTAAGTCTCAGGTCATTTTTGCAATCGCTGTATGTGAGCTTTCATGGCAGTGATAGGAGCATGAAGATTGTTCAGTGTGAAATAAGAGTTTGCTGCTGATATTAGGACGTTTTCTATAGCCAGAGTGACATGTCAGCATTTCTCAGGGTCAGGGAAAAGGAACAGTGGCGTCTAGGTGGTAGAAGACTGAAGAACCCCTTATTTATATCATGGCCCAGCTCTTGGGAAAGACATAAGATTTATGCAGAAGCGGTTCAGATTTCTTTTCTCTCTAGTGTTTTTGTGTGTTTGTTTTTCAGCAGATAACAGTAGGCCTCTTCACAGTACTCTGCAGACCACCAGACCAAGCTGGATCAAACTGGTCCCAGATGCTTGAGCAGGTACATTTAGCAGCCAAATGACCCCACGATAAAGAGAGAGATAAGTGGAACCAAAGATTCTGGAACTCAAGAACAGGTGCTTCTGCTTGTGGGCCAGAACTCTTTAAAAAGTGACAGGTCCACCTGCAAGGATGACCCAGTGGCTACACCCAAGGTGGGCATGCTTTGGACTCACCCCTCGTCCTCTACTGGACTGGCTCGCTGAGCTCCCCCTGCCCTGTCTCACCTTCCTTACCTTACACGGGTCAGTTCCAAGACTATCCAATCAGACCCCATGAGGGAGAATCGGAGAATATGCAGAGCCTCTCCTTACCTTCTTTAAATTTGCTTCCAACCTGTCTCAGGTAAAGAAATTTAGGCTTCCTCCTCTTCCATTGGTTTCTCTGCAGGAAGACCCATTGCATCAGGATCTGGCCTCATTGTATGTGACCATGTGATGGGTGAGGGACCTACCCCTTTTGCTCTGGAACGTTTTGCCTGCAACTCATTTTGTTCTAGTACAGCTGTGGAGGGGGGAGGAAGCTCCGTTTGATGCATAAATTGTTATTGACTTCTATAAACTAAGAAAAAGATTTGGAGACATTAAATTAATGCATTTTTGTTAGTTGTCAAATGTCCAAAATTCAGAGAGGAATAAAAAGGGTTTTGCTTCTTGTAATCCCTTTGTGTTCATGCCAGCCCAGGCTCACTGTCCGCTCAGGGTTAATGCGAAGGTGCAACTGGAGAAGGAATCTCTCCTGACCAGGACCAGTGGTTTGCTCCTCCTGACACTCCTAGCAGCTTTGTGTATTGTTTCCAAAGCATTTTGCAAATCATCATAAAAGAGAAATGACCTCAAAAGCACTTAAAGCCTTTTCTACACCCACTTTTCCAATAAATCTCAAACACAGGTTTCATTCTGATCACAGAAATGCAAATTATCTGACAGGCAAACTACAGCATGACTCAGTCTGAATACAGTACGTTTGCTCGAGTGGAAAGGGTGATGCCCTGAAACGATGCAGTGAGACTAACGGAATTCACTCAACTTGAACTTCCAGACCACACATGCTTTACATCACCACCTGACTGTCTGGCACTGTTTGTGCACATATTATTTTGACATGATTAAACCAGTTAGGAAAAAAAATGTTTACACACTGCAGGTAATTTGATGTGCTTCTTTCTACTTAAATGTGTTTTTCCTATAACTTTGATTCACGAGAAAGGTAGATTTGATAGCAGCGATGTCATTCCAAACTAATCAGAGATATAAGTTCTAATTTGTGTTAGGCTGGATTTCATCATAAGTGCAGAGACGGAAATGTGGGGTGTAGTGTCTCCTCTCTGCGTGGTATATGCAGGATAATGGTTGCTAGGCAGCCAGCCTCCTATTTGCAGAGAAAAGACAGAATTTCTCTATCTACAGGCATCTTCAATGCGACCTGGTCCTCTGAGTTTCCATCAGAGTGCCTGTGGTGGGATAGGACCTGTGTGGTCCAAGCGTGGTACCTGCCTGCTCACCGTGTGAGGGTCATGTCACTGTGCAAAGGGTCAGTGCAAGTGAGCATTCCTGAAACAGATGGTTACCAAAGTGGTTATTTCCTGGAGAAGCCAGCTTGATAATGCCTAAGAGGTTTAAAAGCTGCATTATGAATGTTTTAATTGAATTTCATTTTAGCAAAGCAATACATGTGCACTAGCTTAACAAGTTGGACAGTACACTAAATGGATTATAACCAAAGGTTCTCTGCTCACCTCCCTCACCTCTACATGGTCTTCTGCAAAGGCAGCCAAGCTAGCCTTTTCTAGTTTGTCCAGTCTCCATCGTTTGAAGTGATATGAGTGAATTGCTGTCATTAGAGTCATTCATTTTAGATTTTGTCTCCTGACACCTCAGGGTAGATGGGGATTTTGCTCTCTTACATTGACAGCATTTTTATTTGCTTCTCTCATTCTATAATAATTGCATTAACATGTAGTGTAAAAGCAATATTCAGTGTTTATGGTATTAAAATTATTATTGTGCTATAATTGGATTACATTTACCTTTTCCAAGTTGTGTTGAAGTTAAGTATGCCTTGAGTGTTTATTTTGTTGTTGTTGCTTTTATTTGCTTAGGTTTCTTTACCTATTTCTACGTCTTCCAACATCTATTATCCACTCAGTTTTATTTTCCCCAAATTAATAAAATTTAGGAAGCTGTGAATTCCTAATGTTTTGGATGTCTTACTACTGAGACTCATCTGCTACATTGTCTAGTCCTGCTCCCTGGCTTTCTGACTTTCCATTCCCTTTACTGTCCCCCTAAGTCACGTATGTTATTTCCTGAGCATCAGGTTTTCTCCTTTCTTTGTTTACTCCATTGTTTGGGCAGAGCAGACCCTCTAGTAGTTTCATCAAGTTTAAAAGGCTGTCCAAAGATAGAGGTTAGGGGGACGGGTCTTGTCCCCGCTTTGGAATTCACTGCCCCCAGCCAGACTGAGTGCCCTCTGCCTGCTGCACATGGTCCCCTTATGTTCCTTCTTCATTATCCTCCTGGACGTTCCCTTGGTTCATCTCCTATGTTGAGTCGCCCATTTTCAGTGTAGCATGACATTCTCTTTCTGGACATATCCCTCATTCAGGGCAAAACATCTCAAGGAGCTCTCAAAAAGTGGAAGCAAGGGTTGGGCATTTTTAGAGATCTTCCACCTCAGAGAGCATCCTCATGATATGCCCTCACATATCTGCATCCGAATGAGCATCTAAGTTGAAAATCATTTTCTGTGTATGCTTGAAGGCACAGCTCCACCAATGTCCTGCTTCTGAGGTTGCTGGTTGACATCTGCTGCATTCTGCACCCTGAGACTTCATTGGTTCCATCTTTCTTTCTCTCTACAACTTCTTTGTATTTTTACTGAATGTAATGGGGTGACACTGGTTAATAAAATTATACAGGTTTCAGGTGCACAATTCTATAACACATCACCTGTACACTGTATTGTGTGTTTGCCACCCCAAGTCAGGCTTCTTTCTATCACCACTTATCTCTCCTGTACCATCCTTCATTTTTCCCACCCCTATTCCCCCCCACTCCGCCATACTCACATTGCTCTTTGCGTCCATGAGTTTTTGCTTTTTTTCCCAATCCTTCCCACTCCTCAACTTCTATCCATACTGCCTACAGCCCCTTGATAGTTCTCATCCTGCTCTCTGTTTATGAGTTTGTCTCTGTTTTGCTTGGTAGTTCATCTCTTCATTAGATTCCACATATGGGTGAGATTATATGGTATTTGTCTCTCTCTGACTGGTTTACTTCACTTAGCATGATACTTTCCAGGTCCATTCATGCTGTTGTAGAGGGTAAGATTTCCTACTTCTTTTTTCTTTTTTACAGTTGAGTAGTATTCCATTGTGTTAATGTATCACAGTTTTGTATCCACTTACCTACTGATGGGCACTTAAGCTGTATTGCTTGAGCTACTTGTTCTCAGCCTATCCTCTTTCCAGCAGCCCTCCATGAATGGCTCTCCAACAAAACACAGATAGACATATAGAAAAGGATTTATTATGAGGGTTTGGCTCACATGATTATGGAGACTGAGAAGTACCACAGTCAGCTATCTGCATCCTGGAGGCTCAGGAAGGTCATGTATGTAGCTCCAGTTCAAATGTGAAGGTCTGAGACCAGGGGAGCCAATGGTGTGAGCCCCTGTCTCAGCCTGAGGCTGAAGGCTGGAGAACCAGGCATGCTGATGCCCCAGTGCAGGGGAAGAGGGCCATGCCAGCTTGTGCACAGGACAAGGTCATGTCCTTACTCTACTCTTTGGTTGTAATTAGGCTCCCAGTGACTGCATGCTACCCACCTGCATCAGTGAGGGCAGCTCATCACTCAGCCTGCTGACTCACATGTGGAAGTCTCCAGAAACACACTTGCAGACACACCCTGAGATGTTTTACCAGCTCTCAGGCCAGCCCTTAGCCCAATCAACACTTAAAAATTTTCCATTACGGAGAGAAACATGGCTCTCTCAAAACTTTCCAGAACCTTCTTCCACAATACCTAAACAAGTGCCTTGTTTGCTGTTTTTTGAACAGAGGCTGACCATCACACTTCATGGTAATCACTTTCTTAACTGTCAGTTTTTCACTGGACTTTTAAATTCCCCAGTGAACAGTGCCTGGCATTTAGATGGCACTCAATCAAGTCTTGTTTATTGAATGATGCTGGCTATGTTTTTCTCTGATTGTGGGCAGAAAGAGGATGACTGTAATCAAGTGGATGCTTCCTTCTGCTCAAATTTGGAGCGTTCAGGTTTTGGAAGATAGAGAGGGCACACTCAGCTGGGATTCAGAGAACGGAAATGTGTAGCGCATTAAACAAGTTCCTGGGTCCGAGGTGTCTCTCACTGGCGTTAACATGAGTAATTTTCAAATGCAATTCTTCCCCTTCTTGCTCTACTGAGCATGCTTGTTTAAGGAAAACGGGCTGACTTTTCTGTCGGATTTCTGTTCTTTTATTTTTTTTCTGCCAAGGAGATTTAGGACACATAAATCATTACTGTGTGTTTTTATATATTCTGGTGGTCAGTGATGGCAGAGTGTAAGGTAACATAAATCCATTTTGTAGGTATTTATGAGATGTACTTTCAGAGCGTAGAATTTAGTACAAGTCCTAGGGATGACCTTCAGACAAGAGCGTGGTGTGCGCCTGCTATCTGGAAGTGAACAGAGTTCTTTTTTACAGTCTACCTTTAGTAGAATATCATAGAAGTATCATCTAGAGCTATAACTCTTTCTATTTCACTTTATAAGACTTTCTATTTTCCTAGATGTGGTAGGATTAAAACATGTGTCCATCACTGACATCAACTACAGAATAAGTACTGCAGTGGAATTTTGAGATAATTTGGCTCAGAAATAGTAGAAAGTGAAACTTAACTTCATCTATGAAAACACCTCCCAAATTCCTACGTAAGTGAGTGACAGAAATCTGGTTACGTTATCTGCTCTCACAGTTTAAGTTTTCTTCATATTCATCAATACAAAAATGAAATATCTTTATCACCATGTGTGACTATACTGCTTGAAAGTAAAATGCATTGCCTGCAAAATGTAGAAAATCAGACTTTTCACTGCTTTGACTTCTCATAACAGTTTTCTATGTTCACTGGATTTTAATGTAGTAACTCTAAGACATACATGCAGAAATATTCATAAAATGAAAAGTCTAAAAATGAAAAATAAAAGACTGCCTCATTGCAATACTCTCCAAAAGTAATTCCATTTTGCAGAAACTAGATGCTAGTTTTAATGGTTCAAAATATTTCTATTTATTTTCAGGTACCCACTTAAAAATGACTTGGCAGCAATACATAGTTGACAGTACCATTAAAACTGAGGGGTAATGGTGGGGGAGGGGTGTGCAGGGGGGGAGGGAAATGAAGGGGGGAAATAGAACTGTAATGGCATAATGAATAAAATATATTAAACAAAAAACTGCGGCATATATTTGTTTAGTTTTAATGTGAAATGATACAAATGCACATTTTACACAACAAATATATCTGAATGATTATAATGGCGTGTTCTTCCTTGGGCTCTCTCTGTGATTCTCCCTCTCTCAATTTAAAAGCAGTTGCTTCAGAGAATTAAAGAGACTTTAACAACAAATGAGGCGATGTGACAGAATGTATAACAAGATCTTAAAAATACTGTTTGATGTGTCAGATTTTACTGTTCAAATGCACAAATACTTAGTTATGGTGGACTTGTGCTCAAAAACACATGCAGACCACCCCAGGATGTGCAGCGTCCATGAGCAAACCATTTCTTCCTCATAATCATTGCATTTGGCTTTTGGTGTCATCTCTTTTTTATATTAATCCCTATTCAGATCTTAGGTGAAAAATATGATATATCAATATGAACATAATTCGATGTCAATGAAGACAGCAAAATTGTTGAGAAATAAATAAACCAGCAAACAAGTACAATTTAGCATGGTAAAAAAAATAAATTTTTTTTTACTGTTCCATATTTTGGGTAAACCATGGCTAATGTTTTCTTTCTATGAGAATTTCTGGATCATCTCTAAAATCTACTACTGTAAGTTGCTTAGAAAGGCAAGAAGTAAGTCTTACACTGAGGCTGTGGTGGGGAGGGCAGTCAGGTCATGTCCCAGTTTTGTCCTCTGTAGTTTGAGCCAGTCCTGTCCCTGTCTGGGTCCTCAGACCTCTGAGCTGTAAATGAGGACTGACCTGTCCTGTTGGCTGCTGTGATATGGACATGGTATTTTATATAAAGCACTTAGAACCATTCCAGTATACAGTGTGCGCTCAATAATAATTGTATAAGTCAATATTAACATTGTTAGTGTTTATCTGTGAACTTCAAAAGATCCACAGATGTAAATACTAATCAGTCGGCAACTTTCCTTTCTCTAGGTCTCCCTGTGTTGATTGCTATCATGCTTTTGATGTTCTCATAAACTGAATTGCCATATTTTTAATTTTCTGGGAAGGGATTATACAATATTTGAATTATCTGCTCCTCAAGAGTTGGTGGAACCCAGCCCTGAAACATCTGCTCCTCACCTTTTCTTCATGGAAGGATCGGTAGTGACTGTTTTAGTTCATTTGATAGTTTAAGTCTTCTAGGATGCTGTGTTTTTTCCCAGAAATCCTGCCATTCTCACAAAGCTGTCAAATTGGTTGGCTTATAATTTATTTTTGAGATCTCACTCTCTGATGGACTTACTCACTTTAGTTAGTTTTAGCCTCTTCCCTCTGCTGTCCTCATTCTCCACCCTCATCAACCTTGGCGGATGTTTGTGAGTTCTAGTAGCCTTTGTTTCAACACTGCTTTTATTTTTTCAATTCCCTTTTTATGGCTAGTTTTTTATTTAATGAATTCATACAATTTTGCCAATCACTTGCTATTTTAAAGTATATTCTGTTGTTTTTTTAACCTCCTTAAATTTATGCTTAGCTCACAAGCATTCCCTCTCTTATTGCCTTAACAGTATCTAATGCTATTGTCTTCCTTTACACATCACTTCTGCGCTGTACTCCATTATTGTCATTATTATTTGTCAAGTATGTTTTTACATTTTATGTGACAATTTACACTTGGCAATTTTTTTTTGTTTATGCATTATTAAAAGCGTGTGTGTTTTTCTCTCTACTATATGGACATTGTTTATTTATCCCTTCTTTACTGAACTTCTAATTTAATTATTTTATGAGTAATTAATACCAAATATTTCACTTTTTTTTGCCTCTTGGCACATTGCCCAGTAAGAAGATAAATCGTGTAAATGTCACATGGGTGCAGGGTTTTATTTATATTATTGTAGTAAATCAAAACTTGTTAGTTAATATCATTATGCAAAGTATCTCTTTTTTAACTAAAGTTTAATGATCTGGAGCTTTTAATAATTTAAACATGTGAAGAACTCCCAGTCTGATTGTAAATTTACCAGTTTAATTTGTTACTTATACATTACTTTATACTTATATTACTTTTTACTATTTTTACTGTATTTACCTTATAATGGTATCTTTGTCTTAAGCCTTTTCTGTCTGGTGTTGGTATAATACAAAGAAGGTTTTTATATGCAACTGAGTTCTCTTGTATTTTTTTAAGCACATATGGTATTTTTTTCAACTTTCGTTTTGTTCTGAAAAAGGTCTTATTGAAGTGAAATAGATAGATACACAGTCACATTTAAAGTTTGATACATTTTTGAAAACTGAGCACACCCATGGAACCAACACCCAGAACAAAAACAAAAAAAAGACATGAACAGCAGCACCAGCGTCCCCAGCGTCATCCTGGGCCCCATTTCAGTGGCCACCCTCACTCCTGGCAAACCACAGATGTGCTGTCTTTTGTGTCTGCTGTATTTAGTTCAGTATTGTATTTTAAGATCCCTCCATATTATTGAATTTTCTTATTTTTATTGATGAATAGTGCTGCATTTTGTGAATATACCTGAATTAAGCATTTATTCTAAGGAAGTGGGGATCTGTGTCGCTTTCCATTGGGGCTTGCAGACACAGTGCTGCTCTGAACTTTCCCATGCACAGCCTTTGGTGACCCCGTGCTCTTGTGACCTTGTGTGTCAACAGCCCAAGGCCAGCAAAGTGGAGGAGAAGCCTTTCTCTGAGGCTGCAAAGTCTTAGGAGACCAAATGCCCAAGGCTGGACCCAAGTGAGGACATGCAGGTGTTCTTCGGTGAACGATTTCTGGAATGATTATGATAAGCAAGGACATTTTAGGCACAAAGCTCAGAGAGCAGGGCTCTTCCTGCTGAGTCAGAGGCATATGCAGGCCCAAGGTCTGGCTCCACTCGGTTCTCAGTCACTGACGCCCACAGAAACAGATGACTTCTTGTACTTCCCCTGATGCGGGGCGGGACTTAGAATGAGACTCTATAGGCGAGGCGGGGATCAGGTAGATCCACTTGTGAATGGATATTTCCAATGTGAAGTGAGAGAGAGAAGGCAGCTTTTTCCAACTAGTGCATTAATATGGTCTTCTTCGAACATTCCTGGCCCCAGCATGAAGATGGTTATATTTTAGTTAATTGCTTAAAATTACCAAAATTATGTGTTTTTCTTTTCAAAAGTGATTTCACAGAGGGTACGAGTTTACATGGTACCACTATTAAAGAGATCCTGATTAAAGAAATCCATTTCTGGACCCTCAAAGGAGTTTAATTATGCATATTTATGCAAATTGTATGCAAATCACCTTGTAAATAAAGTGTGCAAGGGATAAGAGCGATGCTCCCAAGCTGTGACTTGTCAGTCTAAAGCTGTTTAGCAGAAAAGGATGCACACCCTGATGTAAACAAAAGCTGAATAATAGAGTGTAAACCTTACCTCCTACATTTCTTTGGGAAATAATTGGATTTGGGTGAGATAAGTAGTGATTCTGGCTAACAAGATCCCAGTGTTGCCCTGGTTATCTTGAATACTAAGCAATACAGATCGTTCTAGTAGAACTGCAGCCAACTCAGTATGCCACTTTGCTTTTAGGCGTAACTTCAGAATGGTTCTGAGGAGTCTTCAAATCCCCCTTTGCCAGATATTGGACAGGTGAACCCTGTAACCTCTTTGACCTTCCTCAGGTCTCAGCTTTCCCATTGTGTTATGTCAGGAATGACACAATTGTCTGTCTATGGAGCAGCTAGACCCAGGTCCCACCAGACACCCAGTGTGCCATGCTTGACCACTGCTCTTTCTTATATTCACCTTTTCTTAGCATAAATGTATTGCCAACAAACTACCAATGTGACCTGTCAGGTGTGCGGGCACCCATAAAAAATAAAAACTGCAAATAGAAAGACAGTAGAGGAGAAAGGTGCTTACAGATCATCAGAACCCCAGAGAGAATCTTTCCAAGCACAGAAGAGAGACAATGGACTTGTCAAAGAAAAAAGAACCAGCAAAACTGAACCCTGGATCCCAAAGTGAGGCTCAAAGCTCATGAAGAGCAAATGCACCAACAGAAGAAGCCAGTCCAAAGTGAAGTCCAGCACTGCAACCGATTTCTTCTTCACCATCGGCTCTTCCCAGAGTCTGGGTTCCTTCCAGATGAATCTATGAGCATTGAAGGAAGGTGACCAGCCAGGGGGAGTGACGAGTAGTGGCCTTGAGCACCTAAATGGAGCTTTAGGCGGTGGCAGGTTTCCATCAGACCTGAAAGAGTAAAAACCATAAGAGAAAGTCCTCCCCGTTCAAGAGGGACACACTTTCTTCAGCTGAGTTATCTCTCTACTGTTCCAAGCACAGTTGCTTTGAAAACGGGAGTGTCCCATGTATGAAGTCACCTGGGCAGCCCCCACTAGCAATCCATGTAGTACTCAGTGCTAAGCAGGAAGCAAAAGTCAAGCATCAGCTGGTGTATGAGGAAAGCCAAGAGCCTCAAGAAGTGTTCCAAGAGATAGTAAAGAAAGATACATAATGTTTCTATGAGAGTTTAAGCATATTTTATTAGTGTCCTAAATGGACTTAGTTTATAAACCATCTATGATGGGTCTCAGCCAAGTTGAGACATTTGGTAACATCTGAGGGCAGATTTTCCTACTGGTCTTTAAACAGGTAGATGTCAGAGATGCTGCTGAATGTTCTGCAATGTGCAAGAAAGTTATATATAGATTTGAAAAGAGTGAAGGTTAAACTTTTGATTACATGGAACTAAAAGCCAAACAAGGTATAGTCATATTGATAATAAAAGCTAAGCAAAACTCCAATAACTTAGATTTGAAAAATAAGGATACCAAAATGATAGAGGAAAAAGGCTAACAGCCATAATGACAAGATCCAAGGGATTTCAGGTCCATGAATGAGGTCCAAGCAGTGGAGGACTGAGGAGAAAGAGGGAGATCGTCTAGTGAGCAATAGAAGAGTGTTTTCCCGAGTGGAAGTGTGAAAAAGCCTGTGGTGTGCCCAGCTTAATTAATAAAAATGACCTATATTTACAAAAGTCCTTCTGAAACTAAAAGGCTATTATGATAATGGAAAAGATAAAATCCTAGAATAACTGATTATGGAGAAGACAGAACAGGGTTAGGTAGGGTTTACTTTACCAGAAATTCAAATCAAGGAGATGTCAGATGAAAGACAATCCTTTTAAAATGCTGAGACAATTAGAGCTGCACTTCAGGATTCAACCTAATAAAAATTGAGGGCAAAATTAAATGTATTTTGGACATGTGAGATAGAAAATTATGATGCAGAAAAGTCATTTTTAAATCCTGGCAAGACAAATATCCCCAAATACGGAAAAATAACACTTTTTTCAGTATTGATGAACCAACACATGTGACACTGCCCTACTTTTTTGGATGCATAGTCAATGGTTGACTTCATATTGAGTTTCAAAACTTATTATAAAACTAGATATTTATGGTTGTACACATGCAGATTAATTAGACAATTTAATAAATATAGAACCCAGAAATAGATTCACAGAATATGTAGCATTGTAGACCAGAGAGAAATAAGCAGTCTTCTTAATAAATGATTTGGGATCAATTGGATAACCATACCAAAAAAATAAATCTCAAATTTTCTTCATTCTATATTTAAAAATGAAATTATAGGTACAGTAAAGATTTAAAGGTAAAAAAAGCAATAAAGCTTTTGAAAACATTACATGTCTTTATATATTTGGGATAGGAAAAACTTTCTTAAACAAGTCCCTAAAAGCACTAGCCATGGATAAACTGGAATCTATTAAAATTAATAATTCATTGTATTAAAATATTATTTTAAGAGTGAAAAAGTGAACCACAAAGTGGAAAGAGTGTTTATAGCATATATATATATAATCCGTGAAAGGCTCATAAAAGAATGGAAATTTAGCTCCTAATCTTCTAACAGAAAATGTCAGACAGTCTAACAGAAAAAATTGGCAAGAGACTTGAACAGCTGGTGCCCAGAGAGAACATTCAAAGGTCCAATAAACACACACAGTCATTCAGTCTAATTAATAAACAGGGAATACAAAGTAAAATTTTGCAAGATGCAATGAACTACTATTACAAAACTTTCATAGTATTTGACAATACTGAGTGTTGATAATACGAAGAAAGTGTAAGCCCTGCTGGTGGGGAAATTAGTTTAAAAGCTTGTTTATATTTTAAAGTTTTATATACTTATGCACCAGAAGTTCCACCCCTACTTATGTACCCAAAAGAAATGCTTGCAGAGCAAAACACGTGCCAGTGAAGATCAAAAAATGTTACCCACACAGCAAACTGCAATCAATCAGTTCCCTCAAATAGTATATCAATAAGTGCATTTTTATAAAATGTACAATCAACAACTATTTTTTATTTCAAATTGTTAATCAATTCATTTTTCTCTGTATATTTTTATAGCTCTTTAATATCCATTTATTACCAATAGCAATTAATTGAAGTCAGTTGGAATGTATTCCAACTTTTTCAAAGTTTTGACTTTTCTAAGACCTTGTCATCTCCACAGGACTGTCCCTCATGTCCATGTTTTTCTCTGTCTTCATTCATCTTGTGCCTTGGCCTGAACATACATATAAAGCTATATTTGCATGTCTTTAGCACTTGTTGCAATCCTTATTTCTGGTTTTCAAGTTATTGATGTACGTTGAATTTTTAAGAATGCAAATAATATATGCTCATTCTTGATTATCTCTATTTCTAATAATATGTTCACTGTATCCACATATCTTTAAACAAAAGCTGTTTAAATATCAACACATACTAAAGATGTAGCTGTCCTTTGTCACTTATTTCATAACTTATAGGGATTTTAAGCTGGCCATTCAGAAAGTCTCCCAGTTTTTTGACGCATGTCACAACAGAAAATTTCCTTTTCTAAAATTGAAGGTTGTCTTCCTAAATGGAAAGAAACAGGTCACATCCCCTTCTCCAAGGCTAGTTTTGATTTCTTCTCTTAAATCTGTCCCTTCCATTTCAGAGGCTTCTCTTTGTTGCGCCTCTCCTTTCACAGGTAGCGCACTCATTTTTTAATTTTAAATAAAGGAAAGGCATGGTTTGGTTTCTGAACAATGGATTCTGAGTTGCTGCCCTCACTCACAGGTATTTCTACAGCGAGTTGAGGTCCTTCTACTGCACCCCAGGCAGCCAAGTTTGGTAAAGATCACTGAACAGTGAAAAAATTGGCCTGTTACTCAATAGCAGGTAGTCTTTAGGAGCTATGCCCTGTCATAAGAAGACAAATTATGTTACCATTTCAGAGTACATGAACTAGGAAGAATGAAAAGATTTTGCCACTTAGTAGTTGAACCAAAGGTGAAGAAACCATTACGAAAGGTGACGTGTGACCAGCAGAGTCCACATGTGAGATGTGGCCAGGACATAGGGCTGCTGAATTGTTTTCTAGGCCTTGGTAGCTTCCTGGATTTCTTTCTTCTGTTTAGCTTTGGCACCCTTCCCCAGAAAAAAGTTGGGAATGGTAGTACTTACTCTTACATGCTTTTTCTCCTTCCTCTGTCTTTTCCTGCAACCCCGGGGTTGGTAATGTTCCCAGGAAGTTAATAATCCAGTGTACAAACTTTCACTTACAATCTTTCTACAACCTTTTTATACCTTTGTAAACTATCTCATTATCATCTCTAATCACCCACTTTGAATATACCATCTTTTTTCCTGCCAAAACCCTGATTCATTTATAAGGGTGGGGAGACACAAAAAAATTAAGTAAATAGACCATGAAAGTTGGTGGCTACCATGATGTAAAATAGCAACCAAGGTGGAGAGCAGCTGGTCCTGACAGACTGTGTGTTCTAGTTCCAATGCACGCATGTCATTCTTAAAATTGGAATATGGATAACATACAACTCATATTAGCAGTCCTTTTTTAAAAAAAACATAATGCTTGTACAATATATAGCTAAACCATCAAGCCTAAAAATAAAATATGCTGACTTGGCTCACAGCTTTAAAAATTATATTTGTATATATACCTATACATGTATATATATATACAAATATATATATATATAGTCATGTATATATACTTTTACATATATACTTTTGTCTTAATTTTTTCATGTAGATCACCTAAGTCACTTGAGATTTAATATTTCCCAATTTTTAAGGGTAGTTTTCAAGGCATTAAATTCTTTTCTAACCATCTCAATTCTAGGGTTACTTATGAAGGACAAGATGAGACTAGGCATCCTTCACCAGAGATGACCTTGCACTCTCATGAACCATGGATTTTGCTTTTCAGAGCAAACATATTTGCCTGATGCTAGGAGATTGTTTTATGTTAACAACAGTTTTCATTTAATTTAAAAATATGTTCCACGTGAAACAGAAAGTAAGTCAGCCCAACAATAGCTCTGGCTGACATGTGCTATAAAACATGGTTGGTGACATACAGTCGTCTCTCCGTGCTATAAAATAGGTTTTATAGCATTATTATCTTTCACTCGCATCCATGTGCAAGAAAGAAAAATGATGGCCGAACAGAAGAGAAGCTAACATTTTTTTTAAATGCACAATTCTACTTGTTTCTATTAATCCAACTTTGGAATGTGTCCATTAAGGACTAAAGCAATAAATTTATCTGCGTACATTTTTGCCAGAGTGGCTTAAATGAATTTGCTCTGTAAATAATGTTATCACTGGCATAAGAACATCCTGCTCATGCTGTTCTTGTCTCGCACCCTGACACCACCTCCATCACCATCTCTACATGGTTGTTTTCTTTATGCCTCATTGACTTAGGTTGTCATTTTTCATTCCACTAAGGGGCCTCTTTGTATTTGTAGTATTTCAATGGGATGGCACTATCCTATTGGAATCCCATACCCTGATCTTCTTGGGCTTTTGAGTAAAAATAAATGATAATAACTTTAAAAAGCAATAATAAATATAATTTATTTAATTTTTTACTTTATTCCCTTTCTAGCTAAGTTTGGAATTACGTTTAGAAAGAAAACTATCATATCCTCTGACCACCTATACTGATCTACACTTGAGCGTTGTTTAGTTTGCATGAGCATTTAATTGCTGCAAGCTAGATTTTTGGTCATAATAAACAGATAAATAATATAATTTTATTTCCTGAAAACTGATATGTTAATCATAATAGGTTAACCCTTCTAAATTCCTGAAGCAATCATTCAAACAAGCATTAGTTTTTTATATCTATCATCATTCATCTTTTTTAGTATCTATATTTTTAAAATTCAAAACCCAACATTCAGTGTAGAGTTCAAAATAGAACTAACACCTTTTAATTTAGTGAGTAAATGAGAAAATATATTTGGCAAGTAACTCTGTTGTTATGAGAATGACCACAAAAATTCTGCAAAACAGTGTTTATCCAGATACAACATCCTCCATTGTGTGGGGGTCTATGTAAACCTAAGATTCTAAGCAAACATGATTACTCAAATTCCTGGGTAAATGACTTGATAAATTTAAATTTGAGAGGGGCAAAAGGGAAAGCTATAGAATACTAGGAAAAAAGATCAGGAATTTAAGATGTGTACGTGTTTGTGTACTTGCTGTGATGTTGTAGATGAGTATCTGTATAAAAGAATTAAGCCCTGGCTGGTGTGGCTCAGGAGATTGAGCTCTGGCCTCTGAACCAAAGGGTCGCCAGTTCGATTCCCAGTCAGGGCACATGCTTGGGTTGTGGGCCAGGTCCCCAGTAGGGGGCGCATGAGAGGCAACCACACTGCTGTTTCTCTCCTTCTCCTTCTCTCTCTTTTCCCCTTGTCTAAAAACAAATAGATAAAAATATTTTAAAAAATCTTTAAAATAAACATTAGCTTCCCTAAGACAATAAAACATATTAAAAATTGAAGTAGTATTTTTATAAGACTTGTGTAGAAAAATGGACAAACATAGCCAAGAAAATAGTTAGAAATATCTAAAAATGCTTCCTTCTAGGGAGCAGGAAGAGGATTGGAGAAGAACATCACTGTTACAATGCGGATATTATAATTTAGCCTTTTTAATTTGTATACTCATTATATTAAACCTTATATCTGATTTATATTTTTATTTCAAAGCAAACTAAGAGCCAGTGAAATGAAGGACACCTGATTTATAACTAAAACTATTTAATCCTTTAATACAAATTTTATTTAGAATTGAAATGAGTCAAGCAGCTTCAGAGGTGTTTCCCTACCGAGTCATGTCATTTCCAAGAGCAAAAGAGAGTGAAACATAGTTCTTTAACTTTCTAGAAATGCAAACCCACCTAACACCTAAGTATGGTAAATGGCCATGTCATTAGCAGAGGGAAGCTTGTTATTCATCATAAAACTGGGTTCCTGCAGTTGTGAGAAATAAAGTTGTTCTCCATGAGTAATTATTAACTGTTAAATCCTAGATGGCAGCCGCAAGGGAGAGAAAATGTGGATGCCATGAATAGAACAATCCTATGATTTTTCTTCTATCCGAGGAGCAGCTTATCTCCTGCGATCAACTGCTGATGAGAAAGACTAGGCTAAGAATTTCATTTAAAATAAATGACACATTACCAGATGGCTTTCGTTGCAAACAATCCAACAGCAAGACACAGAACTCATTAACATAGAGGGAAAACTCCTGAAAAGAGAATAAACAGAGAAAAGATGGACAAACAAAATGATCACTATTCAAATGAATAAATAGTGATAATTCTAAATTCTCATACCTTAATTTTCTTCACATTTTCTTATCTCTCTTACAAAGGCTTGTTGTCAGAGGGAAGGGAAAAACAGGTGCAAACTAAAAATGGTGGTTCGGTAAACATAGAGGTCATTTTACACATGGTGTGAATTATCTTTGTTTTTAAACACTCAGAAAGTTTACTTGGAGAATCTTTTAACACATGTGACATATGAGCATCAGCAATTGTATTATGTAGTCATGAGATATTTTAATATTCAATAGGTTAATTAGATGCAATTTTTTCAATGCTTTCAATTTCCAATGTAAAAACATTTTGTATTTTCAATATTGCCTTCTTAATGCAATTAATTATAGTTAATCATATCTCAGCGGAGCATTTTTTCAGTTGCTATACCAGTGAAATTCTTTTTGTCTAGTTATAGAAACGTTACCATACTGGTTTTTCATCATTAGATTTAACCTGATCTAATGCATTTTAATAACACAAATCAGTGTCTTTTTTAATAACTGTGTGCATCATACCACCTTAGATTTTCTAGGTCTAATCCACAAAATAAGGTAACAAAAAATAAAACTCAAATGAAAGAAAAGTTCGTATGATAGTAAGACATGGTAGTAAGCATAATGGGGCAGTATTATTTTCAGAGCATCCTGGGGCGTGTATAGAATTTGACAAATGAGAAGGAAAGAGGTTACTTTAAATAGGCCAATAACTGTGAATCTGGAAACTCACACTGAAATTAGGAAAGCATGAGTTTTGTTGGTAATGCAAACAGACTTAGGTGGGTTAGAGAAAATGATTACCACTAGACATACACATGGCTAAAAGAAGAGATGCATGGGAGGGAAACAGACCCCAAAAATGTCTGTGGCAGGTGGCTCGTGGGGACAAATTGTGCCTGTACTTGGACTGCGTTTTGTAAAGGCAGAGGCCTCCGTTCTTCTTGCATTTATCCCACCTGGTCAGGAAGCATAAATATTAGTTGAGCATCTCTCTCCTTAGTTGCATGGTGATTTTATTCTTACTCCCACCTCTCTTACCATCTGTGCAGTGAAGGTCACTACTTTCTGGATTTGGGGAGTGAACTTTTGGATCCCGGGGGTTGTATCTTCTGTGCCTCGGGCCAGGGTGCCTTCAGCAACCTGGGGTTTATTCAATGCCTGGGAAGTTACTTCAGGGTGCTTCCATACAGAAGTTGATTGGATTTACTCACTATTAACTATTACAATAAACATAGTAATAGGGACCCTATTTGTTAATGGCCATACAAAAGGTCTTTGTTGAAAAAAAAATAGCGACACGGGACTGGGGAAGAGAAGATGTTAGGTGGCCACAAAGACAAGTTACGACCAGGTGGTCAGAAGGAAAGCCAGATAAGCTGGCCTCAGGAATGTCTGCCCCTCCCCTCTCTTCAAAGAATGCAGAAGTAGCTGATCTTGTTCTCCCAGCTGGTATCCTGGGGTGCTGGAATGAGCCATGCCACCATCTCACCTAGCGACTTGACAGAAGGAGGCCATCTCCCAGCCCTGCAGTGGAAAGTCCCACAAATCTGCCTTTTTTCAAAGAGCCTCTCTTCACACAGCCCGAATGGTCCCCAGTTTTTGGAAGTAGCCTAGCAGAGCCAGCCCTCAAGCCAGGTCAGAACCACCTTTCCTCTGTGATGCCTCCTTTGTGCTCATGCATAAGCTTAACAATAAAATTTTTCTGCAATTTCAATGAGGTTTCCTCTTCATTTCTGTTTCAGGGTATCTGAGAACCTCAATGCAAATACCATTTTAAATAGGAGTAAGAAATAGCATCTCTATTTAAAAAATAATTGGAGGCCTCTCAATGTAGTCAGCTGCCTTCCAGGTAATTTATGGGAGGGTCAAATTGAAAAGAGCATAAAAGGCAGGATAATGGCTGGCCTTAGAGCAAGAGTGTCAAAGTCATTTTCATAGGGGGCCACATCAGCTTTGTGGTTGCCTTCAAAGGACTGAATGTAATTTTAGGACTGTGTAAATGTAACTACCCCTTAACTAAGGGCAAGTAGCTTGGTGCTGCCCCGGGGTAGAAACAAGGTGGAGGGTCAGATTCAGCCTGCAGGCCTTGGGTTTGCCTCCTGTGCCTTAAAGAGTCCCTGATGGAATTTAAAAAATGTAAATCAGATGAAGAGCAAAAATTGAAACCCAAATCTCGTGTAAATTGCCCTTTTCCTCCTTCATAATTACTCTTTTAGTCCTAACTCCCTGCCCTGACTTTGCAGAACGTCTTCTTGTTCCCTGGGCCCCAGTCTCCACTGCATCCCTGAAAGCTCAGCTCCAACTTCATATGCAGCCCAGATAACAGTCAGTCTCTTGAGTTCCAAAAGTCTTCAAACTTCCACAGAAAACCCTATGAACTCCCAGATGCCTATTTTAACTATTCTTCCTTTCCCCCTTTTTTTGAATTTATTGGGATGGGATGACACTGGTTAAGAAAATCACATAGGTTTCAAGTGCACAATTCTATAACACATGATCTGTACACTGTATTGTGTGTTCACCACCCCAGATCAAGTCTCTGTGCATCACTATTTAAGTCCCCTATACCCTCCTCCACCTCCCCTCACCCTCACCCTGGAAGCAAATGAAAATGAGAATACAACAACCTCAAATTTGTGAGATACAGCGAAAGCAGTCCTAAGAGGGAGATTCATAGCATTACTGGCCTATCTCATGAAACAAGAAGTAGCTCAAACAAACTATTCTTTCTTTATAAGACTCAGAGATGACACTAAGGTCTGAGCTTGAAGTGAGAGGCATATAGCTGACTTATGTAAATGAGGAAGGCCAGGAAGTGGATTCAGCAGAAGCAGTTGAGAAGGCTCAGTTTGCTCTCTCTTAGGATTCATCCTCTCCAGGGCTTGATAAACAGGCCCCTCGGCTCCAGACGTCCACATGTGCTGTTCCTGGTGGATATATGCTGGGTCCCCACTGCAGAGAATTCATAATTTCTAATGGCAGCTGGTCTTTTAAATGATAAAATCCTTTACTTCCACTCTCTGAAGATCCTTCAAAGTTCAGAGAGAAATTAGAAAGATTAGTGTCATCTGGATTGGCTGTTCAAGATATACCGCCAACACATGATTTATAGTAGTTATCAGACAGGCCAGGTGGTCCTTTGGAGAAAACCCCCTTCTCTGGGGAAACAGGTGGCCAGAACTTGTCCCAAGTCCTCCTAGAAATGTCCAGCAGCTGGGCAGCTAGAGGTTGATACTCAGGGCCTTCTAGGAGCAGCACTGAAGGCTGTCCTCCTGAAACTAATTGGTTAAAAGTTAAGTTTTGTGCCGAGGAAGGAGAGCACCCAAAAGCCTTCGCTGAATGGTTTATCCACACTTTTCAGAGACATACTTTGTCAAAGTCAGAAGCCCCAGAGCACAGGCAACTTTCGATTTCTGTTCTGGTGGAAAATTTTCTCCCGTATATTAAAAACCAAATTCAAAATACTCTGGTCAGTTGGCCTGGGCAGCAATTAAGTGATTCTTTGAAAACAGTTTGCAGGAATGCAGAAGAAGAAAAAAAGAATTAAAAGCTATCATTCTTTTTTTTGAAGATACAACTTTATTTACTACCTGCATACAGAAACATATTGCATACCAACAACGAAAATGTACCAAAAAAAGAATGAAAAGGAAGAAAAGGAAAAGATACTCTGCTGAAGGCTAACATGTAGTCTACACAGAATAAACTTCTGGAATGGCGGTCATTCTTGCTTTGCAATTTGAGTCTTTAGAAAAAGAAACATGTGACCCTGGAAGCAGACAAAAGCCTACTCAGACAAAGGTGTTTGTCTTCAGTCTCTTGCAGATATTACAAAAGCTCTCTACATCAAAGGGAAGCTGTTCAGCACTTAAGCAAAAAAAAAAAATCACCCTCAGAAAGTTCGTCTCTCTCCACCGGACAACATTCTCTCTCAGTAGATGGGGCCCCCTGATCCTCAGTTGCACCCCAGAGCCAACCATCAACCTTAACATTGAACACTGAGAAACAGGTCTTTTAATGATGGTGGAGTGACTTTTCTCTAGCATCGGCTCAGGTGGTTTTTCTCTACCTGTCACCTGCAATTCCACGCTGGCACGTGTACTGTCTGGACAGCCTATTTCATTCCCCATTTGTCAGTCTGCCCAGTATCTTTAGGCCCTTTTAGCATACATTGTAGCTTGCTTATCTGCTTCTGCTCATCTGTACCCTTTCTTGGATAGAAATTTGTTATGTAAATTTAATGCTGCTGCGAATTGCAACAGTAAGGGAATTTTTGTTTCTCTGCACTTAGACCAAGCCCCATTTTGTTTTCTTTACCAGAAACTCGTCTTTATTTAAATTCCTCTGAAGAGGATGACTCTTTAAGAGAAGTCCCAATTAGCCTCTGGGCCACACGTGCAAGGGAAGCCTGGTCGCTATGGAGGACAGAGCCTGTGTGCTTTGCCGAGAGAAAAATGAACTGTTGCCTCAGTGTCTTGGTGCCCTGTCTCCAAAAATGAGGCTTTAACCCTGTAACAGATTCCTTCACACAATAGGGTATATTATTCTTTACTTTTTCATCCTGTGACAGTTTAGTCCTGTCAGCAAAGAAAGAAGGTAAGTGTGATGCTAAAGGTAAACAAATCTACCAATTCACGCAGGACCTAGGGGCCATCAGCTGCTGTTATTCCTCAGCACCCATGGTCCCAAACTCAGCTACAAAAATTCTCAACTCCCACTGACTCAGTCTGGTTTATCTTTGCTCAGCTTTCTTTTCAACTCCATTGGCCCCTAATTCACAATGAACATGAACTTGGGTTTATGCAATATTGTGAGTCTCCCTTCATATTTTGCCAAGTCCTCAAAGCAGACTCAGTTCTATAGCCTTGACTCACCGCCCACACTTGTGAGGTCTATGGATGACTTTACACTTCGTAATCCAGCTGAGGAGGTGCTCGCGTGGATGCCCTCATTCTTCTCGGACATCAGCTCACTCAGGCCATGAAGCCTCTAGCTCTGAACTTGAACGGGGGGCAAGCCACTATTCTTACTTGGGACCTGAGAAATCTCTATACATCCAAAACTCACCCCAAATAGCTTGAGTCAAATTTTTCTATTCTTCCCCTCCCCAAATGAAACAAGACAAAAACAATTGCATATGTTTTCAGGGGAAGCTGCTACTGTGTTAAGGGATTCCAAATTTTACATCCCTGGCTAACCTTTGTGTACTCTTCTCCAGGTGCCCCCCAGGGCCCATTGTCTGGCTTTCTGAGGCATTAAGGTCCTCTGAAACATTATAATTATCTCTGTCTACACCACTCATTCTTGGCTTCCCAGATTTTGATGTGTCTTTTCATTTACATTGCCCTACAAATAACAGGATTGCTGTGAGCATTCTGGGGCAGTCGTTTGTCTCTCTGATGTGTCCTGCAGCATATTTGTCATGTCAGGTAGCCCCAGTGGCTTCTTGCAATCCCCAGGGTTATGGCCTCAGCTGTCACCTTGATCAGACAAAGCCAGCCCTCTAACATTAAACTCCCTAGTCCTCCCTGTGTTCCCCAGGGTTGTTGTGTTATTTTTCAAGGTCATAGGACACACATTTCTCCAAATGGCAGCAACCCCCTATGAACAGGCACTTTGAACTAACCCTTCATCCTCCTCATTGTAATACTTAAAATCCACTTACTTTACAGCCCCTCCCTGATGATGGGGGCCCCACCCCACTGCACAAGATCATCTTGCAACTCTAAAAATGGGCTCAGAGCCATGACAGGATCTCAGGCATCTCTTTAACCAGGCTAGACATACTTGCTTTAGTGACAGCTCCTGTGAAGGAAATTTCTGGGAAAACATAATAATAGGTTATGCCATAGGTTCCCCACCTGAAATGCTTGAGGCATACTTGTTGCCCAGAGTCAACTCAGCACAAGCCGCTGAACTCAGTAAGAGCCCTTACCAGACCCTACACATCAGCGGAAGGACAAGCTGCGTCTGTTTGCACAGGCTCTAAATGTGCTTTGGAGTCTGCCAGCCTGTTGGCACAACTTGGAAATCCAATAAATTCCTCACGCCTGCAGGTACCTCTTTTGGTAATAGCCATACAATTACTGCCCTTTGACAAGCTTATCAACTTCCTTCTAAAATAGCTATTGTCCACTCTTCAGCTCACACTGAAAAGACGAATTCTGTATCTTTAGGAAATGTCAAGGCTGATGAGGCTGCTAATAAATAATGGACCTCCTTATCCTTTCTCTACCTCATTTTTGAAACCTGCCTTTATCCCTGATTAATATTGTTTACTCCAAGGCAAATGCTCCAAAATCTGAAAAATTAACGAATGTTCACATAAGGGTGCCAATTTTGGGGGGTGGATTATATATTGAAGCAACCTGACTTCTTATAGCTCCTTTTCTTTTGAGTTTTTGGTTTGTACTTACATCTTATCAAATGAGATATATACACATAGATCAAGGATAATTGAGGAACTCAAAGCCAGCCTGAAATCCACAAGATTTCTGACCAAATGGTTTCCAAAAGCATTGCTCATGAATCACACCAAACTTCTGAGACAAATCAGTGTAGCTCAGGAAGACTTCCGGGCCCACACTGCCCTGCATGGAGCTCCAAATGGACCTGACAGGCTCACCCAGGTTTTCGGGCATCGTTGCTGATTTGTCCTGGTCCACCTATTTAGTGGTTGACAGAATGCTCCTCAATGACACGTGCTGATGGCACATCAGGAAATAAATGAATAATTGAGATGATTGTTTTGGCAATATTTTTACAGATTGAATCAGAGCAGAGAACTCACTTGTTTTACAGTAGAAGCAAAAACTCAATATGAGATTCACAGAAGTCAACAGATCTTTTAAAAAACATGACAGAAATCAAGATTTACATTTTAATATGTTATCAGGAAAATGGGGGGAAAGACAGGACCTAAGATAAATAGGAGAGCACATTAGCTTGAGAGAAAGAGAAGTAAGTTTTCACCACAACTTCCTCCTTTTCTCTTCATCTAGTCTCTGATTCTTCGAAGAACAGCTGGTGTGCCATTGTCTTTCTGAGTATGAGCAGAGGTGATGTTATTGCGGCAGTGGTTGGTTCAATGGCACAGAGAAAAAGAAATGTATAATGAATGGCTCTTACATAGCTATTATTTATTTCATGACACCTTCCGGGCAGAGAAAGAGGAAGCAAGCTCATAGAATGGCCCTCAAATTGAAAAGAAATTGATTATAACATATGCCAAGAAAAAGGAAATTAAGCTATGTGTACACAGCCATCCTTTCTCAGCTATTTTTATTTTAGGGAATGCAATAACACGCAATTATTTTCAGTCAAATCTATACATTTTTCCCAGATTACAGAAGTTTTATCATTTCAACTGGAACAATTTTGAAGCAAAAAGGATTGGAAAGCTGACAAAGGAGAAGATGAAAAGAAGAAACTCCAAGAAAATTTATTGAATATATGTTTCCCTTTATTTTCTTACTGATCTCAATTTTCTTTTTTTTGTAATAGTTTTCTTTTTTAATATTTTTTAATTTAATTATTGTTCAAGTACAGTTTTCTGTTTTACTCCTATCCCAGCCCACCCCCCAGTGCTCCCCACCTCCCTCTCATTTTCGCCCCTGTTAGTTTTTGTCCATGTGTCCTTTATACTTATTCCTGTGAATCCTTCTTCTTTCCCCCTGAAATTCCCTCCCCTCTCCCTTCTGGTCCTTCTCTGCCTGTTCTCTATTTCAGTGTCTTTGGTTATATTTTGCTTGCTTGTTTGTTTTGTTGTTTATATTCCTGTTAAAGGTGAGATCATATGGTATTTGTCTTTCATTGCCTGGCTTATTTCACTCAGCATAATGCTTTCCAGTTCCATCCATGCTGTTGCAAAGGGTAGGAGCTCCTTCTTTCTTTCTGCTGCATAGAATTCCGTTGTGTAAATGTACCATGATTTTTGGATCCATTCATATGTTTCCCTTTTTAAAATTTCTTAAAATTAGAAATGTTGTAATATTGGTTTTATAAATTGTTACAAAATGTTTTGCAAATTCTGAACTTGTTCCTGTTGACAGCAAGAAAAAGAAGTCAAATGCTTTGTTTCTTGTTCACTGTTTTTCATGTTATTTTTTAAATTAGCTCTATGGCTGTGATTTCTGAATTTCTCTCTATAAACACATTGTGGCATGCAGAACGTTAAAATAGCTCAGTGACTCACACCCTTGTATAATGCCCCTCAACCTGAGCCTGTGGAAGCTTTGTGACTGCGGTGTGATGCTATTGGTGTGTTTATGTGAAATTGCATAGCATGGGGGAGGGGACTTTGCAGACATAGCTAATCAGTTGATTTGGAGTTAACTAAAGGGAGCTTTCCTGGGTGGACCTGCCCTCATCAACTGAGTCTTTTCAAGAAGAACTTACTCCTTCCCTGAGCTCAGCAATCCATGGTTGCTTGAAGAACCCACTGTGGTCTCTAAGCTACAAGAAAATGCATTCTGGCAACATCCCTGTGAGTGTGGAAGGAGCCTCTGAGCCTCGAACAAGCTTGTAGCCCCACTTGGCACCTTGATTGTGCTCTGGGGACCCCCTGCAGCCATGTCCAGAGAGCTGCCCCAGAAACTGTGTACTGTTTCAACCTCTGGGTTTGTGCTGACCAGTTGCATGTCAACAAGAGATCAGTCTGTATATCATATACACAGACACCTATATCTAGAGCATTTGTACTTGTACATTTGTTAATTTTAAGCATCCTTAGTTAATTTTTTTTCATAATTGAATTCACCGAAAACAAAGATATTTGCAGGTTGAATAAAATACTACATGCATGGGTAGAAATTTTCTCCCCACAGTCTATTTTCTCCCCACAGTCTATGCTACTTATTCTCTATACCTTCTCCCCTACTCTCCTCCTCTCACTCCCCTGTTGCTAACCCTCCATGTGATCTCCATTTCTGTGTTTCTGCTCCTGATCTAGCTGTCCTCTTAGTTTGCTTTTGTTTTAGGTGTGGTTGTTAATAACTGAGTTTGCTGTCCTTTCACTGTTCATATTTTTTATCTTCTTTTTTTTAGATAAGTTCTTTTAACATTTCATATAATAAGGGCTTGGTGATGATGAACTCCTTGAACTTGACCTTATCTAATATGAAATACATTTCACTGGATGATTCTCAATTTCAAGATTAATTTCTGACCAATGGTTGTCCGGCCAAGCAATGCTCAGTACTCAGTGGGTGTCCAGTGAACAAGTACAGAGATATTTGATTTGAGGACGTTCTCGAGGCTCCTCTCCACACCCCTGGGGCTTCAGCTTTAGGAGATTCCCTGGTCCAAATGTTTCAGGTTCCTCCTCAGACAACAGCCCTTCACATTAGAGGGTTTCTCCTCCCTGCCCCGCTCAGCACACATGAGAACTAACAGGAGTCTGGCAGGGATGCACCTTGCCACCCTGTCTGTCCCGTGCCCATGTACCTACTGCTGTTGAGTGTCTGTGTTTTCCCAGAATGCGATTTGCATCTAATCACTGCAGTGGTTCTGGTGCCAGAATTTTCTGTGGGCGTGGCCTATGCTTCTTTCCACAGGAGTATTTGCATCTTTTTCTCTTCTGCTACCGGGCTGCCTGGCACTGGAAGGGAAAATCACGGAAATGAAATTTAAGTTAATTATATCTAATTATTGTAGGCCCTTAATGAATTCATATGTTGGTTAGCTGTCTTACTGTGTTTCCCCCAGTGTACCTCACTGCATGCTTCTTGAATATTCACCCTTGCTTTAATTTTATTTTTGCGTATTTGTAGCATTTAAAGCTTCGTATTTTTAATTTCTTAATTTTTTCTTTATTTGAAAAACCATTGTGATATTCACTCACATTTTATCTCTTTCCCTTATCCGGACATTTAAAAATGTCTCTAACTTCTTTCCCCTGACTCTGAGAATACCAGCCCGGCCAGAGCTGCCGTCCTGACTGTGTGTTTTCTGTTATCTGAAGCACCCGTCACACCCACGGTGCCCCAAGAGGAAACTTAGTTTTTCTTTAAATGCCAGCTAAATGTCATCTCTCTGTGATGTCCTTCCCAGGGCCGACAGCCATGCCTGAATATTCTTTTGTGTTTCAGTAATATGCTCCTTGTATTTCAATCATTACATTTAATGTACTTGTTCATATATCATAAATCTTAAAAATATACAGAAGTATGAAATCTGATTAGGTGCTGAAAGTCATGCATTAAGACAGAGGGGGCTATATTTCCAGCTTTACTGCTGGCAAGTCTTCCTGCATAGCAATTAGCGTCTAAACTAATGGCTTTCAACCTTCACTGGCATGTTTAAACCCTGCTCAAGTGCTAATAAATACATATTGGAAGAAATTGAACACATTCAATTTGCTTTAAATACCCATGTTTCTATGCAAGAATTTTAAATGGAGACTATTAGCTCAATACTTTTCAACCCATTGGATTGATAATTGAGAGGACGGGCATTCTGTTATGGCTAAGATGTCCTCGTTTAGGTAACCCGGTTAGCATCAGCCACCGTCTGTGACAAATCCCAGGCTACCTATGATATGACACGAACGAGGCACCCCCTGCAAAGGATGTCATCACTGAGGGAAGGGATTTACTGTACACAAAGCCCTGATCCGCTTTTGATGTGTGGCTTCTGACAGTACTTGAGCCTGACCTCTCCCTGCTCCCACTCTGCCTGACCTCAGAGAAGGTCTATAAAAGTGTCGGCATGATCCTTACTTCCATACCATTGGGAAGTTCAAAGCAGGCGTGACCCACTCTGAACACACACAAAACCCATCACCCCCCACCCTGCCAGCCAAGGTGTCAACCCCAAATGAGCCTGCCTGCCCTGACCTTTCAGTCTGTGCAAGGGCAGCCTCCTGGTGTGTGCACGCTGTTGTTTACCTCAACGTCCAAACCAGATTTGGGGTAGGGGTCCATTCTGTTCTTGTGGAATAGTCACCATCTCATAAATAACTTGAACTATTGACCAAGAAATTATTAAAACAACGAGTGAACACTTACTAATGCAAGATAGTTTGGAAGGCATTGAAAGAAGCATATAACTATCAGAAACAATTTTGGACAAAAAAAAGTAAATAACTCTAATTTAAGTCAAGAGAAGAATTAATTGGAATGACACATGCTTTTGAAAATTAGAGGAAAACCTAATCAGGGACCACAGAAACATTACCCACATGTTTGCAGTGTTGAACTTGAGATCTCAGACGCTCCTGCCTTCTGCATTTGGTTTTACTTGTAACTTGACGTCTGCCCTTTGCTAACCTGATACAACAATCTGGGTTCTTCAGACTCCGGCGAATCCTTGAGCTCCTTAGAAACAGGGCTGTGGAGACAGACCAACACCGAGACCAACACTACCCCCCACCCCAGACAGGACTGCTCTGAATCTCTACACACACCAGGTGCATTCCATCCTTCTGAAGCACACGGAAGAAAGAGGCCACTGACTGAAGTAGGCTCCCAATGAGAGAGAGAGAGCGGCTTATCTTTCTGTTAAAGTTATAGAAACCTGAGGACAGGGTTTCATTAATCATCAATTTACATGCTCATTCTCTGGGTCAGTCACTGCACCAAAAATAAGACTCCTAAAGTAAGCCACTTGTGGCCAGCGGTGCCCTCTGTGGCCAGGGATGCTGGGCATTCACCCACCATATTCAAGCTGGAGAAGAGAGGTGAATCTCAGAGGCAGGGACATTTGCATAACTGTGCTCCCTGGGTGCATCATTCATGACAGGTCTCTACCACTATTTCGGGTATGGCTCTCATAAACACCTGATTAGTCTCCTAAAACAGAATAGATAGTATTTTTCTCATATTAAAATAAGAAAGCTGAGATTCAGAGAGATTTAAATAAGTTCTCTTTCATGGGTAATAACTAGTGGAGCAAAAATTTATTTACAGGCTTCATGATTCTAAGATTATAATTATCCTGATATACAGAACCTCTGAGAGATCAATCACCTATGCCAGGAGGAAGAAAAGCCCTTTTCTCATAAATGTATGAGACAAATCACAGGGCTAGCATAAGAATATGTTCATCTGCAATTCCAACTCTGGATCACAGCCCAGCAGATACAAAAATATTCAACTTGATTCTTCATCTATCCCCTTCCTGCTCGTTGCTGAGTTCTGATCTACAATGTTTTCATTAAATAAATATCTTAGGAGGCCCCAGTTTTAAAGGAATTACACCCTTAAACTGCATTTTCTTTAAAAAGAAGTAAAATGATCATTTAATTCATTGAGTTTGACCTACAGAAAGGATAAGTGGACTTACACAAAACCGCTGACATAACCTAATTTTCTCCGATGAGGTACAAGGTAGGATATGAGAAAGAATTACTCTGGCATTTAGAAATAAGGAGAATGCACGGGCTCATCATTAACCAGACTGAGGTGATGGGCGCGTGTGCCTGCGCACCATTGTTGCATTAAAAGAAGGAAGCAAAGGAATGCTAGCTTAATTAAGACAGAAACCATTCCGAAAGACAATAAGCAATGCTTCTCATTTTGTTTGTGTTCTAGCTCTTTTTAAAATGATCAATTCTCTTTCCTCACAAAGAAATGCTAAGCACCTTCTTATTTCCAAAACACCTGTTCTCAGCCTTTTCCCTGAATCAGCGTTCTGGTGACTCACGGGGCAACACGCATGGCCCACAGGGCTTCTGCTGTACTTTAGTGGTCAGCTGGGTCTTACTCCCAGGACTGCATGTCTCCTGGTTGGAATGTTAACGCCTTCTCCTACTGACACCTGAGAAGACGGGGCCTGTCTTGTTAGACTCAGTGGATGACTTTAATGTTTTGTCCTGCAAATTGTTTTGTACAGTATCATATTGTTTTAATGTATATAATATGACTGTGCCTAAAACTAAAATTATTAGTAATTGCTCATTAGAATTCAAGTGTTTTGCCTATGCTATTATTACAATACTAACATAAAGAAACTTAGAAGTATTTGTTTACTGAAGTGTGATGGACATACAAAGAACTGTACATGTTTAAAGTGTATGAGTCCATGAATTTTTACCTAGATACCCCCCCCCCTTAAACCATCAGCACATCCAAAATAATGAACATAACCATTGTCCCAGAGTGTTCCTTCCTGCCCATTGGAAATGCCTCTGGCTCCTTCACACCATTTATTGAAAATTCATCATTTTTCTACTGAGTTACTGTTGTACCTTTGTGGACAGTTTTATATATATGTTACATGTACTTTAGTACTTTATTTTCCTTCCATTGATTTCTTCCTTTATTTTATGCTAATTCTTTGATTTCTTGATAACTGTAACATTATATTAAATTTTGAAATCATATGATTTTGAAAAAGTCTTTTAACTGGATCATTTATTAATTTTATAATGTTAAGCCAGCATTATAATCCTGAAAGAAATCTGACTGTCATGGTGTATTTTTAAAAAATACATTGTTGTTGGATTCATTTTCTAAAATTTTGTTAAACTGTTTTGAATATATGCAGATAAGGCATGTCATTGTCTAGGTTTTGCTTTACTTTGTGTAGATTTTATAGTGCATTTTCTAGTTGATATAAGAAAAGTCAGTGTCATAGAAAGTGTTGGGAAGTATTGTCTGTAATTTTCATTTTCTTAAAAGTTTGCTAGCATTCATCAGTGAAAGTATGTGGGCTTGGAGGGGTTTTTTTCTTTTTATTTTAACACAGGGAATATAAAGAAATAAAGATATTCTATTTTATTGCCAATGCATTTGTTACACCTAGATAAATACTGATTTAAAAAGCTACTTTTTAAAATCATGCACCGACACACTGGACATTTGCTACTCTTTTATATTCCAGTCAAAGAATCCAATCATGACCCGAAGTTACAGTTAAATTACACAGGTAATATGTGGACACTTAGGATCCCAGACCCAAGGATATCAGGACATAAGATGAGCTATGAGCCAATGGCCTTCGAGCCCTTGACTTGACATCTCTGTGCCATGGCTTCCGGCTGACACCGAAGGACACACTGGCCATGCCATCTTCTGTGCACCTTATTCAGTGTCCGGAGCCCACTTCCAGGTGGTGTGCATGGGGACCAGCCACAGCTGAACGCTGCTTCGTGCCTGGGTGCGTCCCCAGCTGGAAACTGGGTGTTCGGCCTCACGGGACTGTTTGAGGATGACATTCAGTGAGTGGGAAAGCCACCACAGCCATGGTAGTAGGGAATCAGTGGACCTGCCCCTTCCACTGGCCTAGGATAAGTGCCTTCTGTTTGGCAGGGAGCTTGGCTTTTTTTACTTTGCTAAGCTAATGTTCATTTCTCCCATTTACATTCTAGTCACAGCAGTTAGATACTGTCAAGTATAACATAATCTTCAAAAAAAAAAAAAAAACACCAGGAATAAGGTGGGAAAAGATTGGTTGCTGCCATCTCACAAAGCAGAAAATAAGTGCCGGATCTAGTTCGCGAACAAAAGCAAACATCCCAGGCCTGGAGTGTTTCAGGCTGTGATTCGTGTGCACCTGGGGGTCACAACTCAGAAGCATGTAGGCACGGCTGTTCTTTGTTCAGTGCCTTCTGGTTTTGTTCAAATACAAGCACAGAACTATTGTGAAACTTTATTTTTATCCCAAGACCACAAATTAGAAGAAACACTGTTTCATCGATGTGTATAGACTATAATGTCTTTACTCTTCAATTCTCAATCTTTAAAAATAGTTATCGTTTCATCATGTGTTCTGATCATGTTGATGAACATGGAGTTATATCTGATAGCTAGTTTCAAAATGTACATGAAACTAAAAATAAACTCAAACCTCCACCTATTTATATTTTTCCATTTGCTCTTACGTCCTTTTCAACGCAAGTAAACATTTCACCTGAGGACAACACTCAGCAACTCCATGATGAAACTGTCTGACTAGGAGGCATTTTGAAGTATTGTGTTTCTTCTTCGTTTTTACTGTGCTTCAGTGCGTGTGTGGGGGGGGTTAACGTTTTTAATTACTCATTGTTTTCATAGGCCATTTCATAGTACATTTTTAATAAAATGTTTTAAATATGTTTTATTTTCTTCAAAAAAGCTTTTTAAAATGTATTGCTCGCTATTACCAGAAACAATAGCTACATGAGTTTGTATTGATCTTGCTGCTTATTGAGAAATTGCTCTCCAGAAAACACAAGACTGTTTGTGCTGACAACAACATAAGATGGTCAGCATTGAATTACAACTACTTTGTTTAGTTTTTGCTAACATAATAGATTCCAGTTGCAACATAACTACTATTTAGCATTTTTGAAGACAAAGTTTTCATTATTTGAATGATTTTTTTCTTTTAGTTATAAAAAATATTATGTTATAAATGACACCCGGCCCTGACTGGTGTGGCTCAGTGGATTGGGCACCATCCCACAAACTGAAAGGTCACTGGCTCAATTCTCAGTTAGGGCATATGGCTGGGTTGCAGGCCAGGTCCCTGGTGGGAGGCATGCTGGAAGCAACCTATAGATGTTTCTCTTGCACATCAGTGTTTTTCTCCCTCTCTTTCTCCCTCCTTTGCCCTCTTTTAAAAAATGAATAAATAATAAACCTTTAAATGACACCTTAGAGATAGATAAATACAAAAGCACACTTGTAATCTTATACCAAGTAGATAGATAAATAATAACATACACAAGAAGGGTCACAAAAAAACCAGAATTATATTCAGGAGGGTGGGGCCCTGTAATACAGGCGTTCCCCTACTAGGTGAGTGTTCTAGGAACCTACCTGTATCAGCGCACCAGCTGGCATTGTTGTGAGAGGCTGTGTTTGGCTTCAGTAATTTTTCTGGAGGTTCTTTTGATGAGCTTGCCTACTTCATGATGGGTACTTTATGAATGCACCTGCCCACACGGCACTGAGTGTTCCACAGTTTTTGACCAAAAAGTGCATGACCCCAATGCCCTACCCTCTCTAGTCACCTAATCTTGCCCTGACTGACTCTTTTCTGTTTTCCCAGATGAAAAAAAGTCGTCAAAGGACACATTTTGCTGACATGGAAGAGTTAAAATAAAAAACAGCAGAAACACAAAAAGGCATCAAAATTAATGAGTTCAAAAACTGTTTCGGAGCAGTGGAGAAAAAACATCTCGATACGTCTATTACATCAGGTGAAGAGTACTTTGATCCACCCATTTACTGGTGGGCACTTGGGCTGTTCCCAGCACTTGGCTACTGTAAGTGGACAAAGACAATGGGGCAGGGGTGAGGATTGAATGTGGGAGGTGGAAGTGCTTACGGTGGGGGTAAAAAAGGGACAACTGTAACTGAACAAAAATTTTGAAAAGAGTACTTTGAAGATGACTGAAGTTGAAACATGGAAGAATAAGTACACAATTTTTAATAAATAAATTCTGCTTTGGGGGGGTACCCTCTTATGTAGAAACACAATGTATATATTCATGTATAGGTATATATATATATTGTGTTTCTATATAAGTAAAGTTGCATGTATGTACATGTTGTTATTGCATGGCATGTGTATATATACATTCATATATATATATGTATCTTGTGTTTCTATATAGGTAAAGTTGCACATATTATTACACATGGTATTTACTGTTTCTAACATGACAACACATGATGAGTATTGATTGCTGCCAGAAGGCATCTTCACTGAATGCTGTTTTGACTATATGGCATTCCATTTTATGGAGTATGTTCATTTCCTTAGCCATCCCCATCAGTTAATATTATGTTATACAAATTTTGAGCACTATAAATTATGTTTCAGTAAAAGTTAACAGCTGTACATATTTATTTATATCTTTGTTTAATCCTTTAGCATAAATTCTTAAGTGTGAAGTTACTAAATTGTGGTAAATTTTTAAAGAAATAGACAATAAGGGGCCCTGGTTTGTTTTAGGGCCTGTCATCAGAGGGGCACCCCCACATCAGTGACACATGCCCTGCGAAAGCCTCCTAGTGACGTGTTATTTGACAGCTAGAGGGAAGAAAATAGATGAAGGAATCTGACTCCTGACTCCTAGATTAGTGTGAAACAGAAGAAAACCCATCTATTTAGCTTGGCATCTGTAAGCTCAGGGTGCCATAACCAATCCCACACACTGAGGGAATATACATCATGGAAACTCATTTTCTCACAGTTCTGAGGGTTGGAACTCCAAGACGTACCTTTAGATGCAAAGAGATGAGCGCTGTTCTTGAAGTGCAGACACTTCCCCTTCTCTCTGTGTTTTCACATGGCCGAAAGAGAGAGAGAGTGTGTGTGTGCCTGCGTGCGTGTGTGTGTGTGTGTGTAAGAGAGCAAGAGAGAAAGAAAGAGAGAGAGAGGAAGTTCTTTTTCTTTGCACTCCTATCACTTGTATTGACTTGGCTTTTGTCCTTCCAGCCAGACCATTCACCTGGCTAAGCCCAGAGTCAGTATGGGAGGAAACTCTGAGTTTCCAAAGTCTAGGATTCTGGGTGAAGGGAGTGGTGGAAACTGTGGCCATTTCTATACACCATCTGCCAAACTGTGAATTGATTCTGCCCTACATGTGCACACATCAATAATTTTTCATCACGACATCACACATTTGACACTCAGCATGCGTGTCAAATTAATAGTAGCCTATTTACTAGACACTAGGCACTGTTCCAGTTCTTTAACGTGTATCATGATTTCTGAGCAATCCTCATAATAGCCCACTTCCATAGCGTCTTTTATTATCTTTATGACTAATTGTGGACACAGAGTGATCATATAATATGACAATGTTTACTCCACTAGTGAATGTGGAGCCAGGATTCAAGCCAAGCCAGCTGACCTCACATCACAGGATGCCCTACTATCCTTATGCCCTGAAGAGGAAAGGAAAGAAATGTAATAGAAAGATGAAAGGAAGGATGGAAGGAAGGGAGGGAGGAAGGGAAGGGAAGAGAAGGGAGGGAAAAGGGGAAAATCGCAAGCTTTTTAGAAATCTAGGGGATTAGATATAAAGTATATACAAAGAATGATCTCATAATCAGGCTTGCAACCCAATCCAAGGACATTAATTTATCAACAATGATACAATGGCTAAGCATGATTCTAAACATAAACTCTTCAGAATGCAGAGAGGATAAAACTCCTAATGCCACCCACGTGGCTCCCCAGACAGTTCAACCAGGTTAACATCTATGAATTGGTCACCAAGAACAGGTGAAGAACATTTTGCTGAGGCCACACACTTCTATTTTAGAGAAATCAAATAAATAAATTATAGGTCTCCTTTTCTGGGATGGAGGATGGGCATTTAACACACACACACAGACACATGTGCACAGACACATAGAAACTTACATGTTTAGCGGCCAAATCAGATAATTCAGCAAGGGGGCTGACTCCCGTCAATGCCTAATAAGAACAATTGAATCGCTATTTCAGCCAGTCAGTCTGTATTTCCCCGGGTGATCACCCCATTGTCTGACAAGGCATTTGGGGCGAAGGCCAATGACCAGCCCCCAACTTGTTCTTTTCATTGAATTTATGGAGGCAACATTGGTTAATAACAGTATTATATAGTTTCAGGTGTGCAATTCTGTAATATACCAACTTTATATTGTATTGTGTGTTCACCACCCTACCTAGCTTATTTTAAATCAGTGAATTTAAGGAAAGATCTGTAGCTCACTTTTCCACTAAGGTGGCAGGCAATTCCTTTGGTTAAGTTGTCCCCTTTGAATGTGCCTTATATTCTTAAGATAAAGCAGCACTGGGTACAATCAATGTGTTTTTATTATAAACCAGCAAGAACTGTGAGAGTGGGTCCCATGGCACAGGTCAAATCCCATCTATTTTTATCACCATTCTGTCCATCCTCACAAGCTTTTCAGAAGCTCTGAGGACACAGCAGCCCCACGTTCAGCTGTTGCTTTGCTACTGACATCTGCAAAGAAGGATCAGACAAAGACTTTCTCACTGTGACACCAGGGAAAGGCAGGGGCAGACTTGATTCAGTTTTTCTCTGTCTAATCTCTCAGTTCTGTGTCAAGCTGCCTTTGCCTCACCTTTTTCATTCCCAAGCTCAAGGCCACCTTTAGTTGCTCAGCTCTCAAAAAGGTTCACAGATTTTGGGATTTGTTTTCTCTATCCATTCTTTTGGTTTGTTCACTGTGGATTTGGGGCATCGCAGCAGACACCAGCGGACTGTCTTGGTAGGAACCAGAGCTCAGTGATGAGTTTGGCTCACAGACGTGTGCAGTTTGACAAGCAAAGGCTTTTAAAAAATTGAACTTAAATTTTGTAAGTGGAGATACACTCTTCACCTAGCTATTCACTGTTGTGTGTTGCTCATTTTTGCTCACTTATCTATGGTACCTCCTTGCTTTCATAGGGCTGGGAGTCTGCTCTGTGGTAGAATGTAGGGTCCATTAATGAATGGAGAGATGAAACTGAAAAAAAAAAAAGCTGGCTGAATAAAATGACAGAAACTGAATGATAGACTAAGGGGATGTAATGTCTTGTTTGCTCCCTGTTAGAAATGGGGAGGACTGAGGAGGGGGTCTAAGGGGAAGTGGATCTGTAGGTCAGATGGGGCGCGCTGGGGTCAGGGCCAAGAGTGGCTTTGCAGGAGAAATGGGCCAGCCTCCAGGGTAGTTGGGTGACATCGGCTATGCCAGAGGACAGCTGATGGGTAAGCCAGAAATCCAAAGCCTGTAAGCGAAAAAAACTCGATGTAGCAGAAGACTCAGCAGGACTCAGCAGGGACACACAGCTGAGGAATGCAGTGAAAGCTCCTCGAAAAGCCTCAGACTGGCTTCGGCTGGTGTGACAGAGGTGTCACCACATGATTGTAGAGACAGTACATGAAGATTGAGTTCACTGGCCACAGCAATAGTCCAGGCAACCAATGAAATTACTTGAACCTAAAGCAGAAAACAAAATACAAGTACAGGGAGGGATTCCAGGTCGTGTGTGAAAGGCGTGAGGTCGTCAGATGTAGACACAGAGTCACGTCTCCCTGACTGGGACCTGGGAGAAAGGGAGGTCCGTGACTAAATGCATGAATATAGAAGGGGACTGGGGGACTGGGGGACTGGGGGTCATGGAAATGTGCTTCCCTGATGCAGGTGCTTGAACTTGAACATCAGCTCAGTGCTGCCCTCCCAATCCACCAGGAAGGACACAGGTCCCCAGGCTGCCTCCAGCCAAGGGTGGAGTGTGAGATGGAGGCAGGGAGTGTGCGGGCCCCACTGTGGGGAGTGGGACTCTGCTAATGCAGACCTTGCTTAGAGAATGCTCATCAGCCTGGCAGAACCGACCCGTTCTCAGAACCGAGCAGCAGGCTGACCCTCAAGCTTTATTTAAATGCCCTCATCCTGCCCCAGTGAACAAGACAATGCGTCTGCTCCCCTTTATCCCTCACAAGGACTTCACCCAGTAACCCCCTTATGTGTTTACACCTGTATAACACAGTGGGTGAGGGAAAGGGACATGCTAGTTCAGATGCGAGGTCACACCAGCCTCTGCACTGCAAGACCAACAGGCTATTGGAACCTGCATGGGGGGGGGGCACAGGGTGGTTCGCAGAACAATTTATATCTATCATGTAGAATGATATCTCCCCTATTTACAATCCTATGGAGTAGACACGCATCTGCTTCTAAAAAAATAAACTTGAAAATGCTACACAGTTAGTGTTATTGATTTTTCTACATTAAACTAATTATCTCTACTGAGACCTGAAATCATATAAAAAACCCTACAGGTTTTTAGAGTGAAGTTATTAATTCAGAATAAAGATATATAAGACTGCATATTTCTTTCATTGTTTCAGATAGAGAATTGATTCTCAGTTACAGAATATTTTCTGTGTATTTATGCTTCAAAGAATGGCTAAAAGAATGGTTTTTGTTACTTTTGAGAATTTCTCCTGTCTCCCTGCTGCATCAGATTTAGTAAGAAAATTGCAGACATATTTAGTTTTGTTTTAATACTGAAGCTGAGTGATTATGACAGGTCTCACATTAGTGAGAGACTCCTCATCTGTCAGGTGCTGCGTTGCGTGTTTAACTTACATTGTGTTTTTTGTTTGTTTGTTTTCTCACACGGGGTGCGTGATACTGTTTCCCTTCTATGCTGGTGATGCAGGATGTCAGTGAATCTTCGCTGTCTCGGCTTACACTAAGATTGCACTTCCTGTCCCTTCTATGCTGTTGGGAATGTGACTAATCCTAGCCAAGAAATATGAGGGGACCTGGATGTCTCGGTGCCAGCCCCAGCCGTCTAATTGCCCGTGGAGGAGCCTTCCGTCTCTCCTGCCTTAGTAACAAGCCTCTTCCCAAGCACTGGCTGTCACTGCAGCCTGGGCTCCCTGGTGCGAGCAAACGTGAAATGGAGGGAACTCAAACCGACTTGTTAAGAGTGAAGGATAAGCCTGTGTGAACGTAAATCAAGGAGACTGAGCTATTTCTGCTGCTGTGGCCACGTCCGAGCCTTGCTACTTCAGACTCATGCAGGATCCAGCTCCGCACGGGAGCGCTGCTGCAGCCCAAACCCTGGGCGCAAGACACAGGCTCTGTCTCAGAGACGTCCCAGGGGTGACGGCGACCAGGAGACGACCGCTGGAGGCTGGAGTGCAGGGGTTCGTGCTTTTGGTAACATTCCTCTCCAGCGATGTGGAGAGTGTGTATAATGGTCTACTACCTTCAGACTTCTAACTAGAAAAACGCACAAGGGAAATGGTGCTAAAGCAACAGCTCAGCTGAAAGAATTAGAAAGGCTCTTCACAACACAGGGGTGGGCATAGTTTTAATGGACAGAGGACAGAAGGAGGCAACTGTAGAGTGGAACTTGATAAATTGGGGATTACTTAGGTTAAAACTTCTAACATAAAGACATAATATCTAGAAAATAAAAAGTGATCTTCAGTATAATAGAAGACTTCTTTGATGCACATGCATATTTTTTTCTGAGAATACAGAATAAGATCTTCTACAAATTAGTAGAAATGACAGGTGGAATCACCAGAAGATAAGCAAAAACTTAAACATGTCCTCCACTAAGCAGGATAATCCAAAGAACAAATACACATATGAGAAATTTGTTCATTCTCATTATCCATTAACATGAATGTATTGACTCTGATATAACATAGTTTGAACCCAAATTTAGACATTATGTTTCCTTTTTGAGTAGTTTAACTCTTTGTAGGGGTGATAGTTCATGACTTTCACTGTTTAGTGATAATTCAAAGTTAAAAGAAAAAAATCACTTTATGTTTAACATGTTTGATAAAAATATAATGAAAATCTGTTATAGGTATAATTGACACCTATAATTACTCTAATTTAGGTAAAGACATTTTCTTTAATACAGATCTATTGTACACTTTATAAATTTAAGGAATGTTATAGAATCTCAGAGATTTATTTTAACATACATCTTGACATATTTTGCTTTTCATTATTCTAGAAATTATTATTTTATCTTCACTCATGAAGTAATCCTAGCCATACTAAAAAGACTAAACTAAAAATAAAATTGAATGACCTACAGTGATGCAATGATACTAGAAATCATTACTATTTTATCATCTTTCTCTTTTTAATTGGATTGTTCAAAATATTTCATCCTGAACACATGATTACCATAGTTTTTTTTGTTAATAGCATTCAATGAACACATTTGAGAATTCAATTATTTTTTTTCATTTCCCCAAAATGGCAAAGAGGTAGTCTCAAATAGTCTCAATTGTCCTATTATTATACAAATCTAAATGTAAACATGAATACATTTGTGCTTCCAACCCAGACTACTTCTCACCTGATCCCCACACTCATGGTGTTTCCATTCCTTACTGAATCCATCACTTGGATATTATGTAGACTTCTCAAGTATTAGCATAGTCACAAGGGAGCAATGAGCACTCCTCTGTGTAAGCCCGTGATCCTGCTGGTCTTCTCCACCAGTTCATAGTAGCTCTTTCTCTGTAGTTGCCTTAGCCAGGACAGCAATCCCGCTAATCCCTCCATTTCCCAGCCCTTCACATTCAATCCATCAGCTGGGCCGGAGAGTTCACTTTGTCCCCAATGCCTCTTCCATGCGTGCACTGCACCCACTGCATCCACACTGCAGGCACCTTGGGCTGAGCACTGGTCACCTCTCACCAGGAGACAGAGAGTCCCCTAACCATGTCCAGGGTGCTGCTTCCTGCTCTCCAATCCGGTCCTCCTGCTGCAGCAACAGTTTGTGAAAGAAACTGTAGATGATAATCTCTTGATGTTGATGTTTACAGAAAGTCATTCAATGGCTACACATTGTTCTTAAAACAAAGTCAACTTTCATACCCTGTAATCCTCTCCACTTTTAGAACTTAAAGGGATCCATTTTCCCTGCCTTACTATACTCCAAACACACTTGCTTTTTTTGTGTCCTTTCTGACGCATTATGTTGCATTTGAATCCGCTTGTCAAAGGCTGGCACCATCTTCCTTTCTCGCTTCAGTATCCACATCCTCAGGGAGGAGTTTACTGGCAATTTAACCGGAAATGAACCCTCCTAAATGACTCTACATTATCTGTATCCCTAGGCCCTATTTTTCCTTCACACGGATTACTGTAAGGGTGGTTTGTGTTTGCTCATTGTCTTGCTCATTCTCTTCTCCGGTGTCGCACAAGCTCCAGGAGGACACGGATTGACCCCCGCTGCACATTCCCACAGCCTGGGCAGGGCCAGGCTCCCAGCGATCCCCCCAGGAAAACTCGTTTAATACATTCCGAAGTGCTCCACTTGCAACTGTCTTGTTTTAATGTGATGTGTATTTGCAATTGTAAACTAAACAGTGTGGCAAACAATTATACCTTACTTGAGGAAAATGAATTATACTATCCAGGCTTGAAGATTACAAAGTCAATTTCTGTTTCCTTAGTACATCCCCCCAAAATGACTGCATCTTTTAGGAGCTGAGGAGTAGGGAAAAATAAGGAGAGGCTGGGAAAAGGGTGCCCGTCTGCGTTAAGTTACAAGGTGAGCAGGGTGTAAGGATCTAACATATAACACAGTGACTGCGGTTGGTAATACTGTACTGCCTGATGCAAACTTGCCAACGCAGCAGAACTCCAAGTTCTCAAAAGGTAAACCTGTGAGGAGCACAATTTGTTTATTAACTCAAAGCAAGGACTCTCTATAAAATGCATAGACATAACAAATTATCCTGCTGTACATTTTAAACTATCTTAATATATATTTATCTATTATACCCCAGTAAAGCTGAAAAAACACAACCAAAAACAAATTAGCCCACTCAGGGGCACATGCCTTTTGATGAGAGACCTTGAGCCCACACTGGGCTCGCTGTTTCCTTGGCCTCTTTTTAGCACATGGCAATTTCTCATGAAGCCTGGAAGAAATGTTCCAATAAGTCCCATCCTACCAAACTATAATTAAAAGGTTTGAAATTGTGCTTTCGAAGCTGAATGTTTTAAAGGCACCGCAGGGAATTTTAATGTGCAGCCAGAGTTGAAAATCATTATTGTAATAAAAGAACGTAATCAGTGTCTTGGGCGTCATCACGAGAGAGGAAGCATTGAACCTGCTTTTATCTCTCGTAGTAAGAGGGAAGGTATTTAAGTGATACGTGAACACTTAGAACTTTCCCAGGTTCACCTCTCCTAGAAAGTGGTGGGAGGATAGGGCCTTCAGTGTCGACTGTGGACCTCATGGCCATGCTGCTGCCCCAGGTCAGTATGCTGAAACCCTCACCCCAGTACATTGTTATCATTTGAGGATTTCAGGAGCCATTAGATCATCAGATGGAATGAATGCATTTTGCATATAAAGACATGAATTTGGAGGGAGGCAGGTGAGGAATGCAATGGCCCCTATGTTTGTGTCTCCACAAAATTCACATGTGGAAAGTCTAACCCCCGTGGAATAATACCAGGTGGCGTGGCCTCTGGGAGCTCAGCAGGTCCAGCAGGGAGGCCCTGTGGTGGGACAGATGCTGTTACAAAATGAGACAGTTGGGAGACCGTGAGTTCCTCTCTCTGCTCTGGGTCACCGGAGGTTACAAAAGGATTACCATAGACAAAGCAGGAAGATAACCCTTACCAGACCCGGGGCCTGCTGACTGCTTCACCTTGGACTTCAGGACCCCAGAACTCTGAGAAACAAATATTTATTATTTAAGCCTCCCTGGTCTATGGAGTTCTGCTACAGCCGCCCAAACTGACCAAGACGCCTCAGCCCATTTATCTTGAAACCCACCTAGGTTCTTTCCCCTCTTTTCATTCAAATATTTAATTTTTAAAAACCTCTTCCTTAAGTAAAATAACAGTTTCACTCCCACTTGTTTCTACTTTGGGTGATTTTTATTACTTTTTGATAGCTGATAACTATGATGGCACTCTATTAAAAATCAGTTGTTTGAATTTCAGCAGCTCCTAATACTTTGTAAAAGGTAAGAGTTCTCATTTTTAAAAACTGAACTAAAGCAGGAATATGTGATTACTGAAGAGAATTTGTAAACAAAATAAACTGGATTAAAATGAGAACAAGCAGAGCCGCCCCCCGCCCCCGCCCCGGAGGAGCCCTGGAGCCTGGTGTGAGAGCCCAGCCTTTCTCCCTGGAACGATGGCACCCCCACAGTTACAACTTTTTGGCTTAGACATCTAACTGAGCTATCACATTTTGCCTGAAAATTAATTTTCCAATGTATTTTTTTGCGTTTTTCTATGAATTCTTTTACCCAGAATGAAGAGTGATTATTCAATATGAACTGGAAAGTGAAACATTAGCCCTTCCATGTAATTGGGGTAGTTAGTGGTTGAGTGGAGTGAGGCTCACAGGAAGAGTGGACGTCTTCGTGTTCGTAAAAGTGACGAGTGTTGAGATCTGCAGAGAGTGGCCCAATATTTTTTTAGTTTACATCCCTTTTCTCTCTTGCATTTTTACATTTTGCTTTTAACTTTCTTTCATCTTATATAGAGCTGGATTCTCTTCCTTTTCTTCTCCTTTCCCTGGGCCTGCCTCTCCACCTCTGTTTCCTGCCCCCCTTCTCCTCCCCCACCCTGTCCACTTCCATCTTAAGTACATGAAAATGACATGTTTCCTATATTTTCAGTATATGTATTTTCTTCACATGTGAGAAACTATCCCCAATGTAACATTCTCAGACCCTCTGTTGTCATATATCTAAAGTCTATATCTGAACTCTAGCATTTAGGTCAGGACCAGCATCTGCTTGATTTATAAATATTAAGTTTCTTCCTGTGTATATGTATACCATTTAATGTTTTCTTAGTTTTTTAACTAAAATTCTCTATTTTTTCCAAAATTATGGACAGCATTCCAAAATGTATGTATGTTGGGATTTCTTGTAAAGAACAACTCTATTTGTTTCCATGACCATGCTAGAGTCCGTAATTTTCTACAGCCCATTCAATTTCCCAGAACTACAACTTGTCCATGTGGTTCTGAATCAGACACAGCATTTCCCTCTCACATGAACATACCGTGTGCCAGGCACTGGGCAGATAGAAATGAACCAAATGGACAACGTGTCTGCCCATGTTGAGTAATCTGGTGGGATAACAGACAACAGAAGAACCATCCATACATCCAGAGTCTAATAAGCACTAGTGAATAGGAGTGAGAGGGAGGATAACACGAAATACTACAGGACACATTTTAATTAGGAGTCAAGGAAGGCTTCCAGAGAAAGTGAATTTTACAGACTGAAGGAAAGGAAGGAAGTAGCCATGAAGATTTTCAGACCATAGAAGGCACATGGATCAGTAAATGCAAAGGTCCTGAAGTGGACATTTGCATAATGGGTTTAGGTAATAGCAAAAAAAAAGTGTCACTGGATTGGGGAGGAGTATGAGGAGACAAGCTCAGAAAACAGAGAAGGGGCGGATCATGCTGTGCCTGGACAGTCCAGAATGGTTTCTGGTGTGTTTCTGTGTGAGATGGTCCACTTCTGAAATGATCTAAGCCATCCAGAGTCACAAAAGATGACGTTTGTAAAAGACCCCTATGGCCACTATGTGGAAAGTAAATCTGATGGGTACAAGGACAGACAAAGATGTCACTTAAAAACCTACTACAAGAATATGTGAGAGATGATAACATCTGTGTCCAGACGAGTGGTTACAGACGAGGTGAGATGTGGCACCATGCCCGTTGCCTTTGAAAGCAGGTGAGTTAGAGTTTCTTGATGAACCTGATGGCTACACCATCTAAGTAATGACGATGTCTTATTTGTTCATCAGCAGACTTGTCCAATTGCTTCTGATAAGAAAGAATTCAATATTGCCCCCTTGGGCAACTGTGATTGATTAAAAAACTTATCCTGAGGTCAAATCTATTTACTTTTCTTTTCTAGTGTGTTCTAGATGAGACATCAAAGACACAGACAAAAAGTAGAACATTTTTTCCCACCTGTTCCCAAATGCTTGTCCTCATTAATCTTCTACTTCTACCCACTCTCCTATTCTTGCCATTCTGTTGAATATGTCTCCTATGGCATAATTTAAAGCAATTTCCATGTTTGTTACTAATCCTAATTCTACTCCCAAACCCCTTTATCCCTTTAATGAGCACAGCCCTGATGTATTGCAAGAATAGTGGGGTTGTTTGACTTGGCCAGAGTAGAAGGCAATTATCATCCACTTCATTTTACTTCACTGGTAAAGCAGTGGGATATGGTACTTGCTTTTCAATAACCACACCTTGCTGTTGACCAATGCCTAGCTCCCCATTAACACAGAGAGCATGATGTTCTGTGTGGGGCAGTGAAATCTATACCAAGAGTGCAGTATTTTATATTGTGTATCAAAGTCAGGGCATGTGATATTTGCCTTTAGCGACCTGACAACATATTTGAAACATTTTTTATCTCTACCTTACTTCTATTGATTTGCAGTCCTTCACGATCATTGCTCTCTAATAAATTCCATCATTTATCTTCTTTTGAGTCTTTCACTTGTTAAATCGTGATCTTTTTTCCCGTACAAATGCCTGTATAAAAATAATAATGCAGTTCAGTGGCATGCCCCAGGGCTGCTTCTCTCCTAATCAGTGTATATTTAGCTCCCAGCAAACAGACCTCAGCCGGAGCCTACCTCAGTGTTTAGCTGTGAGTGGTGGCTTAGCAGGGAACCAAATTAAGTCACTAAATCTTGACAGAGCTGCGAAAGGCACTTTGCTTATCGTGTTGTTCCCTTCAAGTGCAAACATTAAACAGAGACAGAAAGTGAGAAGAGCACTACTCACTGAACCATAATTTGAAATCTAGCAGATATATAAAGCTGGAAATAGATTAGAGATGCGCAAAGGAATTACAATTTCAATTATGAAGAGCCATAAAAAGTGTGAAAGTGAACCTCTCTGATAATAAATGGCAAATTATTAGAAAGTAAGCCTGTATTATGTAATTTGGGAATAAAAAAGATAAAACTATCAGATATGTGTATATGTATGTTTACAGTATAAGGTTTTTCAAGCCTGTTTTCCCATACCTGAAGGCTAGTAATTAATGTGTGAACTAAGACACATGAACAGGTTGGAAGGAGACCATGAACCTGAGCTTGTGGGAATAATTTTTATGTAGTTGTTGATTTTCCTATTGCTGAACTATATATATTTTATGAACTGGAAAATGGCCAAGTCACATTGTTGCACCATTAAAATTTTTAAAAGAACCTCATTTTACTCTCAAATTTACATCTGAACCAGTTTAAAACCATAGAAATCATACAAGCTTGCTTTCAGAACACAATAAAATTAAATTAGAAATCAATAACAGAGGGAGAGCTGGAAAACCTCAAAATACCTGGAGATTAATGAAAACACTTCTAGATAACATATGGTTCAAAGAACAAGTCACGAAGGGAAATAAAAATACCTTAAACTCAATGAAAGAGAAAATACAGCTTATCTAAATAGGTGGAACACAATGAAAACCACACTTTGAAAAGGAGATTTATAGCATTAAACGCAGGTATTAGAAGAGCATACGTGTACCTGGAAATTACTCGCTAACGCCCGGAGAGTTTGATATTTTGTGTGGCTCACCCTGATCAGTTCTTAGAGACGCCCCTAGAGCCATTTTAACTGTCAAGGTCTCCATCAGCCAATCAAGAAGGTGTTTAACAATATGCATGATGTGTTGTAATTCCTAAATGATTTTCCAGTAACAGCAGTCTGGCATTCACCCAGTGACAGTGACAATGCCACAGCAGCTGGGCGGGCTCCAGCATCAAGCACTCCATGCAGTCCTTCGTGGTCCTCGAGGTGCTGTAAGGGATAGCCCCTTGTATTCTGCCTCGGCGTGGCAGAGTCACTCTCTTTACCCAGCAATGGTCCCTACACTAACAGCAAGCAATCTGCCTTTCATGTCATGGACACCATACACAGCTGCTCTTCTCCTCTCTGATATTTGGTGATTTTCCACATTAACCAGATAGATGCATTCCACACATTTTAATCTAAAAAATGTAGGAAACATGTACAACAGGTTGCAAATCCCACCACCCCATTTGACTGGCAGCAGGCATAGAGCAGGTGGGAGGGACAAGGAAGCTCATAGCCTAAAAAGGACGCCTTGGGACCAGAACCTAAAAAAGGAGCACTTGTTCCTTTAAGGTAAAAGAAAGAAGCCTAAATCTAGGACTAGAGGAGCTGATGGGTAAGCAAACGAATGATTAGAGTGATTACTTGCAGGTTTTGTGTCCTCGGTTTATCGGCTGGAGAGGAAGCAGTGGTACCTAAACACAGCAGGCATGACTGGTATTATGATGGCCACTGCATAAAGGAGAAACTGAGGCACTGAGTGGTTATGGTTCTGGAGATAGTAAATCACGTTCCAAATACAAAAGTAGGGTTGTTTGACTCCTTTTCTTTTACTGCACCATGTTTTGGGACAGATGCCTATGCCGTTTCTACTTCTCTAAGACTCAGGTACTATTGCCCCCCCCCCAACTCTCTCAGCTCTCCTGTAGTGAGGTAACTTGGGCAGCGAGAGGTTCCTCCTGTTTCCTCACAGTCCACCCAGCAGGACTTCTCAGGCCTTCAACAGGCTTAGAACTTCTACACTGACTGGAGTTTGAAGCACCAAAACGAAAACAGGACTGCGCTAGTCGGGAAGGAAAACTTGCATGAAGACAACCTATTTTCTGCAAGCACTTTGGAGCAATGGCTTTGTTCCAGAAGTGACCGTTCTCAGTCTCTTTATACTGTACTGGAGTCCTGTGATTTCTATGCCTCTTTCAGACATTCCCTCTTCAAAATCTCATTTCCCATTTCTACCAGCAAAGATTAATTTGAATTTTAATAACTGTAGCTATTTTTAAGATTAGTAATGTGCTTCAGGAACAAGGATGTTAGAATCCACTTTTACTTGCTTATCAAAAGCAGCTTATGTGCTATTACTTTAAGGGGTAGGGAATTTACTCTTGATACTTTGAAATATTACTGAACTTCATAGCATAAACTATTATTACACTCAACTGAATATTGTATCTCTTATTTCTGAATGATTTTCCATAGAAAACAATGACATGAATATAGTATAAAGCTATCATTTTATGGTAAATGTGAATTATAATGAAGGTATTAGACTTTGTAATTTATGAACACACTTATAAATATGCGTTGTGTTTGAGATTTTATAGATTTAAAATTTCCAACCTACATTTACTTTATGTGTTTATTTTTTCATTTTTTAAACATTGGTCCAACTACTTTTTGTGACGGGTATAGTATAGGTGCTGATAGAAGCTTCCTTGTACCCTTATGTGATGAACTGTTTGTCAGAGACATGAGTGCTAGAAGTTTAGGGAACAGGCAGTCCTTTTATTTCTATGGGACAATAGTTCAACTTGAGAGTTTGAATCTCCTAATTTTGTTTTAGTTGAGTTATATTTATGAGAGAAAGTGTGTCTAAGGGACTTGAGATTTTTACAAAATACCACATGTTCTAACTCTTTATGGCCAAGTTTTTGAAACAGAAGTTGAAAGCATAAATATGATTAAAAATATTCTAAGAGCCTTTAAGTCCAATTGTAACAATGAAATCTTCCTAAATACTTGGGAAACAATTTTACATTAGATAAAACAAAGACAAAATGCCCAAATAAATAAAATCAATATTTTACATATTTTCTAATTATAATCACAATAGATTTATATTGTTTATTTTGTTTATCCAAGATTCGTTATAATAAATTTTTAAAAATATTTTGAACTTTTGGAAAACTTTCTTAACTAAGCAGTTTGGAAGAATACAATTTAACATTAACTGGAAATCAATCTTTAAAAAATTTGTTACTAATGTATTTTATTTTAACCATTATTGACATGTAAAAACTTGCCCTAATATGCAATGTTTTAATATACTTTTCAAGATGTATTAAATTTTGGTTTAAAAATGTAAGTTAATCTGGACATAAATCATACAGCTCTTATTCGATTCATGAAGTGATTAAATTTGGAAACACAAATACTCATGTGAATGATATTCCATAATTTCATATATGGGTTATGTGTTGTGTATGTTTCAAACATACATATAAAATTTCAACTTGGTATAGTAGTCTGAGAGGAAAAATTAATGAACATTTAGTTTATAATGGACAGAAAGAATAATGGCCAATTAAGAAAAAATAGAAGTATATCATGATCAGTAATGGAATATATGTTACCAAACTTTTTATTTTGAATGAAAATCATGTGTCTTCTAAACAGTTCTAAGCTGACTCTGATCAAAAAGGAGAGATACTTTTAGTCCAGACTTTCTCTTAGTCACTCAAATTGCATTGGAAGATGTCGTTTACGTGTAGATCAGATGCCGCTTTGAAGAAAGTACAAAATGATAGGCACAATTTAAAAAATATATTTAAATTTTAATTTAGGTAAAACATTTAAAAAATTAAAGGTAGAAAATGTCAGGAACATTAAGAAAGAAAGGAATAATATATATTATTTTAATAGACAATTATATACTAATGTACACAATACTCTCTAAGAAATTGCTAATTATATAAACATATAAAATCTGACCTTCAAATTGTGTGTAACCATTATGAAAAAAAGCAAGTTTTTGATAGAGAATTGTGAGAACTCTAATTTATAATTTGATAAGAAATGGACTGAGATTCATCAGTGTACCGTTAGCTATTGCTGGATAATCAAAACATACTAATAAAAAAAACAGCTCAGGGGTTTAAAATGTAACAATTTTATATGCTGTTTTATCTTACCCTGGTTTGATGGTAGGCACCAGCCTCATCTGAGCAGTTCTTTGCTGGTCTGTCTGGGGTTCCCCACGTGGCAGCAGCTGCCTGGGGAAAGGCTGCGGGCTAAGTGTTCTGAAAGGACATCACTTACTTGCCCATAGTTGTGTGCTGCCACCACCTGACTCTTGGTGTCCACAGGGTCTCTTGTCCTCAGGAGGCTCAACCAGGTGCCCCCCATCCTGATACCATGCTCCAGGTGGGGACACAAGACTGAAGGCCCCCTGAGGCTAAGGGTCAGCAGTCCCATCCTGCCATTTCTGTGGTCCTCTATGAGTCAAAACAAGTTGTGAGACCAGAGTTCAAGGTGAAGAACTGGACTCCACTGCTCAATGAGAGAAACTTCTAAACCGCATTGCAAACGTGCTCATCCACAGGGGCAAAGGAATCGCAGGGGCCATCCTTGCAAACCATCATCATCAGCCTGGGTTTGAGAGTTATTACGTTTTGTACACGAGCCAATGGCTGTAGACTTCCAAAATTTGCACTGGGAAAAGTTTTTAAAAACTGTTTTGAATAGACTTTACTTTTTGGAGCACTTTCTGGTTCACAGAAAAATTGAGTGAAAATTACACAGAGCACCCCTGTGTCCCCTGATGCCACATGTCCACAACCTTTTCCATTGTCACCTTCCTGCACCAGAGTGTCCCGTGCATCACAGTCAATGAACCGACACTGACACCTCATTATCCTCTGAAGTCCGTACTTACATTAAGGTTCCTCTTGGTGCTGTACCTCCCATAGCTTCTGACGAATGTGCGGTGGCATCGTACAGAACAGTTTCATTGCCCTAAAAATATACAGTGTCACACCTCTTCCCTTAAAATAATTTTCTAAAAAACGGTTTTTAGGAAAATGTAAATGGCACTATATGACAGAATTTAACCCAGAAAGAAATAAGGACATAATTTACATTGTATGTCATTCTTTGGGTTTCTCAAAACTAGAAAATCAGAGGAACTTACCATGACAATTGTTTAAACTTATTGCAATTCACAGAAAGATGTCAAGAAAAATACATTTCTAAAGTGCATTAAAAATGTTAAATCATGACCTTTCAGAAATAGAGTTTTAGATGGTTAATTCCAGAAGAAAAACTCTGTGTTTGGTGATCACGCCATCTCTCTGAAATGCCTCCCATAGTAGCTCAACAATCCAGTGGCAGCTGTCTCGACAGCTGTTCCCACAGGTGTTTCGGCTGACTCAGGCCCCACTAGCTGCACCAGTCCCCCGGGGCCTCTTTTTTTAATGAGTCAGAAACTAAGAGGAACCATGCCACTTGGGTCAGTGCATCCGGGCACACCAAGGCACCAACTGTCCCATTGGTCAGGACACACATTGCTTCATCAGAAAAACAAAACGAAACAAAAAGCTTCTCATTCAGCGTTTTTACGATAATCAGGATGCTCACCTTGATGTTTGTCAGGTTTATGTTCTCCACGAAGTAGTGCAAAACACATCCCCTGTGAATTATTTATGCTTCCATGTGGAGGCACATTCCAATACTTTGTAATTTCTGAATGTTGTGACTTCATGCAAAATTAGGTCACTGGTTAGGTTCCAGTTTAAGTCCAAGAAGAAAACCAACAAATGAACAGATGAAACTTATTCTACCACAAAATCCAAAACAAAAAGAAATCTCTCAGTGAAAATTTACCTGACAGCCTTAATGAAAGGACTGTGCAATTTTTTATTGTGTTTCCTGCTGCGCCCTCTTCTTTGAGATTGCTTTTATTTGGGTGAAACATTCATTCTGCCCCTGCTTCTGTGTGTGTAGTATGTTTCTGTGGCCAGTCAAGTACAGCTCTGCAGTACAGACCTCTGTACAGAGGTCTGCATCACTCCTGCAATTGCCAGTTTCCCCAAAGACTTTCATCGAACTTGAGATGTTTAGAGGATAGTGAAATCACTTTTTAGATTTCAAAAAAACCTTGCTAAAGTAACCTTTCTGTCCTTAGTTCCAGAAGTTTACTGAGACCTTTAAAGAGCCAAAATTATGTGTGGTTGTAAATCAAACAGATGATAGATAAGTATTATAAATTATAATTTATATACATTTATATTGTAGTGGATTGTGTGTTATAATATTCATGGTATGATGAAATATTATTATTATATATTATACTATTTATTATGTTGTAAAACTGTAATATTTTATACTATTAGGTCATTGCAACCTCCTCTCAGTCACTGGCTGGTATGCAGCTGTTCCCACACACACATCCTCCCCTGGCCCTCCCTCGTTCTTCTTCCCGTCATGCACTGATTATGTGAAAAACATGAAGACCTCAGTAGTCTGGGAGTGAAAAGGGCAGATTCCCCTTCACTCGAGCTCCTCCAACCACTTTTCCCACAACATACTTTCTCCCAGCTTCTTTTGCCACAGGGCTTTTGTTGCTCAAAGTGATGTTCGGCTAAGGGCCTCCAGAAGACCTGGTGCGGACCCCCTGGTGAGGCTCACACTTGGGACGGGGCCCCTCATTTGTGATGTGGAAGGACCGGTGAACTCCTGCTTCGAGTAAAGCCCTCCAGGGTCTTAGCTGAAAGTGAGACATGACAAATTCCATTAAACAGTCCCTTACAGGCAGATACGTAGAAACATATACACAACAGTGTAAACAAAACACTAAGGTTTTTTTTCTATTTTAAGTTTTAGTACAGCATGATAGTATAATTTTAAAATTTTTTGCATTATTAAAATATATTTTATTGATTATGCTGTTACAGTTGTCCCAATTTTCCCCCTCCACCCTGCACAACTCCTCCCATATGCATTTTCCACCCTTTAGTTCATGTCCATGGTCATACATACAAGTTCTTTAGCTTCTACATTTCCTATACTATGTTTAATCTCCCCCCATCTATTTTCTACCTACCATTTATGCTTCTTATTCCCTGTACCTTTTCTCCTTTTCCCTCCCTCCCCCTCCCATGCTGACAACCCTCCATGTTATCTTCATTTCTGTGATTCTATTCCTGTTCTAGTTGTTTGCTTAGTTTATTTTTGTATTTGTTTTGCTTTTAGGTTTGGTTGTTGATAGTTGTGAGTTTGTCATCATTTTACTGTTCATATTTTTTATCTTCTTTTTTTAGATAAGTCCCTTTAACCTTGGTGATGATGAATGATGATGAACTCCTTTAACCTGACCTTATCTGGAAAGCACTTTGTCTGCCTTTCCATTCTAAATGACAGCTTTGCTGGATAGAGCAATCTTGGATGTAGGTCCTTGCCTTTCATGACTTGGAATACTTCTTGCCAGCCCCTTCTTTCCTGTAAGGTTTTTGTTTTTGTTTTTTTTTTTAGAAATCAGCTGACAGTCTAATGGGAACTCCTTTGTAGGTAACTGTCTCCTTTTGCTGCTTTTAAGATTATCTCCTTCTCTTTAATCTTGGTTAATATAATTATGATGTGCCTTATTGTGTGCTTCCTTGGGTCCAACTTCTTTGGGACTCTCTGAGCTTCCTGGATTTCCTGGAAGTTTATTTCCTTTGCCAGATTGGGGAAGTTCTCCTTTATTATCTTTTTAAATAAGTTTTTCTTTTTTTTTTTTTTGCTATTCGTCTTCTCTTTCTGGCAACTCTACAATTTGGATGTTGGAATGTTAAAGTTGCCCAGAGGTTCCTAAGCCTCTCCTCATTTTTTTGAATTCTTGTTTCTTCATTCTGTTCTGGTTGAATGTTTTCTTCCTTCTGGTCCAAACTATTTATTTGAGTCCCAGTTTCCTTCCCACCACTGTTAGTTCCATGTATATTTTCCTTTATTTCACTTTTCATAGCTTTCACTTTCTCCTCTCTTTTGTGACCATACTCAGCCACTTCTGTGAGCAACCTGATTAGCAGTGTTTGAACTGTGCATCTGATAGGTTGGCTATTTCTTCATCATTTAGTAGTATTCTTTCTGGAGCTTCGATCTGTTCTTTCATTTGGGTGATTTTTTGTTTTGTCTTGGCACCCTTGTTACACCAGTAACATGGTAAAGGGCAGAGCCTTAGGTACTCACCAGGGCGGGGCAATGCTTAATGGTACAGTCTGGCCGGGAAGGGTCTAAGAGGGAACAATGTCACTTGGTCAGCTCTCTGTCATCTTTCAGTCACTTTCCTCACTACCCACAAGCAAATTGGGACCTTCTGGTGCTGATTCCTGGGTGGGTGGGTTTGTGTATGATTTTGGACCTTGTGGATCATTCCAAGGAACTCTCCTGTGAGGCTGGGAGTTTCCTCTGCTGACTGGACCCCCCCATAGGTTTTTTCAGTCAGAGGTTTCGAGGCTTTATTTCCCTGCACTAGAACCGTGGGTTGCATGGTCTGTCTCACTCCCCAGTTGCTCCTCCCGGTTTATCTGCATGCAGATGTAGGACTGCCTGCTTCACCAGCCACCACCTTGCCTGCTCCAGTCCTCCAGCCTCCTCCTTGCCTTGAGTCCTCTCTGTCTTGCTGCCCATCTCCACCCTTTCTACCAGTTTGGATGATTGTTTCTTCTTTAACTCCTTGGTTGTCAAACTTCCATACAATTTGATTTTCTGTCAGTTCTGGTTATTTTTTGTTTTTAAATTTCTTGTTGTCTTTGTTTTGGTTGTGCGAGGAGGTGCAGTGTGTCTACCTACACCTCCATCTTGGCCGGAAGTCTCAATTTTTTAAAAATACAATTTTGGGAAGGATTCTGGATATATTCAATTTTCACTGATTGAAAAATAGATATGTTTTCCAAAATATTGGATTTAAAAGTATCTTAATTTTCTGAACAGATTTAAAAGCACAAAAGCTAAAATGTATTGTATATGTAAAAAATTACAGAAGTGTTCTTAGTCCAAAAGAAATATTGGTTTATGAAAAGAAAGTAACTTCCACCGTTCTTAATTTTTAAATAGCTGTAAATGTAATATTTCCTTTTCAGCTTATATTATCAAAGGAATAGTGAATGTTGGCTCCATGTTTTAGAATGTAGTATGAATTTATAGGAAAACAGGTTCTAAATGCTTTTAAAAGTAAATGGAAAGTGAGAACTTCAGTAGTCAATTGCCGATTTACTTGAAAATGTAAGTTGAATATTACATTCATTAAAGAATTCTGTTTCTAGAAGGTTGTAAGATTATAAAAACATTTAAATTTTGGTTGTAGCTTGTTTTCACTATTGCTTCCATTAGACCAGTGTGGTTACTGTGCAATGAACTAAAAAACAGTCTTAAGAAAAAAATTAAATAAAAATAGGTTCTTTCTTTCTAATTCAATTTGCCTTGCTTTGCTTTTGCACTTACTCCATGACTATTACCTATCTTTTCAAGATAGAATTACTGAAATAAACTCATGATTAAATGCCAAAGTTAATCCATCCACTCCATTATAATCTAATCTAGTTTACTCTTCTCTAAATATAAAACTGAAACAAAATTCTACCAGAATTACACTGCAATATTCAGCATTCTTCTATGTCTATCTTGGATCAAATGTCACTAAAACAAAATGATTGAGGACTGCAGGGAGCCACCATTATGCTACCAACAAAAATCACATTGGTAGAGGCGAGTCAGGGCTGCTGGCTCGATTCTTCCATGGGAAGAGTGCAGGTTACGCATGCAGCAGAGCATTTGGACCTCCCAGTGCCCCTGGTTCCCCGGCAGTGTTAGTATTTGTCAGGTGTGCAGAGTTGACGCAGCAGAGACTGTGAATAAGCTCCAATTGTCCATTCACCTCTTTCCCTATGGCGATCAAGTCAACCCCTTCTCCTGAGTGTTAGCGTGTACCTGTCCATCCGTGGGAAAACACATTTCCAAAGGTCTCTGGCAGCTAGTGCAGCTGTGCAGCCACTTGTCTATGTTTTGATGGATGAAATAGGGGCAAAACAGCTACACTCAGCTTCCCAATTGCTTGTTGACAAGAATGCCAACCACCTAACATTTTCTCCTTCTTCCTCACTGTGGCTGGAACACAAAGTGCTTCACAACCCACTTCACACACATTGACTGGGGCAATATGAGCACCAGCGGAGGGAATAGAGCTGTAAAAAGGAATTCTGTTTCTGGAAAATTGTATGGAGGAGTGTTTATGCATCCGGGACCTATGATCAAAAACTAGACTCATACGAGAATAAAATAAACCTCTTTGCTATTTGGGTTCCTGCTAAGGAAAGGTAAGCTTTTTTTTTGCCCAACATTTTATCTGTGTCCTATTTAATAAAATAAAATTTTTAATTCAATAGAGAAAATCTCAAGATATGGATAAAACTAAGGTGTAAGCTTAGCTTACTCTTTCCTTAAGTTTGAAATAGAAAGAGGCTCAATTACTTTACTTAAATCTGTTAGAATTTCAACTGGCTGCCCAATACTTGTGTGAATGTCTGTGTTTATTTCCTTATTAGTATTCCAACACTGTTGGGCTTCCAACATCCCATTTAAGGGAATTTGAGGTGCTGATGTTACTGCGGCTGTGCTGTGGCTAAGGAATTTATTTTGACATACATCCAATACAGGATTACATTTTCACATTCTGATCTGAGTCACTGGACCATGGCAGCATCAGGGACTTTTCACGTTCTCTTTATTCTCAAGGCATTACCTACCCACCATGCCCTGTACAGTCCTTCTCACACTGCTCATCTCCACCCAATCCATGCAAAGAACCCTGAGACTCAGAGTTCAGCTAGGCAGCCTTTGCATTTAAAACTAGCTCAAATGGCAATTGTGTGGTTATCGTCATTGTTTTAATGTTTCAAAAGTATTAATAAAATGTACTTTTTCTTATTAGGTTATTGCCATATGAAATAATATAATTAAATTGAATCATTTAGCAGAATGTGTCAGATAAATCTGTCATTTATCTATCCACCAATCTATCTATTTGTATCTCTGTATATTCCTCTTTTATGTGTTTCTGCTGGAATAAGAGCCTGATTAGCATTTTCTTTAAACTTAAGTAAAATAAGCCATTTTCTATGAGTGAGTTAAAAGTAAGATTCTTATTGTTATGTCAAGGTTTCAGTCCATGTTTGTTTCTGTGTTTTGTCAGAGCTCTGTCCAGATGAGAAAGACATGGATGCTGTAGTATAAGAGCAAGTCAAAGAATCAAGGATCCAGGGCAGTTAAAATATATATACCAAATATCTATGCTTACTTGAGCACTCATGTAACAAAAGACATAGTTCTCAAATTTTCTGTAGTCATTAGCCTATTATTTTTCATGAACTTCACAAATGTCTTAATTCACTGGGACATGTTATGAGGTAAGCCATCTTCAAAGCCATATATGCTCAAGAATGTAGGTGTTTGGATATGATTAACTTTTTGTGGGGGGACAGGGAGAGGACAAAATTAGTTCTAATGACCATTGTGATACAAGAGCTGAGTAGCATCCCCTGGACAGAAGCCCATCTGCTAAGTGATGTTTTGTCTGATGTTTTCTAAAATTTATGGACTTTTTCCCCCTACAACGTGTTCCAATACCATTGGCCATTTATCATGATTGCATGTGTGTGGTGTACATATGTGCTGCCATCCAAGTTCCCTGACAGCCCCATCTGTCATAAAATGAGGATTAAACTGTTCTAGTTGTACAGGCAAATGGACGCCCTGGGTTTGAGACAGTGCATGGCCACTGGATGGCCTGAGTGAGGGGCTGTCACCGGACAGTGACAGGCAGCAGGCCCCAGAGAGTAAGACTGCAGCACAGCACAGAGTCTCCTGCCAGGACCCTTCCTCTAGGCTGTGGTCCCAGCTGTTGCCACCTCCACCCTTCGCACCACAGTGCCAACTCGGGCACAGCACATGCACCCAGAGCTGGAGCCGAGAAATTGTTATGTGTCCTAATCCATTGGGGCTCACACACCACTCACTGCTAGTAACGGGCATGCCCCCAGGAACAAGCCGCATGATTGCAATACAAACCCTCTCGTGTTTCAGGTAAAACTGAGCTAAAAGAATTCTCTGAAGGGGGATAGCAGAAGGTAATGGAGGGATAAGTGGTGACGGAAGGAGGTTTGACTTGGGGTGCTGAACACACAACACTATATACAGATCACATATTATAGAATTATATGCCTGAAACCTATAAAAATTTATTAACTAATATCACCCCAATAAATTCAGTAAAAATTAAAAAAGAATTCTCTGGAAAAGCTGGAAGTGAACCACTGCATTGGCCAAGGCCATAAAGCAGTTTGGGGAAACTTTACAGTGTGGGGTACTATTGCATTATTTTGAACAGAAGAGGAAATTGGTGAGCCCGTATGTATGAAATCAGGTATGTGAGTGCTGTGTTTAAGGCAGTCTCATCAACTGAATATTATTTCATCAGAAACTTCATCAGCTTATGGATAATTGAGAAATATTTATTGACTAGCTATGATACTAGAAGACCTTTTCAATTTTATTTAATTCCATACCTATTCTTTTTAAGGTAGCAAAACAAAATAAAGGAATGTACCTAAATGATATATCGCTACTTGTTTTCATCACTGTCAGACCTAAAAATAATTTTAGAAAATTGAAATATTTTAATAGCTTTGAGAACTTTAAGAAAGTAATTACTAGTATCTAAAGATTATCCTTATTTTATCTGAACAATAAGGTAGAGACTAATTTCACCAAGTGCTCTTAAATGTCAGGTGCTAAAAATTAAAAATTATAAGTGGAAATTATAAAAATAAAGAGACATGAAAAGACATTGTGTTCTCTGAAAAAAGTTAGAATTTTTACTGTCAGAACTCAGAAAATGGAATTCAACTTAACTTGGGAAAACTATAATAATACATAGATATCACTTAAATGTAGATTAATAAAGCTTTTGGGATTCTGGCATTGAAAACTGTGATTAAAAACTGTATTGTGGAAGCTTCAGAGTGTGTGTTGACATCTTTTCTCTCTCAAATGCACTGTAAGTTTAACATATCCAAAACCAAAGGTATGAATTTAATTCTAATAACTTCCAGTGTTCTGAGCTCTGTGATGGAGCCACAGTCCACTCATTGCCCTTGTGTGTGCCAGAAAGCTGGTACCAATGTTGTCATAGTATTCCCTCACTTAGTCACCTCCCCTTATCTTCTTTATCTTTAAATCGTCTTGGTTTTCCAGTGTTGATAGTTTATTTTTTATTTAATCTTTATTACATTTTTCCATTACCATTTAGTCCCCTTCTACAACCCAGCACCCCCCACACTGTTGTCTATGCTCATGAGTCCTTTTTAGAACTCTTTTTCACCATTTCCACTGTGTTCTTTATCTTCAAACCCTTCACAGCCCATTATCCCACCCACATTGCTGTCATCTGTGTCTTCTGCCTGCATATTTTCACTTTGTCACCGTTTCAAACAAGTTACAACCATCAGAGTTTTTTTCTGAGAAAAATCTGACTTTGTCTCCCTGTGACATTTACAAACTCAATAGATTTCCAATGCTCTTAAATTAACCATGTGGCCTATAAGGTCCAACATTGTCTCACCCCTAATTAACACTCCAGAATTATCTCACCAAATCCGAGCTTTCTCTCCAACCCGCCAACCTTTTTTTCTCTCTGTCAGAATCATCAGCCTTCCCTCCAGGCTGAAACTCAGGACTTTCAAAGCATTGTGTTCTCCTAGTCATCTATGCTTGTGTTATTCTTAATTGATAGTTAAGTGCAAATGGGTTAAAGTTTTAGTATCATCTTTATCCATGTCTCCTCCTATTGCACATAATTGGAATTGCCACAGCATGTCTGGAATTTAGATAAAGGGAATAAGAGTTGGTAATATGTCATTTCACTATGATTTTGAAATATGTATTAGGGCTTTTTAATGAGATAAATGTGAAATTAAAGACTTGACTTCTTATATTATGGAATGGACTTTTGAACATTTATAGATTTATTCATTTAATTGCTAAAGAAATTGTATCTGTACTTAAAGGTTTATGAAGCACATAAAAAACAGCAATTAAGTAGATGAGTACTATCCTGACATTGAAAGTCAATTATTAAGACAACAAAAATTCAGTAAAAAGAAGAAACATTTCAGAATTAGTCTGTTGAACTATATGAAAAAAATTAAATATCTCACTAAATTACACAAAACACTTAAATCAATGTAGATAGCATCCACCTCATATTACGCCACTTAATACAGATGTTAAGAATTGTCAGTGCAAGAAGCATTTAGCATTAGTTCCAACATAAGAAAACTTGAATTGGCTATAAATTAATGTAAAAGACATTTTTTTAAAAATTAAAATATTTTAAGTTGAAAGAAACTTTTGTAAACTATCATATTGAAAATCAACCTATGATTCTCTATGTCCTGAGTAAAGACTGAGTTAATTTTTTATTTTCTCTGGAGAGAATTGGAATTATGGCGCTGCCATATTAAAATTAGCTCAGTAAGAGAGTAGCCACAAAGGAAATCAATCTGAAAAGCCTACACAGTATGTAATTCCCACTGTATGACATTCTGTAACAGGCAAAACCATGGAGACAGTGAACAGATTAGTGATTGCCCCGGGTGAGGAGAGGGAAGGGTACAGAGTTGAAACACAGCTGTGAGCCTACTCTGTAAGATACTGTTATGGCATCTATATGTCATTATAAGCTTATCAAACTCATAGAATATGAATACCAAGAGAGAACCCTAATGTAAACTACGGACGTTGGGTAACAGCAATGTGTTGATGTAAGCTCGTCAGTTGTAACAGATGCACCGCTCTGGTGGGGGTTGTCAACAGTGAAGGAAGTTATGCATGTGAGGAAAGTCTGTAACTCCCACCCCGTTTTTAAGACAGACAAACTTCTCTAAACAGTGAAGTCAATTAAAAAAATATTCAGCCACATATGTGGGAGAGTCGTTTCTCTCTAAAGAAATTCCCACATGAGGACATTCTTGGGATTTCTAGCTTGAGCTCTGGTGGAAGACCACCCCCATGTTCATTAGTCACATACTACATCGTATTCATTTGGCTTCTCTGCTGACCACTCAGATGACCAGTGAGGCATGATTTTCTATAGAATGCACTGCCCTCCAATTCTGTCCAAACAAACATGGTGCTTCCACCTGGTATATTTTCTTATGGACACAAGCGTACCCCTTCCATTTTGGTGGATGGATGCATTCTGAATACATTTTTTATTTTGCTTGAGAATCCTCTCATTTTAACTAAATTTCCCTCTAGAATAAGTTTCCTGATACTTTGCTTTGAAGAATGATTTTCTACATTATACATTCATCAACCATCTTTCTAGCAAGGTGCATGAATATTTCATTCTGAAATATTTACCATTAGTGTCTGTATTAGTCTGGGTTCTACAGAGAGACAGGAGCAATTATATATATATTATTTATATATTATATAATATATATATATATGAGTATACATATATGCCTGTCTCTCTCTATATATATAAAAATATATATATTTCTATATATATATTTCTATATATATATATATGGAGAGAGAGAGAGAGAGAGAGGAGAGAGATATGTTTATTATAAGGAACTGGCTCAAGTGATTATGCAGAAGACCAGTGTTCCAACTCCAAGACAGTCAGACAAAGAGATATAATTACTTCTTACTCAGCCCTTCATTCCACTTAGAACTTCAATGGATTGTATGAGGCCCATCCATGCCGGGGAGGGCCATCTGCTTTATTCAGTCCATTGATTCAGATGTTAATCTTACCCAGAAATGTCCTCACAGACATGTCCCCCAGGATCATGTTTAACCAAATGTCTGCACACCCTCTGTCCCAAACAGGTTGACACATAAAATTAACCATCATGGTATCCAATCACATAGTTGTTTCTCATTACTGAGCTCACTAGGAGAAATTGTTTTCCAAATATAGTAGCCTGTTCTCAAACAGTTTTTGTTTTGTGAATGATGAATACAACTGATTTATCAAGTTTATTTAAATGTAACTTTAATGTCAATACAAGATTTTAAGTCTCCCATCTTTTAGGTCAATGTGACTTGCAAAGCAACCCTCTTGTTTTGGGTTTGTGTTCTTGTTCCGAATGGAGAATGGTTTAGGCTTCACCATGTGACACCTCGGAGAGCCTCAGTTGTAATAATCTGCAACATCGAAGACCTGAATGGGGTCTTCTGAGCAAAGGTCCAGGGGTTATCACACAAGGCCCGAGGCATGCCACAGGCATTCTTGAGTGACAAGGCACAGTTTTCAGCCCTGGCTCAAGATGGAGATGAGAGGACTTGTTCTTCTTTATGCTCTTCTGAGAAAGGAAGAACCTGAGAAAAAGAAAGTCTCAAACAAGCCTGGCTGAATCTACTACATGGGGCTCTTTTGACAGGGTGAGTTGTTATAGTTGTCATTCAAAATAATCCTATGGAGATAAAAAACCCTAATCAATGTGCACTCATGTGATCTGTTTCAGTGTTCTTAAGAGCCAGCTTTTGGAATCCCTGTCCTGCCCTGCCCCTCCCAGCCCTAACAAACACCTGTGCACAAGTGAGTAAAATGGTCTTCCAAGTCTGCAGAAAAATAATGTTTCAATTGGTCATTGAGTTTCAAAATAGTGTAATGAATATCAGAGATTAGCTTCTAATCAGAACATTTTTATTATTTCCCTGATTTATGTTCATCAGCATTAAAGAAAGTATTGAAGATATATATTCTGTCCTTAAATAGGCTGTGTTTATACTTCATCACCAACATATTTGGGGGAGGGAGAAGATAAAAAAGTCAGTGTTTATTTGGCTCATATGATATTTAAACTATTTTCAGTTTTGAATAAACATAATTTTTAAACACACATTAAGGCAAACCAATTAATTTGATGAAATTTTCAGCCTGATTTCCTATTCACTGGAATTAATTGACAGGTGTGAAAATATAAAATTAAGTTTTAGACTGACATTACTGGAATATGTATTTTTAAATATAAATTTTGGCTATGTAAATATAACAGGCATCCAGATTCTATATTGATAAGAATTTTATTTATTTTGGCTCATATGGTATGATTAAAACATGACTTTAAAAGTCTCAGCTTTTCTTTCTGTCACAATAAAGTTTTACAAGATTATTCCAATGATGACTTGGCCTCCTAATTTTCTCATTATCATTAACAAAAATATTTATTGGCATTTAGGTACGTTCAAATCAAGCAGCTTCAAAGAGGCTCCAGTTTTGAATTATCAGAAGTAAAAGACATGTTATTTCTTTCTGGGAATATTGCACATAGACTGAGTCTAAGAAAACAGGTCATAGCTCAATTCCAGTTGAAACCCAGGTGGATATGAGTTACAATGCACACGTTTACATGGAATAGCCAGGCTGGGAGAGAGGGTAGACAGACACAGTGAGGAGCCCTGTGACTCTGAAAAGTCAAGTTTGTCCTTTGAGAGTTAAATTATAACGTCAACATATAAGGAACCTGAACAAATACACATAAACAACTTTATATGGTAGAAACCATCCCAAACCAGCAATATTGGGCAAAAATGCGTCAGCCATACAGAGAGGTATAGATAAGGAAGGATGCATTTTGGTGCCCTCCACCCTCCCCCTTTGGACAGCAGCATCTCCGAGTCCAAGCAACCTGAGCAGACGGGGAGAACTGACAGCCCTACTGTGCATGTGGACACATGCAAAACTGAACATGCAGTCCCTCCACTTAACCCTCCAAACCCGCTCCTCTTAATGTTTCTGTTTTTGTCAATCAAAATTCATCTTCCCAATTATTCTGAGCAAAAACCTTGAAGTCCACCTTTGGTTCCTTGGCCTCTCTGGTACTCTATATCCAATTTCTTCATATGCTTTAACAATAAAGATGTATCAAGATTATATTGGAAGTTATTATTTAAAGAAAAATAGCATTCATGCTTGATTAACATGAATTACTCTTGTTTTTTCCCACCCTTCCATCTCACTCCCCTTTGGAACTGTCGGCTTGTTCTGTATATCTACAGTCTGTTTCTGCTTGGCTGTGTTTAGTGTTTTGTTTTGTTTTATTATATTCCACATGTGAGTGGAACCATGCAGTGTTTGTCTTTGTCTTGCTAATTTCATCTGGGTTCATTTCCAAGTCCCTGAATGGCAAGATTTCATGTTTTTATTGCTAACATTCCATTGTATATCGGTGCCACATCTTCCTTATGTATTAGTGGGCATCTAGGTGGCCTCCATCTCTTGGCTACTGTAAATAATGCTGCGATGAACATAGGAGTGCATATATCTTTTCTAATGTGTGTTGTTGTTGTTTCCTTTGGATAAATACCCAGAAGTGCAATTGCAAGGTCATGTGGTAGCTCTATTTTTAGTGTTTTGAAGAACCTTCATATTGTTTTCCAAAGTGACTGCACCAGTTTACAACCCCACCAGCAGTGCAAGAGCTTTCTCTCTTCTCTGCATTCTCATCAGCACTCATTTACTTGTGGGTTTTTGATAATAGCCATTCTGACAGGTGTGAACTAATATCTCCTTGTGCTTTTAATTTGCATTTTTCTGATCATTAATGACATTGGGCATATTTTCATGTCTTTTGGACATGTGTTTATGCTCTTTGGAAAAATGTTTATTTAAGTTTTCTGCCCATTTTTTAATTGAATTCTTTGTTTCATTTGTGTGGGGTTTTTTGCATTCATTTGTACGAGTTCCTGATATATTTTCAATGTTAACTCTTTATTGGATGCCTTATTTGTTCTGTGATTTGTTGAGATGTGGTTTGCACCCAGAGCAGGTAAATCCACAGAGACAGAAAGCAGATGGCAGGTTGTCAGGGGCTGGAAGAAAAGGGGGAGAGAGAATAACTGCCTATTGGGTTTCCTTTGGGTGATAAAAAGGATTTGGAACTAAACAGAGTTGGTGGTTGCAAAAAAAACTGTGAATGTACTCAACGGCAAAGGATTGTTCACTTTAAAATGGTCATTTTTATGTTACGTTAATTAATTTCACCTAAACCTTTTTTAAATTTTTTAAATTTATTTATCTTTAGAGGGGAAGGGAAGGAGAGAGGGAGAGAACTATCAATGTATGGTTGCCTCTAATGCGTCCCCTGCTGGGAATTGGCCTGCAACCCGGCATGTGCCCTGATTGGGAACTGAACTGCAGTTGTTTGGTTTGCAGGCCCGTGCTCAATCCACTGAGCTACACCAGCCAGGGCTTCACCTAAAGTTTTTTAAAAACGTGTTTTGTTCAGGTCTAATTTCTTTAGCTCAACAGTAGCTCAACTAACCCAAAGTGTGTTAAAAATGCTTTGTCAGTATTAAAACACTGAAATATAAAGTACCATCTTATAGCAAACCTATTTCTAATTTCACTGGAGAGGAAAAGTAAAAATTTGAACATAGTAATAAAAATTGTACTCAACTCAGAAGCAGTGAACAGTGGTCTGATCCATGAGAGTAAAACCTCCAAGACCGTTAAGGGATAAGGACAAATGGTGAAGACCCAGGGGTCCCTCTGTTCTAGGCTGTGGTCAAGAAGCAGAGCAATGTGGTGCTCCAGGACACCAGTGAGCCTGAGTGGGTACGCCAGGACCACTGACCCACTATGGGAACTTGTTCGGTACACAGTGTCCAGCTATGGGATTATTGATGAAGATTAAAGGAAATGGTTCACACAAGGTGCAATAAACAGATAATGTAATAAATTGGTGCTCAATCAATGGCTATGCTGAGGATGCAGAAGGTTCTGACATAATTGACTGGCCTCCATGTTTTAAAGAGGATCAGAGTGCTCGGGGCTGTGGGGTGCCTCTGTGCCCCTATACTCCGAAATCTACTGGAACTGAGTAAAGCAAAAGGGGCAGGCCCCTTATCAACAGCAGGAGTGGGAAGAAAGAGAGTAGAGCCCTGCACAACTTCCCTGGTAATCTCTCCTTCCTACTCTGAGCAACCCCCTGGGCTGAGACAGAAGGCACTCTTTCTCTGCATCTGCATCATTTCCAGATTAATGAATCATTCCAGGAGAGTCAAGCACCCTCAGTTCAATTACCTCTCTCAAGGACACATAGGTCAATTGCTTCTCCTTCTCCATAAATAACCAAGTCAAATAAAGACTCTTTCTTGGATTTTAACTTGAAATATCTTCAGTAAGACTTGAGTTTCACATAGAGGCTATGACTAATGACAATTCATTCTGAGCTCGTTACACAAACCTGCCTACAGAAAATTCATCCTTCCTGTAAAGAACAATGAAGTACCTGTGGAGAGAGGTCCCTCAGGAGCCAACATACTCACTTGGAGATTTAGGGGGAAGTGAAGGAAGAAACAGGAACGGCTTTTGCCCTTTCACTGTATTTGTTGATGGTTGTTTGTAATATAAATACTGCTTTAGCAAAGGCTAATTGCAAATGCTAGTCTCTAACAACAAGGTGACTGATTGATCTGGGTTGTTAGAGAGAACAATGGTACCAGGAGAGGTGCAATGCTGCTTTGTTCTCCAATGGATTTCTCATCCACACTCACGGTAAGCCCAGAGCTGACGACATCATGTTCGGCTTGCTTTGCAGTAATTGGGATCATTCGTAACACAGCACAGACTTGCTTCATAAACAGTTTTCTGTTCTTTCTTGACAGACCGCATAAAGTATTCTTGGTTTGGGATTTGGGGAAACAATGACATGAGTTACTCAAATCTGTTAGGTGCCGCAGGCCACCTGTGCTTCCCTGGATTTTGCTTTGAGACTTTTACTTGGCAATTGTTTCTGGGTTATTAATGGAAGCCATTAAATCAAGGAGACAAAATTATTCATGGAGATGCAGATAAACATTGTGTGTGTGTTTTTTATTGTAAGAATTTATTGGTTTTTGTTATCTATTTGTTTCCTTCTCAATCCATGGAGTATATTATGCTTGGAACACTTTTTGTTTCTTTTTTTTAACATCATGCTGTTATGTCTTCACTGTTGACTTTGGTCTGCATTGATGTGTATAAATTGTCACCAGAGAACAAGCTGTGCCTTATTCATCGATTTCCTGTGCTTATTATGCTTTTGTGTAGCACCTTCTCTGTTATTGGAGCATTCTGTATGAATCCACCAGAGGAGTCGTATTAGTTTCTGTTTAGATTATATAGATGTCTCTGAATGAAATTTGTCACTAGCGAAGCACTCCATGAATTAAGTTTAATGTGTTCATTTTCTTAGAAGCAACAGAGGAGGAGCTCTGTGTAGAAAGTGTTGGATGTTTTCACATGGAACATTGGAGGATCCACCCATTTGTCCAAGACTGAAAAGGACCCTTGGGTGCTGGTCACTGCACCTGGGGCCACGTCTGGGAGTGCACTCAGAATGGACAGTGCAGTCAGCTTGCTTGTCCCTACTGCTCATCACATCGCCCACTTGATTACTCAGTAACCCTGTCGTAATCCTGTCGCACTACCTCGTTTACCTTCAACAATCTTACCTTCTTGGCTATTTTAGTCATTTATTTTTCTTCTGCCCCAGAACTTTCTAATTTCCTGTGAAAACTGCAGCATGGGCTCCAAGTCTACTCTAGTTAAAAAGAATAGATAAATTAGGATGTCCATGAGAAAAATACCAAGGAACATCAGAGTGAAAAAGTAAACCCAAAAAGTCTTATCAGTTCTCAGTTAAAATGATGCATCTAATAACAAATTTAAAGTCAGTGGTGATTGCTGAGGGCACTGACAATCCTGACCTAATTACTGGTGACTTCTAACGAACATTCCAGGGCTCTGTGAATCCCCTTCAGGATGCTTACAACAATGAAAGAGAATTACTAGCTGGGGGAGTTTGGCTACTACTCTTTTTTTTTTAGATTGCATTTATTTATTTTTAGACAGAGGGGAAGGGAGGAGAGAGAGAGGGAGAGAAGTATCAATGTGTGGTTGCCTCTCCCTTGTGGCCCCTACTGGGGACCTGGCCCGTAACCCAGGCATGTGCCCTGACTGAGAATTGAACCTACGACCTTTTGGTTCACAAGGTTGGTGCTCAGTCCATTGAGCCACACCAGCCAGGGTGCTACTACTCTTACTGGCTCAGATTTTCCAGAGGGTAAATTCACTGTGTCTGTTTAAAGACTAAGGCAAGTCAAGGAAACTTCAGCGTCCTCTTCGGCCATGACAAGAGTGATGAGAACATGCCGGGGTCCTCCAGTCCTCCACTCTCACCACCATGCCTCCCTTCCCTGCAGCAGGGCCTGTGCTAGACACACCCCCGGACAGTGGCAGGCCCCGAGGTACACCCACAGTTGCTCACAGAGGCCAGGACTGGCCCCTGGTCAGGCAGTGGCAGAGCTGATGAGGCACTGAGCATTCCCTGTGGATGGCACTACTCTGGGTCTCCCCGGCCACTACTAAGGAAAGTCAACTCATCAAGATGAGGGTGGAGTCAACCTCACTCCGAGGATGACAAGCTCTTACCACTTCCACGACAGCAGGGTATAGGGACATGCCTGGACATGCCAGTGCCACTTATACAAGACCCCTCTTCACAAAGCCCAAGCTATAGCACCCAGAGACTATCCTATATCCAAAAAGCAGGCAGCTAAAAATTAAATCATCAGCCTCTTAAAAAGAAGCCCTGGGTTGTACTCTCTGAGCCCACTCCCACCCTTCAGGAGTCCCTAGGTAAAGTTGTGCTCCCTTGTAAATGGGCCAGGACAAGCCCTCAGTTATTTTGTCATTTTGAAGCTGGGGGTCTGCTTGTTGGAACTCAGGTCCATGCAGGGCAGCCTCAGGCCGCATGTTTCCTTCATGGCGCAGGATGAGTGAGGCTCCCCAAGCCAAACCCACACCCTCCCAGTGCCGCTGCGTCTGCACAGTGCCGATGGGCCCCAGCTGGAGGAAAGTCATCACAGACAACAGTAGAAAGTTCAGGCCAATTTTTATGTCCAGCTCAAAGTTCAGGGGAATTCATGGATGTATGGAGGCAACTTCATGGAGCTGAATATGTGTACTCTGATAATAATAAAATAGAATCAGATAACAAAAAGTTGTTTTATACAACCTCTTATCGTACCACCATGAGACCTAAATAAACAGCAGAAAAGAGAGAGTGAGGCTGTAGAAATTCTGACATTCTGCTGGAAAAATGTGTGAGGGCGGCCCACCTGGAGGGTGGATCATGTCCTGTTTCTTCTCTTCTGGAAAATCTCTCTAATCCTTTATGCTGTGTGTGAACAACCCTGGTCCCCCTTGTGGGTTGCTCACAGTGGACAAGGTCAAACATGCATTTGCCCTCCTTGAGGGCTTTGAAACTTTCTCAGCTTGTTTTTAGATCACAGATTATGGAACCAAGGGTCATAGTTAGGCTCAAAAAGTTCCAGGACTTGTATACCGGGCTGTGGATATCTTTCTTTAAAAGTTCAGTTTGCTATGAAAAACTCAGTGGAACTTTTCCTCTCTCTGCCTTTGTGTCAACTCTATATGATGGTAACTGCGAGCTGAGTTTCTTTTAATTCATAGTTCTTATGGCTGCTTTATGTGCTCGCTTCCCCCTGTTGATACCATGCACCTGTGACTGCTTTCCCACCACCACATGGGATGATCCGCCATGTCATAGGCACAGGAACACTGAGGAGAAGGTATGTGCTTGGATCCATACTGCAGGTCAGCACAGGAAAAAGGCCATCTGTCCCACCTGTCTCCCAAATCACTCCGGGTCTGCACTTCTCAGAAGCTTTCTTCAAATCATCACATATTACATGAGTTCCTACAGTTATTGAGTCCTTTCCATTTTTAAAGACACTTAATTCTGTATTTTTTATTTCTGTTTGCAAGGTGAATGTTCTTGGCAGAGTTTGTATTTTTGTGGTTGGGTCTATGACACCTTGTAAAAAGCAACCCAAACCAACCAATATAAAATATAATAGTGCTGTGTCCTTACATTTTCTTACAGAGAAAAGCCAACTTAGTGTACATGTGTGTGCAGTGGATTGTAGAGAGAATAATACAACAATGTATAATACAAGAACAAACTCTGTGTTTTGCATACTCACAACTGTAAATCTACTTTTGCCCCTCCTTGTATATAGATGTGTGTGTGTATGTATATAGGTGTGTATGTGTGTATATATTTCATGTTCCAAGATATTTCAAATAGCAGTTTTGACTTATTAAAGCACTGTAGTTTTAAGAATTTAGGTTTATCACAACATAACCCAGCCTAGGATAACACTGAGTCAGTGCCAGAAGTCTTATTTTGCTTTTAAAAATTCTGACATATGTCTCCCAAGATACACAAATAGACACAAGCATATAAGAATATTCTCCACTTTATCTGTCAGTAGAAAAATGCGAACTAAAACCACCTTGAGATACCACTAGGATGGCATATTCAAGACAGTGGAACACACCAAGTGTCGGGGAGGATGTGGAGAAATCGGAAACTCATGCCTCCTACTTGCTGGCAGGGATGTGAAATGGCTTAGCTGCTGTAGAGAACATTTAGCAGCAATTTAAAAATTCCACTTATCACCTGATCCAGCAATTCCACCCCCAGCATTTACCCAAAGGAACTGACAATGGAAACTCAAATGAACACATGTAAACACATGCTCAGTATGTGTAATAGCAAAATTGCTTGACAGCCAAAAGCTGAAAATAATTGAGATGTCCCTCAGTGGGTCAATGGGTGAAAGAATTGTGGTGTACACATACAGTGAAATAGGATTCAGCCATAAAAAGCAATAAAGCTCTGATACATTCATCTTGTGATGAATGAACCTTGAAATCGTTATTACAAAAATTGAGTCAGTCACATTAATCAAATATTATATTCCATTCATATGAAATGTTCCAAATATACACACACACATATATATACATACACACACACACACACACACATATATATATATATTTATTTATTTATTTATTGTAATGCTCCTTGAAGAAGTCACTCCCCAATAAGAATATGGTGTGACACTGGTGTGAAAAAGGTGACTGTTTATGGGGTATTTTGTTGAAAACTGACTTACTCTGAAGCGATACACTAAACACAAAACATTATTTAATCATCTCTTCTAAGGTAATACACCAGCCTGCAAACAAAGTTTTTTCACTCAGTAATGCTAAAATCACAGTAGTGTAATTCATACCAATGCTACTTCCTTGATTTGGAGAATGTTTTCTTAAAATAGTCTCCAAGATCTACAGAAAGTGGAGTTGGGTTGCCAGGGGCCGGAGAAAGAAGAGGCTGGGGAGCGACTGCTTTATGAGTACAGGAGTTTCTTTTGGGGGATAAGAATGTCTTCAAAATCGAGGTGGTGGTTGCAAAACGTTGTAACAGAATCCTAGTAAATTTTCCACTTTAGGAAGATTCATTGTAAGCTATTCAGATTTTGCCCCATTAAATGATTATTTTTAAATCTTAAAACATATATGGTCATTACTTTGTAGTCAAGTGAGAGGCAGTGAGAGAACTCGGGTTAAAACTGCAGGTGGGGAAGTTATGGTCACGTGTTATATCTGAAAAGGCAGCTCCAGCCACACCAGGATTTTGTATGTGATGATGGTGTCTTCCTAAAAAATAATGTTTTCCTTTCTTTCAGGTTGACTTACACATTTTTTCAGGAGGAAACCTATGAACTCATCTTGGGTCATTTGTTGGTTGGACAGGAATAGGGAGTCTCAGGGAAGGACTTGGAACTGAACCCGCGGCAGGGGCAGAAGGACCAAATGCGCCAACGCCGGACTTTTTGAATCCCATGTGGACGGAGAGGAGCCAGGACTGCGTTGGGAAGGGAAGGGAGAAATCTCTAGAAAAACGGCGGAGAGAATGTGGTGCCCGCAGTTTTCCATCATGGAGTGATTTCTGAAGGAGTTTGGCGTTAGAAAAGAAACACAGAAAATTATGAGCATTGAAGAAGATATAAGTAGAAGTGTATCAGTTCTACCGTGATAACTAGAAAAGAACTAGAACCCTGTCTCTTAATAAAGAAAATAGTAAAGTATTTTAATTAACTCTAATTTTTATTTCACTAATCTATGAAATAAAACAACCTTCAAGTGTAATAAATACAGCTAACTCAAAAATGCTTCTGAAGAGTGGGAACTAATATAAATGCTCATTTTATAATAAGAACATGTATAACAGTATATTGTGAGTGAAATTTTAATATATCTTCTAGTATCTCAAATATGAAAATTTTCTGTTTACACATTTCTAAAAGTTTGGTTCGTACTAAATATGACATATATACTTAGGATAATTTTTTTACTCTTGTTGTTTTTTTTAAATGTGTTAAAATGCATTTTAGACCTTACACAAATAGAAAACACAATTGCTTAAATTGATGTAAGATCAAATCTCACATTGCTAAAAAAGGTTCACTTTTGTTTTAGATTTTTTTTCTATAGCAGGTTATCCAGGAAATGAAGATTATTGTGAGTAATTTTAACAGTGAAAGGGGAAGCTGCCATTTATCACTGCAGGTTTTCTTTTTGGTGATAATTAAATTTTCCAGAATGATAGTCAGTTTGTACCTGCCTATGATCACTCGCTGCCTCTGCAGCTGTTCTGAATCATGCAGTTGAAGACCAACCGAATTCATCATCTGAAAAATTCTACAAACCTGCATAAGCAAATTGTAGTCCCTGTGTCATTTGTCACATGAAGCACATGCAAAGAGGGGTTGATTTTGCAGCTATTGTTGCAAAGATAGTGAGCTGAAAACTGCATGCATTTTTCTACGGTGATTTCATTATACGTAGATTGGAAGTTCCTACCGTCAAATCAGTAAACTTGAAGAGTTTGGGCAAACTGAACTGTGCATTCATTAGTAAAATTATCCAGTCAAATGGTGAGAAACATATTAGAGGTCAATGTGAGCTACTGCTCTTTAGCTAAGTAACTGTCAAATGTGAAATAGACTAATTGGAATCAACATAAGATTTAAGACCAATGATATCTTTGTGTTAAGGTGTTCATGTTTATCCCTAAAACAAATGTGAGAAAGCATGCTGTTTATGAAATTTTAAAAGAACATACTGGAAGTCTATATTCATTGTGATACCCTCTGAAGAAGTTACTCCCAAACAAAAATAGGGTGTGACCCTGGATTGTGAACTGTGAAAATGGTGTATGTTTATGGGGTATCTTTTTGAAAATTGACTTGCTCTCAGGCTATATGCTAAACACCAGATTTTTAAAATGATCTCCTCAAAGATAATATACCAGCCTGCAAACCAAGAGGAGTTATTTCACTCAGTAATAGTAAAATCACAATAGTGTGATTTATAACAATGCTCCTCCCTTGCTCTTGAGAATTTTTTCTTAAAATAGTCTCCAAGATGTCATTCTCTTCAAATTCCTTGTTGGATTATGAAGACAGTGTCACTGCAGGGAAAGCAAGCATGCTTGATACCATTCTCTTCATAAAGATGCACTTCATACTGTACAGAAATTAATTAGTTTACAGCTTAGGAAATACATCTCTGCAGGAAGCAGGTAAAGGATGAGCAGGCAAACTGATAATTTAGCGTCCAGATGCATTGACCATCTTTTCTGCCCAAACATTAGATGGAAAATTATTAAAATAAGAATTTGTTTGAAGCCGGGACTGACAACAAGGAGCACAATCAAAAGTGAGATTCTGGTGCATGCAAATAAATCAGAAATGCCATCTGAAATTCATGATGCTGATGATGACCGTGACCCTGCTATAAATATGACTCAATGTTACAAGGTAGAATCTCTTTACTTCCTTTTAAATATGGGAACAATAATTTCTCAGTGCTGCCTGCAGTTGAATTGCCTCTGTGATAATATATAGACTTCCAGCTTCCACTGAAGTTCTTGAAAAAGAACGATATGTTTTGGCTAGCTCAGCCAGTATGTATTATGACTGCTGGTGAGGTTGCTACCAAGTTATTAAGCTCCCGTCTACTTCTCCTGTAATTCCACAAAGTGAAGATTTATCTCTTCTTCAACTCCTTCCAGATTTGAAGGTTTGGTTGATGAAACTGATAGAATTTCTTCAAATCAATCACATGGGCTGCACTGTGCTCACGGAAGGATCTTGCTGAATATTTTCGAAAGCAAATTTAAGATTGCTGACTACACACTTTAAAAAAATTATTTCTATCATTGTTGCTGCTATTCCCGCTCACCATCCTTTGAGAACAATCTGGTTCCCCACTTCGCACTTAGAGCGGTGCCTCGCAGGTCCATGGCAGACAGTCACGGCCGCACGGTGACCTTTCCTCCCTCTCTGAGCACGGCATCCGCCCCGCATGCACGCGGACTTCTGCAGGCCGTAAGAGCATCGGGTCCACGAGGCCTCTTCTTCTGCTTACTTTTTGCTCACTTATTGTTTAATTGGGATATAATTCACATCCCATGAAATTTACTCTTTTGAAGTGTAAAGTACAGTGATTTTGAGCATGTTTACTAAGCTGTGTATAAAGTGGTATCTTCTGAATTTAATTTATCTAATAACTAATCGTTTTGAGCATCTTTTCAGGTGCTTATTGATTGGTCACTTGTACCTTTTTTGAGAAATGTCTGTCGTAAATATTGGCTCATTTTAATTGGTTCATTTGCCATTTTATCATTAAGTTCTAAGATATATATATATATATATATATATATATATATATATATATATACACACACACACACACACATATTCCAGATATAAAATCTTCAGTAGGCATATGAATTTGAAATATTTTCTCCCATATTATGGGTTATCTTTTCAATTTCTTGCCAGTATTGTTTGAAGCACAAAAGCTTTTCATTTTCATTAAATCTACTTTATATTTTTTTCTTTTCCTGTTTGTGCTTTTGGTACCAGGTTAAGAAACGATTGCCTGATCCAAGGCCACAGAGGTCTTTGTTTTTTTTCTGAGTTTCATGTTTGCATCTAGGTCTGTGATCCAATTTCAAGGTGACTTTGGCATACAGGGAATATAAAGGTCTACCTACATTATTTTGCACATAGACATATAATTGTTCCAGCAACATTTCTTGAAAAATATTCTTCTTCTTTTGAATTTTCTTTCTATCTTGTCTAATATTAATGGGTCATAAATGTAAAGATGTTTCTGGACTTCAGTTCTACTTTAGCCATCTGCTTCTTGATAGTCCCACATCATCTGTATTGGAGCTCTGTATTTTGATTACAGAGCTTCAAAACAACTTTAAAAGCAGGAATGGGTGAGTCCCCCAACTTTGTTCTTTTTTTTCAAGATTATCTTGGCTTTTCTCAGTACCGTGCATTTCCATATGAATTTGAGAATCAGCTTCTGCATTTTTGCAAAAAAGGGCCTTTGGCATTTTGCTAAGGATTGTACTGAATCTGTAGGTGAGTTTGGGGAGTATAACCATTTCAACTTTTTAAAATATGACCCAGGAAAGTCTTTAAATTTACATGCGTCTTTAAATGTTTTTTTTTAATGATAGTCTTTAGTTTTCAGTGTACAGTATTACAATTCTCTTGTCAAATACAATTTCTTAGTATTTTGTTATTTTTGACAGTGCCTTAATTTTTTCCTTCATTTAATTTTTAGATTTTTTCTAATGTAAAGAAAACAAATAGACTTTTATATGTTAAACTTGATCTGAACAACCTCTACTGACCTACTTTAATTTTAATATTTTAAGGGATTCTGTGGCATTTGTATATAAAATTATGTAATTTATAAACACAGTTTTATTTCTGACTTTTCGATATTGGCGTCTTTTGTTTTTTATTCACATCAAGTAGCCCTGGTTCAGACCCCTAGCACCACGTAGAACGTAAGCTGTAGCTGTGGGAACGAACAGCATGATCTTGTTCCTGGTCTTTGGGAAGCATCCGTTTTTCACTGTTAAGTTTGATGCTACCTGTGGGTTTCAGCGATGGCCCTAATACAGCTGAGGGAGTTCCCTTCAATGACTACTGTTAAATGTGCTTAACAACATGTGTCTAATGAAACCGTAATGAAGACTCCAGTCTCAGTCGCCCAGCACTCATCTGGTGCTCACGAATGACCTAATGTTTCTACCGACCTCCTGTGGTTCACTGTTCAAATGAAATATGACATATGTTTAGTGGAGCTTTTCTCTTCTGAGTTTCTCTTTCGAGCTCTACTGCCAGGAACATAAAAATCCAAACCATCACACCCTTCGACAAATCACAGTTTCCTGGCTCACTCTCTCTCTGCCTCTCTATTTCTCTAAATATCACACGGGAGGCTGTCTGGCTTATGCAGAAACTGTACGTGGTGTGGCATTTTCATCCACGACAGACCGCTTTTATGATGGTGGTCCCATAAGATGATACTAAAGCCACATTTTTGAAAGAAATAAAAATGAGAGAAGATGTGATTCAAGAGATTTTTTTCTCTGAGGGGAGCAACAACTGGGGGGATGACAGCAGACCCCCCTCACTCACGGATCCTGTGCTCTGGGTACACAGACCTCACCCCAATGGTGGACCACACATCTGTATGGGCCCTGAGGACCTGTCCCTCCAGGGCCACACATGCAGAGGGCACTCAGCCCTCCCAGCTCCAGGTCAGTGGTCTTTAGAGAACATGGCAGCACATCCTTTGTTGGGGACCTAAGACCCTGTACGAGAACTCAGGCCCACAGGAGCCACCGGAATAGGTAGCAGGTGCCACTGCCACAGGAAGTTCTGTGGGGCCGGCCCGTCCCTATGCTGTGGAAATATGTTCAGTTGTGATGATTTTAAACCGTAGGTAAGTTTTATTTTTTTCATCAGTGTGATGGTGGAGAGAGCCCTTGGTGACAGATATGGCCAATGGAACACATTTCCAAAGTCAAAATACTGACTTGTGAGTTCCAGACCCTCTCCAGGCTAAACCCCTCTTTTCTAATGAATATCACAGAAGTCCTTAATCTGACCCCTGCTCTAATGTGCCATAGCAAAACTACATGGCTGCGACAGTGCCTACGTTCCTTTGTCTTTCCACCTCCATTTCTTTCTTCCTCAGGCCACCTTTCACTTCCTCATGACAACCAGCACTGTGAGGATCTACGCCTCCCCCAGCCAGTTCCTCCTCATCTTTCCGATCAGCCCGGCCCACCTCCCTGCTCCCAGAGCAGCACTGACGGCCTGGAGGCCCTGTCTCTGCACCCATTGGAGGGAAGCAGGGGAGGACGTGTGGAGAGTGGTTCTCAAGTCCACGGTCCGTGGCAGCAGTGCCCGAGGCCTCTACACCCCTTCGCTCACCGACTCAGCCAGAGCAGGTGCGCCACTTTCTGTCTTTTACACTGTGTTTTCACTGTGCCTCTTCCATGTTTAGACATGGCTACATACACAGATACACTGTGCTACAGCTGCCCACAGTGATCAGCTCAGCAACATGCTGCACAGGTTTGCAGCCCGGGAGCAGGAGGCTAGGCCAAGTTCATGTGAGCATGCCGTGTGATGTTTCCACAATGATGACATTGCTTAACGACAGGTTTCTTGGAATGTATCCCTGACATTAAGTGCCATAGGACTCTGTGTGTGTGTATAAATATGTAAATATATGTATGTATAGAGGATGGAGCAAAGGTAGGTTTACAGTTGTTCCCGTGAAAAATAACACAATAATTAATCAATAGTAATACAAGAATCAACTCTGTGTTTCACACACTCAGAACTGTAAACCTACTTTTCACCCACCCTGCCTAGGTGCACCTTTAAAAACATATATGTATTTTAATGGAAAATTTGCCCCCCGAGTGCGGCTGGTGCTGCATGCTAACAGTGACTGACTGTCAAGCCCTGGTCTGAGAACGCAGGAAGCCCTCCACTTGCCCTTTCTCACTGACCAAACGAAGACACTAATCTTAATACATACTTACCTCTTTCAGCTCTCAGATGCTAATGATTCTTCATTTTGACACCCACTCACTTAGCATTGAGATATTATCATACGGCTATCTCAAACTGAAAATAGTGTTAATTTTCAGCAACTCAAACCTACTACAATGTTGCTTAGGGTACTTTTACCAGAAGTTCACTTTTAGCTTCTGAAGGAGTGGAACTAACATTCGCCAGCACAAGGTGGTGTGGGGCAGCTGGACGCAAGCAGAGCTCACACTTCTGGATCAGAAATTCTGAAGGATTTTTCTCCACACAGGTGAGCTGCAGAATATGGAGGTCCATACAGAAGTGATTGGGAGAGGGAAATATTTACAATGGGCAGAACATATTTTCAGCCTTTGCATGAACAACCCTGTCTCTTTTTTACTTAAAGCTTACATTTTACCTCCCATTTAACCTCTGGGAGATGCAAACATGTCTATGGGTGTATATATAAGTTTCAAGATCTCTGTGTCTGTGCAGTGAACAGTACAAGCCAGCGTTGGCTCGCCGGCCTTCCGTGAGTTGGAACCTTGATGTCGCTTTAAGCCTGCAAGCCTTCCTCCCGATCTTTGCCAGGCAGTCCGATGTGGAACACTCCAATTCCTGTGAATATGATTATTTTTCAAGCTCCTGAATATGCTGATGAGTGTCTGCAGATTTGAGATAAAGCAAATCTCTTAAAACATGCACCTGAACTTTCTAGTCCTCTAGGCACACAGGAAAAAAAGAAAGTTCCAGATAGATTCCTGTATCCCATCTGCTAGGACTCTCATTTGAAAAGTGCCAAGAAGCAGGAGCAATGCATGAATACAAATTTTCTTTACATCTATAAACATTTAATGGTTACAAGGACCTTCAGAAAGTGGGCATATTAGGGGTACAGTAGTTTGGGGAAAATGATTTGATCCATGATGTTAAAATTTCATAGTGAGAGCAATTAGGAAAAATGGTTTGAAAGGCTGCCTGGGGCCAGTGATTATAAAACACTGCCACAGACACTCACTGGATCTTGGTTCCCAAGGCAGTGAGTCACTGCAGAGACTGAGTTCTGGCCCTGAAGATAAACTAGGGCGTCTGCTAGAGGAATCATAGATGAGGTTTTTGCTCCTAAAAACAACAGAATCCTGCAGGAGAAAGCTGTTACCTGTACTCTTGTGGTCCTGCTTTGATAATGTCTGGGGTGAAATCAAATCTAGGTGTCTGTTTAGTTACCAAAAGGGGAATGAAAAGTAGGGGAGGCATGGGCCAAACCACTGGGGATGGTGTTCTGCCTGGGAACCAAGGTCAAGTCGGCTCCTGCTTTCCTCACTACGTAGCTGTCTTTACGATTCACACCACATTGCTCTTGAAATTGTTGTTGCTTGTGAACTGCACAAGCTGCATGGGTGTGTAGACACACACTTGCAATGTATCATTTCCATCACTTTTTATTGCTCTTGATTGGAGATTTGAACTAGAAGTCAGAATCTAGTCTATCATTTACCTTTGTTAATCTTACTAATTATTTTAAAATCTTGTGGAATTCTTATTGTTTGTGCAATAGAGCATAACTTTCTGAAGAGCAGGCTGAGACTGCTTTGCTTTTCTCACGTTCTTCCTGACCCTATGTCGCCAATCATAACATCTTTATTCTCTGAACGCAACAAAACATTTATACAGCTGGGCCTTGGTAGAGATTTTTCTCAGGTTTTATTTTCTCGATGAAACACTTCATACTTTTGTACCTGTTTCTATCACCTGCCTAGTTAACCTGTCCGTTCCACAGCACAACAACAATATTATTCTACTCTAATTTTGTTTGTAAGTACTCTGTGAATAAAACCAAGCATTTAACTTCTCCTGTGCATAGAAAGCTGTGTATCTGAAATTTCATGATACATATATGCACATCATATAGCAACTATGAGATTCTGATTCATTTTCTTTCCTCAACTTTTATACATGAAAATTTTAAATAAATTTTGAAAAGCAATTCTAATGTTATCTTCTCCAAAATTATTTCTCTAGTTAATTTTTTTCTTTAGAATACCACAGGCATTACACTTACTAGTAAACATTTGGAAGGATCATTATTTGGTTATTTCCTTTTCAGGAGGACAGAGTTTTATACAGATGGACTAAATTTCACTTACTTTTTAAATGCTTTATATCAAGTTCTTTGCTCTGTTAAATGAACAATGTAAGTCCTTAAATAATGTTTTTATTTATTAATAAATACACATTTATTAATTTTGCTAACACATATGGAGTACTTACTATGTGCAGATACCACATTAGGAGCTTAGGAAACATTCATAACAAAACAAAGACCTTCTCCTCATGATGCTATTGTTCTACTAGGGAGTGATAGTGGAACATTGCCAATTAACATAAAACTCCATCCATTGTATAGAATGATAAGTATGGCGAGTGCAATGGCAAAGGGAAACCAGCATGGTGGGGGGGTTGGGCAAGGTGTCTGCACCTCATTTTGTGGGGGCCATTTGACCCCCAAAGTTTGAGCCCTGCGGGGGTCCAACACTGAAGGTGTTCAGAGGAGGATGGTGCTGTGACACAGACTCTGAACGTGGAAGGAAGGCAGACTGTTCTAGGAAGGCCCGGAAGTTGGTGTGGTCAGTATGGCTCACGTGACCACGGGGTGGAGGAGTGGGTGACTGTGTTGAGAGGTGACTGGGCTAAATCCTGCTGGACACAGGTCAGTGTGAGCTCTGCTTTCACTCAGAGGAAGCTGGGTCCGTGGCAGGATTTGACAGGGGTGATGCCACCACGGTTCCTCTGTCACAGGATTTCTTTAGCAACTAGGAGAGAACAAGAAAAGGCAACCAGATGAGAAGCATGCAGTTATCCATGCCATAAAGCATTTTGTAGAAATGAACAATTAAAAATATTTTTAAAACTAAAACCAAAGTGAGAAACTATTTCCCCAACAGACAAGGTCAGACTACAAAAAAAAATTAAGCTTTGCCTGTTAGTTTCTTTTTTCCTGTTGCTTCATTTCATTTCAAGGCATGAGCACAGATCAAAAGAGAGAAGACAAAAGAGGCAGAAATAATAAGAAAAAATTACAATCTATGTTTGACTGCACTTACCCTGTGGAAAACTACTAGACAATTCACTCAAGACTGGCTTTGAAAGAGTGAAACATTACAAGTGTCGGAGTTTGAAGATGAAAATGTTTATAATCCTGTTTTCTCGAAGCTGGATTTCTGGTCCCCAGTTTTCACTGTGTTCTCTAAACAGGCGTGGTCGGCTCTTTCAAGTGCAGTGCTGCCGTTCGTACCTCTGTGACCCGGCAGGGAGATCAAAATGAAGTGGGATGTTTTTGACCACCCCCTCTCGAAATTCACAGCAAGGAAGGCTGGCTTTGGATATTGACAACCACAGCACCCTGCAGGGGTTGGCCTAGTGTCTCCAAGTCTGTCACGTTAGTCATCAGCCTATTTCTCCACAGGCAGAGCCACCTCGCTCATATTTAAATGAGACTGATGCGCCCGCCCCGGTGTGTTTACTGCTCTAACTACCAACAGATTGCCCACATGATAGATTACATTGATTTTGCTTCGTGATGCCATTAGGAGCAAATAGATCAATGTTTGTTTCAATATTTACAACTGTCTGCTATGGAGAACGTGAGATTTTTCCTGACTAGAATTTCAGAACTTAGATCTTCTCGTGTAACATGTGTTAACTTGCTACCCACAACTTCTAAGTGCAGTCTCAGGAATTGAAGGAGTTGTCACAAGGCCACTACCTTACGCACTGCTTTTTCAAAATTGTGGTATAATTGATATACAGAGAAATATACGTATTTAATGTGCACAACTTGATGAGTGTGGACTTATGCAAACACCCGTGTACTATCCCCATAGTCAAGGTAATAGACACCCAATACTTGGCAAAGTTTCCTTATGTTTTTTATTTTGCATAGGGACTGAGAACAGTCAACACGAGACCTGCTCTCTTTAACCAGTTTCGACATGAGCAATGCTGTGTTGTTAACACTGTTATACAGTGAATCATCCAGTGCACCTGAAACTTTACAGTCATTGCATTCTCGATGGCTGTTCACCTTTTTCATCCAGGCCAGACCTCAGCCTCTGCTCAAGCTTGTAGTATGACGGGAGTTCCCTGCAATGGGGTGCGTCCCATTTTTAGACTGGCCTGGTGTTAGGACATATTTCTTCTGCAGTCCTGCTTCTGAGCCCTGCAGTTGTGTGGGGGCAGTCCCATTCTCCATCCGGAGAGCACCTCCTTCATTTGAGGACAATGGCTCTGTGATTCAAATAGAGGTCGTGTTGAAGGAGAGACCCTCCCTTCCTCCTTTCTCCCTTGTTTCCTTCCAGCTTTCCTTCTTTTTATTAATGATACTGGCATTTTTGACAAACAGGCCATTTTCCTTTATATTAATGGGCATTCCTTACTTGAAGTTGTCTAATACTGCCTTATGATCCAGTTCATATATTAAATGCCTGACCAGAATAATGGTGATTAAAAATAATAATAATATTGAGTTCATCAATAGATTTTAAGCTTTATCAAGAGTGTATCTGTTTTTTCTCATCATCATTGGATCCAGTGATTGTTGCATAGTAGGTGCTCAATGAGTGAATAAATACATGAAGTAAGATATTCAAAGCATCTGCAATACACTACCAAGATATATCTGATATTGATCCATATTTTCCTCCAGCACTTTTTTCCTATGTGCGTATTGAACTGAGAGGACCCTAAAATAACCCTGCCTCAGCAGGTCAAGGTCACAACCATTTGCACATTGCAATAATCTATCTGTAAACACATGAACTCAGTAAACTGTCAATAGGAGAACATGAAGCAACAATATTTGACTGTTGGTTATGAAAATTAATTTCTGTAAGCTGCATCTTTACTATCTGTAATATCTCTGGCATAGAGAAAGTTCACCTTTTAATGTTTCAAATGAGAAAGGAAAAGTGGAAATAGACTTGTGAACATTGTACAATAATATGTCTTATGTATGTATATATAATTATACTGTATATGTATACATAATACATAACATATATTTAAACATATAAAACAGTGAGAGATATATAGAGATAGATAGATAATAGACAGATAGACAGGTGTATAGATAGGTAGGCAGGTAGATAGAAATCTGATAGAATACATCTAATTTAAAACATTGGTATAAAAGACACACACAGAGAAAACTCACTCTATTGACAAGAGTCTGGAAAGCTTCTCAAGGATACGTATTTGACTGTTGAAGGTTTGAGTTCTTGAACAGTGAAGACATCTGATAGTTGCAGCCATCAGGTAGCGGTCTATGAGAATCCTGGGGTTGGGTACACGCTGCTTGTGCAGGGAAACATGTTGCTTTGCAGAATAAGAAACAAGAAAGGTAGAGCTTGCTATGCAAGGCTCTGTGGGCACAGCAAGGAAGTGCGCAGATGGGAAGTGGCCCTTCACAGGACTCCAGTTAGAGCTGGGGACCACAGCTTATTAACAGGAAAAGATGACCCTACTGTGTGGTCCTACCAGTTACTAGACTTTCCCTTTCTTCCTCCTTCCTCCATGGCAGCCAGATCCTAGTGCAGAAGACCATCTATGCCCATTCTCATGTTTCAGAGCTGAAGAAGATACCTAGTGCTCCTGAGGTGACCATGGAAGGCTGAGAATGTTGTCCAAAGAGTGTCATACCTTTGCAGTATGAAAAAGCACAGTGCAATTATTTCCCTTTCCCAAGATTTGCCAGACATACTGTACTTCATGGAAACAAAGAAACAAACACAAAGATACAGAGGGAACATGGGTTAAGTAGTCATCTGGGTGAATGAAGTAAGAGAGCTGATTTGTATATGATTTTTAGAGGCATTGCTTTCTGAAAACAATGCCTCCGTTATTTCTCCTTTTCGTGGCTCGGGGTCCTCAGGAAGGGTCATACCTAAGATGTCGGAGGAACGGTGGCACTCTCTAGCCAGTGTTCAGAAGGGAAATATAAAACAGTATTTCTCTAGCTGAATTCACTCTCATTTTTCTGAGGAACAAATATTTTAACCAAATGGGTTTCATGTTTTGTTCTTTTTAGCACTGTCAAGTCTCTGTTACTAATTTTCTCCCTCAGTACAACTGAAGGAAAGATTAATCACTTCACTCTATATATACCCCGGCATCAATCAGGAGTTCAATCAAAGCCTAAAATTAGCTACTGAATTAAATTTTCCCTCAGTTTTATACCTATCCCATGGAAAGTAGATGTAATTTTTCATGTGGTTTTCTGGTCATAATCTCTTCCTTCATCTATTTAAAGAATATCTTATAAAACTCACATGAAATAAAAAAGTGAAAAGAACAGAAAACAGTGATCTGAAAATAATTACTTATCAATGGATTTGGAAACATTATTTGTCTTAATTTTCTCTGTGTACTTCTACATGTCAAATTCTCTCCTACTAAAGTATATATTAAAACACCTTACTATCTTATCATCCTGATGTTTCTCTGCATAATTAGTTATTGCTGGATAATCAAAGTATCCTAAAATGCAATTTTAGAACTATTTTCTCAAACATTTAATCCATGCCACCTTTTGAAAAATGGAATCATTTACAGTCTTAACAACATTCTTCAGGAATGCAGTTTGAAATGTTCAAATAAAATTGTGTCAGCAAAGTCCAAATAAATTTAAGTCCAAACACCATCACCAAAGGGTCCCACTCCCAGATTCTCATCCAGTGCCCAGAGGGTTTGGCTGCTGCACAGACAACACAACACTGGAAGCCGTATGTCAACCAGACCTCCCTACTCAGGGAAGTGAGCTCAGGAGACTGAAGAGTAAAGTAGAGAGCAAGAAACTTCAGAGTCTCTTTGGTGCTTGTCAAAGACAACAACAGAAGATGTCAAAAGGACTGTGTTGCTGATACTTTAAAATATTTACTTCCTCATTTTAAAGACATCAGTGATCATAGTCTTATATATGTTCTCCCTTTCAGAAGTTTCTCTCCTCCTCCACAGGATTGCCTGCTCTCCAGAGCTGAAAATGCCATTTTCCTGGGGGAGTAGACTTGGCTGTGATGTGACTTATCTAAACCTCAGTACCCCTATGACAAAGTGTTTATTTCACATAGTTTTATGAGGGATAATTAAGACAGTACAGAAAAGGACTTAGCAAAGTTATCTGCATTGAGTGAACTCACAAACCATGTTAGCTGTGCTGTTCTACTTCTGGCCCAGTTAGCAGTGTTTTCAGCTTACATCAGAAGAATCCTTTTTGTTTATGTAACTAGTGGCCCAGGGAAAGGAAACCCAGATGTTTGGGAAACATAATAATGTGTTCAGACTCAGGCGGTTTCTATCTTTCAGCTCCGTCCGTCTCGGTGCGCTGGACTTGCCCAGGGCTTGCTGCTTTCTTGGTGTCAAGAAAGATTCCATAGTCCTAAAAATATATTTCTAAAATGAATGTTTCCAAAATAGGCAGGGAGAAATGGAGGTATGATGAGCTTTCTTGATGCATATTTTTCTCTCCAGGAATCCCTAGCAATCTTCCCTGTACCTTTCATTGGCTAGAAATGGACCTACAGTAGGCATTCGGAGGGGCAAAAGTTCTTAGAAAACCATTAAGCAGAACTTTCAAGACTCTTTAGCTTCTATATCAGGGGGACAAGACAGGAACATTAAGTTGAGATTATGTAATCATCCAAAAATATTTATATTTTGAGTTAATACATTTCATCTTTTCCTCTGAAGTCAGATACTCTGTGAACTTATTTTCCCTCTTCTCTTGCCCTGATTTTAGTTGTTAATAGCTTCTAAAACATTTTTAAATTCCGACTGTTGCAAATCCAGGTGAATTAGATAATGTAGTTTCAGATGTTATTAGGATGCAGAGTAAGTTTGTATTTTGGGCAAGGCCACCTGTTAGTAGATATTTATCAGCTGGAGACAAGGCTACAGGTGTGTTGCTTCAGCACACAGAGGTTTCAGAGAGAGGCCATGTCATCCAGTGAACAGCTCTCTGCCAAAGAATGGGGTAATGTCACAATAAGTGAAAAACCTATTCACTGTCAAGTTTATCACCTGCCCTATTCCCACTGAGTAGGAAATTAACAAGGATAGAGTCAAACAAAAAAGTATCGACTAAATTAAGCACAAGAGAATTTTTTTGCAATGCTTGCAAGTACTGTCTACATAGTAAACAAATTTATATATGGCCTATTTTCTTTAAGACATTTAACATACCATTCACTCAACAAAACTTACTGAATTACAATAAACAATGATAAATTTCGACACGAAAAAATTTTTTTCAATGGTTTATGGAGTAAAGATGACCAGTAATTGCTCTGTAAGAGATTGAATTTTGTAATACATCTTCTTTGATTTGTGGTATATGTGTGTGTGTGTGTGTGTGTAAAATGTAAAAACTTATTTTTCTGTAGTGAAGGATTCTGAATGATCTTAAATCAGAAAGTTTTTTTGGGTCTTCTTTGCTGGTAGACTTTGACCTTTTAGGACACCTATGTCATGAGCTGAGTTAAAATTGAGACAAATAAAAGATGAGAGTGATGGAACATGGGGAACAACACGGAAATGAAGAGCATCATCTATTGGTCCCTAGGCTGGTACAAGGCCCCTGGTCTCACCCGGAGAGATCGGCTGGTAATAAATTAAAGGCTCAGGACTCAAGCAGCGTAGCACCAGTGGCTTTGTATGGCAAAACCAATGCTGGGCGCAGATGGAGGTCTCCCATGTATCTGAAAACACTGTGTTGCACGAATAGTTCAATGAGAGCCAAGGGGTGTGCCGCAGCATTTCATTTTGGGAGTGTGTAGGCCTCAAATATTTGGGGTAAAAAAATAAGGTTGTCTTTGTCATTGCAAAAGGCCTGCACTGAGGGGATTCAATGATGGTAGACACCAAAACTATGCCATAATAAAAGAAATTGACCAGAATGTTGTTAATATAGAGACAACTTAAGAACTTCCAGAAATGAACATAGACACTTCGATGTTGTAGCCTGACTCTACAGTTACAAATTCTACTTACTTAACTTTGGATCACTGTTTATTTGCAAGCAAATTTTGTCAAAGAAAAAGAATAATGTATTAATATCTCAATGCAACATGTCCCATAATTCTTCATGTGTTCCTGATATATGTTGATTGATGTTTTTTATGTTGTTTGGTCTGCAAAGGTTCGTATCTATTAAATGTCATTGACTCTGGAGTCAAATGGCTCCACCCCTGAACAAGGCTGCAAAAGTCACCTCATCTCTCTCTGTTTCAGGTCTAATATGTGTAAAATAGGTGTAATACAAACTTCTCTACCAGTGAAGAGGAAAGCAGATGCTGAGCACATTTCTTGTAATGTTGAAACAATAATGATCAGTATTGCTATTGTTATTGTTAATATTACTATGACATGATAAAAGCAAACATTGGCTCAGGGTAAGCCTTGATTTTCCCGTTCCAAAAAAAATTGCCCCATGGGACACAGCATTTTGACACAAACAGTGTATTGCAAAGAGACTGACTTTGCTTCCTGTCCTGCTGGAAGTGTGAGCCCAGTTGACTCCAGTGAAGGCCGAACATGCTCAAGATGATTACAGAAAAGACGCTGTGACCTGCTCAATTTTTCACTCCCAGGGTCTGTATGGTTCCTATTTTATAATGAGGAGCTCTGTTTGGCAGCACTCATTATAAATGATAGACATACATTCTCATTCCCTAGAAGAACACTATTCACTGATGTTCTCTGCTCTCTCCTTATGTTTGGAGGAGGAGAAACTATTGATCAAGAATTCATCAAATAAGAGATTTCAAATTCCACCTTTCACATAAGGTAGTGTATTAAAAAGGCTGAGATTACTTTGTTCTTCAGAGAGTTAAAAAAAGCTGCCATGAGAGTTACTCTGATAAACATAAACAACTGAATAGCCCATACTTCGATTAAAGGAAGCATTAGTAAGCTGTAGATCAACACCAGAGAAGAGCTCTAACTTGTTCTTGTCCTATAGCTCTTTGGGGGATGGGGCGAAAGAGCCCATGACAGTATTTAATGAAAAAATAGGAAAAAAATACAGGAATGAAATGAAAATGGAGGGGGGGGAAAGCTTGTGTGCTGATACGATGAAACATTCATTACTTTGTGGGAAAGCAGCCAACGTGATTTATACTCCAGTACTCTCTACTGAAATCAAAGAGAATAGCAGAAAAATGTCGATGCACCTCTGTATTGGGAGATCTGCACAACTGGGCAAAAGAGTATTTTGATTGAGAGAGTTAATGGCAATTCAAACAGACTAATTATGAATCAAGGTACTAAAAATGCATGTGATTTCACTTCCGAGGCACCAGCTGATTTTTTATTTCTAGATGCAGTATTTGGCTGCTCATCACAGTATGACTGGGACAATATAACTTTATTGTGAAGCGATTTTTGTGCCAACAATGTGGAAACTGAATTTCAGAGCCTGCTGACATGCACAATGGAATGTATTCACGATCTGGGTTAAACTCTCTTGGCTCTTCAGCATCTAGAAACAAATCACGTGAAAACTAACGTTTTTCATGTTTTTCCAAAAACGTTGCTATTAGAGAGCATTATCCTCACAAAAGTAAACATTTTAATCTTTGACGACATGCACATAATACATTTTGCTCCAATTCTGTTTTCTTTCCCAGGAAGGTGCAAGGAACAGTTATGACAATAAAGCAAGTGGAGAACAGTAACAGGAATTGAAGTTCTTAGAAATTTACATTTTCAAATCCTTTGCTATTATTCACAGTAATTTATCTTTAAAATAAAAATCTATGTAAATTTGCATATTATGTATATGGTTATATAGTTTAGATCAGTGAGACAGAAAGTGCATGTGTAATTTATTCTAAACACTTATGGGCTTCTTTTATGAATAATTTTTGATCCTATTCTAGTTTTCATTCTTTCTTCGTTATTATGTCTTCCTCTGCCCGGAGCAGGTTTTGCTTCTTCCTGAGTTATAAAAATGCCCAGATTAAAGGGATATCAGATTAACTTTCCTGTCATTACATTATTATAACAAACTAACCATGGGTTGTGCAGTTCCTCAAAATGCACACACACAGATCAAAAATGAACACTTAGAAATTGGTTTTAAATGCTAATTTGAATATATTGTCGCCATTGATTTGAAAATAGCTAATGTTAGCTTGTATAATAAGGCCATTTTAAAACAAAAAGCTATAATACACAAAATCCTATTTTAATAAAAGGGAAATGTAGTACCTTAATAAGGGTAACTCTCACAAAAATAATAATCCCATTAATAGACTTTTCTTTACAAATTATTACAAATTTTACATAATGGAATTCTTAGGCATTCGTAGATGTCTGCTATAATAAAAAAACTGAACTATTAAATTTCATAGAGAATTTATATTGATCTTTTTATGATAAATAAGGAACATTTTAGTGTGTCTATGACAATAAATATTTAACTCCAAACACATATTTAGGTGTCACAATTTCATATAAATAACATCATCACAGTGCAATATTTCTCATAAAAATGATAAATGGATTTACATGCATATGTATTCACAGCTTTTTGGAACATTAAAACTTGATCAGATTTTAAAAACAAAACTTTATTTTGTTTTTGATGTCACAACCAGCCATCAGCACGAGGTAATGACCGTGGTGTTGGCACTTGCTGTGTGCCCACTGGGCCCAATTCTCTCGGCCCCCTTTCTGATACCAACGCACTCAGTTCTTGTGACCATGGTACGTCTGTCTGCTCCTCTTCCCATTTCACAGAGAAAGAGAAGTCAGGTGAAAATGTTCATCAAAACTCACCCAGAGTCGCTCAGATTCCCACTCACAATGTGGCCCTTGGTTCCAGATTTAAAAACAATTAACCATGGTCTAATTTTTAGGAAAAAAAATTATTTGCTCTTTGAAATCCAATGACCTTCCCCCAAAGAAATACAGTATTATGTGCTTAGGCTGAAAACCATTTTTGATTGTTCTATAATTCTGTACATTTCTGTGCCTTGGCTCACCTATTGTTTTTAGCAGTGTGTCATAAAACCTCGGGCTTGTGCTATCTGCCCCTTTATTTCTTTATGTCAAACACAGCTGTAGTTTACCTTAGTGATTTATCAAAATTGCTCATAAGTTCATCTTTTAAGCTATCAAGCTCCTCCAGAGCAATTCTCTTTAAAACTGGGGAGAATCACTTTGTCAACATAATTACAGAAGCTGAAGGTGGAAAGGGTAACCACCTCTTCTTTAATGTTGGGAGATCCTTTTCAAAGTGCCAACTTCATTGTACCTATAAACTTTAAAGGTACTAAGTTGCCCCAAACTTTCCAGCTGACACAAATTGGAATTCTCAGCATCCGAATTGCAGTCACGGTAGAGAACAGGCTGGGTGCCTTGTCTCCCGATTGATTTTCAGACGCTCTGCAGCAAACCACTTGCCACTTAATTGAAAAATAAAAAATCTCCATTTCTTCTGACTGTGGAAGGTGCAAACTTAGAGCAAAGTGGATTTTCTCCTGATTGGAAAGAAATCAAATGCTTGGAGAATAGGCACAAGCAAGAGGTAATGGCTGAGGCCAAGGAGCCGGGCCCCACTGGGGAGGATGAGATCACACTGCGCTGCAGCGAGCGGTTTCCAGAGTCAGAAGTTTATATCCATTTAAGCTTCAACACTGTATTTTCTAGTGAGGACACTTCAACACACACATCCCCACCTCCAAGTACACACCACATACACACAAATACTACCGTTTACAATCTAGCCTTATGAAAATTTCACTGCCATGTCCTGATTTTTCTCATTTCCCTGTGAATTCAAGAACAAATTCCTGTAGGGCAGCAGTGGTCAGAAGAATAATTGTTTTGTCGATCACAAAGGCTCACGCGGGGTTCCCAATTCTTCTGAGAAAAGCCAACTCCATATCTGAATATTGTTATCAGACATCTGGATATTTGAACATTTATTCACTCAATAAATATGTGCTAAATTTTCAACCCAATACTCCGTGTTGAATTTCTATTTGTAAGTCAAGACATCTAAGCTGTATAAATAAGCAAGAATGCACACTGTAGGTATGTGCATACCTGAGGGTGATGCCGATGCTATGTGGCATTGTGCACACAGCAAAAACATCAAACCAATATAAAATAGAAGCACAGTGAGGGCTTTGACTGAGCTCACATTCCACATATGACTAAAATTCCGTGGCCAGCATGAGACTGGGGAGAAAATAGGAGAGAGAAGTGGGGAGATAGGAGCTTACATAGCTTAGAAATATACAGCTTAGCTGAGAATCCTACCTGGGGCTCAGTGTTAGGGAGTTGTAGTACAAAGAATCCCCTATTGTTTCTCAGGTATCAAGGAGAGACCGTGTCTCAATTATGCCATCTAAACCAATAGGCGGGTACAAGTGATACAGGGTGCAGCCAAGGGGGGGCCCCCCCAAAAAGGATTTGGAATGGTGTCCAGAATTCAAAGTGTATGGGAATAATGGAGAGACATATAAGATGTCCTCACCCCCCCACAGGTGTGAGTTGGGGGAAGGGACAGTTTTGTACAGCCACAGCCTTGCAGCTAATCCATGGCATTGTCTTTTAACATATCTATAGCCTTTGGCGGTCACTTGGATATGTTAAATGGCTGTGGCCAGGCTTGGAGCTAGGGGGATGAAGTCACTTCCCCCCAAGATGTAACTGGGGGCAGGTCCCCCCAAGTTACAGCGCCTGCGTAGGGGCTTGGAGAGGATTGGCTCGAGGGCATGGGATGATTACTGCCCAGACTAACGATGGCAGCCCAGTAAACTTGTATTAATACAGAAATACTGGCAGGTGTAACTGATCTTGGGAGGAGTCGGAAATAGAGGTACAGAGGAAGACGGGTGCTAGGATTTAAAGGCCAGACACGGCAGCCATTGGGAGAGAGAGCCAGGCGGTTTCAGCAGAGTGAGGACCCCCTCTAGGTGAGGTGAAAGAGGGAGCCACGTGGTTTTGGCAGGGTGTGGACCCCCCTCTTTCCCAGGTGAAAGGGAAGAACCATGCAGCTTTGCCAGAATGGAGATCCCTGCAGCCAGGTGAAGAAGAAAGCCACATGCTTTTGGTAGAGTGCGGACTCCTGCAGCTTTGGTAGAAGAGGCCCATGCCCCTTTGGGGTGCCCCCTTTGGCTGCGGGGCCTGAAAAAGCAACAGAGACTTTGACTGGAACTGGGTACAAAGGACTCTTGCCAGTGGACCGTGAGAGGGTACCACAGTACTTTGGATTAACTCGAGATCCTGCACAGTGACACAGCTGACGGTGCCAGCGGTCTGCAACACAGACGTGTGCTCTTTTCCTGATTTACGGTACCCGGAGTTGGGACAGTGGGAGAAGGGAGCGCTGTGTGGGTGTAGGTGTATACATAAAGGACTTTGATATTTTAGTAGTGGCGTTAGGCCTGAATAGCATTAAATAAACATTTTGTTTCCTTTTCACAAATCTCTGGCATTGAGAGATGTCTTTCCAATTGGCGGCGGACAGAAGGGCCCAGTAGATTTTAGTATTCTGGTTTTAGGAGGGGCCCCTGTTGTATAGCAGTTTTGGGCATCCCTGGGTGGGCCAAATATTGTATTGCCCCTCCCTTGGACCTCCTCTTGTTCGGTAACACAAGGAGCACTGTTCTATCGCAATGCCTCGAATCTTAGGTGGTTCGGGAAGTGTGGTGTAACTGGAGACAGAGAGTGAGAGGCTTGCCTTTAGTTATATGTGCACATGTAATATGGGTAGCGAATTAACTGGGTATAAACTAAACTGCCTCATTTTCCCTTTCTGTGACAGTAAACTTAACCTGCCTCTCAGGGACATCATGTTAATAAGTCTAATAAAGAAATATGGGCCAATACACACATGTGGAACCAATTTGTGTTCTCAGGACAGAACAGGTATGAAAAATAGATATCAACATGTATGAGTGCCAGTATTCTAAACAAGATTTTTTTTCTTGTGAGCAATGTATTGAGGCAGCAATTTGAGAGCTAAATAACCTACCAGATAACTCAAAATCTACTTCCAGTGTTACAAAAGCAAGACATAATTATGGAATTCACTGGCAGAGGTCAATGATACCATGTTCATAGGCAAAAGCCATACACAATTCTTTTCAGATGCCCCTACTTGTTTTCCCTTCCCCTTGGTTGTAATAGCTATACTTCCTAGGTGCCCTTTTTTTAATGATGTGATGAACCTTGATTATCTTCTATTCACTTATTTTTCAGTTTCCTTTGAACCATCTACTTGAGCCCCAACAAAGGGAGAGCTGGCATTGTTGCTAAGGGCAACCCAGAGAAACGAATTCTATTGTGTGTGAAAGAGGCTTGCCCCTTGAAAAGACCGTCAATGGTGGTTTTCAGTGTGGACACGTCCGACAGTTAGATGGGGCCAGTCCACATATTTCTCACTCCTGTGTTCTCATCTTTGGCGCATCTACTTCCGCACCCCTTCGACCCACAGAAGGCTAATGGCACACCAAAATCTCTCTGAATCACCGCCAAGCATGTGTCGATGACCAGGTTAATAATTAGCAGAGCTTGGTTTGTACCCGGCCTCACTGTCAAGCACTTTACAAATATTAACTCACTCGATCCACATGACAACAGCATGAAGTAAGAAGTTACTTTCTCCAGATTACAGAAGTTTAAAGTGAGAAAGGAAGAGAGATGTAGATCATCTACGTTTTTACAGCCAGAGCTGGGAATCAGATGGTATGCGCATAATCACTCTGCCAGGCTGGTGCCGAAGACTGGGGTGAGGATGTTTGTCAGATGAGTAATACATTCATCCAGTTATGTTACGAAGTTACTTTAAAAATCATGTAATGATGTAGGTTGCCATTGTTTTCCATCTTTGCTTAAATTTACTCTTTACACTGGTGAAACTCATTAATGTGTCTTTTTGTGGCTAAAGGCAAATATTAGGGGACTTGCCCTGGTCTTCCATCATGGAGGAAACCCATACGCAAATCCCCCCCCATTGTGGCTGGGCCGGTGTGCTGTCCTGCTGCTGGAGCCGCTGGGCGCCCTCTGAGGGTCTCTGCGGCTGCCTGGTCCTCTAGCTCCCTGCGGAGAGGAGGACTCCTTCTACCCCTCTGCAGGTGTCAGAGGCACTGCTTGCTCTTTGTTTACTTCAAGCCAACTGTGATCAAAAGCCTGAACCAAAGCTAGAAAGAGAGCTCAGTGAAAGCAACATCTGGTTTGTAATACTCAAATTCCCAGCAACTCTGCTTTTACATCCTCGTAGGGCAAAATCAATCTTCCCTTTACTGGGAAAAATGCTGTGAACTACAACTTTATCTGTGTGTTTATTGGTTTTAAACTTTTAAAACTAAATCATATTTGCTTTTCTCAGGAACAACTGATAACTTTTGAAGTGACCTGTCAAATCTTTGGACAAACGGGGTATGATGAAAACCTGTCAATATCTTTTTATGACTGTGGGATCCAACACAAGTCATAAGTCAAGAAACAGTATCTTAATAAAGTTTTAAAGTATGTTTGTTTTTTATTAAAAAATGGTAAAAAGACAATAAAGAAAAAGAAACCAGGATTTATCCCCCAGTGTAGACATAAAAAAAAAGTTGTGTCCAAAGTTGAAGTTAACAATAAAAATACTAAAATTACACAATTTTATATGTGTGCATATAATTTTACATGTGTTTTTCTATAATTAACTGACTTTGAAAGATTTATTTTATTCAACTACATGTGTCTTTCCTGTTCTGAAATAAATCTGGGCAATTTAAAATTATTACCATTATAATTCACTATTTCTGATTAAATTATGCTAATTCAGATGTCTTGAAGTAAGAAAATATTTGAAACTACTTAATTAAATAACATCATTTGCCTTCATTATAAGGTATTGATGTAACCCTAACCAGACTGGATAAAAGTACCAAAAAATCTTGAAGAATATTATACTAAAAAAATAGAACCTTAAATAAATGTGTTATCTTGATTTCCTATAAAAATAATCTTGTACTCAGAGTTTTACCAAGGGATATGTAATTATAGGAAAATATAATTCCGAGTTCAATTTCCAAAGAGAAACCAAACCAAATATCCTTAAGATGCAATACTGAAATTGATACTACATAAAAGGGAAGTAACAGATAAAAACTCTTTAAACCAATTATGTTTCCTTTGTATCTTTCAGTGATAGAATAAGGCTGGTTGAACTCCTCCACCAGTCTCTCATAGTTCTTCCCGTTCCATGAGGTTCTCTTATGCATTCAGTAAGCCACAAAAGAGAGAAAAAAGATACTTCATTTTTCAATTCACAAACCCTCTTTTTTATCTGAAAAATCTTATCTGTGTGCTTACCATGTGAAGAACAACTTAGGAACAGAGGTAGGATGCTCACGCCAAACTGACATGTACTGTTATGAGGCATCGTGTGTGTGGTCACCCTGAGAGAAATTGAAACTCAGCGCAGTTCCCAAACACCAACCAAGTGCCTCGCCTGGGGATTTCTCTATCAGAATCCCTGCAGCATTTCAGTAATTGGGGGTTTCACATAGAAAACAAACAGATAATTTGGGCATCACCAGACTTACGCAATGAGATGAGAACTACACACGATTCACATCAATGTATTTCATACAAGCACAGCGGAAACCTATTCTGGCACATAAACACCACACCATGTAGTGCATGTCAGGATTCTGGTACTACCTTCTGCTACAGCCACAGAAAGGTGAAAAATGTGGTGAAACATAGCCCTGTGGTCAAAACTAACAAGCAAACAACCCTCTGCTTTTTGCTCTTACCTTGTCGACTATACTGCCCATAAGCTACTCTGTATGCCAATGCAAGCGCCATGGCCTTCTGTTAGAATTCTTGTTACAATACTAACTGTAGAAAATGCCTTCTCCTTTGGATTTTGATTGTTTCACATCTGGACTTTAATGAAACCCTCTTCCGTTGGGCAGTCTTTTTTGAAAGTGCTGGCTATCTATGGCTCCAAAGTAGTGCAACAAGGAATGTGCATCCATTCCACAGATCACTTGGTCTGTTATCCATGTTTACTTATCTTTTCCCAGTTGTAGGACAGGGAGCACAATGTGAAAAAATGCTGGATTCTATGATACTTCCTGAAAACATCAAGGTCCTGCCTTCAGAGCTGCCAGAGCGTCCGAGGCCTGGGCAGTTGAGTGAGAAAGGGAGGCTCCAGTCAGCCCGCCACCTCCCACCTGATCAGCTACACCATTGGCTGCTCCAGCTAATGTTACACCTTTCTCACCAGTGTTTCATGCATCTCAGCAGGAAAAAATGGCCTGCACATATGACTTTGTCGCATCATACTTAAGTGGAGTAAAAAGCAACTGGACTCAAGTCCTTGCCCAAGACCTCAGAGTTCCTTGCGCTGGCATGAGGTGTTGAACTGGTCCCTCTCTATCTGATTCAAAAAGGATCAGGTGAACTTGGAACACTCAGAGTGAACTGTAAGGGAAGTAAACAGAGATGAAAATTTCAGACCCAGACACTCCATGACCAAGATAAGAACCTGACGCTTGACAGATCACAACTTGGAAACTATGTCAGACAGGAAAAAAAATTAACTTAATGCTGACAAGAAGGGAAGCAAATGTGGGAGGTTTGGAGTCAGGCAGTGGCAGGGAAAAGATGGGTGAGACGGTGATGTGTTTGGGAATTAATCTTTAGACAACAATGGATCTTTCATAGTTTTCCACGTAAGGATGAGGTGTTAATATACAAAATCTTCTTCAATTGTTGAATCATTCCAAAGCATTCCAGATACTCAAATGGTGTAAGAGAAGCAGCATCTCCCTGGGGTCTCTCATGGGAGATGTCCCCTTAAATCACATGAAATACTAAGACCATGCATCAAGGTCTTGCGACATGCTGAGCTATACGAGGTGACTTACTTGTTTTGTCTAATTTGAAAGAATCTAAGGGGAAATCCTATGAGGCAGGTTGAATCTCCACTCTACAGATAAAGATTGTGAGGCTCAGAGAAGATAAACACCTTCTCCTGGCAGTAAAGGGTGAAGTCGGATTAAAGACTCCGTGACTCAAGCCCTGTTCTTCCTTCTTTAATTTAATGTAATAATTGGTCTGAGAATTCCACTCCTGGATTTCACACTCTTATTATTCATTCCATCGTTGCAAGAGGCATGGAGAGAATTGACTTCAAGCAATAACGGTGGCTGTAAATCCAACCATTTATTTATGGATGAAATTCTGTTCAGGAGATGCTGCAGTGGTGGAAAAAAGACAGAAGGTCCCTGGACCCAAGTAGTAAGCTAGTAAGAAAAAAAAACAGAAAATAAACACATTTACATAACATGTTTGTTTGTAACCTCAGTGTGTGTTGACAGATGAATTAATAAAGAAAGTTACATATATGTATAGATATATAGATATTCATATATGTATGAAGGACACTAGGCTTAGTGAAATAAGTCATATGCAGACGTACAAATCCTGCATGATCTCATTCTCACGTGGAATCTAAAATACTTGAACTACTCACAAGCAGAGTGTATAATACTGGTTACCAAGAGTTGGGAGGTAGGGGAAATAAGGACATACTGGTCAAAGGATACAAAGCTTTATTTGTTCTAGAGATCACATGCACAGCACGGTGATTATAGTCAGTACTGTATTGCATACTTTAATTTTTCTAGGGGACTAGATCTTTAGTTGTTCTCACCACACACACACACAGAAGTTAACCACATGAAGTGATGAATATGTTAATTACCCTGATTAATCACTTCACAATGCATGCATAATGATATTAAAATATCAGGTTGTACTTCTTAAATATATGATTTTTATTTGCAATTACTCCTGAAAACAGCTGGAGAAAATTTTGAAATATAAGAGCAAGTTAATCAACAAAAAAAGTAAAATTTTTCTGCATACATACCAGGTATTCACTTTAAGGAATAACAATTTCTTTTAAATTAATGGTCAAATCAAAATAATAAGACCTGTGAAATGTAAGGGGAACGGGGAAGGGGCTATGTTACCAAGTCTCTAGAGCTTTCTAAGGAAAGGCTGAAAACCCAAAGTATTATTAGAGTACGGAGTTTAAGGAAACAGCCACAAGAACACATTCAAACATGATTTCAAATACACTGAATTTTGAGAACTTGAAAAACCAATTCAGAATCTTCAGTGATATTAAACATTCACGACCACCCTTATCTCCCAGCACATCAGGAGCATGCTGCTGGGAATTCAAACCCAATCTATCCCATTTTCAAGAAATGCCAATGACCATATTCCATGTTATGATCCAATTGCTCCCATGAAATCCGTAGAAATTTTAGGTAAGTCTTGCCAATTACTGGTCATCGAGTGTAGTCTATCAGCTTTGTGAGACCTCAAAGAAGAGCATAAGATATTTTCTTCCTAGAATCTATCATTGGGCAAATTCTGTGAATCTCTTATAGATCTGGGGTCTTTGCTGAACCTGAACCAGAGCACTATGTGGAGATACCTTTCACATGGAGGTATTTATTTTTCAATAAGGTCATTTCCAGGGTAAAATGTTGGCATAAGTGGAGCCATTTGAAACGGGACCTAGGGCAGCCATCCTAGAGAACCGACTTGCTGGCTTTCCTCTGCAAGCCTTCAGGATGCTGGAGCTGGGCAGAGCAACCTTTGGACCAGGCCAGACCAGCTCTGTCTTCCCACCAACCATTTGTGAAGCCCACAGGAAAGCAGAGACTGGACTGAAAACTAAAGACATTCTTTAGAATTAATGCCACCATGTATAGCTAAAGAATAACTGAGCTTATTTACACATGTAGAATTTTCTTCACTGATTTTTGACACCAAAAAAAATTTCTTCCTTCTATTTATGTAATGTTTTCCCTTCCCTTTGTTATAAAAAATCCTTTGCCTTCTCCCTAATTAAAACATTATTGAGGTTTCTGCCTCAATTCATGCTTCCCAGTAGTGATCCCTCTAAAATCTTAAATAAATACTTGTTGCCTTTTACTTTGACCTTTATCTTTAGGTTAACAGTAGCCACAGCCATCTGTATTTTTAAAATGTGTACAATGGACACTTATTTTTTCTCAAAATCCTGACCAAGAAATAAACACTTAAGAATATGCTCAAGAACGGTTCTCAAACTAGGAATCTGAAACTGATAATGTGGGTAGCTGGCAGGTGTTAGCCCTCAAAGATTTGGGGGGCGGTGTCTTTAAGAAAAGTACAGAAAATTTAGAAACTTGTATAGCACATTGAGATAATAAACTTTTTCTCTGTTGAGTATAATAACAAAAATTATTGCTTACATTTTTATGTTTTTAGTTTTTACTTCATTTTATACTAGTATAGGTCAGGGGTTGGGGAAATTGTCCTGTCATCATAAAAATGGGTGAAGAAACAGTGTTTTAAAGAGATCTGAAGTTTCAGTAAGAATGAGGATTTTCCTGTTTGAAGCTGACCTCATAGTTATACTAATTAAATGGGGAATTTGTTTTGTGGTGACAGCTATTCAGAGTGGAATATCTCTTAATTGTGATAGTGGCTGAAGTCTAACCACAGCTGCAGGGAATCTGTGAAGATGGGCACTTCTTGGCCAGAGGTCCCTCTAGTGTGAATCAGGTGGGCCAAGTACAGGCCATAACAGGCAACCGTACTGGGGAGGGTGGGCTGGACACAGCCTAAGGCTCTGAGCAACCCAGCTGAAGAAATCAAGGAAAATTAAGTGTACTAAAGACAGGTACCCAGATGGGCATTCTCCAAATGACTCATTTGCTTAAAATATAACTCTCTTGGAGTGTCTTGGCATTTACTTTGGTGCCCCATTCACTTTATACATATTTTGGATTCTGAAGAATATTGTTAGCAATTGTATTTGTTAATATAGGTTTCTATACAGTATTTTCAGATGATTCAGTTTTAGGAATGATAGACTTATTTTGTGTAATCAGGACTCTCTAAACACAGTGTCTTCATAGAGCACTGGGAGGAATTTTAGCAACTCTACATAAAGGCCATATTAAACATTTAATTCTGGTTTAAATTTTATTTATATTTAAGATAAATAAATAGATTTGAATTTTATCAAAGGTGATTTCTTTTGCACCAAAATACCATTAAATCATCCCTCATTGGTAATTGGCTCTAGGTGAGGAGGTCTGCATGGGCATTTTAAATGAGAATTAAGTTCTACTGAATAAGTTTCAATTCCTCTTTAACTTATTCCCCTGATTTTGAAATAACTCCCTGACTGACTTGCATAATCACGTTAGAGATGGTTTTTGTGTCATTTCAGATTAATTTCCTACTGTCTTATAGCTATAAATTATTGATTTTCTTTAACTCACCAACAGGGCAGGAGATATTTTCCTAGGGTAGAGTGGTGGGGAGGCATCCCATTTTATTTCCACCTTTGACATATATAAATATTAAATAATAAAATAGTGTATCATCCCCCCATTCTGACACACACAGAGGATGAGTGAACAATATCAGTTATTGATGTCCACTGCCACCACATGTTGAAAATCAATGGGTGCCTGCATTCCACCCATTCATCCCAACCGATCTGCCCTGTGTCCTTGCCCCTGGTTAAGTTCATTTGATAGCTTCTCCCCAATATCACTTCAGTGGGTAATAGCACCAGGGATGCTGAGCTTTTTCTAAAGGCAGGTATAAGTTACTACCACATACAGAACTTCTCCTTTGCAAAACCACTTTTTAAATTAGTTCAATTTCTATTCACTAACCACATGATAAATTTATTTAGGTAATTAGTTTCAATAATCATTTTTTAAAAGGTTATCTTCTTTTACTAGGCATTGAAAATAGATACAACTTTCTTTTAATGTTTGTTAAACAATTTTGTTTATTTTTTAGAGAGGAGAAGGGAGGGAAAGAGAGGGAGAGAAACATTAATGCATGGTTGCTTCTCACGTGCCCCTACTGGGGACCTGGCCCACAACCCAGGCATGTGTCCTGACTGGGAATGGACCCTTTGATTCACAGGCCAGCCACTCAACTGGTGAGCCACACCAGCCAGGGAAATCAAACATATGTTTTGAATAGGGTAAGCAACATAATGATGTGCTGAGTGATGATGTTTCCTGTACTGCAGTCCAAACACCTGGTAAGGATGGAATGTCATCTTCCAGCACTGGGTATCATAGATACTGTGATTTTCATAGGGCATCTCTATGAAGGCTATAGAAATATCAAAATAGTGCTTTAAATTAGATTATTAAAATAATGAAAGTATATGCAAAATTACTTAATTAAAATTAACATAAACTAAAACATGCATATACTTGAACTAGGCATCCCTGACATAGTGCTTCAAATGGAATTGGTTACACCCGCCCCTCTCACTGGTTTAGCTGAGCAGGTCGTTGTTTTCAGACTCCTTATTGTTTGATTTTCTGTGGTTTGGTTGTGTTTATTATTGTTAAAACTTTGTTGTTTTTAGATTTGGTTGTGTGAGGAAGCAAAGTGTTTCCACCTGCGCCTCCATCTTGGAGGACCTGGGTGGCCCCACCCTGGTGAACACCTAAAATGCCTCTCATATGTAACAGGCACAAACAGATCAAAACATGGCTCAAGAACAACTTAGAGCCCCAGAGCCAATAAATCTAAGTGATGAAGAAATAGCTAAACTTTCACATGCACAGTTCAAAACACTGATGATCAGGATGCTCACAGAACTGGTTGATTTTAGTCACAATTTAGACAAACATATGAAGGCTAAACTAATTGAAATGAATGGCAATGCACAGGAAACCAATAGTAATGGAAAGAAAATTGGGACTCAAATCAAGGGATCAGACCAGAAGGAAGGAAAAAAAATGACCAAACAGAAAAATATGAAGAAACAAGAATTCAAAAAAATGAGGAGAGGCTTAGGAACCTCCAGGACATCTTTAAATGCTCCAACATCTGAATTATAGGAGTTCCAGAAGGGGAAGAGGAACAGTCACAAGTGAAAACCTTATCTGAACAAATAATAATATAGAACTTCCCCATTCTGGCAAAGGAAATAGACTTCTAGGAAATCCAGGAAGCTCGGAGAGTCTCAAAGAAGTTGAACCCAAGAAGGAACACACCAAGGCACATCGTCATTACATTAGCCAAGATTAAAATGAAGGAAAGAATCCTAGAAGCAGCAAAAGATAAGGGGACAGTCACCTACAAAGGAGTTTCCATCAGACTGTCAGCAGATTTCTCAAAAGAGACCTTACAGGCAAGAAGGGGCTGGAAAGAAGTATTCCAAGTCATGAAATTCAAATACCTACATCCAAGATTGCTCTATCCAGCAAAGCTTTCATTTAGAATGGAAGGGCAGATAAAGTGCTTCTCAGATAAGGTCAAGTTCAAGGAGTTCATCATCACTAAGCCCTTATTATATGAAATATTAAAGGGACTTACCTAAGGAAAAGAAGAGAAAAAAGATGAACAGTGAAAGGACAGCAAACTCACAGTTATTAACAACCACACCTAAAACAAAAGCAAATTAAGAGGACAGCTAGATCAGGAGTGAACCATAGAAATGAAGATCATGTGGAGGGTTAGCAACAGGGGAGTGGGAGGAGGAGAAGGGGGGAGAAGGTACAGAAATAAGTAGCATAGACAGTAGATAGAAAGTAGATAGGGGGAGGGTAAGAATAGTAGGGGAAATATAGAATCTAAAGAACTTGAGACATGTGTTCATGAACTAAAGGGGGGAATGGTGGAGGAGGGAATGTGCAGGGTGGAGGGGAATGAAGGGGGGAAATAGAACAAATGTAATGGCATAATCAATAAAATAAAAAAAATATATATAAAAAAGAATTGGTCAAGCCCGAAACTCTGTGGGCTGAAATGCTGTCCTTCTTCCTGTTTCTGTCTTGCAAACCAGACTCTTGCTGTGTTTTCTCTGCCCTGTGCTCATGTGAGTGCATCTGTATCTGCACTTACAAAACCCACGGGACAGAGTTTTCAGTCTTATCTTTCTCGGATCTTGTTTTCACGTGTCTGCCTCTTTTTGGTCCCAGGCACAGAGATGCCACCCCCGCCCTGCCACTCATTTCTGCTCCTGCAGTTCTTTGTCTGTAGGGCTCTGCCCCTCCCTCTCTCTGTGCCTGTAATGCTGTGATTCCTTCCCAAGGTGGGGCAGTTCCTAATTCTGACTTTAACTGCGACAGCTGTGATGTCGGTACCTGTTTGAAATGGTTCTCCCAAAGGATAGAGTTTATGATTCAGTAGAACTTTTCATTATTTGTAAATCTCCTCCATCTTTTGATTTGAATGTTTGGCAGCCTTAAAACACAGGTTGATCATAGAACAAGGTTTGCTCTCCTTACAACGTTGTTGTGTTTAAATCTTTGCTTATAACATTCCCCTCTAATTGCCTGTTATTACCCAGGCAAGGATTGAGATGAGGGAACCACATTTTATCTTCAGTCTCTAAGTCCCTCCAAATATAGAGACGTTTCTCAACATGAAACAATCATACAGAAAAAAAATGTTTGCTAAAAGACAAAGCTTTGGGTCATCTTTCCTGGGAAAGCTTCTCCACAGGCCAAACTCTGCAACACAGACAGCCTCTCCCTTAAAGCACCTGTAAACATTTGCAACCCCTGTGGAGCGCCCCCAGCAGCCAACACGGGGCACTGTCCACAAGCAGCCCAAAATGACGCCTGCACAGACTCATTCGCTCTCAGCTGTCTGTTAATTCCAGTTCAATGGTGGGGTGATGTCTGACTGCTGTCCCCTTACCAGCAGGAGAGGAGAGGCTGGGTTTCAAAATCCTATTTCAGGCACACTCTTTAAGCAAATTACACTACCATCTGCATCGATGTCGCTTTGCTGTTATTCAGTCTGATTGGATCTCAAACACAATTTCCATCGTAGACCTAGACTCTCTCTGGCTGGATTTCCCAGTGGAAGGAGGAGGGGCAGCTGGAGGGCATGAAGCCTCCACTGGGCACTGATAGAAGCAGAGACCGCCCTTAGGTGACAGACTTTTCTCCTCATCTCCTCTGTGTCTGTGGTGTTGGAAGTTAATCATGAAGTCAGAGCAGAGTCACTCCTGCTCCAAGCACAGAGGCTATGGGTGCTCAGGAATGCGGGACCACACGGTCCATTAAACGGGGAGTGGGGGGCACAGCGCCCCCACTAGCAGCCCTAGCAGCGATGCTCTCATGACAAGTGCTGAGGGTCCCAGGCTCTCTCTGAGCCAGACCAGGGGCTGAGGGCCTTGCAGGTTAGCTCATTCAATTTTCCCAGTACAAGTTCCATGAGGCGGGTGCCATCAGCCGCCCTAAGTTTATTCTTGAGGAAACTGAGGTTAATACATTTCTTAACATATTCATCTAATAATAAATTAAAATAGACACAAATATGTAAATGTATATGTATACATATGTGTATACACACATCTAGCATATATAGCATATCACATATATGTCACAACACATTTTTGTGTATATCCGTACTATATATTTTTTTTCTGAGATTCATCTGCTGCCTGCTCCACCTGTGTGAATGCTCTCCTTAGGCTCCTCACCCCCTGGTCCCCGCACCTGGGCTGCAGTTTGCATCTTACAGCCACCTTCAGCCCAGTGGCCCCCTGCTGTGTGTGGGGGCGGGGACACGGAGAGCGGGGACACGGAGAGCAGTGTACCGAGACCCTCCCAGTGCATGCCTTCTAGGGTTTGTATCTATTTCTCTGGGGTTCCCAATGTTTTACCAGGAAGTGTTCTTTTTTATGATTTCTTTTTTAATTTTAATTATTTTATTTTTTATTGTAATTCAAGTACAGTTGTCTGCACTTTCTCCCCCAGCCACCCCCACCTGCCTCCCCTTATTCCACCCCCTTGGTTTTGTCCATGTGTCCCTTATCGTTGTTTATCGGGAAGTATTTTGCACTGAGCATCTATTTCTCAGACATCGTACCAGTATTCACGGCCTTTCTTAAGTGAAAAAATCCATGTGTTGATAAGTGAGGCTCAGAGAGGTGAACAGATGTATTTGAATTCACACAGTGAAGACGGGAGGGCCTACAGGCAAGTGCTGGTGGTGAAGGGCAGAGGCTGGCGGGGAGGGTTTGCCCTGAAGCCTGTCGCCTTGCCACCGCCAATCAGCATTCTGGGCTAGGCCTCAGTGATGTGTTTCCATGGTCATGTGCTTTGATAAAATACATGAACGTGAGGTTAGTTTTCTTACAACATGCTCCTCCTGTCATATTTTATAGGCTTCAAAGTTCATGTTCCATGCTTGTGCCTGCCCTCCCCACCAGTTCCAGGGAGAACGGTCCTGAGACCTGCCACACAAACTTAGCCCATGTCTCTCTCCACACACACACACACACACACACACGCACACACACACATGTGCACACTCGTGGTCAGGTTAGCCGAATGCACTCAGCATGCTCAGCATAGCGCTGCTCTCACATCATGGTACTCGGATAACTTGTAATCCGGTTGGTGCAATGCATCCAGCGTTGAGATACGTGGGGAAAGGGCGCGCAGCCATACCTCAGTATTCCGGTAAGTGCCTGGGCCCTCGGGTACTCTGTGGATTTTACTATGACTGCATCGTTACTATTCATGAATGAAGCACTTTATAGCCTTCTACTGTTAAAATGTAATTGAATACTAATTGTTTTAGAAGTAAACATTTGGCCTTCACGTTACATCCTTTTCAAAATAGATTACTTAAATATTATGATTTAAAAGAATATTCATTAAAATCATCATTTTAACTATGGCACTGTTTTAGGCACAGAATTTTGTTTTTAGGTTTCACATCTCAGTAAGTAAAGTTGTTTTATTATGTGAGGTATTTCAACGGATTGCCTTCTTAGACAACATTTATCTGTGATGACCGGTCATGACAGTTGTTTCACAGCCTGCGAGTCATGGTGACCACAGAAATGCGCGATCAGACGAGAGGGTGGGGTCAGGGGGCTCGACTGGGTTAATAATGACCTCCCTACAGCAGGAACAATCACACGAAAGCCCTGTTTTGCGGTGGGACCAAATTAATCTCTTTCTGAGACCCCCTGGTATTCCCAGAGTGTAACCTTGATCTCCGCAGGGTGTCTTCATGTTGGGGGGGCAGAGCGCAGAGAGGAAATACCTCAAGCCAGCCTCCCCACCAAATCTCCAACTGTTTGTCTTGGGGACTTCTCAGCTGCTGTGTTGGACCCCACCGGCCAGCTCCGGCTCTAGTTGGGCGCATCCCCCGCCCCGCCCTTTGGGGAGATTCCTGCAGGGATGCTGCGCGCACCCTGGCGGGGCCCTCGCAGTGGGCCTGACGCCTGAGAGGCAGAGTTTGAAGAGCCCGCCGCTGGCCTCACTGGCCCCCAGCACACCATTTGGAACGGGATGAACACGATGCCTCCTGGGCTGAGCCGGGCGCATCCCTGCCCGAGCTGCTCCATGTCATTTGTTTTCCCTGCGACAGATGCACGGTTGGTGTCCAGGCCATCCCAGGGAATCCGCTGTGCGTGCTCGGAGTGAAAGAGCAGGCTTGGGAATTAGGGATGACACATTACAAAAGTAATATTCTTGCTAGGATCATTTGGACAAGGGAGGAAAAGCAGGCGACAGAAAGCCGGGTGGCCCAGTAACGGAATTGGGTGGTGGAGACTAAATAAATGGCTCTGGCACGTCGCTCAAACAGGAGAGCGTGACCCTGACAGGTAGCGGGGCCCCGGAAGCCTTCGGGAAGAAGGACGGCATACCTCGCTGTACCTGTGGCAACACCTCCCCTGTTCCCAGGGAGGCAGGGTTTGCATGTCCTGCCTACTGTTACAATACAGAACTACAATAAGAAACAACACATGCAGCCTTTGGTGGGAGTTTGCGAGATGAGTTTAACTTCTATACCTTGTTGTGTGCCTTGGTTCCCAATTTATTACTTAAAACCAGACGTGAATAATGTTAAAATCTGAGACAAAAATCCCCTGTTGCTTATGTCTTAGCAGCCATTCACTTTGTGAAGACAGGATGATTAATAGTATTAATCAGCATAATTTAAATGCCAGGGGCTAAATCATTTAAATCCCATGTTTTGATGCATTATTTTTACAACTGTTGCTGGAGATAAATGAATGTATTTTACTTACTCTAAGTCTATACCCATTTCAAAGCCCTGATACATGATCAATTTTAAATCCTTTATGGCCTAAATGTGACCATTTAAAAATCTCATTAGCAAGTCCCTTGGTTTTCAGAGACTTCTAGGAAAATTACTAATATTTTACAAGCTCCTTTTCAACTGGATTTGACAGAAAAAAATCCATATTGCCTTAAAATATAACATAGAAAAATCTGGGATATATCAGTTTCTTTAAAGGAAAAAACTATACTCATTCTTGACTTCCCATTTTATTTTGCTTTCTGAACTTAATTATTTAGTACATTTTTGTCTCTGCTTTCAATAATTCACTAGAGATCCTAACATGTTAAAAATGGACTGTTGCTAATCCTCACCAGAAAGTGTTAACCTAAATTATCAGGAGGTAAAAATCAAAAAAACTAAAAACATCTTTTTGAGACTTAAGGGAATTGTAAATCCAGGCACCCAGATTATAGTAGCAACTCAGTGTCCTGCCAGGGAGGGAAGTCAGACCTTTTTAAAAGGCCAAAGGTGGGTGGGGCTCTGCCGTTCACAAAGAACTTTGATCAGTTCTGGTGGCAGAAGACTGACCTGGGCCTAACATAACTGATTGCTGAAGTTATTGATAACTTAAAATTCTGTCCATGTGAAGAGTTGCAGGTGCTCATGTAGTGCTCCGAAATAAACTTACATTTCCTTCTAAGTTCAAAAGTTCACGTTCTGTCCAGTGAAGACATGCATCAGACCCATTTCCTTAATGGTCTCCTGGCTCCATTTTAAAGCCCCTTAACATAAGTGACTCCATTTTATTCCCCATTTGAGAAAGGTAATATGAAGTTCAGAGGAGTAGAGTCCTTGCCCAAGGTCGACAGCCAGTGAGAGGCTTGGTTTCCTTTGCTGATGACCAGGAACTTGCCAGGAATACTGACTCTCGGTAGCAAAGAACCAGGGTGACGTATTGACTGGCTAGTGTCCCGCTTACAATGTGCTGCTTTAGAGGTAACAACGTAGCAGGAAAAGATGGGGCAAATAACAAGAGGTGGGGGCACAAATGGGAAAGGTGATATTGTTTAATTGAGCTTCTATACATAACATGAAAGGAAAATGGTAGAAAAACAGTGTGGATTGAGAAAGAAAGAATTCACTCGCTTGAAAGGAAGTTGCCAAAAATAAAGATCTGTTTAGATTCCACATATTTCAAAGAGGATGTTCCTTAGAAGGATTCTTGCTTGCTATAAATTTATTCCAAATCAAATAATACAAACCAAAGGTGTCACCTTCATCCCAGAATACAGTGATTTACTCGAATGTGTCAAGAACACAACTATTTTTAGGCCCAAGCTTACAACCCTTATTACCTTTGATGACTTCTTTGAACTTCCTTTAATCTTATCATACAGTTTTATCTGTCAGTTCTTAAAAATACTTATTTATATGTGTCTCCTTAATCCAAATTATGTTTAGGAAAAAAATTCTCATTTACCCCCTAGCAGGTGTGGCTCAGTGGCTGGCCTGTGAATCAAAGGGTTGCTGGCTGATTCCCAGTTGGGGCACATGCCTGGGTTTCAGGCCAGGTCTCCATAGGGGGCGCATGAGAGGCAACCACACCTCCTTGATGTTTCTCTCCCTCTCTTTCTCCCTCCCTTCCCCTCTCTAAAAATAAATAAATACAATTTTTTAAAAACTTCTAATTTGCTTACTATTATTACCCCTAATGTTAGAATTGAAACCGGAAACTCAAGAAGAATAAATGATTTACACCTCAGGTGGCAAACCCAAGGCCTGCCAGCTGAACCCGGCCCTCCACCTTGTCTTATCTGTCCCGGCAACTTGTTTCTACCCAGCAGTCGTGCCAAGCTGTCCCTTAACTGTTAAGGAGCAGTTACAGTTATACAGTCCTAAATTACATTCGGCCCTTTGAAGGCAACCACGAGGCTGATGTGGCCCCTGGTGAAAATGAGTTTGACACCACTGATTTACACAATAAAAATTGCCTAACATTGTAAATTTGTAAATGTACATTGCCTAATTTCAATTCTGTGTTTTTTTATATCCAAACATGTGCTTCAAATGATTACGAAGCTAATTATCTAAATGGTAATTCAGAGTGTCTTTTAAATTTTAGCTTTACCACAATTTCAGGTTTGCCATGTGAATTTTATCTGCTGAAATTTCTACATCATAATGACGTGATTGACCCATCGATGTAGACCATTCCCCTTGAGTTGTTTGTTTGACTGGTATGAAAAGCAGGTGAAGTATTGTAACTAGAGATGGTTACGAAGATGAGAAAAATGAGATCATTAAATTTACTTTTGTAAGGGAGAAAAATTAATGTTCCTCTTTCCTTCTAGGATTTTAGCTGAGCCCTACCCATAATAAAAACATATTAACAATAGAAAACCAAATTTAATGTTGTACATACATATAGGAGCCCTTCAAACAAATAACCAGAAAAGAAAACATTTATCCCTCTTAGACAGAGAAACAAAAAAATTGTAAAAAAAAATGACAAAAGCAAGGGGTTTGCACGAGGGTAGTAAAATGGTGAAGAAGGAATACGGTTTGTTTACAGGGTCTCCGCAGCCCTAAGTCTCCTGACTTTGGTGCCAAGGGTGATCTCTTCCCTCCTAGTCGGGCGCCTTTCACATAGGAGGTTCCTGTCCTGCCCTCGGGGGAGGAAGGAGACTCAGAGGGTTCTTACCGTGGCTGTTCCACAAGTACCTTTAATTCTTTAAGAAATTAGTATGCCAAAGTAATATATTTGGGGTTACATAGTCTAAATTTCTAACCTTTATGTTTTAGATAATCCCATGTATCAGAGGAAACAATTATATTACTCTTGCTAAGAAGTAATCTCTAAAAATGTGGAATAAGCCAGGTTCCAGCTCAATTTAAGGTGATTTTTAAAAATCCTGGATCTATGAAGAGTATCCACACTCAACAATGACAGAGTTCCCCATTAATGGAAACCTCAGTCAACAACAGTCCCAGGAGCCGTCGCCTCCACTGCCCCACCCCACCCCTGGCAGGTACTGAACAAGGTTCATTCTGACACTGAAGGTGAGTTGAGTCTTCGGGGCCGAAAGACAGATTCACTGCCAGTGAGGGACGCCAGCAAATCTGACGCTTAGGGAGCTGGATTTTGTGCCCTTACTTTCTCACTATTGGGTGAGATGAAAGCCACCTGGCAGATAGATCCCTTGAGCAGCAGGTTAGATGTAGTCGGTCTGGCCAACCTACAGAGATGAGCCTCTGTCTCTGAAATACACACCTCCTGTCAAGATGCAGGTTGTCACCACTCAGCAAGAAGTTGCCATGGAATGTGAATGTTGACATAATGGTCTTATTAGTTAGAAGTAAGCATTATAACCTGTAAACTAACACATAAAGAAGAGCATCTACTTCCAAATAGGATGTTTTTAACACGCTGTGTCCCTGGTTGTGCCTCTTTGCTCAGTGATGGTTGTGACACGAGTGTCTTTAATGTAAGTGATGGGTAGTGTAATCATTTGTAGATTGTTGGAAAAGTGAATTTTGCACCTCCAGCGATACTTTATTCTGATAGAATCATGTCATTGCTGGGGAAGTACATGAAGTTTGCTTTTCTCCTATGATTTAAAGGGAAGTTGTTTTCTAGAATCCAGACAGTGTGGTGCATCTGCTGTAATTACAGTTCCACAATTATAGTTTAATAAGCTGTGAAACACCTACAGGTATTCCACACGGTAATTTCGGAGGCAGCACAGACGGTGGGAGAGCCTGTCTGTCATGCGTACTTAAAGGATTTGAAACTGCAGCGAGTCTTTTGACAGTTCACGTTAATAATGGTTGAGCGCACACATACCTCCTACATTTCAAAATATTTAAAACCAGATTAACACCTGGCTAACTGAATTTGCATTTTTCAAGCAAATAAGGGATGGTGTGGTCCTCATTTTCAAGTCTCCTGCAGCTTCTTCTGATGTTGTTTGCGCTCCAAAGCACTAATCTCTTTTTTCTTCACTTTTGCAAGGTAAGAGTGTCTCTCTGCAGTCAGACAGACCAGGAATTTGTTCTGTCTCAGCCACATGAATAAATGTATCTGGGCGAGAAGACTGAACTACCAAAAGCCTCAGCTCACTTTCCCATAAAACCATGCTTATAATATTATTATGTAGGATTAATTAAGAATCAATGAGTTAAGGTACATAAAGCAAGTAGCAAGGCACAGGACAGCCCTAAATGGTCACTGTGATGAGAACTCTAAATGACACCACAGCACATCAGCTGCTCAGTCTTCGGTGCGCCCCACCTTTTCCTGACCTTGGGTTTGCTCCTCATATTCCCTTACTTTTGTGCAGTGATACCGTGTATGTGGTTTTTAATAAGGTGGCAGTACCAGATAGCACATGGTGTACGTTTAACTACTCTGTAGACACAACGTAGAAAATAGCACTCTTGGCAGCTACTGTATAGGTATAACGGTGACTGTTGTGTATCTGACATTCTACTTCATTAGTCTGCAAATTCTGCTTTGTGGGCCGTTTATAAGGCCAAAGCTACAGCTCAGAAAACCCACGTTCTCATAGGTTCCCAGATCTCAGTCCACCTGGGTAAAGCATCTGAAAGAGGGCTCAGTGGTTGAATGTTTGTGAATTAGTTGTTGTTATACTGTTCCACCTCCCACTGACATTGGATGGTTTTCGTGTACAGTAGTATCTCCACGTATTGCAGTTCCAAACCACCCCAGTGCAGTGAATATTGCAATAAAGCAAGTTGCACATTTTTGTCTCCCGCTACATATAAAAGTAATGTTTCTATTATGCTGTAGCCTATTAAGTGTGCAATAACATTATGTCTAAAAACAGTGTACATACCTTAAAAAAATACTGCATTACTAAAAAATGCTAACCACTGTCTGAGGCTTCGACGAGTCAGAATCTTCTTGCTGGTGGAGGATCTCGCCTTGATGTTGGTGCCTGTTGACTGATCGGGGTGGTGGCTGCGAAGTGAGCCAACACTGTCAGAAGGTGGCATCGACAGAGTGTCTGGAGTCGGGGTGCTGCACACCTTCATTCTGTTTATAAAGAAGTTGGTATGGGCCAAGCTCCACGTGGTTAAACACAATGAAAGGAGGTGTGCACAGCGGCTTATCTGCAGGGGTGACCTCTGCAGACACAAGAACTCCAGAAAAGTACGTGGGCACTCAATTTCTGATGTCATCTTTCCAGTGATAGTAAAGCCTGTATCTGCACATATCTGCTTGCATTAGTGGGGAGCCCTAACATTCTGAATCTCCAAAGAAAACCAGCACACACCATATAAAGTTTTTGAGAGCTAAAGAACTCAAAAGTGTGTTTAGGCAATGCCAACGCCCCTTCAGTGATAGGCCTTTCTCTGCATCCTTGTGAATCATACTCAGGCGTCTCAGGGATGAGGCCTGGAGGGCATGGATTCTTAGACAGATCTATAGGAATTTACCGCATGGCCCTGGGGGAGAGGTGAACAGACCACTAGTTAGTTAGTAGGTCACTCTAAGCATCAGGGCATTAGTAATATGTCTTTTGTGCCCTATTAGCCTAAATGCCAATTACTCTTTGGAAATTTATGTTGTGTTTATTTGCATGTGTGTTTTCAGTTTACAAATTGAAACTGAAAGACAGTAGGTAGACAATGCACTTCAGGGAACCGGGACCAATTTCCATATGTTATAGCCATTTTACCTCATTATAAATGATGTGAAACTGTACCCATCCTTCTTCAGCTAAAACTGTAACTCATGTGACAGAAATGCTATCTGAATTTTTCTCCATTTTTCTATTTCTATCCCTTAGGCCAAAAAAATCTCATATGCTCATAAAATGACTAGAATATTATTTCCCTAACTGCATAGCCTGTGAGTGAAAACCAAATGTAAAATAAAATTACTAAGTTTAGCTTGTCATAAATAATATGCATAAATATGCTGGGTCTTTATGGATAACTGTTAAAAACATAGTATGTACTTTCAAGAGGATGTATCCACTGGATACATTTTCTTATCCACTGAATTACACTCAGGGAAAAATTTTTTTAAGACATTTTGCATTTTGATTTTAGCTAAGGGCTGGTCATAAACACTAGACATGGTTTTGGCTGGTAAAGAACATAAATTCAAATTCTTATTCAAATTTAAATTTCAAAAGGTCCTATATTGGTTTGGTAGGACATTACAACAGTGTACCACAGGCTTAATGGATTAAACAACAGATAATGCTCACAGTCCTTAAAACTGGAAGTTCAAGATCAAGATGTTGACAGGGTTGGCTGCTCCTGAGGCCTCTTCCCTTGGTTAATAGATGGCTGATTCCTCCTTCAGTTCTCGTTCTTAGTCTTCCTAGCCCGTGTCCTAATCTCTTCTTATAAGGACACGAGTCACACCTAATTAGAGCCTAACCCTATGACCTCATTTTAACTTAATTACGTGTCCAGGTACCCAGTCTGCACATACAGTCACATTTTACAGTGCCAGAGGTTAGAGTTTCAACACATAAAATTTGGGAGTCATGTTCAGCTTGTAACAGCCACAAATACGTAGTTCAAAGTAATGAAACAGTCACGGGTTACATACTTAGCCCTCTCTTGGTACTAAGAGGATTTTTTGTGCACCTGACTCATGGACAATGTGGGGATTAAGGCACCACCATGCCCATGCCGTCAATAATCTAAATATAACTTTTGACCTTCTCAAAATTTACCTACACTCTGCCCTCAACACCCATGAGGACCTGGTTTCAGGACCGCCCCACGGATCATGAAAACCTGTGGATGCTCAAGCCCCTCATATAAAATGGTGTAGAACAATGTGTGCAGTCAGCCCTCTGCTGTGTGGGTTCTCAATAGTGAACGGAAAATACTGTTTTCAGTTCGTGGCGGTTGAATTCTCTTGTGAATGTGTGAGCTACTAAAACCCTTGGGTGTTCCTGTATGATAAGAGCAATGGGGATATCTCTTATCATAGTAGTTGGGTTTTTGTCCTCATTTCATGAAATTACTCCAAAACCATACAGGTGAAATAGATGTCTTGCTATTTACATTATAAAACCCTTTCTATCACAGCTAGGTTTGTTCCAATGATGTGATTTCTGGAAAGTTTCTGAGGACGGGGGCTAATCAAAACATGTGATCAGAGGGTGACCTTTGTAACCCAACCTCCTGGCTTCCAGGGAGGGGAGAGGGGCCAGAGATTGATTTCAATCACCAGCGACCGATGATTTAATCCATCATGCTTATGTCCTGGACATGCCTAAGTCCATGAAAACAAACAAAAAGACAGTCTCTGGAGGTGGAGGTGGGGGAAGAGTGGTGAGCCCAGGGCAGATGGAAACTCTGCCCCCCTTCTGCATATTTTGCCTTATGCATCTCTTCCATATGGCTGTTTCTAAATCAGATTCTTTAAAATAAACTGCTAACCTAGTTAGTAAATGTTTTCCTGAGTTTTGGGAGCCACTCTGGCAAATGAATCAAACCTGAGAATGGCGGGGGGAGCAGCCTCTCTAGAAACAGTCAGAAGCAAAGGTGGCAACTTGGACTTGCAGTTGACACCTTTCGTGTTGGGAGGACGGCTGTCTTGTAGGACTGAGCCCTCGTCCTGTGGGATCTGACACCATCTCAAGTAAATACGGTCAGAATTGTCAATTTCTTATTGGTGTTGCTGAAAACACACACCAGAGCATCATCATCTTCATTGATCTGTGGCAACATAGACAAGCATTTGAGAGTGAACTAGTTGCTTCTTCCATGAAGTTAGAAATTGAGCAGATAGCTTATCAGCTCCATTTCCCAGACACACTGTGAATATTTTCATTTTAAATGTTGTAGTTATTTTGCTCATGACAAGCACTGTTACCTCTCAAATTATGTGGACTGGTTTTTGATCACATAGAACTGTGTTTTATTTTTGAAAATCAGAGTGAAGATATAATTTAATCCATGTTAGTACAACTGTACCTGCCATTTCTGGTAATACATATTCCTATGTCAAAATGTGATTTATGTCTTTGTTTTATTTTATCAAAGTACTACATAGGGGAGAAAAGTAATTTCCTGGGAACATCTGAGCCTTGTCATTTAAATATCATGACTCTCTCAAAGAAATCCCCATAAAATCTCTCCTATACATGCTCTAAAATTACAGATTGTCTTTATATAATCTACATGTTCCTTTGAGTGAATTGATCAAGTTCATCTCAAATTCCGCCCTCTTGGGAAGGCTCAAACCTGCCTTCTGAAGGTAATATTCCCTCTATCATTTAATTTCTATTACACTTACTAACAGCACTTTTAGTTTAATATTCTTAAACTATTATTATTTCTGAGTGATTAATCTGTTACAGTAATATTTCCCCCAATGGAATACAGGCACTTTGTCACCATTATGAAACCCAGGCTCAGCTCTAAGTCCATAAAAGTTGTTCCATAAATACCTATTCATTGCTTGATTAGGTAACAGCCATTTACTGAAGCTATTTTGCCTTGTAATTAGGCTTTATTTATTTGGTTATAAAAATGAGTTCCAGTGTCTTCATTGAGCAGGAGGAAAATGTCTCTTAGAAAGTAACCCAGGGACAAACTGGAATGTGAGGTAATACAGACAAGGCAAAACAAACAAGCAAGCAGGCAAACTACCTCCAGCTACACTCAGTCAGATAACCTGCCCAGAACTGACCGGAAGATGACAGGGTTATTAAAGTTGTTTTCTGCAGAAACGTGGGTTCATTGTGTGAAGACCTCACAGGTGTGCTCCGGTCATTAAGGAGGGCCATAGCTAATGAATGCTATAAAAATCTGTAACTGAAGTGTGAGAACTCACCACATCATCTGAGTTCATTCATGTTTAGATTCTTAAATCTGCAATACCATAGAGATTGAACAAATTAAGTAACCTGTAAGTAGCAAGTTAATCTGTGGATTTCATAACTTTAAATATTTTGTAAATTTGATACTCATTTGAAAATCTATGGGTTAAAGAAATTCAGTCATTCTTCTGGAAGTGTCAGGAAAACATCCACAGTACTGAACAGCAGAATGACCCCATTATCTAGACAAGGAGCACAGCCTCTCCTCTGAGTGGCCTTTCAAAGATATTTGACAGTTTCAAAACACAAGCCAAACCGATGGAATCTGATTCTAGATCATCTTCTCACTGCGACTGTGGAAGTGTGTCAAACCAAGCTGAATTCAAGAAGTAAGCATTTAAATAAATGCAAAATTATTGCTTTCACATGGTAACAGGATAAGCACAATTAATATATAACATTCATGAACTATTCATTACACATTAAATAAGATACCACAGAAACACATAAAATATTGATTTCATAAGAAGTGCAATGAACATTTAACCAAAGCAATAACAAAAATAAAATCAATCATTTTCTTTGTTTTTGCCTGTTTAGTCAACAGGCAATTGGTAGCAATAAAGAGATTCCCAATAAACCACATGGCTTATTTCTGTTTAATATATAAAAACATAAACCTTCTGGGAGAGAATATTTACATAAAAATGTCTATGCAGTCCTGGGAAGAGACACATCTTTTTGTTCTAAACATTAGTAAACAAAGTACAAAAGATAGCAAAAAGATTTGAGCCCATGAGATTTATAAACTTCATTATGAAAAGCAAGAAAAATTAAATAAAATTATATATTATAAATATAGAGGTACTAGGTATAATTGATAAAGGATGAATAAAATTAATTCTATGGAATTGTTGGCAACCAGAGCAAAAATATTCTAACAAAGTTGGAGAAAAGATCATGAATAGATAACTGACAAAATCAATTTATATAGTCAATAGACATAGAAAATCATGTGCAAAGTTTCTAGTATTTACAATCTGCGTTAAGTCATAGAACGTCCCCAGTCACACCTGGGAAGAGGTCTCCAGGTTTACCCGTGAGGACACTACATTATGCCTCAGGGGCCTCTGGGTTTGCAGCTAAGATTCCTGCAAGAGCCGATGGATCACAAGATTCATCCTGACAGTAAACAGGAGACATAGAATCTCTCCTGTTTCATGTAAGACATGGAAAAATGGAATATATCTACTCCATTTTTTTCTTAGAAAGCAGGCTCAAGAAAAACACCACTTTCTACATTCAGTTTTCCAAATTAAGTTCCCCAATGTATTTTGCAGTAAAATAGTCCTTCCCTTTTAGTGATCTGGGATGAGTGCACCAATACGTTAATGCAGTATATTTTATTTCTATACTCCAGAAACCCATTTAACATCTCTTGCCTCTTCTGAGGCAAGATCCTGGACCAGGCTTGACTATGGAAAGATGGAGCAGAATCAGACCTGTGGCTACGGAAATCCATGTGGAAACAGTTCCCCAGGTCCCTGCAAACAACTAGGGGCCCTACTGTCTTATGGTGGCCATTGTTCCCCTTTGCAGGACTATCTGGGGACCACTTCACAGGCAGGTGGTTGTCTCTAATACTGAGGCAGCCCCTGTGCAATTCAAAAGGATGCCTTGTGCAATGGCAGTGTGTTTAATAGCCTTCATCGGTAGGTCATGCTGCTGAGGAGTAAAGTCCGTCTCAGCTACTGGTATGTCAAGCAAAGACCTGGTTTCCCTTCCCATTTAAAAACTACTCAGTTCTCATGAAGACGCATAAACCATTTTATCATTTGTATAATTAAAATGATGATTTCCCCTTCTGTTATTTTTATTGGTTATTAGAAACCTAGATTATTAATTTTTTGCGTGGTATTTTCTAAATGTTTTAATATTAATGCTACCTCCCCCAAAAGGCAATGATTAGTGTATGTGTGTTTACATATATTCTGAACTGTACACATTGACAAAGATTTTTTAAAAGATTTTATTTATTTATTTTTAGAAGGAGAGGGGAAGAGAGAGGGAGAGAAATATCAATGTATGGTTGCCTCTTGTGTGTCTCCTTCTGGGAACTGGCCTGCGACCCAGGCATATGCCCTGACTGGGAATCGAACCTTGATCTTTTGGTTAGCAGGCCCGCACTCAATCCACTGAGCTACAACATCCAGGGCAACAGATTTTTTTACTTGACCAAATTTTAGTCAGACTCCTGAACCTTCTTCTTCTAGGCTTACCTGAGCATCCACTGCAACAATCTGATTTTAGTTAGAACCCTGCTAGGTAAGTTTAGCAAGAACCCCCAACCTTGATATCTGATCATTCCCATTGTCTGATTGACTCCTCAACCTCCACCTGCTCCAGATAATGTCTGATTTCTCTGCCCTGTGTCTTCAGCAAAGATCCTGTTGGGTTATTTTAGCCAGAACTTCCCCCATCCCCCTGCTTGATGTTCCCTTTTAGTAATTTTCCATCTACCAACCCCACCTTCTCCCTGGCTATAACTTCTCTGTTGCCCATGCTGTGTTTGCGCTTGGACCCAGTTCTGCAGTGAGGTCCCTTCTCCCCAGTTGCAATAGCCCTGCATAAAATCTGATTTCTCTGCCCTAGCTAATGCCCAAATCTACCAGGTTTTGACAACATATGTGCACAGAAACACACTCTGTTTTACCAAAGACTTCATTTTCAATGGCGATGATTTATAACAGAATGTTTACAAAGTTTCCCATGAAGTTCTTTATAAAACCAGGCCAAATCTGAGATTTTTCTCAAGGGTATATTTTATTCTTTACTCGAAAGGAAAATGAAATACTTAGGTAAGGTTTTATAGGCTTAGAGAATTATTTTGGAACATTTATTGCAAAACGCCTCTTTATCCCATGACTTTGAAATACAATCTCAGAACAATCTTGAAGAAGTGACAATACCTCCTGCAAGCCTGCTGGATGGTGGGAACAAATGCTTACTTGGTGTGACTTTGCAGTAGGAGCGAAATAAAGCACAGGACCTCAGAGAAACTGAGTACGTGTTTCTTTTTAGTTTTTTCAATTTGAAGCCTGAAGTGTATTTTTAGAAGAGACGGTAGTTACTTTATCGTTAGATAGATCAGTAGATTCTGTTTAGACACAGAGTCAATATACTATATATACTAACTTATACATATAAAGTACAAAAGATAGGTTAGATTACTAGATTTTGACTTAAGAAAATAATTTATAATTCTCATTCATGGACTTTATACACATTATCATTTTTCAAATTTCCATTCTACCCACTTATGAGAGCAAAAGAATTCGCTAATCATGAACTTACAGTAGGGCTGTGTGTCACGCGAAACTGTCTTTCAAGATCTCTATATGATTTTATAGATTTGATCTGATAAAAATGAATAATGCCTGTTTTTCAATACATACGCCTAGTAAAGTATTTGATCGTGGCTTAGACATAATATACTTCTATATACATTTAAATTGTAAATAATTTTAGAGGAAACTTGGAAAATTGGAAATCTATGCATTATCCTTAAAAAACAAAATGACAGACAAGGAGCCAAATTGTGGGTTTTACAGATTCGCATCAGCAAATCTCTGGCCAGTCTCAGTGCTCAGTCTGCCTCACATATGTTCAAACAGAATACTCAGTGAGTAGTCACTTTTTAGGTTATGTTAAAATATTTATATACGCTTTCAAATTAAGATAGGCTCAAGAGGAAAAAATAAAACCCAAAACACTCTTTTGCTTATTCATATTTTTATTATTAATTTTAGAGAGAGAGAACAGGAGAGAAACATTGGTTTGTTGTTCCACTTACTGATGCATTCATTGGTTGCTTCTTTGTATGTGCCCTGATGGGGGGATCGAACCTTCAACCTTGGTGTATGGGGAGAACCTTTAACTTGCCGAGCTACCCAAGGCTGCTTACTCATATTTTCAAACCTCCCAGTTACCTAGTGACTATTATATGTTGAGAACTCCAATTTGAAATATTTGGACACTTTAGTTTTGTAGAAACAAAAAAGCAAATTATTGAAATTGAGCTAATTTTCTTTAATTTTACTAAATGCAAGGGTTTATAGGTTTTCTGTTTATTTATTTTTATTTTTATTAAAGTCTCAATGGCATAATTAGTGTCTTAAAAGAGGCAATTATCCTAATGTTTTAATCTTTTATATTCTTTTCATATTGAAGTATTTTATTCACAAGTCTACTTCCACATCCTTTCCCCTTAATCTAGTCAAATATTTCTATCAGGTTTTAACTGAGATGTTGAATATGCTTAATTTACCACCCAGTTATAATGCAATCTCTCTCTCTCTCTCTCTCTCTCTCTCTGTCATCATTTCCAACTATATTCAATGAAGGTAGTGTTACTTCCTTGCCTGCGAAAACATTCTATCAGATCATCATTAATTTTGGGGTGACTTTGCTATGTGACAATATCATGATCTTTTTTACCTTATTTGTATGTTTTGAATCATTAACGAAAACTGCCCCCCGTCTTATGATGCACAAGACTTGAAGCCCATCTTGTGATAAAGTCCACCCTCGCTGGCAAAGCAGTGGGAGGAGGCGGGGGTTTCTGCTCTCTCCTTTCCCCAGTGCCTTCTTTGTAGCTTCTGTTTCCTCCTGCTCCAGGGCTGACATCGGCGGAGGAAGCCGAAGTGTAGGCATCGAAGCTCTCAGGTTGAAGGCCAGCCTCTGACTCGGCCCTCACCCGGGGTGACAGTGTGGCACAGGAGGGAAGTGGACTTCCGCTTCCACACTGTCGTGGTGAGACTGAACAGAATAGTTCAAAAGCAAGACTGGTCAGCACTCTGCTTCCCACCGTGTCCCAGTGCAGCTTAGACCAGCTGGAGAGCTGGGCCTCTGTCTCCACGTGGCATCAGTGAGGCAGAAACAGAGGGTGGGAGGCAAAGCTAGCTGGCGTTCGGTTCCCCTCAGCCCCTCCTGTTTTCTTACCAGGGACCAGCAAGAAGTGGAGCTTCCATCCCCACCAATCCGCAGCAGGGCAGTGAGTCAGTCTTGGCTTGCTCTCTGGTGTAGGCAGGGACGAAAGGAAGCTGATCTTACACTTCGACTCAGAGTCAATGAGGCAGTGTGAGCAGGTGACTTACTTTAAGTGTGTCATTGTGGATGAGAAAGGAGGAAAACTTTCATTCTACCCACTGGCAATGAAACCGCATGAGTTATGTTCTGCTTTAATGAGAGTATAGAGGCAAAACCTACAAAAAATACATTTTGAATGGTATGCCACGTAGAGAATAAATTTAAATATGTAGTTTAAATGGGATCTTGGGACTTATTATACCTAAAATGATCTAAATACAAGGGGAAAATCAACCATAAATGATTACACTGGAAGATTCACAAACTGAACAAAATGAAATAAGCATCAGACATCAACATGAAGATGAATCAGATGTTGGAATTACTGGGCAAGTGTTCTAAACAGCCCATTAAAGATATTTCAGTAGGAATTTAAACCATCTCTTGAAATAATGAGAAAATAGGAAACACCTGCAAAGACATAATAATTAGAAGAAAGAACCAAATGGAAATTTAAAATTTATAAATAAAATCATTGCAGGAAAAAAAACCTGGTTGGTTGCAATAATACAATGGAAAAGACAAAACATAAAATCAATGAATTTGAATGCAGGCAACAGAATTTACCCAATGTAAACAGGAGAGAGAAAATAGATTTTAAAAATGAGGAGTTTTGCCCTGACTGGTATGGTTCACTGGGTTGGGCGTCATCCCAAAAACTGAAAGGTCACCAGTTCAATTACTGGTCAGGGCACATGCCTGGGTAGTGGGCCAAGTCCCTGGTTGAGGCCGTGTGAGAGGCAGCCAATCGATGTTTCTCTCCCTCTCCCTCCCTTCCGCTCTCTCTAAAAAAATTAATTAATTAAATCTTAATGAATGTTAGAATAATAATCAAAGAGTTAACATTTATATAATGAAAGTCCAAGGAAATGAAACGAGAATAGGACTGAAAAAACTGTTCTTAGAAATTATGGCTGTAAATTACAAAAAGAGGAAAAAGGCATAAACTTATAAGTTCAAGGGCATGAGTGAATTCCAAATAGGATAAGCCCAAAGAATTTATGCCAGGACATATCATAATTGAATTTCTAAAGTCAAAGTAACAAAAATACAGTTTGAATGTAGTTAGAGACAAACACTAATTTAAATTATGTAAGCTTTTATATCTGAAACAATACAAGGCAAAGGAAAACATCACAACATTTTTTAGGTATAACCAAAAAAGATGTGGTATCACTGTAGTAATTGCAGACAAAATGAATGTTAAAAAAATATGTTATTAAAGAGGAAGGGAGCATTTTGCACTGCCAGAAGTGTCAGTCCATTACAAAGATTAAAAATACACCCTTACTGCTGAAAAGAGCTCTGAAATACATGAACCAAAACAGACAGATTGAAAGGGGGAATAGATATTTTTCAGAAATGCAGGAGACTTCAAACTTCATGTCCATAATGGACAGACAAATAGTGGATCAATGGGAAAAATGAAAAATTAGAATACAATTGTAAACTAGGTAACCCTAATAGTAGTCTGTGAAACACGCCATCTCACAGGAGCATAATATGTTCTCTCCCACATACACATTAAAGGCCACCGCAAGCTGCCCACGCACTGGGACCTAAATGTGTCCCAGTGCACTCACAGAACACCTGTCCTGCCCGTATACTCCCTCCCATGATTGAATGAAATTACCAACAAACAGCAAAGAAAATGTTGAATTTACAAATATATGAAGACTAAGCAACACTACCTTCCCTAAAAACAAATGGGTCAAAGAAGTTATATCAGAAAATTAAAAAAAAACATTTTGAGATAAATGAAGATGAAGGTACAACATGCCAAAGCTTATGGGATGCATAGACGGTGATGCTTAGAGGGAAATGTGTAGCTGTTAAAATAAACTTTAGAAAATAAGTGAGATTTTATACAATTTACCTAATCTTCCCCCCCAACATATGGAAAATGTCACAATACACACAAATGGGGTAAAAAGAAAGAAATAATAAAGATTAGAGTAGGATCACGTATAAAGAGAATAGTACAGCAAATACACACACACATATAATATATATTCAATTAAACTAAAGTCTGGGTCTTGAGAAAGGACAATGAAATTGACAAGTCTTTAGTTAGACAGACCAAGAGAAAAAAAGAGGACTCAAATTATTAACATCAGAAATGAAAGGAAATCTTTAACACCAATCACACAGAAAGTTAGAAAGAAGGTTCCGAGGCACGGACAGGGAAGGTAAGGCACGCGATTGCAGGAAGACCGTGGCGCGGCAATGACCGCCGCAATTCTCCTCCAACCGCCTCCTGCTTTACATTCGCTCTCTGTGCCACATACCATAGATTTTTGTATGAAGCTTTTGCATGTCCAAAGTTTTCCTGAGTTAACTTCTATCTATTTGGTATTTTATTCTTCCACTACTAAAAAGAATTTTAGGTGGCATAAAATTAAGAGTATGAATTATACAATGAAACCTTCCAAAAAAGGTAGAAATAGAACAGATCAGTGTTGGCAGGGCTGGGAGACTGGAGGTCTGGACTCAAAGGGGTGGCGTGAAGGGTTCTTTGGGGATGAAGTTGCTACGCAGCCCATCTGGGGTGTTGACTACACACACCAGTGCCAAAAATGTGAATATTTTCTATGTAAAGTAGAAGTTGTCAAGAACATTTTAAAAGATGTACTGCATACAAAACAACTGGAAGAGCAGTGCCAAGAACATAAGCATATCATAAATCTAGGGTAATTACACAGAGCGTTATTGGAAGAGTGTGAAGTGTATACAAAAGCAAGTGTTATTTTAAACTTCAGAACTCTATGAGGCAAGGACAGGTTCAATATGCTACCATCTATCATGAAAAGTTTTCTAAGTTTTCCATACCATAATTTACCAAATAATCTAATGAAGTGGCTTAGCATACAATTCTATAAAGCATACCTGAGGTCATGCAACTTTGTGTGCATAAGAAATGATTTTTGTATATCAACAGTCTATTGGAAAGTGTAAATGCCAAGTCACATGTTCTGGAGTAATGGCTCTCCTTTACGATGACCATAAATATTTTTCTATTAAATTAAATTAAAACTTTGAGGAAATAAATTGTATGCCCTTGAACTTAACCTGGATGACTATAAATCATTTGGCAAAGATGCTGTTCTGTACCGTCCCCCTCCAAGCTGACATGAGAGAGACTGTAGGCTGCCCCCCAAATGCTGTCCAAGGCAGGAGCGAAAGACTCTTCACGTGAGCGAAGGACCATCCGTGGTTCCCCCTGGACATGCAGTCAGGCCCAAACTATAACAAACTGATTAGCTACCTGCCTGGCTGCTGGCCATCTTCAGCAGAAAATATTTTAACGTTTACCTTTAAAAACTGTAGCTTTCCTCATAGTACAAATAGTCAGATAGAAATTCTTCAGTAATGAATCTAAACTTTTCCCCAAAAAGAAGCCATTTGATAAACTATTCATCTTCTCACATACTTTGTGAGTTTCTAACTACAACAAAAAGTTATTTTCATAGCTTGAATTTAGTATGCTTTTTAAATTGAGATTAAAACCCTCATCTAATTTTAAAATAAGTTTTGTTTGACATACAAATGGTAAAGTAAATATATGTCTTATATAATCAGAATATACAAAGAAGGAAAAATTAAACACAATTAAATTTAACATATTTAACATGTGTAAATTTGTTTAATTTTAAACAAATTTAACAAATTAAATTTAATCCCCTGAACACAGAGCTAACATCTCAATATTCCTTTTTACTGAATGTTATAGAACTTTGTAACTTGCTACTTTCACTAAAAAAAAAAAAAATGTCTTTTTCTTCAGTGTACATTCTTGTGAAATACAGCTGTACTCCCAGAGAGGCAGCCCCGTGACTAAAATCGCAGACAGTGGAGTTTATAGCTAATGTCTAAGTTCTGCTCCTTGTGTTGATTAGCTTCATTCAGTGGCTACATTATTTAACCTCTCTAGGCCTCATTTTCTATAAAATGGGAGTAATAAACGTTATTAAACTCTCCAAAGCCTATGTGAGTAACTCCAGTCTTGGATTTCTTGGTACGTAATAACTGCCAAATTGCGGTGGATGTGAGTTATCTAATTCCTACAGTCTCCCTGTCAGGTTAAAATAAAAGCGAATCTCAGCATCAGTGGTTACACAGTTTAGACAGGTGCACTTTATTGCCAAACAGACACAGAACAAGTTGTATAAGCAGCTGGGTGCCAAGGGCAAAGGTCCAGCGCTGCCTTGTCCTGTGCCACAGCCAAGATCTCACACGAAAGATCATTTGAGGATGAGGCAACGCTACTCTGGGTTCTGTTCCCCTTAGAGTCAACCTCTGGTCTGGTGCTGCAACGCTCTGGTCTGGTGTCCACAGAGGTGCCAACAATGGCTAATTTCCTGCTTCCAGGAAGGAAAGCTGAGCCACCCGTGACAGCCACACCCTGAGTGGGGCTGTGGTCAGCACCTGCCTGCTCTCACACTGAAGGAGATATTCCTGGGTTTTGGCTTCAACTAAAGAACCCTTTCACACCCTGGTGTCCATGGAGAGCATGTAAAGGTAGATTACAGTAAACTGAATAATAATTGCAAAACCTTTATTAGGTTACTGAGGGTTAAAAGGGGAAACAGAGAGCAGGTAGGAAGCACCTGAGTCAGTATTAGCACCAACTGAATTTCTGTACTGCACAGATATGTCACCATATCCATGACTCTCTGTATGAGAAAAGGCCCTTGACCAAACTGGAAAGGTGCAAAAGCTATGGATGCTACAGTCTCCGGCAACATGTGTGAGCCTCCATTTTTCAAAAAGTATGGGGTCTTTATGGCCATAAAGGGAAATCTTATGTTTTTAAGTAGAAAATGATTATTCCACAGAATGGCATTTCGACCACAAGGTATAGGGTCGGAGGCCTTGACTTCTCTTTCTACATTAATTAGTATTGTTGGTTTTTCATATAATGACCCCTTTTCTCAGGCAGACCTACTCTATAAACACACCCTGCATGTTTGGTGATGGGCACCAAATGGTCAATGCAGTGGACATATGTAACATGATCTGCCCACGTCCCTTGGGATTTCTTCTGACCATTCTAGAAGCTCCTTCTGTAGATTTTGGAGCATTTTATATCTCATCACCAGCTTCTTCAACTCTCGGTGGAAGAGGGTCCCAGAGACCCCCCAGTACCTGGCATTTACCTCCTCCCTGCCCACCTCGCCAGCAGAGCTTCCATGAGAGACCTGTGGAGAATAGGAAAGCCCAGCTCTCTCCTACAATTGTGAGACAATTTTAGGTGGAATTTAGGGTCTGGCGTTCTCAGGGGGGAACAGGTTGAGACTGACATGGACAGAATTTTCATGCTTATTGGCTTCTCCCTTCCTGGCTACTCTTACCAGATTAGATTGTTCTGTGAGCTTTTTTCTTGTGAGGCATGATGCTGCTGCTTCTTCAGTAGAGAAAACGTGGTGGTTAACTTGATGAAGTTTCTAAACAGAAAACAGAGACATCCTCTCCCCCATTCCCAGCCTAAGGACAGTCCATAAGAATCACTTCAGGCTGTTGGAACAAATGCTTTCATTGCCTCGAGAAGTTCCAGCCTTCCCCATGAATCCATCAGCACACTGGAGTCCTATGCTAAGCTTTAATTTCTTTCTTATGTATCTGGGGTAAACTGAGGACACAGAGAAAATGTTTGCATTTGGAACTTTTTGTTTTCTCTTATAAAACTCAGCGGGGTGGTTTAGGAACTCTGAGCACAAACAAGCTCTGCTCCACAGACCCATGAGTACACATGGGTCCTGCACTCGGGCAGGCAGAAGGGAAACCTGACGCTCCCCAAAAAGATACGCCAAGTACAGACCACCTCTGCTTGACACTCTGTTACTTCCTGGCACACTGGGTGTGCAAGTGAATGCCCACGCCTGGTCATATTTAAAACTGGTGACATCAGCCGTTAGAGTTCTCAATGTCACAGTGTTTTCTCTTCACTCCACCCCGATCTCCAAACTTCAGGCAACTCCTCTCAGAATGCTCTTGTCCTCACAGCAATATGGAAAATAGCTGAGAACCTAGAATGTTGAGAGGTACAAGGAACATTACAATGTATCCAATTTTACAGCTCATTTCACAGTTTGTTGAAGGCACTGGAAAATAAGTCACTGGTGAAATTAGGTGTCTAATTTTAGTCCTTGGTAAATTATGGAAAACAGTTTTGTTTAATAAAATGAGTTGCACAAGGGCTCACACACAAAGAGGGAAAATGAAAATTCTGGTGTGACCCTGTCTTGACTTATCTCTTTGTGTTGTCACCTAAGAGTTTAAGGACCAGGCAAGCTTGTTGCTCCAAAGCTGATGTTCGGAGATATGACTTAACAGTGACATGTGACTCAAAGTGGTGGAGGGCATTTCAAAGAAGTCATCATCAGAAGGACGTAAGCTGTGGCTGAAGAAGATACAAGCGATGATTATGTGCAAGGCCGACTGGGAGCAGATCATGGATGATGGCTGAGCAGAGCCTGTGTTACCATGTGGAACGTGGAGCTTTTGGCCAACTCTGAAAATAGACGATGAAGTGACCACACTTGTATGTCAGGCTACTCAGGTGCCCTGAGAACTTGCAGCACCTAACACATTGGATGCATTTTTTTTATGATGAGTTAGAAAGTCTCAGAGGCAGAGGATGGTATTTCCAGCTGGGAAAAAACAAAGAAAAACTTGTGGCATAGAAGGCATGTGTGCTTGGCTTTATCGATGAAGGGGCAGAGTTGTAAAATAATTAGTGTGAATGGAGAAAGGAAACTCCCTGACTGGAGGGGGAAGTTCAAGAATGTTAGGGGATTAAGTCTTGTACAGGAAGTTGATGCCAGTTACATGGTAGCCAGTTGATAAACTAACACAAACTTTGTTTGTACCCCTTAAGTAATTTCTACAGAAAGCAATTATAATGTTGAAATTATAGTCGGTAATGTTGGTTGTATTTTAGCAAATTTTTATTAAATTTTCCACTTCTTTCTCCCCATTCTTTATAAGTAAATAAGCACCAAGCTCAACCCAGAGATCTCTTCTGATATATCACATAGTATATCATGATGTATCCCATTTTCTTGGTAAACATTTTGGACACTAAAGTCAGACTGGTTTTCCAGGCCTTGATTTTCTATGAGTCCAATTGTTCTACAAAAGGACTCTGCTTTAGTGTCAAATATGAGGCCAATTCAAAGCTCTTTCATATCCTTTGGCTTCCTTTTTGTCACTGAAGGAGTAACATCTCTTCTAGAGAAAAAAAGGAAGACAGATGATTGACTACTTGTTAATTCCTTAGGAGTCTGGAGAGAGCCATCTTTAGGTCTGTGTTTCAGCCCCTAGCATATGTATGTAATAAGAAATAAAAGCTAATTTTAGTAAATACTGAACTAAGTTGGAAAAGGGGCAGATCGCCATGAACTGTGGTTGGCTATGTCTATCCATGATTGTCAAGGTTTTTCAGGCTTCTAGGTTGTGGATGGTATTATATTCTAGGAACGTAGAATTTTGCAGTTGTACCTTGGGTCAATTTGACTTTACTCTGAAGAACTGCTGTTTAAAGAACTCTCATTAAGTCCCAAGTCAAGGCAATGATGAAGCAGCCTCCAAAAGCATCTTCAACAAACTGCGCCATTGAAGGTCGCCACTGGATCAGTTGCTGTAGAGGCATGTCTAGCTAGCTGTTTGGTTCCCCGCCACTTTTAAATACTGGAGCTCCTTGAGCTCCACTCTATTGCTTTTTCATTCTATTGATTCTCCTTAGAAAATTTATTTTGCCTCCACAGTTTCTATTATACACCAATGACCAACAGTGTAAATCACCGACCCATTTGAGCTCTTGGCTTGTGTACTAGGTCCATTCAACAAGCTCACTTCAACTTTTCACAAATATTACAATGCATTAGGATGAAAGTGGAATTTCTCAGTAAATCCTCTCTCTTGATCTTGATGCCACTCTTTGAATAAAAATAAAAAACACCTGGGACTCTAAGAAACATTGAAATTCCATTTCACCCCTATCCTAAAACCAGATCCTTTCAACTTCAGCTACCAAATTTACCCTTAAACAGTTTCCTCTTTTTAATCTCTCTTAGTTTGTTCTGGCTGCTATAATGGAATACCATGAACTAAGTGGCTTAGAAAAAAACAGAAATGTATTTCTCACAGTTTTGGAGGTTGGAAGTCCAAGATCAAGGCATCAGCAGATTCCATATCTGGCAGGGGGCTGCTTCCTGGTTCATATAACCACCTTCTCACTCTTTTCTCAGGTGGTGGGAGGGACCAGGCCTCTCCGAGGTCTCCTCTGTAAGAGCACAAATCCCATTCACAAGGGTTCTGTCCTCATGACATAATTACCACCAAAGTTCCTGCCTCCCAATTCCATCATATCAGGGGGTGGGACTTCAATGCAGGAATTTGGGGAGGACACAAATATTAGGTTCATGGCTCTGTATTTTCTGAGTCTAAATTCTTTTCCCTCAGATACTGTGGTGGCCTCCCCACTCTTCTTGACTCCACTCTTGCACCTAATTCTTTGTTGCTGTAAATAAGTAATTTTTTTAAAAATTTAATTTACCCATGAGTTAGCTGATACTGTTTAATTGCTTCAATATTTCCATTGCCATTATGATAAAGCGCAACATTCTAAACTTGATCATAAAGGCCCTGCACACTCTGACACCTGGCCCACCACATGCACTCTATCTGGTTGTAACTCAAACTTGACCTCTGCAGTTGGAGCTGCACTGGTCTTTACTCAGCATCTTTGATGGGCCTTGCTTTGTCCCAGTTCCTATCCCATTTTCATGTTTTTGTAGGCTGCTAGATTCTACTGGTTTTCTTTTCATGTGATTTCATATACTTCCATATATTGCTTAACACATACATAAACTCAAAAGTTACTTTGCTGCTTCTCTTTCCTCTGTGAGACTGTGAGGTCCATGAAGGCAGACATCCCACTTGTCCTTCTCACCATCTTTTCAGCATCTAACATAGTGTCTTAGGGGAAAAGGCAACCAGATGCTCGTATTTCCCAGGAAGACATTCATGACTTACACAGAACACAGGAGCCCTTGCTCAATATGTGGTATGACACATATGTGTCTACACCTCTTTAAAGTGCCAGAATTACAATATTCAACTAGAATGGTTATGTTTCTTACAAAAGGAAAGTTTAAATTCCAATAAATAAATAAAGTAAGAAAGAAATGTCATAACTGTGGGGGAAAATAAGTGCAATGACAGGTGGGGATGACAGACTGTTTTTCAGAGAAATGTGAAGCGATGCATTTCGGCCTCCCTGCTGAGTCAGGTGTTCCTGTGAGTGGTAGTCAGGGTGGGCCCCCGGGCAGCTGCCCTCGGAGCTTCATCTCAGAGCTATTAGGAAGCAGTAAGGGGCATGATCAGACTTCACTCCAGAGCGAGGTTGGGAGTTCCGATGCTTGCCCAGCACCAGCTCCTCTGAAACAGAACCGTTCACTGCACTGACGTTTCGGACCACAGCTGGGCAGCTGCCAGCCCTCCTCCAGGGAGGCTTCCAGGAAGTTCTTGCATAACGGATGTCAGGTCCCAGATTTTAAAATTAAGGCATCTGAGAGGGAACTGACATATGGCACCTCTATTTAATGTTTGCAGGAATGTCCATGTTCAGGACCGAATATGGCGCCCCTCGTCTACAGGGCCTGTCCATTAACCACTGTAAAGGAGGCAGGTTGGCCACAGCACTTCCAACATGACGCCCTCTGAAGTGATATTAATACTGTAGTAATAATAATAATAACAATAGTAGTAGTAATGGGAGTAGTATATGTCATGACAACTACATCTCATTGAGAGCTGACTATTTGGGAGTCATCATGCTTGTGGCCACAATACACCAACTTATGTACTTCTCACAAATCTATAAAACGGCATTAGTACTCTCAGTCAAGTACGTATGCCCCTAGATGTTAAGCCACATTCACAAGTTTTCACACAGGGCAGAGTTTTAGCTGATATGTCTGAAAAAATGTCCCTAAGCATGACATTTTATGGTTCCCCCTTTGCTACCCTCCCCCTTGTGACCCCTGTCCTAGTGTCCCAGATTCTCCCCTGTACAGACATCTCCCCATACGGCTCTCTTCTCAGACCCTGCTCTGCACACCCATCACCTTCCTCACCAGAACAAAGCTGCTGCCATCTTTCAGATAAATTCACGTTGGATGTTCCCTGAGTTACCTTATATTCTTGATGTTCAGGATCCTATTCCTCACTTCTGAACAAACAGAGAGCTGCCTCCTTGAAATCTTTCTCAGTTAAATAATTCATCAACGTTCAAAACTTCCTTTGGAACTCGGAGGATTACAAACACAAGTTATGGAAACTGTCATGAAGCAGCTCCCAGCGCCTCCACCTTTGTGTGATGGATCCCCCTTGCCGTCTGTGTAACCACCTTTGACGCTTGGTAATGCATCACTCAGAGATCCCCAACTCTTCATTCTATTTCAGCGGTGGAGTCAGACTCTATCATTTGTCATTTACATTGGACCTTCCTCCTTTTCTGAGCCTTTGTGCTTCACAGCATTTTTTCTAGCTTCAGCTTTATAATAAAAAAAGAGAGTGATTCAAGATGTATGAGAATGGCATTTTTAACCCTCTTGGTTTTGTTTCCTTCAAAGAAGCAAATTGCATAGGATTAATATTGAATCATGGTGGGGTAAATGAACTCATATGCACGTGATGCCCTGGACTGTGCTAATGAGAAAACAGCTGCATTGGCCCATGGCCCTGCAGGGGCGCCCAACCTTTGGGCATCGCTGGGCTGAGATGGAAGAAGAGTTGTCTCGAGCCATGCAGTAAATACACAAATGTGAACAAAAACTGATGAGCAATTTTTTTTAATTTTTAAGTAAATATTTCGATTTTGTGTTGGGCTGTATCCATAGCCATCCTGGGCTGCATGTGGCCTGTGGGCCCCAGGTCGGACACCCCTGACTCACTTCATGGATTAGATCATCCACTGGGACCAAGATGTGAAGAGAACAGAAGGGAGATTGAAGTGCTGCTTAATTGCTGTTGTTATTTTAGTTACTATTGGAAAGCTGTTGTCTACTTTTCATGTCACTATTATTTAGTTCGAACTGTGACATGGCAGAGCCCTCCTTAGTTAATGACATTACTAAGCACACTTGTTCTTGCCACAGACATAGGCGCTTTCCAAATATTATCTGACCGAGTTTTTGAAACAAGCTCAGGAGATGGTTACTGTTGTCGGGGACATACAGAGAGGTTAAACAGCTGGCCCCAAGTCGCACCTGCTGGTGACCGCTTGAATGCACACACAGGAATGGAAATATCAAGCCTCTCTTGGTGGTCCTGGTGCTGTTCAGGTATCATGAGAGTGACTCGAATTATCTTCATCTGGTACAAAGTAAATGCTTCCGGCAAGCCCCAAGTAGTTCTAAAATTATTAAACCCCTATTTGTATCTCTTAAAGTTACTTGTTTTACAACTAGAATGGAAGGACCAGGAGGTCCTGGGTCTTGTGCCCCACACATCGCTGTGCTTCCTGAGTGTTTGTGGACGGGAGAGATCTAAGAACAAATGAGAAAGGGACCATTGCACAGGTGTCTGTGACGATGATCAGTGACCAGTGTTTATATGTCACTGTCATGTAAACAAGATTAAACTATGTGAATTCTCCACCTCCCAGTCATACCGAGTGTTGATTTTTATCCTTCTGATAGCAGGTGGAGGAGACACTCATAACAGTCTGCCAGGAGTTTATCCAAAGATATTTTCTCTGGAGTCCTTTTTTTACCCTTGGAATTTAAAAGGAATTCAAGGAACTTTTTTATTAAATTTGCTTACCATACTTTTTACATTTCAAAGCCAGCCTCTTTAATTTTACCCAGTTCTCTTCAAATATATATTTAATTATCTTCTGTTATTTTCTTTCAGAATATCTATTATTTCAAAGTTCTTACATTTCTCACATTATAAATGTTAACTCTATTCTAATTTATCAGTATCTATTTTAATTCCCTCTAGAAATTAAATCTAGATATTTAGATTCATTTTTCATTTTGTTTCCTTGTTCTAAATGTCTATGGTCAAACATTTAATTCTGAAAACAAGTTAAGAAAACATAATTTTTAATAAGACAAGTGATCAAAACCTAGGTAAGTCATGGACAAAACAATAAAACAAGGGAGACATAAAATTAATAAACTAAAATAACATGAAATTTGTAAAAACTACATGAGGATAGTGATACAATAAATTAATGTACAAAAGATATATTTAGGAGAAATACAACAAACTATTTAATTTCTTTCTTTATTTATTTTCTGTTATCATTTATCCCCCACCCCCTCTTCCACCTCAACCCACGCCCCTCCCCCCGCAATCACCACACTGTTGTCTGTGTCCTAAGTTCTTGCTTTTCTAACCTGTTTGCTTGATCCCCTGACCCCCGCCCTCCCAATTAACTATTTTAAAGAATAACAATAAACATAAAAATGGATTTTTAAATAAATATAACTACCACTAACTTTTGGAGTATTTTCTCCTTTCTTTCTTTCTGTACACACTAATATGAACAATTTTGAACCTGTGATACAGACAAATTTGGCTTCTGCATTGTCACTTAACATAATGACAGGGGGTGAGTCCTATGCATAAAAGTTAGTTGAGAAGTTAATTTTAGTAGCATTTAGATGCTAATGTATGGGTGCATATTTTTTTAGCCAGTCTTGTGTTGTTAGATATTTATATAATTTCTAAATTGTGCTATTATAAACGATGTTATATCTCTTGGATATAGTTTTAACTTTGCTTTTACCTCAAGATGAGTTTTGAGAAGTGAAATTGCTTCCTCTATAAACATAAATTTATTTTAAGCTTTGGATTGCTCTACCAAATTTCTCAGTGGAAGTCATGATAGTTCAGCACTCCACAGCCTCGTGGAAGACAAGATCACATCACTTCCAATCAGGTTTTGTTTGTTTTGTTGTTTTGGTCTGTAACAGCCTCTAGCTCTTAGGTCTCTTTCGAGACCAGCTGAGCCTCCTCAGGTTCGTGACCAGGTGGGGCCAGGACCTGCCAGAGCACTGCTGTGAGTTTCAGCTCAGAGACCAGGTGACAACATACCTGGATATAGTCATTCCCCCTTCCCTCAGTCCCTGTGCAATTGCAGCTCTTCTTGAAGTGGTGAGTGCGCTGCTCAGGGCTCTCTGCTGTGCTTCTGCATGCACCTTGCTGCAGACTCGGCCCCAAACGCTGCCTGCTGGTTAGGTCCCTGATGCAAAAACCGGAACCCTGAAGGGCAGGAGCCGCTGTGGGGAGTCCACGGGGAAACCCTGTTCAGCACACGGGAACCGTCCTCACCTCCAGATGCCACCACCCCGGAGGCTGGAAGCACAGAGCTGAAGTCCAAAATCCAATCCAGCTTTTTGGTGTCAGTAATACTTTTTTCTCAAATAATATACATTTTTTTAAAGTAGGAACACATCGTAAATGACATGGGAAGCTGGGGAAAAGGGGGATGCAGTGAATTGTCTCAAGACAAGACTAAGTTTGAACAGCTTACCTGAAACCTATATGGTCTTATTAACCAATGTCACCCAATAAAGTTTATGAAAAATAAATAAGTAAATAAATGAAATGAAAAGCAGCTAGGGAAGACCAAGTGGGACTTCTTTGGCAGATAAGCAGATCAAGAGGCTGGCAGGCTCTCTCTACCCAGGTGTGACTGAAACAGACCGTGCAGGAGAAGCAGAGCTGAGAGGTCACTAAGTGGCTATGAGAAGAGTGGAGGGTCCCAGGGTCCAGAGGGACCCCGGGGCGGGCATGGCTGACCCTGGCAGAGCTTCAAGTCAAATGAAGTAGCCAAAAATCTCTGGACTGGAAGGACTGGACCCGCAGTTGCATGCCGGTCAGCAAGCCTTCCCATCATGAGCAGAAATCATCTGTAGAAGCAGCAAATTTCTGTGTATTTGGTTCACTATTACCTTTCACCTTGTGGCTGGGGGGGGGGGAATAATTTCACCAAGTTTTCAACTTCTCAGTTAAATTCAGTTTTTTATCTTGAGTAATAATTTACTGCATTGTAAAGAGAAGAACACAGACACTATGACATTTTCCAAATGTGGTAAACCATGTAGTTTTGAATCTTATCCTTCATACTCTCAGGAGTATACGTGTGGAATCTATTTTCGGCCGAGCTGGAGTTGGGCAACTTGGTAGCCATGACTCACCTTTCCTTGTTTGTTATACATGTTGCCTCTCTTTACCTATTGATAAGTTGTTTTTTCCTCCTTGTGCTTTGCTGTCCAGAATTATTTGTTTTTATTTAGATCCATTTTTGTGCAAGGGCAACACCTCTGTTTGTAAGTTCGTCATAAGTCGCTTCTTTGGTCTGTGACTCAAGTTACGTGAAGAAAGTTGAAAATTTACACAACTTTTCTTTTTTTTAGAAAAACAGTGGCCCCAGCATTCAAAGTAATTTCCTTTCACAGACACAAAGGAAAGGAGAGAATTGGTGGGGGGACAGGAGGAGGGAAACAAAGCATGAGAAAAAGTTAATATGAAAAAATAAATAGTACAATGCATTTGAAATAAAAGAAGGTTGAATATCCAAAAGGTGTGTTGTAGAAATAACAGGACACCAAACACTAATATTTTTGGTTAGAAGAAGCACAATTGATTAAAAAGGAAAGAATTGGACTTTTATAAAGAAGGAGACTTGATTTTTTTCCCGTAAACACTCACATATTCAGTATTGTAAGTACAAGGTATAAGTATTGCTAAAAGTAATGCTCAGCAAGAAAAATTCACGTGCGAACATCAACACTAGTTTTTATTTCTATGGCTGCTGGTCACTACTCATATTTCACTCACCAACTGATGTCATGAAAAATGTATGAATTTTCATTTGCAGATTTCCCAGGGATACACCCCATTAGTGACACCGCCTAGAAAAGTGCTTCATAGCGGCTGCTCACATCCTTTACGTTAATGGTTCTTACATGTGTTCACCACACAGGTCAAGGCATTCATGGGGAGGAGTGATGACAAGATGCAACTGAATTTATCCTATTCTATCCAATCAGAGGATTAAAATAAAACATTATCCCCATAACATCTAAAAAAGAACAAGCAGGGCATTACCAATGTTTAGGGAAAACATGATCACAGAACAAAAATATATTTTTTGACTAAATTACAACAAAAAATTTAATAATGGGATATAAAAAATAATGTCAAAATAACATAATGTTGAGGTATAAGAGGTTTTTTAAATAACACAGTCAACATAGAGGATATATTTAGCAAATAGCTTTTCTCCTATATGCAGTTATTATATCTTTTATTAAGGAATATTATGAAATATTATATATACTACGTCATGGTACTCATGGTGAGCTCCCCTTAGTACTCTCATCAGACTTATTTCTCTACCATCTTTGGTCACATGTGCACTAATTTTCCTGTGGTTGAATACACATCCACACCTTTCACCTCTCTCTCTTTCTCATACACATGCACAAAGAGTATTAGTAAATTCGGGAGTAGTAAGAATCTTCACATAATTGTGATGCTATTGCACCCTCATTTTATTCAATATGTGGGTGTTTACAATGTGCTGTGTTTGTGCTGCAATGAATGGTCTTGCACATGCGTCCTGGTTAACAAGTTTGAGCAGTCACGTGCAGGGTGCGTCTGGAGGGAAATCCCTGGGTGGTGGACCGTGTCCGTCTGTAGACTGCCCATTCCTGGGCAGCGCCAAGTGGTCTCTGAAGTGGATGTGTCCATTCACACTCCTGACTAGGGACCCTGAGAGTTTTCACTTGCATTATTCCATAGACACTTGTTATTGTCAGACTCTGCTATTTTTTGTTCCATGAAGTTTTCAAAGCGACATTTTTATTTTAGTTTGTATTCATTAATTGTTCTCCTTTATATTTATTGAACATTTTATTTTTATAGTCTCTAAGTTAATTACATATTCCCCTCCAGTTTTTATTGTTGTTTAATCAATACTGTGTGTGAATGTTCATACAAAAGCATATAAAATGTTTGCAAATAATAATAGAATATATATGATACATGTAGATATTTAATTCTGGTCCTCCGTGAGCAAATGAATTATCTTCAAACACCTGAGACCTTCTTAGTATTAAGATGTGGCATGTTTTATAAATGTTTAAATCTCTTTGTTCACTATTGCTTCAATTTTTTGAAATTTATTGATCTGAGAGAGAGAAAGATAGAGGAACATCAATTTGTTGTTCCACTAATTTATGCATTCATTGGTTGAGTCTTGTACGTGCCCCGACCCAGGATCAAACCTACAAACTTGGCCTATGGGACTACTCTCTACTCACTGAGTTATCCAGCCAGGGCTACTGTTGCTCCTTAGAACTTCCTGCTTCCTTCTTTGATCAAACTTTTGACCGTTGAAGTACACATGTCAGTTCTTTTAGAAAATATCTGTTGGAGAAAAAAATTTCTGCCTAGTTGTTTGCCTAAAAATTACCTGCAATTTATTTGAACACATGAAAAAGAAGTTAATGGGAACAGTAGAGTAGAGAATCTTCAGTGTTTTTTATTGTTTTTCTCACTTGATGCTTTGGTGATATTCTTGTAGCATCTATTTTGTTTCTTGCTCTTGAGAAATCTGCTTAATATTTTTCTTAAATTATGAAAGCCCCCTCTCATTTCTTTCTCTTTCCTTGAAAGATTTTTCTCTTTGGTTTTTTTTTTTTTATGTTCTGCAGGTTCTCTCAGAGGATACGTTTTATTTATCCTTCCCTCAGATTTAACGTAATTCTTCAATCTGAAAATGATGCATTTGATCAAGTTTGGGAATGTTTACTTTTTTCCCCATTCTATCGCTCCCTGTACTTTACCTCTATTCCCTCCTTCTGACCTCATAAAATACATATTGGGACTTCGCATTCTCTTCCTCCCTTCTCCTCACTTCTTTTCATACTTTTCACATCTTTATCTCTTGTGCTTTATTCTGAGTAATTTTCTCATGTCTATTGTTCTATTTACTCATTATCTCAGTGGCATTGTCAGCAGCATGATTCAATCGTATCGGTTCAATTTATTTCCTTTGACTTCTATCTTTCCGTATTGACTTCAGGGGCAGAAAACTGGAAGAAAGCAATTTCTTGTTCATCCTGCAATCTTATTACTGATATATACACGACTTACTCCTATTTATTTGGTAATAATTTTAACCTTTTCAGTGTACAAAGTCAATGCTGGGACTGCGACAATAACAAAATATTCCCATAGAATCATCTAGTGCAAACAAGAAACACACTTCTCTTTCTTCCCTTGCCTCCAAAGTCACCAGGACCCTCTATCTATCCTGTCTCTTTTCTTCTTTTGACTCCCTTTGATTTCAGTTTTTAAGGTTGTTTTAATGAAAAATGGTATTTTTAAATATTGATATAATGATATGTTGTAATCTTTATTTTTGTTGTAGGTAACTTTATATCATATTTATAAATTGCTTTTAGCTTTTTCTAACTAAAATCTTCATGTTCTGGGAGTTTAGGAGATGTTTCAGTATAGTATTTCTTTCCCTCTGTCTTACAGTTAAATAGATTATCCCTAACTGTGTATACACACACACACCTCATTTGGACCTTTATTGCCCTTACACCCACCTGCCCCAGTTCTCCGTTTCTTTCACCAGTCACCAGTTTTGAGTCGTGAAGGCCAAACTGCCTTCCTCCTCAGTTAACCTTCACTGCGCCCTCGAGGGGAGTGTGACATGTCCCTTAAGGTGCAAAACACCCATATTTCAAATTGCCTCCTTTAATGTCAGGCTAAAGTCTCTACTCAGAGCAGATGACACAAAAATTAAAATTTGCCGACCTCACCAAAAGTCTCAGTTGTTTTGCATTGTGGCGTGACTCCTAGAGAGACATGTGCTGATTTTCCCTTAAATCTTGAGTTTCTAAGAGCTGGTTTCCTGTAATTCATATTGAATAATCATATATCTAGAGAAAGAGAAGCATGAGGTGTCCTCAGTAACATTTTTTAAAAAGTGAAATGGCATTTAGACAATGACAATGAGCTACACATATATTTTGGATTTTTTGTGATTTCATAAACAATAAGAACCTTTTGAAAACATTACAGAAAAACACTATAAAATGAATCAATAGTATTCAAAGAATATAACTTACTCTACTTTGAGTATTTTTTCTTATGGCAACACTTGTCATATTTTCATTGTTAAACATAATTGGTATGATATCATATTCTTATTTAAAACACACATTTTTCTGACATTAAATGTGCCCTTGATTATAATGAGTGGGTGTATTACCAAGGTCCAGAACATTAAAAAAAATTCTGATTGCTATTCTGATCTAGAAGGAACATTTTTCACCACACTGAATTTAAATATATATGCACACACACTGTCTTGAATGCATCAGTTTTATTTTAGTCTGTGGGGTAGCTAAGCAAGGAGGTTGTGTTTGGATTAGAATCCCAGCATTTGCATTTAAAAACAACATGTTTTGCACCTGCATGCTTCCCTAGAGTAATTTAATGTTACAGTTTCTGACAGGATAATTTCATCTTCACTGTGGCCGACTGTGGAGTAGGCTGCTGGAAGGAAATAAATGTGAATCTGCAGTGACGTAGAAAAATATTCCTAACTCAGATCACTTTAGCACGGAAGCCAGGCAATGCCAAGCTGGGGAAGAATGACACGATTTGCAGATCTGAACCATCACCTTGTCTTTCTATCCCTCCCAAGGCCAGCACTGTGTGTGTACAGTGTCTGCGTGTTTTACACGAGTGGCTGCACACACTTTGCCAAAAAGCACTTTGCAGTAGCAGGAATATCCTGTAGCAGAGTGGCAGCATTTTAGGATAAAAAGAAAGTGGGCCACGAGCGCTTCGCAGAGCACTTAAAAATAGAGAATTAAAACTGAGCATTTCTTTGCTTCAAGCAAACTAAGGAGATTAAAGGTTAAACATCAGCTCTCTCGGCACAGGCAGCAGAAATTCCAGGCAGGCAGGCTGACTCTGCTGTCCATATTCTTGTGCATTGCTTAGAAATTCATTTGATTTTCTTTTATCTGTTTTTACAGAACTTTCAGTAGAGTTCCTGATCTGTCCCTGCAAGTGACAGTCAGAAACGCTTCTCAAAATTGAACCAGCACATTGTTTTTGGACAGGATGTGGACTTAGGTCACCTCCCAGAACAGTGGTAGGCGGATGTCTCGGTGGTGGAGGGGTAACATGTATTCCCTACATTCAGAACGTGAATCATGCTGTGTCAACTCTCACTACCTTTGGAATTTTGCCTTAAAATGTGCATCTCTGTGGCAATGACAGTAATGTAAGTGGGAAATCTGCAAGTAATTTTTTAAACTTTTCATTAAGTACCTAAATTATTTTATAGTATTCTGGAACTTATATTTCTAAAGAAGAGACAAGCTAACGAACTTGACTGAATTAATTTAGCTGAAGGAAATGCCATGTACCAAATCTATCCCATCCCCAATTTTTTAAACAAAGGTTTGCTAACTCAGCTTTAATAAACTGGGCCACATTCAGTTCTATTTGAACACTTGTGACTATATCCATTTGGGAACAATCTAATAAGCTCTGGTTGACCCTAGAAGGAAAGGGTTCCCTGAGAGTAGACGGCCTGGACACATTTTAGTCCCTCCACATTCCACAGTCACATGACTCACCACTCACCCTCCACTCCAGAGGGCAAGCCACTTGTCAAGGAGTGAATACTTTACTCCCTTTTTAGACATGTAGTTCCTTATGTAACTCTTCTTAGTATTCCAGATTTTCCAGCTTCGGTAGAATTTTTATAATTATCTCGTGCATCTCAATCAAAGCTTGAATTTTTTGCATCTGTTTCTTGAATCAATACTTAATATTTCTAACCACTAGACTATTTATATTGTCAGACTGAACAGCCAAGGGGAGGATGGTTCTAGAAATAAAGTGATTTTATGGACTAGGTGCAGGAGAGTTTGGAGTAGTTGAATCTGTAATAAATTCCAACAAGAAAGAAACAAAAAGAAATGAGAAATTTGAGCAAAAACAGAGGTGTGGTAGATAGAATAATGTTAATAGTATTTGTGACAAAAATGTTCATGTTTTGATTTGATTAAGAATGAAATACTTATTTATAAATAAAGTATGAATTAGTGTTTCTTGAGCTTTATCATCCCAGTTTTAGTTTAAATCTAAAACTCAATGAGGAAGCATTTGAGTATCTTCCCCCATCCCCTGTGGTCTTTGTCCAAATCTTAAGGATTTGTGAATAACTTATGTTATATAGTAAGGGGAATGAAGTTTGGTAATCAGCTGAGCTTAAATGGACATCATCTTAGATTGGATAACCCAGGTGGGCCCATGTAAAACAAGGGTTTTTAAAAGTGGAAGAAGTAGGCCCAAGAGGACAGAGTACAAGATGCAACTATGGAACTGGTGTCAAAGTAATTCAATGTGACAAAGACTCAAAGGTCATTAATGGCTTTGAAGATGGAGGAAGGGGCCATCCACCAAGAAATGTGGATAGTCCATAGAAGCTAGTAAAACAAGGGAACAGCCTGTCCCCAAAATCTCCAGAAAGAAGCACAGGCTTTCAGACAGTGAAACTGTTTCCATATTCTGGTTAAACAGTTATTGAAGGTTGATATCAAATGATAAAACATTACTAATTTCATAAAAAAATTTTGAAATGCATTGATGTTCAACGCAATTAAGACAAAGAAAAAAACATTATTGTTGATTCCTGACATAGAGTGAAGTACTGTGAAAAAAGATCATTTAGAATGTCAAAGTGAAGACAATATATGTTAATGACATTTTATCATTAGTTCTCCCCAAGTAGCTGGCTCTGTGACCAATGGTCAGCAATGGAAACTAAAGTCAGCTATGGCATGGTTTGTCCTCATTTGATAAAAAATATAGAGATGATGCATACAGACATAGATATAGATAGAAGTAAATATACCCATACATAAATATATAAATATACCAAACAGCCTCAATTTAACTTGTGTGTATGTAATCTTTCAGAATACACAAAATTTGCATGTAAACCTAAAGAAATTAAGAAAAATGATATAATTTCAATATTGCATTGAGTGTGTTAGGCCCTTAATAAATTATTGATGACTGGACAAAGTATCAATGCTAATGAGGTCAACACACTCTTCTACATTTTGACAAAGTGAAAATGTATTTTGACATCCTTCCCATTAAGATGTGCAATTTATATCTCACCCCAATGACACGGGTGAGCTTGTGACAGCTTTGATTAATTGAGAATGACTGAAATGTTATGTAATTTTGAGGAGAGCTCATAAAAGACCTTGTGTCTTCCTCCTATTTCTCTGGAGATGTTTGCTCTGGAGGAAGTCGGAGGGTGTGGAAGAAGCCAAGGGACTTGTGTCAAAGAGTTGTCACTAGACCCTCCTACTCCACTCACCATCCCGAGCTCTCGGCACACAGGCCGAGCCATCTCACCGTGGTGGAAGGGCTGTCTTGGTCCAGCCGAGCTGAGCCTGAGATGACCACAGTCCCCAGTCCATGTCTCACTGAAATGACAAGAGATCCCAAGCAAATATGTTCCAGCTGAGCCCTGCTCACATCATCCCTGACCAAGTTATGAATAAAGCACAATGGTTAACTTAAGCTGTTTTAATTAGTGACACAGAAAGAGTGCCCGGGAATCCATTTATTTATGTCTGTTGGTGCAGTTGAAAGAAATGAGAGAACTCTAGGTAAGGGTACAGTTCTGCATTTGACTTCTTATTAACAGTATGATTTGAGGGGGGGATAACTAAATCTACTTCCTCATGGCACTATCTTCGAAAGGAAGTTCATAATCATAAATGGGCCTTCAGGATGGATGGTACAAGGACAGAATGGGACAGAGTAAAAAGAAGCTTTCTGCCGCAGCCAAAGTCAACATGGCCAGCCACTCCGAGGAGTTAACGGGGCTCTTGAATACGCAGGTGCGTGCAGCGTGCTGGCCTGATGGGCAGCCACGCTCTGAGGTCACCGGCAGGAGGCGCTCCACTCCTGCCCGCCTTCCCTTTCTGAGGCCCACGGATTTTATTTCTTTAGGAGAGCTCAAGTCTTCCCTGTGCTCAAGTCTTCCCTTAGAATCTTTGCAATTAAAACGAACAATTCAAGGTTACTTACTCTTTTCTTTCCTTACCACAGTTAACAAAGATGATTTCACGTTGAGCACAGCTTCGTTTCTTGACCCATATAGACGGAGCCTGTCAGTTCATGGGCACGGACAGAGCTCTGCATAAACATTTACTGTAAAATTCCCCAACCTAGGGGAGCAGTGAATGGCGGCCTCTCCTGCTCAGTCAGCAGCAATTACCAGCATACCCATGGCTCTCTAACATTTTCTTTCAGAAAAAAGGAAGTCCTGAAATTAGGAAAGAAACTAAATTATAATAATTGAATTATACAATGAGAGAATGAAAAACTCAGTGAGAAGATAACTCAGTTATTTGAAGAAATCATTTCCATTTTAACTGCATTCTTCATCAACACAAGGCAGTATTCGAGGCAAAATCATTCTAACAGAGCTTTTCTTTTTTTTTTTAAGTTAGTAGAAAACAGTTCAGCTGTCAGTTTTTCTTTGACTACATTTATAACAGCACACAGGAACAGATTTCTCTCTACTTCACAACGATAAGATATAAACCGAACCATGCATACAAACCACAAAAATTGCCCTCTGAAGAACTTAAAGCATTAGCAAAACAGATTGTTTTTCCCAATGGCATGTTTCCACTAGGAAGGTACTTGCAAAATGTTAGTGTTAAGAACAGAGATTTACATTCATGTGCATTTGACATGCCAAATACAGGATTTTAAGCTGTCTGGTAGATTACTGTTTATTAATTCACTAGGAAGGTAGCACAGTGCACCTTCTCTTAGAACCAGATGGTCGAAGCTCCTCTTGAGAAATGTAAGAGAGCAAAGGAAAAGCTGCAGTAGGCAGAGCTTGATAAAACTTAAACCACCTTATAAAGAAACATAAACTTCTCCAGAGAAGAAGGTAATGAAAAAAACATTAACGTGGGGTTATTTTTAAGAGGTGGAGTAAGGATGGCTTTAGTCATCTCGGTACCACAATGGGGAGTCAACTAGTAATGACCTGCTTCAGAAGATTAAGCATCCATTTGGACAACAATGTACTCATCTAATTTAAAAGGGTGACAGGTTTATAAGAAATAAATAACTGAAACCATGCAGGTCTAGTTAGACATTTATCTAGATGGGGATGGCACGTGGCATACTTCCAAGTAGTTGAACCATCAGACATTACTGGAGAGGGAGTATTCATCCTTCGAAATCCAATTCAAATGCCAGATCCTCTGGAAAGCTCTGTGCATCTTTGCAAACAAAACTCTCTGGGCTGACCAGTAGTGTCTATTAAATGCATGATGATTCTTATTTAATAATTTCAAGTTTTCTACTTTAAAAACAATTTATTATATAATCTTGATAATTCATCAGGATTCTATTTCCCAGAGTGTTTTTTTTAACCATGACCTCTATAATACAGTTTATGCCATCTCCTTTGAGTATCCTCTGGTAATATTATGCTGAGTTTATTTTGCCTCTAGTCCATAGCATGAGAAAGTAAATGAGTGAAAATGATTTGAGAAAGGACACTCCTTCTCGTCCACCCAGATACGGCGACAGTGCAGCTGGTGGCCAGTGCTGAGTTCCTGAATGAGCCAGGTGCGTAGCTCACACCCACAGCATGCCGCCTGCCAGTGTAGACTGGGAGCCAGAAAGCCAGAGGGCGGAACACACAGGGAGAGAGACAGATAATAGATGGAAAGTTTCAATTTATAATTAAAGCAACGTCATGGATTAGTACACGCATATTCTGAAAGAAAAAACACATTTAATTATTAACACAGGCCATAGTCAAAAAATGATCCAATTATGTTTTTGAAAGATAATGGTATTCTTGCTAAGCACAGCTCCCACATTGCTGACATAAAAATGAAAATAGGGGTAGATTAAAAACAATGAAATGAGACTAGAAAACGTAAGTCGAATTACATCACTTATAACAAGGAATAGCAGTGGGTTCATCTAAGAATAGCTCAGCTATTTACTCTCAGAGTACGTGCACACAGTGAGATTGAGACCATGAGTGTTGACCGCAGACCTGGCAAGCAACTATGACAAGTAATTAAGCGTAGATGAACACGCTTTAAGCACAAAGGCATAGGTGTTTTAGCCAGATAAAGTAACGAAAGGGAAGAACAGTGATGAAGTAAGAACAGGATGATCTAAACAAACACATGGAGAGGGAGGCAGGTGCGGAAAACTCAGCACATTGTTTTCTAAGTTTCTTACTTTCTTCAAATTCCAGTTCTGATTTACTTTTTACCTGACTTGGGTAAATTGTTGAAGTTACGTTTCTGGTTTTGCTTTCTTCAAATGAGGTTGAAGCAAGCTCCTCTTTTCTACAGTTATTTTGCAGAAAAAGTAAGATACATCATATAAAATACAGAGCACAGTTGTAAATGAAGATTAATGATGCAAGAAATGTTAACTAGTTGTGTGTGTGTGTGTGTGTGTGTGTGTGTGTGTGTGTGTGTGTGATCACCAAAGACACACCCAAACCACTTATCTCTTGATGCTGGGATTTAAACTTTTCCTTTGCCATGAACATCTGAATATTTCAACACTCTCTGTGTATGGCTTTTTAAAAGTATTGTGAACATTCTGAGAAAATGTTTTAAATCCAAAGATTTACCTTTTATCTCTGCATGTTTTCCTTACCGAGTTATTCTAAGGATTAGGGAAAAGGCATTAAAAATGACACATTCGAGGAACAGTACTGAAGTCAATTCAGTTTGCTCCATGGCTAGGCAGGTCAAGTGCACTTGTAGAGAACTTTGTTCCTTATTTGAATGTTCATACTTTAAATTCCAGTACATTTTCCCGAAGGCCAAAAATCATTTTGGGGGCCAGCCTTCAGGAGTACATACAGAATGTTCCTGGGACTTCATTGTTCCTTGTTGCACTACTGAACTATTCATCTCTGCACAGAACTTAAGGTTCAGGAGTCTATAAAGCCGACACGTAACTTTTTCCATTAACTTCTTCCTCAGAGCTGTTGAATTCTATGTATGCACGGGCTTTCGTCTCTGCTCTCTGTGTTACATCAAATGTGATTAAATGCACGTAAAGGGCCTGCTGTATTTTCAGGCCAACCAAACCACTGGGACAAATGAACTGCATTCTTTGCAGGAAAGAGATTAATGTATTTTTCTTTGTCAAATGTAGTGGAGAATTACAGATGGCACCTGCAATGGAACAGCTCTAATTTACCTGATCTGTTGCAATTCTATCAGTTGAAGTATTTTTATCTTATTTTGAGGGGAAAAAAATACAACAATAATTAGTGACACTTTCAGCTTTTAATTTTGCATGCAAAACAATTATTGTGAAATTGTGGATAGATTGTAACACAGAAGTACCGATAGGTATAGTAGCACCATGATGTTTTGTGACAATAAATGGTTGTAAATGTCTAAATAATAATAGAGAAAAAATAATAAACATTATACTATAATATTAAAAAAGCAACATGGTGGATTTATTCACAACTACACGAGTGTTTGTGTTAAATGTACTTAGAATTAAGACTCAAATTAATGACAAAGATTGTGAAACTGGGTGTTTACAGAAACATATAATATACCATTTACACAGATGTTACTCTAAATAAACAGAGGTGAATATGTTGAAAATAAAAGAATAGAAAGGCATACTGTGGACACACTGTCTAAAATGCTTTGTATGTTAAGGCAAAAAAGCATTCCTGGAGTTGGAGAGGAACATTTAAGAACTAAATTATTAACCAAAGGATGTGACCGTTCTAAACTTATATGCATCTGATACAATAATGTAGCTTAAATGTAACAATAACAATATAAAATGGAAGTGAGATAAATTAAAATAGAAAGTAAAATATGAAATGAAAAAATTATAGAACTACAAGAGAAACAAACACATACACAATTGTGATAGCTGATTACATTAGCATTAGTAAGGACAGAGATTTAAACTATATGACTTGAAAACTTGATATAAATGAGGGATACAGACATGTATATTTGAAGAGTAGAATACTTAATTGAATGCACCTGAGATTTAGAGAAAATATATTTTGGGCACGAAAACAAGCCTCAGTAAATTTAAAAACATTAAAAACAATCTCTGTATATGTCTGACCACCGTGGAATGAAAATAGAAATCAATATCAAAAAGGCAATTGAAATTTTCTAAATGTATGCAAAATAGTCTATATACTTCTCAATCATTTCTGAGTCAATCAGCAAGTCAGTGATATTATATAATATGTCAGCTGAATAATAATAAAAAGAAGACATATCAGTATTAGTGAAATGCATTTAAAGTCTTGCTTAGAAGGAAATTTACTCTTTAAGGAAAATGCATTGAAAAGAAAAAAAGCTGAACACCAATGATTTAGATTCCATGTCAAACAGCTACGAGGAACACAACCTGAGCAGGTACCTGGCCACAGGTAGGCCCCCCCTGGAGCCCCTGTTCCACACCAGGAACACACAATTCTCACTCAGCTGCCAGGGGAAATGATGAAAGACAGAGGCCTGGCTACCCCCATGGAGACACGCTTTGTTGTACTTAGAGCTTGTGTTAGTGAACGGTGTATCGAGGAACTCATTTATGTAACCATCAAACATAAGTACGGGTGTCTTCATCATCCTGAAACTCTGACACACAGGGTCGTCTGTATAGGGTGCAAGAGAGAGACAAGGAAACAATCATTGTGTTCATCTTGGAAATTTCACTGGAATCGATGTTAATGCTTCCTAACCTGATCTACAAACTCAAATCACTTGGATTACCTTACAGCAAGGTAATTTTCTTTAAGAATACACATGGTGTCTGCTGGGTGTACCGAGGGCTGCTTGGCACATTTTTCTGTTGGTGGTGCTGGTGTGAGAAAGAACTATGAATGTTTTTCTATTTTCCTAGGCTTAGCTAAGCCTTAAACAAACGTTCTTCATACATACATAAAACGACCTTATGAAGAAGCTACTGCTATCCTGAGTTTGCGAACGGAATACAGATGTTTGCAGTCAGAGTACCTGATGAAGCAAACCAGGATGTCTACCCAGAGCACCAAACCACAAGGCTCAAGTGTTCATCACTATTTGTCATGGTGATACCAGACTGAACTTGAAAGCAAACTAAACATGTGTTAACTTATATTGCTGCATTATACATCAAACTGAGACAGCACTGCAAGGACAAGTGTCCACCCTCTGACATCTCACCATCCCCATCAGAACATGGATTCCAACAGCCACTTTGGTCTCAGTGAGTCTCCGCTTGCTGTGCCTTCAGGGCTGACCAAACCCCTCTGATGAATTTCTCTTTCTTCATATTTTTAAGACTATGTGTCCATTTTCATCCCCATGTTGCTGGGCTGAGAGCTATTCTGCCCTTTGTTATGAATACCTTTCTGCTTTAATTTGTAGTTTACTCATTGTTTTAGATCTCACAGGTCCATTCTTGCTGGGCCCTGGATGGAGTTACTGTTCCCTGCCCGGGACTCAGCCCTTCAGCTAATGAGACTTTGGAAGTTCAAGCCCCAGAGCAGGCAAATCCCTAATGCAGCACCGTTATATATGCTATATGGGGATCCCTCCCATCAGCTGTCTAATAAATAAAGTGATTGGGCTTTATGTTCTAATGCACCTTGAATATTCTGATTTTAAAGAATATAATCTCCATTATATTCAAGCTGGTATTTGATTCGTCCTACTGGTTACCAGGCACCATCACACATATAGCCTTGTGGAATCTTCTAACACCTACGAAGGACAGTGTTGTCATCTCAGTTTGCTGACAAGCAATGGAAGCTAGGTAAAGGCCAGCTTGGCCATGAGCTGCCTCCTTCAAGAGCTGGATCACCTTTGGGTACATTTGAGTCTTTCTGAGCTTGCCTCCTCTTCTAACAATAAGATTAATATTGTCTTATGGGGGTGTTGACAGAATTTAGTGAAATGTGTGTATGAAGAGCCTAACTTACAACATTAGAACAGAACTTGCCATGTACTGTAGGCTGAATACACACACCCTTTTTTCGTCTTGCTCCAGTTCAGTCTATTATCCTTATAAATGGCAGAAAAAGAAATGCAGGTCTTAAGGCTCCTAACTCAGAATGCACTGGGCTGTGCTCCTGTGGCCTTGTGTGCAATGAAAGATTGGGATGTTTTGGACATTCACACTAGAGAGGTGCTATTAAGTGGTCTTTGAGTTATACATTTTTAGTTTTCTCTATAATTAACGAGTCTCATGAGGCATCACTCAGTCTGAACCATGTCACAATGAGAACCTCTCGAGTGGCCAGGAATGTTTTCATTAACTTTCTTCATGACCCTGCCCCTAAATTTCCTCAGAGAATGCAGCCTGGATGAACAGTGATCTCATCCCGCCCCAGCGAAAATGATCCTGGGGAAGTTGCTAGCTTTAAGGTCATGCAACGGCTCTACATAACCTGCTTTTTGTTTTTTTAATTACCAGTATTCTTGAAAACACATCATTCTGAGCCACACAATCTATTATTAACTGTCTGGCATTCTTTGAAATTATAATTCGGTGTGATAATGTTGAGTCCTTTGAATAATGAGGTTTTAAGCTGGTGGGTGTCTATTCATATGCAATTGTTATCGTTGTGAGTATCTAGTGAACACAATTTACATTCAATAACATTCTACACATGTGGGAATTTACTGTTCTTTCTCTCCATGTTTCTCTAAGCCTTATTTGGAAAATACGAAGACTTCATTAGCTTGAAAATGATCTTTGCTTAGAGTGATTTAGTGAAGAAGAAAGTTTCTTCTTTTCTGCAAATGCTTTGGATAATAAATTTGATATCCTTTGAGAACGAAGCACTCAAAATATGACACACTACATAGGGTGGAAGAGCAGCTGGGAGATATTTTTAAAAACTCATTTGAAGTCCACAGCATTCAAAGTCAGACTTAATTAAATTGAATTTATCATTCAGCAAATGGAAGTAATTCTAGCATATTGCATTATTCAATACCTTATACCCTGTATTGTTATGGCTGAACATATCAACTTCAGACTGACATGAAATTTGTAGTGTATGTGTGTGTGTATTTTTAAATAACCATTCATCAACTATTTTAACCAGCAATAAAAATAATGCATTTGAAAATATTTCTCCTTAAGCACATAAGATTTTTATTTTCATTTAGACATATTTTTAAAGAGGAACTATTGAAAATTTAATGCAGCAAGTATGACTAATCACACGGATCGCTTTTTTTTACTTTTTGAGAAAAGTATGTCCTTTATTTTTCTGAGTTGGGAAACGAGCTGCTGCCTTGATGAAAGGTGACCTTTCCCTAAATTCAGGGTCCTTGTATCTGAATGGACAACAAAGTGTGCACAAACCATTAACACAACAAGGTAAGACGAGGAAACCCAGAGTGAATCCGAGGGGTGAGGTCTCAGGAGGGCTGGTAGGTGGGGCTGATGCTGTCGTCCAAGGGCAGAGACCTGGACCTGGCTCCCAGGGTGGGGTAGCAGGCCATAGCGAAGCTATGCGGTTTCCTGGAGCAGATGCAGCTGCATTGTTCATCCCAGCTTCTGCTGTCTCATTGACTTTCCAGCCCAAGGCTGGGCAAGTGACCTGGCTGGGCCCTCACAGCAAAAGGCAGACAGAGGAGACCAACCAGGGTGGTGTTGTCACTCAGCATCCAGGGAGAAGAGCCGAGTGGCACAGATAAGTGACAGACTGTGAAACTGTTACCTAACAGCACTCAGCGCCCAGCACTCATAGACAGCATCCCCATGGCTCAGGAAAAAAGGAGGGAAATGGGTCTTCTCACTCAGAACCATATTTGCTTTGATTTTGAAAAATAAAGATACGTGACATTTCTTAAATGTCATTGGGCATTACGTATTGCCTATATATTCTGAAGAATTCTCTAAATGGAAAATGAAACTCTTGCAGACCTCTTACTCACTCTGCCCTTATACTTACTTCATGTTTTCACTGGGGCCATATTAGAGAGCCATTCACTGGAAAGAAGAATAAAAAGAGAAAATGAACAACAAAACAAGCAACAAATGGAAGCTATTCTAAGTTGACAGTGCTATATCTTCAAGGAATTGCCTAGTAGCCCTAGTTATTGGAAGAGGCATGCGACCTTTTCTGTTTCACCTCTATGTAGCCGTCCACTTTATAATTTGGATGCATGCTGACCATTCTGCCTGTCTTTGAAAGCATACCTGTTTATGTGTATCCAGGTGCTAAATTCAGAAACAGAATAGTAACTTCTCCTTTGGCCTTAGGCCCAGAAAAGTTTATCATTTGGGTTGTGGACTGCAAAGTCATGATATGTTTGCACAGACAAACCAAATGGCCAGTTGGTTTCCATGAGGCTACTGAGTACCTGGGCATGCTGATTAGTCAAAATTTTGGAGGGCATATAGGGCAAGTGAAGTGTCACCCCTTATCACTCATGTTCATTTACTTACGTATTCCATTGTCCCTTGGCCTAAGCTTGAGCCTTTGCTGGACAAGAATGACAAACACTTCTGTATCTCGTCAGCCAACTGTGGGCCTGTATGCAAATCCATCAAACTGGCCCTTCATTTCTGCAATTCCCCATTCTACCAGTACTGGCTGCACTGAATTATGTAGAAGTCACTCAGAAAATATTGTTTAAAATCTCTCCTGTAGCCCTGGCTGGTGTGGCTCAGAAGATTGAGTGCCAGCCTGTGAACCAAAGTGTCACTGCTTCGATTCCCAGTCAGGGTACAAGCCTGGGTTGTAGTCCAGGTCCCCAGCTGGGGGTGGGCAAGAGGCAACCTTACATAGATGTTTCTCTCCCTCTTTTTCTCCCTCCCTAAAAAGAAATAAATAACATTTCTTTTAAAAATTCTTCTATAATACAAATGTTATACTAGCACTATTTTTCAATAGCTGCTTATTTTTAATGACCTTGTTTGCTATGCTTCACACTGAGGACACAAATCACAAGAAAAAAGTCAAACTCTTATTGTGAAATGGTGGATGAGGGCAGACTCCCCATTATCTCTGCCCTTGAAAAACTGTTAGCATCATCCTATATTGTAGAGACTCACAAACACTGAGAGTATAGGTGCTTGAGGAGGAGAATGATCAAAAGCACTGATGGGTAACAGATGACTTGGCTGAAGCAGTAGAACATCCAAGTTCCTCTTTACTGACCCACAATCCACCTCAGAAAGACATAGTGTCTCTTTGCCTACATTAACATGTCTGTGACAGACTAGTCAGAAGGGTCTTTGATGAAAACTGAGCAACTATGTTAAGAATGAGTAATGTCAAAATAAAAATTAAGGGGGAAAATGAAGCCTATCTTTTGTATCATAGAATATGCATTACAAGTGTTTCTTCTGATCACATTCACTAAGGAAGTTGCTCACTAGGATTCAATGTCAATCAAAGATCTGATTGAGCACAACAGCACATTACAATTTTCAATAATCATTAGGGAATTTGATTATTTGAAGGATTTTGCCTACCTATATTCATGAATCTTCTTTATAGATGAATTTATTTAAAAAATCTCCCAGAGATTCTCTGGTAAGATTAGTTTATATTTACACATGTGTTTTAAGGTATATATGTATGCCTTCTACTTGTATATGTGAATGTTAATTGGCACTGCTGAAAATATATTCCTTGGAATTTTAGTGTGTAAATATTTCATTTAAGAAACATATTTAGGGACAACGAATTTGACAAATTCTACATTTAAGTAGGGTTAAACCATTTCTTTCCTTCAGAATGAGTCATTTCTTGACAATAGGAATCTTCCTGGGGGCAATAATGAGTTGAGTGATTTTGAAAATTGCTGGCACAGTAATACCCAATGGCACCTGGAATGAGTTAAATAATGGCCTCAAACAAATATGCCTGTGTCCCAATCCCTGGAACTTATAAAAGGTAACTTATTTGGAATAAAGGTCTTTTTAGATGTACTTAAGTTAAGAATCTTGAAAGGAGAAATCATCTTGGGTTGTCCAAGTGGGTCTGAAACCCAATGACAAGAATTCTTCTAAGACAGACCTACAGAGAAGGTCCATGTGAGGATAAGCAGAGAGATGCCGCCACAAGCTGAGGGATGCTAACAGCCCACAAAGCAGGAGCCATAAAGCAGGAGGAGGAAAGGGACAATTGTCCTCTCCAGCTCCCACGGGGAGCAGACTCCATCCATACTCTGACTGCACTACTAACTTCTAAAACTTTGAGAGTAAAGGACTTTTTGTGTGTTTGTTTGAAGCCACCCAGTTTGTGATAATTTGTTATAGCAGCTCTAGGAACTACTATGGCACCTATGGCAACTATTTCTGTAGACACTGAAAACTGGTCCAAATTCAATTTCTCTTTAAAGAATTGTATATATTTTGGGTAAATAACAATATGCCAAATCTTGAAAATATTAACCTTTCTCAGTTGGTAAAACATGTCTTATGTTGATTTCTATATATAACATATGTGCTAAATGCAATTATACATATAATTTTTATCCATAACTCTGATAATATATAAGTAATGTCTCATCCTATAATTATTAGTTATTTATTTTGTATTTAGAATAATAAGGCATATACAAAAGAGCTTAGTTTTCAGATAAAGTAAATATTTTAGAATGAACTAGTAGATTAGGCAGATAGTATTCATTTCTTAGCACACAGATATGAGTTTAAATAAAATTTTTAAGTATAAAAGAAATTTTTCTTAAGTCACATGGATAACTGTTACTCTATTGCCTACTTTGGAAAAGAATTTCTCCTAAAAACACAGATTGCTCTGGAGCCGTTGATGTGGTCTGCCACATTTGTATTTGTGGAAGAACATTGTCATGCGGACTTCATAAGAAAACACTAAGACAAAAACAGTGCTAGCAATAAAAATGATAATAGCTCCCATGCACTGAGTAATTCTAATGTAGCTGACACTGTGTGAAGTCTTTTACATAAATTATAAAACCCAGTCCTTATGAAATATGTGCAAGACATTACCTTCTCCATTTTCAGACCAGAAGTCAGAGCCTCCAAGAAGTTACACAATGCTCCTAAATTCAAATATCTTATGTGTATCATTCCTGAGTGTGTAGGCGCTGGTTTATCTGAAACTAATATTTTCTGCAGAGTATTTGCAAATGGGCGCTCCAGTGTCCTTTCTTCTTTGGAAAAGACCTGAGTTCTCATGTTGAAATCACAAATAGGTCCTATAATGGCTATTTGCATCCAACATATCAGAAGAAGCCAGTAAGACACATTTATGTTTTCCACCCACAGAAAAATAAAAAGGATGTTTATAGACTCAGATGACTGCAATGTATAGGCAGTGTGTCGCTTCTACAACTGGTTGCCTTCGGTGGGAGTGCTGGAGGCAGCCGTCCCCCCACTGCTGTCTGTCCTTGTTCATTCGCCGCTGCTCTGGCTCAATTACAGGGCTTGCTCCAGGCTTACGGCATGAAGCTTGCTACGTGTGTGATAAAACGGAATGCTTTTCTTAAAAAAAAGATACACACAGAAAAACAACTTTCTACTTAACACGTTATGAAAATACAGGGGAAGCAACTGTATTCGTAAGCACAGTCCTTGGGTACAAGCAGTCTTTGGAAAAAGAAGAGGACCCTGCGCCCACGTGAAGGAGACAGTGGCTGCTCTTCCCTCTGGGTGTGACAGCTCGCCCATTTGGAATCATCCTCATCCACTGGTTTCTCAGAACAAGTCCCAGCTTCCAAGCAAACACCTTAGCAGGAAAGTGGAGGAAGGAAATAGCCTTATTTTTCTGCCATTTAGTCAGATTTCTCTTATCTGACTAAATCTTATCTATCTCGTAGCTCAAACCCCTTCCTCTTATTAATTATTCACAAGTTTAATGTTTGTCTGTGTCAAATGTATAAAAGTTTCCAGCTTGGGTCGCATCTTCAATTCTCTGATTTTGTGGGGGCTGCCATACAGATATAAATAGTTAATCTGGCTTTTCTGTTTTTCTGTGTTTTTATTACAGGAGCATCTCAGCCCAGAACCTAGAAGGATAGAGAAAAATTATTTTTTTCCTCCTCTACCGTGTTCTCCCAGACCTTACCAGTATTTGCACGCTAGCCCTTCGGTTCCTTCACAGCATAGTTCCTCTCATCCTTTAGCGAGCCCAGAATATTATGAGCTTCATCTACCTAGATGCCAGGAGAAAAGGTGGGGACAGAACCTATGAGACATGCATGTTGTCTTGCAAGATAGAGACATGTCATCAATCTATAAGCAGTTTCCTGGCCTTACTATGAAGCATTTGCTTAATACAGACAAGCAAGTCACTTTGCAAGACAAGGGGGTCCGAGGAAATCTGGAGATTCAGGAGGTGCCTACCCAGAAGTGCTCATTCTACCTGTCTGTTCTTCTTTATCTGGGGTCCTGCCCTTGGCATGAAAGAACTGCCCTGGTTGGGAGACCTGCTTCTTTGAAGCTCAGCTACATTCACCTTTAGGCCCTGGGCCATGTCTTCAGCTTTCTCTGTCTTCCAGCTTCTCTTTATACGTACTTAGTGAAGCCCTCCTGCCCCAACACCTAGTGTTTAATTACCAATTGATCACTCCTGAGCTTAATGATAGCCACGTGATTCCATTGTCATTCCTGTTGCTATGTACCTTGCATTTCTCAAATGCCAGGTTCCACCAGCTAATGCACTTCTCATCCATGGTATAATATTGCAGTTCATAAATAGCGGAAGGTTTAGCAACTGCATTGTAGTCTTGCACCAGGCAAGACTCACAGTGTTCCATCTGCCAGTCTTTATCACCAGCTGGGTGGCACCTGGTCCTGGTCCAGAATTTCATTTTCACCTCTTCTTCATTGGACAGGTCCTGGCACCAACTGCCATGATGAAGGGCCCTGGGCTGTGAACTCTGAGACTATTCACATGCAGTGTGCTCGTTAGGGAGTGTGATTGGGATCAATGCCTGGGAAAAGATGGAAGGTGTGGGCACAGGGAGTAGTTGAGTTGTAGTGCAGCCCTTAGTGACATAAGCCACACCCACAGCAGCCCAAGGACTAAGGACCCCTGAGCACCCCTGAGTACCCCTGAGTATTCCTGAGTACCCTTGAGTATCGCTGAGTTGTCTGGATCTGGGTTGGGGAGTCTGGGCCTTTACCATTCATGTTGTTCTGACATTGAAGACCAGTAGCTTGTGAAAGGAATGGGAGCTTGGACCTGTGACCCCTCCAAGAAGACTCCCTGAGGCCTTTCACCTGGCAGCACCCCAGAAGCTAAGCAAACATGCTTAGTGCCCATGGGGAGATCTGAGAGTCTCTAAGTGCTCAAATAGTATTTAATACTAAAATTAAAGAGGCCTCTCTTATATGGTAGATACATACATAACAGCTAGGAATATCATTATATCATTTTAATTTTGTATTTTCCAAAACATCAAGCAAGCAATGTGGCACAATTCACCTTCGGCTTGTCTTACTTATTTACTTAAATTTATTTATCGCCTCAGGAGAGCACCAGGGATTTTGACAGCGTTTACAGAGCCATGTGGAGCCACAGTGTGGAGGTTCTCCTGGACCATCGGCCTGCGCACCTTTTCAAGCTCCTCTTTAACGGAGAGGAATGTGAGCAACCACCTTCACAGGGTAGATGCCAGTGGGCGAGGAAACCAGTGTGCAAAGATGGTGTGTCCCGATCAGAGGTCACTCAGCAGTGAAGCTGATCCATCTGAAACACCACAGTGAGGCACAGGGATGGCCTGACTGTGTTCTCAGCTCAGATTTATCAAACGCTGACTTAAGAGGAATCCCCCTCCTGACTCCTGACAAAGTCATGGACATTAACTCAGTCATCCGCAGTGCTGCTCCTTGGACGCGCAGCACAACAATACAAACCACAATACATACCTGGGCTGTGCGTCCGGTGGCTCTGTGCTGCTTCCTTGCTTCCAGGCTCACTGTCTGCTCCGTGGGCAAAGGTACCCTATTGGGAAGAGTATCCTGAGTCATCACCAACCCAGGTGTCCCTTCAGTGACGTTGAAAAGCGTAGTTGGTCCTCCAGGACAAGGCAGGAGCATCAACCCCCTTCCACCCAGTCTGTAGGAGCCCAGAGCCTGCCAGCAGAGCACCCCTCTTAGGTGACTTCTCCCGAATAAGGCCTTTTGTGATTTCAACTTTTGGAGAAAAAAAATTCAACCTCGTATTATGCAACTGAAGAAGGCCTTAAACACCAAAACTTTACCATCTGCCTTGGATTACAAGCACTCTACCCAAAGCCTGAAATGTCCTAATAAACCCCTCTTCCACACTTCTGTTGAGAGCTATCATTGTCATTTTAATCACCAAAATTTGTGTCAAGTTCTTTGTTTCTAAACATCTTTCAAGTGATCTTTGGAGATTTTCAGTTCTAAGGAACATTCAAGGAAAGGGACATGTATGTGGGGCTTGTTGCATCCGCCGTCACGAGAAACAGAGGTTCGGAGGCTTTCAGAATTTTCAAGATGTTACTTTATTGGCCAAGTTTTACCTGCGCAGAGGCGAGCTCTCTGAGTGTCCGAGGACACTATGCTCAGGAGAGCTGCAGATGAGAGCCGCGCCCCGGCGCTTACAGCTATGTCCTTATATAGGGGTATGCAAGCAAGCTTTGAACAGAAGCAGATGTGGCTGTTAGCTATTGGCTAGCTCTAAACAGCTGGTTGCCATTGGCTTATTAGGGAAATTCAAAAGGCTCTTTATGTAGTTGGTGGTTAGCCCTTTTAGGAAGTAAAAATTTCCCTGTTCCTGGTCAGCCTAACTTTAGTTTCTGGTCAGCCTAACTTTATCCGGGGCTTGTTCGGGATTGTCCCTTTTCAACATCTGTTTTGGACCTCAACAGGGCTCTGTTATTTACCAAAAAATATAGCCCAAGCAAAGCAGCTGCCTCTGCTATTGGACAGGCAAGGTGAAAAGTTTTCTGAGAAAAACCTCACACACTATCTTGTATTTTATGTGCATCCACTAGAATTGCCAGCAACTCAATTGTCTTATCCTAACCTCCCAGCTCGCTTCCTCCTGACATGGAAGAACTCACCCCTGTTACGTGCTGTACAAGGGAGGTCCCGCAGACGCAAGGAAGACGGGGTCATTCGAACCCAGAAGTCTGTTTTCCAGCCTCATCTCGGCTACTCCTCTCTCCATCCATCAGTTTTCTTCATTTCTCAAGGGGAGGTAAGAGTGGTTCATTCCAGCAGGTTTTTGTGTGGATTACCTGGGTTAAGATTTATAAACCACTAAACGATGAAGGTCAGCTACTACTGTCATCAAGCATAATTTTTAGCATTTAACCTTTATGGGAAATATTAAAATTTCATTCATGAATGCATCCATATATGCATGTGAATGTGACTTTAAACAATACCTTAAGGAGTTAAGGGGCATATTGTGCACAGTAAGACCGACGTGATGTCCTCTGTGATGTGAGGTTAAACCTGGACCCTATCTTCCCCTTTTCCATATAAGGGAATGGCAGGCCTGCTCCAATTTATTTTTGTCAGCCCCAGGCTTAAGAGGAGACAACTCTGTAAAATGAATGGAGAATAAATGAAGTAAGCGATTAATAATAAAACCAATGAAGCCTGAGAGAACAGTGCTTGATGGATGGCGTGTAAGTCTGCAGAAGTCCTGGTGAGCGCTCCGTGGGAGCCACACTCCACCATCTCGCAGAGCAGCAGAATAGTGAGGGGCGGCCGCCCCACATCAGTACGGTCTGTCTGCAGCAAGAGGAAGCAGAGTTCCTACAGCTTTCAGTCTCTTGGTCCCGAGTTACTGCCTGGGAAACGGTGTAGACAGGCGTGTATTGGCTATATATAGGATGCGCTCAGGGCTATCAGCAATGAGATTTGCTGCCTCATGAGTTATTGAGGACCCTGTCACTGCCGAAATACGTGTGAGGGCCGAATGGCCATTTGTCAGGAGTGGTGGAGAGAGAGTTGCTGTATTGGGTTCAACCGGACGCCCACGCAGGTCCTGGTGAGTGATAAGAGTCTGTGACTCTAAATCTTGCCAAGGTCATACAGGGCCTCAAGACAGGCTACACTAGTGGAAAATACAACTGGGAAAAAGAGTTTTGTAGAATAAAAAGAAAACATGACTTTGTGTGGCTTCTGCAGAAAGGAAGTATTTCACAGTGTACCTCCTGGTGTGAGGCAGGGGAACAGATGTTTGCTGAGGTGAGGGCAGGCCAGTGGGCCTAAGGGACCCATGGGGGTGCTGAAGACAAGCAGCGGAGAAGAAGGGGTGGGCTGGGGAGCAGGTCCTGCCCTGTGATGGGGCTCTCTCAGCATCTGTAAGGGGACATGCTGGCAGGGAGGCTGCGATGGGAACAGGGTGGGACTAGCCAAGGAGTGCAAGGTTCTGTGCATGAGGCCACAGTCAACAGCACAAATCCAACAGTGAGTCTCAACAAAATGAATTCAGATCACTGTCACGGATGCATCATACTATATGTATATATGTAAAACAGGAATCCATGAAACATAACATACCTATGTTAAAAAAGCCTCAGTGCAATCCTGGCTGGGTAGCTCCATTGGTCAGGGCATCATCCCAGTACACCAAGGTTGCCAGTTTGATCCCCATTCAGGGCACATGCAAGAAGCATACAACGGATGCTTTGATAAGTGAAATAATGAATTGATGTTTCTCTCTCTCTCTCAGAATCAATCAGTAAAGAGTACTAATGAAAATGAATAATTTTTAAAAACATCTTGGCGTAGTGTGTGGTGTCTGATACTATTAATTGAATAGCATCAATTGAATAGCATCAATTAATAGTCGTGAATGAAATCACTGTGACTTTCATTAGCTAAAAATGGGTGCCATGACCTCTGGGAAGCCATCACAGCTCAGGCTAAGGAAAAACTGACACTTACATGACTGCCAGTTTTAACCCTACTGAGAGGGTGACAATAAAACCATGCCGACGATCACTGCTAGACCATGAGGTTCTGAGGGAAGCGGGAAGGCAAGTGGCAGGTGCACAACCAAGGTCTCCTCCCTTTGACTTAGAGAATGTAAATAATGACATTCGGCATGATGACGCGGTATCCCCTGTCACTGGGTTGTTTTCTGAATGGCTAATGCTTGTTGACACTCTGTGCCTGTCCCTCCAGCAGGCTTGTCATCAACAAGTTGATGAATCTCTACAGCAAATCTAGGAGGAAGCTCTTCCTTTCAGGCCCACTTTTTCATAAGATAAACTAAGGCACAGAATCAGCAGAAATAGAGGTCATTTCTGAGATACAAGGTTTGGACACAACATTTAAATCTCAGCTTCCAGAGAGGCAAGGTACAAGGAGAGAGTAACAGGCTTCTGCCCAGAGTGGATTCCTCCTGAGATGATCAAGGGTGTGTTTTTTCCACGTGATTCTTAGGTAAAAGACATTTCGCCATACTATAAAATTAAAAGCCAATATTTTTGTTAAAGAAACATTTTTATTTGCATCAAGAGAAACCAAAAGCTTCGGGTCTACCTAAATCCAGATGTTGGGGTTAGACTTTAGGACAGAGTGACTTTTCCGCGATTGCTAAGTTTCACATTACTGTTGGGTTGGCCAGAAAGTTTATTTGGCCTTTTCCACACAAAGGCTCCAGTAGTGTTCAGTTGTCTTTAACTTCATTTGAAACAATTTTGTTAGACTATATTGTGACAGCTGTCATATCAACATGCATGTTTTAAAAACTTGCCAAGACTGGTGAATTTTTGTGTAACCATTTTAATATTGAAGATGGTAGAAAATATGCATCAATTTTGGCATATTATGCTTTATTATTTCAAGAAAGGTAAAAACGCAACTGAAACACAAAAAAGAGGTTTGTGCAGTGTATGGAGAAGATGCTGTGACTGATCGAACGTGTCAAAGGTGGTTTGTGAAGCTTCCTGCTGTAGATTTCTCTCTGGACGATGCTTCACGGTCGGGTAGATCAATTGAAATTGATAGTGATCAAATGGAGACATCGATTGAGAACAATCAACATTATTCCACATGGGAGAGAACTGATATACTCACAATATTCAAATCAATAAAGTTATTGGTAAAAATGAAAATTGTCTTATTTTACAGAAAAACTAAATAAACTTTTTAGCCAGCCCAATACATTCATTCACTTCAGGTGGCTTTGGTGCATTAAAACAAATGAAGACACAATCGAGCTGCTGAATTTCATCTCGGCCCAACGTTTACGGCCTTCAGGACACTGATCTGTAATGCCCCTGCCATGAGGACCTGCCCTGGGCACTGGGGGGCAGCTGAGCGGAACACTGCATTTTGACTTCCAGCTCTCTTCCCTTATTCCACTTCTTAAGGTGCTGAATAGCGCATTTTTCTGATTTCAATGGTGAGCTAGATTTTAACAAAAAAGAAGATATTTTCCCTCATTTTGAAGATATTTAAAGATATCTTCCCTCATATTTTCCTTTTTAACTTTGCAATAGAAATTCCCTACTGAGTGAGAAGAGGTAAGTTAGACATGTACAAGATACATCCCAATGAACCCGGAGTAAATATGAAGGATGAGGGAGTTGCGGCCCACAGTTCGCACTGCAGTGAGTGGAGAGACCACCTCACGTGGGCACAATGAGAACTGTGCCCCGCAAACCTCCACTGCTCCCCAAATATTGAGGAGGGGTGTGTGGCATGATTTGAGTAATAATTAACTACAAAAACTATAATTAAACAGCAAACTACTAGCAACTTTGAAAAAACATCATACGGGAAAAGTTGAAGTGTATCAACAAAGTTAACTTATGACAGTCTTAAGAAAGTAATGTTTTTGTCACAACAAAACTGGAAACCGTCCCAGCAAAACGGCAATGAAGAAAGAGGTGATATCAGCTCTGTCAGAAGTCGAAAAAGGAAGTAGTGTCGTGGGAACAATCGCTGGCCAGTGGCTTCCTCCACAGCTGTTAGCCCCCATGGCACTGGCCATCTCTCCCTGGTCCCTGGAGGCCCCGTAGGTGGACTGTCCAATATCCACATGGTCAGGGTCAGCGCGCCACCTGCACAGGCCCAGAGGATGTGCTGAGAGGCTGAGTTCATCCGAAATGCCACGTTTTGTAAATGAAGTGTCAAGGATTTACAAAATGTGAGAATGTTCAGCAAATTTGAGAAACCTAAGGGCAATGATAATTTAAAAATCATTAATAATTCATGTACTTTGCAATGAATTTCACTGTTTTGTTGGGGAACTCAACACATACCATTTCTGATCTTCATACGTTTTTAACCATGAACACTAATTCCAAGTATAATGCTACATAGTGTTTCCAGCTGAGACTGTGTAGAACATAAATTGCTATTAAGTAACATGAAACAACGATTGCCTTATTTTTTATTAAGACATAACTTTTATTATGTCCATTTATGTATATATTCTAAATTATATTTTGAAAAGTATCATCTAACAGTGCTTTTTCAAATATAACTTTTTTATAGAAAGCTGACTTTAATTCAAAGTATATGACTTTAAGTTTTGATTACAATCATTCATCTGGAAGATACAACTTGATATTTTCTCTCTCCCCCAAAATATATTATGGTGATGAATGTAACTATTATTCATACCCACTCCCACTCTTCCACAGATAAATACAGCTTTTGTACAAGCAGTACTTGTATTATACCTTCTGAAATCAGTGACTCAGGCTTTTCCCTTCAGGCTACTTTTGGTGGCCAAGGTCAGTACAGCTTCTTCAGCTGTGGCAGTTCACGTCAGAATCCAGGGATTACCATGGCGACCGTGACAGGGGTGGTAAGTGCTCCTTCTGGAGAAGGTACCCTGGACTGGTGTCCTGTGAAGCACTTCTCCTTCCTACTGCATGAAAAACATGCATCTATGATGTGCCTTGTGGCTATGTCTTCATTTAATCCTCAAAGAACATTGATAAGATAGCTTGCTCTCATTGGTTGTTTCTGAAGGCAAGGAAGGAAACGAGCTCAAAGACATTTGTCACTGGCTGAGGGTCCCCTGGCACCTCAGTGACCAGGCAGAGACCCACTTAATCTCTGTTCTGTGCCAAAGCCTGAGACGTCTCTCGGGAGCCTTGCCCTTCAAAGGCCCAGACGCTGGAGAGGGCAGCTGTTGGGTCACAGGAGCCACCGTTTCTCAGCTGTGATGGTGACACTTGTATTGGAAAATCTGTCCACTTTGCTGGGGTTGGGGGATCCCTGCTACGCATGATGGCGAAGACCAGGGTTGAGGTATAGACTGCCAGAAAACCATGCTATCCAATAGCGTTGACAAATGGCCATTTCTCTGTCCAAACCCAATCCTTTTTGCCCACCCATGAGATTTGTCATTGGCAACAAATACGAAGCGTGAGCAGTCCCATCTCTCCAAGGCCAGTACGACACATGACAGCTGCTGTGCTTTTTCTACTCACACCACCTGCTAGAGCAACGTGTGTCTTCTCCCTGCCCCGCAGGTAGGCAGGTTGCTGTTGGAGTGTCATAGATATTGTCAATTAGTACTGCTGCGAGTTTTCGTAAATGGCTATGAGAGGCTAGAGCAGGGGGTCCAGGGAGGAGGCATGGGCCATGGAGTGGCTACTCCAGACTGCCCAGTGACTACAGAGGGTGACTGCTGCAGATACAACGATGTCCTAGCAACTACATTAGGCCCAATGACAAAAACCCTGGCTGAGAAGGGATGACCCCACCCTCCCACACTATAGATCCTAGGCGCTCCTACCACCCAGGAAGCATCTGTCACTCACTCACAGGCAGTGAGCTCCTTCTCTTTGGACCCAGGGACCCCACCCCCAGGCCCTGAGGCTGCAACAGAGTCCCAGTTTCTTAGAACCTTCCGTGAGCATCACATGCCCTTCTGCACAATTCTTTATTTTCTTCACCTTCCAGAAATGAGGTTAGGATTTCCACAAGAGTTAAGTTTACACATAATTTCAAATTAATGCAATTAGTGCAAGGACTTAAATGTGTATACATTTAAGTCTATCTCAAGGACAAAGAGCTGCAGACTCTTGTCGCACCTCCGAAATGAGAACGAAGTCCGAGGCTGGCTCTCTCCTGCACTCCTCGCTCCCTCAAAGTATTATTGTTGAGGCAGGTTTCCATGATGAATCTGAAAAGACAGTTCACGTTGTTAGCCATGGGCTATGTAAATCAGCAGATAAAACGTGTTCATACTTTAGTAATTAGCAGAACAGCATGTGCTATGCTAAGCGCTGCTACTATATTATACAGATATCTACATAGTAACAAAAGATAGACATCAGAACTCAGATCGTTTTTCAAAATGTACACAGTTTGAAAAAACCACCTCTACATTTTCATAGTGTTAGTATATTTTTGTTTATTTGTATTTTATTATTATTATTTATTATGAAAATAATTATTATTCATCAAATAATGTAACAAATATTAAATATGTAAAACAATAGATATTATTTATTAAATTATTTATTATTCATTATTTTATTGTTTTTCAAGCACAGTTGTCCCCACTTTTCCCCCACGACCCTATCCCACCTGGTGTTAAGAAGCTTTCTTTTGACTTCAGCAAACAAATGACAGTGTTTCTCATGCTAAGGCGATCACGTCAGGTTTGGCGAGTGGGCTGTCTGTTAAACTGCCCTCTGTCGGGACAACCTCTGTTAAGTGTATCATTCTTGTACCGTGAGCATCGGAACAGCCCAGTTTCTATCATCACACATTCTTCAGTGACTCCAGCAGGAGCAGGATCCTGGGAATTTACAATAGAAAAATTTATTTCTAATATCAGCTGATCAACTGTTGACTAATTAGGTCATTTAAGCAAGTCATTGATTGGGTTTTAGTTTTCCCATTAGTATTTTAAGCTTTGAATTGCTGGGTAGTTCTTTTTATTTAGCGATGCCCCATGCTGCGGCGGGAGCAACCTTGGAGATGATTAACCTGGAGTCTGTCCACCCCGGGCGGGGGAGTGCCCTTGGCGTACAGCTGTGACTGTCTGAAACGGTAGGAATGCTTCCTTACATCCATAAGAACACATCATTGGTGTTGATGTTCATGGATTTAATCATACTATTAGTCTATAACATAGAAAATGTGATTCAGACCACTGCTTTAAAATCCTTGAAAGCTCCCAATTCAAGATTCAAATTCAAGGAGTTCATCATCACCAAGCCCTTATTATATGAAATGTTAAAGGACTTATCTAAGAAAAAGAAGATAAAAATATGAACAGTGAAAGGACAGCAAACTCACAGTTATTAACAACCACACCTAAAACAAAAGCAAATTAAGAGGACAGCTAGATCAGGAGCAGAACCATAGAAATGGAGATCACATGGAGGGTTAGCAACAGGGGAGTGGGAGGAGGAGAAGGGAGGAGAAGGTACAGAGAATAAGTAGCATAGACAGTAGATAGAAAATAGATAGGGGGGAGGGTAAGAATAGTGTGGGAATTATAGAATCTAAAGAACTTGTGACACATGGACATGAACTAAAGAGGGGGGAATGTTGGGGGAGGGAATGTGCAGGGTGGAGGGGAATGAAGGGGGGAAATGGGACAACTGTAATGGCATAATCAATAAAATATATTAAAACAAAACAAACAAAAAACACACAAAATTACTTTCTTGTTATAAATGGAATTCCCCCCCCACTGCCATTCGTATGTCAAACCCCTGAGTCATAAAGTGGCTGCACTTAGAGAGATGGGATCTCTAAGAAGTTAATTAAGGTTAAATGAGATCATAAGTTTGGCCTGCTTCTGATAAGATTAGTGTTGTTACAAAAAGAGACACTAGAGGCCTCTCTTTCTGCAGGACAAACCTGCCACCTCTGTGCACAGGGGAGAGTTATGACTAGACACCCAGCCCCTTTGGACACTGACCAGGGACTCCGACGTGAGGAGTCCCTGTCTCTGGTTTAAACCACCCAGCCTGTGGAGTCTCACCATGGCGGCCTGCACAGACCAGGGCTGTATGGAGGGGAACGTGGCAAGACGCTTCCTAAACCTGAGTCACACCTGTTGTCCTTGCCATAGGGTGTCCTTGCCAGAGAGTGTCCACACCCCAAACTGTCTTGTGCACTTTGGTACCTAATTGGCTCAAATCCCCCAATTAAGCCTTATCTTTCAGCTTGTTTTCTGCTCTTTTGATAGGCAAACATTCAAGAAATAAACGCAGGACTCTGCATCTCTCTCAGAGGTGAAGTGGTTGGAAGGGACCGTGGTAGAGCATGGACAGACCCCTTCAGTGGGACAGACCCCACTGAAGACCCCTTCACTGTTTCACTATGTGCCTTCTCTCATCCTGACAAGTGGCATTCTGGCAAAGTCAGACCAAGAGTATCTCTTTGTCTTCCGTTTGCCACTAGAGTACAACTCTGTTCCAAAGAGCTTAAAGATGACACAGCCCAGTTCTGACGTGGTGACACAAGCCTGCCTTCAGAAATGCAGTTGCATAGCTGCTTCCCACCAAAGGTTAATACGCTGCCACATTTGTGATGCAAACAGGCACGGACACACCACCCCCACACCCCCACCCCACATACCTTCTGTACAAACCAATAGCAACACCTTTAAATACCACAGTTTAAAATGTCTTTTTAAAAACCGGTGACCCACATTTCTTCTTCTTCGACAAAAATAATAATCCTGCACTACACAGTACACAAAAGGGTTTGATAAACATTTATAAAACAATAAACATGTACCCAGAATCTGTTAACTATTCATTTGTTCCCCCAAAAATAAAGACAATTAAATTCAGAACTAGACTGGTAGAGAGGTAGCCCAAGGTTGGACTCCATAAGCAAAAATAAGTATACCGAGTGCTATATAGACTCAACAAAAATATGCCTTAAAAAAACAAAATATCCAGAGATATGTAGAAGTTTAAAATGGTATCAAATCCCAAAGTAGAAGCTTCTCAGTTTTCAAAAGAAGTGAAGTAAATAATGTCTATTAACTTTCATATCAAAATCTTCAAACATTGTCAATGAAAGACATGCCTACACGTGAATGTAAAACAATATGAAATATAGAATATGTCCAGAAATAAAAAGCTCTCTTTTTAAGCATGGAAGATTTAAAGCCACTATTAAAAAAGCCTATAGTGGAAATTTTCCTTTGTCATAAATAACTTCAGAGCAAACATAAATCTGGTGAGAAATCCGCACACCACAAATTCATCACCGCGACTCTGCAAACATTTGCGGAATGCTGGCTGTGCACAGGCCTGGCCCACCCTGGCCGACCCGGGGTCCTGGGGCCATGTGATTAGTACACACCCTGGTCCTTCCATTTCCAAAACCCTTCATTGGATTGTGCACCAAGGAAACCCTCATTGCCTGAAGACGTGGAGGAAAATGAGAGGGGTGGAGAAACCTCCCTCCGTAAAGTGTGCCTAGCACATTAGAGTAAAACCTTCCTAGAACAAGTTGGCCAATCCAGCCTTTGGTCGGTGGCAGACAGCTCTCACAGATGGCGCTTTTATTTTGAAAACAATCTAATTCTAGCGCCCCAGAATGGGTGCTAAATCCGACTGAATGCTGTATATGGCAGACCAAATCCAATTTCCCTTCTTCTGTCTCAGCAGACATAGAGGAACCTGGCAAAACACAGTATATTAACACTTCATGTGCTCCCAGAGAGTGGTGGTAACGCTGGGTCACAGACTCCATGACAGAAAGGACAGCTGTTGACAAAAATGCTTCTTATATTCCAGGCTGGAAGAGAATGGCTCATGAAAATAAAAGAATCAAAAAGAGTTAACGATTCAAATTCTTTTGCATGGATTAACTTTTAAGGATTCTACTAGATTCTACTAGATTGGCAATCACATACATTTGATTGTTGTGGTATTATGCTGTAAAAAGAGTTATTCTGAGTTTTTCATGCTAGAAGCCTAGTGTGTCCATCCCAGATTGAAAGTATGCTAAGGTTGCTGGACCCTACCCTGCAGATCCTCATTTAGGGCCAAGCTAAGGTGGGTGGGAATATGCAGGTTCAATCAGATCAGCAGTTTCCTCTCAAGTGTTTTTAGAGCAAGTGGCTTCCTGGTGGCTGTTTAGAAGCAGCAATTTATAGAAATCTACAAGAGAATATCTTTGTTCTTGTTCTTAGTAAATATACATTGAAATTTCAGAGAAGAGGGGTATATACTCTCCAAATTACTCTAAAATGCTTCAGAGAGAGAGAGAGAGAGAATTGAGAAGACAAATTGTGTAAAACCGAAGTGGTTGGTAAATTTCAGTAAAGGGTATATGGGAATTTATTGCACCACTTTGCCAATTATCCTAAGTTTGGAAAGATATCTAAAGTCTGACAAATCCCTGTTGAGATGGAGTTTGTACTTGTCACGGGAAACAGAGCAGAAGAGAATGATGGAACTCAGCTGGCAGCTCGGGTCGGTGGTGTGGGCCCTGGACAGACGTCACCACCACAGGAAAACTGAGAGGCACATGTAGAGCAAGTGGCCTTGTATGTACATGTGCAGGGGGGTTATGTTCAGTTTATATGTGTATGAGTGTGTGACCTTGCTGTACATGATCTATACACACTCACAATGATACAACCCTTACAACTCCTATTATGCTTGTTGCAATTGCCTTTGTCACATGAAGACATGAATGTACCCTAGTTTTCAATGAATACGTGTTTTCATATATACAGTAACCACTTATTACTTCTTTATGTACATTATGTTTCATCTTTATAAGAATCTTGGAAGCTATGTAAAACTATTATTTTTAATTTACAGGAAAGTTGTGTAATTGTTTTAAGATACCCAGCTATTAAGTAGCAGAGCCAGGATTTAAATTGTGTTGTGTCTGATTCCAAATGTTATGTCCATCTAATTCTTTTAAGCTTTTCAATTTCATGTGAGACTCTACTCACCTGCAGTGAACGAACCCTGCAGGGTCTGGTTCTGTGGATGAGCTAGGACATCATCTCTTCAAGGTCTGCAAACAAGTTCAAGAAATTGCCACAACCAGCTAGAAGTGGCATGGGGGGTTTCCCCTGGTCCTGGTGCAACTAAAATCCCATGAGGTTTCATACTGACAGAATAATGCAACAATTCTACACAAACAGGAAGAGTGTTCACTACAGGTCTGTGAGTGAAGGAGGAGGGGAGTCGCAACAGCCCCGTTCCTCCCCATTAGGCTCCAAAGTGAGCCTCATCAGCCAGCACCAGGCCGGTGGGCCCTGCTCATCACACATGAACTTGTTATCTTAGGGAATATGTGCAGCGAGGTCTGCCTGGCACCGCTCTAAGATGTCCGCTCAATTCCATCCATTCCGCAAATATTGATTAAGTATCTCCCATCCACCTTGCACAATTCTAAGATACGGATTGATGCTTAATAGTGAGACACCAAAACTGTCTGTCTGACAAAGGCAGTGATTTTTAAAACTTTCACAGATCTGGAAAAATATAAAGGATTAAAAATTTTAAAAATAGCTCTAAGAAATTCTTCCCGGAAGGCTCAGTGTCAAATCTCTAGAACGGAAGTGTTCTAAGACTGGCCGACCAGAGAACACAGGCGACACTGTCCTGTCCCTTCAGGCTGCTATGACTTAAGGTCATACACTGAGGGCCCACCTCTCATTCCGTAGACAGAGTCTTCTCCTTGTGCCCTCACAGGGTGGAGAAGACAAGGGGTCTCTCTGGGATCTTCCTTATTAGGCCACTGCTCCCATTCATGAGGGCCCCACCCTCACAACCTAGTCAGCACCCCAAATCTCTACCTGCAAACATCATCACCCCGAGATTTCCACACATGAATTTTAGGGGCATGTAAATATTCAGTCTATAGTAGACATCCAGTTAAATTTAAATTTCAGATAAACAATGAATTGATTTTTTGTAGGTTAAGTTTTTCCAAAAGGTTGCATGGAACACATTTAAACTAAAACAAACATATATTTATTTATCAGAACTTCAAAGTTAACTCATCAACTTCTATCATCCTTACTTTACAGAAGAGAGATGAAGTAAGTTCCCAAAATTAGTGGGTGTTGGAGGTGGGATCCTAACCCAGAAGCCTGACTCAGTGTCTCCACACACATCCACCAGGGTTTACCATCTCTCCTTTAGCAATTTAGAGTGTTTATATAAACTATAGCAAGTATTCTTTGAAACAATTAAATGTCTCTATTTTATTCCATTGAGCTTTCCAAAATTCAGATTCTGCTGCTTTACATCATTTTTAAAGAACATATTTCTGTTCATAATTTTCTAATCATGCCTTTATTTATGTTAAATTTCTGATATCCTTGTTACTGTCTTAAAAAGATAATAATATTTTAAGCAATTGTGATAGATAACTGCTATTTTTCTTATTAGTTCTGGTAAATCACACTTCTCTGCTCTCCAGAGAAAGGCCACCAGGAATATACCTATAGCTGGACAAGGTGGGCTTGTCACTCATTGCTACCAGGGAGACACATTAAAAAAGTGGAGGGATGAGGAAATGCTTGCAGGTTGCTCCTTAAAGGTGCAGCACCACACACTTCTGGACTGTCCTGGGGAAGGAATGAGCAAGTTCCTAAGGCAAGATCTCAGATGTCAAGGAATAGAACCAGGAAGATGGAGGTAATTAAGTTAGCCTACTAGCAAACAAAATGCTGGGAAAATGCTTGTTGCAGAATACTCAGAGGGGGGCCAAGGGGACATCTAAGGAATATGAGGTGGCATGTCAACCATGTCTCATACAGCCAACACCTTTCACCCAAGACTGCTCATATTCCACTGTGAGTCTATTGCACCTGCTCCTTCATGGATGCTGCCTGATGTCTACCATGTTTTTCCTCATCTGTGCTACTAGTTCTTCCTGGCGTCTACCTTCTTAGAACCTACATCTTCTCTACCAGATGCTTCCTTATAGATCTGCACAATCTCAATAGGGTTTGGTGGTCATTAAATATTTTTACAACCTGTGAACTACATTGCTATTGCTTTTGCTGAAAATGTGAAGTCTCTCACTGGCTGCTCCCCCCCACCCCCCCACCTTTTTCCTTTTCTTATGTCCTGGAAAAGAATAGGAAAAATACTGTCTAAAATTACTCTGCTTGCAGAACAATTTGATTAGGGCCATTCAAAGATTTTTTTAATCTTGTTGCCTGGAAAATAAACTTTAATATATAGAATTCAAGTTTAAATCTCCAAGGGCTTCACTCCATTTAATTTATTATGATGATATTGAAGCCCATAGGGAGAAGCTCACCAGCCCTACCTGGAATCATTTCCCACACTGAGGTTTTGAGTCCACATTCAACTGGTTCCAAATGCAGGCTTCATTTTTTTCCTTTTTTTTTTTTTTGCTTCTTCTTTTACATGATGGTATAACACATGGAAGTGCTTGAAGTCTCACTGACAAAACAAGGTCAAGGTTGTTTATACTTCAGAGAAGGACAATCTCATTCTCCTCAGAAACGCTTGACTTCAGACTAAACCAACCAACCCGCATGCCTCAGACATTTGAATGACAAGTTAGCACCATGATTTATTTCTGACTATGTTTAATTTGAATGTTTACTAAAATGCCACCTACATAGATAATACTATAAACTAGAGTATCCTAATAATAAAAATAGATATTGAAAATCATTTAACATTCAACCATAACTCCAGTTGAAATTCACATAGCACAACACTTTTCTGCCATACCTTAAGCAATTGCAGAAGCAGGAACACTACCTTGGGGCCCACCAGCATAATGCAGAGATAGCCTCATTGAAAGAGGAAGTGCTGTTGGGTGTGAAATCTATTTATCATCATTAAATAACAAGACTGTGTTTTTTTTCTGAAGTTTCCTTCTTTTATCTTGGTACCATCTGAAATATCTGTTAAGAAGAGTGTGGTTTGCCATATATATCTTATTCGTTATTATATTCTGGGCTCAAATCAGCAGAATACCCCCAATTAGTATTTTAAAAAACACTACTCTTTGCTTTTCTCTGGTCTATACATTATAATTCAGAACAGCAGTTTTTTTCCCTCTTGTCTCTGTGATGTTGAACTTTAAAGCTATTATCAGACATGTTCTATCCTTTGTACTTCTCCATTCCTAAGCTGCCAAATGCTGTCAGAATCCATCAGAGCTGAGGTATGAATTAAAGTAAAGGACATTTTACTCACTCCACATCCATGATCTATTAATTCCTGTCCTACCTAATCTCTCTGCCTCATTTGGAGGATTAGGGAGAGTCAATTTAAGCATGACATTGCTTTTCAGTCATTGGGTTGGAGATCAGGCTTACATTAAAGAGACTCTTCTTTCATTTGTGCAAAGGTTAAAGTACAATTGATAATTCAAAATCAGGTCCTTGTATTATCTTTGGATTAGTGAATAAGTAGATCAAAATGAAACTGAAACAATATCATTAGATTGCTTGGCTAAGTATGTGTGAGAGTTGACAAGACAGACGGTTAAATTTAAAAAATAAAAAAAAGATGATTCAAAAGACCCAAGTGCAGAAATGGGGAGAAAAGGACAGATAGACACAGAGTAAAAGGCAAGGAGCATAGAACCAGAGACAGACGTGGAGAGTTCGACAAGAATGTTCATTTAAACTACCTCATTATACTTACAAATAAAACCCAAGGCTTATTTCAGTTTCTCATTTTCTTGTGTGCCCCCTAGTTTCTCTGAATCTTCACTCCACTCCCATACTCCTGTGAACATCCATTTCTCTAGAGCAGCACCCTGCTGGCCCCAGGATCATCCTGGGTGGGGCAGAGGGGTCACCTCAGCGTTCCCCTTCCTAGCCCCACTGCCCTCTGACCTTTTTCAGGGAGTAATGCTGTGGGCTCTCTGCCTTTCACGTTATGTGTGACTGGGCTCCACACAGGGTCCTGCATTGAGAAAATGGCAAGGATTTGAGAAACAACTTGCACCAAACCGACTGGTATTTCTAGCTTGCTCAGGGAAAGAGATTTCCATGGAGACAAAGACAGCCTCCTTGAGAAAAGATTTGGACAAGCTTTACTCGTGGGCATTGGGAGAAATGGGGAAGAGATCCTGGGAAGTGGGATAAACCATCATGGGGTCTCAAATTACAGAAGCTGTTTTGCACTGGTATGTCCAAGAAGTAACATCAGGGCTGAAAATGGAAGTTTAAGGCAACAGAAATTACATGCACATTAGAATATGGTTGGGGAATGGGTGGAGTTATAGGATGGGGTGAGAACAGAGAATAAGGGAGGACCCACGGAGGATGGAAAGGACCATGGTGACAACAAGCTCCGACAAGTCCGTCCATGAAGTTTTGGGTGTGTCTGCTTCATTAGGATGGAGACTCTCAGCAGTCTTTCTATCCAACCCCACCCACCACCTCCATAGCCCTGCTTGAAGTCAGAAGGCTTAGTCGAGAAGAGTCCTGTGAAACATTCCCTCCCACTGCTCTGCTGTGCAAATGTGTGGTGTTACAGGTAAGGGTGGACTGTCAAACGAGGACCACTGAGAGGTTATTCAGTGGCAGAGATGAGAAAGCTCACAGGGGCTTTCTCTGGAAATGCCCAACCTTCTTTCTAAGGTGCTTGGTCTACAGCCATGACTCATACCCCATTTGGATTCTCCAGCTGCCTGGCCCCACAGTGGTAGGACTTTAGAAGCATTTGATAGCTTGAATGTCTCAGTCTTCATGACTTATGTATGCCAATTTGAACAGGCTGAGAACAAATTTACAAAGTCTAGAAAAGTGGTTAGCATTTCAAGCATGCAAAGCCACCTTGCCAGGGCACTAAGGGAAGTGCAATATTAGCCTAGCTGGGTAATGCAGGAAGTCATGAATATCTTACACATGGGCGTTACTGTATAAATAGGTGCTCCTTGAATGGAATTGAAACAGTGATAATGAATGTAAAGAAGATGATCGTGTTTACCGAGTTCTAAACTTGCTTCTGTGAGTTAAACAGAACCTTTCTCCCCAGCCCTGCAGGGCAAGGCAGAATCAGAGTGGAAATGGTGAAGTAAGTTAAATGGAGCATGGACTCTCCAGGTGCATTTTATTCTCTTGGAGAAGCAACGTTCCCTGTGAGGGAGCATTTGTTCCTACTCGAGGCTTCCACACACACCAACGTTCAGGCAGGAGACAGACAGGACCAGCTACGCAGGGTGCCCTCACCCCACTGCTGCTCTTTTCATCCCCACAATGTATGTGGGTGAAGTCTACATAAAGGGGTGAAGTCTACATTTTACCAACAGTTGATATGGAAAAGGAAGCCAGTCACCAAGGCCTGAAGACCCACCATGTACAGAGACAGCCAGAGGTTCTAAAGGTGAGAAGGATGGCTTGTCTGATGAAGCATCTGGAGGCAATGGCCTTGATGTTGCCTAGGAGCGCTCTGCAAGCCCAGGCCTTCTGAGCATCAGTCAGCATTTTAACCCATCACTGAGGTTGCTTTGTGTTTAAAGGATCTCGTGGAAGGGACCCCAGTGGGAGGCAAGGTCCTCCTTCCAACACAAGAGTGGAGCAGTACCGGGGCTCGGCCATGAGGAGGTGACCTCAATGAACAGAACAGCTTAGAGGGATAGACATTCCCAACAAGACCTCCCACCTGGGTGGCCGTGCCCCTAGCTCCTGCATGTCCCACGTTTCTCACTGAGCTCTGGGAAGAGCAGGTCTGAGGCTTTAATTCAAGGCTACTATCCCACCTGTCTCGGGGTGGGTGTAGTCCCCAGAAATGCTTGTTTGTTGTTTTCCGGTATCTTAGAGAGTAGTTTGAAGGCTGTTTTGAACTCACCTTAGCCTAGATTAGTCTCATCTTTCTGAAGCACCCAGAGCATGTCAGACGGAGGCAGGATGACGGCTGAGTTTCTGCTGCATGGAAGCCGGGTGGCAGGAGCCGGGCACAGCCTGTGAAACCAGGGGTTCGCGGTGGAATCCTTATTCAATGCCCCTTTTCAGCGATGTGGTTTGGGGCAAATTATTTTATCTCACAGCCTCAATTTACTCACTTGTAAAGTATATAGTTATTCATGTCATCATCACTACTGTTAAAATTTAAAACTAGAAGTGAACCATCTACTGAAACGCTCACCCCTTAGAGAAGCAGTGCTGGCTCTAACACAGCCACACCTCTTCAATCTCAACTTCACCTTTTTCCTCAACCAGTTTTATCTCAATGTGTCCTTTAACTTCTTTCTCGTAATGCGTTCCCCATTTTCAAAAGGCAAGTGTTTTACATGAAGACCCTTTATTTCTAGTCATATTCCCACAACATCGAACAATGTTTTATATAGTTACATATCTGTATATGCCTAGTTGTATGATATTTCTATCAATAAAAGTCAACAATTTCATACTAAAAAAATTATAGAAATATTTTACAATATGCCATGTGCAGAATAATTGTCTTCCCAAAGAGGTCTCCATTCTAATGCTCACAAAGTGTGATTGTGTCAGAGAATAGGCCAAAGGGGATTTAAGGTTGCGAGTAGAATTAAGATTTCTAATCATCTGATCTTAGGATAAGACAACTATCCTTCAGGATCCAGGCAGACCCAAGACGACACATCGGGTCTGGAAAATGAAAGGGAGACTCAGAAGATAGTCACGAATGTGGTGGCATGAGAAGCACCTGGCCCGAGGCTGCTGGCTTTGAAGACTGAAGAGCAGGCCCTCGGTCAGGGATGCGGATGGCCACTGCACGCTGCAAAAAGCAGCAAAATGTGCTCTTTGCTAAATCCTCTGGAAGGAACCCTCCTACATCGTAATCTTGATCCAGTGGGGGCCAGGTCAGACTTCTGATCTCTGGGGCTGCAAGTAAGAAGGTTGCAGTTGTTTTAAGGCACTAAGTTTGTGCTACTTTGTCACAGCAGCAGCACCAAGTTAGTGCAGAACAAAAGCGATACAGAAAACGGGAAGCTGCAAAGATTTCACACAATCAGGTTCCAGACAGAAAAAGCTTAGTGCTCAAGGGGACTGCGGGGTCCCGTCCGTGACCGTCCACCCAAGGGCTTGCTTCTGAGTGGCTGGCCTCGCACCCGGTCCCCTTTGCAAGCAGACAGCCCTTCTCTCTCTCTCACAGGGAGTCGTGAACGGATGGTAAGCACAGCCTACCTTCCGTTTTGTAGGGTCAGGGGTAGAATGAGTCGTCATGATGCTTGAGAAAATCTCAGTCAAATTGTATGTGATAATTGTAATTTATGTTCATGTGTTAATAGATTTGTGTTTATAGTTCATCATATAAATTACATATAATGTAGTGAATATTTGTGTGTATGCTGTGTATTTATAACATATAGTACTCAAATATATAAGACAATTATAATTATTCTACACATCAGCCAAAAAAGGTTTGCACAGACCATATAGTCAGTTTAAGGAGAGAAATAAACTACATTACAAGCAAGTAAACATGCCATGTAACTAAAAATGAGACACACAGTAGAATTAGATCATTTTTTCTGCTGGATATATTTCTGTGATACTTTAGGCTAAAAAATAGTGTCTTCACACTTTACTGTACTTGTAGAGAAGATTAAAACACTGCAGTGTGGGTAATATCTGCTGGCAGCAAGCGGTGGTGATTTTAAGACTATTAGGTAACCATCCCATACTTTTCATCCGTACGCTACCACCATCTTCACCCACTGCACTGCGATCGAACATAAAGTACATAAACTTTTGAAAACGGAATGCATAAAAAGTACCAGTTTCGTGATTCTAAGATAATAACTTTTTCTAGTGTCTGCTAAGTGTTCAATGCAAAGTAAAGACAAGAGTCCCTGCATTTCTGGCTGACAAAGCCATTTTGGAAAGTATGGCAACAAGAATAAAAGCAGAGAGCAAACCCATGAGGACTGATTGCTCTGAATTTAATTATTCAGTAGATCTTCATGTAACTCAGGCAAGGAATTGTTTTAAATTCCCTGTTAACATGGAACCATCCAACAATTTGTATGTGTTGGATTTTTAAGTTCACAGTTTGCCACAATTCAACATATTAACTCTGAAATATGTGCCTCTGAGGGAAAAATAAGTTTGGACAGCTACGCCACAAGCATCAGCTGATTAAAAGTTTTCAGAAAATACTGAAAGTTCGCTGTAAATAATATCAAAACAAAGGGCAGACAACAAAAGAAAATAAAGTTACTGTGCTTCTCCCAAGACAAGGTATTTAAAATTAATATTTTAAACACTTTTAAGGAACTCATAGTAACTGTGCTACATTGTAGCTTAATTAGTCATAGTGGGGTTTTTTGACAATTAGGTTGTTTTCATTCAAAGAAAAATGTCATTGTAACATTATAATGCCCCATGCAGGTAAATCTTCGTCTTTGCTAAGCCACTAATACATGACTGGATTCCAAAAGTGGGATGGCTGAATCAGAGAAAATGTACAAGTTAAAGATTTTGACAGTTTACAATTCTCTGTGCCAGAAATATTTCCACATGTCTATATACCTATAAACTCAGCAACACTAAAATATTATTAATGTCTTTTTTATGTTGTCAGCTTTTGTGAATTATTGCTTATATACTTTCTTCATTTCAATTGGGATTTTTGTGCTTTCTGTTTGTTAGAAATTTAAAATATTTTGTATCTTAATGGATATCGTGTTTTCTGAAGCAGTAAATATATTTAATTATTGTTGTTTTAAAAGATATAATTTAACAGCATTACATATCTCCTGTATACTGCTAAATAAAATGACAACATGTTTTTTGCATTTGTTATTCCTATTTATTCTTTTGTTTGTGTTTGTGTGTGTTTGCATTTATGCACGCACAGAGAGAGAGAGGGAGGGAGCCAGGTGAGGAGAATGAGGTGCACCCAGGTGAGGAGAATTGGGTTGGGTACACCCTGCCTTCAGCCGCGTGCACCCAACAAGGTGCGCTGCTCTGTCTCTGGGTCTTAAGTCTTCATGAAGCAATCCCAATCGGGGCTTTATGGAGCTGTAACCCTGTCTTTGGACCCTAATGCACTCTTCCTCCTGATCTATATCTTCATGACATCACTCACATATTTACTCTTCAGAATGGATTTGGCAATTATTTTCTCAGGAACAGAAAAAAACATAATATGGAGAGTTTTACTGAAAAGGTGATATATGCACACAAGTTTGAGGAGCCCTGACAGGTATGGAATAGTGGCGTGATCTCCCTGGACACAGAGGGTCTCTCCTTTACTCCAGTGCTCCGTGCAAGCCTTGGACAGGTCCCACAGCCTCCCTGCCCTCTTTGTTTCTGTGCTGTAAGCAGTCCTTCTCAGCATGAAACAAGCAGACAAACAAATAAAAAAAACATTCAGAGGAAAAACATCAAACATCTTAGGACCCTGAGTATCCTGCGCTTAATTCCTGGTACTTTCCACCTTGAACAGGCACCCACTGGTTGTTGCTCCTTCCTTAGAGTCATGGCTAGTCCTCCGTACCCTCAGGGGTTGCTGTGCTGGCAGCCTGTTGGGCTCTGCTCCACGCCTTCCCTTGCCTGAAGGTCGGGGTCTGCACAACTGCCCATGCAGCTGCCAACTACCTACAGACCCCTGAGCTATTAGTGACACCCCAGGGAGGATCTGCCCCGTGATCAACCTCCCCTGGACTCGGGGCTCAGCGGGCTTTGCAACCCCCAGGCCACAGCAAAGTCCTCTCCAAGTCTCCTGGTGGCTCTTTCAGAAGGTTCTGGAAAAAGGTGATAAACAGTCATTTCTTTACAATAGAGATCTCCACCGGACTCAGGAGATGGGGTGGGCGCAAAAGTTGTTCCGAAAACCATGCATCCAGAAACTGGCCATGCTCCTTGTGTACCTGGGAGCACCTTCCCCACTCACAGCCAGGCTGTCCCAGTGAGTGGCTCACAGGGCAGGATGTGAGCCTTCCCTCCTGCTGACTCATTTCACACAACAATGTCATTGACCCGTCATAATCACCCAAGGTCCACAGCTCACATTCAGGTTCACTCCCTGTGTTCTATGCTCACAGAGCCTGCTCATGCATGAGAAAGGGGACTAGAAGCTTGAAGGGACAGAGAGAGGACTGGAGGTGGAAATGTTAAAAAGTGTGTGGAAGAAGGAGACACTGAACTATAAACTGAGATTTGAAATCCAATGCTGTCCACAGAGTGGTCACCCCTGGCCCCGGCCCCTCCATATCTAAAGCAGAATGGACTGCAGGCAGGTTTTTATTGCTTAGGCAAAATATTGGAAGATGTTTCTCTAAAGGAATTCAATCAACTCTTTGGAGGGAGTCCTGGGACAGATATTGCAGCATTAACTCAAATAAAAATTTCCACTGTCAGAGAAAACAGAAGCCAAACACCATTTGAAGGTGATAAAGAGAGATTTTTATCCAATAATAACTATTGCAGTCGGGCAATAACCACTATAACCTGAGGTCAACTCTTCCAAAACAAAGACAGGAGCGTTCTCAAGTGCTGGGGTGTGCTAAAGGAAACACAGTCAGGGCAGAGTGGAGTTTTCAATTGGCACTTACACAGAGGAGAACCAAACTTTTCATCTCTTTATGACAAGATGCCATGGTACAGTCGGAGCAAGGCTGCCGCCCAGGATAAGCTGGTAGGTTCGTATCCTCTCCCAGGGCTGGGGGCCAGAGTGAAGCAGTCTGTTCACATTCACATTTGCACTTTAGAGAGATGCCTTCCAAGCCCTGGAGGAGGTAGTTCTGGGTGGGAGGAGACTGACATCTCCATGGGGCAGAGGCAGACTGTCTACTGCCAGCATTCTGAACTCACTGCTCTAGGAGATGGCGCCAGGGTCCGCCTGATCATCACTGGCTGGACCAACCCATGCATCCTCCTGGTGGCCAAGAGCCCTCTCAGGAGGAAATCAATCTGTAAAATTAAATATGGTTCTGGGAGTAATATGAATAGTATTAGAGAAAGAGTTCGGAGTATGGTCAGTACAGGCAGTAGCCATGGTAAAATACCCTAATAAGAAATGCAAATAAAACCTCTGCTGGTGTGGCTCAGTGGATTGAGTGCCAGCCTTCGAACCAAAGGGTTGCTGGTTTGAATCCCAGTCAGGGCACATGCCTGGGTTGTGGGCCAAGTCCCCAGTAGGGGGCACTCAAGAGGCAACCACACACTGATGTTTTTCTTTCTCTTTCTCCCTTACTTCCTCTCTAAAAATGAATAAATAGAATATTTTTAATGCAAGTAAACACTGGACTTTTATAAAGAGCCAGGGACATAACAACATTGTGGAAAGGGAATGATGGTGGCGAGATGGTCAGAGGAAGATGGGAGAGCACAGAACTGCAATGTCAGTGACCCAGGAGGGAGCCATTGCTGTTCTGAGGATTGGCCACAGTTCACAAGATGAAGCCCAGCTCCACTGGGGGCAGAGCAGAGAGTTCGTTTACCATTCCACGCCATCTGCCTAAAAGCGACCTTAGGGCCAGTATTCTGCCGTTAGGATGACTGGCAAGCTATTTCTGAGCGTTTTATTTTCCAAATTTTTCTTCTCTATGGCCTGTTTTATTTGAAATTTGGAAGAGGTTTTAGGAAAGGCTGCTAGCCAGCTGCCATTCTGTACTAGGGTTCTTTTGATGGATCTAAATTACTTGGTAGTGCTGGTCTTTCCAAAGATATTTTCTGAAGTAAAGAAACCCAAGGAACATTTCTGCCTTGGGAGTCCAGACACAATGGTGCGCCAGTAAGGAGACATGTTCATACACTGCTCCTTCCTGTTTCTTAGTAATTTTATGTTTTTCTTCTAAAATGACTCATTTTGCGTTTTCATTTTGTCTTTGTAATTTTGAAAGTCATCAAGTGGAATGGTGTGCTACTCAGAAAAAAAACTTTAATGCTTTTTTCCATTTGTTTTATTGTGGTGAAACACACAAACATAAAATTTAGCCTTTTAAGTGTAGAGTTCAGTGGTACTACATGCATTTATAATGTGTGATCCCCACCACCTTCCATTTCCAGGACTCATTTCATCTTATAAAACTGCAACTCTACCTCCATGAAACCACAGCTCCTCCAACCCTGCTGCCTCCAGTCTCCAGCCAACCCCAGTCTCCTTTCTGTCTCTCATTTTGACGACCCAGAGTGCCTTCTTCAAGTGCAATCACAGTGTTTGGCTTTTGTGACCGCCGTATTTCTGTTATGCTATTGGAATTCACCGGCATTGCAGCCTATGTCAAAATTTCTTTCCTTTTTAAGTCTTAATAATTGTCCATTATGTGTGACCACAACTCAACTCTGCATATTGAATAAAATAAAGCAGAAAATGAGTGAATTGCCAGGCTCTCAATCTGCAGGCAGGGAAACTCAAGGCTACTAGAGGGATGAGTTCAGAGTCACAGACTAAGGTGTATTTATGGACAAATGTGGAAGCTGATGGGTTACCTAATGATTTTTCTCATTTGGATCAGGGTGGCTGAGCCATGGAAACAAGGGAGTCCAGAGATGCCACAGACATCTCTGATGTCTTCATCTCTTCATCAGTGAAGATTCACTTTGAGCACTGGCTAGTTTCATCTGTTGATTTCTGAGAAGGGCTATCATTCCTGGAAGGTTAGGTGAAGGTAGTTTTGTCTGTTTGAAGTTTTTTTTTTTTTTTTATGTGCCTGTATTGACAGTTTCCATTTTGTTCTTGACGTAAGCGACTCCATTTTAGTTTGGCTCTATACATGTTTGCACTACATTTTGTTTATCCCTTCATCTGTTAATGAACACTTGCATTCCATTGAATCCAAAAACAAAGACTTAATTTTTAACCTAATACGTAGTCTACCCTGGAAAATATGCAATGCACAGTTAAGGAGAAGGCATTTGTTATTATTGTTGGATAGTGTTTTCTCCATATGTTTGTAAGACCTGCATGTTGGATTGTGGTTTTCAAGTTCTCTATTTTCTTATCTTCTATATGTTGTCAATTCATTATTGAAAATAAGGCATTAAAGTTTCCAACTATTATTTTAGAACTATTCATTTCTTGCTTTAACAATTATGCACATTTTTTCTTTATGAATTTGGATAGCCTGTTACTAGACATGTTAATGTTGTTGATTGTTATATTTTCTTGTTCCATTGAAGCTTTTATTAATATATAATATTTTTCTCTGTCTTTTGTAAACTTTTTATTGAAAGTCTATTTTATCCGATATTAAAAGGGTCACTCCTGCTCCCTTTTGGGGATTTGCATTGAACACAGCAGGCCATCCTTTCACCTTTGAGCTGTGTTTGTCTTTGGATCTAAGGTGAATTTCCTAAACTGGGTATAGTTGATTCATGCATTTGTGTCCACTCTGCCAATCTGTTTTTTTTTTTTTTTTTACTGCAGAGTTTAATTCATTTACATGCAATGCAATTACAGGTAAGGTTGAACTGTCATTTTGTTACTTTGTTTTTATTTGTCTCATTGCATTTTGGTCTCATTTCCTCAATTATGCCTTTCTTTTCTGGTTAGGAATTATTTTGTGTGTAAAAATTTCAAATTTCTTTTTTATTTCTTTGGTCATATTTTCTATGGCTACTTTCTTTGTGGTTTCTATGGCTACATTTAACATCCTAGAGTTCTGCCACTCTGACTTGAATTTATACCAACTTAACTTCGTAACCTATAAAACGTCTTCTCCTTTATGCATTCGGGTCAACACCTTTTGGTTGCTGATGCCACAAAAATACATTGTTTACTGTGCCCCCAAAACATGAAGTAATAACTCTTTTCAAAGCATTGCTATGTTGAATTATGCAGAAAACAAAGGTTGAGTTACAAAGTGTTGTTCACTAATACTAACTTTTACCATTGCCCATGTGTTTACCCCTAGCGATATCTTTGTTTCTTCGTATGGCTTTAATTATGTGCACCCCACATGTCTAATGTCACTTAATTTCACTCTGCAAGGCAGGCTTTAGCATTCTTTTTTGCATGGTATGTTTAACAGAAACAAATTCTTTCAGCTTCTGTGTGTCTGGAAATATCTTAAGGGGACAAGAATCTTGAATCATGCAGGATCACTTGGCTGGGATAGGTACTATAGTAATAGAGCAACCTTAGTAATTAAATAAACATCACTGCCGAAGAGCAGCGGGCGGTTTGAGTAAACTTGTGTGATCAGTGGGAATCTTGCCACAGAGTTGACCTTCCCACCCAAGTGGTGACTTGCTAAATACTTTTGTCTCTTTGAATCAACAGGTCTTCATCTTACCTACACAGCGGAACTACTTGGGGACTTTTATTTTTGTAACGGCCACCTGACTAATCATGTCGAAGTCCCATTTTTCTCAAAGCTTCTCTAGTTATTCCCATGTAAAGTCAAGATTGAGAGTTACGTTGATTTCCATGCTAGGGAACCAAAAGTACCAATAGTTCTCAGAGCCACCGCTGAAGACCTGCTGCTCCTGTTCTCAGTCTGACTCTGGTGCTGTCTCCAAAAGTGCGGGGCTTCCTCAGTTTCTCCAACTGTCAAAACTTGTCTTTCCCTAGAAGACCCAGACTTGGTTGTCACAAGCCAGGAGACTAGTTTTTAGCCTTTCTCTTCTTGGCATAGATATAACCCGCTCTTACTCTGGCCTTACATAATTCAACCCTGTTGCTATCAGTTTGAAGGAGCGAAGCAGACATTCATCAGAGTTTGTACTTCGGGCAGCAAGCAGCCTTGGCTTAGCAGTTGCTGAAGATGCTCAGAGACCTTCTCACTCAGGAACACTGTACAGGATTGGAGTTCGCCACCTGATGCCTGGCGTGCCACCTGGAAAGAGATGTAAGAGATAACTTGAGAACTCTGTTCAAAATGTTTGCTCCCCCAGATGGAATTCCCCGGCCCTAGTTTTGGCAAATGGTTTATTTTTTTCAAGTGGGTTGCTGTGTGTTTTAGTTCGTGTGTGCTGGTGCATTAGCAGGAAATTGCTATTCATAATGGATCCCTGAATAGCCAAGTGTGTGTCTGCTCATCTAGAGGCCATGGCTGTTCTGATGGATCACAGGAAAACACACAGTATCAGGCCAGGGTGTGGCCAGACTACAGAAAGGGAGCATCCAGTACTGGCTGCTGCCACGGCAGGTGGACAGGCCCCTGGCTGTCCAGGTAACCAGGGTGTACAGGATTGTGCAAGAGGATAAAACCTTCTTCTTCTTCTTCTTCTTCTTCTTCTTCTTCTTTTTTTTTTTTTTTTTTTTTTTTTTGTCTTGGAGGCATGTCTGCATTAGTGCTGGGTGCTGTTTGTCAGGTCACAGAAGTCAATGTCCTGTGTTATGAGGCAGAAGGGTCTGATGCTCATGTATCCAAAATGGCAGTGTTTGGGCCTCTGTTCCTGGGTTTGTCATTTTTTAAAACATGACTTGTGAACCTGAGTGTTCTTATATCCCAAATCCCTGACATTCCAGTGATAGCCATCCCCTCACCCTGCAGTCTAATACATTCTAATAATCCTTTACCCAGACAAGTTGTGGTTAGGAAAGAAGGGCCAACCATAATGTCTTTTCTACCCAGGAAATATGTGTGTGTGGCGTGAGTGCTAAGGGCTTATAATCTGGCCAAGATAAATGACCCAAGAATTGTATTTATTGTATAGAAACTAAGCCAGACTTGTACTGACATTTCATCCAGTTTTTAACCCTCATTCAGGATCTGTGTCTGCCCAGACATAATATTTTATGGTAGTGACATTAAACTTCCCACCTGACTTTGGGTATTTATTAATAGGTGCATTGGTGTTTATTTCGGTGTAAGATCTTGACTTTATTTCCTACAATGTAATTTGCTCTCTTGTACCTGCCAACAAAAAGTACCATCTACAGTTACAATTCTTGAATACAGATAATAAAATGACCTGCAGGTCAGTATGGAAGAGACATTGTGACATTGACTGACACTTTAATAGCTTCTGAAGACTTCCTGTGAACGGGTTCCCCTGGACATGCTCTTTCTTCCTGCACGTTCCACTCTCCTCTTTAGTCTGCGATTCTAAATTCATGGTGGCTTCACAATTGTTTAGTGAAGCATTTCTTCTAAATGAAATGGTGGTTGAAGACATTTTGCCTCCACAGATATTGTATAAACCACCAGTAAAATGGTCGGGGGGGCTTGGCCAAAATATTTTTCTAACTTGGGGAATTATTTTTAAAAAATTCTGAAGTGGTGAATTATTTTGAGCCTAGTTACCCCCTCCCCAGCCATGGAGAAAGCTTATCCTTCCTTCAAAATTTATATTTTCTGGACTAGAGCCCATGTAAAACATTCCGTAAGGGTTTTCAGTCTCGGTAGAAGGGCTGCCCTGTGCTTCACACTTCTACCCACTTTCTCAGGCTCTGGCCCCTGAGTTATGTAGACTGGACATCACTCCTCCACTTGTGCCCACTCTGCAGTCTCTAGCACTCAGTGAGTGCCCCGTCAGTTCGAAGCCCCATCTCTAACCACGTACGCTTTTCAGGTTCCCTAGGATTAAAGCGTGCCAAGGATTGAACTATTTAAGTCATCTGAATTTAAAACCAGTTGAATCACTTATATTGTGAGTTCAGTATTTATGAGATTACATTTTGGAATAACTCAATCAGTGACAAAAACATCAGCAAAAGCTGCATTCATGATATGTCTTCCTACTTCCACTTGTTTTCCACCTAAATATGAAAGGATTTATATTATTGTAATAAATGTCTCAATGTGAGCAGGTTTACATTAATACTCTGAAGTTACTTTGGAGGCTGAATTTCCAGGTAATTGAATGGTGGCAGGATATGCCACCCAAAATATGCCACATTCGCATAAAGATTATTTGGAGTTGAAGGCAACTGAGAGAAAGCAGACACAAGGACAGCATCCTGCCCTCCCCTGTTTGCCTTAAAGCAAGACAGAGATTTTCCAAGGGGTCTTCCCTGACCCCTTTCTTCCAGGAGAGACAGACATTAATGCCTGGAGGCAACCTCAGGTCCAAAGGAATCTAAACAACCACCTTTACTACGTAGCCTTTCTGAACCATTAGTCTCATACAGATTTCATTTTCCATGTGTTATCAGCTTTGGAAACCTTAAAACTGGCTTTTTTTGTCCTGTCATTTCTTATAGATTTATTGTTCTTGTTGTTGTTGAAGTTGCTGTCCTATAGAAGCCTGAATTCTAAGCTATCTCATTAAGTTTCTTCCTTCCCAAGTGCACAGGAGGTATATATGTTAATAAACTTTGGTTTAATTTTTTTTCTTTTTAGACTGTCTTTTGTTACAGGATTCTCAGCCAAAAGCTTAAAAGGGAAGAAGAAGATTTTTTTCTCTCCTACATAGTGTGAACTTAAAGGTAATGTGAACTGCTTATTCTTATTGACACAAATCATGTTATTTTATTCAATTTATTTAGGACAATTAATTTACCTGACTCTAACAGTGTCTTTTATTTTACTTCTAAAACTTTATTTTCAATTTTTTATCTTTTATGTATTTGTATTAACTTTTATTGTATTTATTGGAGTAACATCAGTTAATAAAAGTATATAGGTTTCAAGTGCACAATTCTATGATACATAATCTGCATATTGTATTGTGTGTTCACCATCCCCCAAGTCCAGTCTCCTTCCATTACCATCTATCTCCCTTCACCCTCTTCTACCTCCCCAACCCCCTTTCTGTCTGGTCATCACCACGCTGTTGTCTGGGTCTACAAGTTGTGTTTTCTTTGCTAAATCCCTTCACAAAATGTCTCTTTTCTTTCAATATGTCTATCGCTCTTCAACTTCCTTATTGGTCACGATACCTGGCTCTCTCCTTCCCGTGACTCATCGACCTTTCTCTGATGATGCCCTTTCTCCACAATCAATTCTTTGGAAAAACTATAGCGGCACCCTTCCAGCTACCAGAGCTCTGCCGTGCTGCTGGCGCTCTCGTCTGCAGCGTGACGCATCCGTGCGCACCTGCGCAGTTTTCTGCTCTGGGCCAGGAACAAATTTCGGAACATCTCCACACTGGTCATGTAGAAGAAGCAACTCAATGCTCTGTTGGCTTAATGTCTGTATATTGAAAAAGTTTGAATTTAATTTTCCAACTGTTGATTAGGATAATAAGGATGAGCGAGCGACCTCCGGATTGCAAGCCACAAAGAAGACAGAGCTTGTCTCTGGTAGCAAACGCTACCTTAAGGTTGTTTAGGATAATAAAAAATGTGCTAACTCACCATGGGCTCACATGGCAGAATAATCTATTTTTCCCCCATGGAAAGAGAGAAACTTTAAAAAATAAGACTCTTAGCTTTGGGGAAAAAAAACAAAAACAAAACACACACCTGGACTCTGACAAAAATGTAATTTGTTAGCCCCTAAACACATGTAGAGAGGCTTATGAAAGTGAAGAACTGAGTACTTGAGAGTCCAGCTCCCTGCAGTGCCTGGGTGTTGGAGTGTGGGGGCAAAAATGGTCAAACCGTATGAAACACTTTTGAACACCCCGTCGAAGGAAAGTTGCTGTATAGATTTGTAGTGAAGGCAACAGCATTTGGTCACTCATTGTAGGCTCTCAGCGGGGGCCCTACATCGGGAGACTTTTGGGGAATAGAAAAATAAACAGAAATCTATTGATAGGAAGATCTCACCTGCACCTGGGAGAAGTCAGGAATGAGCAAATTCAATAGATGGCCTAGGATTCAGGCTTACATAACATACTGAACAAAGAACAATGCATTTTTAGAGAAGTGGCAAAACAAAGAAAAAAGGATCTTGATTTTCTAGAGGCAACAAATAGTGTGAAGGTGAATATATGGGAAAGTATTCAATAATTGTAGATAAAGTTGGGCTAGTTTGTTATTTAGATTTCTCTGGCGCCCTCTGCAGGTGATAGGGGCCTCAAACCGTCTCAGGTGATTAACTTCTTGCTGGCGGAGAAGAGGGACACATCTGTAAATTTGTGTTCTGCCTGGAGGCAAATAGAAGACAGGTATCCCTTATTTTTTTCTTATTCTGATCCTTAATTTCCTTCAGTTCAAAAGAAATCTTATGTCAAAGAGATATTTTGTGGAGATATTCCGATTTTCTTCATAGTGTTATATGGATTACAGAGAATTTATTTGGCTGGGAGAGTTGGGTAACCTGTGTGTTGTGGGGGTGACTTTGCCCTCAAGTCTCTTCTTCCACCATGGATGAAAGTAAACACTACCAAGACATGATCTGCTTGGGGAGGAGAAGTGGCCAGTTTCTCAGAGGAAAAAGGCCAGGAGCCCCTTCCTACAGGGTCTTTTATTGGGTTGTAATACACAGGAAAACAGGGCAGCAAGGATCAAACAACAGATAATATTTCAAAGAAATCTGAGAGCTTAGTCTGAGTCAGAGTCTGTCAGGAAGGGGGTTGCAGAAACTTTGGGAGACATACTCATTTCCTGCTCGGACCCTTAACATATGAATGAAAACACTCTTAGCAAAGCAGGTTTCACAGGATTTTTAGGAAGTCTTTATGATGCCAGATTTCCCCCGGATACCACTCTAGCAAGGCAAGGAGCTGCACCCCTCCCCATCAGGTATTCAGGCTTAAGGGGATTAAAGTCAGGATGTGCTTCACCCAGAGAAGCAGCTATGTCATATAGCTAGGGAGCCAGGGTCCATCCCTCCCTCATTTGTCGCAGCCCCCTGAGTCCTTCCGTAATGGCCTCCCAAGCGATTGTGTCTAGCTTAGGTTGCCCCTCACTGTGTGAGGAGTCTTACTCATCATGGACTAACCAGTCATGCTTTTGGGGGCAGGGGAGTAAGCTGAGGCAGCGTTTGCTACCAGAGACAAGCTCTGTCTCCTTTGTGGCTCCCTCATCCTTAGCCATGGGGGGTAGTTACAATTCCTGAAACCAGGCAGAGCGGTTCCCAACAGTGCGTGTGTTTCTGTGTGTGTCTGGGTTTCGGACAAATCCCCAGGGTCCATTGTCTGGCTGGGGAAAGCCTACCCAGCAGACACTCTCAATTCTTCTTATTGTCAGTGGATCGAGACCCAGGGGCCAGCTATGTTTTGGGCTCTAAACAGACGCCCCTGTTCTCTTCGATAGGATTCCCCAGAAGTTTACCTTCAGCAGATCGCCGTCATTACTCACTCAGCCCATGTCCATGGTGGGCCATTCTATCACTTCTGTAACTCAGCTATTTTCAGGTCACAACAATAAGGAAAATAAAATATTTTTATAAATGTCATTTAAAAATAAGAAAACAACAAGACTTCATTGAAATTTTAGGACATCTTTGTCTCTACCTTTTCGAAATACTTCCTGGAATGCTCTGAAAGACACAGGCTAGGAACTCATACATTCAGAGTTTATATAAATAGCCATGCCATTCAAAAATACCTCCAAATGTACCTTTCCAATTAAGTTACATCTTTGACAAGCTCCTCTTTCGAAATGAACACCTTCTTGAGATAAATGTAATCAAGTAATCAGAGATTGCCTAAAATCTAATTGAATTCAGTAAGATTTGATTGGAGCCTGAGTCTGTTTCTGCACACTGGAAAATTTCTAGAACAGACCCAGGCAGGAGTGCAGTGGGTTTTGTCTCGGGTTCGCTCCTTCGAGGAGCTGAGCCACCACCTCTTGGCATGGGATGGGACTGCCGAAGGAGCACTTTGAAGCAGGTCTGTGCCACTGGTGAGCTCCGGAGCTGGAAAAACGGGGTTCCTGAATTATAGTCTGCCTCCTGGCTTGCTTCTCTAGTGTCAGCAGGGTACTCATAACTGTCATAAACGGAAGTGATTTAATAATCCAGTCATACTTCTGACCATCCTCCAAGCGTCACTGAAACCCTTGCCCTACCCCAGGGTCCCAGCCTGCTGATCAGAGAACAGGCGTGGGAGACGCCAAAACCCTTCAAGAGCACCTGTCTCATCATTTGCTCAGAACTGTTTCCCCCCTTGTCCTGTTTTCAAATTTGATTTTTATTTAGAAATTTGCCTTGGCGAAGAATACTTCTGGTTTTCATTTTTAACTTCTTAGCTTTCTTCTGGAGTATTTTATGTTGTCTTCATTAATATGACTTTGTATAGTATCAGCAGTATCACTGTTGGCATTTAATTTTGCCACCCAGATCTCTAATCTCACATCTTGTGTTACTGAAAGGGTATCGATGGTCTAAGGAATGATCTAGTTCAAGGTGTTGGTGATAAGGAGGAAAAGGGGGTCCCGTGGGGCTTCCTGGTTTCTGATGCAGGTACCAGAAAATGGTGATCATAATGAAGCTCTTTTAAACATTCTGCATTTTAGGAGCTGTCAGGAGCTGTCAAGCAGTTTTGTGACAAGCTGGCAAGAACCCTGGACTGCAGATGTGAACTTCTAGAACTTGTCATGAATTCCCCACCCCCTTTTCTCCTTCTCTCTTCCAACCCCCTTCCGAGCTGCTTCTGCATGTGGTTGTTTCTTAGGAGAGACAAAGGCCTGCTCCTAATGCACCTTAGAACTTGCACTGTAAGGACAATAATAAGTATGTAAAATGAACTTTAAACGCAGTGATAGTTCTGGATTATAATACAATGCAGAACAGAAATAAATACCATGAGTCTATGTGGAGAGCAACAAATGAGTCAACACACAAATAAAATAAGTCAATGGGTAGAAATCTTCCATCCAGAAGAATTCCCAGCATTAAACTCAAAGAAGGAAATAGAGCAGCTCTCTGAGAACAAGGCCATCGCATCGTCTCTGTGAAACAGACCAGCTGGCTAAGCTGTTTCCTCTTCAGCCAAAGAAAAACTGAGGGAGGAGGTCGCCTGGGGCAACTAAGAGGCCGGACACACACAGCCTGCCGCTGAACACAACAAACATCGTGCAACTATTGTCAAAGTTAATGAGTCAAAAGAAGAAGAAAACTATGAAACCAGGTATTTGGGCAACGCATTCTAGAAAAAGCAAAAGGCTTTTAGAAACAAAAGAAGTGAAGTTAGCTCATCAGCAGGGGCAACACTACGAGGCCGTGGGCTGGCGGGCGAGGCACAGTACCTCGATCCCTGTATCAGCCCACATGGCTGCTTATCAGCTCTTCACTAAGAATAAAAATTTCTTCTTCCTTCTCATTAATCAGTCGAGCACCATCTTCGTGTCATGAGCTGTCCCCTGAGCCTGTTACTAATGACTTGACTTCACCCCTTTAAAAACCTTTTTGATGAGAACTCAATAATCTTCCCACAACTGACACTCTTCTGCAGGCTACATGGAGCAAACTGTGCCCCTGGGCGACCAGAAACATCGGTCTTACACGGTTTACATAGTCTTACCTGCTACTCTCTCTCTCTCCCTTTTAGTAAAAGATAATTTACATCATGCACATGTATTTGATCCAGTGAGGCCTGCGGGAACAGAAATAGTCACAGTAGCCGTGACCTTCACAGTGTACGACATACCCTGTAGACCACTCTACGCCAGGGTTCTCTGTGCCCCTCCCCGGTGAACTTGTCATATTCAGCTCCCTGTTTTCACACAAGGCAACACATAATTGAGGGGCCCCGTTTTCTGTACAGTAATCCTTAGGTGGACTCATTGGAGAAGAGTTGCGTCCTCCCCTACCACCCTGGGGGGGTGTGTGCCTGGCCTTCCTCAGCAAGAACCCCACCTTCCTTACCCTGCCTTCTGCAAGGCTGGACTGGGTTCTGCAAACTCCAAATCCCAACCCTGACAGCAGTGAGCTTCCTGAAGAGTCTATACGGGGAGAGCCCAGAGGGGACACGGGAGGGAAAAGGCAGCAGGTGCTGCTCGTTGGTGTTCTCATTCCTGGGCAGGAGGTTCCAGTGGCTGCACAGTCTGGTTTTTATTTGTGTGTTTTGTTACATTGGGCTTCATTGGCTTTCATTGTAAAAACATACTGTCCTTAAAGGCCCAAGCACAGCAGTCCAGGCCCCAGTTGCCCTTGAACACCTGCATCACTATTCCCTTCCCTGTAGTGAATACTCTCTGTCCGAAATGCCTACGATCATTTCTGCTTGCCTGGCCACATCTGGAGAGACTGCCTTCAACCTCAGAAAACAAACCCCTCTAAGCTAAATGGCCTCCAGCCTCACAGAGCACAACCTGACTCTAGAATCCCAAGCCTGCAGCGAACTTCACACATGATGTGTTTTCAATTTATAGATCAATTTTGCACTGTTTTAAAGTATAGGCAAGTTCTTTGAAATTATTCTGCCACTGAAGGGTGGTACCACAACTAAAATTCAGGGCTCTGCACATACTTTTATTTGGATTTAATTCCTATGTTGGAAATGCAGGGAGGGCACTGTAAGACTAGCGGCACAAAAGAAAGTTCGCTCCACTGATTAGTGAGTCAAGAATCTTAATGAAGAAAACATATCTGGTTTCTTCAGATTTCTCATTTGGTGCATAGCGATTCACCCTCCCTGTCAATTCTCCGTGAACATGGCCGTGGCAGGCATTTTTGGAAACGAGGTTCTGTTGACCCATTCACCGGAATGCCACAGACAGAGAGAACTGAGGGGTCAGAGAGTGTTGAAAAGGAATCCACCTCCCATTTGAATTCCTGTCAAAATGTTTCCATTTCTCGCTGATTAGACCTCCTGACCTGTGGGCTCTTTTCATGCTCCGACAGCTCCTGAAATCCTTGTCGTTGTTAAGCATGCCCCACCTCATCACTCCAGAGTCACCCGTTAACAATTCACAGGGACAGATTGTGTGCAGCTTTGATTTGTAAGCCCCGCTGAACATATGCTTAATGTTTCAGCGTTTGTAAGCAATTAGTGATAAGTAATTTTTCATGGTAAATTTTATATTTTTGACAGATACAGTGAATCTTCTTTCTCTGCAGTTCTGTTATTTTTTGACCTTGAATATCAACAGCCAAATTATCTTAAAATACTATATTATAATTTTAAACAAAGTATATCTGCTTTACTGAAAAAATAAACTGTTTAATAGTTATTTGAAAGTCATTGTTACTTAATTCAAAAAAAATCTTCTGCTTTTCCTAAGAAAAGTTGCTACTACAATTTCCTGTGGATATCATAGAAGTTTTAGCATACTTTTTATTTATTTGTGTGCAGAAAGTAAGAAGTAATTTTATTCAACCCTGCTGTTATATAAAAGGGTTAGAACCATTGCCTCTGAAACGTATGCCTATAACTTAGTGAAATTAAGATTTCTAGTAGTTTAGGTTTTGTTTGATTTGAAATACTAGATCAGCTGCTCAGAAAACAGAATCCAGATATTTACAATTTCAAATGAAATACGCTAGCTGAAAGACCTTCAGGAGAAGCAGTGCCTAATTCCCATCTCAGTAAGAGAATAGTTGTGGTTCAAGAGGAGGAAAGCACCAGCCAGACTCGGATCCGAAGGTCCGTGTCCCCGGGGGCTGCGGAGGAGGCCTGGCCAGACTGCACATGGGCCACGGGAGCTCGCTAGGCTTCTGCTGTGTGTTCTTCTTCCTACAGCGTTGAGGTGCGATTAGAAGCAATCACTTAGGTAAGCTGCCTGGCTCCCATTCTGCCCCTTACACTGTGTTCTCTAAGGGCACAACTTTGGTTGACAACATCCGCAGCTTCCGATTAACCACCTTCCTGCACGTCTGTCCCTCAGTGTGTGGGAGGCATGCGCGCTCTGGTTTTAAACCCGCCCATGACTCAGAGCCTGGGGCTTGGACTCCAGAACCACACGCCTGCTCTCTGTCTCTCAGTGTTCACATGTGCAAACGGTGGGGAGTATCAGCACATGCCTAATCAAACTAATACCGAAATCCTGGGAGTAAATTTACATTCAAATCTTAGAATAGTTCCTGGCCGGTGGTGTCTCATTGCTGCTATTTCATTATTATATTTCATCATGTGTAAGATATCCAATGAATTTATTTACTTGATATAAAGTTCGCATCCTGGCGAATGAAACACCCAAAATTTTTTTCCAGGAGAATGTTTAGATATATATGAATGCAGATCTTTGGAAGTATAAATCTTTTTAAAAGAAAAATATTATTGAATCTTATATCCTGGGTATGATTTTTCAAGTGTTAGGAGTTATAGTCATATTTGTCTTCCCACATTAAATTGTTTAACCTCAATGTCAGAAGTATTTACTTTCTGTCCAGAATGTTTAGTCATTTTAGTGAATATCAGCTCTCATTTTGTGAAACACTACCGTGGTTCTAATGAATAAAATAGCATGAAATTCTTTTAGAACGTAGTGGTGTTTTAAAATTAGGTCCGAAAATTAGGTCCGCCCTGTGTTTGGTATCAAAATGCAACAGTCTACTATCGGGTGGGGGAGAAATGCTAGAAAACTGCTTCCTCGCTGCTGGCAGGGGTTTTCTTGATGGGAAGTGGGAAACACCACGGCCTCCACCTCCACCACATGCTTCACAGGGCGGGACCTGGGACGTGAGGATGCCTTCCCCACTCGGGAGAAGCGTCAGAGCAGGCTTCTGTCCTACCCTCTGAGGTCTATACTGCCCGCCTCCTCACATGTTTAAAAAAAATTAACTGATTAAACTTTAAAGACCTTACCGGCTTTATTCAATGATTCGTGAATTGGGCAGCATCAAATGTAGCTGGCAGCAAGGAGTTCTGAAGAACCACACAAGGCAAGTGACTTGTGTAGACCAACACGAGCAGGACACAGCCATCGCCCTGGGCGTGTGCTGATTGGTTAGAGCAGGGCTCCTTTCCTTACGCAGCACAAAGGGAAGCCCTGGCACCAGGTCAGCTCACCTAAGCTGAGCAGCCAAGAGATAGATGATTGGTTGACTTCGGTGTTTCTCTTGTGGGTGAAGCAAACCTAGAAACTTAGGTTTCCATTTACTGATGTGAGATTAGCATCAACAACTGCGTCTTGGGTCCAATCTGCTTACTTTAACATACCCCACGCTAGTTCAGAATTAAACACAGGAGATAGTGAGCTAGAAGAAAAGTCCAAACCCAGTGTAATACCTTCATATAAGACTGGGTTGACTGTTTAGTATGTGCTAAGCTTGGTATTAGCCCTTCTCCACTAAGATTAAGATTTGCTACTTGACCTTGCCGGTCTGTCTGATTCTGTTCTTCCTTAAAATGGATTCTGTCTGAGAAATCTCCACAGACTCACACCACAGGGGACTTCAAAACCAGCTTATCTGATGGATTTACCCAAACACGGACAAGGTGCAACTCGATGAAAACCTTGGTACATTTTCGTGCAAACACTGACGTGTAAGAATTGATCATGCATTAATTGATCAACAATCCAATGGACAACACTATTTATAAAAGAGAAGCTGACTGATGCTTCTTCTGTTTTCTAGGGGGTAGAGGGTGCTGGTGGGTGACGTTGTTCTGTATATATTGGAACTTCCCGTCCACCTACGGTGTTTTCATTCACCCACAGAGACACGAAGGGGAGGGGAGGATTAAAGCGGCACATTTCAAAGCTCTGGCCTTTCTTTCTTATTGCTCAAAAGTGAAGCCCAGCACCCATAGCCCTTTGTTTTAGCAGAAACATTAAAGAGTCTTTTGATAGACAAAGACAGACACAATACAAGTACAAAGTGAAAAGCTCAATTTCTCTGCATAGAAAAGAGAAATGACACCCAACTGAAATACAGCAAAAGTGAGATTAAGAGGCAAGCTGAAACAGGAGTGGAGGAATCCGGAAACACTGTGAAAGAAGTTAAGTCCCAGGAGAATTGGGGAATAGAGCCAATTGATTTCCAATTGCAAAGAACTGAGTGACCTTAGGTAACACGTGGGTTATACAAATGTTGAGTGATCTGAGAAAGAACATGTCAATATACATATACACACAAACAAATTTATTTAAAAAGTAATATCTAAGAGTCTGAATATAAAAATGTGCATATTAACTTTAACTGCTCATTTGAGTTTATATATTAAAAATCCTTTACCCTGAGAATTTTGAAGGAGTTGTTGCATCGATTTCCTCTGTCCAGTGCTGCTGACAAGAAATCATACCTCAAATGTAAATCATTTATCATTAGTGATCTATCAACACTGCTTATGTCACCAGCTTTATATCTCTGGGAATGTTAAGGACCTTTGATGGTGTTTCAAATTGTGTGGTTATCAGGCTATGTCAGACTTGCATTTTTATTGTCATCCTACTTTATTGCACAGGCCATTCTCTGTTCTGATATGTCATTGTGTACAAAAGAGCAGTTGGCCGCTCCTGTTTCTTTTTTAAAACCCTTATCCAGGGATATGTTTTATTGATGGTAGAGAGGAAGGGGGAGAGGGGTGGGAGCAGTGGGAGAGAGAAAGAGAGATAGGAAAGAAACATCGATGGGTAGAATTTCTAATTCTGGTAGAATTATCTTTGTTTATATTAGAGTATGATATTGTGATTTATGAGAAATATATGTTTGGTCATTCAGATACCCAAAGTACATTTCTCATACATATTTGGTCTTCATCCATAGTTTGTGGCTTATAATTCCCAAAAGGTTTGGAATTTCCTAATTTTTAAGAGTGACAAAGTGTCCTATTTAATGAGTGACTTTTGGAAAGAACCTAAGGATGAGTGCTGGTTGCCCATGGAGCCAACCATGTGATTAGTGGGTGGGACATTTTAGCCCCACCCCTTGACCACTAGGAAGGGGAATGGGGTTTGTGGTTGAATCAATTGTCGCCGCCCAGTGACTGATCAATGATGCTGATATAGTGAAGCCTCCATAAAACCGAGAAAGATGGGGCGGAGAGCTTGTGAGTTGGTGAACACATGGAGGTTTGGGAAGAAATCACATGGAAGCTCCACATCCTTCCCCTTACCTTGCCCTCTTCACGTGTTTTATCTGGCTGTTCCTGAGTCATATAAACCAGTAATCTAGTAAGTTTCTCTGAGTTCTGTTACCCACTTTAGCAAATTAATTGATCCCAGAGAAGGTGTGGAGGGAACCTCCGATCTATAACCAGCTGTTCAGGAGCACAGTGGGCAACCTGGACTTCTGACTGGTATGCTTCATTGGAGGGCATTGCTGGGACCTCGAATCTGTAGCCAGTTGATCAGAAACACTTGTAATAACCTGGGCTTGTGACTGATACCTGAAGTCGGGGGAGGTGAAGGAGAATAAGTTGTCTTGTGGGGCTAAATCCCTTTTACCTTTGGAATCGGATGCTCTCCCTGGGTACTGTCAGGGTAATTGAATTCCTGGGCACCCTGCTGGTGCCTGAGGATTGTTTGTTGGCATGGGGTGAACAACACCCCCACACTGGAAACTGGTCCACAAAACTTTTTTTAGAGAGGCTCTTTAAAACAAAACAGGAATAAAATTCCATTCCTTCATCTGCACTTTTAGTAGAATAAAGAAGCTTCTAAATGAAATTCAGATACACAAATTGCTTCATTATAAAATGTTTTAGCAAGGGGAAATAAAAATGTAAAATATATAAAGCTATTTTTTAGGTTACCCCAAAAGATCACGTAAACTTGGTTGCCATCAGTCAACTATTTTTCTACCTCCATGTTATGCTTGTCAATTTTTCTATTCCTGTCACTTTTCTTCATCTACTTTCTCTTCTGGCTCAGCCAGGAACCTGCAAAGCTTAATGGGTTCTTATATTTAAATCTCCTTTCTAACAGACTAAGTCCCTATGGGTGTTTTCAGCCCTGTACTCCCTCTGAGCTGACAGCTTACATCAAAGACTTTCAGAACCTAAATAAGAAAAACAAATATTTACAGAGAAATTTGGAATAGCCTTGGGAACACTAATCCAAGACTATCAGAGATCTATGGGTGGTTTCAGATGTTAGTAGGAACATCAGATGTGGAAAAAATAGATAGCAAATGTAAAGTGGGAAGATGATGAGAGCTTTAGAGAGATTTGGAAAAGCTATAGCTATCGGACAACATATTTTGCAGGCTGTTTTCCAAATCTTCCTCGTGAAAATATATTGAACACTAATCCATTACTAAAAGTTCTTTAGAGTCTTTAGGGATAAAATCTTTAACCGTTATATAACAGTGAAGAAAAGAGTATGAAGAAATATGAACTCAGCTCTTTATTCACTTTTTTGTGAATGACCTTATACCAAAAATAAGGGATACAAAAAAACTATAATATTTTAAAAAGATGATGTTGTTAAAATCCTCACAGAACATCTCCATAGAAATTTAGAACAAAAGCAAAAATAAAATTAAATAAAATTCTCACAAAATATGGATGACCTTGCAGAGCTAGTGCTAGATCCTTCCCCCGAGTCACTAAGCAACAGTGAAGGGAAATGCTTAGTAAAAACATCTGTGAATAAACAAAAGGACATTGAAAAACAATTGTCCAGTGCTAGCTAAAAATCTGAAGGGAAAAACTAAAAAAGGAGGTTAATGAAGGTTTACATTTAAGGGTGATAAATGAGGTTTATCTTTCTCTAAGAAGAAATCACAGTCCAGGTCCCTCTTACCTTGAAACTCACAAGGAGAAATCTCTGTAAGTACTTAAAGATGCCTTGCAAACACGTTATGATACACGTACCACAGGGTCCACCACATGCCCTGACGCAGTCACATAGCTCACCCTCAGCGTCAAGTGCCTGTCCCCACCAGACCCTTCCATAGGCACACTTTGCTCCTATGATGTCCCTTCTGCTAGATTAATGGATTGCAATTTACCAGGCAAACAGACTCTCCAAAACAAACGCTCCTTCAAGGGCATTTTTCAAGATCCTTGAGTACTCTCTTATTCATAATCAGCGTACAGCTAATTTAGACATTGGATTCTGCTGTACGGGTGTCCAGATCAAGTACAGTTTCAAGATCTCCACAGACTGTGAGGCATGCTGTGGGAAAAACATTCTACTAGTTTGCATTCAGAACTGTCTAGGGCTACACGTTTTATCGTTACAGATCTCTGCTTTGCTTTCTTCAGTGCTGCTTACCTCAAGGTAATCAATGACTGCTCGACTTCTTTTATGAGATTCAACAATTCATCCCAACAGTGATTCCTCCAAGCTTTACTGAGGTGCCTGCTCTTACTCATAGGTTGTGAACCAGGACTGTAGTGGGTCCTAAATATCCTCATAATTCTATACTTAAGTAATGTGTGAATAAAATTTTGTATGCTGGCTGGTGTAGCTCAGTGGATTTAGTGCTGGCCTGTGAATCAAAGGGTTGTTGGTTCGATTCCCAGTCTAGGGCACATGTCGGGGTTGCAGGCCAGGTCCCCAACAGGGAGCATGTGAAAGGCAACCACGCATTGATGTTTCTCTCCCCCTCTCCCTCCCTTCCCCTCTCTCTAAAAATAAATAAATAAAAATCTTTTAAAAATTTTTGCTATATTCTAAAGATAAAATGATTTCTAAGATTTAATATTAACCTCTCTCAGTATACACTTACATACACATATATATTTAAACATGTACAATTTTATTTTAATAAATACATTATAGGGTCATAATTATTTCTTGCTATGGTCTGAACATTTGTGTCTCCACAAAATTCACATGTTTAAATGCTAAATTCCAATGAGATGGTATGGATAGAGGGGACCCTTGCAAAGTGAGTAAGTCCTCTGAGTGGAGTCCTCATGAATGGGGTTAGTGCTTGAACTGAAGAGACCACACAGAACCCTGACCCCTTCTGCGTGTGAGGGCTGAGGATTTAATGAGAAATCTGCCCCCCAGAAGGCTGTGCCCAGCCCTGTGGGCACCCTGGTCTCAGACTCTGTTGTTCGTAGCCACCAAGTCAGTGGTAATCTGTTCTATAAATCCTGAACTATGACAATCCCAAAGAGTTCAACACCTCCAACCTGATAAATTATGTCAGCAACATATTTTAGGCGGCTTATTAGTAAGCCATTAAGAGTTTTCTTTGTTTGTCTGTTTGTTTTTCTCAATGGCTATTGTAGGCAAAGGCTTTCCAGTGTTTCTATAATGGCCACTTCTTGGTCACTGAATCTCCCCCAGAACATAAATGTGAATGTTATTTTGTGATTTAAAATTCAGGTCTTCAACATCTTCCCACATCGCCCTCCCTCATCATTGTAAGTTTTTACACTTATTTCTACAAGATCCATCTGGATGAAACCTTGGTTCTGACTCAACTTTAAAATAATATGGATACATCATAAAATCCTACTTACCTCGTCCAGGCTCATTGCAGCAGCAGCAGCAGCAGCCAAGTGAGGGGAAGTAAGTCCCTACCAATCTGGTTTGTGGATGCCTGTCCAGCACCGTGTCCCCTTACGCTGCATAATCCTCATTGCATACTGAAATTTTACATTTTTCAGTATGGAGGCTTAGCTCTTATGGAACTTCAACATTGTATTTTCCATACATTTCTCTCCATTGGGCTGATGCCATAAAATCTGCTATTCTTCTCTCTCTACCTGGAGAGCTCAATGGCTCGCCCCTGTGGCTGAGAGCTGACTGAACCCTGAACAGATTCATAAGATGTCTCCTACAAACTCCAGATTTAGTCTTGTTTGTTGACAGGTCATATCTTAAGACTGAAATTGGAAACATTTGGGCGAGATACAGCTTAACAGATTTCAACTCATCCCTGGAATAGGAACCCGAGCCAGAGTAAAATCGGTTTATAGGGCAGAACCTGTCTCTTTCTCCACAGACTGCTGACGGAAGACTTCCTGCAAACACAGGTAACAGGCACGCCTGTGAAGAAGTCCATGATTTTGAAATGCTATGGTAGTAAAAGTGTGGTGCTTCAAATTAAAAGTCGTCAACATTTCAAAGAACTGTCAAAAACACTCTAATATCTTTGAAGATAGTGACTATTAAAAAGCCCATTCAAACAGGGATAACAAGGAGGCATAAGGAAGTATGCTTTTTTCTTGTAATTCTATAAGTAAGCAACTTCTAATAAGACTCTGGATCCCAGAATACCTCAAGAAGTCTGATTTTTGGAACGAATCAAAGATATTATGAAAAGAATATAAAAAGTAATTTAAAATATAAAAATTACATAAAATAAACCAAATATTAAAATAGGTTTAATTGTCATCTTTTAAATCCAACAAAGAGTTATTGGAACTAATTTTGTTTCTTAAATGACTGAGATTAATCCCTAACTTTCATGGAGCTATTCTTTTGTGTCACTCGCATAACACTGAAGTAACTATAAAGGTGGGAAGCACATAAGCACCAGAATCTCAGCCCCTGGATGTGCACCCCCCATAGTACCTTTTTCTATGGGAACTGTTGATGGTTTGTCTTGAGAGTGGATTTAAAACTTTCCTTGGTAGAGACGTAGTATAGTTCTGACATTAGAAAAAAAATAAACAAAGCAAACGAACAAACAAAGAATGTTTATCTTTTGTTTTCCTGAGGAATTCCAAATGCTGGCTTGATACAGCATTAGCTGGCCCTGGTAATAGAGAATTTTGTAAAAAAAACTTGATCGCTTCTACAACCCAGTCACCCTCATTCCTGAGAAAGCAAAGTGAAGCAATGCCCTGTTAAAGCGCAAACTAGCAAAACTATAAAATGATTAGGCACTCTGGAGCTCTGCTGACCAAGAGTGTGACCTCTGGCTCTCACGACCTTGGGAAGATCACCCTCCAGCCCACGGTGATGCTCATCGTGTGAACTTATTACAGGTCATCCTACAAAGTACATGTCTCCTGGATTTTCAATTCCATCCCAATTCAGACAGACACGGCCAGGTACTGTGAGGAACTCAAGTAACACCCTCAGCCTTGTTACTGTCAGGGATATGCCATCTTTCTTTCCTTCAGTCCTCTTAAGAAGGCTTATATCCTGGAACCACATTGAAAACAACCATAGGAGTTTCTTCTAACCAATTTTCCAGCAGTTAAATAGAAAGGTGTAGATTCCTCAATTCATGACTCCCAAACAAAACAACACAAAAATGATAACCTTCAACACCTATACTGCCCTTTTGTCTGGAGGTTTGTAACTAAAAAAGTTTGAGAATTCTTCAAAAGAAGCCAAGTTTCAAAAGTGTACAGCTTCCACCGAGAGCTTCAAATCTAACACCTGTATGGCATTAACAGCTTCTACTGAAAACCTGTAGAGCATGGTCTCCTTGACGACCATGCTTTGATTTTTTTCATTATTAAAGTGTCCATATAACCCAGAGCAATCTTTAGAGTCTGTGTAATTCCTATGATAATACGAGTGGGGTATTTCACAGAACTAGAACAAATATTCAAAAAATGTATATGGAACCATGAAAGATCCCAAGTAGCAAGAGTGATGTTGAAAAAGAAGAACAAATTTGGAGAAATTATGCTACCTCATATTAAACTGTACTGCAAGGCCACATTATACTCTTATAAAGGCTTCTCTGCATCTTTAAATTGATGTGTGCTATACGCCTAGACTTTTACTTGTAGTTAACTGCATGGAAATTTGGAGGAAGAGGCTGATAGTGAAGCCTGATAAACACAATGTTTGTTTAATTTATAAATCAGATATTTAAAAACAACTTAATAAAACCCTTCACCCAATGAACTTTAGAAATGATTGTAATTAAGTGAAATCTTAATAAATATCTATATTTTCAATAATAGGAAAACAAACAAAGAAAGAACAATCCATTTAGAAATGTTGCAAAAACATAAATTAAAAAAGCATGAGGCGACAATGCACCAAAGAGATATACAGATGGCAAATTAGCAAATGGAGTGTGTTTCATAATCATTAGCTATTAGGGGATTCCAAATTAAATCCACAACAAGCTGTGACAACATACCTAATAAAAACGGCTTACATAGAAAACATTTCGGTGAAAATATCCCAGTGATGGCAAGAAGGTCAAGATATTGGAGCCCTCATAAGTTGGTGTTGGGTATGTGAAGCAGCACAGTGTCTTCCAAAGTAAACATGCAACCAGGAGAGCTCCCCCGTGGACATTTACCCTAGTGGATGAAAATGTACACACCCACCCACACAACCCTGTGCACAATTTTCACAATGCCTTTGTTGTGAGTAGCCCCAAGTTAGAAGTAACCGCCATACTCCATACCAGATGAATGCTTCGACAGCCCATGGGGCATTAACACCATGGAAATGTTTGTGGCAATGAAAGAAAAGAGCATTGCTGGACACAAAAATTTAGATATATCTCAAGGGAATTATATTGAGTGAAAAAAATACAACCTCAAACATGCTACTATATGATTTCATGTGTTTAACATTCTTAAAATGATGGACATGTAGGCATAGAGAACATATCACCTGTCGCCGGAAGGTAGGGAGGAAGAGGTGGTGAGAGAGCTTGCCTGGGAGAGAGTGGCCTGGGACACCCTTTTGGTGTCAGAAATAGTCTGGATCTTGACTATGCTACTGGTCAAAAGTACATATGTATTTCATAAAATTGCACATGCATGAGTGCTTGTAAAATCTAAATAAGGTAGGTGGAGTGTATTGATCATCAATTTCCTGGCTGTGACATTGTGTTAAAATATGCAAGGTGCTTACATTAAAAAATAAACTAGGTGAGAATTATATGGAATCTCTGTATTATTTCTTATAACTCCAAGTAAATCTACAATAATTTCAAAATATGAATTAAGAAGAAAATGATTTAGAAAAATCTTCCATAATGCCCTTTTTGATCAACTTAGTTGTGAACTAGAGTGTTTTGTTTTGAGAAAGTACTTCTATTGAAGAACAGAGCTGTTGCCTCAGAGGTGAGCTCTCAGATTCTCTGCTTAAGAATAACCAAGCTGCCATTATCATTATTTTATATTTAGCTCATTTTTTCAATTCATTTATATAATTAATGAGTCTGTGACAACCAAAAATAAGACATTCAAAGTTTAGTGAGCATCGGCACCATGGAAAGACTGAAGGGGGTAAAGCTAGATAGAATTTGCAATTTTATTATCATTAAAATTATCACAAAATGGCAATTTGATAAGTCTGACAAGTATTTTTTGTTCAAAATTGAGGTCTTTTTTATTTGACCCTCTGCAGACATTACAGTGAAATTTGTACTTTTAGGTTTTACAGTGTGTGTATGTCCCCAGGTTTGATGGCGTCCGTGACATTCGCAAAAATAAGAGACTGTTTCCTCTAACTGCATAGACAGATTATGGACAATATCAAGAGTCACATATTAATTAAATAATTCATAGATATTATATCTTCTAACTCACAATGATTCAGAAACCACCAAGTTAAAATCCTACTTAGGGAGTAAGTGGGTCTGGATTGAAAAGAGACACACTGAAAAGTGGAAAAGATAAAATGATACCGTATTTGGGACTGACTGTGTGATTTTATTCAATGACTGCTTAGTTAATTGTTTTAATGCCAAGATATAATAACTGGACATCAGAAATGAATAACCATTTATTTATTTGAAAAATCTGCTATTTCTGTAAAGTAGATAATGAAGAGCACTGATTCTCAAACTTTACTGTGGGTTAGCATCACTTAGCTTTCAAAATTCCTCAGGTCTTTTCACATCCAAGGTCAATTGAATTTGATTTTCCTGGGATGAGATGAGGCATCAGTGTTTCTCAAGACTAAAGTGACTGTGATGTGCAGTGATGTTTCAGAACCACTGACATGGAGAGCAATGCTTTCACAGGTGATTTTAACTCCAGAGTAGTCATAAATCAGCTTCCTATTTAAATTAATGAGAAAAAAAGCCAAGTTCTCCTTATTTAAATACAAAGGAATGACATCATCCTAGAAATCCAAAAGAAGGGTTTGGCCAGGAGTGACCACTAATTGAGAACATCAGATGTGATTAATCTCAAGTTGAGGAGCTTGAGGCTCTAAATGGGAAATGCTGGGTGTGCCAGAGGCCGATATAACTCAACGTTAATGCCTCTGAGCTCTGAACTTGCAAGGAGGAGGTTCGCCCAGAACACTTCAACAGAAATAAGGGGCTACTTTAATTATTACAAACCTGTTTGTTAGTTGGCTTACCTCAGTGTTATTTGTGAAGTGAGATACTCCTTATGAAATTTAAAAACATGTCTTCCCTTCCTAGTTAACTGCATTTTTATCATTAAGAAATGTTGCATTTTACTAAATATTTCTTCTACTTTATTCATATCACCACATCAGCTAATATGATAAATTAATACCAATTGGCTTTCAAATATGAAACCAATCTGCAATCCTGGGATCAATCTAATTTGATCTGGATGTAGTATATTTTTAATATACTTGAAATTTGATTGATAATATTTTTTCTAGAATTTTTTTTATTTTCATTTATGTGATCAGATTGCTGTTTTTTTCTTATATCTGTGTGACTTTTAGCATCAATATCATACAGCTTCACAAAATGAATGAGAAAACATTTTCTCTTCTCTCAAACCTAAGAATACTTGGGGCATTTTAAATGATTTATATCTTGAGTGTTTTATATAATTGTCCAGTAAACTATTTCAGTCTGGAATTGATCTTTGTGGGGAAATCTTAACAAACAATTTCATTTTTTAAGTTATTCTATGCGAACGTTCTCTTGTTTTTTTCAGTCAGTTTTGGTTACTTAAGAGCTTCATACAAACTCTATGGAGAAACTGCTGGAACACCAGGAACTGCTGTTTCAGGCTCCACATGAGCCTTGAGCAAATGGAAGAAACTTAGCACCAAGAGGTGGGCTAACCTCTACCCGGTGAGACAAAGATGGTAGAAAGTACGTGAAGAAAGCACAGAAGCCTGTTTGAATGTGGACCTGTGCGCCAGGCCAGCAAGGCCCCACTGACTGACTTACCAACACATCAGTCACAGGATAGCCACAGAGAAGTGAGTGACACCTCAGGGCCCAGTTTTTACACAAATTGAATGGAAAGATTAATAACTTTCATGCAAAAATGTAATTATGGTAAATACCACACACATCTTCCCAAGCGTTACTAGTATGGGTGAGGGAAAAGTGTCAATGTTAACAATAGCTTCCTAAATTTCACAAACGATTATCACCTTCAAAATGCAGAGCCGCCAAGGACCTTATTTCTCAAAATGTACAGCAGTATAACATCGAGCCATTCAACTTCTTTTGAAATTCTTTCATTCTTGCCCCATCTTTGATAATTTTTGTCCTTCAGACATACAAAGTTAGAGTCTGCCTGCTCCCACCTGGTGACTGATGTGTCGGTTTCAGAACATGCAGCAAAGGTTGATTTATCAGCACTCCTGAGGAAATAAAAACCTCCTGGGGGAAAGTCGCACGGTATTCCTTGAGATTCTGTTATGCTAGCGCCTTGTGAATTTCCATATAGAAATGGGAAGAATCTGTCTCTCTCGCTGTATATCAATGCAGCTACAGCAAGCCTGCGGGTCTCCCGGAGGCCTTCTGGAAATGCCTTGTTCATCATTTCTCAGGAAATGCCTCCTAACTGCTGGCCGAGGACCTGGCCCCAAGAGAGAGAGCTCACAGCACCCACCCACTCCACTTCTATCCCTGTTAAGATACTAGTTAAATCAAAACCAAATGGTGGGGAAAAAACACTCTACAATTTAAAAAATTTAACTGCAAGCCATACGTGAGCAAACACAAATGGGGAGGGTTGGTGAGGGCAGTGGCAGGGGGGAATGGAAACGACTGTACTTGAACAACAATAAAAAAGCTAAATAAAAAAAATTCCACCTCAGGTTCCAACCTTTAACCCACTTAGCATTAGAAATCTTGCACATAAAACACACCATTAAGCGGCTCGCCTACTGAGGTAACTCAATGACTGTTTGCCGGCAGTGATGTCATAAATGGTACTAAGGACTTGGGACAAAAACTTAAAACATGAAAGTCCGTGAAATACCTTTTTTTAAAAAAAAGTAGGAGTTACAGATGAAATAATTTGGGAAAAGAAAAGATTAATGGAGCTTCACATAGCTTTGTCTAAATAGACCACAGCCAAGGATATTTACAATTACCATTCAATCATCCCCAACCTGAGGGCATCAGTTAAAACCATTTTAATTTATATTAATTTCAGGACTGTTCTCCTGTTTACAGAGATTCAAACATCACAAGCCCGTTGGAAAGCACCTATTTTGTCAAAACTTCAGTCAGATTGAGAGAATATGAAATGCTGCTGAATCACTAGTGAGAAGGTCAGTTGGTCAGAACATAGCTCCGTGGGGGCCGCTGCAGTGAGTCTGAAGCCATGAGAACTCACTAGCCTCACACAGACAGGACCCTCGTCCGAGAGCTGTGGACTGGACCGCTGCTGTTAGCGGGCCTTCTGACACCCAGCTGCCACCAAGCTCAAGGTCACAGGCTGGGTGAGGTCAGTCCATCCCAAACCACTTTAGGAAAAGTAATTTGCTGCTCTTGATTTACTGGTGGCAGTGAAGCTTGTCATTTTTTAAATGTTAAAATGGTAGAATTTTCAGATCCCTACATTTTATTCATAGAGGGAAAACATAAGTGGACTAGTTTGTCTTTATATATAGCAGGGTTTGCTGATCTTGATGAAGGTTGAAAGTAACATTTTGGCTGTTAAATCATCTGCTTCTAATGGCCATTTCTAAAAATATTTATCCTGATTGTTAGAATAACAGACAATGCAGGCTGTTGGAACAGCTTAGTGGCCGAAGGCTAAAATGACAAAAAGAAGATCGATGTCCATGCAAAGGGGAAATAAAAATAGCTCCAGTTAAGCTACTGAGTGTGGGCAGCGGTTGACACACTTATTTTACAGCCTCTCACTTTTGCCCCAAAGACATGGATGCAGCTCGGCACCATCTGCAATGTCCGGGGAGTCCCTCCTTTCAACTCTTCTTTGTGGCCAGTTTCTGAAAAGTGAAAGGACCAGCCAAGGTTCCTGTGGACAGCCCGTGTCAGCCCTGAGCTGTACGAGAGCTGTTGTCTAAATGCACAGACATTTGAAGGTAGAGACATATGGTCAATGCCGAGCTAGCACTCAGCCCAGCTTTGTGTATTGATTTCTGTCTTGTTACAGTGGTCAGCATCACCTGGGCTCAGCTCTGAAAGTAGGTTCCAGAGACTTCTGTACTCTGGCTTCTCTAGCGGAGGTTTGCCCTGGAAGGCAGAATGCTCTTTGTCTTTTGGTGGCGTCCAATTTCTTCCAGCTGGCTCCGCTGCTAATGTGGACGTTCACATGAGTTTGATAATCTTGTGCACATCCAAGGCAGGTAGTGGGACCACCACATCCCACATCTGGTCACAGTGATCTGGGCTCCTTGATCTCATGCTGTTTTAATGTCATGAATCAGCACAGAACTGGACCATGCTTCCATCCGTCTACTTGTTTGTTTTCTATCCCACCAGGAGAATGTAAGCTTTGTAAGGGTCAGGGATTTTCTTGTTAATCCCTCGGCTCATCTGCTGGAATACTGCCTAGCATATATTGAGCACAATGACTGTGCTGCAAGAACCGCTGAATTGGTAAAGTGACCGCTTTCTGGCTTTGGCTTTTTTTTTTTTTACTCCTCTAGTATGTATGTGGGGCAGCCTCCCTGTGTTGAGACACAGAATGTTGTCACCTCACATGACCCGAGGGCTCTTCAACAGCATGACACTCCTGAGTATGTCTGGGACTGAAATAAAAACACGTGTTTTTTTTAAAGCAAGGAACCAAGAATGCAATAGTAAATATAAGAGTAACATGTGAGGTAGTCATACCAATGGCATCACTGCCTATCAGCTAGAGGTAAACCTAAACAATTTTGAGGTAAGTCAAATAGTTAAATATTTTTCCTATGAAGAAAAGCAGTTTTAGTACTTTTAAGGAACAATTTATTTTAAAGAAGTATTAAGATGAAAGACATGAGGAAATAGATAAATTAGAAAAATGGAAACTAAAATTTATAAAGAAAACTAAGATAGTTCTTTGAGAGTTCTCTCTCTTCTCTCTCCGGAGTCATTTCTAGTTTTCTCTCTTCAAGATCACTCATTCCTTCTTCTATCTGTTCCGCTGTACTTAGTCTGGATCTATCTCACAGTGAATTAAAACATTTTAATTCAAGTATACGGAGACTTTCAAAACCTTCCAAACTAGCTATTTACTTTAAAACCACACCTTTTCACAAGATTTTGTGAAGTAAGCCTTTTCTTTATTTTCGCTCAACCCTAAGATGCATCCTGTATGCCCTATGTGGTATTTCTTTTTGTTTGTTTAAAACACATGATTTAAGACAAATAAAGAAACAACAAAAACCCTCCCCACGTGGTGATAAGGCAGGATTTGTGTTTACACCTGGCCACAAGACTGGAGCGCGTTAAAGAGCAGTAAGGAAATTTGTCACAGTCCGTTGCCAGCATGAACATCCGTGATTATCTACTAGTAACTCCAAAGAATGCATGAAGATACACCCAGCCTTTCCAAGTTCAGTTCTAGATTGAGTGCACTTCTAATTAAAGGCCTGATGAGATACATTATAAAACCCAACAAAAATACTCTGACATTCATTAATAAGATAAAAGCATAAGACTTTCTAAGACATTCTGAAATAACAAGAGTAGAAATGAAGAAATATTAGAATCTAGCATATACCAAGAATAAATTTGCATTGAAGGGACATAAAACTCAGACAAAAATCTTGAAATAATGTAAAATATTAACCACAAATGATAGGTTGAAAAATATTGAATGAATATTAAACTGAGAAGGCATTTCAAAACAATATCCAGAATTTTTTTTCTTGAAATAAGTGGACAGCAGTTTAACACAGAAATACAATGCAATACAGGATGTAAAAATTATATATTCATCTTTTTTGGAAAATACAGAGTCTGGTTTGTTTTATTTCTCTAAAAGGTCTAGGGGTTGGTGTGGCTCTCAGAAGACATTCAGACTGGGAACTGTCACCAGGACTGAGATCATCTACCAATCTATCTATCGATCTATTTATCTATCATTTTTACCTATTTCAAGCATGTAAATGACCTGTTCTGTGCAAACTCAAGCTGTCATTTTCTAAAGCGATGCATCCCTGTATTTTTTGCCAGTCTGGTGTCAATCTGCCCATCACTCTGTGTGACCCTTTAGTTTCATGTCCTGTTCTAGAGAGAGCTGCCACCAGCCTGCTCACATCAGGATGGCCTCACTGATTGGTTCTGAGTAATTCTGGTTCTGGCTGGCTGACATTTGGACTATACAAGGGGCTACATATTGTGAACTCCTCTGCTTGTTTCAGTCATGTTCCTTAAAAACCATCTTTAACTGCTTTTTATTTGGAGAGGTTGATCCAGTTGTATTTATTGTCATACTGTTTTTCTTTCATCTTTTCAGTTTTACAGAATTTACAAACAATTCGATTAATATTTTTTGCTGTTTTCTTGGTGTTCTATATTTTAGATTTTAAGCCATACTTATTTTTATTTCTGTAGAGAGCCCACATGTTTTTATCCAAGAGAGATACAGCCTCTGGTCACACTTCAGAAAATATTTCCATGTTAAATATTCATGCAGTTTGCATATGAGATTCCAACGACTCCTTCCCAAAGACTGTCTTCAAAAAGGCAGCATGCACAGCATTTTGTCATGAAGAAAACAGACACCTGTCTGTGCAGGTGGCCAGTGACAAACATCCTCTCTGAGCTCAGAGGTCCTGGGTGGGGGGTTGCCAGCCCGACTTTGTCGGAATTGCATTCAGGGGCCAGAGACCAGTGGGCTGGTGGAAAAGTGATACCTCATCATGGTTATAAGATGTGGTTTTTGAAGAAAGAGGAACTTTACATTTGCAAGAGATATTTGCTATTCTGTATCTGTGAAATCTGGAAAATGCCTGATTATATCATTTGCCCTTTTTTGTATTTAGTTAGTTATTACTACAATTGATTGTAAGAGTTTTGGGTGTGTTAAGAGATTTAACTTTCATCTGTTCTATGAGTTGCTGATAATGTTCTTATTTTTGTGCTTATCATCAGAATGCGTATATTTTTATACATTTAACTTAGCCAAACTTCTCATTCATCATTACATTAACTAGGGTTTGAAATTCTATTCTCATTAAATTTGAAAACATAAATATTTTATGACTTTTAATACATTAATGAAACTTTATAGAATTTTATATGAATAATAATTTTTAATTTAAATAAGAATTGTGTCTACTGGCAAGAAGAATTTGAGATTCATTCTGATTTATAATACTATAAAATAGTAACAATAAAAAGAACAGTTTTAACAATCACAGCTACCATTTATTTATAATAAAGTAGATATTAGCCTAGAGTCTTTATATAACATGTATTTTAACTAAAGACATAACCTATATATATTATTGCTAATGGTACACAGTTATAGCAATTTGAGGGCATGAAAGATTAAGTGTTTTACTACAGTTAATGGGAAAATTAAGATTAAGAAATAATAAACTACTTGGCTATCAAATCTATTCCTTAAATCCCTATGTTGTATGACATAAATCTTCATTTTTAATTAAATGTTATAAAATAATTGTGTTCATTATAGACATCTAAGGGGACATGTATATTGAAATGTGTTTCAAATTAATTTGGTACTTTTGTGTTAAAAATTTTCCATGAGACACACTAATGTAAATTCCATCATTAACAGGCATGATGTATGCGCCAAATATTAATTCATTTAGTAAATATTTATAGATGGCCAGGCACTGGATATACTTGGAAGAAGGAAAATAAATTTCAAAAAATGGTTTAGGGGATACAAAAGAAGCGCCGACTTGGCTCAAGTCACACTGTTTCCACTTGGAGGTGAGGTAAAGCTACTGAATGAAGCAGGGACCAAAGGTGTGGGTGGGCACAGGCATTCCAGGACATTCCTCTGTGACTGTCCAGACCCAGGTGTCCAGGCCATCGCCACTGCCACTCTGCCCCCAGCCATAGTCTCAGATGTCCTGAATGCTGGCCCCCGGCAGGCTGGGGCCCTAGGACCAGCTCTGGCTGAAAGGTTGTGAACAGAAGCAAAATGCGTTTTTGCCAAACTAGAGAATGTAATGGCCGATGCGAGATGCTGAATATGTCTCTGCGGAACACATGTTCCACAGTGACTAGGCCCAGAGGCTCCTGTGGGAGGGACAGATAGAGACAGTGACCGTTGTCTCCTGAACGCTAACCTGCTGAAAGGGAGAGTTTTGTGACTCTCCCCAGACCTGCACCCTCTCCATCCTGACTCACAGAACCTGCCAGCCTCTCAGGAGGTGTCACTAAGGTTTGTTTCATTGTCAAGCTCTTTTCCTTTTGGAACTCATTTTGCTTGTAGTCACTGGCCTGCTCCAGTAGGTGGGACCCCATGACAACGTGGCTCTTGGCAGATAGGGGTCCCCAGCATGCACACACACACACACACACACACACACACACACACACACACACACATATGTGTATATATGGAGCCCCGCAGGGGCCTGTCTCCCTGAGGCTCCAGCAGAGCGGGGTGCATGTGCCTCCCCACAGGTGGAGACGGCGACATCCCAGCACACCAGTGGGAAAGCTCTCCCCCCACTGGGGACAGCATGGAGACATTCTCGCAGTCACCACATCTCTGCACTAAAAATAGATCCTTTTTTTGCTTTCTTTTTTTTAAATATATTTTATTGATTATGCCATTACAGTTGTTCTATTCCCCCCCTTCATTCCCCTCCACCCTGCACAAAGAACTTAGAGCCCCAGAGCCGATAAATCTAAGCGATGAAGAAATAGCCAAACTTTCAGATGCACGGTTCAAAATACTGGTGATCAGGATGCTCACAGAACTGGTTGATTTTAGTCACAAATTAGAAGAACATATAAAAATAGATCCTTATGCTATTATTTGGGCCAAAGGACCACAGCTTGCCCACACACCCAGGGCAGGGGTGGGGTGGGGTGGGGAGGAGGGGCTTGTGGAGAAGCAGGGAAGCAGGACTGATCTTCTAATCTAAGCAGTGGCTGACCCCACACCCTGGCCTGGCAGAGGGCCAGGCCCCTTCCACGGAGCGAGTCTTTCTTTCTGTGGGTAAGTGACTGGATGCCCCCTTAGAGAGTAGATAGGACCTGAGGCCCCTGCAGCAGCTGCACATCTGGAAGATGCGCCTGAAGTGCCGGTGTTGATGACTGGACTCTTTTCCTTACAGAGCAAAGTTAATTGTGCCAGACCTAGTTTAGAAGAACTGAATGTTTCTTAAAAAAGGTTCAAAATTATTTTACTATTTATATCTCCATACGTCTTATATGACTCTTGTTCTGATTATGTAAAGAATTATTTCAGAAATATCTATTACAAGGTTGAGATGATCCTGATTGTGATCAAGGGGAACTGATTATGATCATAGGGAATTTAACTATTTTAAACATAAAATAAGAAATGTTGTAGGCTTTTATTTTATCAAAGTAATAATTGAAACCTCTCTATTCTCTCTGTGCAGTTTTTATATATGGTCAATCATAAAATACTTTGATTTAGTCATATTTTACTAGAATAGCAAACACAGTGAAAAGTAATTGCCTTGTAAATTATGAGCCCATTTTCAGATATTTGTAGTGATTCATTGATCTAAAATACAAGTTAATTATTAAAAAGCTAAGGAAGCTTAAGGGATCACACTGAATGAACCAAATGTCCTCAGACATATAAACATCAAGCTTCTATGAGGGTATCCTTATAATGGGGGAAAGACTTCACATTATTTACTTACTGGACAAATATTTGGGAATCACTTCTGTACTCATCATTTTGCTGGGCCTACTACATAGTATAGGTACTAGGCATAGTGTATGACCCTGGTTAGTATCAGCTTAACACATACACAGGAAAATTATACTTTATTACTACCATGGTGTTTAGTGACAAAAGTATGTAACATACAACTCGGGCTGTAAGAAGCAGGAAGCAGATGCCTCCATCCCAGTCCACTTGAACTCTCTGCTGCTTAGTTTCTGTTCCCGATGTAAGGTCAATGTCAGAGGGCTGTCTGGCTGTCTGTCCGACTGACACAGCCAAGATTGAATAGGGGGTGGGGGGTACAGGGCATAAACATGGCAATACAGGGAGAAAACTTGCAGAAAGAATTTTCCAACTCAGACGTAACCTTGTAAACATAAAAGGTCTGTTTTACTCCTAAAAGAATCTAAAATCTGAGGTTAAACGAACAACAAAAAATGGGAGAAAAAATACTATGATGTATTTAGTCATAAATATACTGGTAGCCATGCTATAATTTTTCACAGTTAATTACTGAAGTTTATAAATACAATAATCCTCATTCATTTAGATAAACATGAGCATATCATAATAAATGAATAAATTTAAGGCAACCCATAAGCTTTAAAACTTACTCCTCCACAGTCATTAAACAGAGCTCCATCTCACTAGAATGTGATCATTACAGGAACCTACATAAATGAGACACTTAACCTGGGTTTTGTAAACACCAACGCATGATTTTAATTTATATTCTGTCTTCTTCCTGCCCTCACATTCCCAACGCATCATCAAATTATGTGGCTTCACCGACCACTTGAGAGAAGCCCTTAGCTAGTTCACTGAGACGAGGCACAGGCCCCTTCTCTGGGCTTTATTACTTTACAGGCTCAGGCCAGAGAGCTTCATGAATAGCGCATTATGTTAATGCATGCTAAAATGTGGCCTTTCACAAAACCCTAATAATAGCGTTCACAAATGGATCTTAGGAAGCTGGAACGGCTCAGTGTAGTCATTTATTTATTTACTTTTTTACAAGTTTTATTTCAATGCATTTTCATTAGCAGTAGTGAGGACATTTGGTAAAATCCCAGACTTGGTATAAGTGAACATGCGTAGTCTTTCAGTACTAAGTATATGCTTTTAAATAATCGGTGCTGCGTAATATCCAGGCAAATACCAAGTCTTACTGTTGAAATAAAGTTCTCACATATTTTTTGAAAAGACATTTGGATTTGCAATCTCATCCCTTAAGAAAAAACATTCATCCCATAATATAAAATTTAATATAACAGAACATGTATATAGGGAACTGTTCAGAATCCTTAGGTTCTAATTAGCATTTGGGTGTAAGTTAAGATACGTTTTGAAACAGAAACAACTATAAATTTCCCAGTCCTTTAGAGTAAGGTACACTGCTGTCCTGTTTCTAAAATTCATAGATTTTTTTTATTTTTTAGATGATAAAGAGAAAGTAAAGTGCATTTGCTCCAATTTGTTTCTTTTCTTGGGGGGAATTTATGATGCTTGAAGAGATCAATATCACTTGCAACACAAATCCTATATTTATCCAGAGGAACAGAAAGAAACAATAAATAAGAAGTGTCATCGTGAGGCCCAACCCCACTCTCCTGGAGGGACCTCAGGCAGGCCTTGCTGTTGACAAAACTGCGAGCCCCCCAAGTGCCCCTGGGCTCCCTGGGGGGCTGGCTTTGCCCACTGCTCGCCCAGACCAGGCTCTGGAAGGAGTCTCAGAGCAGCTTGACAACCCAGGGACCCTGTCTTTCAGTCTCTGCTCCAAATCGCGGTCCAGTGTCCTGCTGTGTGACAATACCTTACCAAACCTCTATGTGCCTATCCATGGATGACTCCTGAATAGTTGAGCATTATTCTCTGGGGCAGAAAATTCCTAAATCTCTATGAAGCCCTGAGAAGTAATTATCAGTTGATGATTTTCAGGACATTTAAAAAAGGAACTACCCAAAAGAAAGGCTGTGAATCAAATCAGACTCCTTTGGGTACAGGAAAGGGGACGAGCTCCACAGCACCTCCTTGTGGGGAAGTCACACTCTTCTCTCTCTTCGACTCGTAGGTAGGGTCTGCACTGAGTATGGCAACCTCTGCGCTCCCTCTTCTCTCAGAAACTCACCACGTGTGCAGACAGGTTTTAAAATCCGTCCCTTCTCATCAGCACTCAAGTAATCTTTGGAAACGAAGTGACATTAAATAGAGTTAAACTAGTTTCTTCATGCAGAAATTTTTAGATGATTCAGAAGAGTAACACTATGCAAAGAAAACACGTTAGGAGGCAGTTTCCAAAAGTTCATTTACAAAGATGTTCACCTGTGTGTGTGAGAGAGAATGTGTATGCTGTGAGTTCATATCTTGCAGAAATAATTTCCTGTGGATCAAGTACTAGGAAGGTGAAGACAGATTTTTAAGAATTCTTTTCTATCTTCTGTTTGCCTTTTCCCCAAGCTTTAAAATTCTGTAATTGTTTCTAATTTATTAAAGTCATTGGGATGACATTGGTTAATAGGGTCATATGAGTTTCAAGTGTAGATCACTATAATATGTGTATGATTTGGATATTGCATTAGATACACATTTGCTTTTCATGATCTGTGCTGCCTTGTATTTGCTAATATTTTGCAGATGAAAGTATCAGAAAACAGGGGACTCTAAGTGATGTCCCTGCTCGCAGGAACTCAGAAAGTCCTTGATCTGAGTGATGACTTTCCAGTGGGGATTGGGTGCGACAAAGTAGCTCAGAAAACCAAAGGCTGGCCGGAGAACCACACATGAGCCTGGAGAACAGGAATCTCTGCACTGGAATTGGCCTTCGTGTTTGTAGACATACCTCTGCCTCCTGCTTTGATAATAGTATGTCTATTTGTTATGGAACATGGGTTGTTATGAGGTGGATCCAAGGGTAGAAGAGACAATGAAGTAATAGCATACAGATCTGTTCCCATGAAGGCCATCCTTTTCCAGCTGGGCTTGGAACTGCATAATTGACAACCAGTTTGCTAAGACAGGAGGTATGAACAAAAGAACACCCCAGAGACCACTGTAACAAACTGGCCTCAGTCTTCAACACATTGGATCTCCAGGGCGGTCATGATTCTAAACCCAAGCATTGCTGTACCAAGAATAGTAAAGATTTAATTTCAGGAAATGCAAAACAGAGGTTTTTGTTGGCATGTGAGACAATTTTTCTCAAATAGCACATGAACGTCATCAGTGGGCATCCACCACCATTTTTGTACCGTGACTCTTGTTGTGCTGTGTAGCTATTATGCAAATTAAAATATAACTATCTTCCTGCGGAAGAGGCTGACAGGCTAATGAACTTCTAGAGATGAGGATATCTTTGAACTTCAAATAAATCAATTAAGTTTGACTTTGTTATATTTGCAGCAGGCAGGAAAAACCTTCAGGTACAGTAATCGGAAATAACATCTACTTAACATTTGAATATGTACCAGGTTTGATTAGAGACAATTGGATGACCTCTGGAAAACCACCCTAAGTACTTATAATTCTGTAGTGTTTGAAGTCATGTAGCTAAAGAACATCACAAATACAACATAAATAATCTGGTGCCTCTCCTTGAAGGATAATGAAATTAAAAAGTTGATACCCTGATCTTCGCACTTATGCTTACAGAAGACACTCACCCAACAAGGAAGTACTGAAATTTACCTCTTTTTGTCAACAGCAGCAAAACCTTTTATTAATCAAAGAAAATTAGATGAAATTGCAAGATTTTGACTTAACCTACAACTTTCGGAACATCTGTGGAGCTGAGGAGTAAGCATGCATTTTATTTCAGGACAGCTATATTCCCGGCACTTTAAAAGGGAAACAATGTACATTGATGATGTATTATTCCTGTTCACAAGAAGTTTTTGTTGATGAAGCGATAATTACTTATGCAGTTAATTACAGCCAGACCTGTATGTCGCAGGCCTTATGGGGACAAGAAATCAGGCCCCACCATGTGCTCCCTGGGTGGCCTCTCTGACATTTTGGTTTTTTTTATTAGCAAAGCAGGGACGTTTCACCTACTTTAGGTCATTGTAAAGTTCAAATTAGAAAACCGTGTGTCTGTCTGTGTGCGTACATTGTATATATGGTATATACACGACATTGGACATACAGCCTCTGAAACAACAAGAAACAAATGTCTGTTGAGTCACCGGGCTACGTTATTTGGTTATGGCAGTCAGAGCTGACTAACAAAGCATCAGAGTCTAGCCTGTGTCCAGGGTGGCAGTCCTCTCATGTCAAAAGCTGCAGAGTCTGGTGATTTTTTTTAAAAAACAAAGTAGCCAAAGACTAAGGTAATTAATTCTATGGCTTCTGCTTTGTCATGGAAGTGGCTGCCACTAAGGTTTGGATTGCCAGGGCATCCACTCCAAAGGCAGCACTTGTGTTTGCCAAGTTCCCTCATGGTTTGGGTGAGGTGCCTCCAACAATCATAATAATCATTTAAAGCCTCACCTGCTCTAAAGACGAACTTCATGAAAGCAGATACTTTATCTGAAATAGCTAAGGCTGAATCCCCTGTATTGGCCTAGAATAACACAGGTGCTGATAATTCTAAAGACATGCCTCTTTCACAAAACCAACTGCAACCAGCCTTAGTATCAAATATGTTCCCACATAGCAAGGTCTGGAAAAGCATTTGGGTTAGTTCCTATTATACTTTTGAGTATTTTTATATAAGTACTTACTTGTTTATGCCAGTTAAATAGACCTCTTTTATAAATTAGCAATACCACTCAGAGGTATGAAACACCACACAATGCGCATAAGCAGACAAAGAGATGCAAAAAGAAACTTCCTAGTCTTTCTTGTAAATTTTTAGCCATGAGATGAGTAATAAATTAACTTTATCCACTCAGGCAATTCAGGCTTTCTCTATACATATTTGTGAGGAAGACAGTTAAGATTCGTACGTGCCCTGGGCAAGTGATGTTGGAGGTAAGCAGAAGGTCCTACATCTAAAAAACTCACTTTCTGCCCTGATCAGTGTGGCTTAGTGGGTTGGGCCTTGCCCCACAAAGCAAAAGGTCATGAGTTTGACTCCAGATCAGGACATGTGCCCAGGTTGTGTGTTTGGCCCTCAATCAGGGGCCTATCGATGTTTCTCTCCTGCCTCAATCAATGTTTTCCTCCTTCTCGTTCTCCCTCCCTTACTCTCTCTATAAATGAACAAATAAAATCTTTAAAATAAATTTAAGACTTCAATCTTAGATTGTTCTTCATTCTTAGGAAATGAGGCTGGTCATGAAAGCTGGGCTTTGAACTTCCTCTGAAGCTGCATTCCTGGTTCCACGGAGATTTGTAAAATGAGACAGTTCCTCTCAAATCCCCGAAGAAGCGGGCCGTGACTGGCGGACGACATAGGTCATAGGTTGGCTTACCCTTCCAACCACATCATCTCAGCTTTGCTTTTTCCCCTCCTGACATGTAGTTTTGTTTTAGCTTTGGGGAAGAACCCTTAAAAATCTCTATAAGGCCCTGAATTTTCACCAATTTTGCCAAATATCTGGTCAAAAAGTTATGAAATCTTTTCAAATAGCTTGTCCAGTTTCAGCCAAGGTCTGCAAATAATCTGTTTTTTTCTACTTGTATGCATTTTTGCCAGTCCCTAGAGGCCAACTATTTTTCCTTGCTTTTTCTAGTTATTAGTACTGCATGATTTTTTGTTTTTCTCTCATTGTATTCTCTGCAAGAAAATATTGTAAGTATCCCTTCACACGCAACTCTTACTTCACTTAATCTGTCCCTGAAATCCAACATGTGTTGCCGTCCAGATTAATGGTCCTTAAACAGTTAAAGAGTTTTTAATGTCTCAGAAAGTTCTCATGACCCCAGGGAAGTGTTCCATTAAATAGATGATTAAACTTAAATGTTGCCTCCCTGATTTTAGTGCCCTTTATACAAAACTGTCTTATGTCAAAATATCTATTGGTTCGAGTCAAGTTGATTTGCATTAGGAAGATTAGCAGCAAGTGGGAAAGAGGAAGTGCACTCACCTGTGAATGGATGAGAAAAGATGCACAAAGGAAGAGGAGGCATCTCAGCTGGAAGCCGAGGGCGTGTACAGGTGAAGGGAGGGAACTGCCTGTGATCTCCGGTAGCAATGGCTTGGAGAGGAGGAAGAATTCAAATCTCAAAGGGACTGCTCTCCATTGGCTACTGGGAAATGTTTAGGAAAGAAGGACTTAGTGGAGAATATTAACCCTGATGCCTTTCCAGCTGCACACTGGCCACCATGCTCTGGCCAAGGAATACAGACAGGTCCCTTCCTTGAAACCCTGCTGTCAGGACAGCTGACACTTCTGCATGGACATCAGTTGTCCTTGGAGAGACAGTTTACCACAGTGGCTAAGAGCCTGGGTTCTGGAATCAGACCCCTGGATTCTTATTCCAGTTTTGCCTCTCACTAAGCTGGCTGTCTGAGATCAGGTGCCTATCCCCTGATGTGTGACTCTCCACATCTGTGGAAGAAGATGATAATACTGTCTGCTTCCTACGATGGCCATGCTGATTAAGTGAGTCCGAATGAGCACAGCACTTAAACCAGTGTCCAGCTGATATATGCTAGCTCCAATGCTGCAGATGTTTGCACCTCCCGGCAGACTGCACCGACCCTTGTAGAACAGTCTATGACTCACCCCGACACATCGCCAGTGCTGGGCATAGCGTACATGTTCGCAAACTGCCCTCTCTTCTCTTTTATAACCTGGTGATGAAACACCCAACAGATGCTTCATCGGGGAGAACCTGGCCCCTGTGCACGTGCGCTCTGATCTCCTCTGGGATCCAGATTAAAACAATCATTAAGACTCATGAGAAAAGAAAAGAAGGAAATGGAGACTAGATGTTCCTACCGTTCAATAGGAATAGGCACTTCAATTTTATTTGGCTCCTGCTGAACTACTTTCCCTTAAGAAGATACTTAAGAAGCTAAATTTAAGTGCAAGTTAAATCAGAGGCTGAAGAGCCAGCCACTGAAGTATTTTTATACCACTTGACTTCCCCAAAGATATTAAGAAATTTTATGACTACAGAGAGTCCAACTTGGGTTCAGTACTGAACACTAACTGGAGGTGAATGAAGTCATGAAAATTGTTCCCCCATTTGAGGAAGTAGCGGGGGTTCAAATCTGAGGTCCAGTGTTACTGGCTCTTGTTTTCTCCTGATGAAAGCTCCAAAATGTGTGCCGACGCCTCAGGGAAAGCTTGGATGTGAGATGATAAAATAAAACGCTATCTGTTGGAACTGTGAGGTTAAGACATATTTATGTGCTGTGAGTGGATTGGGCAGAGGCTCTAATATGGCCTGTAAATCACAATCAGCAAAGGAGGCTGCAGGGACCAGGCAGGCCTCTATATGCACGCATGTGTGTGCATATGTGTGTGTGCGTGTAGCTGAAGGTTTGGTGGCTTTGAGCTTGGTGGGAGTTGGATGTCCATGCCAGGGGTGGGGGGGTTGGCGTGCGGAGGTCCCAGGGTGTCACATGGGAACCTCAGAGCCCCAGGAGTGAGAGCAGGGAATGTAGCTGACCTTCATCCCTCCCACCCGCCCACCCGTGGGGCTCCAGTGCCAACGGCTCCCGCGGGAGACCGAGAGCCATAGAGATGAAAAGGGTTGCCGAAGGGCCAAGCCTCTGGAGAAGCCTTTGGATTTTAATGGGGCAGCTCTCCCTGACCCAGCTCCAGGTGACTGCTGAGTAAGCACACTGCCTCCTGGAAAAGGAGCTGCCTGCTGCGTTTCCAGGCCCTGAGAACCACTGGGCTGTGACGTGGAACTCGAAACTCCTCTCTTTCCACCACACCACAGCTGAGTGAAATGTTTACTGATGAGGAATGTCCCCTTGGGCAGGTGGCCCTGTGGTGCTCACAGACAGGCACTGAATAGAAGCTAAGAACAATGTGTCTTCTTACAGGGCTCCTTCTGCACCCACCACCCTCAAGCCTCAAAGTCACTCCTCTGGAATCTGCGGTTGCCGGAGAAGCTGAAAAACTCGTTGCCCTCCCTCTGTTAGTGTTACTTTTGTCTTAAAAGCTTAGACATCAAGTTGGTTAATGTAAGGGGTCTCACAGTTTGGAGGCAAAGAAGAAATCTCCACTAACCCAGGAAGAATGTGGGAGTGGCCATGCAGTCGCAGGCCACCATGGAAAGACCCAGAACACTGACCACAGGGATGCAATAGCAAGAAAGGAGTTCTTACCCCAGGCCCGTATCCAGGCTGCTCTGGGCTTGGGGACAGGCAGGAACAGGGTCAATGGAAAAGAACCACATCAGGATGGCTGGTCAACTAGAGAGCTGGCCAGGAAGCCACTCAGAAGTGTCCAGCTGTGTTACCCTGATTCAGCAGGACCGCAGGGGGGTAGCATCAGCTGTTGTCAACTGTTAAATGCCCCATGCAGAAGGGCATTTACCAACTTCAGGTGATTGTTGAACAAGGGGATTGACATTGGAATTGACAGGATTGAGCCAGGGAAACAGTCCTGGTGGGGTGAGTGCTGAGCTTCCCTGGCTGGTGTGCCCCACAGGGAGAGGTCCAGGAACAGGCATTGTGGGTAAATGGGGCAGCCAGCGCAACTGGACCCCAAACCCTAAGACACCAGGTGCTTATTAAAATCCACAGCCCAGAAATGAGTGAAAGCACAGAAGGACTTCCATTAGTGTGGGGCCACTTTCTGCCTCGGTTAGAGGGAATTTACAGACTGTGTCCTAAAATCCACCCTCTATCACCAAACACAGGTCCAGGCAGGAGACTGTGAGTCAATGACCCCTGGCCCAGCACTCGCCAGATGACCACTCAGTTGTTGATGCCATTAATGAAGTGGCACTTTTTTAAAAGACAGATTAGGTGATTGAGTTATTTTTCCCAGTGTTGCTCATAACCTGACTTGCCTTGTTTTTCTTAAACACCACACAGTGTTCTAGGGAACAGCTGCTTCCAGAGAAATAGCCAACCTCCTTGGGTCAGGGCACTTCAGACCCAAAGCCCTATTGACTGAACCAGCCAGATGTGGATGGTCAGGCCCGCAGTATCTTCTTCTGAAAGACATCGCGCATTGTTAACGTGTAACTATGGCTCGTTCTCTTCTCAGTGTCGTGATTAAATTTAAAAAGACATAACCAAGAGATTTGACATGACTCACGTAGCATTGACTGTGAGAAAAAGTAATGATGATAAGCACATCAAACAAGGGACATCAAGGTGCCCGATAAACACTTCACCTGGAGGAAAGAGGGATCCTGCTTGGTGCATTCCCTTCACTTACACTCTGAGCCAAATGCAGGAACCCTGGGCCCTGCGAACCTCACCTTTCCTTGTTCCGCTGAGAAGGGCTTCTCCCACCATGTGCCCAGCTGTTAGGCAGACCAGAAGATTAGGAAACCTGCCCTTTTGAAGGATTTTTGCAATTTGCTTCCATCATCTTCTCAAGTTTCTTCACTTGTCAAGAAGGTGGGCACTTCCATTCTTTTGTACCACTGAGTGGGTGAGCATAGGCATTAATCACAATTTTCCCCTCCATTGGCACTTTAGAGATGCTTTTTGAGGGAGTTTGTTTGTTATTTTCAACAACAGATTGATTAATCAATTTTCCTCTCTTGGTATTCTGTGATTTATGATTTGTTTTTGTGATGCATTTTGAATTCTAGTTCTCATCAGCTAAATTATATTTTTGGATCCTAACAAAGCATTAAATTACATATTAAGAATAAAACCTCTCTCCCTGTTTATCATATTGTGACTCATGCTCACCTTCACTTTGTTCTCCAAAAGGTGGGGAATGAGAGCAAAGTGCAGGGAGACAATTCATTCACCTTCCTCAGACTGCCTCTCACATGGGGCAGACGGTATTTGAGGTGTTTTACAAAATACATATCAGGACACCATGTGCAACAAACACCAAGGACAGAGACTTACAACTGACAGGAGAGACACTGTCTTCTCCCCACCACAGTCTTGTGCCAATATCTCTTGGAACGCTGCCATTTTTGCCTGGCTCTGCATTCTTTCACGGGTGCCAAGGGGCTGATGAACTGCTAAGGCATTCTCCTGAACATCCTCAATGTGCACCAAGGCCTCCTCTGAGGCCAGGTCGGCAAGTGACCAAGGATGAGTTCAGTTCAGTGCACTGCAGACTGGAACTTGCCCTGCCGCTGACTTCCCTTCCTCTGGGTCCTTGCGAAGATGCTCTTGCTGTGTCCCCTGAGCATTTCACAGCACTACCACCAGAACAGCACCACCTTCCCATGCAGACTTGGCCAAAACATTCCGATGGACAGGGGAATCCAGTTTAAAAATGTGATCAGGGAGCCACAAAGGGTATGTCCTAGTCCTATAAAACTACCTCGCTTCAGAAAAAATAGCATGCTTTATGGACCCAAATAAACAAAGCATGAGGCAGACAGCAGTCTAGGCAAAAAACATCCAGTCCCCGAGAAACCAGTTTCCTGCTTCATCTCTCTGCACTGACTCCAGCGTGTTATTTTACTTTCTATACTTCTCCGGAATGTCGGTCATTTTCCTTCTGAAAAATCATACATAAAGCTAACAAATGAAGGGTGATGGTTTCGTTGTAATTTAGCCATAGTGTGGACACAGCACTAATGTAGGCCCAACTCTGTCTTGAACTTACAGCGCATCAGAGTGCTGTCCTGGTGCTCTCTGTGAAGTACAGGTTATGGTTCTTGTAGTTTGTCTACTAAAGAACAGAGTGGGATGTACTTGATTCAACTTAGAAGTCTCCATCAGTGATGTCCAAATAGAATTCATTTTACTTCCTTGCGCTATGTGCCTTTCGCCGTTGCACTGTACATTGAGGGGCTGCTGAGTCAGGGAGGAGATGGCTTTAGAATTAGAAAGATATGAGTCGAACCAACATTCAAGAAAATTCATCACTGCACTGCAAATTTAAGTTAGCAACACTAAAATGGGAATCATGCTAACACAGATAAAGAACTGAACAAGTAAAGAACTGAAACAAGTGAAGAACTTTTCTGTAACTCTTCGAGTAACAGAATGACCAAACCCTCGTTATTACTATGATTATTGTTATTCATGAAACTCAGTTTTCTTGCCCACGCTGTGGAAAAACATAGAGAAGAAGCAGTGATGTCTCCTCACAGAGGCCACCTGGCAAGGGGAGCCATGGAATCCTCTGACCAGGCCCTCGGCGCAGGGTGCTTGGCGAGGATTGGTACCTACACACACACCTCGGCCAGACCAGAGGTGTGTGTGTAGGTACCAGTTGGTACCCCGGTCTCCAACTTCATCTACGCTCAGTGTATTTTACACAAAATGATACAAGTCAGCACTTCGCTAATAACCTACTTGATTACAGACCTAAATAATATGTTAACAGGTAAGTGTATATATATATATATATATATATATGCATTATCTGACATACATATTATCCTGGGAACCTCTCTTTAGGTCGAGTTCATTCAATTTTGTCATTTGATAACAAATTTAATTGTATGCCTTTTTCTTTTAGCTTCACATACAAGCATATGTCAAATAATTGCACCGATTTTTCAAATTCCTACATATTAAGTTACACTCTTTCCCTAATTTTGTCTATCATGAAAGCAATTATATTTCTTATGTAAAATGTGGTTCAATTCCTCATTTCTTTAGGTCAGTTTGAATTTCACATCTTTACTAATGTTGCCGACACCCTTCATTCCCTGTCAACAGAAAACTGCATTGATTTAAGCTTATTCCTTTCATCATATAATTAATTGGGTTAATGACTATTAGGTGTATTGTTGGCCTCTGTGACTCTTCACTGAACATTTCTTCCTAAAGACACTGTCACTTAGTTGCATTGTTATCAATGGTCTTTGAACTACAGTTCTTTTTAATGTCAAAATTCGCATTTAACCTGCATTAAATTAACTTTTCGGGTGGAACTTCATCCAAAGGTTATTGTATTAACTTAAAGTCTTTTAATATCTGGCTTGAATTTGTTTTTGACTATCCTCAAATTCCAGGCACAGGTATGGCATTTCAAAAATTTTCCAGGCACTTATTTTCTTGGCTATTATTATAGTTTTTTAAGTTTTATATTGAACATAATGAGCATTTAATGTAACTCCCCTTCAGCCATGACAGGTTTATCGGAAATCCTCATTACCTCTTTGACTTTATAGAAAGTTGACTATATTTTAAGCATAGCATTTCTCTAATATATTTCTTTTTTGATTCATTTAGTTTTATCTCACCCTGTTCCTCTTTCTCAGGCCTCATATCGCTGGGGGCTTGGGGTAGTGCTCTTGTTTTGCATTGGTCCTTCTAGACAAGGTTTCCTCCTAGTGCCCAGTCCTGGGCACCCTCCTGAGAATCCCACCTCTGCGCAGTACCTCCGTTCTCCTGCAGGGGGTTAGGGTATCTTTTGTCTAATTGTCCCTTATAGAATCTGTGTTTCATGGACGTAGGGGGGAGCAGACATCTTTGTCTTGCTTCTGATCTTGGGGTTTGGGTTGGGTAACCCTGTTTCTTAGGGTAGATACAATTTCTGGGGTCCATAGCCATAAGATATGATTTCTGGCCACTTCCTCCTCCCAGTTGCCTTTTACCACCACCTCCAGCCTTCTTCAGAAGACTTTCAGGTTTGACACCCTCCTTGCTCTATTTCAGATAAAGCCGTTCCTCTGGCAATAGACTTGGAGCTGTGGGCTCTACAGCTGGTTTCTCTCCACAGGTGAATCTCAGAGCCAGGACAGTAGAGCTGGGAGTGAGGGTCTTCTGGCAAGCTTCTTTCTGAGTGGTGCCTTGCTCTAGAAGCCAATAACTTGGTGGGGGAGTGTCAAGCAGCCCAAAGTTCCCGTGACTTGTCTTTCCCTGCATAAGAATGGCTGTCTTATGAGACAGGGGAAAGGCAGTCAGCATCTTCAACCCTCTGCACCCAAGGTCACCCCAGGAGCGATGATGGGCAGAAGGGACTCCCATCCCTCAATCACACTGCACAGACCTCAGCCTCACTCACAGGAAAGTGAGGGCAGGATGAGAGAGACTGGTGTTCTTTTCCTCCTGGGCAGCAGACCTCCGGCTGGGAGGTGGAAGGGGGAGCCTTGTGCCCTTAAGGTGCAGTAGAGTGGAGGGGAATCTGCACCTCTTGAGTTTGGAGGGGTAAGGAGCAACCTTGGCTTACATACCACAGCACAGACTCATTCATACCTTTCCTGGCCAATTTTGATAAATTTTTAAAACAGGTATTTCTATATTTGGTGTTTGCTCCTAAGGCCATTTCCAGGTGTTTTAAATGATTCAGGTTTTGAATTTTTTAAATAAAATATCTACTTATACAGTTTTCAGCATTTCACTAGGGAGTGAATCAGCAGAATTTGGGTGAATTAATTTTAGTGTGTGCTCCAGAAGATAAAGAGTCTTGGCATCACAGACATGCAGATGAGTGGAAGGTCCAGGCATTTCCACCCGTGAGTGGAGGGGACAATGGGGGGACTCTGGGCTCCCCCTGCAGCCCCTGAGCTGCCTGACAGCGTGTGACCCTGCCCCCAGCAGGATCAGCTCTGGTTTTGTGTTTCGCCCATCAACAAGATGGAATTGTTAGGTTTTGCCTGAAATTGCTAGTCAGATTGATGAACAGCACATTAATTAATGGAAATGCATGTTCATTTACAGAGAAGAGATGTAAATTAATGACATGCCAGACACAAGACCTACAGTTTCCATATCTAAATTTTACGTAGCTAGTTTGAAGCAGCTAATAATTTTATAACAAAATGCATTTTAGGCTGTCATTTTACTTTCCATTTATTCATTTTTCCTTGCTAAATAATCTCAGTTCTCCCACTTTATAAATGTCTCATGACACCAAATTGTATATTTCATGAAGAAAAAGGGAAGTGCTCTCCTGTTTTTTTTTCCAGTAGATTTTGTTATAAACTATGATTTCTTAATATATTCTTTACATGTTCTTTTCTACTGAAGGACTTGTCAAGTTTAAAATAACTGAGTTTCTCCTTAGGTTCTTACCACCTATTCGTATACTATAAACTCAGTGAGTAAGTTTCATCACTTTATGGTCAAACTAAAGAAAGAATGAGCCTAGTGTCAAGTATATGCAGAAAATACTGAGCTTCTAAATGGACACTATCTGTGTTCCAAAAAGTATCCAAAAATTCAAAATCTAATATTGGGAAATATCAAGAAAAACCTTCAAGCAGTGAGGAAATAAGTTTAAAAACTAAAACTACACAAAAATAACTGGAGGTAAATATTTAGTGATTTAAATTACAATTATAAAATACGCTTTATTTGATATATAGAACTTGACAACATAAATTATTAAATGTTTATATCTGGAACCAAACAGATAACATGTGAAATTAATATTATGTAATAATTATATTCATTCATATAAAGTCTTATGTGAAGCATCTTAACCCAAAGGCATAATAACTCAAAATATGCATTCAACCAATAAAACAGATTCAAGGTATCTAAACCAATCCACAGAATGGAAAGATAAGTTGGTCACACCATCACAGAGCATACTCACAAAGATTCTGAAGGAGAAATAATGAGAGAATAACTCCAGCAGATACAGGTACAGTGATTGAAAAGCTGTGCTTAGTATAGTATTGCTATAGGAGTACCAACGTAACGAAGTAGCATTTTATTCAGTAAAGGGTATTGTAATGACTGTTTGCCAATATTTAAAGTAAAAGATCTTGGGCTCATGACACTGGCCAGACTGCATTCCGGAAAGCTCCAGTTCTGATCTCTATCATACAACTAACTTTATAAGAGAAAAATAACCTATTAGAAAATGGGAACAAAGAGTAAGCACACGATCCACAGAATGGGAGCTAAAATTGAGTTAAACATTACTCAGCTTCGGTTACTTTAATTGTGAGGCACGTTCAAGGTATTTAACATCTACATTTCCACCTACAATATTGGCAAATGTCAGAAAGCCTGAGAACGCTCTGCTGCCTGCTGGGTAAGCAGTCGATGTACATCTTTCACCTGGGGGTATAACTTGGAACATAACCCACAAAAGGTAATTTGATAATAAAAGTAATTACTAAAACTAAGAAAAAGTTTCAGAATTTTAATGAAAAACACTTAAATATACCAACAGGTATGCCACGGACATGAAGGAAGAAAATTAGGGCCTGTTTCTTGGGACGAAAATTCCAAATGTCATATTATTTAACCACACCAGTGATTTCACCTCTAACTATATATCCTACAAAAACAAATCAAGATGGTGTGTGTAGAAATTATTTGTAGTCACCATTTACAACAGAAAGATTGGAAAGGCCATAATACCCAGCCTATAGCCTAATGAAAGAGATTGAAATGCAATAATAGGCAACATTGAATAGAACAAAAAATTGTCTTGAGTGCTCTTCCAAATGATTTCAAAGACATGGGTACACATGTATAAGCAAGATATGGACAATTTATAGGGGTGCCATATGTAGAATTATTTTAAAGATAAAAGATATGCCTATGGAAGTGTACAACAATCTGAACATATCAAGTCCCTGGAACCAAGGAGAGTAACTCTCTCACTACAGTCAGGGGGGACTAGGTCATTCTCCAGTGACAAGGCCACCGAGCAGTCAGTGCAGTGGTGCACCACCTGTTCCTCCATGCTCATGACAAGTGCACAGTGAGTCTGTCGACTCTCCTGGACAGTTTTTCTCCATGGAGACCAACAATCTTACTACTCTTTCCCATTTTACCCTGAGGCCTTCTTCACAACCACGCTAGCAGAAGAGCCGGGGAATCCGGACAGTTTTCACCCTTTCTGCTCAGCTGGTATTCCCACCCTAGCCTCTGCATTTCTTAGCCAGAAACAGTGAAAAGCCCCCACCTCATGCCACAAGGGCTGCATCACCTGTCCTCTAGCACACGTAGGAGAGAAAGAAGCAGCACAGAAGGGTGAGCACCATCAATGCCCACCATGGTTTTGTCAATCACTCTTAGTGTTAACCTAGACTTTTTAGTGTCTCCAAAGACAAGTAACCAAACATTTAATAAAGACATAAGCACACAGAAATGATCAAACCCTTTGGTTGCTCTCACATGCAAATAAATATATACCCTTTTATTCTCAGCACTACTGATCCTAATAGCAAATAGTAGGCCTGGACAAATAGATTATATAGTTTAATATGGAAGTTAATTAGAAAAAATATGATGACATTATTGAATAGTCTCAAAGTATTTAAAGTTCAAAATAACTATATTAGATACAGTTTTATCACCTTTTTTTCAGAAATCATAGAATATCATATTTGGTAATTTATTATATAACATATCAATATTTGCATTTAAAATAATCATCATTTGTGTCTATAAATATTCATTAATATTTGCATCTATAGTCATTCTGCTATGTAGAAGAAATAAATCAATAACTCTGAAAGAGGGAAAATAAATGCAAGGAACACAGGGAAGGGGTAATTGTCCTCTTTTCTGTAATGTTTGAACATTCTGTTCCAAACTCATCTTAATTATTTTTAAAAGAATAAATTAATTACTAATAAAGGTAAAAATACTCACACTGTAAGCTTAAATAGGGGAAAAACAAAACATAAAACGATTTTATAAAATAGAAAATGTTAAAATTTTAATTTCAATAAATTATGGGTAAAGTGTGTGCTGAAAATAAATATAAAATTATATTTATTGTAATATCTGTGATGAAAACAGAAAGTAGAGATGTGCATCTTTTTTCTGCTGGCTAGTTAAATATTTTGAATCATGTTAACAGCATGCTTTTTCCAATTCTCAAATGCATTCACTTGTAGAGCATTAGTAATGACTGCTAATGCAGTTCAAAATTAAATCATTTTAAGATATGCTTTCTAATCTGTTGTAAAATGTGGTTACCATATTTCTCTGCTGACTTGTTTTCAAGGCAGTTAAGATATTTTTAAAGCAGTTTTCAAGGTGTGCACTTAGTATATATCCTAAAATTTTATATGCTGTCACATTAAGGGATTTTATTGACATAAGATGCATTTGGTGCCGAAACAAATTCTCATCACTCTTTGGATCTGGGTGTCTTTCAATATCATTTAGTATCTTTGTCTAGATCACAAGTCACTTTTATCTGCATGCCACTTGGGAAGAGGGAGATTTGGGTGGTTTTCCTTTTGTTGTTATTGTTGTCATTTAGTTTTTTCTCAACCAGGAATGATTTTCTTATTTATATCTTTAAAATTTTGCTCTTGGATCCAAATAAGCAGATTTTTTTCTTTACCTTGTTAATAAAGTTTTATCAACATGTAATCCATCTAAAGTACACAAACCTTAAGTGAACAGCATGGCACATGTTTACACAGTGAGCACAACCCCATGAGATCACTAATCCAGTCAGATGCAGATCCACCTTGCCCACCCCCGAAAGTCTTCCCTCCCACGTCTGGCCCTGCACTGGAATTCTAACCCTCTTGCCCACCCTCAGCAATCCTTTGCTGCTTACATTCAACCAGCATCCTGCGCTTCCTTCGGCCACTCCCAGTGTTTTCTGCTCTGTCCTTCCCTATTGCAGATGGGACTTCCTCAAGGCCAGAATGACATCACAGTCCCACTGTGAATCTTTAATCAGACATCTTTCCGAAGTGAGAATTACATCTCTCTATCTCACGTTTTTATTCTACCATCTTCTCTCACAATTTCATGCTCCAGTTTCCTAAAGTCTTCTTCCATTTTATCAAAAATGACCATTTCCTGAACTTTTCTTCTTATGCCTCTAAAATTTACACTCAAAGATATTACTCTCACCTGAATCTTTAGAACAAAGTTTTGTTTTTCACTCACACAGTGTTTTCTTCCTGGATCCCATGTGGGCAGTGTGTACTCCACCCCAGGAAAAAGTCTGTCCAGACGAGGCACTTTCCCACAGACATGACATGAGCCTGAGACACTCCTGTGTCCCACAACCAGACCCACGTGTGCACGTGGCGTGCCTGGGCCTCTCCCTCTTCTCCAGGCCCAGCGTGGATGAGACCCATTGTGTTCCCGATGCTTCTTAGTGATGTAGCGAACACAAACCTGCCAACCGTCACATAGGCAGTCTCTTTCTTCTCCTAGAATCTTCTTTGTAGCAAATGCACCTTCCCGGGTACATACTACCCCAGTTCCCTCTACTTTCTGCCTTTAAGTGTTCCCAGTGCCAAACTTGCTGAATATTAGAAGAATTTAGGACATATAATTTGGAAAAAAAATAATTTGGGGCTTTGATTTTGGCTTTTATTATACCAGAAGCAATATATTAATAACATAGCAATGCTTATTTTAAACCCTATTCAAGAAAGTGCAAAAATAGGAAATGATGAACTCATACCAATTAAGATTATATTTGAAACAAAACTAAATTAAGATATGAGAAAATTAAATTTGATGGTATATTTAAAAAAATCCACAAAGACCAAGTACGATTTAGGCCAAGAATGCAAGGCTAACATTATATTTAAGATCTATTTCTAGAATAATAAAAAACCAACAGACATTTTATTATCTGAGAAGTTATTTAATGCAATTAAATGCAATACCATCCCTGATTAAAAAGCAATAAACAAAGCCTTTCGAAAGGTGAAACACAAGAAGAATTCCTTTCTATGACAAGGGATATATATCTTCAATTATTATTTTATTTTATGGCAAAGTCCTTGAGATACTACTTTTAAAATTTAGCCCCACTAACTTTTAAATCTTTATTAGTTTAAATGATTCTGAAATATATAGCCAGTGAAAAACATATGAAGTGAACATAGGATGTATGACTATTACAGAAACAATTGGAAATTAGATCGAGAAGTGCAATGGTCTGTCTGGAAACCCCAGGAAATGGCTGAAAATTTAATAGAGTTTAAATGAAATGAAAAAATACACTAGACATAAAAAATTACGGTAAATCAGAGCTAAGTGTCTGGAAGTGGCCATTTGTGACCTTAATCCCCAAATTTAGTAGGTTATTATAGTAGTTCTAATCATTTTTGTTTTCAAGTTGGCATCAGAAAAGTGCACGCGAAGGCTTGAGCTCAGCCAGCGTGTGGCCTCAACGAGTCCTCAGGGTTCGCTCTTCAACCGCGTTGCTCAGCCTCAACAGCAGCTGCCTTTGGCTGCATTTTCTAAGCTATTCTTCCTCTTAGTTTAAGCAAAACACTGAGGATCTTTAGTTCAAAATATTCATATCATTTGTAAACAACTTGTGGATACATCTTGAATCCCTCATACTCCTTCTTTCCTTTACCCAGCAAGTGAAATGCTAGAACTTGCTATTTGAATATTTAAAGTACAGTCTAATTTAAACATGTTCCAGAAATGCAGAATGTAGATGCTCTTCTCTGTTAGTCAGATAGAAGCACACGATTTGCTAAACTCATTGCATGCCTTTGTTTTAAAAAAAAGTCAAAATAACAATGATGAAATGAAATCACAGTCTTCCTTTCCCATGACCTGAACCCTATATTTACGAAGTTTCCTTGCAGACTGTACTCAACTCTTCCACTTGTGTGCAGCCCTAGCAGATATTTTATTTTTTTAAAGATTTTATTTATCTGTTTTTAGAGAGGGTAAGGGAGGGAGAAAGAGAGGGAGAGAAACATCAATGTGTGGTTGCTTCTCACATGCTCTCCACTGGGGACCTGGCCTACAACCCAGGCATGTGCCCTAGACTGGTAATCGAACCAGCGAACCTTTGGTTTGCAAACCTGTGCTCAATCCACTGAGCTACACCAGCCAGGGCCCTAGCACATATTCTAAATCCTACAGAGAGCCCATGAAGAGTAACTTTCTGGAAGCTGTGAGAGTGACAGGAAAAAAACACACATCAAAGGGAAGCGCATGGAAAAGCTAGGCTGCCTGCTGCTCTGTGCGCGCTGGGGTCAGTTCTGTGGGTCCAGTACAGTTTACACGTATTTAGAATTTAGTATGTATTTCCCTGGGAGTGTAACAAAACTCTGGCCCCAAGTTAGTACAAGGAAGGAGGGCCCTAGTGGACGTCACTAATTGAAAATTCCTAGCCTTGGATTTATAGTGGAAGGAACCAGAGGTTATGTACAAACTAGCTTCACCCAGGTTTCCTAAAGAAAGGATGGCAGACAGGATGTGAGGTAGGACGTCGTTTCAGACACCCAGCCCATGATGCACAACTGGTGCTGTGTGGAGCCCCATGGCCACCTCACGACTGAGCAGTTGGAGAAGAAATGGGTGGAAACAACCAAACACAACCAAAGCGCACTGCGCAGTGTGGGGCGTCTCTGGGCCTGCTGACGGTCTGCAGATGTTCTGGCTGCTGCCCACTGGGAAGTCAGCACTGGCTGGGCACCAAGGAATAACTGAAATGGGTCGGAACCCATTCACGGGAGGCCGTGTCTGTGTGAGAAGTTGGGGCCGAGTGCCCGCCACTGGTAGCCCGCAGCCTGCACCATCCAAGGCCTGGGCTGAGAGACAGCGACCCTCTGTGTGCTCAGCCTTCTGCCTCCAACATGTTCCCCATGTCCTGTGCATTATTGAAATATGACCTGTGTCCTAAGTTCTCCAGTAGACTTGGACGTATGACACAGAAGCACAAGGTTTATTTAAAGTACACAGCATGCATTAAAGGGAGCTATGGGTGCCATTTTGGGTTCTATGAGATGGCATCACTTTCTTTTGGTTATCCTTGAGAATTTATTTTTATTTTCACTTAAAATATAATGATTTGATGAATCTTGCTATTATAGTGAAATATTGAATGCAGGTGTGTCACTGGTAGCAATTAACTGTAAATGAGGGCTGACACGATACATGTTATACAGATTTGTACAATTCAGAACAAACCGGACTATTTTGGGCACTGTCAAACATCAAAAATTCAAGACATCGGGAAAAGTGCTTACTTTACCAAGACAAATAGGTATGTCACATCATGTCATAAACTTAAAGGGTGGAAGGCTACAAAGAAATATATCATTTATGTTCTCGTTCTATTAAACTTGGCATTTGGGAAGTGGCAAATATATCTTTCATGTGAAAACTATGATGGCAAAGATTTTCCATCATAAAACAAGGGGGAAGCTGACATTGTTATTTCTTTTGAGGGGGCCAATGCCATCTATCTATCTGGATCCAACAAATGTTAAGATAAAAACACGAAAGTCATTGAAGCCACTGACATGTTTGTGGGCGGTGACAGACATTTGGTCACACAGAAGGAATTGGAGACTGGGGTGACTGCAGCTTCCAAAGCATAACTATCAATAGAGTGCTAATTAATACACAGGTAAAGAAACTGCTTCTCATGGAGAAGATTCAAGGGAAAACCAAGCACACTTTGAAACAGCTTTTACGTGGCCAGCAGACCATCAGAGAGGCACGCCCACTCTGGGCCTCTGCCGCAGCCTGGCTCTCTTCGCCTCCCATGATGCCTGATTCCACCTCTTTCTACGTATTGTTTTACTGTTGCTGGCATCTGCCACCCACGTCCTGTGTGTGACTGACACTTTCAATGAGGCCTTTCCTGTAGGACTCTCAATGTAGGAGGTCACCAACTGAAAGAGAAGAAGCTAGAAAACAAGGAGGCAAGTGACGAAAAGGGTCAATGGAGATGGATCAGTAACTACTCAGTGATTCTGCTGCAGAAGCTCTCTCTCTCCCCTTGACATTGGCCATGTGGCCACTGTCAGTGGGCTTGACGCACCACACAGGGCTATGGTGTTTCTCTATTTTCATTTTTAAGGACAGCATTTACTTTTTTGATAGCTCCAAATTTTGTGAATTTACATCGTAGATAAAGTGTACACAGTAAATGTAGCAAACACAAGGTAGAATTTACCTGAAGCCCAACTGCCATTAAATTTCTTAATTATTTTGGTATATTTATTTACAAAAACATAGAGTTGAATTGGCATTTGTTTTCAGAACCTCAACTTACAGAAATGTAGAGTATAATTTTATGAGTTCAGTTTTCTCATGAGCTAAGATAACGTCTCAATAGTGAAAATTACTAAGTTTTTTCAAGCAAATTTAGTCTTTCACCAATTAAATCTTAGTCTCTTCCAGGTTAACTTGGCCCCTTAAATAAACGAGCTTGTCTTTCTGGATTTTTCTCCCTTCTCTTGCCCCCAGGTCCTGGAGACTACAAGGGAGCCTCACATTTGACCTTGTTGTTAGTGAAGCCTCAGGGTGGGAAAGCTCCTGAATGCTGGCACACGGGTATTGTCCCAGTGTGAGGCTATCCGTGCTTCAGCTGCAGCTCCAGCACCAGAACCATTGGTGAGAAACAGCTCAGCAGGTGGAGAGACAAAGTCAGGATGAGTGAGCCTGGCCCCTCCCTGGCAGCTCTCTGTCGACCCCAGGAGGAGGTATGGGTTTTGTCCATGTCTCCCAGGTAGGAAACACATTGGTCTGGAGAGGCATCACCAACGAGCAGAGCACATAAGACCTTGGGGACACTGAGGGCCTCACTCACACCAGTGTGGCCCCTCTTGCTTCTCCTTTACATTTCTTTACTCCACACACCTGTGCTCCACCTAATGTATCTAAATGTGTCAACAGGTATCGTGGATTTCTTCCTAATTCACTTCCTAGTGTCACTATCTACACATCATGTTTAGCATTTCACCCATGCCACATGTTTTTGCATGTAGCCAGCATCAGAGTTGAATGTGCAGGACCGTTCGGTGAACATGCCTGATGTCAGGTGTTAGCCAAACGGCTCTGTAGCGCTGGCTCATGGCTACATTCCCCTGAATGTTGTCGGGGGGAAATGTGCTCTCTGTGTGTTTAATCTGTTTCTAGAGAATTACCTGTAATCCTCTTCAGAATCATGACTTATGGTAAATAAATTTGAAAATGTTGACAGCTTCATTGACTTTCATTTGTAGCCTAAAGGAAAAAAAATCACTCTTCTTCCAGATGTGAGCCAACTGGTAAGCTCAGGGGAAAATGAGCCAAGAGGAGACGTTCACAATTCAAATATTTTCATATTAAAATGTGTAAACATTTCAGCCCAAATGCTTTCACGGATGTTTTCAATCTGCCTCCTTACAGAGAACTTTTCTTCACAAATATTGTCATGGAACAAAATCCATCAAGTAGATTATCAGTTTGTTCTGCTTTTGAATGTTTCCCCAAATTTAGGTTCCCCAGAGTTATAGACCTTCTCGACTTCATTCTAATTGGTGACAGAATACAAATGATTGAATTGAACTTTGGTGCTTCCTCGGAAGGTCCTTCCTGCTGTTTGAGGCATTCCGCGGGACTCTTGCAACACCTGAGCTCTCTTCCTTCGCTGTTGTTGAGGCAAATTGCTGTGCCTTCTCCATTAAAGGCTTTATTTCCAATATAAACACTCTTCTAAAGCTGATAATACATGGGATTTCAGTTACCACAGTTTTATTAGCATTTTCCAACAAAATTTGTGTAGTATGCAACCAAATTATAGAGGATTTGTCATTAAATATGATTCAGTAGAATTGTAGACACTTAGGCTGACTTTAAGGAGAGTTCTGCAAAAGCTACGTACCTTTCTTTTTATTTGTTGATAGGCAGCAGAGAAGGAGAGTTATGCTTCCTGAGCTGCAGTGACACCAGCCTCCATTCTGTGTGACTGAGTGTCTATCACAGCCCAGAAACAGGGCTGCGGCTTCTGTGACTTGTGTTTGTATCTTAACATTTGTTGGATCCAGATGGATAGATGGCATTGGTCTCCTCAAAAGAAATAACAATGTCAGCTTCCCCTTTGTTTTATGATGGAAAATCTTTGCCATTATAGTTTTCACATGAAAGATATATTTGCCACTTCCCAAGTGCCAAGTCTAATAGAACGAGAACATAAATGATATATGTCCTTGCCCAGCAATTCCACTTCTGGGTATTTATCTGAAGAAATTGAAAATACTAATTTGAAAGGATATCTGCCCCCCTATGTTTATTGCAGCATTAACTACAATATCCAAGACATGTAAACAACCTAAGTGTCCACTGATAGATGAATGGCTAAAAAATAGGCCATGCGTATATACAATGAAATAATACTCAGCCATAAAAATGGATGGAATATTGCCATTTGTGACAACATGGCTGGACCAAGAGCATAGTATGCTAAGTAAAATAATTCAGACAAAAAAGAAAAATTACCATGTGATTAATTTATATTTGGAGTCTAAGAAACAAAACAAAACAGAAACAGGCACATCAATATAAAAAAACAACTGATGGTTGCCAGAGGGGAAGGGAGTAGAGTATGAGCAAAAAAGACGGAGGGGTTTAAGAGGTACAGATTTTTATAAAATATGACAAATGGAAGTACTATACAGTATGGGGAAGATAGTCAATAACATTATCCTGTGTGGGGGCGACCTCTCCCCGAGGTCCCCCGGATGCCACAGACATGCATGAGTGAATAAATATGGCCGAGACATGCTGGATCTGTTTGGGGATGGAGGCGTGGGCTGTGGCCAGTTTCTCTGAGGAGAAAAAGGCCCTGAGCACCTTTCTCCATAGCCTTGTATTGGGTTGTAATACACAGGAATACAGGGCAGCAAGGATCAAACAGTAGATAACATTACAAAGAGATCTGAGTCAGTGTCTGTCAGGAAGAGAGTTGCAGAAACTTTGGGAGACATACTCATTTTCTCTTGGACCCTTTATCATATAAATGAAAGCATTCTTAGCAGAGCAGATTTCACAGGTTTATCAGCAAGTCTTTGTGGTGCCAGATTTTTCCCCAGGGCACGCTCTTGCCAGGCAAGGAGCTGCACCTCTCCCCATCGGGTATTCAGGCTCAAGGGGATTAGAGCCAGGAAGTGCTTCTCCCAGAGTACATGGGGACTCAGGCTTTGACAAAGCTGGGGGGCGAGAGTCCATTGCTTTTTATTGCAGCCCCCACAGTCCTTCCATGAAGGCCTCCCAGGTGATCGAGTCTGGCTTAGGTTGCCCCCCGCTGTGAGGGGTCTTACCTATCATTTACTTTGGACCAAGCTCTGGGGGCAGGGGAGGAACTGAGGCAGCATTTGCTACCAGAGACAGGCTTTGTCTCCTGTGGCTGGCATTCCAGAGGTCGTCTCTCACCCTTAGCCACAAGGGGTAGAGATACAATTCCTAAAACTAGGTAGAGCAGTCTACAACAATCCTAATGTTTTATGGTGATGGAAGGTTACTAGTTTTGTGATGCTCACTTTCTAAAGTATATAGGCATCTAACCACTATGCTATACAACTGAAACTAATGTTTTATGTCAACCATACTTGAACTTAAAGATACATACATGTTACCGAACAAGAGGTCCAAGGGAGGGGGCAATATCTGGCCCACCTAGGGATGCCAAAAACTGCCACAGAACAGAGGGCCCCTCCCAAGGACAATATACTAATATCTACTGGGCTCCTCTGTCCGCCGCCAATTGGAAAGACATCTCTCAATGCCAGAGATTTGTGAAAAAAAATGTTTATTTAATGCTATTCAGGCCTAACACCTCCACTAAAATATCAAAGTCCTTTAGGGTATACACCTACACCCACACAGCTCCCACTTCTCCCACTGTCCCAACTCCGGGTACCATAAATCAGGGAGAGCACACATCTGTGTTTGAGGCCGCTGGCTTCACCATGCAGGCAGGATCTCTCTAGTTAATCCAAAATATTGTGGTACCCTCTCATGGTCCACTGGCAAGAGTTCTTTGTACCAAGTTCCAGTCAAAGTCTCTCCTACTTTTCAGGCCACACGGCCAAAGGGGGCACCCCAAAGCCGCGTAGGCCTCTTCTACCAAAGCTGCAGGGGTCCACACTCCACCAAAAGCATGTGGCTTTCTTCTTCACCTGGCTGCAGGGATCTCCATTCTGGCAAAGCTGCATGGTTTTTCCCTTTCACCTGGGAAAGACGGGGTCTGCACTCTGCCAAAACCACGTAGCTCCCTCTTTCACCTCACCAAGAGGGGGTCCTCACTCTGCTGAAACCGTGTGGCTCTCTCCCCCAATGGCTGCTGTGTCTGGCTTTTAAATCCTCGCACCCATCTTCCTCTGTACCCCTATTTCCGACTCCTCCCAAGATCAGTTACACCTGCCAGTATTTCTGTATTAATACAAGTTTACTGGGCTGCCATCATTAGTCTGGGCAGTAATCATCCCATGTCCTACAGCCAATCTTCTCCAAGCTTCCACACAGGCGCTGTAACTTGGGGGACCTGCCTCCAGTTACATCTTGGGGGAAGCGACTTCATCCCCCTAGCTCCAAGCCTGGCCACAGCCATTTAACGTATCCAAGTGACCCGCCAAAGGCTATAGATATGTTAAAAGACAATGCTGTGGATTAGCCGCAAGGCTGTGGCTGTACAAAACAGCCTTGCATGTTCCTGCTCCATGTGTCCCTTCCCCCCAACTCACACCTGTGGGGGGGGGAGGAGTGAGGACATCTTATATGTCTCTCCAATATTCCTATGCACTTTGAATTCTGGGCACCATTCCAAATCTTTTTGGGGCCCCCCGGCTGCACCCTGTATCATACACAAACACATATATATACACATACAGTCAATATGTGCCATGCATTCAGGGTTAAGATTTCATAAGTCTTAGGAAAATATACTCTGGGGAGAATTTTTCTTTGCATTTCTTTACCAGGTCATAAATATTAGAAATGGGGGTGTCCTTGTTATCTTAGGGTCCACACTCTCTATAGCACCCACTACCCAGCATTTGTGAGTTCAGCCACATCTAAGTGAGTGCTTGGTGACTGCACTTTGAAGAACTTTGGGATTCCTTAAATATTATGCTATCCAAGGAATAAACCCCATCCCTCCTGCCTGGGAAGCAACTATGTGCCTTCTTCCTTGAGCTAACTTCTTAATCTACATTTTAAAGATTTGGTTGGGGTGTCAGCAGAGTTTTATTTGGTTTCTGTCCCCAGAAAATAAACTTTTCATGTGGAAGGGCCCTTTCCCTGACAACACCTTTATTTTCTAATTTTTCCATTAAAACATGGAGATGTTTTCTAATATTCAATAATATCTATTGGGTGAATGAATGTATTGCTTCATATGATTTTACATGACATGTTATTCATTTGTGTGTTACTATATGATACTGTTAATGAGTTCTTTTCTTTACATACATCTAGAGATAGCATAATAAAGCCACATTTAATGAGTGTTAGGGGTGTTAAAAGAAGATTGTATTGATAATGACCTACAACTGCTTGTTTGTGAAGACAGGAATCATGAACACTGCATATTTGAATCCTAAAGTTGTGTAGAACAAAGTTTTCATGTGTGAAAATGTCAGCCTCTGTCAACAATGAAATTTTGTCAGTATCTCTTCCATTCATTCATTCATTCATTCAGCTGCTCGCTAAACATAAGCAGACACTCTGCTCCAGTGAACAGCAGAGGACAAAATGTGAACATTCCTTGCTCCCTGGGACTTTGCACTTTCATGGCAAACAGGTTTTACAGTACTCAATATTGATTGAGTGCATGCTTCATGCAAAGCACAGTTTTCCACATTTTCAAGTCACTAACTCATTTAATTCTCACAACAGCAATATGAGACAAGTGCCATTTTATAGCTGGTTTTCACTCAAAGAAGCAAGCACCAGGACAGTTATGTAACCTGCCCAGAGCAGTCCATGAAGAGCATGGCTTGGCACCTGTGTAACCTCATTTCTGAGCCTGACTGCTGACCAGCTGTGCTACGGAGCTTGTTCTTTAGAGAGACATCACTTGTAGAGACACAGGCCTGCTCACCAACCATAGATACTCCCTTGGATTTATGATGCAGGCTCTCCCAACTGAAGTGTGTTAAGTAGGAGAATGGATAGTGCTGCATTCTGCCTCTTGCAGATTTTGATGACATATAAGGGGTGACAGGTATGAGCAGAGGGAAGCACTGAAAATTAAAACATCTTTGTCGTAAAACAGTGAGCATGTGGTAACTGTGTTCATTGCAATGCTGGGCAAAACTTCACAGTAGGAAGTTACCAAGATCTATGCTGCTAATATAAATTACATCGTCATGATTTCCAGTCTAGCCTTATGCTCAGAATGGCTACCCTAGCTTACTGAGAGAATAAGAGGGCCCTAATTTATATGGCCTTGACATTTACTATCAAAGAGTAGCTCATCTAAAAGAGAACAGAATATAAAAATATTTTCTTGCATAAAACATCACCAATTCGATGAAGTGAAGGTCTCCACGCTGAGATATTGGAGAGACTTTCTCTTTTCCTAACTAATCTTTGATAGGCATGGATTGCCACTGAACTGTAACATCAAAAAAAACCCCACCTTGCTCTTAACTTAATTTTCTTTAATGCAGTACAGTGCATCTTCATAATTTAAGGAGGCATCTGAGCTTTGAAGAAACATAAGCTCATCTTTCTCATTTTCCTGCCTGGGAGAACTATATATGCCTTCATACTTTCTAGTAAACATCTGTCATCCAAAACCTTTTTGATGGCCATGGAGCTCCTATTGCATCAATATATTCTCTTATAATACTTTGGGAACAACACTAAGCCAAGAGTAATAAAAAGCCCAGCAAGGAATTAGTGTTGTGCAGAAGCATATCTTTCAATGCAGGGACTCTCACAATGAGGCTGCAGTCCCTCGGGGGTGACAAAGGAGATCCGGGGCAGGCTTGTGGAGCAGTGGGCTCAGTGCTCAGAACCTCAACTTAGAGTTTAATTCTCCATTGCTGCCAATGACCTTGGCAAATGCAACTTCTCACCAAATCATCAGTGACTCCTGTCTTCTATAAAACACCGGCATCATCCCCTGACCTCCACATACCTTCCCAACTTCCCGCTGGCCTGTGACAACCGCTCAGCTGGACCACAAGCTGAGTGAGGGTATGAATGTGCACAGAATGTATTAAAACAAAAGAGAGGTTGCAGTAGTTCTCCATTTTTATCTTGTCTCTGGGCTGTTCTGCACAGGAAGTCACAGGTGCTTCCTTCCACTAGGTTGTGGGCATGATTGTGTGGCTGTCTGTCCCAGAAGTGCCACACCCAGAATGGAGACCAAACAGCCCCCCACAGGGGGCACTAGGCAGTGAGAGCCTGTTTGCTAAACACCCTTGACTATGTGAACTCATGAGTCTCTGAACGAATAATCCTGGTCTGTAACTTCTAACACAGTAACGGGATTGATTAACACTCACTTTGGGCTCACTGAGTACTCGCCTTTATAGCATGCCTCCCTCATTTGCTGACTTGCTATGAACCACATGGTCCCAGGAGGTCAAAGTTCCAGAACTCATTTCGTGGGGACCTTTAACATATGAATTACATTGATCTGACTTATCTGAATGTATCTTATTTTTAAAGTATAATTGAACAGACATCTGTTTTCAAACTTTGAAAATGTGATAATCCTCAAAAGTTTATGAAAGAGAAAACAGTTGACTTCACATTCATGACAGAAAGTTCAGATGTACGATGTAAAAGGGCATCTATTAACCACTACTGATAAAATAACTATAAAAACAGAAAAACAGAAACAAGTTGGAACTAAAAATATCATGAAAAAGTAAGTGTTGAGTGAGCAATGCAAAAATTGTTTTGTGGATTTTCAGTGTTTTTTATCTTTGCACACACCCAAAAGAAGCAGAAGCCTTTCATTGACCAAAACTCCATGCCCTGCTCCCCCCAGTTTAGCAGGTCACTAGTCACTGAGTGAAATCCGAGCAGACAACAGCCTTAAAAACCTAATCCTTAGAAAGTCCAACTTGGAAGCAGGACCTCTGGCTGACAGTGGGGAAGTCGAACTGCATACCTGTCCCACACTGGGTTATAAAGCTCCCTACATGGAAAGAGTAGCTCCCTGCACCTAAATTGTTGACACACAGATACAGTGCATGCTGGACACCTGCCTTTCTTCTGGAAGCTGGACAGTGAGGACTTGTCTGGCAGAGAGAGGCTACAGGAGCCATCCCCAAGGAAAATCTTGGGCACAGAGTCTCTAATGAGCTTCCCTGGTAGAGGACACGTCGCACACAGTCTGTTGCTGGAGGGGTCGGCAAAGTCTGTTTGACCCCCAGGGAGCAAGGGTGACTCTCAGAAGCTGGCACCTTATCCCTTTGCTCATTTTCTCTTTTGCCATAATAATTCTCATCTGTGAATACAAGTAAGATGAAAAAAAAGATAGACCATGAGAAAACATCTTTAAAAATGTTTTAGATGACACTGCCTTTCATGGCATTCAATATGTTTCATGTGAAGAGTTGCACAAATTTTCTTAGTATTTCATGTAGAAAAAAGTATCTCTCCCTGCCCATGAGTCAATATGCTTCTATTTATTGGATAATTACAGATATTTACCCTGTTACACTTTCCATTTCTCTTTTTATTAAGATATATTTGATATAGAACATTGTATAAATTTAACATGCGCAACATAATGATTAATATACGCATGCACCTATTGTGAAATAATTACCACAATAAGTTCAGTTAACTTGCACCACCACACAGAGTGACACTTTTTTTTCTTATGGTGAGAACTTTTAAGGTCTAACCCCATGGCAACTTTTGAATGAACAATACCGTTTTGTTAACCAGGTCACCATGCTGTACATACATTCCTGGGACTTACTTATAACGAGAAGTTTGAACCTTTTGACAGCTTTCAGCCGTTTGACTCACTCCCTACTCTCACTTCAGGCAACCACCAACCTGTTCTCTGTGTCTATGAGTTTCTTTGCTTGTTTGTTTTGTTTTGTTGTTGGATTCCATGTGAAAGTGAGATCACATGGTATTCATCTTTGTATGATTCAATTCACTTAGCCTAATGTCCTCAAAGGGTATTCATATTTTCATAAGTGACAGGATTTTCTTTTTTGGCTAATTAATATATATACAAACGGTTCATTCACTGATGAACATGAACGTGGTTTCCTTGATTTGGCTATTGTTAATAATAATACAATAAACATGGAAGTGCAGATATCTTTTCAAAATAGTGATTTTATTTTTTCAGAAGAAGTATCTAGAAATAGAATTGCTGGATTATACGGTAGTTCTATCTTTAATTTTTTGAGGAACCTCCATATTGTTTTCCATAGCAGCTGCACCAATTTAGATTCCCACTAACAGTGTAAAATAATTTCTTTTTCTCAGCATCCTTACCACCATTCTGTGGGGGAGGTATGTCACTGTGGCTATAATTTGCATCTCCCTGCTGATTAATGAGGCAGAATATTTTTTCCTGTGTCTGTTGACCATTTGTATGTCTTCTTTGGATAAATGTCTACTCAATTCATCTGCCCATTTTTCAATTAATTGTTTTACTTCCACTGAGTCATAAAATTCTTTAAATACTTTAGGTAATAGCCCCTTATCACACATATGATTTCCAAATATTTTCTCTCATTCTGTAAGTTCTCTTTTTATTTTGTTGATGGTTTCCTGTGCTATACTGAAGTTTTTTAGTTTGATGTAGCCCCACTTGTTTATCATTGCTTTGTTGCCTTGTTTTTGGTGTCAAATCCAAAAAAACATAGTCAAGACTAATGTCAAGGAGTTTACCCCTATGTTTTTATCTTGGAGTTTTATAGTTTCAGGTCTTACATTTAAGTCTTTAAACATTTTAATTTGAATTTTGTGTGTTGTGTAAGATAGTGGTGTAGTTTCATTCTTTTGAATGGGGTTGCCCAGTTCTCTCAACACCATCTATTAAAGGGACTATCCTTTCTTCTTTGTCTATTTTTGGCTCTTTTGTTGTAAATTAGTTAAATATATCTATATCTATATATATATATATATATATATATATATATATATATATAGTTTATTTCTGGGGCCTCTATTCCATTCCATTGATCTCTGTGTCTGTTTTTATGCCAGTATCACCCTGTTTTGATTGCTATAGCTTTGAAATATAGTTTGAAATTTTAAAAAAAAGTTTGAACTGGAAAGCATTATGCTGAGTGAAATAAGCCAGGGGTTGAAAGAATCCTATGATCTCAAGGAAGAAAAAGAAGAGTAGAGAACGGGGTGAGGGGGGGGGGGGGGGGGGTGGGGAGGGGGGGGTGGGGAGGGAGGTGGGGAGAGGGAGGAAGGTGGGTGGGAAAAATAGACAAAAAACTGTACTTAAAAATAACTAATTTAAGTTTGTTCCCCAGCTTTGTTCTTCTTTCTGAAGATTGATTTGGCTCTTTGAAGTCTTTTGCACTTCTGTATAAATTTGAGGATTGCTTATTTTATTTCTGTAAAAAAATCAACTGGAATTGTTATAGGAATTTCATTGAACTGATAGATAGTTTTGGATGATGTGGGCATTTTAACAATATTAATTCTTCTAGGCCATGAGTACTGCATATCTTTCTATTTTTCTGTCTGCTTCATTTTATTTTTTTCAACATCTTATAGTTTTCCGTGTAACTGTCCTTTACTTCATTGATTAAATTTACTCCTAGGAATTTTAATTTTTGACACAATTATAAATGGGATTTGTTTTTTAAATTTCTCATTCTGCTAATTGTTTATGAATATATAAAAACATGACTGATTTTTTTTGTATATTGATTCTGTATCCTGATACTTTACTAGATTTATTCTAACATTATTTTTGTGGAGTCTTCAGGGTTTTCTACATATAAAATCAAGTTTTCTGAAAATAGTGACAGTTTTATTTCCTTTTGAATTTAATTTTTTAAATTAATTAATTTATTTATCTTTAGAGGGGAAGGAAAGGAGAGAAGGAGAGAAATATCAGTGTATAGTTGCCCCTCGTGTGTCCCCTGCTGGGAAATAGTCTGCAACCCAGGCATGTGCCCTGACTGGGAATCGAACCATGATCCTTTGGTTCACAGGCCCGCACTCAATCCACTGAGCTATACCAGCCAGGGCTCAATTTTATTTTTTTGTTTGTCTAAATGCTCTTGCTAGGATTTCAGTACTGTATTGGGTAAAGGTGGCAACACTAGGCACTTTTTCTTTGCTCCTGGACTTAGAGGAAAAGTTTCTAGCTTCCACCATAGAGTGTGACGTTAGCTGTGTGCCTAACATGAATGTCCTTTTTCATGTTGAGGTTCCTTCCCTCTAAACCCCTTTTGCTGAGGGTTTTTATCAGAAGTGAATCTTCAATTTTGTCAAATTCTCTTTCCACATCTGCTGAGATAATCAGTTGATATTTTTGTTAATGATAGTGAATATTTTTAAGTCTTAAATCCTGTTCCAGACCTTGTTCAAAGTACTCTATTGCTCTTCTGTCTCCATGCCAATAATAAGGCATTTTTTAAATTAGACAGTCTTCTTAACATCTTGGTCCATAGGAAGTTTTCAGCTAGATCCAACCTGTTTAGTAATAGCCAGGACTACTCTGATCACAGCATTTACCAAACTATGCCAACTATTTATGCAATGGAACAGAATACCAGGAGAATTAATAAACAAATAAGCAGGGGTTGTTTTTTTTTTTTTTTTTTTTTCACAAAAGTGAACTCCATAAAGCAACATAATCTTCATGTTTTCTTTATTATTAACCCAGAAGCTCATGTTGTATATTTTTACATTTCCGGAATCCTTGAATAATGAACTACTGAGATTTTTGTTTTTACTTAGAAAGCATTACAAATGCTTTCTAATACACCTTATTATAAATTATTAAACTTCTTTCCAGAGAATATTTCTGAGTGAGGCAAGCTTTATAAATTGGAGTAAATTCTATGACAGAATTAATGAAAATATCTTAATATAAAATGTTAGAAAATGTAACTAAGTACATAAAACACAACATATATCTTTATCAAGAAAAGTAGGCATGATTTGAGACAAGCTCTAGAATACATTATTCTCTATTTTTATTCCTAAATTCTCTTCAGCTCACTATGTTGCTTACAGATGGTTGTAATTTTCATGTTATGATTTTATCACCTTAGCCCAAGGCAAAGGAAGAAAATTGGAAGAAAGTTAATTTTGTGCAGCACCCTGAATTTTACCCCTTCTCTTCATTTCTTGGTCAGCCCCTAGGCACACAAACATCAGTTGACCTGCTTCTTATCAAACTAGCTCAAAGAATGTATGAAAATTTATTTTGCTGAGATGCAATAGCTTTGTGTCCCCTCTGACAGGAGTGATTCACAGTTAAACCAACTGGAAATGTTTCAGATTAAGATTGTTGTTTTCTGGTGAAATTTCAGTCACCAAGTCACAATGATGAGGTCTCTTCAGGAGAGTTGTAATATTCTCTAATATGCCCCAGCAACCCCAGAGTTTGACTGCTGTTCTTTGCTTCAATTTTCAGGTGAGCATCTTATTTCCCTCAAAGGGCTCTTTGCCTGCAGGGATTATAGTGACATTACTACTTATTCATTCCAACCTCACAAGTCTACCTGCATACATTAAAGTCTACTTTATTTAACAGAATTGAGCTTGTTAATTGTAGACTGTAGATACTGAGTACTATGCCAAGTCTATCTGGGATCTTGAACTTTGGCCATTCAAGAGTGACAATTTCAAAAGAGAGAGAGAAAAAACTCATTGTGGTGATTGCAGGGTAGAGGGGAGTGGGTGGAGGTTGAAGCAGGGGAGGCAGGATAAATGGTGATGAAAAATATAAAAAGATTAAAACAATAAATAAAAGTCAATAAGGGCTCAGGAATGTTAACCAAATTAACATTGCACTCCTGTTCACCTCCTACCTTTAATGAGTATTTTTTATTTTCTACAAGACTGATCATTAAAATTATTTACGCCTCGGTTAGTCAGATAAAGCAAATTGCTTTTATTCTATTAGACTACGTGCTCTATTCAACTTGCATTTCTAATAGACCATGCTCCTGGTGTTGAAATACGCAACATGTAAAAGGCAGCAACATTTCACGTTCCATCGCTTCCTGAAATCCTGTTCACTTTTAAAGTTTCCCATGTACCATTTTTCTTGAGAATTTTTTCCTACCATCATCATCTTGTGAAAATGCCACTGTTTTAAAAGCCAACAATTAAGTTTTCTTTCAGGGTCTTTTACTAAAATGCTGTGAAGTAATCTTGATAAACTATAAATAGACAACAGAAATATCTTGTATATAATTAGCATCAGTCACACACCTGACTTCCAAATGTTTATAATAATTAAAGGACCCTATTTAAAAAGTGTAGGATTAAAGATGTAACTACTAACTTCCTTCCAAATTCTATGAAGAGCCATTGATTCAATGAATTTAGATTGACTTGATCTCTAACACAGTTCACTAATAACTATTACAAAATAAGAAAACATTCTTTCCTGCTCAATTATTTTTATACATCTAATTAGGAAAAATCCTTATTTTACATTTTTTATCTTGAAGTAACACAAATGCAATTTTTTCAAGGCATTGTCTTAATACTGACCTCATGTCCAAATACTGCCAGGACATAAGAAAGTAACTCAGGTGGAAAAGGGCCCCATGATATTTAAGCTATAGATTTATTAATTGAGTGAAGGGTATACTATTTAAGTCTCTATTTTATACTTAGCATTTCCTCTTTACTCACTTATTGATCTAAAATAAATTTTCCTCTTCTGAGAAGTGATGGTAAAGCTCATGTCCAAAGACCATCTGCAGAAAAATTCCCTCTTACTCAGGTAGTTTGATCTTTTTGTTCTCTTAAGAGTTGCAGCTGATTGGATGAGGCCCATCCACATTATGAAGATAAATCTGTTAATTCAAAATTTACTAACTTCAGTGTTAATCTCATCCAAAAGCACCATCTAATTTGACAAATAAAATTAACAATCACAAACCCACACCTTATTAATGTGGCACTCACACATAACTCCTTAAACCACACTGACTCTCCAAGTAAAAACAATAACAAGGTCACACTTCTGCCCGAGATGATACAACCATACAGCATATGACCAAAAGCACAGTTACCCTTTGGCCAGGATGGGATGCAGAGTTCATGCTTGGTGTTTATTCCTCTTCTTGATATTTGTAACTTAATACTAGTAGATAGAGTTAATGGTTCTTAATATGATATAAAATTGATACATCTTATATTACATGGGAGGATAAGAGGAAAAAAGTAAAGATATTTTATCTGTGTATATATGTATACACACAAATATTTATAAAGAATTAAGGAGGAGCTACTGGTGACAATTACAGTATTGATTTTGGTAACTGGTCATGTGCTCATGGCTAGTTTTATAACTACCATTTCCCATGACCCACTCTGTCTGCCTTGGCACTCAGCAAGCACCTAAGCTGGCCACCGTTCTTTGCCTGGTTGGTGGCTCGAACTTCATCCTTAAAGTGTCTGGCCCATTAGTAGTCCTGCTTTCATTGGTTTCTTGCAGTTTTTCATTGACTTTAATCACAGAGCATAATACTGCTAAGAGACACCCTAGGAGATTTGCAGTAGTCTAGGCATACTTTCCCTTACCTCACTAGAGTATCAGCCACTTTCCCCTTATTAATCAGAAACAATTATCCCAGCAAGCACAATATTTCCCTTCTGTGACTGTCAGTTCAGATGTGTGAGCAGTTCAGAGTAGCCAGGGGAGTCCTAGCAACCAACTCATTGCAATTGTTACTGTAGGTAGTTAGCTAATTATTTATAAAGGAAAGAGAGCAAAGGGGATTTGATGGTGAGTTTAATAAACTAGGGAGCATGAGTCTGTTTGCTTCACCAGGAAACAACAGTTTCACACCCATGGGACCACAGCATTGCTCTCCCAAGGGATTAACATTCCTCCCTCCCCATCCAGTAACAATGGTTGGGAAGGTGCTGAGGGAAGTGCTTGACTGTAGAAGCCTGTCAGTCAAACTAGGGGGTATAAACCTATCAAACCCCATGAAAGCTTGGGAAGTTGATTTCTTCCTTTGAAAAAGCACCTGATCCATTCCAAACCCTAGCTAATATAATCCCAGAATAACAAAGAAGCTTATTCTCTCTCTGTCCCTCACCCACATGTTAACATACGGACCCCATGCATTCACATGGGTTCTCTCTCACCCAGGAACATGTGACCATTTTGGGTCTAGCAGCTTCCAGGGCCCATGGTAGATGGTGTGGGCTCCAAAAGGACTGAGCTTTAATGTGAAGTAGAAACTCTGGACACTGGCTCTTGCTTTGGCCTTGCTGAGGACATGGCTGGACTTTTTCCATGGTGGGGCACAGGGAGATGAGACATTGGAAATCTAGGGGCAGCCTTCCACACAAATACACCATCTTGCCACACCATGATCTCCCATGCATGGGTCCTTAGAATGCTTTCCCCATGATCCCATGGGAGAACCTAACTTCCATCATTCAGAGTCACTGTTGTGTCTCCTGGTGGAAACATTCATCCTTTGGCAACTAAGACTTCTTGGGACAGCAGTACATAAAATCACGGGAAGAGGAGGCGAACTTTTATTTAAGTAAAGATATAAATATTACCATTTCTAGTCACTAGACAGCATATAAAAATGATTAGTTATCACCATGTGAAAAAAACAACAACAGAATATATGTATATAGAATGGCAGTGCATTCTGGCAAAAGATCAGGGAGACAAGTCACTGAGAGGATCTATAGGTTTTCAAGGATCGGCCAGTGAAAATAAAGAGAGCCAGCCTTGCAACCCTGACCCAACCAAGCAGCAGCCTGACATATTCCCCTCAGGGAGCTCTGAAGATGGGACTAAGCTCCGGGAAGAGTGATGGTGGCCCTTTGCCAGCAACAAATCTCAAGGATGGCTCTGTGATTTTTCTAATCCCAAATACCATAAACTTTCCACCAATGACAAAGGTGCACTATTTTGAAATTTAGTGCATTAATGAAATTCATAGTTTCATTCCACAGTGCTGCTTCACAAAACTGATGAATAAATACAAGGCTTCCAAGATACAGGATTCTGGCATAGAATTGGAAAATTATTAGTGAGAAGATTTAGAAGAAATGCTGTAAGAGTGTTATTGTGTAATCTTAAGCTAAGCATTTACTTTTTCTGCCTTTCTTATTTCTCAAAGTGAAAATGTGAGTTTCTGAAGAAAAAAACACTTCTAAAGTAGCCTCTGGGATTTATATCACCTAACAGCACTATCATTCATATTACACTTAAATGGGTTTTGAAATCATAACTTCCCAGACTCATTTTGTCTCGTTTCTAAGACCTCAGCATTGGAAGTGTCATTGTCAGCCATCTGGTCAACAGGCTCACCTTGTGTTGGACTTCACTGGGTCCTTCTCTGACACTGACCAACCAACCAGAGCATTTGTAGTTAGCAACATCCAAATTTGCAAAGACACTGTGGGTTCTCAGGGAGAAGGTCTGTTCTGCTGTGTTCACTGAAACATCTGCACTGTGCACTCAGCTCCACTCAGCTCCAGAGCTCTGGAGTGGAGCTCTGATTCCACCCCAGAGCCACTGGACTTTCAGAGCACATGCCCAGGAAAAAATCCAGGGGAAGTCCTCTTGTGAAGACCTCTACCTGTGACTCTGGAGTACAGCAACGATTGTGAACTTCCATGCACTATCACAGGAATAGGGCAGTGAACTAGATGGTGTGGGAGTGTGGGTGCACTTCTGTGTCAAGAGAGTTGAGATATGTCCACTTCCACATCACAAGCTCTTTGGCACTTGACATCACTGCCCATCTTAGGAGGGTCCGGGTGCTGTGCTCTGACACTCATGGGCCCTTGGTCAAGTTTGCAAAACATGCAAAAGCTCTAAAAATATGAAGAAAAGATTATTCATATTCTTACCACTCAATGAAAATATCCTTCACTGTTTTGAAGTATTGCTTTTCAAAATTGTATTTTGCTTAATTTTTCTTCTGTTTCTTGCTGACAGTGGGGCAGGTTATACCATTTTATTTTTCTATGTATGAAGTTAAATCTAGTTTTTTAAAAATGTGATCTTTCTTGTGTTTTTCCCATTATTATTTGTTCTCCATATACCCCCTCCCTGCAGGACTCACTCCTCTGTTGTCCGTGTCTATGAGTTCTTTTTCCTGTCTGACTTGTTCTGTTTTTCTTATTCAGGATAATATAAGAATTTTATGGTGTTTAATTTCTTTGAAAGTATTATTTGTATATCCCATTCTAGGCAAGTACAATAAATTACTTAATAATTTTTCCAGTGTTTGAAATCTGGGCTATTTATATATTTCACCACTTACATATATGTGTGTATTTTTCCTATACTTTGGTTTCTCTCTTTAAATTCAATAAAAATAAAAATTAACATTGGTTCAATGTCTGTGGAAATGATCCTAAGGACACACAAGGAAAAAATAGACCTTTATTCGAGGACATACCCTAAACATTAGTGAAAACATCCTATGGAATTTGTCCCCTGGCCTCCAAGTGTATAGAGACACACAGCTTCCCTGTGGACAGTGAACAGTGAGACCTAAAACAGAGTTAGAATCGGAATCGTCACTGTAGAAAGGGTTCAAACACGAGGAACCATTGAGCAGGTGCTGGAACACCAGGCCTCATTACAAGCTGAGATGATTGAAGTTGGTGACACACAGTAACTGAAATGGAGCAGGCACCTTGGCGGACTTCAGAGCCAGCATTCTGGGGTGGGGACCCTGGTCCTGCCAACGCCAGCTGTGTGCCTTGGGTTAGTCAGCCAGTGACTCTCTGCCCCAGTCACATGCCTCATGTCTCCTATTTGGATAATGATTGTACCGATTTTATTAGGCATTAGGAGTTTTTTTATCTAAAGTTCTAAGAAGAGAGCTGACCAATGGTGAGGACTCAAGTAAAATTACTCATTTTTATCCTAGTTAGTTTTGACCACTGAATATCAAAACATAGAAAAGAAAATTATTCAGAAGCCATTGCAAACTTTCAGATTAATGGTCAGATATGCACAAGTAAAATTTATTTTCTACTCTGGTTAAAAGATAAACATTGGCAGCAGTACTAGAAACAAAAGAGAGATGGACAACGTGTGGCTGTATAGAGAGAAATGTTCAAACACCTACATCAGTAGGAAGAGATTTAGAACATCCTGTCAGGGTTACAAGCCATTGCCTCAAAAATGTCAATACTCAGAATATAAGAAGCCTTAATATAGATAAGGAAAGATACCGACTCCTTCCTGCCATCTGCTTCTAACATCTTGGTATAAGAAATACAATGTCAAGAAATACTTTGAGTCATTTATAAAGGGGGATTAGGGAACTCAAGTACAGATTGTAGGGTGCATTGTAACATTTTTTAAAAAATGAATGAGCATAAAGTTTAAAAACCTGAAAAGTTAAAAATCAATAGACAAGATAAAGGCAAAATTAACACGCCTGTAATGTGGAAGGCAAGTGCAAGGTACCCTCCAAAAGCAAGCAAGAAAGTGTGGGCAGAGCTACTGAAACAATGAAAAGAAAGAGGTCAGGTATTGAGTGCAGAGAACAGCACTCCAGCTCAAAATCCGCAGATCACAGTGAGAAAGCAAGTGATGGACACAAACAATAGAGAAGAAGCACTCAAAGAGGAGAATTTGAAGAACAGATTTCTGAAGAGTTGCTTTTTCCTGGAATTTAAAAATAAACCCCCTTGCCAAAAATTTGGAAGGCTAATTGAGCTACTTTATTGAAAAAAACACATAAATATTAATAAGGGGATTTAGTAGGGTTGTGAAAAAGAAAATTGGTTAAAAAAATAGCTAATGGACATGCTCAAGGTTACTGATCTTCCTTCAGAGGTATGCTATGAGATATAAGAGAATAAAGAAAATTCTTTATTGTCTAGACATATTCAGGCTTCTTTTCATTTTTTTATGTCACCACATCAATATTTTATTCTGTCCTTGTATTAAATGGTTATCTATGAATGTTTCCTGATTTGTTTTGGGCTTTCGATCATACCCTGACACATGGAATATACACATTCTACAAGAAAAAACCTTCTCTTTCCTTTCTGTCTACCTCATTTTCACATAGTGATTTTTAGACCCAAATTTAATATTTTTTGATATCCAATTTAACTTACATTGATAGCTTTTTATAGGCTGCCTGAGTCAGCTTCTCTGATCCACCTAGATCTCACAAAGCTCAATCACCAAAAATGGCAGAAATACAAAAAAATACACCTGAAATAATTTTAGTTGTGACTCCCTATGTGGCTGAATAGAATTGCATGGAACTGTGTATTAAATGTTTGCAAATGTATAATGCATATGTAATAAATCAACCCAAAGGTATAGGAAATGCACAAAACAGTGCTCCAGAAATCCATGAGACACCTATAATTTTACTATTAACAATATAATCTCTTTGACATTGAAACCAAAGCACAGGATGCACTTGTTCAAGAAAATGTATTTAACACAGGCACATACATGCACTTATATCACATGTCATAATATAAACAATGAAATGAGTTGAAGCATGTTTTTTGTTGTTGAAGTGGTAAAATATAATAAAAGGCTTTCCCCAAACTTTTCTTTTTTAAAATCTCATCTGAAAACATGTTTATTGATTTTAAAGGGATAAAGAGGGAGGAGGAGAGAGAGAGGGAGAGAAAGAGAGAGGGAGAGAAAGAGAGAGAACCACTTGTGTCAGAGAAACATGGATCAGTTGTCTCCTGTACACAGCCTGACCAGGGATTGAACCCACAACCAGGGTTCATGGGACCATGCTCCAACCAGCTGAGACACCAGCCCAGGGCTTCCCCAACTTTGCTTTAGTGCATGGTCCCCATGGTCTGTAGTGGCCAAGGCTCACACTAGCACATCTTCACATATATACAGATTAGTCTTAGATTCTACTTATATTAAAGCAAAGGGTTTCCTTCCCAAAATTATTAATCAGAATTGCCTATCATCAATTAAAGCTGTTCTAATTCTTTTCCAGAGGTATACTCTGTAAGATGTTCTGGGGGGAAAATTGTCTCGTCATCTGGTTAGAAATTGCTTACACTGAAAGAAAACCTACTTTGATAACTCTAATCACATAATTTATGCTTAACATTTTAGTAGTTGCTATGGAGACTTCAGAATGGGTTTCGTATGTTAAATATAGTGTTCCTTCACTTGTGTCTAATTTGCATTTTAAAGGCCTACTGTCCATCACTTCTCCACCAGTGGTTCAGTGGCGGTAGCTCCAGGTGTTTTATCTGACAGTGTCCTGAAGCAGTCTACAGTTGAGGTCTACCCAAACTAATTATACAACAAATGCGTGTTCTAAATGACCATTAGGAGCATTTGTACTTTTATTTCACTTTTTAAAATAATGGGTTATTTACAACATTAACATAAGTGAAGCCTTTTTATTGACCAGATGTCCAATAATTTAATTTCAATTCCAATCCTGTTATAATAAATGCCATAACTAGGCATGCAAATTGACAAACTAGAGAGGTCACCGTGCTTGGAGAGAGATGGCATAGCTGCTGTCTTCTTTCCACTAATTACAAGTACATGGGCTTGGAACCATCTCTGAGCATCTGTTTATTCGGTGATAAAAACGGGACGACGCTTGTTGAATCAAATGCACACACACTCTGAGCATCACAGACGGAGTGCACGAAAGCACTCATCTTACAGGAAGGTAATGTGTAAATGGTACCTATTATACACTTCCCACTGGCACTGGAGGAAAGAAGCTTATGGAATATTTATTTAATAAGGAAAAAACGAAGCCAGGAAGACCACTCCAGGAGTCCCACACCGCAACCTCTCCAGGACTTGGTTTCAATAATGCGTGATATTTGAGTCAACCTCTCAGAGGTTCTGCTTCTGCATAAAATCATTTTATTTTATCCTAGCATGCTTGTGACTTTAAATGCTAAAATAATGGGGTGTCTTGCTGAGTTTTAAAATACTCTATATTTATTCCATACAGAAATGGGCAATAAGAGGCTTTCAAGCAAGCAGATATCCTCTAAATTAAAAAATAATAGTAAGAAAAATGGCACAAACAGACATTTCAAAGTCACAAAAATTTGATATGAATACTTAAGGAATGTTGCAGCATACTTTGCAAACTCTTTTTGGTTATGATTTTACTCTCTTCTTAGAATGGAACTGGTCACCGCATATGGGATTTAAAGGAGGTAAGATACATCTTTGCTGGGTAAGATTTTTCTGAGGAAATGATTATTTATCCTAATGACTCTTCCTGTCTCTTCCATATTCCTTGTGCTTAATTAAATAAAGGAAATTCAGCTTGTATAACTGGAACTTCATAGCCTATGACCAATGAGCCCCCAGAGAGCTACTGTACAGCATAGTGCCTAGAGTTCCCAATACTTGATCATGCACTAAAAATTTCACCAAGAAAGTAGATCTTTTGTTAAATGTTCTTTTGACACAAAAATAATAATAATAAATAAAGAGGTCCGGAGGAAATGTTTGGAGGGAATGGATTTATTTATGGCATTGATTGTGGGGATAGTTTTGCAGGTGTATATTATCCCCAAACTCATCAAGTCATGTACATTAATAGATACAGATTTTCATAGGTTAGACATCAGTACAGCGGGTTAGGCAATTGGGAGAAAACAAATTAAATCATTCCAAGTTTTGGTAGATGGTGGCTTCAGAGCTGTCAAATGAACAAGAAAATATTTGTTGTCACTGTTTTTTCATCAGAAGCAGCAATTAACTGTTGTTTTCTTTTTAGAGCATGTCTATTCAGAGGAAAATTTGAGATAAGCAGGAAAGTTGTGCAGAAGAAGTAAGACTCTGGGTGAGAAAAAAAAGCTAGGGCAAAAACAATACATTTAAAACACTTAGCATGTGTGGGATAACTAAAGATCTGTGGGTAATAACAATGACCTACAAATGGAGTTTTATAATAAAAGTAAGATGTCCACAGAAGACACTTTTAAAAAGCCAACATTCAAGATAGACAGACAAGAGGAAGCGTGGTTCTGCCAACTTCACCGACAGTCACAGTTGGTGTGGGATGCGGAGGTGGGAGGGAGGCTGACAGGTAGGCCAGGTTCTGCAGTCTGTGCTGTGTCTGGCAGGGAGCTGCATGCCTAAGGGGAGGGAAGTCTGCTCCTAATCACATTTAAGTGATATGAAGGCTCTCAACACCTCTGCTTGGGAAAGACAAGGAAAGGAACAGGCAATGGACGGTAACAGTGGAAAGAAATGAAAGATGCTAAGATGTCAATTGGTTCAGAAAAGTGTCACTTTTTAAGAAGAATGATGAAAAGTCCACTTTATAGTCAAGACCCAAGATGCCTCATTAAGGCTCTGAGAGGCAAGACAAAGCTTGCAGATGGCAACCAGCGAGTGGTTCAGTGTGGTCTCTGAATGGTGGTTTGATTCTCCCCATTACATATGGAAACTGCACGTGATAGCCAAAGTTAATTAAATAAAAGTTACTAATAAGTAAAGTGTTCCCTATGTAAAGCTCTTGCTCCAAAGTATGGCTCTCCTAGGCAAATTTAACTCTTGAATATTCATGCTTCCATTTTTACTCAGTAAGACCATCAACCAAAAAAGACACAAGGAAATATCCTGAAGACAAACTAATGTTAAAACCTGTAAATTTAAGAGAATAACATCTTTTTTTTCTCCTGACCAAAATGTTACCCATGGGAGTACAGATGCTCAGCAGGAGCAGCGTGGACCTCCACCATACCAACCTGGCCATGAGGTTTTAGACATCGTAAATGGAGATTTCATTTTGAAAAAACATTAAATATTTATTTTTTACAATATCAAGATGCATGAGATATTACAACCAGTTCTAAAACATGACAGTAACACCATAATTATTCTTTGATACTTGTCAATATGCTAGGATAAATAATCAGAGCTTCAGTTCAAGGTACACTGGAATAAACATACCATGTTTACCAATAAATGCAGTGATAAACCCTGAACAAAATGCATGGGCCAGATATTTCAGGATTCAAAAGTAAATAGCAGTAGGTTGATTGAGGGAAAAGACCATAATTAAAACTACCATCTGAAAGACTAAGAGTTTACCTTTTTTTTCCCTTGGGGCACTGTCCTCAAACATTCCTGTGGTAGCCACAGCCTTGGGAACCCACAGAGCTCAAATTCTGGCAGAGCTAAGCTTTCCTTTAAAATCAGAAAATCTGTAGTCCCAACTTGCTGGGAAAACTCCATTACTGTGTCCAAAACTTCTCACTGTGTCCTTCAGCTGCTTATTTCTGGTTGCAGACACAGTGACAACCACACACTGCAGAGGGTCCTTAAAGCACCAGACCTCTGGGGAGAAAACTGAATGGGGGACCAGTGAGCACTGGGAAGCCCTGGGGAGGCAAGAGAGAAGGAAGGACCCAGGAAAACCACCCTGTAACGTTGCTCGTGAATCCTGGTTGGCCTGCAAGCCACCTGTGTATAGATTCTGTCCTCTTCAGAATTGCAGAGGATGTGAGCCCTGACATTGAAGCAGCACCCAAGGCCCATACTGGACACAGAATGGCATTCAGGTGGGACTGATCAAATAGTCCTTGTGAGGAATCTGAAAACAGAAATGATGGTGAGAACACAGGACACCGGACACAGGTTGGAACGAGCAACCTGGGCCTAATTAAGTTGACTTCCTACTGGGAAAATAAAATTCTCCACGGGCTTTAAATGAGATTTATAACATAGCATTAATGTATCCAAGATGTAATCCAAAATTATTCACTATATGAAGAAAAAGAATTGTCTCAACATAGAGCAGGAAAAATAGATATTCAAGAGATGTCAAAACCATATCATGTATATTAATTAGAATTATCTAATAAAAACTAAGAGCAGCTATTACAAAATGCTCAAACAAGTAATAGCAGTAATTACAAATAGTTTTGAAACAAATGGGGAAAAAAGACCTCAGAAAAAAGTAAAAGATAGAAAGTCAAACCAAATAGAAACTTTAGAGCTGAACAATAAACTGAAGGAGGAGAAAGAGGATGAGAAGTGAGAGGAGGAGAAGAAGAATAAGACACCCTGACCTCCTGACTGAGTGGGCGCAACAGCCAAATAGTGACAACAGAGGAAGGAGCCAGTAAAACTGAAGATATTTCAATGGAGATGATGTGACTGATAGAGAAAAAAAGAGCTTTAAATTTATGGGGGTGTCCAATTTTTTGGCATCTCTGCACCACACTGGAAGAAGAATTATCTTGGGTGACACATTAAATACATTGTGATACATAATCATTAAAAAATCTCATAATGTTTTAACTAAATTTACAATTTTTTGTTGGGCCACATTCATAGCCTTCCTGGGCTGCATGCAGCCCGCAAGCCACAGGTCAGATAGCCCTGCAAAATGATAAATATTAACATGCGGATCAATAAAAAAAACTTCTAAATCTGAAGTCAAGAGAGGGGTCGGGCCCTGACTGGCACAGCTCAGTGGATTGAGTGTGGGCCTGTGAACCAGAGGATCACAGTTCAATTCCCAGTCAGAGCACATGCCTGGGTTGTAGGCCAGTTCCCAGCAGGGGATGCATAACAGGCAACTATACATTGATATTTCTCTCCCTCTCTCCTTCCCTTCCTCTCTAAAGATAAATAAATAAAATATTTTTTAAAAAGAGAGGGGTCTGAAGCCCAGATTGGTACCCTCTTCTCCTGCAGAGGTTGCAGTACTTGTCTATTTACCACAAAAAAAAACTGGTTGATAAACACTAAGGGACCCCAAGTACATCATCTGGGTGACCCCAATGTCTAGCAATAGCAAAGCCAGCAGACATTTAATTCACAAAGAATAGGTTCAGTTTGCACTCTTTTCAGTTATGTCTGCTTAGCCACAAAACCAACTGTTGGAGGATTACTTTAGAGCAGGTATTGCTATGTACAAATTTCCCTGAATAGAGTTAAACTACAATTGTTTAATTGCCTGCAATAAAACCATCAAAGGCCTGCTACCTTCCCATAATAACAACATTTTTCTTTCCTAAAACAAGCGGGCAAATGCACAAGAGAACTAAATCACGCTGTAAAGTCACCAATGAAACTAAAGAGTAAGAAAAACAAGATCCAGGGGACATGGACGGGCACAGCGAGGATGGTGGGGTGACAGAGAGAACTGCACAGGGACAGATGGAGAACATAGGAAGGTCCTCACTGGGTTTTATCTTTTGTTCTTTGTTTTTCCTTCTAAAAAGTCCAGCAGGATGCCATGTAAAACCTTACCTCAGGCTCCTATGACTTTCCTAGGGGTAGGTTTTCATCACTAAGGGGACTTCGTCCTCTCCACCTAGCAGGAGGCCAACGAAGGCAGAGACCCCCGGGTAGCCCAGGAAATTGGAGCTTCAGATTTATTTCACTTAGGAAATAGTGGAGTCCCCGCTAGTCCTCAGGGGCCGCTCCCAACATTAAAGCCGTTTTCACAATTGCACTGAGACATGACTCTTTCACTGCTGTTCTCCCCTGAGAGTCCAGTGAGGACGTCCAGAGCCTCGCCAGCAGGTTAGACCCAGCAGATGGGATTCACAAGCGCTGTGAGACTCCAGCTACTGAATAGGAGTCAGGCACTTAAGGAGATTCATAGAAATGTTTACTGATATCATTCTTGTGTCATTAATTTCTCGGCTTTGGAGACCACAGTTATGTTTCCACAACAATGTCATTTATGTTAACGTGAAATGAGTTATTAACATTATTCATGAAGGCATAAGACCCTTCAAGCCATCTCAGCACTGATTTCTAATCTGGTAACTCTGGAAAGGCACAACTCACATCGACTGAAACACGTGGAGGCCCACAATAATTTGAAGGTTGTAAAAACATCTGACAACATGGAAGTGTGAGAGTCACCGAGGAAAGAACAAGCTTTCCAGGGAAGGCAGGTGTGTGGATCACGGCGCTCTCACCTGAGCGGCAACCATGGAGGTAGAGGGAGAGGGGGGTTAAGGGGTGGGGAAGGGTTTTGTGGGGTGTCTTGCTCTGTGGCCTGAGTTCAGGGAACTACTTGAATTAGAGAAGTGGGTTTGGAGCACACTAACATAGAGGAGGAAATCAGAGCTGAGGTGACCCAGCAACAGGGAGGAAAGCACAACCCAAAGATACTGAAACTAGACCTTGCCATCGTCACTAGGTTTCGGGGTGAGAGTAGAGAGAGGCGTGTGAAGATGTGACCAGAAATTCCATGGCATTGCTTTTTTATTTCTTAGTTACTGTCTTTTATTATCTAGTTCCACTTTACTTCATGCTACATCATATTCAGTTGCTATATTCCTTATAGAGGTTAATTTACATGGATATAGCAACAGTATCTCACCGTGTTATATTAAACATTGTGTATGCATGTGTGTGTGTACAACTTACACAAGGCAAATATTTTCTACTTTTTAATCCTCTGTTTCTCTTCAATTTTCCTGAGAAAGTTTCAAACCACACATCTTTTAAAGGTGGCATATTAAATGAATTAATATTTCAATTTCTAAAAAAAAATATTCCCCGTGTTGTTTGGTTGCAGAATTTCTGAAGAATAAAAATACCGTTTTCCAATGTCAACAGACGGGGCCTTATGATCTCACCAGTTAAGCTGCAATGGTATGTTCCAAAGCAGCTCAGAAGCCATAACCTCCACCAACATAACAGAGACAGCGAAGATAGTTGAGGACCTAGTATGAATTGAATATTCAGTTTTGAATTTCTTACGGGGACCCAAATAATATAGAAAGCAGTGTGGAGGTCTGTGGTAACTGGCTCCTACTCATAATCTAACCCGTGGCTCATAGTTATAATTTAATTATACTCTGCTTTAAGAACATATTTAGCCATTAATAAAGTATTATTACATGATAAAAAGGCAGGACTTGCACACTTAATTTTGGAGGCTCCTTTACCCATGTGCCCTGCCCTGTACTCTGCTCCGATTCCTCCTCTCTAGACTGATGGGCATGTTAATTAAAGGGACGACTACAGATCACTACTTCCAGGCTGTACATAAGAATGCAGGAGGAGAAACATTAGTGGGGGACACTTGTTTGTCTTGCTTCTACCAAGAAAGATGAAAACTGCACATGAAAATAATAAACTGAGAAGCACCAGAGGACTTGGGTTTTAAGAACTTTTGGCTCATTAGTTTCACTTAATGCATGGTTTGTGCGCATCTGGGTGTACTTATTAGGGGACAAGTTTACCTTTTCTAGTGTCGGGACTTGTAATTCTTCCCCTGTGGACTTTATAGAAAGCTAGAAAACGGTGTTTCGTGATGATCCATCTCTTTGATTGGAGTGAGTCTTCATCACAGAACTTCTATCCCAAGAAACAGGATGAAATCCGGCACTTCAGTGGCAAACTGCCCGACAGGCAGTGCTGTGGTGGAGAGTCGCCTAGACTTTGAAGTTACAGTTCTCTTTCCTTTCGGAGTTAATGCATGACCCTGGGCAACGTGAGGACATAAAGAACGGAGTGGATAGAAAAACCCAGCGACTTGACCTGTTCCCAGAAATACTAGCAAATGCATAACATTTTGAAAGAGTAAGAGATCAAGAGTACCCCAAATACTGTATATTCAGAATGAGCTCATTTCCCTCGGGCACTTTTGAGTTAGTGTAAGGCAAATTTGGCTGCCTGTGGCAGCCTTGATATTTTGTGTACATATTAAAAGGATGGAACAGAGTATTTTGTCATTTTTAATCACCAAAAAATAAATAGACAGTGTTCTCACTTCTAGAGTGTAAGTAAACACAATAAGATTTGAGGGGCCTCTAGGATATTTGTTTAACTTCGGTGGGTGGTACACCTCTAGATATGTCCGTATTGAGGATCTCATCTTCATGAATAATTCTAATACAAGAGGAATAATAGAATGGAAAATGTTCAGTGAAAATTGAGAGAGAAAAATTACTCTTTTCTGGGAATGCATTCACAGGATTGAATAGCCAATATATGAGAGTCACCACAAAGAAGGCAATAAATAGCATTTAAATACTCTATATCATTGTAATTTTATATTTCATACTTTATTGTCTGTTTTATTTAAGATTTAATTTTGAGTATACCTGAGAGTAATTAAATTTTTAAGTACATTATTTCAATAATTGCATAATAATAATTGTGTAAATATATCTAAATGTGATTTTCCCCTCATTTGGAACATTCAGCATTAAAAATGTTATTTTTTAATGTCTTTATTAACATTGGTATATATCTTTCATTTTCTCAGAAAAAACTTTCTAAACGAGAAGAATAAGAATATTCTAAAGCTCTTAAAATACATGTTTAGTTTGCATTCCTAAATGGACATATGAGATTAATTCTTTTACCTGTTGGAAAGCCCAGCCTTTAAATGGCCAGTTTCAATCACCACCCCAGGTGCACTTAAAAACTAGATTCTGACATTTCAAATGTTCTTTGTAGATCATCTAAGTCAATTATCTTATTTGCTCAAACTTCTGTATTAAAGTTGACTGATTTGTCAGGTTATTCTACCAGTTACTGATAGAGGTATCAAAATCTCCCACCATGCTGATGAATATATATTTCCATTTTATTTTGTCAATTTTTGCTTTATTTAATTTAAGCCTATACTATTAAATACATGAAGATTTAGAATTATAGTATATTTTGGTTATATTGATGCTGTTATCATTTTTGGAAAACCCCTATTTAAATCTAGAAATGCTACCCCCATTAAAGTCTACTTTGGGCATTGGTGTGACTCTACCATTTTATTTAATTTAGGGTTTGCATGTTTTCATTTGCTTACCTTTTTAATTTTAACATTTGTTTCCTTATATTTAAGATGTGTTGCCAGTACAAAGTATGAACATTTATTGGATCCAGTAAAGCAACCTATCTTTTCATTAGACATTTTAGTCCATTGATATTTAATGCAACTACTAATGAATTGTAAACCTGCAATTTTGTTTTCTTTGAACATTTTTTATATTCCTTTTCTTTAAAAAAAATTGGGAGGGAGATGTTAAATAGACTGAGGTAGCTACATGAATAAACACAACTAGCTTAAATCAATCATAGATTGAGAGAATTTGGGGCTGGCATTTAGTCTCCATAAAGACCTGCCTACTCCCCCTTCACCTTTCCACTTCAAACAGAAGCATGGATATCTGCCACAAAGACTATTCTGTGATAGGATTCGAACTTCAGTTTTTGTGTTCTCTGTTACGTGAGTTTTCTGAAACTCACTAAGTGTTGGCAGTTTTCTTCAAAGAGAAAACAAACAGATACCAAATGCTGGGCTCAACTTCATCTTTCCATCTCTTTCAGATTTTGAGCCTTTAATTCTTTACTGTCTTAGGAACTCCAAACACATGTTCTCTTAGAAATCATTTTATCCATCTTTGCTGCTTGTTTGCTGCTGAAGGAACAGTACAGACATCCATTTTCTGTTGCCAGAAGCAGAACTCTGCTTTGAATCAACCTTCAACCTACAGATATGTGTTAAGTAATGTTGTTCACTCAGTGTCTGCTATTACTATTGGGCTAGAATTCAAATTTTCACTTTTTACCATTTGCTTTTCTCTGAGAAATAAAGTAATAAATGTTGATTAGTCACAAGCCAAGGGATTAAGGACTTTCAACCCATAACACCCTTGAGCTATAATATCAAGAATGACCCCATGAGCCCTCTAAATCTACCTCTTCGATGGCATACTTCATGTGACAATGAGGGCCTTTAGTTCCTTTGGAAATATTTGCAAATGCAGATTTCCTTCCTTTCCCCCAGCTCCTCACCAGGAGGGTGTGCTGGTTACATATGTAGGGCAGCTTCTGTGACCGAGAGTGAGCTCAAAGAAAGGACTTGGAGCTGCACTTCCAAGTGTTCTACAGTGTCCACAGTCCTCTCTGGTTTGTAGTCTAAACATCACCCCTGCCAGGTGGTACCAAGATATCAGTTTGCTTCTCTCATCCAGGTGACGTGTTGTTACTCATCCCAAGGTCTGGTTGTCCTGTCATCCACCCCAGCTCCAAAATGTCTGGTTTCTGCATCCAGATGTCACTTGCTCCATCTATGCCTGAGGTACCTCTGTGGATTTTCAGACAGACCCTCAGAGGACAGCCCAAGACTTCTGGATGTCCTGGAGAGAAATGGAAGCCCCTTCAATCCAAGGTTACCAGCACATAGCTCAACTCTCCCCTTACTCCTTGCCAATGCTGAGTGTTCTCACATGTCTCTAAGACAGAGCAGGGCATGGATGCAAATCTTTTCCAGGCATTGGGATGTGAGTCTAGCAAAACCCCTCTGCTTTATTCTTTCTTTTCAGCCTAACGAACACAGTGCTCCATTCAAAGACTTGAGCCCAAAGCAGGCAGTTCAGGACACTCAGTTTTGTCCCATGATTTGCCTTAAATCCGTGCTACTAAGAGTGTGGTCTACAGACCAACAGCCCCCTCCCTCACCACAGGCATATCAGTAAGAAATGCAGAGTCTGAGGACACAATTCAGAGCTACTAGATCAGGAGCTAATTTTTCCAGAAGATTCTTGATGAGCTTAGCTATCTTAACTTTGAGAAGCACTTTCTTAGTTACCTTCTGCAATTCTCAGTTGTTACCATTATTGTGTCCAATGTGTCAGGTGTTTCTGTATCTTAAAAGAACATTTTCAAGTTCATTGTCTTCTCATAGATTTGAAGATCTAATCAGTGTCAGACCTGAAGAGTGATACCTCTCTAGGCATAGCAGCCATGAGACCTGTGTCAGCGTTCAATAGGAGAAGCAAAAATGGAGGGAATCTCTCTCAAGGGATTTATCTCGAGGAGCTGGCTAGCCATGGGCAACGCCTGCAGGACAACCTGCCAGGAGGAGCCAGCTGGAAGTCACAGGCTGAGGCCCCATCCACGGGCCGATTTCTTCTGTGACAGAGAGCACAAGCTCACCTTTCAGACCCTGTGGAAGATTGAGTCAGGCTCACTCGGGTGGTGAGGAATAACTTCCTTTACTGAAAGCTAGTTGATGATGGACTGTAATCTTCAGCTGCATCTACAAAATAACTTCCCAGCAACACCTCAGTTAGCAAGTCACTGAATTAGTATGGACTGTAGCGCAGTGACCTTGGCACATCAACAGAATGTCATGGGACCTCTGTTTCTGGGGCAGAGGGATGCCGGTGGGCAAAGGTGGGAGCAGGCAGAGGCCAGGAATGGGGATTGCAGAAGATGAGCTGCATGAATGCTGCAATAACAGGCTGTCCCTGAGAACAGTATCAAGGTTAACAAAAAAAGAACAAGAGGCAATGCCATGAAAAGGCTGGAGAGAGGGGTTAACAAAGATAAACAGCAATCAAATCATTTGACACTCTGATTTTCAGTGCCCTGTTCTCCAATGGTGGCCACAGGGACCAGGTCCAGATAGGGTGACAGAGCTTCTGCCCTTCCGGTTCATGCTACCTGAGCATCCATGCCACCAGCCCTCACCTGATGGTTATGTCAGTGCGCTAAACCCCTCCCACATATTCCAGGTAATCTGACAAAATTTCCTGTGCATTTGTGTGTGTGTGTGTGTGTGTGTGTGTGTGTGTGTGAGAGAGAGAGAGAGAGAGAGAGAGAGAGAAGGGAAAGGGCTAAAGGGAGACTAGTTGTCTTCATGAACTTGAGGAGTTTAAGTTTGCACACACTGGCATGTAGACTTTCAAGCACCTAGTAAATGTCGGTGTCAACTTTTATGTGGGTGTCACTGAGTTTTAGTTCATGGCTTTAATCACTTTCATCTTCTTCCACAATCAAAATTCTGTTCCAAGTACACACACATGTATCCAAGTTGATCACCATCAATTTCTCCAGCATATTTTAATAAGATAATATTAAATATTAATATTTAATGATATTGTTTTAATAGTGTCTAATAATGGGTAACAAAACCTGTGTAACAGAAGACAAGAGTGCAAATTCCACTGAAGTTAGGGGGCAAATATACATGAAAGAACAAAATATCTATGTAAAAATGTGCTACAATAAAAATTTGTAAGTACAAAATACAAATTTAAATGTATAAATTATGTAGCATATACACATAAAAATTAAAACAAGATCATGTTAAATGTGGTATAAGAAAAATTTAAATTCACAACATGGGAAACATTTCTGAGGCTTGGCAAATATTACAGTTTAGGGATCTTGAGGGACTTTTGTCTGAAGGTGCAGAAGAGTGTTAACATTTATTGGGTTCTTTCCATGGACATGATTTCATATTAATTCCTTATGGCACACTTTAATTTAATGTTGATACCTTTAATCAACAGAAACTAAACTTTAGGGACATTGAGTGATCTCACCACAAGTTAAAGTCCAGGACTCCACATTCCTCACCAAAAGGAACATTAAGGGGAATTATCCACACAGAGCAACATGATTGGTAAAGTAAACCTGGAAAGCAGCAAACAGGAAAGAACTGGAAACTTTATCAAACTAAAAGCTTTGTGAAGCAAAGGGAACCATAGACAAAACTCAAAAGCAACCTACTGAATGGAAAAAAAATGTTTGCCAATCACATATCTGGTAAGGGGTTAATAGCCAAATATGTGTAAATAATTCATACAACTAAGAAACATCCAATTTCAAATTTGCCAGAGGGTCTGAATAGACACTTTTCCCAAAGAGACACACAAATGACCAACAGGGAAATGGGAAATCTTCCACACCATGAACCACCAGGGCTCTGCATCACAACCACAGAGCATTTGTACCTCCCTTGCCTGTGGCAGGCTGCCATCAAAAAGACAGAGGTAAGTTGGTGACAGTGTGGATAGGAGGGAACTCCCACACACTGTTGATGGCAATATAAATCGGTTTAGCCACTATAGAAAATGGCATGAAGTTTCCTAAAAAGCAATGAAGAGAAAAAGTAGAACTACCCCATGATCCAGAAACCCCACTTCTGGGTATCTACACAAAACCATTAAAATGGGATATTGAAAAGATATCTGCAACCCCATGTTCATTGCCTCATCACAGTCTTAGTCACAGCATCCAAGATACAACCCAAGAGTCTGTCAACAGGATAAAAGTATAAAGTAAATATGATGCATCTATAGACAGCAGCCTATCACTCAGCCATGATGGAAAGAGGGCCTGGACTTGGTGATAACCTGGGTGGACCTCGGGGGTATTATTCTGAACTCAGTAAGTCAGACAGAGAAGACAAATACTGTGTGATCTCACTTATAGGCAGAATTTTTTTAAAAAGCCAAGGTGTAGAAACAGAGAGAATAGTGGGTGCCAGCGACTGGGAAAGGACAGAAGTGGGGAGCCTTGGTGAGATATTGGTCAAAGGGTGCCAGCTTCCAGTTGTAAGATGAGTAAGTTCTGGAGATCAAATGCACAGCATCATGGCTATGGTTAATGATACTGTATTATATACTTAAAAGTTGCTAGAAGAGTAGATCTTAAATGTCCTCATTCTAAGAAAGAAATAATTGTGTAAAGTACAACATGTTAGCTAACATTAGCAATCATATTGCAATATGCAAGTAGGTAAGGTCAGCATCTTGCACACTTTCTACTTACACAACATCAACTCTATCTCATAAAAATAAAGAAGCATCCAGTTATAATTCTGACACTCCCTGAAAGTCTGTCTGTTTGCTGGTGTAACAGTTCAAACTCTGGCTGCCTTAGAGATAAAGGGAGTCTGCATGCATCCAACTCTCTTTCTACTGCCCTCTCGATTGCATATGAGAAAGACATAGTGCAGAACAGAATAAAAACAAGGACAAACAGACAAACAAAAAAAGCCCTCCTACATTTAGGCACACCTGAATTAGAAGGGGATCAGGAAAACCTAAGAGAACCCCTCTTCCCCACACTAAGGATATAAGGAGGCAATTTCCTCTAATACTTTATTTTTTGGTGCTCCTGGAAATAATGTGGTTCCACTTGTCAGTGCTGATAGATTGCAATATGACAGCTCTTTATACATCCATCTTCTCGCTTGTGACCTTACTGAGCTCATATTCATCCTTAGAGATTTTTTTGTAGGTGCTTTGGAGTTTTATTCAATAGGTAGTCATATCCTCTGTGAATCGAGGTAGCTGTGTGTTTTTTCCATATGGCTGTGGTGATCCTACCACTGAGACAATTGGAATAGTACCACAGGTATGTTTCCAGAATCTCCATCTCATTTTTACTTGTGGTTTCCATTTTTCTGCTGAAACAAGCAATTTAATCTTACGTGTTGTCAATATTTTCCATAAGGGCCTCCATTTGATAGTTCCAACGTTTCCCCTCTCAGTTTGGTCCTGATGCCTGTTTTTCTCTTCTGACTGTTGTTTTTAGCCTCTTCGTTTGCTTTGTAATTTTTGGTTGAAAGACATATTGCTCAGCACTCAAGTTGATCTTTGTCTCTCTAAATTTCAGGCTAGTTGTCTGTTCTGTGACATCAGTTTTCTGAAAAATCCAAGGAAAGTGGATAGTCTCAATGTTTCACTTATTGTAAGAAGGAAGGTGGTAAGAATTCTATTCTTAACCAAACCCAAGCCAGGCTCCCCTGCACCACCTTCTCAGCTAGGCTGACCTTGGCCAGCACAGACTCAAACACGCACTAGTATCATCACTAATAGCTCAAGGGTGCATCTCCAGGGTGACCTACTTCCTCCAGAAAGTGCCTACCAGACAAAACTCAGGGCTGCCAGAGGAAGTTACTCTTTGTTCCAGCCAAGACTAGAAGATAGGGCCCCCATGGCCCAGTCTCTGTGGGAGAGTAGGTGCCTCATTCAATGAGTGCCAGTCCACAAACCCAGGTACATGTCACATGGACCGCCTCTCCTCACATCCTTGTGTAATTTTTCACCTTCCTGATTCTACTCAGTCCCTGCTTGCCTCGCTCCCTATTCTCCCACTCCCCACCCCCTTTAAAAAGCCCAGTCATCTCCCTATAAGTTAAAGTCAAGTTCGTGCTGGATTCTTTTTTGTGTAATGATAGTTACTGACTAAAATCTGTCCTAGCACTTTAATTAACACCTGGCTTTGTTTGTCTTTGAGAGGAACACTCATTTCAGCTTCCTCTGTCTCTGAGCTCAGAATGAACATGCATCTTAGAATGTGGGTTTGGGTGTACCTAAATGTATGCTTTTGCTTGTGTGTGAGTGCCTCTTCTATTCCAGTACAAGTATCATTCCCCATTTATCCACTCAATGACCTTAGCAGGGGACTTTCGGTAAATTGAATGTGTCAGCAGTACAGCCTTGAGACTTAAGAGGTCTGATTTCTGAGAGTGTCTAGCAGACCCAACCCATATTAAGCAAATGTAAATGAGCTTGAGGCTTTGACCTACTACAGTCCACGTTGTCAGTTTTCCCAATAATTTCCCATCGTAGAACTAGAAGCCACCCTTCTGCTTATGCACTGCTTCCTCCTTTCCTAACCAACACACAAAAAAAGTGAAGCTTTGTAGTACTTGGACATAAAAGGAAGTGACTTTTATTTTATTGTCAAGATCTATCAAGTTCAGCTTTCCGACCCAGTGCAGCAGTTGTATGTCTCTGCATATTTACTGAGAGCCCAAGTCTTTGCCTTGTGTTTCTCACATTTGAGTGGTTCTCAAAAGTACGGCACCTGATGAAGTAGAAGTGCCGCATTCAGTGACTTGCAAATATAAAGCAAAACACTTCCTGGGAAGTTAACTGACATGTGTCCATTACTGGCATGATGACTCACGTTGGAAATATAAAGTTAATAAAAGCAGCATCAGCCTGGAAGCAACATTTAAAATGCCTTGCTTCTGTTACAGAATTCAAAGGAGGAAAAGATGAAGTAAAAGTTTTCTTGACTGCATGCCTATTTTCCTGATAAAAATATACACCTGTAACTGAAAATATGTGCTGGCATATTAAATGCAGAGTCACAAGTCATTTCTGTGTGTTGTGTGCTGCAGGTCTTTGGGTAATAGCTTGTGTAATAATAAACCTTAGAATAACCTAAAGAATTGTCATAACCAAAAACCTTACTTCTTTTTAAATTCAACAATATGAAAATTAGGATAAAGATAAATGAGGTAAGTTAGGATAAGGAGACATAATTATAAAGACTGTATTAAAATTTCTTAAAATCAATATATAACTACTACAGACAAATAATAAGAACACATTCTTAGAGTGAAATACTGAATTTGACTTTTATTCCAAGAGCAAATTATTCTTACTTGAACTAAATTTTTGGTACCCTTTCTACAGTTGAAAGTAAAGTGGGTTGAAAAAGCATGGATAACTAGACTCTGATCATTTGATGATCAGTCAACATAATGATAAAATTTGCAAAGAAAACTGAAATCTATAAAATCTCATGTAAATCCTCATGCAAAATTCAAATTATTTTAAAGGCAATAACAAAAATACTAATGTGAGTTGATAAATGCTCTTTTAGAAATTGATTTGTTATACAAAATCCCTTAAAATTGTACATTTTTCTACTGTTTACTAATCTAATTTATGAGAGACCAACACTGATAGGTCTGTTTATCAATCTCACATCTGCCTTTCAAAATATGTATACTGACTGGATGGCTAAGCAAACCAACATCCTCCGGCTGTGCTGGCTATTGGATTGTCAGTATTACAAAGAATGCTCTTAATAGCTATTATACACTCATGTTTATGGAGGCGTAGCCTTGCCTCTCTTTACATCCTCTCTTAGTTATTTGCTCAGATGCTCAGAGCACATTTTAGAAGCATCATGATAATAACTTTTAGCCTTGATTAAAACATATAAACTTTAATCCCAGCACACATTAGTTCTTTACTTTGGAACCCAGCCACAATTACTATTCATGAATTAATTGTATTTAGTGCTATGAGAAAAAAATAGAATGAAGAAAAAATAAAAATCTGAATCATGGTGGTATTTCCCTAGAACACAAATACATATTCAGTTACTAGAAAATAAAGAACAAATGAAAAATAAAGCCTATCTTCAAGGACACAGTGAACAGATTTAGTGTTATACATTCATACGCAGGCTGGTCATTGTACATAAATATGTAAATAACCACGGATCTGGGCATTTATGTCTTGGGATCAGCATTGTTAATGTGGCCGAATAAAAGTTAATTTTGAATCATATCTTTGTATATAATAGCAGACTATCTCTCTTTGAAATCTGGGAAAAAACAATTTTACCACTTGGAATTATTTTCTATTTCAAATATGTATAGTGTTTTTAGAACATCAGGTAACAATCTTCCTTCCAGGGGGATCGTCCTCTCCAATATTTTTAAACATTTTGTAAAATGGAAGCAAGAACATTGCTTTTCCCTCCAGCAAGCCATTGAAAGGACCAGAATCCCAATGGGTGTTTGTGAAGCACTTTTATAATCATAGTGAGTGTGACAAATTGTGCTTCGGCGCCACAGCCGTATGAGAAACCAAAGTAAGTGAGCCATAGCAGGACAGCCAGGCCCCTCAGGGTGCTAATTCACGCTCTAAAACACACCCTTTCCAGCCATTTCTAGAGGAGCGGGCTTCTATCCGCATTAGGGTCCTCGGCTCCCTGAGGGCAGAGTACATCCCATCCCTGCCTGGCTGCCTGGGGTTGAAGCCAGGGAAAGGGTTTTCCCATTAGATTGAATGCCCTGCCAGAGGTCCTTCTATGAGCTGGAAGATAAGTGCAGAGGGTCCTGAAGACTCGGTGATTCCCAGGCTGTGGTAGTTGAGCAGAAAGCTGGCCCCGCAGATGCTGGATAACTCAAGAGAACACACAGATCCAGCCACTGGGTTTGAGAGGCCCCCTTCTAACAAGGCCCTTCCTGGGCAGGATGTTCTGATTGCATAGTCATGTCACCCTATAATGATGAAGAGCACAGAGAGTATGGGTCTTCTCAGAGGGACGCTGGCCAACGTGCATGCCAACCATCTACCTGACCTAAAACTCAGGGTGTGGAGAGGTCACAGGATTGAGGACACTCGGTCACTTCTCTACCTGTTAGCTTCCTCTTGTTTTTATCTGTACCACATGATATGAGCTCCTGTCTCATTAATACAACATTGAGCCCAATTAATAAGCATACCTTTCACACATATATGATATATATATATATGCATTGAATGTATCAGATACTAATTTTACTAATTTTAATACTAATTAAAAAGTTATCTTTGTTCTCTTTGACTTTTAAAAAAATGTTTTTGTTGTTGTCTTTTGTTAGTTTATATTACGTTCTAAAACACAGAACCTGACTAAGCAGATATGTGTGCAATTTTGTTTATTTTCACCTGGATCCAAGGTGTTCGGTAGGTGATTCACTAGTAAGACTTTGAAATCACTGCAACTTCCCTTTCACAAGACAGGGACCTGGTTTTATCAAAAGTCGTTGCATCATTAGGAACAGTGTGACTTTGTCCTTTGAATATCTGTTCCTTTATTGAAAATCAAAGTTAATGATTTACTTCCTGTTTTGCTTCCTTTGGAATAACAATAAATAAGTGAATTAATTAGTTTACAAATAAAATAAAATAGAAACGAGCTGACACAGTGCCTGGCACAGAGTGATGCCAGAACAACGGCTACAGTGTTTCCAGCTTCCTCCCTCTTGGTTCCTCCCTCATACATAACGATTGCTAATAACTGTCAAAGGATTTCTGGGGACTTGAGCTTAAAGATGCTTTGTATGGTTCTTGCCCTTAATAAAAATGCCTGCTTTTGATAATTCTTATTTACCTATAGATGCGCGCCTCCCAACAGACATCACAGGCACATAGTAATTCTGAAATCTGGCACAAATTGGCACACTTTAAATCTTCACATACTGTTAAAAGTGATGTGCGAGACTCTAATTGGGATTGAGTCTCATTTCTCACAGGTGCCCAAACATATGCCATTGTAACATAGTGGTAATTCACTTCCATCCATCTTAGCAGATTTAGAAGCTCCAGCCCTTACCGAAGCTGATGTTTCCATTTAGTTGGGACTACATTACACCAATGTTTAAAGGCGTGATTTTTAATCAACTCTGTCAGCCTACTCAAGGGCTCTTAAAACTCTATCTTCTCAAAGTCAACATGCACAGAGCCCTTAGAAGCCATAAAATATTCACCAGCTCTCAGGAGTACTTTCCTGATTTCAGCCTAACTTTCCAACTCATGTGATTTTTTTTTAGTCTCCCAGAATTGCAAGGTGGGTGTTTTGGTGCAGAACAATTCTTAAAAGCATAGATTTCAAAAGCCAAAGATGAACACAAAAGGAGTTATTGTCCTATCTGTGCAGTAGGTTTTGTTGTTGGGGACACTGTAGGATACCTGCTTTTGCACAAACAAACCCGTTGGACAACTGCAAAACAGTCGTTGACAAGGGTGAAGGCTCCCTGCCTTGACTGGTGAAGAGGGATCAGTAGCACCACCTCTAACATATGGATGTGTGACCAGCACATGACTCAGTAGGTAAGAAACTTGGCATGCGTCGTAGACAAATGTGCATACTTGTCCACCACCTGCTGCTTGGTTTCTTTGGTTGCCTTCATCCAAAAGCATACAGATGGGCAGTCCAGGAGCTAAATTCACCACTCCAAAGTTTTGGGGTGCTGGGGGCTGCACCATAGGCCACAAAGGCATAGTGAGTCCTGCTACCCAGGAATGAGCCTCTTCCCCAGGCTGCTGTGGCTCACCACCTTCAGGCTGTTGTATCTGCTGGTCACACAGTCACAGTCTTTGTTTTCTCTTGGAGAAAACTACTTTTTAAAAATTTTGCATAGTAATTGTGATTTTCAATATTTTCTTCATAGTATTTGGGAACGGTATTCTTCTTAGGCTGAGATTTCTGCCATAGATGGCTCTAGTTTTTGTAAAGACTTTATATCAATATAGGCTTCTATCATCTATCTACATACTATTTATCTATTTATAACTCATATATAAATACAGAGACAGGGTGTCAATGTGAAAAGTTAATGAAATGTACAAAATTAACTAAGAGACATCTATACTATTAATGTGTTCCACATGTCCAAAGACATAAATTATACTGTAAATCCCTAATATTGCATGCCTTTTAGTCATAATTTTTATGTTGCATTTCTAACATTACAACCATATTTTTAGATTTTTAGTCTTACACTTCATGCTTTATAGAAGCTTGAATACTTCATTCTACATGTTTTCTGCATTTACCTTGTGAAATGTTTTACATCTTGGAAAATGCACACCAATTGGATGAAAACTACACTTTTTACCCCAACATCAGTGCTTTAATTTTTTTCTGTTTCAACTCACACTGTGTTATGAAGAATACAATAATTAAGAAAATGCAACTGAATATTTACATAATTGCTAAAGATAAAACTGTGCCTGAAACAAGCATGTTGTTTGTCAGCACATGTCAGCACATGTAAGTGGTATTCCTCATCACATGCTTATCTCTTGATACTTACAAAGTCCTGACTGGGCAGCTCCGCCATAGCCATGAGCCAGGCATGCTGTCTGCCCCCTGCAAAGTCTGGACTGTGAATTACACATTTATGTATTTGTAGGTGTTGTTCTATTATGTCAGTCGGTGTGTATTACTAAAGACTAAAGAGGCTCGTTGAAATATGTCCAGAAAGTGACCACATTTAGTGCGGGTTATATATTTTAAGTAATTTAGGTAACTACTCAGTTTTAAAAATGTATTTTCTACCCTGGCTGGTGTGGCTCAGTGGAATGAGTGGCAGCCTGCGAACCAAAGGTTGCCCGTTTGATTCCCAGTCAGGGCACAAGCTTGGGTTGTGGGCCAGGTCCCCAGTAGAGGGTGCATGAGAGGCAACTACACTTTAAATTTGTGTCCCTCTTTTTCTCCCTTCCTCCTCTTTCTCTAAAAATACATGAAGAAATAAAAATATATTTTCTTATTTTGGTTATCAATTCCAAATTGTCTCACCTTGATCCTACTGCTGCATGACAGACTCCTTGTGCACATCTGAAGGGGTGACATACAAGTGACTGAACATTTTTTAAAAGTGCAGTTATTCAAGCATTTGGGTTAATTAAACATGCATATCCTAAACCACACTCTGCAAGTCCCGGTGTCCAACATGACAGGATCATGAAAATGAACGAGACACACTTGTTCTAAGGGATTATTGGTGAGTTGAGGGACAATAATAAAATACAGAAATGCATTCTTATCTCTACAGGATACTCATGGGCTTCTTTGCTTTCCTTGATACATATTGTTATGGAGGAACATTCTGTCACAGGTGAAACGTGTACCTAGGGCTCTGTGATGGGAGAAGACAGGTGGATGGTGAGTAGAGAGACGCACTACCTCTGCCTGACATCAGGCTACACTTTCAGTTTCTTCTCTCTGCTGGGCTACTGTAGACCAGTTCTCCTCGTCCACATGGCTAAAATAAGATGATGCTCTAATTCCCCCTCTCCAGCACAGTTAACCACACTAGTGAAGACTTAGTAGCAGGCTGTCCAATTCATGGCTAGTGAAAGGGACCTCTTATGGGAGTCATCTGTGTTTTACATATGATGACATTGGGCAGATGGGCAGGAAAGAATGGGCCACAACAGGCTAGGATTTGAACTCGGGATCCAGTTCGAATATTTTCCCCTAAGAGGCATTTCCAGAGGGATGCACTGTTGGCATGGCCCACAAATGGGAGACACACAGATATTCAGAGGGATAGCAGGCTCTGTCTCTCTAAGTTGCTCTCTGATCCCTGGGGCCTGACATGTATGAGGTGAGTGAAGAGTTAGACAAAGAAGGAGCCCAGGCCCAAGGCCTGTCACACGGTCCAGGGAGCGCCAACCTGAATTTCCAGACACAGTGGGAAGAAATCCCCCTGATACTAAAAGGAGGTGCTCGCTGTAGGAAGGGCTGAGTGATGTTCCCCAGAGAGCTGCCCATCACTCTGTGCCATCCCCCTGCCACATTTGCAAACCAAAAGCAATGAATGCTGCATCCCTAGGATCAGAGATGACTGACACCACCGATTTCTCAATGACAAAGGACTCATGGGAGGTGGAAAACACCAACACCAAACCTGACAGAGCATGACATGTGTGTGCTGCAGATGAATCTGCTCAAGTTCAGCTCAGCCACGCTGGTGAAGTTCTGGAAGGCTGGTGGTCTGAGGCATCTCAGGGTGCAGCTTCTAAGGGCAGAAACCTGGGACTGCACCCTGCCCCTCCCTCCATGAAAACAAGAGGACACAGCCAAAGGAAAATTAGCGACAATGAGAGGGGTCTCTGACACCCTCAGCCTCTTCCTCCAGCCAACTGTGGCTCACCATGGAAGCTGGTTTTCCTGGGCAGTCCGAGTGTGCCTGTGTGCCTACCAACTGACCGAACTGTAGAAACGTTCCTGTGTGGATGACTATATATATTTAATGTACTAAAGATACACTTGTGTCTGTAACCTTGTAACCTTGTGAATGGACTTACTGATGCCCAGACATCAGACACTTGCAAAGAGAAATGCAGTCATAGTTTTGGTGAAGTGGACACTGAGTCTGTCCTCCAGTCATCAGGCTCTGGAAACCAATAAAGGCACCATCAGGGAAGGGAGCCACTGTCCTGCCCAGAGGGACTGACCTAGGCTGCAGAGCAGAAACTGGGTTGCTGCCAAACAGTTCAGGGAAGAACCATCCCTGAAGCCGAGGAGAGGTGCCTCAGAGCCCTGACCAGTGAGAAACTGTAGCACATACACATCAAAGAAGGTGCCAGTAGGAAGGCAGATAAAGAACACTGTCCGGCCAGGAACTGCAGAGATGGTGGGTACAACATGTGTAATTTAAATAGTGGTTTTCAGCAAATAAGTCTTCTGACACGTAACTGATTCTCCATTTTATCCCCTGATGACGTACATCAAGTGCACAGGTCATGGCTAGAATTTAGATTTTCAGTAGGAAGTATGACTGAACACCCAAGACAATTCAGCCAGTGCAAAGACTTCAGGTTGCTGCAAGTAAAAGTGGGGGGTTTGGGGACCCTAGAAATCCTCCATAGTCCCAAACAAAGTCACACATCATCCTTTCTCCCTGTTCTTTGCCCAGAAAGCTAACACGAGGATCCTGTCACTGGCACCCTCTCGTGTTCTGGTTTCACATTAGGATAGGCCACTAGGAGGTCCAACAGTAGATGGGGGAGGAGAGAGAGGCTGAGCTATTCTCCCCACTATCACTCATCTCTGTCAAGGTCATGGCTACTGTCATACAGCCTCTGCATACATCCGTGTCATTACAGGTCTTGGTAGGCCTTATTGGGACCCCTTCCTGCTAGCCCTGGGATATTGCACTATTGTTTTTCCATATTTTGCATACCTCTTTAGCCTCCTTATTAGACTCCCTTTAAATTCCCCAGTTCCCTTGAGATATCTGGCTTTATTTTGTTCTGTGTTTCAGAGTCTCTGCTTGCTACATTAACCTAGGCAGGCTGTTTTCCAAATTTCCAGTAGGGAAGTCTGTGAGCACAAATTCGCCGTGTAGTGTCCTGCAAGGCCTGGGGAGTCACAGTAACACTCGCATTGGAATTGATGGGTGGAATTGATGGGGGAATTGATGGATTGAGGTGAAAGTAATTTGGAGTGGGTCAGGCAGCTTGCGAAGATTTTACATACCCATGCTTTCCTCCAACTTCTTCTGTCTAAGTAACTAATAATCCTGGCTAACTTGGATTTATTTTATTCCTCAAAAAAACACATGGTCTCTGGCCTGGAGAAAAGCTGACTCAGCTGAGCGTGTCAGTACTACAACAAAAATAGAGGGGTCATAGACATTTTCCTGGAGTAAATGCTTTAAGCAGAACCTCATCAACAAAACAAACAAGCAAGCAAAATATAAACAGGGACATTGAAATAAAGAACAGACGGACAGTAGCCAGAAGGTAATGGATAGGAGGATAACACAGAAAAATAGGGGAAGGGTTGTCAAGGAATGTGTATAAAGGACACATAGACAAACCAAAGGGGGTAGGACCAAGGATGGGAGGTGGGGATCTTTGGGGTGGAGGGGTGGAGGGTTGGAGGAATAAAAATGGAGGCAACTGTACCTGAAAAATTATCAATGAATAAAAAATTATTAAAATAATGTAAAATAAGTATTTCATTCTCTCCCCCCCAAAAAAAGAGTCCCAATACACCTCCTTTTCCACTCTACTGGGTCAGCTGGTGGTCAGTCTTTATATGTGAGTCTGAGTGTTGTTGTTGTTTTCCTCTGAGTTTTATGACAAGCCAAAGGGCAAAAACAAAACATAGGAATGAGAATTCCCCAACAAACAGCCCATCTTTGTCATGTTATGGTGAAGTTCAAGTACAGCAAGCTCAACATGCACCAGCTGAGTTGACAAAGATTTTTCATTCTCCAACTTCTATTACAAACATCCAACCAAGGTTTCTGGACATTGAATAAAAAGGGGTGATGTGGAGGAAAGAGACAAAGAAAAATGAAATTGAGAAATTCATGGTGGAGAGAAAAACACTTAAACTCTATCATTAACATCTCCATAAATACAAGTGACATTGCCCCTGCAGAACAGAAACTCATATATTCAGAGAACATAAAAGAGCCCTTGGAAATTAAGAGCATAAGAGCAGAAGTAAAAAGCCCAGTAAAGGAGTTCCTCTCTGTCTCCAAGGAAGTAGAGTGAGGAAAAAAAAGACAAAAAATATAATAAAATAAGGATGAGCCCAGGAGGTTCAACTTTTGAATAAGAAGAACTCTGCAACAACAACAAAAGTGAACTAGATGAGGATATCATTAATGGAATAATTCAATTCCTGTTAGCAATTAAAAGGTCTCTATGTACTTGTGCATTGAAATAGATCCACCACAAAGGACGTCATTAGAAAAGTTCAGAGCAATTTGGTTGCTTCAGAGCAACCAAAAGAAGACTCTACAGGCCTCCAGATGCACACACAGAGAGACTGTAACCTCTCATGGGGAAGATCTAAATGCAACACTGGACACAAGACAACAGAATTCCTCCTTGAAAAATTCTAAAGAAACATAATATTTTACCTACCATTACATCTCTAGCCAAGCTATTGAAGAGTATGATGGTGAAATGTCTTCGGATATCTAAAGTCACAAAATGCTCATTTCCCTTGCACTGTTTCTGAAGAAGGTAGGGACACATGTGCTGTCAAAATGAGACAGGACATCAAGGACAGGACAATATGAGATCCAGGAATGGTTAATCCAATTCAGGAAAGAGGGCAAACAGGTCCCAGGAGGACTGTGCCCCTGGAATGCAGGGTGGCAGCTGGCCCCAGACAGTGGGACTCAAGAGACAGAAGGTTGAGGAATGTCATCAAGGTGACACTGTTTATTTAACAGTTATATTCAGGTGGACGATTACAGGTTGCAACAACACCAAGACATTTAATGTCTCCAGGAGCAATCTCACATCCCTTTATAATCCTTCTTCCTTTCTCACCTGAGAGCAGCCCACATCCCACTTTTAACACAACCAGCTGGTTTCATTTCCAGCTGATAATTATTGAAATAGAATCATAATTTTATAGTGTCTGTCTTTTCTTACTCAACATTTTGTTGCATGTGGCTATTACCCATTCAATACCATTGCTTTCTTTTTTGGTTATTTCTGCCAATGTTCTCTTTAAAAATTTTTTATTGAATTTATTGGAGTAACACCATTTAGTAATAGTTATATATGTTTCAAGTATATGATTCTATAATACATGATCAGTATATTGTATTGTGTGTTCACCATCCTAAGTCAAGTCTCCTTCCATCACCATTTATCCCCCTTTTACCTCCTACTTCCCCTACCCCCCTTTCTCTCTGGTAATCCCGATACTGTTGTCTGTGTCTATGAGTCTTTTTACTTTTTTTTGCTTAGTCACTAAAACTTTTTCACTCAAAATTTGGGAGCAGCCCAAGAGCCCATCAGTAGTGTAATATTACTTAGCCATAAAAAGTATAAGCTAGTCAGAAAAAGACAAATACCATATGATTTCACTCACATGTGGAATCTAATGACTAAAATACCACTGCATTTTAAGTATTCAATTGCATGAATAACTAATTTGTTTAGCCATTCTTCTGTTGGTAAATGCTTATTTGGTTGTTCCTTTGTGTTATTATAAGTAATGCTGCTACAGATAATATTGTACATATCTGGGTGAATATGTGCCTGAATTTTGTTTGGATATATGTCTGAGCTATAGAGTACAGATATGTTTAATGTTTATAGGTAATGATTTACTATTTTCCAATGTGACTATAATTTATCCTCCCACCACTGGTATATGGGAATTCTTCATCAACATAAGTATCTGTAATCCTTTCAATTTTATCTATTCTGGAGTGTTTGTACCAGTGTTGCATTGTTGTTTTACTCAGCTGCTAAGTGACTGAACCAGTAGTGAAAGTCAAGGTTGTTTAATTCCAAAGTGCACCCTCCAGTCTACAGCTTGGTGTACTAACTACATTAATCCAGTAAAACAAGAGCTTTGAAATGTCTATATTTTTATTATATTTTCACTGAAACAACCGTATATAAGCATCAAATATACTTGTCAAGCAGTCATTTTGTTTGCTTTAAATTCCCATCACATAGGCATTGTTCATGAAAATACTCAGTGAGCTGTCATTAAAAACTAGGGTTTTAAGAAAGATAATTCAAGGAAATAAGGGAGGGAGGTATGGAAAGAGAGAGAGGGAGAAAGAGAAAGATAGAGAGAGGGAGAGGAGAAGAGAGGAAGGAAGATTCTTGTTTAACTATTGACATTATCTCCCTGCCCTTTATTTTTAACAACAAACTAGTCCAGAGAGAAATAATGATATGGTACCGACTAAAATTATTTAAATTGTGCCTGCCAATGTAATTAAAGCTCTAAATAGATGTGGCCTGGCGGAAGCAGACCGGAATAGAACACATGTCTGGATGTGGGTGCTGACCTGGGTGGGTCTTTGGCACAGATGCCTTTTAGTAGCCATCGGTCCCAGCTCACAGGGCCCTGTGGACACACAATGTCTGTCTGCTCTGTGGGGAGTGCAGAAGAGTGTGTGTTTGACTCACATCCCAGGTATTAGATGGAGTGACATTGCCAAAACAATGTGTGACAAAGAATTTTTAAGTATACTTTTAAAAATATTGTGTTTTTATATCAACAAATGTAAGCATCAGAAGTCAAAACAAAATACCAACTAAAGCCAATTTTATTAGAAAAGATGTTAATGTATGCATTTAATTAGCATGTGGTAAAAAATGTGAAAATTAGATTTGCTATATTCATCATTTCTGTAGGAAAAAAGATAACTGGATATTTATATATTTGATGTAGAAGACATTATATAAAGGAAAAGAGATTAAAATTATTTACCAAGAAAATGACTGATAACACATCACCAAGTAAATTCAGTAAGAACACACACTCTTAGTAACAAAAAATATTATTTTGTTCTTGTAAATATTGACATATTTAGAATCATTTAATCAGAATAAGAGAGGAAGTCACTCTAAAAAGTGACGACTGTCAAGTGTGGTCCCCATTTTATTTAACACACATTGACAAGCAGACAGTCAGTCATGCTCTCTTCCTTAATCACCCCTTACATCAGCCTGAAATTTATGCTCCAGTAAAAATGCACTTGAATTAATTATACATTTTACTTATTTATGCACACATTACTATGGTTTATGAGGAGAGAAAGGAGAAAAGAGGACAACATCTTGCTTATCTTCTTCAAGTTGTTCTAAAATCCCTGTAGGAGAAATTGAGTTATGTGTCCATGAGATAAAACGCCTTTCTAAAACATAATAAGTATAAATTGATATTTCATAAATAACTGAAAAATATCATTACATTGATATAAAGCCATTTCTAAATTCGTATAAAGTTAACTTAAGTTTCTCAAACCATCAAAATGAATCAATGCCAAAAGCATAGCATGACCATGACAAAAATTGAAGAAACTATTCTTTATATTAATCCTTGCCAAAATTGCAAATATTTTGGTTTAGCATTTTTAAAATGGTTTTCATAAAGTGTGCCCTATATTCATCACCCATGTTGTTGGCAGTGTGCACACATACATTTCAATTGTATCTGTGAACGGGCAGGTGAACCCTGGCGTGAGGCTCTCTGAGGAAGGTGCTGAGCTCCCCACCCATCGTGTTCAGCTGAGCCCCACACCTGCTTCCATGCGCTGCATTGAACGGACTTCTATACACTGTATGATGGGGGGAAATCAAATAGCTGGTCTTCTCCAACTTCTCATAAGGCAGATCTACAATAGGGGGCCCATGGCTAACACGTTAACTTGCACATGGCAAGAAAAAAGCCATAAGGTTTCGGTAAATGCCGGGTCTTATTATCATAATATCATGTGCTTACCATTATTATTATTTATAAGGCAATATTACATTTTTTCAATGCAATCTGAAAAATACCTTCTACTTTATATTTATTCCCCCGTCAATGGCCCCTAAAGGACAGAGATATATGTGCTTCTCTCCTCTGTCTTTCTCATTCCCACTATAACAGTGGGAAAAATATTTATACTCTTTAGCTTGTGATAGAAAGGGGTGATGTCAATGTTGAAGACCACATTTTGAGAAGAAATGTAAATTGATGAATAGTTTAGTTTTGCGATATTTCTCTAACTAAAGCCATATGATATTTTGAGACTTGATTTGCCCACACAGAAGGAGTCTTGTGCAGGGCAGGGAAATGACCTGGTTTCAGTGCTAATATAAGTCAGCTGTCCTATGAATATGAAAAATTCTGGAATTCCTGTGAACTCTAGAATTTGAGCTGTGAATTTGAGTGTGCTAGCAATGACATTTGGACCATGGTTCTGAGCCAAATGAAAGGCACGTGACCCCTCCCAAAGGGGACTTGCAGTAACCAGTATGTTATCTAACATGGTTTAGTATGAAATACACTGCATAGACAGAAAAGTGAATAAAACATACTCATACTAAATTAGGAATAATGATAAAATAAGCACTAATTAAACCACCTCTAACACCCAATCATAGCCGCCACCTCAGCATAGCTAAGTGCCTGCCTGAACTTGGTTTTCTTGTAAAAACAATTTATTAATGACATGTACTTCCCTTAATAGCAATATTTGATTTTTTTGTCTTTGCATTCTACAGTAACTTGCACCATAATTTGTACATTCTTTTCTTCCTCATTTTTTTACTCAAAGTTATGACTGCAATAGTCATTCATATTTGTGGGTGTACTTGTTCTCTTCAAGGACATTTCTCTACATTCTCTAATTATTTGTACATACCATGTGTATTTATCAATGCTACTTCCGGTAGGCTTTTGTGTTTCCTTGTGTCCTACTTTTTAACTGTCATGGTACTCTGTACTTATGTTTGAAGCATATGAATATATCTTCTAGGCCATCTATCCACAAGTAAAATTCTAGGACATAGGCCCTTTATATTCAGCAGGGGCAGGTTCAACTAACATTCTCTTAAAGCTTGTGGAAGTTGCCATTCCATAGAACCCGCATATCTCTCAATACCCATAGGTCTTTAACTTTTCCCAATGTAATTGTCCCACAAAAGTCTTGCCCACAGTTTGTAACATGTACTTTAAAATTCTAGGTTCTTTAAAATTCCATTTAATTCACTTTTTGGCTTTTTAACTATCACCCCATGTTAGACGTGTATGTGTGTGTGTGTATGTATATATAAAACTTTTATATATATAAAACTTTATGCTGGTAACTTCAGGGGTTAACATAATTCTCTACTTTCTAGTTTACTTAGAGTTAGCACTGTACCATTCTCTGTAAACTGTAAAACCATTGTATTTGTGTTAGGCCCTTTATTGTGAACTCTGTCATTTGTGACATTCTAAAAATTTAAAGAGGAGACTAATGTTTTTCATTTATCCACATATTTACTCTTTCTCATGTTCTCCATTCCTGAGCTACTGTTTGATCTAATTTTATTTCAGCCTAAATAACCTTAACATCTCTTGTGCTGCAGGTCAACTGGTAACGAATGCCTGTATCTGAAAAGTATAACTTTCATTCACATGAAATTGAAAGAAAAGTAGCAAGTTGCTTGGTAAGAAATTCAAGAAGATTCTGTTACCTAGGATATTTACATAAGCTCGAAATTCCCAGAGCCCACAACAAATGGCCAGATTTAGTCTCCTGGTAGAAGAGATACGTGACTAACTGAAAAGCAGCAAGGGGACAAGGACAATGCTGAAGTTGTGACGGCACTGTTGTGTCAGTCTCTTAGCATTATCACCAAGTATTAAACCTTAAAACAAATGAACCTTGAACCCTGAGATTCTGAAAACATTTAATTTCTTCAATTATTTTTATTGAATTTATTTCAGTGTCATTGTTAATAAGATTATATAGGTTTCTAGTGTAGATTTCTATAAGGCATGGTTTGTATATTACATTGTCATTTATTTCCTAACAAAATCTCTTGAGTGCTAATGGGTAGTTAGGTCAATATTAAGTTAATTGTGTCAAGTGATCAAGCAATAGCCATAATAAATGTGAATATCTCCTAAGCTCATTGGCACAAGCAGCATAAAGCTGTAGATCTTTAGTAAAGTCCTACCACCCCAATCACTGAGCAATGTGTAAGTCACAGCTGTGCTGTGCATGGTGTTCATCCCCAGGTGTCTGTTCACTTGAAAGGGTTTCCTAAAAACCTTTATCTCAAATTTTAAATAAGGCTTGTTTAGGTATTATTTCTACTTTATTAAAATTAGAGAAGTGTAAAGAAATTTATAAGCAGAGGAGTTTTGTATTGCACATTAGAAAAAGAAATAGATTTCATTTTTGCTCTTTTCTGACAAGTAATATTTTTAAAATTATAAGATAATTTATAAGATGCCCAATTGTTATTGTAAAATGAAATTGGTCCCATGTAAAAAAAATTCAGAGAGCAGAAAGTCTAAACTGTAATGATCCTACCATCCAGAGATAATTAATGAAAGCATTTTATTTTGTTAGAAACAAATGTACCTATCTCACAAAATTATCTTGTGATAGAGACTCTTTAGATTTATTGCCTCAGCACATTCACAGCTTCTTTTCCTTGCAATTTATTGTTGCACTATTTCTTGGAAACATTAGTCTTTATAAATGAGATATTCTCTGAGATGTTAGATACCCATTAACCCACATACTGCCCCTGCCTCAGAAGAGAACAATGCCTTGGGAGAAGAGGGTTCTCAAAGCAGACACTCTTAGAAGATTGAACTTTGTAACCTCAGTTTTTATGGGAAGCTTGTGTTTACTTATGTGTTCCAGATTAAAAAGAAACATGACTTCCCTGGTAACATCATTTCTTCTCTTTCATCTTTAGAGATGAGTGGTGTTTTCAAAGTTATAAATGTAGTTACAGGCCCTTTTGAGGATATTTGCCTTGATGATATTAACAGACTAAATAAAACAAAGCAGCTCTTCCACTGAGAGAAACTAAGGGAAAATGGTCAAAATTTTAAAAAAGGAAATGTACATAAATAAATATGAATGTAGGGATTATTTAGATGTGAAAGAGCTAGTAAATTAAGAGAATGACTTGAGATAGTTCCTTAACTAGAACATCTTTACACTTGGCTTGAAGGCTGAAGCTGAGGAGAAGGCTGAGAAATTTTGGGCAGTTTTATTTATTTATTTTTAGCAATTTTAATAACTACATGGAACCAGAGATTGGGAATTGGAGTCCAGGCCTTCATAGAGGGCATCCTGATGAATAGTCCTCATTTGGAGTTGTGACCTTACAGAATTGTACCATAGGAGGAAGATTATCAGAAGTAAACACATTGTCACAGGGGTATAATAGCTCGGTTTTAAATTATTCTAAACAAAATAAAATTTGTTGAGTTAACCTCAAATTGTTAGTACTAAATCACCCAGCAGAATATTTTTGGAATATTCTGTTCCAAAAAATAACATCTTACACCTCATGTTATTTCCATGAATGGTTTTGAAAAGACAATGCTTTGTGCACAATAAAAAATTACCAAACACATCTAGAGACACGATCACATGAATAAAACCAAGATATACAACAGAAAAGTAGAAGCAGATCCATAGGAGCACCCAGTATTGAAGTTATCATACACAGGCGTTAATCACGATGCTAAATCCTACGGGAAAGATGATAACATTGGCACAGGACTGGATGTTATCCATTCATCTATGGATAGATACAATGGATCTATGCAATTGATCCATTTGCAATTGGATCAATTGCATAGATGTATGCAATTGATCTATGCAATCCTTCTCCCTGAACTGATAAATGAAATAGGTCAGTGAAGAAGAAGAAGAAGAAGAAGAAGAAGAAGAAGAAGAAGAAGAAGAAGAAGAAGAAGAAGAAGAATCCAGATAACTTCTACAACAAAACTAATTGATGATATTTTTCTAAAGATATAGATTATGAGGGGGAGGGAACAAATCGTAAAATACAATTACTAATTATTATTTACCCCCCAAGGAAGAACCAACACTTTCATGGAGCTATTAAACACAATAATCAGTGATAATAGTTGAAATTCGGATGAGCTTTGAAGTTTTCAATATTGTCTGACTGTATAGCAGCAGGTGAAGGCAAAGACCGAATATAGCAAGGCCACATAGACCTCCAGGTTCACAGAAATATTCTGAGAAATGTGCAGTTCTACAGTGAGGAGAAAGGACTGAGAATAGAAGATAAATTCATTAGATCAATAACTGGTTATTGGGAGGAGAATTAATAAGAAAAGATATATTTTTGAAAGTGTTGGAGAGCCGATCATACTGCAAGATCATCATCTTGAATACTTGAAACTAATGAAAGAAACCCCACTCTTGGGTGCACATCCAAAGGAAAAAAATCATTATCTTGTAGAAATACCTGGACTCACATGTTTGCTGCAGCATTATTCACAATAGCCAAGGTACAGCAACATCCTGCATGTTCTTCAACATATGAAAAGACAGAGAACGACTTCCGCCAAGATGGGGGCATAGGTGGAAGCACTGTGCCTCCTCCCACAACCAAGTTTAAAAACAATAAAGTTTTAGCAACAAAAATGCAGCCAAAACCACAGAAAATTGAACTTCACGGAAGTCTGACAACAACAAACCCTTCAGCCAAACCAATAAACTGGTGAAGGAGGGAGCGGTGAGACAGACCATGCAGGCCCCAGTGGCAGGAAGCGGCAGAGGGGACTGCCATTGTCCCTCTATGACCCCACCCCCACCTACAGCATCACAAACCAGCGACCTGGGTGGCCCCGCCCTGGTAAACAACTAAGGCTCCGCTCCTCATACGTAACAGGCACGAACAGATCAAAACATGGCTCAAGAAGAACTTAGAGCCCCAGAGCCAATAAATCTAAGCAATGAAGAAATAGCCAAACTTTCAGATGCACAGTTCAAAACACTGGTGATCAGGATGCTCACAGAACTGGTTGATTTTAGTCACAAATTAGATGAAAAAATGAAGGCTACACTAAGTGCAATGAAGCAAAATGCACAGGGAACCAATAGTGATGGAAAGGAAACTGGGACTCAAATCAAAGGAGTGGACCAGAAAGAGGAAAAAAATAACCAAACAGAAAAGGATGAAGAAACAAGAATTCAAAAAAATGAGGAGAAGCTTAGGAACCTCCAGGACATCTTTAAACATTCCAACATCTGAATTATAGGGGTACCAAAAGGGGAAGAGGAACAGCCACGAGTGGAAAACTTATTTGAACAAATAATAAAAAAGAATTTCCCCAATCTGACAAAGGAAAGAGACTTCCAGGATATCCAGGAAGCTCAGAGAGTCCCAAAGAAGTTGGACCCAAGAAGGAACACACTAAGGCACATCATCACTACATTAGCCAAGATTAAAATGAAAAAGAGAATCCTAGAAGCAGCAAGAGCTAAGGGGACAGTCACCTACAAAGGAGTTCCCATCAGACTGTCAGCAGATTTCTCAAAAGAGACCTTACAGGCAAAAAGGGTCTGGAAAGACGTATTCCAAGTCATGAAATCCAAAGACCTACATCCAAGATTGCTCTACCCAGCAAAGCTTTCATTTAGAATGGAAGGGCAGATAAAGTGCTTCTCGGATAAGATCAAATTCAAGGAGTTCATCATCACCAAGCTCTTATTATATGAAATGTTAATTTTTTCTTACTTACCGAAGAAAAAGAAGATAAAAAATATGAACAGTGAAAGGACAGCAAACTTACAGTTATTAACAACCACACCTAAAACAAAAGCAAACTAAGAGGATAGCTAGATCAGGAGCAGAACCGTAGAAATGAAGATCACATGAAGGGTTAGCAACAGGGGAGTGGGAGGAGGAGAAGGGGGGAGAAGGTACAGAAAATAAGTAGCATAGATGGTAGGTAGAAAATAGATAGGGGGAGGGCAAGAATAGTAGGGGAGACATAGAATTTAAAGAACTTGAGACACGTGGTCATAAACTAAAGGGGGGGAATGGTGGGGGAGGGGTGTGCAGGGTGGAGGGGAATGAAGGGGGGAATAGAACAATTGTAATGGCATAATCAATAAAATATATTTAAAAGAAGAAAAGACAAAGAAGCACACATAAACAATGAGATATTGTTAATCCATAGACAGGAAGTGAATTCTGCCATTTGCAACAACATGGATGAACCTAGAGGGCATTGTTCTAAGTGAAAATCAGCCAGAGAATAACAAATACTGTATGATATCACTTATATGTAAAATCTGTAAAATATTTTTCTTAAAAAACACCTAATTAAAAAAAACAGAATATAATGGTGGTTACCAGGGACTGGGGTTGGGGGGGTGCAATAGGGAGAAGTAGATCAAGGGTAAAAACTTCATTATAAGAATAGTTTAAGGATATACTGCACAGCATGGGAATTTATTTCATTACAGAGTATTGTATTCTGGAAAGTTGGGAGTAGTTCTTACGCATTGCCACTACACATGCAAAAGAGTTAACTATGTGACTGAATGAATGTGCTCATTTTCTTTATCTCAGTTATCATTTCATTATGTATATGGATATAAAATTATCACATTGTACATTGTAAATATAAACCATTAGATTTGTCTATTATTCCTCAATAAAGTTTGAAAAAAATCTAAACAATGATCCAAATCAAAAATATAAAACTAAAACTAAGTAACTGATATTAAAAGCATTATGGACCAAAAGAAATACAGAGGCTGCTGAGAGAAGGAACAAAATATAGTTACTGAGAGAGCCAGAAGGAGAGAGGTATGAAATGGTTTAGAAGTTTCAGAAAATAATGAAATATACTGAGTCACAGCTTCCAGAAGTCCAGTATGACAAGCTTAAGTCAGAGAAATAAGAGTAAATCCACATGGAAGACACATTAAAAGTACAGATGAGAGAGGAGGGGGAGAGAGAGAACCAACTACCTCTAGGACAGGACAGAAAAAAAGACTGACATCCCAATTTTAAACAAGCAAGCCCAGGAGGTATTAGGAGTTAAAAGTAACTAGCCATCTAGAATTCAAGCTAGAAGAAGAATAGATTTTTTGACAAACACAATATGACAATGTTTGCTACCCACAGATCAGGCCCAACGCATGTTTTGTTGCAGAAGAAAGAGGATCTTAAGTGGAAAGGAACAAAAAGAAAATAAATATATAATTATATGTGGTCCTATTGTCCTCCAATGTAGGTCTATTATCTCCTATTCCAATATTCATACCAACATTCTTTTTGGCAACCTGTACCAAAATACTCAAAAATACACTTCTGGCCAAGATGGAGGCATAGGTAGATATATATATATACTGTGCCTCCTCACACAACCAAAAGAAGAAAAACAATGAATTTAAAAACAAGAAAAGGCAAAAACTGCAAGGAAATTGAACTGTACAGAAGTCTGACAACCAAGGAGTTAAAGAAGAAATATTCATCCACACATGTAGGAGGGGTGAAGACAGGCAGCCAGGGTGGAGAGGACTCGTGACAAGGCAATGGCTGGAGGACTGAGGCAGGCAAGGTGGCAGCTGGTGGAGCAGGAGGCCCCACATTTGCATGCAGATAAACCAGGAAGAACAACTGGGAAGAGACAGACCACACAATCCAGAGTTTCAATGTCAGAAAATAAAGCCTCAAAACCTCTGACTGAAAAAAATCTGTGGGGGTTGAGGCAGCAGGAGAAACTCCCAGCTTCACAGGAGAGTTCATTGGAGAGATCCACAGGGTTCTAGAATGCACACAAACTTACCCACCTGGGAATTAGCACCAGAAAGGCCCAGTTTGCTTGGGGGGGGGGGAGTAGAGTAAATGACTGAATGCTGCAGAGAGCTGAGCAAGAGGACTTGTTTCCATTTGGACCCCTCCCCCACAGATAGCACCACAATGCAGCAATGTGGGTTGCCCCACCTGGCAAATACCTAAGGCTCTTCCCCCGTCTATGTAAGAGGCATGCTAAGACAAAAAAAATGGCCGAAAGGAAGGAACAGATCAAAGCTCCAGAAAAAATACAACTAAGCAACGAAGAGATAGCCAACATATCAGATGCACAGTTCAAAACACTGGTAATCAGGATGCTCACAGAATTAGTTGAGTATGGTAACAAAATAGAGGAAAAAGTGAAGGCTATGAAAAGTGAAATAAAGAAAAATGCACAGGGAACCAACAGTAATGGAAAGAAAACCAAGACTTAAATCAATGGTTTGGACCAGAAGGAAGAAATAAACAGTCAACTACAACAGACTGAAGTAAGAAGAATTCAGAAAAAAATGACTAGAGGCTTAAGAAGCTCCAGGACAACTTTAAACATTTCAACATCTGAATTATTGGGGTGCCAGAAGGAGAAGAGGAAGAGCAAGAAATTGAAAACTTATTTGCAAACATACTGAAGGAGACCTTCCCCAATCTGGCAAGTAAAATAGACATCCAAGAAGTCCAAGAAGCTCAGAGAGTCCCAAAGAAGTTGGATCCAAGGAAGCACACATCAAGGCACATTATAATTACATTAACCAAGATTAAAGAGTAGAGAATCTTAAAAGCAGCAAGAGAATCTTAAAAGCAGCAAGAAAAAAGGAGACAGTTACCTACAAAGGAGTTCCCATAAGACTATCACCCGATTTCTCAACAGAAACCTTGCAGGCAAGAAGGGGCTGGAAAGAAGTATTCAATATCATGAAAGGCAAGGGCCTACATCCAAGATTACTCTATCCAGCAGTGCTATCATTTAGAATTGAAGGGCAGATAAAGTGCTTCCCAGATAAGGTCACGTTAAAGAACTTCATCATCACCAAGCCCTTATTATATGAAATGTTAAAGGGACTTAGCTAAGAAAAAGATCAACACTATAAACAATAAAATGACAATAAACTCACAACTGTCAACAACTGAACCTAAACAAAAACAAAAACAAAACAAACTAAGCAAACTACTAGACCAAGAACAGAATCACAGAAATGGAGATCACATGGAGGGTTATCGGTGAGCGGTGGCAGGGGAAATGGGGGAAAAGGTACAAGGAACAAGAAGCATAAAAAGTAGGTACAAAATAGACATGGGGAGGTTAAGAATAGTATAGGAAATGTAAAAGCCAAAGAACTTATACTCACAACTCACAGACATGAACTATGGTGGGGGTGGGTGCAGGTGGGAAGGGGTGTGCAGGGCAGAGTGGAATAAAGGGGATAAATGGGACAACTGTAATAGTATAATCAATAAAATATATTAAAAATAAAATTATACTAAAAATACCATATCATGCCTCCAAGTTTCCTCCACCTGAGATGATCGTCACTTTGCTCTCAGTAGTGAGCATTGTTACAGCTCATCTTCCTATAGGACGTGTGGATACTCCCCATCAGCATTATCAGCACAGGTGCAGACAGTGACTTCTTTGGCACTCACACAATTCCCCTGCGCTGCTGCTGCTGTGAGGTCAGGTGTGACTGATTTTCCCATGTAACAGGGGATTGCAATAGGATGCCAAAAGGTTTGGGGATTTTCCAAGCCTAACTGTAATGTGTGATGCAGTTAGGCTTGGAAAATGCTCAACTTCTAAAATGCTGTCAGCCGGGTGAAACCTTTTGTCAGAGTACTACCTGATAGAAATGTGTATCTCTACTACCTATAGATTAATTTAATTTCATGGGAAATATTGATGTGTAGTCCCTGAACACTCGCCTTTTGTGAAATCACACAGGGAACAGTCACTTCAAGTGTACATGCACCATCGGAAGCATGTACGTCTACTTATTTCTTCCACAGGACATTTTTCATCAAATCCACAACTGAACTGCATTGATGATCAGATTCCCTCTCAGTAAAAGTTGAATACATTGTAATATTTAAAATGAACTTGGCAGCTTTAAAGGATAATGCCTTTGTTAATGGGGCCTCTCTAGTGTAAGATAATGCTTCGTTATCTTACACTTCTCAGGGTAGGAAAGAAATAATAAGACAAAGTGAATGTGAGATATTGCACCTGATTTTAATCTCATCACCCTGTGGTTGTCAGTCCTCCTCTAACAGAAAGACTGCAACACCTCTTTGTGGTGATTTGCACCATGGGCCTAAAGCATAAACGTGTCACCTTAACAAAACTCACTCAGGTTTTCCTATGTGCTGGTTTAGTTTCTCAACAGAGAGTAACAAATTCCCAAAGTAAAATTTATCAGCTCATCTGCATCAATCGCTTTATCCTTTTGTCTCTGTTAACAGTAACTTCATTATCTGAAAAAAAACCTGATGGGTGGTGGTGACTCAGACCCTTTTAACTCCACCAAAGGGCTCATTCCAGTAGATTGCAACAGTTAGGGAAGCTGCAGTTTCCTCCCTCACACAGGGAAGTAGTTTCTGTCACCCATATGTTTAGGCACTTTAAACATAACACTTTGTCCTGTCTTCAAAGCTCCCCATCCCTGTAAAGCGATTATCAGACACAGGAAATGAGGAGTTAGATCACTGAACTTACAAAGGAGGATCTAATGGGTAGTGTGTTATTTGAAGATAAATAAGAAGACCATTCAGAACACGTCGATTTGCAGACTCAGTAAAAGTATTTAGATACGTGACAGCCTGTGGTTTTCACCACATACATCCATGTGAAGTGTGTGTGGTTTCCCTTAGGGCCTCTGAGACTCAGTTTCCGCAGGAGAGGAGAAGTATGGGTTCTCCACCGACTTGTACCCAGCATTTCCTGAAGATGCAAACTTGAGATGATCACAGATTAAGGCTTCAGAACTCTTTGGGGTGCTTTATTTCACATGGGCCATTGTTTTCAATTTGCACACTGCAATACCCTGAGTTATGGTCCTGGGTCTTTATCTTTAAGGCATATATGTGTATGGAATATATACTCCTCCTCATGTTAATTGATATGTCCAAAACTAATATCTTCCAAGTTTTTTTAATGGCATACAGCCCACTCAACCTCCATTTCTATCTCTATTCTATATCTTACTCAAAAATCAAGTGAGAGAAATAAATACCTACCCGCAATGTTTTGGATGAGCTTGTCTTGGGAAGAGTTTTTGGTTCCTTGACATCCTGCTGAATTTTGGTTTGGCACTGTGCCTCCCTCATCTTCAATAGAGGGGCACATACGAATCCTGTATCCACATAAAATGTGTATTTATTTTGGGGATGCTGTTTCGGGTATTGTCTAGTATATCACAGTTTGCCTCTTTCAGGAGGACTCAAGGGAGTAACTTCCCTTCAAATCTCTGTGTTCCTCGGCTGAGAAAATGTTTTGTTCTCCTCTTGAGAACATATTTTATTTGCTCTTCCATCAATAGCAATTATTTAAGACCCTATGATAGTTTTCACCTTATTATCCTTTACTATAGATTTCTTTCTATTTCTCAGCCTCATAGCCTGCTTTAGGAGTTTCTGCAAATTGCACCATACCTTTATTTCAAAGTTTCGGTATGCAGATAAGCAAATAGAATACATTATCGCCATCATTATACTTTAGGAATAAATAAGTAACACAGAGACTACTGAACACATTTGTAGTCATGGTAGAGAGAACATGATTAAGCCCAACTTACAATCTAAAAAAAAAATAGCCTCTGATTATACTTCCACCTGAGAAGCTGAAAGAAGAGTCGTTACAATGCTAGCAATGGTAACAGAATGGATAACCTAGAAAACTGTAACCTATTCTGAAGCCATCAAACAGGAGGATCTCGCCGGTTTGGATTGCATAATATTTCCCTCAGTCAGCTAATGTTCTGGCCACATTTTCTGATTGTATTTCTCTCCATGCTTATATTTGCTATATTATATTTTGATGTGTCTGTAATTTTTTTAGTCTTTCTTCTTCAATCTTTAATAGGTTGTTGTTAATCTTATCCTTTTTATATTTTATCTCAGATTATTTATTTTTCATCCTTAAATGTTATTTCATAATTTTTAATGTCTTCCATTCCTCAACTTCTTACAAGATACAGGTTTTCACCCAAAATTTTCAGATATGCAAAGGACAAGGTAATATGTAAAGGACAAGGGTAATATGCAAAGGACAAGGATAATCAATAGAAAGAGATTTTGAGATGACAGACATGATGGCACCAACAAACAAGGACATTAAATCACATTATAAATGTATTCCATATATTACAGAGAGTAAAGAAAAATAATATTAAATTTTCTTTAAACAGTTTATAGGCCTGTTTATATTCTTTTTTTCTGGTTATATAATGTATTGGCTTCAAGTTTGTAGTACAATGTTTTTAAGAATCTGGATCTCAGTTTTATGGCTTCAAAAGTTGCTGCTATTTTTTCACCTCATGTTTTTGAGACGTGTTTTCAGGCTTTGGCCGAGGAGGTTCAAATGGTCTTGACTTGGAACTACTCAGTGTAACATCCAGCTTTTCAGAGTGTCCAACCTTCACCTTGATCTCTCAGGAGCTTCACGTTTTTAGTATCTGTGTTTATCTTATATATCCCCAGTGGCTGGTATCTCCCAGCTCCCAAAACATCTCTTTCCATGGGCAGCTAAGTATAAGGCCAAAGACTATAGGGTAATTCTATGCAACTCTGGGCAGCCCCACCTTCCTCTGCCTGCCAGGCAAGGTCAGCTACCTGGGCTCCCAGAATCCTCTCTTCTACCTCCTCACCTGGACAGAATTGTTTTACTCAGTTTAGGCTTTATGTGCTTCAGTCTGGAAGAGACTTCCAGGCAAAAACCCACCTTGATATCTTGCCCATTTCCCATTTCTCAGGGATCACATTATTTAATATCTGTAAAGAGTTATTTCGTATAATATTTGCAGGTGCATAACTTTTGAAGGCAGAGTGGTTGGTTTGGTAAAAGATGCTTCATTATGACCAGAATCACATACAGTGCTTGTCAATTTTTCATATTAATGTTACTTATGATGGGTTATAAAAGTGTGAAGAGATGATATTTTATCTCAGATCCTCTGAAAGAACTAATACATGACTGTGATTATTTCTATTTAAAGATTTAATAGAATTCACTGTTGAAGTCAGATATGTTTAAAAAAATTTAGGTTCATTTAAATTACAAATTCAATTTCTTTAATAGCGGTGGGACAACCATGTAATTAAGAAAAAAATTATGAGTCCTAAAAAATTAAGTTTCCGCAGAAGAAAAATGCTTGGCTTCAGATTTCCACATATCCTGTATCTACTGCTTCAAAGGATTTTATATTGCGAGGCAAATATTTTATCCTCAGACAAGCCATCATTTACATGTGGGAACAAAGGAACTTAGACAAGCAAGGACTAAGGAATTATAACACCCACGCATCCTTTCTAAAAAATTACTTGAAATATTTCAGCAGCTTGAGAGATGAATGAATCTTTCAAATCAGTGTTTTCATAAAAAGGAGACAAAGAATGAATTCAAGGAAAACTTCAACAAATTTGGACACAGGGAGCAAACTATTTATAAATTTAAAAAACAAAATATAAAATGACAAAAGCATACCTATTGTCATTTATTATTAATAGGTGTTGCCCCTGGATCAATAATTTCATCGCAGGTTGGACATAAAAGTTAATGAGACATACCTAAACCAGTGTGCTATTTAAAGATGTAAACAAAAGAGATGGGCAAAGACTTAGAGCAGCAAATGATACAATTTCAACACTGATCAACTGGAGAGAAAGCTAATCTATTCGCTCACCTCACCAGGATGGTGGCCAGCAGTGGTTCTAGCTACAGGTGATGCCCTGGTGTGAAGCAAGGCTGGGTGCTCCTCTTTCCCATTCTCCATTTCTAGACACTGAGTGACTTCATCCTCGGAGTAGGGTCACTCCTCATGGCAAGAACGAGGACTGCTAAAATCCCAGACACACACCTACTGCACAAAATTGAGGTCACTCTGGAAGTTTGTGAAGGAAATCTAATCAATCTAGCTTTGGTCACGTGCTTACACCTGAGCAGTCCCTGTGGCCATGATTCTTCAGGTTGGATCCGTGACCCTACCTTGGAGAGCTGAGATGGGTGCAGTTAATTTAAGCCACATAAAGCATGTGCCTGGCAAGAAATAAGTACATGCCAAAGAATGAAGAAATGGTTCTCAACCAAAAAAAAAAAATCAGGAAAAAAAAGAGAACTTAACAAAACTTTATTATAATTATGTATATTTTGTCCATTTCTATTTGTATATTGAATGTTGTAAATACATATGAAGAATGGCATATTTTAATATTCACTATGAATTATAGCTTTTATATTACAATATACAAAGAACATAGAATATATAAACCCTCTAAAATACAGTATCTTGGAAACTGTAACCAGAGATGCTTTTATCATTTAAGTAAACTTACTCCATAAAATTATTTATATGAGTTGCTTCACTATTCTCTTTGATTGCCTGGGATTTAATTTTATATATAAAATTCACAGAGCAAATTGCCTAATAATGATGCTGTAGATATCTGTTCAATATCTAATGTGTGTGTGTGTGTGAAGGAGAGGGAGAGAGACCCTGTGTTTAAGCTAAAACGATGTCAGACAGAGCCTATCAAAGCATATCTACCAGCTTCTGAAATGCTTCATGTGGTTGGGTTTTGTTCAGTCTGAATAATAATAACAACAACAAAAAGAAGGTGAAATATGAAGGTTTCTTGTCTTACATTGGGTGTCATCATTCTTCAGGACTTTCCTTAACTGATGAGAAGCCAGATACACAGCAGGCAGTTGAGTTGGGTTACCCTTCAGAGGAGTTGGGTGGAGGTACATGGGCAGCGAATAGCGGGAACCATAGATTCAAAGTTTTTCGGGGTCCATTCACGATAGACCTGAAATGATGCATTAAAGGACCTGAATCTTGATTTTAGTTAGTGAAGAAAAAAAGAGGAGAGTAGTATTTCTAAATCTCTTCTTTAGGCTCTGAATTGATTGAAGTGGATAGTCTACTTTAAAATACTTTCCATAGACAAAGAATAGGAGCTTTTATTATTTAGGTTCAATGCACATTGCTCTCAGTCACTTTTTTTTCCCAGGGAACTACTCCAATGTCCCGTTTCCCTTCAGTTCTGTACAATTAATTCTGGTACATTCAGCCAAACCTGAAAGGTAAAAAGGTCTGTAAGTGTGGCCTATGTTCTAAATCACAACTTCAGATAGCAAATAGCTTTCTTTTACAACTCTCTAGAATTGTATCTCCTTGTGTTATACATCCTCTTGATCTTGCAAATACACCAGAGGCTTCATATTTCTTGCAGGTAAATTATGAGTAAATAGTATAGACTAACACTGTGCCTTGAAGCTGTAACTCTCTGTAAAATGACCCTGTATAACAATATTAACTTAAATGTACTATAAATTTAGACCGTTTCCCTTTTGTTGGGTTTATAGCAAGATTACTGTAAACAATTTATACACAGACCTGGAGCTTTTTGTCTGATTTATATACCTGTTGTTTACACAGTGTGCCTCCTCTATATGTTATACTCTCTCTCTTTCTTAGGCTTTGTTCGCTATTCCAAGTATATACAATATAAGAAAGCACTTTCAGATATTAGTCAATGAAATTACTTTCTATTTGAGACCTCAGTTCACTTTGCAACTGAGTCAATTTTAAAATACACATGTGAGAATTGAAGAGAAAGCTGCCGAAAGCCATCATTTCTATTTCTTCCTGTTTCTAAAACTTACTACAAAAATCACTTTTTCCTCTTTCTGAGCTGAAATTGTTTTTAAAACTAATTTTAAAGCATCTTAAGCTAAGTTTGAGCTTAACTAAGCTCAAAACTAAGTTTGAGCATCTTGTACCAAGTAAAAATGTCATGAACATTAAACTGTGCAAAATGAGGAACTGAATAGTAAATACATTTAGATAGTAAATACATTTAGATAATGTAAATACATTATGGCAATAAGCCCCATGCTTCCTCCTTTTACATAAGAGATCCACAGAACAGAACCATCTGTATTTCCAAAGTCAAAACATGTGTCCCAAACTGCAGGGGCTCTGCCCACTGCACAGAGATAGTGGGAAGGGGTCGTGAGCAAGAGGCTCTGCTTAGGGTCAAGTCAAGGAGCATGTATAAAGGACCCATGGACAAAGACAGCTGGGGGAGGACTGAAATGTTTTAAGTAAAGAACTGATAACAAAGTCCAAGGGAGTAGATTCAGAAGAAACAGATAAAAATAGCAAAATAAATATTTTGATTCAATTTATAAAATTTTTTAACTGTAAGAACAGTTTAACCATAAAATCAATTGTGTAAGAATGAAGTTCACTTCCTGTCATTTTAAGTATTCAAGAAAGTTGTCACATAATGTTAAATGGATATGGAAGGAAATGAAAGTGGGTGTTTTATCTGATTAAACCAGGGCTGAAGAGTAAAGAAACAAGTCAGCTTTAAGGATATGGTTTTTGACACTATATGTGCTTAATTGAACATTAATTGAATGTTGACGACGTTCTTAATGGAATATTGTGACCTTAATGTTATTCTGAAGTTCACTTAACAACTCCTGATAAAATTCATTTTGTCTCTTTTACAGCCTTTTAAAACCATCATTACGTTCCCCACATCCAACACTTGCCTTTTTTTCATTAGCCGATGACCTGGTCTCCGAACTCATTAAGAACACCAAAACTGATAAGTAAGAACCCCATAAATCTATCTCACATGATATGTCGTGATGACTCAGTCTCTATATTAGCATGATTTACTGTTAGCTGCACTTTCTGTGGCTGTTATTAAACATAGTATAATTTCCTAATATATTTTATCTGTAGAAACCCATGAGCAAAGAATCCTGCTTCCCAAACAAGGAGTCCTCTGCAGACTAATCTGCACCCCTAGAACTTCATGTGCTCATTCCCTCTTACTGACATACTGTGACTAGGAGGCAGAGTTGCTGTGTCAATACACAGGATTTCTCCTCTGGGTTCAATAGCTTGTTTGGAAGACTTGTGAACCTTCTTCAGGAAATTCCCTGGAGCATATACAATAGGTCTTAAAGGAAGAATGTGCCAGAGTGGCTCAGTTCTCCATCCTGTGACACTAATTTAGCAGTTGGGTAGAAAGTTGACCAGAGAGCCAAGATTGCTTCTGGTGCCACTAACCAATCTGTGCTCGGGTGGAAGAACGTAGCACCACTTAGTAATATAACAACCAGGCAGACATGTCCAAGACTTCCCGGGGCCACATCAAAGTGGCATCACTCTGCACTTGTTGAAAAACATAAAGTGAACAGTTCTGCTTTAAGGTGACCCTATGTTTTGGTCCATTAAACTCTTTACAGCATCTAAGAACTTAGAGTTATAGAGAGAATCAGCCTGTGGTGGGCAGGGTTCTAGGGTAACTCCTGCAGTTCCGATTTCCTGGTATACACACCACATAGAATCACCTCTGTTGTGGGCAGAGCAAATGCATGTGATGAGACGTCACTCCCATGGTTGGGGTGCTGATCAGTTGGTTTGGGTGACTCAAAAGGGAGATGATTCTGGTTGGGTCTAATCTCACCAAGTGATACATTAAAATCGATGCTATCCTGCTGGGCTGGGGAGGGGGCTGACAGCCACAGTGCAAGAGAAACCATGAGTCAGGGACCTGTGCACAGTCTCTAAGAGCAAGAAAACAGAGACCTTGGTCACACCATTACATGCAAATGACTCTGTCAAGAGCCACCAGGAGCTGAAGAACCCTGTGCTTTTGCCACTCTGGCATCTCAAAGGCAGCATCAGCTTGCAGAGCTGAATAAATGTCTGCTCTGTGTCTTTACCCTTTAAAACCCAGATGTCAGTCTTGGCTCTCCAAAGCCAGTTTGTTCGTGAATAGGATGACTGGCCAAGGGGCTGGAAGTGAATTTCAGGAGGTCGCTCTCAGCAGACTATCACAAGGACGGAGGGTTACGCACCAGCCCGAAAAGGCATCCTCTCTAAGGCCCAACTAAAGACATCATCAGCTAGACAGACAATTAAAACTGCATTGAGAGCCGAGTTTGCCAGTCACTGATGGCTGAGTCAGATCTGGCTCCTTTGTTCTCACTGCTATTTTCTAAGTAAATGGACTCCCAGTTTGGTAAAAGGGTCTAACCTTTCACAGATAAAGAAATAGGAGGATTTTCATGTAATTCCTCTTCCAGAAAGCTAATGTTCAAATGAAACCACCTAAGCCATTGGAATTTTATGTACATTTATAATGTTTATACATTTAATTCTATCTTCACAAAGGGGGTTATTATTATACCACAATTCCTAAAGTGATAGAGGTCAAAACTGCTATTGTATACACAGCGCCGACACGTAGTTCCCTGACAGATTCATTTTACTGAGCCTGTTGGTATTGATATTGTCAAATATTTAATTTTCCACACTAAATTTAATTTCATCAAGGAAATAATTATTGTAAGCATATATATTTAATGCCAGAGTCCCAAATGACATATAATAAAAATCTAGTCTAGTTAAAATTTATGAAAAATGCAAATATCTAAAACTAACTGAGCCTTAGGTCTAAAGAATCATGAAATAAAAGGAGATGACTTGAACATAACCCCCCTCACTCATCCCTGTAAAATTCCTCCATTTTTCATTATTATAATAACTCTTCTCCAATTCCTTCTTCCTTGCCCTCATTCTCACCTTCCACCTCACTGAAAAATCTTGGTTTCCTTCCTCTTTCTAAGCCAGCTCAGCCTCCAACTTTTCCATCATGAACTGTATTTTCCTCTCTTTGATTCTACTTCTTACGCTTCCTTTAGGGTAGGGACTCTATCATGTTTGATGCACAGGTCTTTCTCCTTTAGTTGTGCACTCCCTTCGTGATTGACTTTTTCAGGTTAAGAAGCTGTGTTTGCATTATTTAAACATCTTCTACTGTGGTCTTCAGGCACAATGCTTATGGTTTAAATTAGATCTCAGGAGACACCTGGACTCTCTACTCCTCAGGTATCTCCTTCTCAGGCTCTTGGACTATGGTTCTTTCTAAAATGCTTCTTGTTCCAATACCCTTCACCATCAATAATTGTAATTTTATTTCCTATGCTGGTATTTTATCTAGAATAGACATTTTGTTGGAGGGGCCCATCAAGATTAAAGACTATTTTACTCTGAGTGCAATGGGGATGCACCTAAGCTCAAACTTGCCAACCATGTTCATCCTGGCTAACCTACCTTTGCAAAGCTGACCGAGCACAGACTGATGAGGAGGGGCACAGGGCATATCTTCCTAAGCTTGAGAGGAAGAGAGGCATTACTCTTGCTCAAAGCAGTCATGAAGGCATAGGCAATTCTTAGGGAAAGACCATACTATTCCAAAGCACCCAGTCCTGTTGATATTTTCATGCTACATAAGGTGATGGCTGCCACAGCTTGTGACAGATGATGCTCCTCATCATTCCCCTGTGTCAAAGCCTTGCAAGTATGCCTTTATGATTCTTGGCTCTATGGGTAACTTCACCAATGTCATGCCTTGGGGATTTGCATGGCTTAGCATCACAAAGTCTTTCTCAACAAACTCCAGGTGACACTGACCAGGCCAGAATTTTATTTTTTAAAATGGGGCACAGATGGTGGAGATAGAAAATTTAATCCCTTTATAGAAATAATTAACACAACATGGGGTGCTGAAAATAAGAGGGTGTGGCTACCTTGTTCATAGCACCATAGAGGTGACTGTCCCCTGGTGCACATTCCGTGCTTGCTCTTGAATTCAATACTATTGCCCATTCAATAGTCAAATCTCCACCTACAGGAGTGCCCTAAGCTGTAAATGTTACATTCTAAGTAGCATGTTTAATACTGAGGTTGGACTTATTAAAGTGTTGACTCTTAGGTCAAATAGCAACACATTTTCTTGTCAGGAAGCATCTTTCTGAGAAGGCTGAGAGTAATAACAGTGGCAATGGCTTGTAGATGGTATTGCATCTATAACACCATCAATATTTCATCTGCAGTTTCAAAGGTCCCAGAACAGGAGCGGGTAAGCTAGTGCCACTGATGCACCAGTGGCACCAGTGACAGTCTTCTTTGTCAGAGTGATGGGGAAAATAGTAATAAAAAGATACTCAGCTCACAAACCCATTTCATGTAGACCTTCAGCCTTTCTGCATCTTTCCTCCCCAGTGACACTTCAAGTCTAACTGGACAATAGCACCATGGTATCTGAATAAAATCAGATTTTCAACAATAATAATGAAAATCACTTGATTTGGTCTATTACAACTTGGTGGTCTTCCCAATCTTTCAATACCAGTGAAAACAGAGCTCAGAGAGTTCCATATCCCTGATCAGAGCTATGCATTGGCTGCCCTTCTCTATGTAGAGGGCCGTTGACACAAGAGTGAAGACCACCAAGGTCAGCTGGCCATGCAGCTCTGTTCAGCAGAGTGTGGGTTCATTGGAGAAAGCATGGATGCCAGAACTGAAGAAATGATGCTGCATTTAATGGATGAGGCTATTCCAAATATGCACTTCCCATAACAGACGTCTATTATAGTGAATTCAGTATCCACCTTTCCATTTAATTCATGTCTTTACGCTTCCTTATGCTTGTCTATTTTGTTTTGGTTGTAAGGCCTCGTTTTGGAGGGCTTCCCAAAGCTGATGCATTAAGTGAAGAATATGCATATTACGAACAGCTACAGGAGGAGGCATAAACCACCCACATGGGGCTGGCCCCTGGCTCTCTCAGCATGTGAGCACCCACACCCTCTCACACCTGAAAGATGTGAAAACCCATCAGGTGTTTTGAATGAAAGCACAGTTTCAATACACTCACACAAAAGAAGTAAAGTCAGAAGAACTATTACTTACAGATCTTAGAAATAGGGGCAAGGAGGAAAAGGATGGGGCTCCAGGAGCCTGGGGATGGGCAATCCTGCCTCGCAGGTCCCAGGAGGAAATGAGAGCAGTGAAGCCGGTGCTAGGTGCTCACATGTGCTCAGGGTGGAGGTCACCAACTTCACTGGCTCCAGTCTCAGTTGTCATTTTCAAAAATGGCCTAGGAAAAGCAAACGGGAACTTCAGAAACCCAAGGCCAGGTCTTTCTCTAAATAAATGTGCAGCCCCTGGGTTGAGCAGAGCTGTCAGAGGGTGGGATGCCCAGCCAGCACCTCAGGTGGTTATCTTCTCATCATGAGTTTGTGCTCTGCCTGCCATCTCATTGAGTACAGGAGACTAGAAATGGGAGAAACTGCTTACAACTTGCCTCGCTATACACTTGACTTTTGATAAAATACAAAGCATTATATGTCTTGGCATAATTATTCACACATCACATCTTTTACCTTCTTTATTTTTAAGTATGGGGATTTTATGCTGTTTACTTCTCCCTTCCTCTTTTGTCTTTTGTCATTTTATCAGTTGTCTTACTGTAAATTGTGATTCTCAGCACTGACAGTTCGCCTCCTTAGCCTTTTGTGTAGCTCTTCCAAAACAAGACTTGTGTATTCTGGCACATCAGATCTACTATCAAGCTTTCTAGCCAAATCCATGCCTCCATGGTCTCATTTCATAAACTTCCTGTTCCACTCTGCATTGTCTTTGACGTTGATTCTATTGTATCTAGAGTCATTTTGCTTGGGGTGCAATCTCCATTTTCTACGTGTTTTCCCCTTGGTTAAAAATATGCTCTTTCTTAGTTGGTTTCATCAACAAAAGTAGCATTAGGATGTTACTTTTTATGTAAATCAATGATCTGAGATGAAAAATGTACTTAACTTTCTTTAAGTGCTCAAAAATAAAAGATGTTCACATCCCTCCCAGCAATTCATAGAAAAATTGTACTGTAAATTAATCTCCCTGACATCTTAAGTAGAAACTAGTGTAACTGGAAAATACTGTTACACTGCCAGACACACTGCAATGGAAGTTCTTTTTTTTTTTTAACTATTTACTTTTTTTTATTGATTATGCTGTTACAGTTGTTCTATTCCCCCTTTATTCCCCTCCACCCTACCCCCCATCCCCACCATCACCCCCCCTTTAGTTTATGACCATGTGTCTCAAGTCCTTTAGATTCTATATTTCCCATGCTATTCTTGCCCCCCCCCCATCTATTTTCTATCTACTGTCTATGCTACTTATTTTCTGCACCTAAAACGAAAGCAAACTAAAAGGACAGCTAGATCAGGAGTGGAAACATAGAAATGAAGATCTCAAGGAGGGTTAGCAACAGCAATGGAAGTTCTGATACCGGGGCTGGAAGCATCACGTCCCAAACACGGAGGGTGTGGACAGCAAGATGAAAGCACAATGGGGCTCCTCCAGAGTGTGGAAATCTTAAACAGTGGGGTGGAAGTGATGCCCAGCTTCCTGAAACAAAATACCCCTCATAATGTTTGCTCAGCCGTTCCCAAGGAGCATCTGACCAAACCTGAGCATTTCCCTCCAGTCGCGTGACCAGGAACATAGTAGGTGCTTATAGTATGTCTGCCAGAAAAACTCATAAATGCATGAATTGCTATGTTAAAAGGGAGATTAAAATGGAGAGGAAAACCAGAAAGAGGGCAAAAGGAAAGAATATAACCACATGAGCTGAGCAGCTTTTCACCCTATTCAGCTCTGAACACTCACAGATTTCCCAATTTACGGTTAGTTAGAGTGAGTTCCCTTAGAACTGCAAAGGTTTACTGCAGCTGTGGGGAAGATGAGACACTTAGATGCTCACTTCATAATCATAGCACTTTACATCATACAATGGTTTAAAGTTTGTGCAGTACTTTTAAAACTGCATTATCTCATTTAAATTCACCCTCTACAAATGACTTCCACATTCCCAAATGAGTGCCGACACGTCTTAACAAAATTTTTAAATGAAAATGGTAATGTTGCATGATAAATACAACTCTGCCCACAACTTTCTTTTTAAATGGTTAGGAGAACACATTGCTCTTGTGTTTAAACTTGTAAATAGGAAGGTGATGTCTAGAACATTCACTCACCAGATAAATGAGATCCTGCTCCACCTTAGTCCATCATTGGTTCAAATGTAGGACAGACATCTTCCTAGCTCAGGAAACAGAAAAGCTGGTTGAAGCTGGAAAATTGGGTACTGACTTTAAATGAAGGCAAACATGCCTTGTGATCACTACCTTTGTCCCAGACCCTGGGGTTGGGATGGCGGCAGGGATTTGTGCCCAGTGGTGACATCCCAGTGGTGGGGCAGGTGGTGGTGGAAAAAGCCTCCCTGCTGGATGAAGGATGCATCGACTGCAGGGATTCCAGCAACAATAATGAAGTCAACCACAGTCAAATGCGACTCTGTACCACCAATGCACCTGTGCTTCTAAACATTGTCCTTCCCACTAGGGCTGACCCAGACCCCCAGCACCTGCCTTCCTTTACAGACCTGCAGGTGAGACAGGGAAGGTTCAAATGAAAAGTCTGAAAAAGGAGGACCTCGCCCTGGAAAGTTGCGATGTAGTTCAGCTCCCTGCCACCCCACTGCAGTCCAGGCCATTATAGCCTCGAGGGGTCTGGATGTATCAATGCTGATTTCTAACACAGGTCACAGGCACGTAGCAGGAGAATGAATAAGGCCTTATGCTCACCTACTGATTGATTTATTATCCTCATAATAAACATATGAACATATGACTGCTCATTTTTCATGAAGAACAAAATGACATGATTTCAACTGTCACGTTTGGGACATTAGAGTTTCAACCCCCTTAATAATCACCCATAGTAACCTGATTCATTACAGGTACTAAAATGGTCCTGTTTATGCTGTCGGGTTATTAGTGTGACAGGCATCAGGTGGGCTATTATAGAAGTTATTGTCAGCATGCCATTTCTGCAAAGATTATGAAGATTTGGTTCAATAAGAGGAAAATAAGTCGAGCAATAGGCAATAATAATCTAAAGTGATTAAGATAAAGGTTTTTCTTGCTGGAAATAGAGCCATATCACCAGTCCCAGACTATCTTTTGGAGAAGAGGAATTCACCTGGAAGTGCTTTCCTGGTGAGGAAGTAGGTTTGGCTCTGGAAAGGGACTTGTGAGAACCTTCAGGTTTGTGGGATCTGAGGCAGGGTCCTGCCCTCTCCGCACCAGCACCTCCAGGCAGCTACCAGCCGGTGTAAAGAATGCAGCACACTCAGAGTAGTTTCAGATGTCTTTGAAATCAAGGGTAATGTTCTCTGATTTATTTTTCTCTTTTCCTCTCGAATGGCATTCAAGTTCTGCAGGAATTAAGCAGTGCATGATTTTGCCTGGTAGAGTTCAGAAATTGTGGAATCAATCTTCTTATAAAGCATGATTTCAGTGTGGGTAACTGTTCTGTTTTGGCTTCAACTTTAAGTACCCAAGAATGAAAATGAATTACTGATGACAAAGCAATTATTTCAGCTCTTGTAGTGCACAGTTAAGCTGGAATAGAAGTAATTCCATTGCAATGAAATAAATAAAATCAGTTCATAATAGGCATAGAGAAGATCTGGGTAGAAACTTCTTTTGCATTTGTATTTTTACAGTCATGAATCTAGCTTCCTTCTAATGGTTCAAAGAAGAATGAGGGGAAAAGAGATGAGTGTTTTCTGAATTTAATTATGTCCCAGGCTTGTTTGTCAAATGGAATCCTTGAACAGATGCAAGTCTTCTGCAAGGAGCACACGATTTTTTTTGGAGGGCTTGAGCCGATACCATGATACACCCCTTAACTATGTATCCAGTGCTGATATTCTAGAATGTTCCAGGAATCCAGAAAATCAGTCATAACATTTCTCTCATTAAGGATGAAGATGAAGGCATCTGGCTGTCTCATGGCACCTGAGGAAGGACTTACATGCTGGGTCACCCTTCTGGGGAAGCCTGAGCTCTCCAGAACACCCTGGCAAAGCCTTCCCTGGGGTAAAGTCTGTCTGCTTTTCACACATAGGCTCCATTTTGATACTCAGTTGTAATCTAGAAAGAGAGGTTGGGGTGGCAGGTTCTTTTCCTGAAATTCATATATGACAATACAGGCTTGTGCAAAGAGGAAGAAGGGCAAAAGGGACTCAGACAACAGAGCTGGGGGTGCCCACTCTAGTCATTGTGGGTTGGGGAAACAAGAGATTTGGGGTCTGTGAGCATAAAATACATGAAAACCTGGTCTACTGACTTGGCAGCCCTACAGACCACCACTATGGACACCAGTTTCTTGGGGACTCTTATGACCAACTGGTCATATTTATTCTGGGGCTTGGTCAAGACTCTCCCTACGAGCTCTAAAGAACTCCAAAATGATGCCCAGCCTTTAGGAAACAGCTCAGTGTTTGAGTAAGCATAAAGAAATGTATTCTGTAGTGTAGAAATAAAACATTCTGTGTTTTTGAAAAGTGCTTGGCCCTCCTACCATGTAACAGGAGTGACATGAGAACTGGATTAATGAAGTCTTTTCACTTTAAGGGACCACTGGTTCCTCCTTTCTAATGCAGACCACATTTTTATCAGGCACTGATACCTACAGAGGCAGTCCATGTATGCCAGGATTCATTGGCATGGGATTATAAGTGTGACCTATTTTTGTTATTACTCTAAATTTCACCCCCGACCCCTGATCACTATTAAATACATATTTTCCCCAAAATTTCATTTTCAGATATTTCTTATTATGTACTTATTTTAAAATATAACAAAAGCAATGAATATAAAAGAGTTCAATAAGAATTTATTCTTAGTTGAGCTTTTTAAGACTGATCATATTATAAAGAATTCACGCCCTGGATGGTGTAGCTCAGTGGATTGAGTGCGGGCCTGCAAACCAGACAATCGCGGTTTGATTCCCAGTCAGGGCACATACCGGGTTGCGGGCCGGTTCCCTGCAGGCCGGTTCCCTGCAGGCCAGTTCCCTGTAGGCATGGGCATCGTGCAGGGGATGCACGAAGGCAACCATACATTGATGTTTCTCTCCCTCTCCCCTTGCCTTCCCCTCTACAGATAAATAAATAAAATCTTTAAAAAAAAAGAATTCACTGTAAATCTCTATAGAAATGGATTGCTGTACAAATGCACAGACAATTTTATATTTATTTTTGAAAGGAAATAATCTGAAGTTAAAAAAAAGAAGAAACTGAGTAGACAACACAATACTGAAGGACAAGTTGGAAGGCTGACAGTACCTGACTTCTAGGGCCCAGCAATAGCCCCATGTAAATACAATCAACTGATCTTAACAATGGAGCAAAGCAACATAGTGGAGCAAAAAACAAATCTACACATTGACCTTACATACTTCACAAAAACTAACCCCAAACATACCGTATGCCTGATTGTAAGATATGACCTATGAAATAAATAGTTGATAAACTGGACTTGATTAAAATCAGATGAATATTAACTTCTACTTGGATAGAAACAAAAAATTCCTCTCTGAGAATGACAACAAAGATACTCAGATGGCAAATAAGCAATAAAAAGATGCTCCACATCATATGTCATCAGGGAGTGCAAATTATAACAGCAATAAGAAACCGCTATACATCTATGAGAAGGACCAAAATCTAGAACTCTGACAACACCCATCATCTGCAAAGATGTGGAGCACTCATTGTTGGTAGGAATACAAAAATGATACAGCCACTTTGGAAAATAGTTTGGCAGTTTCTTGCAAAACTAAACATGCTTTTGCGACATGATTCAGCAATCACTTACCCAGAAGAGCTGAAAACTTATGTCTGCACAAGAACCTGCATGCAATCTTTATAGGAGCTTTATTCATAAATGTGAACATCTAGAAGCAACCAAGACATCTTTCAGTAGGTGAATGGATGAGTGAGCTGTGGTCCATGCAGACAGTGGGTCCATACTCAGTGCCAAAAGGAAATGAGCTATCAAACCATGAAAAGACATGAAGGAACTTTAAATGGATCTAAGTGAAAGAAGCCAGTCTGCAAAGGCTACATACTATATAATTCCAACTCTATGACATTCTGGAAAAGGCAAAACTGAGCCAGTAAAAAGATAAATGGTGCCAAGGGGTAGGGTGAGGGGGGGGATGGGCAGAGCACCAAGGATATTTAGGGCAGTGAAACTACTCTGTGTGGTATTACAATGATGGGTATGTGTCAATATGCTTTTGCTTAAACCTATAGAATTTACAACACCAAGAATGAACCCTAAGATAAAATATGAGTCTTCTAGAGCCAGACCTGGGTCTTCTAGAGCATGAGGCTTTGCCCAGGTACACACCAGGCAGGAGGCCATGCTTTAGGGTCACCCCCAGAGTGTACTTTGCAGCAGAGCTGAAGGACTGAACACCCCTCAGATCAACGTGTCTATGAACACCAATAGAAGAGGGGGTTCAGTGCTCCCCAGAGATTCTGCATGAAACTGGAGGGATAAGCTTCACATCTGTGTCAAATACACTTGAGTATGTTCTAATATTGGAAATCTCCTCAGAACACTCTAAGTTGAGAAAACTTGCCTTTCCAGAACCCACAGACCTAACACAGTCTTTTGTATTGTCAGCCAATTATTGTATAAATATTTTCTCCCGAATTCTCATTTAAGAGTTTGCCATAAGCACTGCTGTCTTATAGATGATCTTAAAGAGGGAATAAGTGATAGTAAGAAAGATCAAATCACAGATGAATTTAAGGCATGCCTAGACCTTTGAGGTATACAGTTCTTTCTTTGCAGCTGTCTGAGGCCTGAAAGAAATTTGAAATCTCCTCCTCTTATCCTACCACACACCCCACAGTAGAACCCCAGAGACAGACAGAATTCATGCTGCACCCAGAGTCCAGAGGAGAGAGCCTCACTCTCAGTTCTCGTCAGGCAGCTGATATCTGCTTAGTTCTTTCCTTCTTCCCGGCATTGCTGTAGAGGCTGGTTTGTTTGGCATTTATACTTTTCTAACATGGGAATTGCTTGTCACTAGGTTTTGCTCTTTGGAAGAGTCCACCCATGTAAATACATGATCTGCATTGCATGGTCACCAAGTCTGAGGACCAGGTGAGAACCAGAGGTCAAAGCACGTGTGTTGCTGGAGGAAGAGCATGTTTTTATGTTCCCTCTCTCTGCTTGGCAAGCAGATGGCTGGAGCCGGAGCTGAGTGCCAGGAAGAAACAGCTGGCAAATCAAAATATCCTGAAAGTGGTGAGAAGTGCTTATGAGCATTTGGAAGAAACAACATTTTGAAGGAGGGGGAAAAGTTCAAGCCATACTTAACATGCAGAGATGAGTTTGAAGCAGACAACTGGAATGCTAAAGATTTTGTGCAGAGAAGCAAGATCCCGAGCTGATTCTAGCCCTCCTACAAATAAGTCTGCTAAGGTGGTGTGCGGTGGTTATAGGGAACACAAAAGAAAATGTAATTCCTAGGCAATGATAATGAGGATGGAAAGGAGAGGCCAGAGACCAGGTTTGGAAAATCAGAGGGAAAAGAGAAGAACTAGAGGATGGAACAGTGGAGGGAAGGGAAGGGAGAAGGGGCTACGTGATGCAGACCCCGGCTCATGGGGTCCACCACATCATAGATGAGACACAAGACAAATTCACACAGACTACCTAGTCTTGTGGAGGAAAAGGAATGGCTCAGAGCACCTCGGCCACTATCGCAAGGGGAGAGCGCCCCAACCCTTGCTTTGACCGGCCTTCATTGCTTTTTTTGGTTCATTACATGATGGTCCTCATTTATTATTATACACAGGTTTGCTTCAGGTGGTTACCTTTTACAGAAAACAAAGGAGATGATGCCACTGATCACATCACAGAAGAAGGATATTTGCAAATGCAAAGGGAAAATTGGTTTAACCAGTTACACTTCATACTGGGCAGGTTTAGCACAGACTTTAGGAAGTTACAGTAAGCACTTGTGCCTCAATTCAGGGTGAGGGAGTTTTAGCAGAAGCAAGTCTCAAAGCAGCCTAGGTACATTGCAGGCCTGATTCCCCATGGGAGAACCAATCTGTGGGTATGGGTCCTGTGCATCTCCGAGTGGGACCTCAGCCCACACCACGCAGAATGGTCTCCTATAGCGACGAAGGAGAGGGAATTAAAGATAAGTGTCCTGGGTGCTTGACACCAGACCTGGTAAGGCCCCTGTGCTCTCTGAAACAGCACCCAATGTGGGCTGGTTGCCACAAAGAACAAGGCCTGGTTAAAGGGTTGGAACTTTCAGCCCCAACCCCAGTCTCCACTCTACCATGCCCTGCTTTCTAACATTGGAAATCTCTTCAGAACACTCTTTCTAAGTTGAGAAAACTTGCCTTTCCAGAACCTCCTCTTTTCCTCGCTGCTGCATCACTCAAAAAAGGACATGCCCCTCTCTTTCCTCTACCCGGAATCCTTTTCCCACAGATATACCTGGCTTGATCCCTCCCTTCTTTCACGTCTCTATTCAAGCCTCACCTGTGGAGAGGATTTCTTTGAACACAATTTCCAAAATAAACCAACATCCTCACTCACTAGCCCTCCACTGCTTAATTTTTAATAGGTCTTATCACCACCTGACCTATGATGTGTGTCTTTTTATCATTTGCTTTTATGTACAGTGTAAGTTCCACAGAGATAGAGCCTTGGCCACTTCTTTCCCTCATGGTCTTGCTTTAGACATGTAAGTGGATGGACAAATGAGCAAATAAATAAAAAGCTAGCCCCAAACCTGAATCTTCCCTGATATATGGCTCACTGGCTTAATCATCACACAATCTTTGCAATCACACAGGACTTCACTATCAGAAGGGCTCAGACTTGCCTCATACTATATAGTTACTGTCTTGAAACTCTAATAAGTTTTGCACATGGGTCCTGACAATTTCTTTTGGCATGGGGTCCAGCAAATTGCATAGCTGGTCTTACCTTCTGGACTATATTGATCAATGTGCTAGATGCATTCTCATTTCATGTCCTGGAGAAATTTGAATGGCAAGTCTATATGTTTCTTTTGACTTCGTAGCCAGTTCACTTTTGAGTTGTTTTGAACCTACTGCCTTCACCATGAACATAGAAAGTCTGTGTTGGAAAGATGGGCGGGGCCAGCTTCATCCAAGACACAATCCCCAGTCCAAGGGCACACTGGGTCCCACAGTGGAATGAACACAGCGGGTGTACACTTCATGGATCATTGGGAAATAGTCTAATATCATGATGCTATTGCCTCCACAATGCTTATTGCAAAGTTTTCCAAACACCCTTCATCTTTCATCCCTTTCCTATCAACATAAATTCAACAAGCCAGAATTATTTTTATTGCCCACCCCCCATCACAGGGTGTTTGCTCTTAGGGTTAGTATAACACCCAGGATCTCATGGACCCTCAACTGTTCATGGCACTTAAAATGCACAATTTAGTGCAACGGTCACCTCTAATTTCAAAATAAAAATCCTGTATCCCATCATCCCAAAATAAAATCCTGTATCAATTAATTAGTCATTAATTAGTCATTCCCCATGCCTCCTGCTTCCCAGTCCCTGAAGTCCACCAATCTGCTCTGTTTCTGTGAATTCACCTATTCCATACAGCTTACGTATTGAAAATCCTACAAGACATGACCTTTTGTGCTGTGATCCCCTCACTGAACAATGTTTACCAGGCCCATCTATGCTGTAGCAGGTGTCAGCACATTTTAGGCTGAGTGATATTCCATTGCATGGGCATGCCACAGTGTGTTTGCCCATTAATTCCCTGATGCACAGTCGGCTGTCCCACTCTCTGGCTATGGTGAATAGCACCGCAATGAATATTCACGTGCAAGAATTTGCTGGAGTATCCAATTTCAATTCTTTTGATTATATACTTAGATGTAGAATCGTTGGGTCACATGATTGTTCCACGTTTAATTTTTGACAAAAATTCCCAACTGTTTTCCACAGTAATTAAATTCTTTATATTCCCACCAACACTATGCATGGGATCCAAGTTCTAGTTCTCCATATTCTCACCAATGCATGTTGTTTTCTGAGTTTTTAGTTTTGTGTTTTGAGTAAGGACAACCTAGTGGCAGTGAGGTGGTTCTCAATGTGGTTTTATTTACATTTCCCTGTGACGAATAATGTTCAGCGACTTTTCATATGCTTGTGGACCACTTGCATAAGTTCTTTGAAGAAATGTTTATTCAAGCCCTTTGCCCATTTTCCAATTAGGAGGTTTTATCTTTCTGTTGTTGCATCTCCCCTCCATCTCCCACAATGGATGCTCATTCCAGTGGGCCACTCTCAGGAGTGTTCTCTCTCCCTCTCTCTCTTCCTCCCTCCTTTCTAGCTTAATTGTTTCTACCTCAAGGCCATTCAAAAATAGACTTGAAAAAATATTCCTTGAGTTCAGTTTTTTTAAACTACAATTTTCTTTTTTGGCTTTTGAAACTGTCTTGGTCCATCTTACCAACAAACCTCCAGAAGCAGTCAGACTTTCAACCTACAGCTCCCTGATCTGTGAACTCTTTATTATTATTTTTTAATTGCAGCTTGCCAAGCCACCTATTTTAGTCTGAACTTATGTTTTGTTAAATAATTTCTTGCTGAGGCCACCCAATAATAGTTGACACCGACTAACAATCTGGATCTTTCCAACCACTTCACTGAAAGCTACAGGCTTTTCAGGTATCTGGTCTACCTGTCATGTTATTTAAGGCAATGACTGAACCAAATACCTCCCCTGCAGAATGAAGTCCGTGGTTCTAACTTAGGATAACATTTTACCTCAATGCCCATTTGCTAAGACAATGTTTCAAACTAAAAAGGATCATTTTCTAATTTAGCTGAGGTATTAAATGAACCCCCAAATTCAGTCACGTACATAGAAATTGAGTAGATATAAGGTGAATGGTTCCACTAGACTTCTAACAGACTTTCACAGACTTATTTTAAGCACCACAAATTTGGAAGATTACAGCTCCAAAGATTAAAAGTCCAAACTGGGTCACAGTGACTGAAATCAAGATGTCCGCAGGGCTATGTTTCTCCCGAAGGCTCCAGGGAGGGTCTGTTGTCTTTTTTCCCAGCTTCTAAGTTCACCTACATTATTTAGCTTGATGCGCCCTTCCATCTCCAAGGCTGCATCTCTCTCACAGTGAGTCACCGACACACTCACTTCGTCTGCCTCGCCCACTGTAAGAACTCTTGTGATTGAGCTGGTTAGTCCAGGATGATCTCCATCTCCCTAGGTCAGCTCAAGAACATTCTTCATTCCACGTGCAAACTTTCGTCCCCATTGTCGCATAACCAAACCCAGTTACAGCTTCCAAAGGTTGGGATGTAGACATCATTTGAAGGGTGGAGAGGAGGGGGCCATTATTTTGTTTATCTCAAATGATAACACACAGAGCAAATTTCTCACTAGCTTACAGTTCAGTGAGGTCCTTCCCTTGGTTACTCAGGGGCTCCATTATTTTTCAGCTCTGCCATTTTTAACCCATGGATTTCAAGTTTGCTGTGCTTGGGACAGAAGGAGGACGATTACTGTCACCAAAAGGTCTTCCTGGGCCAGGCCTAGCAGCAGAGCAGGTCACTTCTACTCAGACTCATTGCCTAGAACTCAGTTGTATAAATGCAACTAGCAAGTTTCTAAAAGACCTGAATGTGTTTTAGTAAACAACCAGTTAGGCTGTGCTAGAGCGGGTAAAGGATTTTGGTGGAGAGCTGGAAGCACCAGGAGATCACAATGTGGTACAAAATATTAACTTAATACAGTCAAGGTTTCTAAATGTATTGCTGTTTTTATTTTAAATTGAATGTGATGGGAAATGGTCATGCAGATACTTGTATTTCAGCCATGCAAAAGTTCAAAGGTTTCTTTATGACAATGCATGAAAGAGCTCCAGAACATAAAGATCAGTTCATTTCTCTTTCATGAAACCCTATTTTTCCAAGTTAGTTCACTTTTTTCTGCCCTCCCAGGCATCCAAATGGGCACATGATATATAGTAGGTATTTTTTAATTAAAAAATCTATTTTAATCTGGATCTTCAAATTATATAAAATGCAAGAAACAAACCTCATTTTGGAAACAGTTATCTGCAAATGCTTTTATTGTATGTGATTTTGGTTTTTTTATTTATTATTTTTTAAGATTTTTATTTATTTATCTTTAGAGGGGAAGGAGAGCGGGAGAGAAACATCAATGTATGGTTGCCCTTTGCACATCCCCTGCTGGGAACCGGCCTGCAGGGGACTGGCCTGCAACCCAGGCATGTGCCCTGACTGGGAATCAAACTGCGATCCTCTGGTTCGCAGACCTGTGCTCAATCCACTGAGCTACACCAGCCAGGTTGATTTTGGTTTTTTTAAATGACATGTGAAAACTACAAAAACCCTGATGTTTTCACATAACTAACTTGGAAAACAAATTTTCTAACTTGTCCAAAATTCTCCTAACTAAAAAAAAAAAACCACTTACATTCTATGTTAAAATGTTTAAAAAACAAACCATTTTGAAGAGTTTGCAATGAAGTGGTATCAGAAAAAATAATCAGCCCTGGCTGGTGTAGCTCAGTGGATTGAGCGCGGGCCTGCGAACCAGACAATTGCGGTTTGATTCCCAGTCAGGGCACAAACCAGGGTTGCAGGCTGGTTCCCTGCAGGCCAGTTCCCAGCAGGGGATGCATGAAAGGCAACCATACATTGATGTTTCTCTCCCTCTCTCCTTCTCCCCTTCCCCTCTAAAGATAAATAAATAAAATCTTCAAAAAAAAAAGAAAAAATAATCATTCACTAGTTAAAGTTCATTCAAAGTTTGCTAATCTGTGAATGAGAGTAAAATGTCTAAAATACATTTGATTTGATAAAGAAATAATAAGGAGAAAGGTATGTTACCATTTTAGAGATGGTAAAATACAGAAGCAAATAATGTGCATCTTTAAGTCTGAGTCTGGTAGGGCACAGATTCAATCTTGCATGTCTTCTATTTATAGCTGCCTATCAGAGGTTTCTTCTTCAGATATGACAGCCACTAATTTTAATCAATGGGATAAAGCAAACTTAGAACCAAACCTTCAATTTGCTGCCTCCGAAAATGTTAAAGAAAGATATTAATTTATACTAAGGTATATTCAATCATGCCTTACTAGAATACAATAACATTAAGAGATATCAAGGGTTTTGTAAAATTAGGAGTTATAATGGATTTAAAGTATATTGAAATATTGTTCACTTCACTATTTTTAAAGAGCCAATTTGCTTTATTTCTATAAATTATATAATTGCCATTGTATGCATGCACAATTTTAAATGAAAATAATTACTAAACAGGATGTATAAATTTTAGGAACTGATTTTTACCAAATGATTACTTGGATAAGATGTTCTGCATTTGCAGAACAAAATATTTTAGAAACGGATTTTTACAAAAATGGTTCCTTAGGTAAGATGTTCTGCATTTGCAGGTTCTCCCCTGAGGCCTGTTGTGCAGGCCTCTGTGATTACCTGCACCATCTCTCCCTCCCCTTCCTGGTTTGGTTCTAGGACCGGCCTGTACTGAATGCTTCTGGTCTTCACATGCACGATGACTGAGACCTTATCCCAAAGAGCCCCTCTGGCATGGTGGCATTCCTTTCTTCTCCGGAGATTAAATATTTTTCCCCAATAGACACTGTATTTATTTATTTATTTATTTATTTATTTATTTATTTATTTTAATTCATTTGTATTCATTTTTTAATTCCTGTTTATTCTATTAGAGCTGTGCTGATTTTCTGCTTTGCCCTCCTCCATCCAGCCCCTACCACTCACACAGTCCATCCCCACACTGTTGTCCGTGTACATGGGTCATTCCTACATGTTCCTTGACTAATCCCTTCCCCTTCATTCTACATTCTCCCCCTTCCTCTTATGCACCCCCATGTTCATAGCAGCACTGTTTACAGTAGCTACGTGTTGGAAACAGCCTAAGTGCCCATTATTAGATGAGTGGATCAAAAAAATGTGGTAATTTACACAATGGAATACTACACAGCGGAAAGAAAGAACCAGAGATATGGAAACAGGAAAAAAGGTGATAAATACTTTTTTCTTTAAAAAAATAATACCCATGTGGTGACCATCTGGCCCACTTGTGCCTTCAGCCTGCCCCCACAGGTCTCCACCAGCACAGGTGTGGCCATGGCCTGTGTCTAGTGGCACATCTCCCACTCTTCCCATGATGGTCAGACTGTGAGCTCTTGCAAAGACAGAGGACAGCAAGGTATCATTAAGTCTCCTAATCCACCCCAGCCTGTGGCTCCTAGGAAGGTGCCCAATAACCTATCTGAAGGAATACAAAAAAAAATGAGAATAGCAAATGCAAGAAATCCAGGTACTGATGTCCAGCTGTAATCTGGGAACTGGCTCAGACTACTTAGTCATCCACTCACCAGTTTAATCCTCAGTCAGCCCTGGTGAGGAGACACACTCTGAGCAGTAAAATCACTGCTGTGTGCTTAAAGGATTATGTCAGAAACAGAAAACAAATCCTGCAAATGCTCCGCCTCTGGGCTGACACCATTTCATCAGGGACGGTACATGAATAGGTGATAGGTGCTGAATGCTGGTATTTTCTGATGTGATATTTTATTGATAGCTGTGGTCAGGTGTCTAACATAGAAGGTGCTTATTTTTTTTAAATGAGTTATAATTGTATCATCCGGTCTCAAACACACAAATGATAAAATTTCTTTGGAAATACATATTCCAAGTCTTCTGTGAGGCTTCTCCTGGACAGTCTCACTTAAATGAATGAACGTTAGCACAGGAATACAGGCTCCAGGCTGCAGTGGGGCCAGCTTTCCTGCCTGCAGACCCTGGGAATGTTCTGAGAATGTCATCTCTTCATCTGAGAGTCTCCTTCTCATCAGATGCAAGTTGCCCGAGGCCACATCTGGTGATTCCAAGTCTCCTGGGGACTGGCATCTACTTCCCAAGAAATGATCCCACAAAGAATGTGTCTAAAAGCAACAGGCCCACCACCCCATGGATTAACACATATTTGGCCCCTGGACATCAACGAGTCTTTCTTCCTGGTCTTCCTTTTTCTAAGTGGCAAATGCAAAGTCCTCAGGCTCTGCCTGTGGGGGAGGGGGTGCCTGGTTGGGCTTGGCAGCTGGGGAGGAATGTGAGGGTGCTTGGAGGCTGTGCTTGCCCATTGCTTGTCTCCCACCCAGAGTGCATGAGAGGGAGGGGACTCCCACCAAGGTTGCAGATTCTATTCCACACTGAAACACCAAGGCAGAAATCTATTATCTCTAACTCAAGGCAGTTTAATGATAATAATTCACTTATCATTTTAATCTTCTAGTTATATATTAAATATCTATTACATATTAAGTTCTGTGCCAGAACTAGGTCTTAATGTATGAACAAGCATACATAGCTCCTCCTCTCACAAAGCCTTCTGAAGAATACAGACAAGTCAAAGCGATACCATATGGCAGCATGGTTACAACCACAGAAGGGCTATGGGATGTGGAAGACAGATTGATTGAAGCTTCAAAATTTAGAGAAGAGTTCACAGAGGCTAAAGGATGAGAAGTGAATGGGGAAGGTAAGGGGAAGGGCACCCCAGCAGAGCAGAGGTGGAAAGAACATAGCCTGTTTGCCCCAATACGGAAGACCCAGAGGGTGTCAGGTGGGGTCTGGAAGGACATCAGTTGGCAGAAGTAGGAAGAGGTATGATCAGAAAGGGAACAGGATATCTTTATTTCTTTTATGTTTACAGTGCCCTTCTGGATAAGCAAAAGTACGATAAGATGGAAAGAAATGGAAGAATGCAATCCCTTTCACATTTAGATGAAGATCTTTTGAGGGGGGCAGTGGAGGCAAATTGCAGCAGTCAAGGTGGAGGACACCACAGGCCTGAAAGTAAGGCAGCAGTGTGGCATAGAGAGAGGGGAGAGGCAGGAACTGCAGGCACAGAACCTAACTGTCTCTTAGTTGTAGAAAGGGAACCATTAAAAAGAAGGAATATAAAATGATGCCCTGGATCCTGGCTTGGCTGTAGCGTCTGCATGGATTCACCAATGATGAGAAAAGAAGAAAGTTTGGAGATGGAGTGAGCAGTGTGAGTACCAATTTTGCTATGGTAAAAGTAAGGTGCTTGTGAAACGTAAAAGTGGGGATGTTGAATTACAGTTTAATTTATGGGTCTCAGCTTCAAAAAAAAAGAGATCTGAGCTTCACATCCATGGATTAGTAACTTGTGATTATAACTGGTGATTGTTTTCAGGAATGATTGATTGTACTTAGCTTTTCAGGCCAATGTCACACAACTTTCTTTATATGTTTTTAGACGGTCCACCAGAGCCCTTGAACTCCACCCCAGACTTTCACCAGTCTGACACTCATCCTCTGCTTTCTGCAAAGTCCCTTGTCTCACCTGGGCAGTCTGGTAAGCACATCTGCCTGGTTGTATTTTAATTACCTCTTTCCTCCTGTCTCCCTGGCCCAGTGAGGCAGCCCCCATGAGTCAGGAACAAATCCATAACTTACTGTATTTCTCTCTCTTCTTAGAAAAGTCTCTTCTCATCTCTCAAAAAGTATGACAAATACTGGAAAGTTTTCTTTAAAGAAACTTCTCTTGAGTTCATCCAATTTGATGGTGTTTTTTCATCCCTTGTCACGCGTGGAGCATGTAGATGGGAGGAGAGTCAAGGAGAAACACGTCAGTCTAGAAGACAGTGCTGTGGTCGCTGGAATCTGTTGGCAGAGAGCCAGACTCAAACTGCTTAACATGAACCCGGATGTTCCTGCAGAGAGACCGGGCCGACTTGAGCAGTTATCACAGGGTCGAGCAGGGTTGATCCACACTGTCAATGGGAGCAACCTACGCAGACCCAGCAGACCCCCCACATCTTTCACAGTGGGAACCCCCAATTATACAATGCATGAAAGGACATGACTTCTTCACCTCTGCCTTGGCCCATTCCAATTGCAAAGTAATCACTCAGTCTACTCTTCAGCTCATCAATAACTAGCAATTCCTGTCAAGCTATGTGTATACAGAGAGAAGAGAAAATGATCACACACAAATCCAAGCAGAACTGGGCCCTTGACTACGATGCCCCTCAGGAGTTCCCAGGAGCAGACCAAGATGACTGTTACACTTCAATGAGCATATGCAGCTCAAACTCCAACCAAAAGCTGAATTTAAAAAGCTGAGTTTAAAAGCAGATACCCTTTCCATTGAAATGATGGTTTTTCACCTCTGCAAGAGACTTAACCACAAATTTCCTTAGCAAAAAACTTTTCTGAATTCATTGACTTTTCAAATTTAAAAAGCTCACAGCAAGAGGGACTTAAAATGGATTTTCATCAACGTGACTGACTGACTTCCGTAACCTGCGCCTCTCACATGCATGACAAGATGGCCCGTCCTCGTCATACAGCTGAGTATGTCTCATGCCAGAAAAATTTTTACTTCTGAGATTGATGAATCTTTTTAACTTTTGACTCTTAGAATTGTTTTTTTTTTCCATTTAGGCTAAATCTGTATGTATGTGCTCCACATAATAGTCTAATTTCTGTTTCTTTGTGAAGAGGAAATTGTGTGAAATTCAAATATGGTACTAGACATATACAAATCACTTAATAAACTTAGGAGTGTGAAGGTGTTTCATTTCTATAAGTTTTATCATGTTGTATTATGTTCGTTTAAGACAACGATTTTGACCTTTAAGAATAGCATGCAGAAGACACTCAATTACTATTGGAAAACCTATGAAAACGCAGCAGTATTTTAGATATCCATAAAAATACATAGATAATCAAGTAAAAAGGAAATGTGACTGAGAGGAAGTTGGGTGCTGAACTTATGAGGGAAGATATGAGTGGAGGGATAGCACAGGTTTCATTGGAAAACCTGCAACAGTCAGCGATTGTTCTTCAAGAGAAGGTGAAGAGAAAAGGCTCAAAAGTCTCAATGTGATGAAGCTGGGCAAGAGGACTTAATTTAAGGTGATATCACTTAAATATTCTGCCTACTATGCAGCAAACGTTTTTTAAGTGATTTACATATGTTAACCCATTTAATCTTCCTGATACACCCATGAGGCAGTTACTATTACTCCTTTTTAAAGATCAGGGAAATGAGATCTACAGGTATGAACAATTTGGCCAAGGTTATATAGCAGATTAGGACAAAGTGTGATCTTAAGCTCTGACATTTTCCCTTAAAAGGCCAGGCTTTTAATTACCATCAAGACTGACTCTTGGAGTAAGAAGCTCTTCCCATCTCCTAGTAACTAGGAAGGGTTATGTCCGGGAAGATGAGATGGACTGCTCGTGTGCTCGAAGTCCAAAGACAGCAACTAAAGGGTCCTAGTTAAAATACCCAGGAGGGAACTTAAGGGGAAAAAGGGGGAGGGATTTTGAGGAACAAGTATGAAAGACACAGAGATGAGGACTGGGGGGGGGGGGATGGGAGGGAGGGGGGAGACCGGGCGGGGGGGGGAAGAGGAAAAAAAATGTACTTGAAAAGTAACTAAATAAAATTTAATATTAAAAAAAATACCCAGGAGGTTAAATGAGGATGAGTTCATAACTGGGGTAATGGTATAATTTATTGTCCAAAATAGGGCACTTTTGAGAGCAAATAGGGCATCTTGGAAATTAAATTAGAACAAAATTACCAAGAACTTTTCACAGTAAATCAGAATAAATGAATATAAAACCATTTTCTTATAATTCATATATTATGAAGCAAGACTCCATCAAATAAATTAAACTTTTAGGTGTCAAAAAGAGTTAGAACTAACGAGCAGATATCTTTCTCGCAGATGTGAATTATTTGTGTCTGTCATTGATCTGCTATGAAACAGTAACATTTACCTTACGTCAGCTCATGCATTAGAAAAAGGGCATCTCAACACTGAAGTACAGTAGGTTGGCATAACCCTGGAGACGTCCTTGCTGTCACAGAGACGGGTGATTTTTCTCTGAAGAGGATTTGTAGGTGGTTTTAAACATTACACTGGCTGAATCCTTGGGCCATTTATCCTCCCACACCCTACTTTGTCTCTCCGAACATTCCTCTGTGTGTTCCTTCACATCTAATTTGAGCTTTTTCTCCCTGTAGAATCACAGAGGTTCTTCCTTGCCAAGCACAGTATTTTTTAATCATTATACGCAAAGCTATCCTTTCCATTTTTCCCAACAATAGCTATCAGATAATAGGAATAGAAAGTATGAATGTCTCTCTTCAAGTCATTCATTAACACAATAGGTTAAAAAAAAAGAAAACCTCATGACAAGCTTCTATAGATTTGAGGATGATTCATAAAAATGAACGATTATGAAAACTTAGAATAATTAGGCTGCCTGTCAAATGTTAAGAAGAAAAAACATTGTGCTCTCATATTTTCTTTGTAAAACTACCAGAAATTGATTCTTAATTGATCATCAGGTGATTTCTTCGTTTTCATGTTCTTACTAGTTTCGATTCATTTTAAGATTGCATGTTAAATCTGAATTACCTAACTAGATCCCCAATTATTCTGAAGGAGAAGGATGAAGTCCACGTGGTAACCTAGAACCCAAAGAAGGAAAAGATACACAGAGACTCCCTTATTTGGGTGACAATATCGTCTTTTTCTCCTTTTTAGATGTAGATGATCAATTTTAAGAATGTATTTACTATGAATGAATGGAACTGGAGAGCATTATACTAAGTGAAATAAACCAGGTGGTGTGGGGCAAATACCATATGATCTCACCTTTAACTGGAACATAATCAACAAAACAAAAAAGCAAACAAAATATAACCAAAGGCATTGAAATTAAGAACAATCTAACAATAGCCAGAGGGGAGGGGGAAGGGGACAATGCGGAAAAGGGGTTTCAGGAACTATTTTAAAGGACACATAGACAAAGCCAAGGGGGAAGGATGGAAGCAAGGGAGGGAGGTGGGTTTGGATGGGGTGGAGAGAAAATGCAGACAACCGTAACTGAACAAAATAAAGTAATTTTTAAAAAGAGTGTATTTATTAAAGAATCAAGAACAGACAGATTCTAATATAGTCTGGATATAAGTCCTTACTCATATATGTCATTTGCAAATATTTTCTCCCTATCTACAGTTTTTCTTTTTGTTCTCTTAACGGTGACTTTTAGAGAAAATATGTTTAATTTAGATGAAGCCCAGTTTATGAATGACTTCTTTCATATACCAAGCTTTCCATGTAATGCTTAAAAACTCATATGCTATGTTTTATTCTAGAACATTTATAGTTTTAAACATGGAGAGTTCAAAATCATATGTTGAAAAACTATCATTTACTCCCTGAATTGCTTTTGCAAGTCTGTAGAAGAACAATGAGCTGTATTTGTGGAGGTTGATTCCTGGACTCCATGCTTTCTCACTGATTCCTACGACTGTCCCTTTGCCAACACCACACTATTGTGATTTGAGCTACCACTTTTATCATGTACTAAAATTTCCTATGCACCTGGGCCTAATTTTGGATTTTCTATTCTATCCACTTGTCTATCATATACCAGTAGTATACTCTTTTAACTAAAGAACGTTATGTAAGTTAAAATATTTGGTAATATTAGTACTGCCTTATGGATTTTCTTGTTCCAAAACTGTTTGTCTTTTTTTTGGTCATAATCCCATAGAAAAGTTACCAGTATTTGTTAAATGTATAAACTAACTTAGGGAAAATCAACATGAACAATTAAAATATCTTGCCAAAACTGTAACATTAAGTTTAAATATACAAAAATGAAACGATGCCCTGGCTGGTATGGCACAGTGGATTGAGTGCATCAAACCAAAGGGTTGCTGGTTCAATTCCCAGTCAGGGCACATGCCTGGGTTGCAAACCTAGACCCTAGTATGGGGCATACAAGAGGCAACCACACATTGATATTTCTTTCCCTCTCTTTTTCTCTCCCTTCTCCTCTCTAAAAATACATAAAATCTTTAAAAATAAAAAATGAAACTATATAATATAAACCAACAAAACATAAATTGTGATAAGTTAACTGAATAACAAAATTCATCTTTAAAAATAAGTTTCTTAATTAGAGGATAAAATGGCTTTTCTTGATCAACAAAAAAGGAAACTTGGATATAAGGAGAAAGATTTAAGCTTGGTCAAATATTTTGATATCAAGCACCAGTGGAAATTCCACATTCTGAGTATTTCTGTAAGATACACGTATGTAAACATATTTTCTAGTACAAAAGAAAAATCTTAATCAAAACTGTAGAAGTGAGTCTCAGTGGAGATCGATGTCAATGAGTCAGCCAAAGAACCCCAGAATCACCACTGCAAGGTTGACCAAGTCTGCGATATCCAGTTGGCTTTACTTATTCAGGAAAATGTTTATTATAATACTTATATAAAATATTTCAATGATTTCTTCAAAAAGTTCAAAACATACCAGTTTAAAAACCTACTAGCCAGTTTGTTCTGACAATGGAAAGAATCAATTCCATTAAAACCAGTATCTTTAGCCTCTTAGTTTCAATTATGTAATTACCCAAATTACTTGCTTCATAGAATGTTGCCTTATAAACTTAGATTTTTCCAATGAGCTGGCATACAGAATATGCTAGAAACTGCCAATTTGCAAAGGCCAGCCCTCATGGTAAACTTGAAGTTTCTCTGCAACTAGTGTGGGCTGAGACTATTCCTATGAAGAAAGCAGGAATCTTTGCATAAAACAGTTGCTTGTAAACATGATATTGCTTTTCAGAAAGCTGACATGGTCCATGAAGAAGTGTTCTGCATTAATATGACAAGTAATTTTATAAAGGCTGTGAAGTGCATCTCTTCAGTAGATGTTCATAGATTGGTGAAGGCCGGTGTGCATGGATGCAGTCCCCCATGTTTTACTCCAGGAACTACGGATTAAATGCATGGAAGAAACAGACCCCCTGGGACAATGGCAGCCTTCCTACCACCTCTTCCTGACCTCCTACCACACTCTCAATTTGTTATTTTTGTCATGAAGTCAGGAAGTCTAGAATTCTCTTCTTCAGTTGTGTTATTTGTTACTAAACATCTGCACAGACTTTTTTATTTTGTTGAGAGCTGATTTAAAAAATAAAAGATTAAATGCATTGACAATATCATTTCACTTATCATTTTTAACTGACACATATTGACTTCCTTACATGTGTAATAAAAATGGCTGGTTTTAATTATTGGTGATATTTCTAACTCTACAACCAGGTGTGTTATTTGAAATAGGTATAAAATCAATCATGTTGTAAGCTTTTACTTTTATTATTTTTACCATTAGGAAGAGGTAAAATTAATATCTCATCAATTATTTCACTAACTCCTCTATAATCAATAAAGGAGATTTTCAGGGCTTTTGTATTTTGAGCCTGTCAATCTTCAGGTCATTTCATAAGACCCTCCCACTTTTTTCAAATATCCTACATTTTGGATGTCATTCTTTCTGAATTTCCAAATAACATTATTCCAGAATTTGTACTTACAAATATGTATACAGAAGTGAGCTTTATTTCCATTACCTCATTTATTAAATATAAATGTAAAATAATTTGCATCATATTACCTGAGTTTTATTGTCTTTATGCTAGAATTCTTATAAAAATAGCAGATATTTAGTCAGGTAGTCATTAGTCTGCTTCAACTCATGTTTATATGAACACATAGTACTTACTGTATTTACTTCAAGAAGTACTATTGTCAACAAAACTTTCTTTTCTGATATTTAAAACATCCAGTACTCAAACACAAATTTGTATAGAGTTTACCAAAAAAAGGAAGGAAGGTAAGAAGGAAGGAATGGAGGGAAGAAGCTGCCTTTCCCATTTTTTTTATCTTCCCCTAAGAAATAGCTGGAACTACAAAACTCCCTTTACTATTTTTTGTAGTTTTAAGGCTTTTACATTTTATTTGAAGTGGTAAAATATTAGGTTTAAGTTTTCAAGAAAGGTTAATATATTGTTAATATATTAGTTTCTGTAGTGGTTAACCTTAATCACTACAGAAACTACAAAAACACTAACACAAAGAAATATATTCTCTTCATAACCAATGAAATAAGTAAATAGAAAATGAGTGAAGATATACAAGACCTGAAATTCTTTCAAATGCATGTGGACCATCACAAAGACAGACCATGGAGTGATTCGTTAAGCAAACCTTAAGTTTTTACAAGAATAGAAATCATACAAAATATGTTCTGTGAAATGATGTCAATAGAAATTTGACAAAGGTTGAGCAAACACAGTTTTTCTTCAGCAAATGGTGCTGAAACAGTTACCATGCAAAAAAATTTCAACTGAACCCATACCTTACATTTCATGTAAAAAATCATTGAAAATGTATCACGGGGCTAAATGGGAAACCTAAAACCATACATATTTCAGGAAAAAACATGGGAGAAAGTCTTAGTGATTGTGAATGAATTAAGAGTTAGATGCTACACTAAGTCAACTTTTCTTCCACCACCATTCATCCTCCTTTACCTTCTCCTATCTCCCCACCCCCTTTTCCTCTGGTCACCACTACACTGTCTCCTCTGACAGCTGTCAGTCTGTTCCCTGTATCTGTGGGTCTATTTCTATTGCTCATTAGCTTACTTTGTTCATTAGATTCTACATATATGTGAAATCATATAGTATTTGTCTTTTTCTGGCTGGCTTATTTCACTTACCATAATACTCTCCAGGTTCATCTATGCTGTCCCTGAAACCTATTTAATTTTATTAACCAATGTCACCTCAATGAATTCAATTAAAAAATAATTCTTAGATAGGAAAAGCATGATCATAAGAGAAAAAGAAAATAATCAATTAGACTTCACCAAAACTAAAAACCTTTGTCTCTAAGAAATGGTTTCAAGCATAGAATGAAAAATGAGAAGACATAGATTAGGAAAAAATACTTGCAAATCATTCGAAAAAGGTCTATATCCAGAAAACATAAAGAACTCTCAAAATTATATGACAAAACTATGCAAAGGATCTAAACATGCACCTCTCCAAAGGAGACACAGAGGACAAATAAACACAAAAAGATGCTCACCATCTTTTCTCACCAGGAAAAATACTCACCAGGACAAGTCAAGTTAAAACCACAACCAGATGCCAGTACACACTATTAGCATGGCGAAAATAAAATAAAAGGGAACCTGACAATGCTGAGTCATAGTAAGGATGCAGAGCTCCAGCCAGCTGGGTCCTCCCATGTACTTCTTCCATTGGTGAGGACTTTGCCTGTTGCCCGTCCTAGATGGCTGTGGAATCAGTGGGCTCCAGACTTTCAACAGGCTGTCTTTTCCCTAATCTCCCATTTCATGTTGCACTCCTTTTCTTCAGCCTCAAATCTGGGTGGTGTAAGGATCCACCTAGAAGACTTACTTTATCCCAGTTCTGTTGCTTTGTAAAAGTGCAGTTGAATTATGGAAATACAGGGAGCGGCTGTAAAAGTTTTACTGCAAGTATGTGACCTGGTTCACCAGTACAGTAACCACAAGAGCAGAGTCTACCAAAGTCAGTCTATTTAGATCATATCATGGGGAACTGATTGATTTTATTTGGAGGAACACAGAAGTATTGCATATATTTGATAAAACCAGTTAGAGCAGCTTCTACCCATCCAAATGATCTAGTCCTTTGTATTTGTCATCCAGACACCGTTGGTAATTCACATTCATTTCTCCATGTACGAATCACAATTGCGTTCAACATGCGTGCATGCACATGGGTGCATACACACACAGCTCCACTGGTGTTTCTCTTCACAGAGAAAAGAAGTGCCTTTTCTCTGAACTCTGACCCCTCAGGCTCTGGGCCACTCACGTCACCTGGCCCCTGATAAGAATTCCTCTTCAGCACACCTCCCTTTTAAATTGAGCACAGTAAAAACCCTCTACCATGGGTCCCTACCTTTAGTGATACTGGACAAATAAAAATAAAGGATATCCAGTTAAATATGATTTAAGATAGAAGAATCATTTTTAGCATAAACATGACCCCAAATAGCACACTGAAAATGAGAAACAGACTTCCAGGAAGCCCTGTGTCTTACCTGGCAGCTCTGGGTCCCCTACACACCTGGGAAGACTGCTGATAGGTGGATGGTTTCTGCCCATATTCAGGCATGTCTGCACCATGGGCTGCTTCCATCTCTTTCCCCCTGGAGACTTCTCCAGCACCTGTCTGTCTGACAAGCCCCAGACACACCCTCAGGCTCCCCACAGTCTATGAAGCCCTTGGTTGGCACTGAGCTTCAGGTGAGGGAGATACACCTTCCAGGCCTCCCCCCACCATCATGGGAAGGCTGCAAGTAAGGGCCTTTCCCCTGAGAGAAATCCCCAACAATCGTCAAGGTGACATTTGAGCTAAGGTCACGCTCCATCTCCGTCTCCGTCTGTTCCAAGTCCTCCACCAACCTGAGAAAGGCAGGAGGATTTGTCCCCAGTTGTATGTTCCAGGTGCTGCGTCCGCCAAGTTAACGCACAACATTTTCTGGCACACACCCTGTCATGCATACATACTACTTCTTTTCTTTGCATCATTTCTTTGGGAGGGAATTTCAATGGCGTGATTGTATAAATATGCATGAGCATCTTTGTGACTTATAAAAGTCCTCTGTATCTCATTTTAGTCTGTGTTCCTCAACTCCTCACAGCTGGTCTTCCGCCTACCCTTCACCAAGGAACCCAGGCTGTCTGGAGCAGCTTAGACCTGTGAATACTCCAAGTTCAGGTAGCACAAGCAGTCTCCTCATAGCAGATTCAGACAGACTTTTAATTCAAGGTATAGAGGGTGCAGGCCCTGTGTGTTCTGGTTCACACAGACCTCCCAGGGCTCTTGCTCCACACACTGCCTCTGTCTCTGGATTGTGCCCCTGAGACCTGCGGACAGGCTCAGGACGCCAGTCCCCTGGGTCCATGCCTAGGTCCCAGCAGTGAAGTGTCATGCAGGTGAAAACCTCCAGGGAACCAGCTGGCCATAGAGCTACCAGGAGCATGTGGGACTTGGAGTAGCAGGTTGTGAATCCCATTAGCTGTGAGGACGTGGCCCAGGTGAGAACAGGATCCCCAGGTGTCACAGAGAGAAAACGATAGCTTTTCACATCAACTTCGTCTGATGTAGCACTTCTACAGATTCACCTAAGTATTGAATATCCATCCCCAGACTGGGAGGCTGCATCTGTGTAATGTAAGGAACATCACAGCACCTTGGCATGTTCTGCAGGCCACATGTGCCCCAGGGACTGGGTGCCACCCTGGCCTGTCCCCACCTTCGGAGGCTCCTGCCTGCCCTGGAAGGATCATTGCACAACCCCTGCTCAATGAGCTCCTTCTCCTAACATGTTGTTCTTCTTCTTCCCCAGGTCCAAGGACCAAGACCTCCCCTGCCTCCCCAGTCTGCCGCCAGCATCACCCGAAAGCACTTTTCCGCCGTGCCGGTTCCGACCAGAACAACTTACAAATCACACCCCTATCATTAAACTGTGTTCAGGGAGGTTGAACAAAGCAGCTTTGTGGGGGAGTTCCTGTCACTAAAGTGTAACCCTATTAGTAGAGAAAAATTTGACTATTCCCTAAAAATCATTACAAACAAATGTAAAAAATGTTTTTTGAAAGTTTAGACAAGCCCTATGTATGATATATCTAGATTCATGATAAAGAAGAAAATAATATACTGCATTTCAAAGACTTAACAGCATTGCCATAATTGACTATAAAGTCGGGTCCACCTTGCCTTTCCCTGCGGTGAAGAGGAAGACCTAAGGACGCAATTCTCACTTCGACACCAGAGCCCCACCTCAGGCCATTAGGAGCATGGGAACCCCTCTGCCCCTGAAAAGCTACACTTGTCTCCCACAAAAATTTACCAGGAAACCACCAAGCGGGTATTTTTGAGAAAACACACTGAAATCAATTTTGCTGCACTAATTTTTGAGCAATTCTAAATAAAACCTAAAGGCATATCACTATAATGTAACTCAGAAAGGCCCTCCTCCAGAAGGCTAAGCTTTAACTGAGTTCCATTTAAGGTTAAAACTTAGAATATAAGATAGAACAGAGACTGACATTTTTTGCGATTGCATATTCCCTAAACAGCACAAATGTTTATTGAGTACACCAATGTTTTACATACATTTGACAAAGTAAACAGAAGACAGCATGGCTTGGCCTTTTTTGTAAAACCCAGTATTGAGGAAATGAGTATATACATATATGTGTACATGTACAATATACATACATACATACACACACATACTTGAATTGTGTGTACACGACAATCTTTTTTAAAAATTTTATTTAGTTATTTTTCAAGTACAGTTTTCTGCCTATTTCTCCCATCCTAGCCTACCCCGCCCTGTGCTCCCCACCTCCGTCCCATTTCCACCCCCCTTAGTTATTGTCCCTGTGTCCTTTATACTTGTTCCTCTAAATCCCTCCCATTTTTCCCCTTAAATTTTATGTATCTCTTCCCATTTTTCAAAACATGGTATCTCAAAATGTAAGAAAATGATCTGGGAGCTCTCACAGCCCTCACCGTGGCCCAGTAGGGACAGAGCTATAGTACTGCACACACTCAGCAAGTGGGAGGAAAAGTACCCTGGGGCAGAGAGGGCCGAGGGACAGAGTAAGCTGGGATAGGCACTCAGGGTTTCATGGTCGATGTGGCCTTTGGAGGAGACCTGGGAGAACAGGGGTCCATGCTGACTCACACAGAAGAAAAAGACAGCGTTCCCATCTGGGCAGCAGTGAGGCAGCACAGGGGTGTGAGACAGAGAGCAGCAACAGGAAGGCACTCCTTCTGGGTGGTGGGAGTCCAGAGCATGGGGCAGAGTGGATGGAGGCTGACGCACCGGTAGAGCTGATGACAGATGCACTGGACTCACAGGGACATATCTAAGACTCGTATCATTGAAGGAGGATGGGAAAGCCGTCCCAGTGTGTGTCATGAATTCCGGAAACATAAACGGGGGCAGAAAGAGCTGAGGCACAGCAGACAGGCCTGGGACGAGGCCATGTAGTATTCACCCTGCAATCCAGAAAAGCAATGCCATTTTTCTGCAAACTTCTCTTTCCTGTCCCACCATTTCCTTTCCCGTAATAGAGCAATTAGCTCTATTATTGCTTCTAGTCTCTGCCAACATGTTAGTTACCCAATCCTTTTAGAAGAATTTATCTTTTGCCCATGCAAGTGTTCTCTTTATCCTTGATTCATCTTTCTCTCTCTCTTTTTCTGAGCTCTGGAATGATGAGGTCTTGACTGCCTCTATATTCTACAACAAAGAACAGGATTCAATTAAGCTTGCCAACCAAAGTAGCCTTATCTCATTCATAAGAGCTTGGGTTTTTTGTTTTTTATCCCAGTGAAACTCAAACTTGTGTTTACTTTTATTTTGATGTAATTTATTTGGAGCTGCAGAATTTGAACAGCAACTTCGAATTCTGGGCATCAAATAGCCTCATTTTACAAATTTATGAAATGTTTCCCAGAAAGGTTAATAAGCATTATTCCTCACAGTAATAAGACTACTGCTGAAAGCCTACTAAACCTGAACCCTGTCGACCCTTCTCATGAAGCCGTTTCTATTATAATCAAAGCTATTGGTTTTTCCCGAGTGTTGAGGAGTGGGGGCCATGGGGAGGTTGATGACTGTGCCCACGTGGTCCCACAATCCAGGTCGAGGGGAGGATTGCCTCTTGCTTTGACTCCGGGAAACACAGCAGTGGATGAGTCACCATGTAACTGTCATTGAAAAGCTGCAAGTGTGAGTCCCTGTTCTTCCAGCTGCCTCCAAAATCGTGCCGAGACCGATGGTCTCCAACTACTCTGCCTGACTCATTGCTTTGTTAGCATTGATTCAGCAACGGGTACATGAAATGCTCCCAAAATAATAAACGGTAAACTTCTCTTTGTATCTTCCAACATTCACAGCATTTGGCAGGAGAGTTCATTGGAGGAGAGATCATTATTTTATCCAAATTTTGGGGTAGAAACAATAAAAGACCAGTGAATGGTTTTGCACAAAGCATCACGAATGGCTGCAGACCATGTTCTGAAAGTGATATTTACCCAGAGCTGCAGATGGCTTGAAATGAAAGGCTTTTAGTTTATCATTTGGAATCACGATGACAAGGAGACTAAAGTTATTTTTGTATTAAAACGCTTGCATGCATCAGTAATGAAGAATTTGAACTTTCAGGCGTATTGAGTTTAAAATGCACAGTAATCCATACACCAGTGATTTGGACAGTGAAACCAGTCTGGGATCATACAAATGGGGACAATTGGAAGAAAATTATGAAAATGGAGGGTGAGAATCACTTTAAAGTTAAATGGACATAAAAGTTGCATCTTCATAAATGTGGGTTCAATGAGTCTCTGATTGGAAAGACACTTTTAAAGTTAAGTCCCATGAGCTCAGGGCTGAGTTTGGAGTCATCTTGTCACCCTCTGCATTTGGAGCACTCCTGCCTGTCCCCTCCTGTACTGGCTTCCACAATGTCAGTGATAGAATTTTTCTGCAAGACAGACCACTGCAGAGTATGACCACAGACCCCCTGACAGCTGACAGCCATTTGCTTTTAGTGTTTATCAGACAATTATCAGATCTTCTGTCATAGCAAAGAGTGCAAATCCTTAAAGCAAGCATCTGACCTTGACCTTGGCTTCAAAATCAGAACAAGCCCTATCTAGGGCAATGGAAATTATCTTGCCTGACTCCAAAAATAAAAAGGCACACACAACGTGCACAGACATGCACACAGATACACCCACGTTTGTGGCAGTTCAAATTTTTCTTGGACTAGGGAATTACTATTCTCACCAGTTTTATAGAAATCTTTAGACTAAAATTGTGTAAATTAGCAGTCATTTTCATAGGCAACAATAAAATCAAAGTGAATAATTTTATTTTATTCAAAAATGTGTCTGGACTGGTTGACTATCTTTTTTTTAAATATTGGAGTAGACTCTCAACTCTGTTCTCAAAGGCCAATGTAGGAAATACAAAACTTTCAAAAAATACACCTAGATACTTAAAACAATATATAATAGTGAAAATAAACCATAGATAGAAATGTGAAAGAAATAAGTTATCCATTATTACTCATTTTATTTACTCCTTTTATGAATTTAAGGAACTACATTAAAGCAAATAGGCAATTCCATAGAAAGCAACAGTTTTGATGTGATCAATAGTTTGTGATCACAATGGTGACAATAGTTTTTTAAGCCACAATCCTATGAATTTAATCCATGCACATATGCTCAATTCCAGAAGGCATATTCTTCATTCCAGGCAAAAGACCCAGTTAAGTTCTCCAAACAGAAGCCCTGTGAAGATTCAGTAAAAGAAGATGAAAGGCATGTCCCTCCTGTGGGCAGGGCCTACCCTGATGTATCATGGAGAAGGCTGGATCCTTTTATCTGTCTAGATGTTGACAACTATAAAACACACCTTATACGGAGTGTTCCGAGTAGATTCTTGCTTAGCTGCTGGCTCAGGCTACATAGACCTGGAGAAAACTTTTTTTAGATCTATCACAGTAGCTTCATCATTATTTTAGAGCACTCTTAGAGCATTAATTTGGGGACCCACCATCTCAACTATATCAGGGAAAATTGGATAAAAAGAATCACCAGTTGCCTATAATTGGCATTCCATACTTTTTGCATATGTATTATCCCCATGTAAGTGTTAACAATTTTCAATAGGCAGGGACTATATGTGACAGTCTCCTGACAGTGAGACATTTCTTTCTGATGAAAGGAATATTTTTCATCAACTGCCTTTAAGGTAACACCCATAGTCCTGACAACATGGAACACAGATAAAATAACATGTAAAACAGGGAGAACTCTTTTGCCACTTATATTAATTAAAAACAAATAATTTTCATTATTCACTACAACATTTGGCCATTTAAAAAATGGCCAAATTGTGTGCTGATATTTTACATAAAGTTTCAAATAGGAAAGAAGACTTTTAAAAAGAAAATGAAAACATTTTTGGAGTTTTAGACATAAAAGAATCCCACCCTAGTCACTAACCATGAGACACTGGGTAAGGAATTCATTTTCCCTGAGTTTCAAGGATGGGAAAAGAAAAACAAGGTCGTGGTATTTCTATTGCCCCCATTACAGGGATATGCATAACGCATCTCTAGGTGCTTTGCCAGTTATATAAATTACAATACAAATGTGTACATTTTCATCTGTCTAGACATTGAGCTATTCTGAAACACACCTTATACAAAGTGTTATGAGTAGGTTCTCATTGATGTCCCAATCCAAAATACAGGTCTTATTTCCGGATGACACTATTTTGGCTGGTTTGGTTTGATAATTTAACCGGACATGAATCAGCAGGAACTTTCATGAATATTTGCTCTTGTGTCTAGACTTTGTTAGTACCTATAGTTTGGAGATTCCTCCTTCATCTTTTTACTGGTACTGTCAAAAAATTCAGTTTTGCTGTGGTAGTTTTTTAAAAAACTAAGAACTGTGATTATTTTATTTTCTGTATTTTAGGGGTTGATTACAACAAGAAGTGTTTCTGAACAATGAGGATAAAATGGTTAAGAGAAAGGACGTGTGTGTTCATATTAAGGCTGATAGAAGGATTGCCTTCCCGTTAAGTACCTCTTCATAACTCTTATTATTTTTCACAGATTGGACTTTTATTTCTAGGATAAAATTTAATGGGAGTCACTTTAAAATATAATATCTACTCTCTACCTTTTTCTACTATTCTAATTCAAATTTTTTTGCAAGCCATAGATATGGAATTCTCTTGTTCAGATGGCTGCTTTTGGTGTTTAGGAGATTATACTTGAATACTACATTTTAGCTGAGCCCTGAGCTAACAATACATATAAAAATAGCACATCAGACTGTTCTGAATTTAGAACAGGCATATAATTGTGCTTCCATTTTCTTCTGGTATTATTCAAATTGCCATATTAAGAAGACAAAGCAATAAATTTTTAGTTGAGTTTTTACATTTCAGCAAACTTCAAGAATTCAATTTAGAGAATTATGATGGCACACTGAAAACCAGACTTGAAAATCCATTCAGTCCTCTAACATTCTTTGGAAAGAGTCCTTGGCAAGCACTAATGTGGAGTCGAAGGGCTTTTTAAAACTTCAGAGCATAGACTTAGAAATCTCACACCAAGTGAGGCCCAAGGTCTCCATTGGGATGAGAACACAGGCAGGAATAATTGGGACTCTAGTATTTCGGGATTTTCTGCCAACAGTGGTCATTCTGGGGTGTGATGTAGACAAAATAATTTTGGTATAAATCAAGAATACTAAACCCTATTTTCCTCTAAATTTTCTTTTTGCAAAATGCTCACTTACTTGTTTATTAGGACTGTGTTTGACATCATTCTCTATGTCTTGTGTAGTGTAAAAACTCTAAATTCTACAATACACTTTGTGAGACAGCTAAATAAACAAGCAAATAAACCAAAAATAGAGCTTACCAGAAATCTGTTCTACTGGTGGAAACAAGAAGTTCTGAAATGCAGATGGAGAATTCTAAGCAATCCATAAAGAAGGTTATGAGAGGCCACTAATTCATGACACAAAAGTAGGCCTAGAAAATGTCCTCAAGAGCTTTAATTTGCTAGTTCTGAGAGCAAAGATTCTGCGTTTTCTATAAATAAGTAATTGTCTTAATCTTCCAAATGTTCAGACTTTCCTTTAAAAACACAAATACTTGGCATGCTCGGCACACAGCAGGTACCCTGGTAATGCTCATTGATTGTTGGTTTGATTCAATTTAGGGGAGATCAGCTAGAAGTAAGTAGATTTCCAACAAGACAATAATTGCTCCTCCAGAAAGAGATGAATGAAGCAAACATCATGTAGATCCACCTGAGGCTGCATCTTCCTCCTCTTCTGTTGGGGCACTGTGTCATCTAAGCTAACAACTGGCAAAATTACATTTTCACCTCAGTACATCTTTTGTACTCCAGACCCATGATTCCAAGTACCTAGATGGTCTTGAATCTATTAGTTCCCCAACTGTCTGAAATCAAACTCTTGATGTCCCCACGTTAGCCACCACTTCCTTTGGTTTTCCTTCCATCAGTAAATATCACAGCATTTACTTGGTTGCCTATACACACACACACACACACACACACACACACACACACACACACTGAAGACTTATCCTTGGCAACTTCTTCCCTCTTATTTCTTTATAAAGCAATGCTCAATTAGACTGAAATGTACTTCGCAAATGTATCTTAAATTAGTCTATGTGTTTTCATGCCCCGTGGTCCCTTCACCTTATGGCTGTTTTCACCAACCTTTTGTAATTGGAGCCAATGTCAAGTCTCTTCTAGATGAGTCTACATCAGTGGGATCACTGTTCTCTCCTCCATCTTGTGCTCAGTTTTTTGATTTACGGGCACATCGCCATCCATATTATTTTTTTCTTGTTTACTCTTTTTTATAAATCCTCCCAAAATGTACCCTCCATGAAGGCAAAGAGTTTACCCCCCTTCTTATGTATCTAACCCAAAGACTGTCACACATGTTTTTTCACACAATAGTGTTTTTTGAACAAATAAAAATATGGTCTCTCTCCACTCATGTTTTGCTCCAAAAATTCCCCAGTACATAATAAGCAGAGTAATTGTTTAAAGAGAACCAATGGGTTTCATCACTGGTTCCAGGTAGTAGTCAGTGGAAAGGCCTTCCCAGACAGTGTTCAGCAACTCTGTGACCAGGGAAGACAGAAAGTGGTGCTGGTCCAGATTCAGCCTTGCAGGAAACTACAAAGCCAGGACAAGAAGCTAGGGTAGTTCAGGTGATGATTGAGAAATGATTGAAAGAATGGCTCATTGGAAGTTTTCAGAAGAGAAAAAACTGCCAAGATCAATGAATTGGTGAAAAATAGTAGAAACAAGGGACTAGAATTCATGAGACAAAAGAAGAGGAAGTGATATGGTAGAAACAAATACAGGAGAGTCTCAAAGCTGGTAAGTTACCTGAGTTTGATGCTTTATAAAACTGTGAATCGAATTTCAGATACATATGTATACACATGCATATAAGAAAGCAATCTTTTCTCATGTTAAGATTCTACAGCATCATATTGCATTTAATGTCATATAATTCATGTACAGGCAAACAATAACAAGTGTATTATTTTCCTGTAAAGTGCAACTTTCATTATTCTGCCTGCTAGTTTGATTTATCCTCAAATTCTGAAAGGCCACCCTGCAACCCAATAGCAGCTTGACAAACAACTAGCCTCTGAGGATGAATATTAAACTCATGTCCTGTGCCTTGTACAGTTCATATTCTTTGACTGTTTACACAGATTCTGCTTTTCGTCATCCATTTAAGATATGAATTATTTGTAGACCCTAACCATCCATAAGGGTTCTCTCTATCATTAGCACACTCAAGTCAATATTCACCAACAAAAATAGTAAAAGGAATATATGATTAAGATCTATTGCTTGACTAATGTTATTCTCATTTATTTTAAGAGTCTTGTTCACCATTGATCTTGTAACAAGGCACTGTATCATATCTTTGTTTGACCACACTCATTTAATTTTCTGTGCCAATCAACCTTTAACCTTAGGATCTATTATGCTCATTCGCAATGTTGCAATAACTTTCTTACTATGTATATTATAAGAAAAGGCCCCACACCAAAGAGGATGATACATGCTCTGATCAAAAAAGTTGGAAAGCTCTGGGTCAAACACAGTTAACTGAGTAACTTTTTGATGTTCATTCTGAACTTTCAGAAGCTGTTCAAAACTATGCTTCCCAGAATTATTCCATAAAGCTCTTTTTTTAGTGATACTGGAAGGCAGGTAGAATATCCTGGGGCTTTCTCCTTAAACAGTTCTTTCCTACGTGCTCTATCTCCCTTCATCTTTTCCTCATATCTACCCACCATGCCATTCCCTTCCAAAAACCACCTATAGCTCCTCATTGCCTGCAGAAATATGTCCACAAATCAGCACACCCTTCCTGCTGGTCTACCAGGTCTCTGCAGGCTCTGTATTGCAGCCAGTGTTCAAGTGCTCCCTCGGTGTTCGCAGGCCTCTCCTGCTGTTTTCTGGGTCCGGAATGCCTTTCCTTGTGCCCACAGAACAAATTCACACTCAGCCTTCTATTCATGGCACAAATACTATTTTCCTCTCAGAAGCTAATTTTCTTTCCACCTTATAAAAACAATCCAAAGTTTTTTATCATCGACTCCAAAGTCCTTAAATGTCCCTGGCTGCCTCTCCAACCACATTTCCTAGAAATTCAATTTCACCAGCCCAGGGTCCTTTCTCATTTCAGAACCTCTCGCTTTTATTTTTTTGTTTAAAATTCATTTCAGTCTTTGGCTTCTGTGGTACACCCTTCACCGCACTTGTCTCGCATGAAACACCTTCTCCTCTGAGGCCTCCTTGATAACCATATCAACATACCATATTCTCTCTACTCTTTTCTCTTAGATGTTTTCTTTCCCTTGTTATTGTTCATTACCTATTTTTTTGTTGTTGGTTTATTGTCTCTCCCACAAGATTGCGGGCTTTATTATGGCAGAGACTCGGACTCTTATGTTCATTTTAATTACCTGTGATCGCTCCACCATGGAAGAATCTTTGGCTTAATAAATACATTTAACAATGAAAGAATGCGTAAGTGACTCAAAAAATTACAAATTGGAAAAAGTAGAAACCACTGTATTAGACTTTCCCCTTCTTCTGATTCTTCAGAAGATAGAGATAGAGAGATAGAAATTGACAGAGCTCGTATTGAACATTTAAGGGCTTTCTTGTGACTTGGCATCTGCTAAATCTTTTTCTAGTAGCTGCACTTGAGACACCTTTTAGTATTTCTTCTCTACTATATTCAGTGTTGGTAGGGCTACCAATCAAGTTGGCTTGCTCTACTTAAACATGGAATAAAAATTAAATATGTACATACATACATGGTTTGACCTGATTCATCCCAAAGAGAAAAATCCTAGTTACCTGGAATCTGACCTTTTCAATTTTTTCAGCTATAAGTGAAATCTGTGAATTTACCATCCTATAATTGCTATGTTACTGATCCAGCTTGAGATTGTTCCTCTTGCTTATAGAAAAATGGCCCTGCTGGTTGTTTATGTCATATCATTACTGAGTGTGTCTCACCACATCCTAGATTAACAGCGTTGACTGTGGTTACTGCAGCCTTTTTCTTTGAAGATATTCTTATTCTTCCTACCTAGCGAGGCATCTAATAGGCTCTTAATGAGTTGGTGAATGAAGTTTGTTAAATAAAGCGCAATCACAGATTTGTCACTTATTTATATTTAGAATACCAAAAAGTTATTTCAGAGAGAATCTTTGAGTAGTTTTAATAACAAATGAGAAATATCAAGCTAAAAGATTCTGAAACAAATTAATCATCATCTATTGAGAAAATGATAATGTGCCTACAATAATCCAAAACAGGTAAGACCTGGGCTAGATTTTGAATTCAAAGTCTCAGTAAACATCACATTTTCTTTCTGATCAAAATTTCTTATATGGGAACTTTTAAATATGGGAATGAACTTACCAGATTCCTAAGATATATCCTATGGATACATAATAAATTAAAACATTGTTTTTAAGTGCAATTCTTACAAGTAGGGGCTGTATAACTTGAACAAATTACTTAAATCTCTAACCTTCAGTTTCCCTTGTTCTGTTTTTAAATAATATTACCTTCCTAAACAAATTGTATCATGGATTAATTCACATGGAGCACTGACCACATGGGGTATATGATAGAGCAGAAATACTGGGCTCAATTTCTGACCATTTTGTGGATTACCATTGTTTTGATAAATGTATAAAATCAGCTTTTAAAACATCAATATTTTAGATGCCAAGTGTACAGAAAGCTTTTAGTGCTCTTTAGAATGTTGAAGAAATTATTCAATCACATACAACATTAACTCTGTGCCCACCTTCCTGGTTCGAGCTCCATAAATGTATGACGGAGCTGCTATAGGTCTTGGTTTGTATTCTATTTGTTATGTGGATCAAGAAGTTATGGAGCATCAAAAGTACTCAGATAAGATAGGGATTGTTTAAAATGCTATACAATTCAGATAAAAAATATGTTCTGTTTTTCCGCGATTTTAAAACATAATCACCATTTCATATAAACCCTGTCAATTCAAAACGTTCCAAACTATTGTCCTACAAGTGAATGTGACATTAGGAAGCGTGCATAGTCCTGGAGGTTTGACATTTAGTAGCTGTTTTTGCATAATATCACCTTCAATAAAATTGTTAGGATGAAATACACATTTCTCGTGTTTTGATTCATTCTTTCATTTTAACAACACACAATTTCCCTAGAAGTCTTGGGAATGGGTTGGGGCTATTTGTTTAATGGCTACCATATGACAACCTGTGTACTGCCTGGTTTTCAAAGCAAAATGTTTCAGGTTCCTAAGTGAACAAAGATATCAGCCTACGACTACTGGAGGTTATGACGCAACTAATATTTCCAGGCAAATAAAGAAAGAAAAAGCAGAAATTTCTTTTAACCTCCAAACTGAAGAATTTTAGTCTTCTTTAAAGACTGTGCATAGTTTGAAATTTGAAATTTTCACAAATAATTTACAAAAATGTTGAAAATTAACCCAATGTAAATATGATTAAATTGGTCCAAAATGATACAAACATCTTGTAGTTCTATTTCTCTACCCTGGGTTGCTAATTAGACTGCTTATTATTTTCATGAATAAATGAGTATGTAATTTATATAATTTTGACCCCTCTCCATGAAAAGATACAATTAAAGTTTTCATCAGTTACAACCTGTATATGAGGTTTTGTGGGTTTGAGCTGTCTTTATTCATTTGCTTGCACAATACTGAGGGGGGATTGTATGTCATGCTGCTCTATCCCATAAAATTTTAAATGATAGTCTTCATCCATCAGATTAATAGTCCAATTAAGAGTGCACAGCTTGCCTTAGTTCTACCTGTTCACCTCCCCTGGCTAACAAGGAGATGTTTCTCATTAGACTTGTGGTATTAAGATGATTGGGATAATGGAGATTTGAACTTGCTGCTCCATTGTTAATCATCATAAATATAATTCTTTCAAGCAGGAAAATATAATACCATAATTCTCATCAACAGCACATCTCCTGTGGGAATGTGCTAGCAACAGGGTGTTCTCAGCAAATATAAAACCTATTTGTTGTTCGGAGTTAATTGTAAACTATTAAAGATGTGACATTATCCAATGTGCCTAGACCTTTTGTGAGAGTTGTGATAGCACCACCAAGTCAATTGGTTAAAATACTATCATTTGTCTGCATAACTCTCTTTCAATGTAAAATGTTTCACGTTATTAGGCCATGGAGTAGTCTTCACAAAGCTCAAGCTTAATCAAAGTAATGAGCAACATTAATCAAAGTCCAACTGGACTAATCAGGCTTCAGACAATGCAACCATTTTTTAAAAGTTTGCTAATGAGTGTTTCAAGTGGAAGTGAACGATTTTATTCTCAGGTAAAATATCCCTATTCATGAGCATCCACTGGAAACATTAAACCCTGGTAGAAAGACCAGTGCTGCAGCCTTTCATAATCACCTATAAAAACTTCTTCAACAATGGTCAGGTATTGAATATATTTGCATAATATGCAATTTCAGTGCCCAGTGGTTTTCTGAATAATGCGTCACTTGTCAAACTTCATCTTAGGTTAGCATAATGTTTTTCTCTAGCCACTGAAGGAGGCTGAGTCCATTTTGCATTACTTTTCTGGGTTGAGTGCCGAACAAATGAAAATAAATTACAAAATTCCAAACAAATTAAGTCAGCTTTAACAAAGCAGCAAGGGAATGAGACACAATGAGAGGTAGGGAGCGATTGTGTCCAGACCTTTGCCTGCCCGGTATTTATTTGCCTTTTTTTTAAAAAAAAATCATGTTAGTAGGTAGAACAATGCTGCTCACCCCAAAGGCATCCTTGGACATCCACAAATATCCCTGGACCCTGCGCATATTTTACCCTACTGGGCGAAAGGGCCTTGCAGACGTTATTAAATAAAGAACTTGAGATGGGAAATAACCCTGAATTATCCAGGCGAGTCCAATGTAATCAAAAGGGTTCTTTTTTTATTTGAATTTATTGGGGTGACACTGGTTAACAAAATTATACAGGTTTCAGCTGCACAATTCCATAACACATGATATGTACACTGCATTGTGTGTTCACCAACCCAGTCAAGTCTCTGTCCATCACTATTTATACCCTCTCTACACACTCCTCCACCTCTCCATCCCTTCCCCCTGGCATTCATCACACTGTTGTGTGTGTCCATGAGTTTTTCTTTTATCTTTTTTGGCCATTCCACCCACTCCTCTTCACCAAGCTTTGCCCCCCGACAGCTGTCAACCTGCTCTTTGTCTCTGAGTCTCTCACTATTTTGTTTGTTAGTTCATTCTGTTTATTAGGTGGAGATAAGAGAATTGGAGTCAGACAGGGATTTGAAGGTATCACCCTGCTGTCTGTGAGTGAGGAGGAAGTGGTCACCAACCAAAGAAAGCAGGCAGTCTTTAGAAGATAATAAGGGCAAGAAAAGAGATTCTTTCTTGGGGACTCTAGAATTGTGCTGGAATGCAGATTGGAGCCTGCTGAGAACCACTGCAGCATCTGGCATCTGGGGCTGTAGGATCATGAAACTGGGTTGTTTTAAGCATGACATGGATTGCTGCCTGATAAAGCAACAATAGGAAAGTAATCACACCACTCACATTATATCCACCTCCCTGTGCATTATCTCGTTGAATGTCTTTTACATGCCTCTAAAATTGACCTTCTTCAACTATTTTCCTTAAATAAACATTTGGTGAGCACCTTCAGGTACCCATGAACCTGCTCTTCACAGGAGAGCCCGATTGTTGAAGTGATCAGAGACCAGAGGAAAGGAGAAATCCATTCTTGTTGTGGGAGTCAGCAAATGTGCTGTGGATAAGTATCACTGCTATAATTTTTACTGTTTTCACCTTCTTTCAACTTTATTGAAGACCTTGCAAAATAGGTTTTCCTTACGAAATGAGGAATAAACCTATCAACTTGGAATTTGTGATGCATTATAGGTGGCTGTCAGCTTACCACATGTTGTACACACATCAAACATGTTTTACAACTAAGAAATCATGTGGTCTGACACAGAAGTCCTAGGTCCATCACTTTCTGTGAAATTTAGCTGTGTTGATATACACTAAATTCCCTTTGGGAAGTGTTCTGATCATTATATTCACTTTTTTTACAGGCACACAGTTTATTTGAAACTGAAGAAATCAAGACTCCAGTAATCTTGATTATAACAAGACAGTGGCCACATTGGATGCATTTCTGCAGCCACGCCTCTACTCTCTCCTGAGTCTGAATTGCCTTCCTTCCACAGTTACCACTTAGCAAAAAAAATAATTCTTAGCAAAAAAAATTAAGATCTTGAAAATGCCTCTGATTTACACTTGGTCAGTCAAGACCTATCAAGGGTGGATGTAAATTCTGTGACTGATGACTTGTTCTCTTAAAATCAATGACTGATCTTCCACATCCTAGAGAAATTGATTAGACATCAGCAATGTTTCTGCTCAAACTCTAATTAGATCATTATCTTAAATAATGAAGGAATCTGCTTCCCAAGGCCACTGGCATGTATGATCTAGGCTACCTGGCACTCTCATAGCCTTACTCGCCACCACAGGCATGATTTCTTGTTCTAATAGGAAGGACACTTTTACTCTTATGATCTCCACTCTATAAAAGTTTTTCTAGGATTTCAATGGTTGAAAGCAATCATTTAAAATACTGAGTTAGTCTTTGACACAGTAGGTCACCAACAGTTCCTGGCTTGCTACCATCTGGACCCACAGTAGGTTCACTCTTTGAAATCCCTGGAGGTCCTGCAGGTCCATGTCACAAGTTCTAGCCAGGGATTTTGAAGGGCAGCAAAAAGATGTGTGCACATCCTACTAACTGCACCATGGACATCATCAGGAAGTCTGCCCACAAGCCCCAGGGATGCTTCCCTTGCAGATTCCGTCAGCTGGCTGATAGGTGCCTCCAGTGCTCCACCCACCTCACTGGCCCACACACCGTACTCTGTGGCTGGCTCACTGTGTACACCTCTGAGGATAATGAGATTGAGCTTTCCAGATGGCTAATGAGCATGCACAGGTAGCCAGCCTGACTCTGCTGGGTTGGGAGGAAGGACACAAAGTTGAGTCTCAGCGTCCCCTGGGAAAAGCAAACAGAAGGCCACCGGTACCTGGATGGGCTTTATAGGATCAAGAAAATGCATACAATCTTAGGAAATCCTGCCCAGGACATGACAAGAAGTATGAGGCTTGTATATGCAGAAGGAAGGTCTGAGAAAGCCTCCGGATCCCTAACAGTGCTGATGAAAGATTTATTTCTTGGATCAAGTCAGTAAATACTGGAGGAGGTGACCACTTCTTCAAGTGTGAAGACAGCAACATAAGACTATAAAAAAGACAAATAATTAAGGAAACATGATATGACCAAAGGAACACAATGATGCTTTTCAGTAACTGACCCCAAGGAAACAGAAATCTAAAATTTGCCCAAGAAAAACTTGACTTAAGGAAGCTCTATTTAATGAAATGAGGAAAATAATATATAAACAAAATAAGCAATGAAACAGATCTGTAAATTATTTAAAAATAACCAAAAAGATATTCTGGACCTGAAGAATGTCATGAATGAAGTATTTTTAAAATGCAACAGAGAGCATTAACAACATGGGTGATCAAGCAGAAGAGATCATCTGTGAAGATGTGTCATGTGTAATTATCCAGCCAGAGGATAACAAAAAAAAACAATAGAAAAATTAAGAGAGTCTTGTCAACTGTGAGATATCACCAAAAGAAACAATTTCAAACTACCGAAAACCCGGAGGAAAGAGAATAAGAAAACAGAATGCTATTTTTTTTAAAAGGTGTCTAAGAGGTTTTTAATCATTTTAATCTGGGGAGAGATTTAAACATTCAAACTCTTGGAGATTGGAGGTTTCCCAAAGTTTGCAACCCAAAATAATTTTTCCAAATCACATTACAATAAAAATAAAGCACAAAGAGAGAATTTTAAAATCAGCAAGAGAGAAAAAACTGCTTCACATAAGGGAATTGTTCATAAGTCCATTGGCAAATTTCTCTGAAATCTTGCAAGCCAAAAGGAAATAAGGAGATATATCCAAGTGTGCTGAAAGGAAAAACCTGCCAACCAGTAATACTTTACCTGGCAAATTTGTCCATCAGAAATCAGTGAAAGATTCACAGAACAGGGATTTAGTTAAACACTAAACTTGATTTACAGAAATGCTGAAAGTTCTTCAAGCTAAAATGGAAGGCACTAATTAACAACATAAAAACATCCAACACACTGGTCATAAGTACGTATAGTCAAATTCAGAATATCTTATTACTGTATGGTGGTCTGTTAATCACTAAACTCCAGAATAAAGACTAAAGGACAGAGTATTAAAACAACTATAAGTATAATAATTTCTTAATAGATTGATAATTGTATATTACTACTACACAATTTATAATAAATTGTGACATCAAAAGCATAAAGTGGAGGGAGGAGTAAAAGAAAGCATTTTTGTATGTGATCAAGTTGCTATCAGCCTAAAGTAGACTGTTACATCTATAAGATGTTTTATATAAGCCTTGTGGTAAACCAAAAACTAAAATCCTACTGTAAATATATTAAAGATAAAGAGAAGGAAACCAAAGCATGTGAACCAAGAATACTAAATGAAGAAAAAAATCTCTTCAATAAATATTAAAAAGTGATATACAGTCACATGAAAAAGAACAAAATTCGGCACCCAGCATCCTGCAAAGTGTGTCGTAAAACTCTCTTTCATGGAGGGACTGCTCTGAAAAGAAAAAAACACATCACCTTGAGTCTTAGTTTCTAGAAGTGGAAAAATCCCTTCCAAAAACACAAGCATTCTCTCTACAAGCCTCTCTGGGAAGACTCATACCTAAAAGGAATGAGTCTAAATGGGAAAGACTCATACCTAAATGGGAAAGCCCACCATAGACTGGAGATGGAAAGGGACCTGCCCAGCCTCTCTCTGGGCATATCTCCAAATAATGTCAACTGCTTTAGTATTTGTTCCTAAGAATACAGTGACATTAGAAGGTTAAAATCAATATTTTGAAGAGTCTAAGTTGATGTCAGAAAAGTTAGTAAAGAAATACAGTTATAGCTCTTTTCCCTCAAGCTACTTTTGTTCTCATTAGAGGAGAAATGTTTTTCAGATGGAACTCACATCAGAAAAAAAAAAAAAAAAGCCTGCTGAACGCAGCACTGTATGCAATTACCAAAGTAAGACATAGGCCCCAAATTAGGCAAAATTTAGTGTGACTCAAGTTCTCAGGTGTGGGGGCAACTTTGACCTCAAGTCCCCTCCTCCCCCATGGATGAAAGTAAACACTACCAAGACATGATCTGCTTGGGGAGGAGAGGTGGCCCATTTCTCAGAGGAAAAAGGCCAGGATCCCCTTCCTCCAGGGGCTTTTATTGGGTTGTAATACACAGGAATACAGGGCTGCAAGGATCAAACAGTAGATAACATTTCAAAGAAATCTGAGGGCTTAGTCTGAGTCAGAGTCTTTCCAAAGGGGGTTTGGCAGAAACTTTAGGGTTTCCTGCTCGGACCCTTAACATATGAATGAAAGCACTCTTAGCAAAGCAGGTTTTACAGTTTTTTTAGGAATTCTTTCTGATGCCAGATTTCCCCAAGATACTTCTCTAGCAAGGCAAGGAGCTGCACCCCTCCCCATCATGTTTTCAGGCTTAAGTGGATTAGAGCCAGGAAGGGCTTCTCCCAGAGAACATGGGAACTCAGGCTATGTCATATAGCCAGTGGGCAAGGGTCCATTGTTCCCTCTTTGTTGCAGCCCCCTGAGTCCTTCCATGATGGTCTCCCAAGTGATCGAATCTGGCTTAGGTTGCCCCTCACTGTGAGGAGTCTTACCCGTCTCTGACTTCCAACCATGCTTTGAGGGCAGGGAGAGGAAATGGATGCAGTGGTTACTACAGGGGCAAGCTTTTGTTTTTTGTGGCTCACATTCCAGAGGTCACTCACTCATCCTTAGCCATAGGGGATAGTTACAATTCCTGAAACCAGGCAGAGCAATCCCCAGCACTCAGGGACCCACAAAGGCTGTCTTTTAGTCTTTGCTCATATGTTCTATCCTCAATGGCATTCTCACCACCACTATGTTAAAATGCCTATGCCAACACGCCCTACCCTACTTCCTACTCTTGGTTTTTCCATAGCACATACTACCTTTCTAATATTTCCTATAGGTTATTTACTATGCATTTCCTCTCTTTCTCTTCCATACTAGGCTGTAAGGACCATGTGGTAAAAGTTTTCTGTCAATTTTGTTCACTATTGGATTCACGTGTTTGAAACACATGATGGGCATTTGCACTAAATGCTAGCTGAGGTGTCACTGCTGCTATTGATACTTGAGGAAATCATTGCAGACATTGAAATGCAGCTATGTCATCAGACACAGGTTCTAGAGAGTAAGCAGTGAGGACACTGTAGAAAACAGATGACATGAGTTCAAAAGTGCTAGTATGGGTGGCATCTGGATTATCATGTTACTGCAATTGTTCAGTGAAAATATATGAGGACATGACCTATGTAGAATGGATTTGATTTGAGAGATGTGCAGAACAGGCTTCAGAGATGTGTAGATATTATTAAACAATTTGGCAAGGAGTTAGAAATAAAATATAAAGAATATAGAGACAATGCATCATGGTATAATTTTGAATCCTAGGGATGTTGAATCCTCAGTATTGCCATGAACAGATGCATTAATCAATGAAAATCTTGTAGATGTAAAGAGAAAAGATGAATTCAATATTAGGCAATTGTTCTTCATGAGAAGCAGTTTTGCCCTTCAGGGGACATGAAGAAAATCTGGAGATCATTCTCGTTGTCATAACTTTGGGTGATGAAAGAGTGTCACTGGAATCCCTTTGCTCCAGAGTACCTACAGTGAGTCCTTTATACTGCAATGCACCCACCAAGCATTTGCACCCTACAGTGTTCCTACCATAAACCCAGACCCTTTGGCGCTCTTACCATGAGCCTACACTCTATAATACACCATAATTACATGGCAACAGTAATGAGGTTGCCAATACAGACTCTAATACAGACCTGCTGAATTTTAGATACCTGCTATTATTCACATAAAACCACTCAAAAGTCAGATCTAGAATTCAGAAGAGAGGTTTTCTCCAGTAATATAATTTAATATTCATAAGCTAAGTGGTTTTGATGGTGTTGTGAGAATAATTAAAATCATCCTGAAAGTGCTGTTTTAAAAAGGAAGCCAAAAACAGAACCTGGACAAACACACGTACATATCCATGGATAACTCAGGAAGGTGAATCAGACAGAAGAACAGAAAATTTGGATGAAATGCTGGAGAGAGATGCTATAGTAGTTTGAGGAAAATAACGTTGAAGTAGATTTTCAAATGGCAGGAGATTGGTTTTCCTTTTTATTGAGTTTTCTGGAGTTAATTCAATAGTTACCCTGGTTAACACAATTATACAGATTTCAGGTGCACAATTCTACAACACATCATCTTTACAATGCATGGGTTATTCACCACCCCTAGTCAAGTCTCCATCCATCACAAATATGGACATCAGTGAGGTGATTGTGGGGGGATGGGAGAAGGAGGGGAAAAGGAGGAGGTTATAGGGGAGATAAATGGTGGTGGACAGTGACAGGTGAGATTATATGTTTCTTTTTTTGTTTGAGAAAAGACAAGGAACAGGCAAGATGCAAGACACAGTTTGATCAAGTCTCCAAGTGGCGGATCCTGGGCCACTGGCATACTGGCAGTGCCATTACCAGAAGTGAACAAAACCAGAGGAAACAGTTTCCAGGTGGAGCTCAAGCCAAAAGAGAGACAGGTGTAGGAAGGGGAGAATCCTACTGGTCTGGGTGTGTCTTCCCTCTTCTGCTGGTTGACTTTGACCTCCCTGACCCTGGGTTTCTTCTTCTGTGAAGCAGTGATAACTCAGCTTACTAAGGTCTATGGTCAGGAATAAATAGTGGATTAGTGGGGGGCTACTCGCCTCCCTCAGATCCCTTTCCTCACTTTCTCCTCTTCAGGCCTCTGAATCTATCTCCTCTTCTTCCAGCTCCCCCAGGGAGCTTTGGCTGATGGCAGCCACTGGGGGAGTAGAGGGTAGGAGAAAGGGAAAGGTCAGGACATTTCTTCTTTCTTATTTTCCTGGGCACCTTCCTCAAGGCAGCAACTTCTGCTGCACAGCTGTGTTGCAGTGCTGGGTCCCCCATGCTCTGTGACCCTGGCTGTGAGACATCTGTCCTCTTACCTTCAGCCATTCCTAGGCACCGTTCCAACACCCTGTCAACACATTGTGCATGGTTCAGCTGCTCTGCTGCTGGAGGTGCTCTGCAGACCATCCAATGGGAAAAGCTGCCACGTTGTCAGCCCTATGGTGTTTGGGGAGCCTGACTAATACTGAGGCAATTATTAAGATAATGCCAACATTCCCTCATGGGTATGTTGAGTTGGAAATAGTAGTAGTAGTAAGTTCAGGTGAGGATGATTTATAGAGGACTCTGCATGACTTACTTATGAGTGTCTGACATCTGCACAGTACTTAATCATCAACAGATGATGAATCCATTCCTGAGTTACGTAAGTCTTATATTTATTATTTTCTGCTAAAGAGAAATGAATACATTGTTTAAATTGAGATGCTTTTTTTCAAGTACGAATTCATGAAAATTATATCTCTTGAGTTTCCTTATAAAGGATTCTAGAATCCACAGGGAATGTTTTTAGCTACTATGAGTTTCCAATTCTTCAAATGGATATTTCTTCCAAGGGCATTCAAGAAAAGTGACAGGCAGAATACCAAATGTACTGAGGAAAGTTGTGTCTGTACATGTGTAAATTAATTGAGCCAAGAAATGTTGGTTTCCGATGCCAAAACTGAGTACAATGAGGAGCTTCAGAAAACATGAGATGAATTTCAGGAACTTTTCATGCCATTATTCAGCATCCTTTGTCAATTAAACCACCCTAGACAGCCTTAATCAATATATTTGTCAAAGCTATTCATCTCATTCAGTCTAATTCTTTTATTTTAGCATTCTTAAAATAAAAAATAACTCTTTGAGAGTGAGGACTTAATTCTTATGTTAAAGCCAAACTATGAGCAAAGGGATTTTTCTTCAGGGTTGGTGTGGCTCCCTTCTCCCCAGACTTTGCTTTTCTCTACCCAATCCACGGCTCACTGTTTGAAGCTCCCCAAGCCATCTCATATTCTTGCCACTTAACCAGACCCTTGGGCGCACAGAGCAGTCAAGTCAGGAATGCTCAGTGAGAAGAGTGAAGAAATATTCTTTCCTTTTCCTTTTGATCGCTCCAATTTGCTAGGCAAGCTCATAGATCAAAAGCCTGAGCTGCAGGCATTCTTGCAGCCCCCCACCCACCTCATTGCATTTTTTGGAGCCTGTTTCTCATCTAGAAACAGTGGTAATAGCAGGTGTGTACCCACCCCTGTCATTAGCAATAAGAACCAAATCACATATATACAAATACCTGCCTGCCTACAGTTTCCAAAACCATCCTCGATGGAGGTTTATGATCCCAAGAAGAAGTGAATTTGTGAGGGGGAAGACTTGATGAGCTTCATTCATCAGTGATATCTTGCTATTCATTGGCCCCACGCAAGCCCCACATTTGGGTCACCCTGGTGTCCTGTCATATTATGCTTTTCCCCTACACTGGTGATGGTTTTAATTATACAGGCTGGAAGACTACTGAGTCGTGGTTCATGGGTCTTGAAAAGCAGACTGGAGGATCACAGAACAGCTCTGCAAGTTAGCCGTCACCAAGGAGATGCATTTTCAGCATCAGGCTGCACAATTAAAGTGCACCGAGGGAGGTGGAACACAGGCTTTTCTGTTCTGCCCTGGACAATATGTGATCTTAGCATCTGTGACTCTCCATTATATTTGATTAAATGGAAAAAAATTAAGCTCTGATGAGGTCGTGGCCACCAATGGGGATTGCAGAACTAGCGATCAGACCACTGACTGGGGAAGAGAAGAACCTGGAGTCCACACAAGGCAAAGGCGGTGGAGGATCATCATGAGAATGGAGAGATGTTTGCCCACCACCTCGGGTCACTATGTTCCTGAACAAAGAGCTGGAAGAGTCGCAGGCACAGTGGTCGCTAGTTTGCCATGATACCTGTAGTCCATTCTATGTTTCAGGAAGGATGGTAGATACCGAAGGGATCCACACTTGATGTGCTTGGTTGTGGTTTTGTGCGCAGTTAAATCAGGCTGGTTGGGTTGACATGGGCCATTCTGTACCTCTGCCAAAATCCTCCAGAGCCATTATGCCTCCACCCTTCAGTGAGCATGCCCAACTCTTGGACCAGGTGACCAACCAGTGAGAGAAGGTAGGTGAAACACAGAAGGTAGAAACAAGGAGCAAAGCAGGAAGGCTTGGACAGTAGGGGCATCCTAATCACACAGGTTGGAGAGGACCTAGGCCCAGACATGGGGACCAGTGGATTTCAGGGGCCTTCCAGGTGACATGGCCTGGTGGTTGATGACAATGTGCCAGCTGATACTCTAAAGACTTTTCTTTCATTTACTCATTTCACCCTCAGGAGACCCTCCACCTGTGCCTCCTTCCATCTGCTCATAGAAACAGGTAGCTGAAGAAGGGACAGTTCTGGGCCCAGCCCTACACCACAGGGATGTGGGTAGCAGAGCAGGGGTTGGCCCCACTGCCTGGCTTTGGATCCAGGCTCCACCCTGCCTCACAAGCTCTGCACTGAAGCCACAGTCTCCACGTCCTTTCTACCCCCTCCCCACAGGCCTCCCTGCAGTTTCCCTGCTTGTTGACAGTGGGTTGGACTCCACTCTCAAACATCTCTGATTTGGCCACACAGTCTTCCCCCTGCATTTGGCAGCCCTCCCTCTTCTGTTGAATTGATCATTGTTTTTCCTGTTCCTCCCTGTCTTGTGCAGGGCTCCACATGGCCTGCTGGGCAGTGTTTATAACCACATGGGACAGGGGTGTGCTCTTTTTTTTTACCAACTAAGTATTAGATTCCACTCTTCCTGGGCAACCTCAGTGGACAGGAGCTACACGCTTCTTACATGATTTCTGAATTACCAGTTCCTTGGTGGGGCTGAGGGGCTGGGTCTGCCCATCATGGTGGCTGGTTTCCCTTTTCTTCTTACTTTTTTTTAAGTATCTTGGAGCACTTGGAGGGTCTACTCAAAGCTCTGAACCGCCAGTGAGAAAGTTTACATATGCAAATACCTGTAAAATTCATATACGCTAACATTAAACATTTCCCTATCACCTGTTTCCTACAAGGGACTTCTCAAGTCCCTTCTGAACTTGGCTCCCGTCTTTCTCTGTGACTCTGGTATCACAGCACCCACCCAGGCACAGCCACCCTGTGGCTGCTTCCTGATGCTCCAACACACCGTACAGTTGGCATTTGGAATGTTCCTAGGGAAACATGCATCCTCAGTACCCATACCTGCTCACAGATATGACCTCTTCTCTTTCCCTCCTATGGCCCTGTCCCACCTTGTCCACATGACCTGAGATGAGCAGTGTCGCTATGTCCTTGGAACCTGACTGAACACAATGGAATATGACTCTGCCATAAAAAAGAAGGAAATCTTATTTTTCATGACAGCATGGATGGACCTGGAGAGTATTATGCTATGTGGAATAAGGCAGTCATAAAAAGACAATACCACATGATTTCACTTATATGGAAGCAAATGAACAAAATAAACTAGCACACAAAATAGAGACAGACTCATAGATACAGAGAAAAGACTGGCAACTGTGAGAGAAGAAGGGTTTTGGGGTGCTGGGTTAAAGAAGGTGAAGGGATTATACAAAAAACCCTCATAAACACAGACAACAGCATGGTGATGACTAGAGGGAAGGGGGTTGGGAGACAGTCAAAGAGGGGAGAGGAGGGATAAATAGTGTTGGAAGAAAACTTGACTTTGGGTGGTAAGCACACAATACAATATACAGATGATGTATCATAGGATCATATGCCGGAAACTAATATTATTATATTAACCAGTTTCATCCCAACAAATTCAATTTAAGAAAAATAAGCCTGAGTGAAGAGCTGAGCATCTTCCACAGCAGATGGTGAGATGAACTTTCTATGAAGAGGAGAGGTGACAATGACCATTACCAATAACAATTTGCACCCACTTTAGAGAACACTTGTTTGTTTGCAAGGCAGGAACCTAAAACCTGGTGATAACACATGGGCACACCTACTCTCAGAATAACAGCCGTGCTCAAAACCGAACCCTGTCTATTGTAACCATATCTTCTAGGACGGCCTCCTGAGATCCCCTGTTTTTGTGAGATCGCCTGAGCACATTTAGGGCACCCCAACTTTCCTGTCTTGTTCTCCCTCAATTTCTTCTCCTTCTCAATGTCTTATGCTGTTCTTAATAACACAGAGTATAATTTTGAAGAACATAAGTTTGTATAACTTTGAAGGCCATAAAGGGGCCACTGTTATGTTCAAATTATTGTTTATGCCAACAGAGTGCTCAAGTTTGTAGATAAACATATGTCTTAGAATTTTGCCTCTCAATTTAGGCTTAAATTTGATGTCATCCTTTCTTAGTTCATAGAATGATAATAAACTGAAGCTCTTTTTTTCTGCATTTGGTGATTTTGCTTATTTTGAAAGAAAGGGCTTTGCTTTACACTTCTCCAGACAGTTGGATGTGTTGGTATTTTCACAAACAACAATACTCAATATAGGATCATTTCAGAAACACAGTTTCCCTGGTTCTGGGGTATCACTGATGCAGGGGCCCACTTGGTCAAATGGATCCATTTGGAGAGTGGCCCAATAGTTTGTGGATAGCCAGATGCATTGGGCCAGTTCAGGCCAAGCAACACCACCTGCAATTCCAAGTCCACTAAATTGATAGTAAAGCTGCTGCCGTATTTCTAGTGGCCTTTGGTAAGCTAAGTGGATGGAGTATGTTGTTCAGGCCCTTGGGACTGTTCTGGACTGCCTTTGAAACAGAGAAACAGCTGACTCACTCAGACATGCACTCAAATATCTGCTCCTGGACATTAGACCTAATGAATAATTACAATAACCAGGTCGTAGCCAGACCTTAACTGATAGGTCAATTTTTCTGTTTGTTTTGTTTGAACTTTAAATTTTTTAAAGATTTTGTTCCCCAAAATCACTGGTTAAAGTCCAGCTGTGGAGTCCTCAGTTCCCATAGAATTTTACTGCACTAGTAATTTAGACAACATGAACTCAAGAAAGACAATCCTAATGGTGAGGAATGAGCTTGCTGAGCCAAAATCAGCATCCACGGTAGTTTTTCTCCTGGAAAAAAAAAAGGAGTCCAGAGCATTTCCTTGGTGCAGGTTTCTATTCCTTAAGGCAGTGAATCTGCCAGGAGGGTGACTTCAGTGAAGCTCTTAGATTTGGCCTCTGTGTTGCTAATCAGCAAAACATAGGGGAAAATACAAGAACTGGATTTACCTTCCACTGCTTCCCTGACCATAACTCTCTGCTTCCTGTAGGCTTCCCTGAAAGTGCTGGTTCATGCTTCCTCAACCTTGGCACACATCCCTCCCTCCACTGCCCACTTACTGTCCAGGCCATGGGCTGGTGGGTAACACTGTCACACCTGGGCAGTTTCCACAACTCATCATCCTGGTATTTGAACTTCCCTGTGGTTTTTAAAGTCTCAGTAAGAGTTGGGGAAAGCATAATAAACCAGCTGGATAAAATATTTAAATTAAGAGCATGTCAAAAAGGTGAGCAGAAATAATGCTAGTCATTATTCCATGATTTGCTGATAAGGCTGTATATTGGCACCTGTATCTAATGTCTTCATGTTTCCATGATTTTCTTCTGGTTTTTTACCTGTCACAGAACTTGGTTAGCTAAAAAGAAAATGTACACATTATATTCCTAACATTATGGAAACATTGAAAACAAATGTAAAGGATTATGCTCATTTCATACATGGGTTAATGTTTAGTGTAGCCTTTGAATAACCTGTTTTTCTTCCCTGAGCACTGCTGTGGTTATTAGGATTATAATCATATTTATAAAGTAAATAAGATTATAATATAGGCAGATAACGGAATCCGATGTGAGGTCAAGGATTTTCCCTGCAACAATGGTTCAGAGAGAGACCATAAGGTCTAGGAACATTTGCAGATGGGTGACTCAGTCCTGGCCTCAGGTGTACTGCTGGTCATGTGCTCCTTCCTGACAGTGTGACCTTCTGTCATGCTGAAGGCCTTCACTGGCCATTACACAGTTGCAAGGGAAAAGAGCTTCAGTTTGACCAATGACCCATTTCAAAGAATCACGTGTGGCTCATTCTCAAAAATCTCCTAAGAGGTGCAAAGTTTTGTTGTTGTTGTATTTTTGAGAAGTCATCCTCCAGTGAGAACACCAGGCTTCTTTCCTGTCAGGCATATTCATTATCCCTAATAAGGTAGGAAGCATTGAACGATTCCTTTTCTCCAATGTGGTACACTCTTGGATTTTTCCATTAATTGATTGCAATCACCTTTATGTTGAACGTCAAGTGTGTGATTTGGACACAAGTGCTTTCATCTGAAACCTTGCATTTTCAGTTCATACAAATCCACAGACTTCCGTTTCCAGGTACAGCAGCCCCTGGGTGCCAGGCTCTGAGACCTAGGCCAAAATCCATCCATGTATGAGATTAGACAAAAGAGGCAAAGCACCTCATTTCTAGAACTCTTCTTTGGGGCAGGGGGAGCAAGAAGGGTCAAATAGAAATAATATTAAAATAAAGTTATCAGGCAAGTAAGAGGAATCTTGGTTTTATATAATTTTAGAGATATAAGGAATCTTAGAAACATTTAAGTCCATGGTTCTCAAAGTCAGTCTCGTGAGGGGCCTATTTGCTTTGTATTTTATTTACTCATTTATGTTTACTTGTCAACCTCAGACTTCCAATCACAAGGAACCAAACTCTATAGATGGCCTGAACAATTTGGAAGGAGACCCTGACCACCAGGTGAAACTCACCCTGTCTGACACCTTCCTTCCACCCAGTTGGACCCTTAGCACATTCCCCAGCTGACCTGGCCTGGGTCCCTCATGCACTGTGATAACAAACTATGAGTTGATCTTTTTGTAAACAGAATAACTGTGCATTTGGATGGAGGGTACCAAAGAGTTGCTCAGTTTCTATATACACTCAATGTCTGTATTTACAACTGTTTTCACAGACAGGCAACAAATCCTCTGAGGATCCATGGTTTCAGGTGACCATGCTTTGAATAACTGCACATGCATGCTTGTGGAAAACTGGGACTCAGAGATATTACCTAGCCCATCAAAGCTACACAGACTGGCTACCTCAGGATGGGCAGAGTCTAGACTCCCTTGTTCCAGCACCACCAGTCTCCTCAAAGCAAAGCTCACCAAAGGGACATAGTGGGAGTTACATGTTAGAGGCCATTGCTGGGCCTTGCAGAGCCACCAGTGGGCGACTGTGAAGAAAGTGTGAAAGGTGTGGAATAATGAGCGATTTTGGAGCTGAGCGATCAGGCAAGCTTGAGCACGAGAATACCAAGATACTCTCTGGAAAAGTCAGAGTCCTGTCTTGTGGCCAATGCTGCCCCAACAGCATGCTCCCCAAATTAGAAGGAGGCACCCCTCCAGTGAACAGCCACCGGGAGACGGCTCTGCTTCCCTGACAGCCTCTGACACCTGCAGAGCTCAGAGAGGACACTCATTAGTGACAGTCCTACTTGGCTGGCTGGAACTTTTCCTAAAGTTTTTTTTTTCCCCATGAAGAGTTTCTTTTTAAACCGAAGCAATTATTCTCTGAGAATTGTATAGAGTTCATCCTAAGAGAGACCCAAGACAGGGCAAGCTTTTTTTTCTTTATTTTATAATCCTTCAGTCAGTATTTTCACTTCACCAAGAGTGCCCAAGAACAGAAAGAATATAAATAAGATGAAAGAAAATTCAGCAAAGAAACACCTAAGAAAGAAATGAGAGAACACCTCCAAGAGCCAAGACTTCTTTTCAAGAAGAAAGAGAAAAATAGCACTCAAAATACCAAAAAGAGGGACACAGTAATTATCAGCAGTGAGAGAGTGCCAGCAAAAGAGGAAAATTATGGACATGGTGTCTGGAGAACACAGTTTGACAAGATTCACAGCTCTTCCGCTCACTTCTTCTACATCTCCTTAGTGTAAGAGCAAACCAGAGAGGAAACCTGACAGGGGGGTTTATTACTTAATGGGAAATGTTCAGATACTTTAATTTTCAACGTGTTTTACCAAATACAAAAATTAGTATGTAAAAAGTCAGGTCTTCCCTACAAACAGTGCTCTCTCCTGACACACTGTTAATAATCTCTGAGAATGAGTCATCGTGTGCATTGCAAGTATCATCCTACAAGTTGGAAGTGATTCATAAGTCTTTGGACTTTCAAGCCCTTTTTCTAATAAAACCCTTGTTTTTCCTTTTATACCCACTGCCCTAAGCTGAATTCTAAAGAACAGAAGCCTAATTTAATTATGTTCATTGAATTCCAGTAAATAGATATTCACTGATTTTTCCTCCCATTTTTCAAAGGTTAGCTCTTCGAGATACAGAAGCCCTTGAGACTGGAGCACCAAGGAAATGATAGGGGCTGTTTCGTGACTCTGTGACTGAAGTTTGCAATAGAGATCTGAACTTCCCCATGGATGTGTTATTACTCTCTTCCTTGCTCAGGCCTTTAGCAACACCCACAGACTCTGCCCCTTCTGTCTGCAACACTGGACCGGAATTCAGCTCAGGCCCTTGACACACTGCAGGCAGTGCCAGACACCCAGGCTTGAGAACCCAACTCACCCTTCCTTTTCCATTCTACGTCTCAAAGCCTCTGACCTCCAAAGTGCCCAGAGTCATTGTTTAAAGCAGGAACTGAGATAAACCAATGGGGACAGGTGAGTCCTGGGTGCTCCAGAGCATGAAAAGAGTTTCTGGGAACTCCCCGGAAAGACCCAGCAGAGTCTGGGGATCAGCACAGTCACAGGCTCTGCTCCTCCATGCGTCCAGTTTGTCAGACATTTCCCACTTAACCAGTGTCTCCCGAGTGCCTTCCACATGCACAGGCTGTGACAGTGGAGCAAATCTCGAGACCCAGGCTCAATCTGTCCAGCTTCTGAGCCTCACTGAATATTGCCTCCCTTCCTCTGTCTCTCACAGAGTAGGTTCCAGAATTATTGGAACGCTGGGAGCTGCTCAAGCAGGCGTCTCTTCCCTAGGTTGGTCTGGCAGCGGGAGGCAGAGGCTGAGAGCACACAGAAGACAGGAAGGACCCACAAACAGAACCATTCTCAGAGGAAAGGGGGGGAAGCATGTGGTGGCATGACCTTGGAGCAGGAGGGGGAGTTGGGTACCTGAGACCAGGGAGGGGCAGGCAGATCCTTGGCCACTGGGGGTCCCAGGATGTTGTTTTTTTCTGTCAAATTAGGGACTAGTTCACTTACTGATAGACTGGGAGGTCTGAAACGGACCCTGTGCAGAAAGAACGCTGAGCACCAAAAACACCAAGGTCACTCTGTCCGATGTTGAGACTTACACACACAAACACGAAGCCAAGGGGCCTGATGGAGATCTGGGGATTGGGGGACATTGACAGTCCAGTTCTCTGTCTTGGAGACACAAAATGGTCAACAAAAATACGTAAGATAAAGCCTAATGCCTGATGGCATGCGCTCAGTCTCCACCAAGTGGAGCAGTCCAGGTACATAGAGGGAAGCTGAGATTGTTATAATCACCTTTTCTGGTGTCCCCCACAGCTTCATGAGCCTTGCTGTGTATCTTGATCTCGCTCTGAGTCAAGGGGTGGTTTGTTAAAGAGTCATGACCAGTGGAGCCACTATTCACAGACACATTTTCTCACTGACGTTAAAGAAGTATTTCTACCAGGTAAAGAAAATAAATAAACATTGTTACGATGCTTCCAGAATATTGGGACATTTCTTATAGACTAGAAGGACCATCATCAATCCTTTGAAAGCTTTTTCATCAAAATGTTATGACTTAAATTGCGTAGGAAGAAAATTTTCCCATCTTCCCCATGTGCCTGGTAGCAATTTGGGATGAAAAAGGAAATGAAATACAAACAAATAATAAGCCAACTGCAATAAGCCCTGGTGGACAATTAAGGGCAAAAACTAGGCACACATTTAAGAAAGTCCAGGATGAAAAATGACCCTATTACTTTTACATCCATGCTGTGCACCTGATGAACCAATTTTAATTAAAAACAGACACTGTAATATTTTTAAAGAATGTAATGAATTCTCAGTAATGGCAAAGTTTACAAAGACTGTAGAAATAAATTTAGAAGAAAGGACAACCTGTTGTGGAGCAATACATTGTCTGTGATCACCCAGTGTTGAGCATTCCTGAGAGAGTCAAAGAAAAAGATGTTGAAGCCAGATATAGATATAGATACAGATGATATAGATAGATATAGATATAGATATAGATATAGATATAGATATAGACATAGACATAGACATAGACATAGATATAGATACATATATAATAGATATATACACATGTATAGTACAGGCTGTGCCTCATGATGCATTGAGGAGAAAACACTCAGTTATGCAAAGGTTACTGACAGTAGCCTCAATGTTACTGAAATAAACAGCAAAAAATATGTTTCCCTGCACCAGGCCAAGCACCAAGCCTGCAAGACCTGGACTAGACAATACTGCTTGAACTCGTTCCTTCACTTCCAGTCCTCCTTCTCCCAGCCACAAAGCTAGCCAAGTAAAATGCAAAACTAGTCTTGTCATTTTTTTTTTAATTACAACACCTCCCTGTGCCCTGGGGAAGCTTATGCAGCAGGTGAATTGAATATGTAAGCTTCTCCCATGCCTGCACATGCTTTTTTAAACATATGTAAATGGCTTTTGTGATAAGTACGTCACACGAATTTATTTACATGTCAGCTTAAACTTTTGGATGTGTGTGGCTTCAGATTGTCTCAAGGCAGCATCTCTTCTGGCCTTTCCTTCATTGTCTTCTGGCTGCTGGGAGTTATCAAAGCATTTTAGACTCTCAGTGGATTTAAAAGCTTATTGTGACATTCATCTGAGGAGTGGCAATGACACAGGTTTGCTTTGCACACCAGTTCCCAATTCTGCAAGGTGAGCTGGACCTCTACACCCAACAACCCTCCTGCACTCTGTGCTTTTTTGCTTTATAAAGAATAATAGCCTCACACAAGTCTCAAAGACACAAGTCACAAAGTAGTGGCCAATCATGTACCAACGGCATTCTTGACTCAACTTCCTAGCTTTCAACGTAAAACACAAAGAACCAACAAAATAACCCATAGTGCCCGAATGTGGTAACCTTGAGTTTTGCCCTAAAACTTCCCTGTACAAACAAAGCTCGAACTCTAAGCTCAATAGTCATTTTGCTTTGTTTTCGCACGCTAATGTGCTCAACACAAAGTCGGATGATGCAGTGGAGATTATAATTGCCATGAAGTGACAAACACTTTCTCAGAAACAGAAGACGCCAACAAAGAAAACGTACATCAGCACTAGCTGGCTCTTAAACACAAGGCAGAGCCTTACATATAGAGCTTTCAAAGACCCTTTAAATCTCCGGATTCACTGTCTTAATGTATATATTTAAATAAATTAGCATAAGCATAAGCCTGAAAGAGACTCTTCCTAACAGCATGCTTTATTTATTCCCAACGTAGTGCTGATAAGTCTGCGTTGGAAACCAGGCATTGAGGGAGATGGGATGCTGCTTATTCAAAAGCCATTTGAATCACCTGCAGCAGAAATGTTATTATGCAAGAAAGATGGTGCCAGACTGAGTATTGCACCATGAACTTAACCCATGAAAGTAGTTTCTGAGAAAGAAGAATGTCATTTGTAGTTACTTGGAGTGTATGTATAGTCCTTTGAATCGTCTTCCCTTCTGTATTGGAAATACAATCTCGGGAGCACTTGTGAAGACATTAGATTCATGTTAAGGATGTAAACTATGTCTGGTAAGCCTTATAACCCCCAAAGTTCAGTAAGTGCTTCTGTGTAAGGGAAAGATGGGGGCATGCAAGATACATTGACATGAACTGCAAAATGCTGTGTATTTGTCTACCAAGTGAGTCACCAGAGAAGAAAATGAAAAAGCAAAACATCAAAAATAAATAAATAAAACCGAGTGAATCTAAAAGTGGGTGAATTCCATCCTCATTGGAGCTCAGTTCTGCTCCATAGTTCCAGAATGCTCCCCAGGTTAACCGGACACCCTGAGGATAGCAGACCTATGGGTTAACTGTCTTGTAGACAATATGCTCACACTAATCTTGGATACAAATGCATTGAAAAATGTCTTTCTCATTCCTCTTAAGGCAGAGTGACCAGTCCAGCCTTGGTTCCCTGCTCCTGATGCTAGACCGTGTCATGCAAACAATGACGACAGGAGCAGTCTGGAGATGCTGCAGGCAGCCTTCTGAGTGGCACGTTGTAGAGTTCTGCCCATGTCACCTGCTGTCTGTCACTTACACAGAACTGAAGGAGTCCACATCCAGGAAGCAATCATTCTGAGCAAATGTTTCTAAATTTTCCCATTCTCCACAGCCCCTTTTTCCCATAAAGCCCCTTTGTGTGTATACATATACCCCAAATATAATGTTCTCAAAATATGTTCACTTAAATGGTTAATCCAATGACCCACACGAGTAAGATTCCACCTAATTATAGTCATGGATAAGCCTAATGTCTTTCAGTGAAATTCATCAGTCTACATAAAAACAAAAAAACAATGAAGTCCAAAAAAGACATAGTTTGGTTAAGAACTTTACTCAATGACCTCTCCTTAAATCAGATGTTTTTTGTGCTCTTCCCACAACTCGTTATTTCTGGATCGCACACCACGCATGGGTGGACACCACTTGTCTGACTTCCCCAGATCATCTGGACCCCCAAGACTACATGTAGCCATGTTATTCATTTGCTTAGATTTTTACCTTCATCTCTTTGTTCTACAGCTGTGATCCCGCAGAGTCAAGTCAGCTATTACATTGCTAAGCCCAACCATAACTGTTGTAATGAGTTTGAACGAGCATTTACCTAGAAAATATCAGAGGGCTTTGTAGGAGAAAGTCACGGGTATAGTGCAGTTAAGAAGCAGTGATGAAAAATAAAGTTAGGAAAGTGTCAAGTGGGTACGAAATTCATCAGGATGATCACTGAGTAAGTTACATGATGTCTTATCATTGGTATGTACACCTGAAACTGGTATAATATTGTATATCTACTGTAATTGAAAAAAATTGTTTAATTATTTTTAAAAAGCTCATGAAAAGCTAAAAATTATTGCAATGAAATTATAATTGACCAGGTGACCACAAATCAGGCAAGACTGACAGCTGGAGGTATAAACTCCTGCTCTTTGACTAGTGAAAGCCTCATTCTTCTAATCCTGGAATCTTACATATCTATCAAAAAGAATTTGACCTTTTAACATTATCCCCAAATACTTGTTAAGCCATGAAAAGAAGTTCAAGACCACAAACATTTTTTTAGTATACATCAAATTCGTATTGATTCATCAATCTTTTTAAAAAATCACAATGCAAACTGTATTTCAGGGGAAACATTTAAAACAAATCTTTCTATCCAACTGTTCTGCTGTCTGTCAGCTGGGGTAAGTGCACACAAGTGCACCTAAAAGAACCATTTTCTTTATCTGTCCACAGGTGAAGAAGGAAAGTGAAAATGGAAGAAGTAGAGCAGGAGAAAGAAGAGATACAAAAGAAAAAATATTCAAAAGGAAGGCAATTATTTAAAAAATAATAAAGGCAATTATTTTGAAAAATATTCAAATAAAGGCTTGTACCTCTCTTTATAGAACACCTGAAGAACCCAGCAAGTCTAATGTCCAAGCAATTCCTAGTTAGGGCTGCTTCCCGGCCCTCAGCTATTGAAAATGCCCTTCACTCCCCTTCCCTCTCTTTGCTGAGTAAGAGCCTCCTGCTTCCTCTGTCTCAGTTCAAATTCCTTGATGCCCAATTAGATTAGACCCCAGACCCCACACCCTGCTGTGGTGGAGGAGAGCACTGTCTCAGGTCAGCTGTGGTGGGTCTGTGGGTGTTAGAAGAGAGGAGGGAAGGGAACAGAGAGATAGCTCAGTCTGCCAAGGTGGCTCTGATGCAGAAGGGAGTGATTCTCCACAGCCACGCGAGGCAGTGGGAAGCTAAAGGGAGGATCCGAGTCTGGCCTGGCTCACGGGGCCAGAGGTCAAAGCTGAGAGCCAGGAGGCACAAATAATGTGCTATTTACAGTTAATAAAATGCCTACACAAATCTGGAAGGGCTGATGCCAACTTTTATTGCTCTCGAAGGCAGTACTCTGTGAGTATTTTCCATGTCATCCCTAAATGTTTTCATTTCACAAAGAAACTGCAGTGACCCCCTGACCATTACACATTTCTGATGCCAAAGAGAATGTATTATGATAATTAAATTCTAGTTGTTAACCTCCAGACATAAATGCATGCACGTTGAAGCTATCCTAAAGTATACTAGCAAGTGCAAAGGCTGAAAAAATTATAGCTTACTATTTCTAATTTCCCTTGGATAATTGTACTGAGGTTGCATCACAGTAACATCATTATTGTTCCCCAAGTGTCCTTTGGAAATGACATTTTTAATCATCTTCACACTCACTTTGCTATGTGGCAAGTCAGGAATTATTCAAATTTCAGGTGTGTTCTGCAGCTCCTTGCCATGATAAGAGGCACCGATCAAAGCTCATGGCCATCATTGGCCTTGCTTGACCTTCAATGTTGTTCAACAACCAGAGGTTGCCTTCAGTCTGTCGTCTGCTCCTCCTTTCATTTTGTCAAAGCAGATGAATGGCTCATCTTAGAAACTAAAATCAAGCCTGCAACCTCATCTTGTGTCCTAAGTGATCAAGGCTGTGATCATGAGTGTGCATGTGTGTGCAGGTAAAAACAACATCTTTATCTACACAACTTCAAGGCAGTGACTGTTGAGACCAAACTTATGTCTGAAAGAAGAAAACAAGTTAAGAAGGTTTTCTTTACCAGGCCAAAGCTCTCTCGAATGTGCTCGCCATTTCGGAAGCTCAAGAACAAGTGGTACCCTGTACTTTGCGTGGCCTTTCCCAGTGGTATTTGTCAACTCCAGACTAGGAAGAGCAAATGGGTGACTTTGCAAAGGGCCCCAGGACCTCCAGGCAGGAAAGGACCCTTCCCTTGGGAAGTGAGTGCTTGGATGGGTTGGACTAGACCTGCCGAGGGCCACTGACAAAGAAGGGTTTCAAAGGAGAATTCACTGTGGAGGAAGGTAGACTAGATCTGTGAGAAGGACCAACAAGAGGACCCCCAATGCATGGCCCACAGACCTGGATGATTCCCAAGCTGGTTGGTCCTTTCTCTAGAAAGAGTCAGGAATGCAACATCCCCATGTCACACACACACTCACCTCACCCATTGGGAAGGTGAGACTGGTGACAGTTTTTATAACAAGTGGTTACATTCTCATTAAAATTATAAGGGACTCACAGGCTGTGTGTTCGTTGTAGCCACTGAACCTGTCAGGTGGCCTGTCTCTGATCATATGTACTTTAATTCCATTGTATTTTGGCCAATGTAATTTCATGTTGTTTCCAGTTGTGTGTAGTTGTCAACTTTGTGTCATGTTCTTCTTTGTTGTGTTATGTGAGATATTTAATTCAAAAAATTGATTAGTTGACCTGGCTGGTGTAGCTCAGTGGATTGAGTGCAGGCCTGCAAACCAGACAATTGTGGTTCGATTCCCAGTCAGGGCACATGCCTGGGATGCAAGCCGGTTCCCTACAGGTCAGTTCCCAGCAGGGGATGTACAAAGGCAACCATACATTGATGTTTCTCTCCCTCTCTCCTTCCCTTCCCCTCTAAAGATAAACAAATAAAATCTTTAAAAAAAAGATGTTTCGAGATCATAAATCCAAACAAGAAAATATTTTAAAAATTGATTAGTTGAAAGTGGTTCACTAGAATGTAAATTTAGTGATGAAAATAGCGACTAAATTTTTACATGTCCAAACAATTTTGTAAACACAAATAGTAAACAGGATTCAGGACTACAGTGTAAAAGGGGATTAGAGCCAGGAAGCGCTTCTCCCAGAGAACATGATGACTCGGGCTATGTCAAAGCCAGGGGGCGAGAGTCCATTGCTCTTTGTTGCAGCCCCCCCGCCAAGTCCTTCCATGAAGGTCTCCCAGGTGATCAAGTCTGGCTTAGGTTGCCCCCTGCTGTGAGGGGTCTTACCCGTCATTGACTTCCGACCAAGCTCTGGGGACAGGGAGAGGAATTGCTACCTGAGACAGGTTTGCTCCTGTGGCTGGCATTCCAAAAGTCGTCTCTTGCCCTTAGCCACAAGGGGTAGAGATACAATTCCTAAAACTAGGCAGAGTGGTCTACTACAATACTAAACTAGAAATATGAAAGAAGCCTTATATAGACGTGTGATGGAAAGGTGAATCATCTCACTGAAGAACCTAGAAAAAGCGGTCAGGTTCTGATTATCATAAAAAACTCCAGGGACCTTGATTGACTGTTTACCTTCCAAGCTTCCATTTTTTCACATATAAATGTTGAATGAGACACTTTTCTAGCTCTAAAAAATTGTTAATCATCTTGACAAAAGATAAAACTACTCAAATAAATAATCTGATAATTTAGCATTTCCTCTTCTCTCGCTGTGTCTATAGAGATAATTAAATATTGATAATATTCAATTTAGAAACCCAGGATGTCACTACAGACAAGGTACTTCTGGCTTTTCCTTTTCAGAGACTTTCATTTCTAGGATGGAGAAAAAATTATAATGTTTAAAATATAAGCTTAGAAAGTAAATGGGAAGTTGACACAGGAACAGTTATTTTAAAATCTGAAATATCTCCTCTATATACCTTCAGTTTCAAACAATACAAATGCATTTATTTTCCATTTCTCCACCCCAAGTCATTGGAAAAAATAAAGTATTTTTACCTTTTCAACTCCAAAGTGATAGAAGTGTTCTTCAACTTTGGCTGGAGTCATTATACTTGCATATTTTCAGTTCATTAACCAAGAAAAACAACCAATTCACATGTGAGTTACTGAGCCCGTGTTCCGTGTGGGGTCCCGTCACCACCCCACAGGTACATGGTACAAGAGGTGACAGCACAGCAGATCTCCATTTCTCCTCAGCTTAGACTTAACTTCAGGGTCACAGCTGTGCCTCTCAGTGGCCAAGAAGCCACAAGAAGGAGTGACATGTTCAGCAGCGCAGATCGGCAATGTCTGGTCTGCATGGGAACAGGCCTGAATCGACCAGCACGGGGATCTCTGCACTCAGGTCTTCAGGCGAGGGTCATAGTCGCGGTTATAACTTGTTTCCAAGCCACACTGCACAGCCATCACCTCCCTTTCCCACCCATCACATAAAACATGCAGAGAAAACAGGAAAATGTGTGTGTGTGTGTGTGTGTGTGTGTAGGTTTCAGTTTTCTCTTTCTCCTGGCCTGTGGGTGAGGGTTAGCTTGTAAATCTATTCTTAACAATTTAGCACCCGGGTGAAAGGGATGCTTTTCTGTGACAGGGCTGGAATGTTTTAAGCCTGGTGCAGATTTGTGGGTGTTTGCCCCAGGCTTGGGTCTGAGGTCTCACTGACACAATCTGGAAGGTGAGAGCAACACAATACCTTTCATTTCTCAAAACAAATAATCCATTCAGCATTGTAGTGGCATCAATACAAATAATGAAGAGTGCAAGTAAACAGAGAGGCAAGTCCATCTTTTTCTTACTCTTTCTCCACTGAAGTTAGAGATTTGAAGGTAGGGACAGTCTACCCAGAGCCTTGATGACCCACCAGAGAGGAGGCATGGGTTTCATTCACTAATTAAGTGTTACAGGTCACTGTGGCTTTGCAGAAAGGATCTCTATTCTTTCTTCATTGACACACATGCAAGGCTGCCTTTTCCCCCTTTGGGTTTCAGTTCTTTCCCCTCACCGAGGAGGATATAGTTTTCCCCAATCACCTGTTTTAATGGACATCGTCTCCTGTCTTTCCAGAATGCACCTGGTTTTGTGACACTGTGTGCCCCGAGTGTTTGCTCCTGAGTGCCATCCAATTACACTGTGGAGAAACAGCTACTGGGAATTCGGTAATGAGCAGAGCCTTAGGGGGCTGAAGCCACCACTCCATCACAGCCTGTGTGCGTGAGAGAGGCATATAGATCTTCTAACCGATGGGGCCAATGCGCTTGGTGGAAAATGAGAGGGAGAGAAGCAATGCGTTGGAGCCTGAGAAGGTAATGAATGTGGGGGTGACACTGACTTTGCTCAGCCAAACAGTTGCCAGAGTATTTCTGCTTGAAATCCTTATTCCACAATGAAGTACGGTTAATGTGTGAAGACATCACAGCCTCTCCGAACATATTCCTAAATATCTGTGGCGGAATTTCCATCACAATTTCCTAAGTTATTATTCTCTTATTCTTTTCTATCATGCATTTTGTTCCATAAGGCAGAAATATTTTTAATTTCAATCTGTATATCTATACTGTTATAGGCATGTGCTAAAATTAGTGTTATCTCTTCTTGGTAAAAAATGATATTTCCACACAGTCTCTTTTTTATATTATTATTTATTATAGTTATTTATATATCATAACTATTGATATATCATAATTATACACAGACATATTTCTAATATGTATTTAAGTATAATTGTGTATGTACCTTAATATAAACCAGTTTAATATTATATTTATATATTATAATTCTGTAATTGGTTTGCAGATAAAAAGTGGTTTAATTTGTGCACAATTTGCTCAAGTACCTCCCTCCCTTAAAAAACAACTCCTCTGTAATTTTATGTTTTCCACCCTGTCATACCAAGATATCTTCTTAGGTGACACTTCTATCTGTCCCCCAGCCCTTCTCCTGTGGCATCTCTGTTTGTGACGTTGTTGAGTGTCTCAGCCCAGTGAATGCCCCCTGAAGGGTGGTGACATGAGGCAGAAGGATACATGGTTTAGTACTGCCCTTCATAAGCTTATCCACATTCTCACTCCCTAGAATTCATCCTTGGATATCACATTTATTCTGATTGGTTATCATACATTGAGGGATGTGAGGATGTTTCAGAACATTCTTTCAGTCCCTTTCTATCCCAATGACTTTTACTCCACGGCTCAGAGACCAATGTGAGGGCTGTGCCAGCCACTGAGAGTATCTATCCTCATTATATTCCGGGAGAGATTGTACATAACCAGGTCTATGGACACTGTGGGTCACTGCAATGGGGACTTGGTCTGGACATCAAGCTAACACCTAGATTCCTTGGGATTCCAATTTAATTCGAAGACCGTGATGACATGTGGAGTACCTGGTATTGGTGTTAGTTTGTACATGGCCTTGTCTCCTAGTGCCCAGTTAGCTTGGCAAGTGGTTGAAGATCTCCTTGCTGAGTGTTAGGGGACACTTACTACTGTTACTGGTGAAGGTGTGCAGAGTCTTTCCTCAAGATCTACCTGTGGAACGAATAGGTCTGTGTCTGTAAATTGACTTCAATATGAAAATTAAGACTAGAGTTTTCTATTGCCAACTATCTCCCCCTCTCCACTCATTGAAACTCCATTGCAGTTTGTGGTATAAGGGAAACGACATCCTATTTGGCCCGTCCTCCTCACTGATCTGTCAGCTTCTACTGCAGACCCCCTGATTGCTGCTCCCTGTGTCATTATTTCCTCTTCGCCTCTGGCTGTTGAATGCTACTGTGTGGCTTCTGTCACCTCATTCTGGAGCTTCATGCCATCATAACCTACTGTGAATCTGTGCCTGAAGACAACAGGCCCCACACTGAGCTCTGGTTTCCCCTAACACATGCAGCATCCACAGGACATCTGGTCCCCCAAACAAGTCCATTCTAACATTGGTACCTCCTCGGGCTCCTAGCCCCCTCTTCAACACCATGCCAATCTCTAGTATTTTCACAACACTATGGTATCTCTGTGTTTTTGCATGGCCTTCTGCTCAGGACACCAGTCATAGGATTTGGGGTCCACCTGTCCCAGTGCAACCTCATCCTGACTTACTGAATTACAGCTGCAAAGACTCTATGTTCAAAGAAAATCACATTCTGAGGTTCCAGGGCACATGTGCTCAGGCCAACAGTGCCAAACCCTGTACAGTCCTATATGGATGCGAGCTGGCTGATGAGAATGAGAGAAGAACAGTTTATCAGCTGTAATGAGTAAAGCATTCTCTTAAAACCATCGACTGTGAGTCCACCCAAGCTCCAGACAGGTCTAACATAGAGCCACAGTGTTCCATAAAACAGTACCTCTGTTAAGTCTGTGTCCTTGGGAAAAGATAAAAGGCAGTTTTTGCAGAGACAAGCAGACATGCGTAACAGTCCTCTCACTTTTCATCCAACTGATTTTCATGACCCCTCTTAATAGCTCTTTCTTTTGAGAAAAGATACTGATTTTATGTATATATTGAAAATTTACGTGTTTTGGGAGTGAGAGTCTGGGCCCCAGGCACCCGATTTTCTTACCTGTATTCCCATCTCATATTGTCCAAACTGAAAAAGCAGAGCAGGTCAGATTCTAGTCCAGGCCCCAGACTGTACATCTGAACATACTTTTTATGGAGAGAAAGTTATAGGATAGAGCTTGGCATTGGCTCCCCCTAATCCACTTTGCGGAGCTCAATTGCTTGAGATTTAGCACAGAGCTCTGCTGCAGCATTCTAATGCTGGAGAGTCAGGTGCAGAACGAACGAGATTAATGTCTCCGGCAGCCCATCCATACATTTCCTCTGCTCAACGTGCAGCGTGTCGTATTCCCTCTCATGGTGCAACTTGGAAGAATTACCATATTTTAGAGGAAAACTAATTGTCAGAGAGAATGGAAGTTCATTTCCACAGACGAGTTAGCTCCTTGGGCCCGAGAGGAAGCGGTTTCCGTTTATCTTTATTCGCGTTCTCAAGGATGATGAGAGAGACGTGTGCGAAGATGTTCGCACTTACAGCTGCCCGACTGCCGCTCCACCGCTTTGTCTCCTGCTGCTGACGCGGGGAGATCTGCAGCTGCACTCATACCACAGAACAAAAGAATGTGATTCTCCAGCTAATGGATGCAATGGCGACGATGATAACTAATGATTAAACAAAGCTGCAGGACGTCGTGTCGGGCACATTACACCATAACTTTGTTTTACTATCCTCGGAGGCGTATGGATTACATATGTATTACATAGTATTTAATAATTGAGGAAATAAGCTCATAGAAGCAAATAGTTGCTCAGGATGGGAAAACAAAACCCATCTTCTTTTTCATTCTTCTTTGACTGTAATGGAAAAAAGAAGCTATACTTCATGTTAGAGAATATTTTTCAACGGTAAGAGATTGGCCAAATGTCAGAACCAGGATGTCAGAAATGGATTTGAGGACTTAAAATCTTTTTAATCTCCGTCCCTTATTTTGGAGATCAGGAATTCAAGGCCACAGAGATTAAGCGACATGCTTAAAAGCAGGCAGCTATTTAGAGAAATTACCTTAGTGCCGTGTTTAACCAACTGATGTAGCATGAAGGACTACAATACCAACTGTACCTGCAGTGATGCTGTGCCTATATTAAATTTCTTAACCAGGTTTGGGCAATTATACAATAAATAAAAGATTGTAGGTGTAATTTCACAGAAGATTGGATCCGCTTCTGATGTGCCTGGAACTCCAATCCCGAGAGCAGGTAATCAATCAGCCACTGGATGGCTCCACTGGCCACTGGCAGGTTCCCCACAGGCTCAAGCCTCCCTATTGCCAGGGAGGCACCTCCCAACCCCAGCACCAGGGGGCGATGTTCCTAAGACATATCTTCTCTTTTCCATGTACATTTTCAAAGGCGAGAAAGTAAAGTTCGTACGGAATTGCACAATCTGCTGAACAAGGATGGAGACTATCACTTAAGTTATGACGTTGGCTCACAAGGCCCACAATAAGTTGACATGAATTTTGGTTGCCTACAGCATGAAAATCCAAATTTGTGAACATAGTTCAAAGCATCGGGAAATAATATTTGAAGAAATTTCAATGTATATAAGAAAGCCAGTAGCCCAAATTGAATTTTACATGGTAACTTACATAGGCCTATTTTTCAAAAAGTTTTCTTTCTCTTTCCCAGATGGGGAAATCTATTTGAATCAGATTCTTTTCTTATTTCATTTCCCGCATGAACACACAGTCTTGTACTGGTATCCAGAGGCAGAGTCTCCAGGAAGCAAATGAAACTGAAACTTCAGGGGGTCTCGGTTGCAGGGCTCCTTCAAGGCTCCCCGGGGCAGATCCTAGCAACTTGTTCACTTGCCCATATGTTTTCATTAAATTTGCAAAAGTAAAACAGGTTCAGGGGTTGAGGTCCCTACCTTTCTCCACTCTAATATCCCTTCTTTTTACTTCTCAATACCTCTTATGACCCTAGAGTAACTGGGAATTTTAAAAATTTGACTACAGGGAAAGTGATTGGAGAAATTGGAAGTGTGGTTTGGAATGATAGATTAATGTGGTTTTCAGTGGCTTCCATGTGTAATTGAGCTATTGCCAGCATCTTTAATGCAGCAAAAAACTAAAGGGCTATATCTACTTCCCTCTGTCCTGGTTCTCTTAGGGATGCCACTGACACATGGGTCCTTGGGGGCCAGCACCAAAAGTACACAAGACAAGCAAGCAAAAGGTCACAGACGCAGACAACAGCACAGTCATTAGCACAGGGAAGGGGGCGGGGAGAGGAAAGAGTAAAGGTGGGTAAATGTGAAATGACAGGAAGATTTGACACTGAGTGGTGGGCACACACACAACACAAAATGTAGATGATGTGTCATGGAAGTATACATTTAAAACCTATATATTTTTATTAACCAATTAACCCTAATAAATTTAATTTTTGAAACGTGCATGAGTAATGGAGGAGAAAAGGAGTTTGAAATATGTCAGAGATGTAAACACAGTTTTCTATGAAATTGATTCTCCACCTTCTTATTATGTCTTCCCTTGGTTACATTATACAGGAAAAAATGAATGCAACCAGTACAATGTGACATCCTGTTCAAGCACTCATCAGGAAAAACAGTGTGCGCTCCACCTGTTCCTCATCCCGGACCTCACCTCCCAACACCAGGAATGGAGAGCTGTTACTGCTCTCTAGCTTCCTGTTATGCTTAAACTCATATTTTGTCTATCAGTTTCATAAAATATTTACTAATTCTATTACAAAGGATTGGCATTTAGCTGCTTTAAACCTTGCCCTCCCCTCTTTCATTTTTGATGATTATCATTTTAGTTCTTTTATTTGTGACTCTTGAGTACTATGTTTCATTCCATCAACCTGTGACATAATAATGTGAACACTGTGAATAGGTTTTCTACAGCAAAAATCAGTCTATAGATAAAACACGAAGGAGACAAAATTACTGTAGAATAGAATGTCTTTAGCGCCACCCTGCCCAACTAAAAAGGTATGCTTAGCTAACAGGAGAAGGACTGTTGGACTGGGTAGGAAAAGAGAGAAGAGGACTGGTCCTCATGGCCAGGGAACTTAAGAGAATGAACTCTCTAAAAAGCCAGTGGAAGAGGAGAGAGGGAAGTATATTTCACACTGATGTGTCTTTTGTGCCTGTGATATAGATGGATCAGTGGATAGATAGATGATAGATAGATAGATAGATAGATAGATAGATAGATAGATAGATATTCGTACACGTGTGTGTTCCTTACTAGCATAGCTTTCTCTTACCCCACCTCAAAATGATTCCACAAAATTTTTAGCACTTGGTCAATTTAAAGTCATTTATTCATGTTGTAATAGATTTACTTCTTACAATACACAGAGTAGTAAAAGTTAGTATGCCCATCTTGAAAAAAACACCAACATTACATTAAGTCTTCCCCCTACACAAGTATTTCTGGGATCACATTTAAAGATACCTGACACACCATTTTGAATAATGGAACAAAATGACTGCCATTGCCAACCCTGGTTTACAATACCCGGGATGAGGAAGGCATTGTGCTACTGCACTTAAGCACTTCCTAATTCACAGTGTTTCCATATTCACCGCGGCTCTCTCACCAGCCTCCAGAGGTTTCTGAAGCAGGCATGGCTGCAATTAGAGACCTGTGAGAGCCCCAATTCCCTGTGTTAATTACTTGTGGCTTAAAATCTAGATTGAGGCTTGATTTGGCCCGTGGAGGGCTCCACACTCCTTTTCCTTTCAGGATGATGACATTAATTGTAGCTGTTTAAAGTTGCACTGTTAAAGAACAGGGGACATTGTAAATTGCTGATATTTTGACTGTTGGAAAACACAACCTGCAATAGTTTTTAAAAGAAACTTTAAAAATAGTTTTCTTAAATTAAAAGGCAATACCAAATTATGCTCTGGGAGACTGATTGAATTTAGTGGCCTCTTTTTTCCTAAGGATTTATTAAATGATGAAGGTGGACGCATGCTGCTCCATTGATTGATTATTGGCAGGCTTTCCTGTTTTGTGAAGAAAATGGTCAGCCTCTGATTTGAATAAATCAGAATTTCAGAACAGATGTTTTAAGAGGGAGAACTGGAATCAAAGACCAGTTAAGGCCACACCGCTTGTGAACATAAAGAAGAATCCCATAGAGTTAAAGGAAACTTTAAATACATTTTTGTACTTCAGCACCTGGGGAAATCATGACTTTCTCTCCCACCTAAAAACAAGCAATTTGCTGCATTTTACAATGGTCTACATTTGAATAAGCTCATTGCTGCAGTAGCGTCATGCACGCAGTTGATGTCTGCTGTTTTTTCTTCAACGTACAGAGCAAACTCACCAATGCTGACTTAGGATACACCCACTCTCAGCTCAGCCTTTCTTTAAACCTCCCTCATGGCACATGCTTTCTCACAACTGAATAACCTCAATCAATATCTTACCCAGCACGTCCTAACTTTTCTTTCTTGGAGGAAAATCAAGGGAAGTTGTAGGTTCAAGAGCAAAATAAGCTACTCAAAAAAAATGTGTTCTTTGTGCTCAAGAAACTAAGCTCTTCCTTCAAAGAAGCTGCAAAGGCCCTACAAGCAAGATCAGTAAGACCTTAAACATTAAAAGTGGAAAGTGGATTTGAACTAATTAAACTGGGATGAGTCTGCCCCTCTACAATTAAATCCCTCCTGTTTCCACATCCACACTCTGCCCGATTCTCGGTCACTGTCTTGGGGCACGCAGTAGCACAGCAAGAACGAGTCACCTGAGTTACCTTCACATAAGACCATACTTGCTTCCTGCTGACAAGGGTGGGGATCATGTCAGCACTGAAGAATTTCCTTCTGCAGTAGTATGGTTCTTTTATAAACCTGTGATATAAGTCTGTGGTGCTTTGGGAAGTGACAGACAGGACATGAGGTATTCAGTTACTCCTTCTTAGGGCTTCTCAAAAAGTCCACTCAGTCTTCAAAGATTATTTTCTGACAGGCCTTGCAGAATGAGAGGAAAGTCCATATTTATTCAAATTGGTTAACATTTAATTTATTCATTCAGTCATTGGGAAAACTACTGCTGACTGGTTCCTGGAAGCTGTGCTTGGGGCACCGTCTGATTCAGCAGGCAAAGCAATGGCGGGCCACACCCAAGGGGAGATGGAACATCCATCACTGACTTGAACCCTGGAGACGGGCCAGGCCCTGGGGTTGGGTTTGAAAAGCAGAGGACTCCTAGGAAACCACCAGGGTAATAAGGGGGACAGCAGCAGTGGTGGTGAGTGATGTTATCACAGCTCTTTCATCCTGCTCTTAGTTGTATCTTGTGAAGACACCAAAGATGTCTGGTAATTGGCCTCTGAATGCCAGAATTCCTCTCTCCCTTCCCAAAAGACAACTCTGTATTTCCTGAGTGATCTTTCTAAAGATAAACATTACTTTTGGTTTTTCAAGTCATTCAACTTTTTTTCATTATCTACTTAAAGGTACTACCCAAGAATTAGTTGATCTGCAAGCATCTGTGTGGTTTAGCCACTTTCTGCCTCTCTCTGGCTATTTTTGTTTTGTTCACATGCACTTTATACCAGGTGTATCTAAACAGTTAGCTTTTATCAACTATGACATGTATTCTAATGCTGTTTTACATATTTGCAAATTCTGCTTCCTTTCATTGGAAGGCATTTTGCCCATAAAAATAGTTCCATATGTGATTACCTTCTAAAAAATTCCTTCAAATTGCAACTTGCAGTCTTTCTTTATTGAATATCTGCATGTATCCCCAGGTAAAACAACCAAGGCTGGGAAGAAACTGTGCCCTTGTTCTCTGTCATAGCTTCACACCATAACCAAGCATCTCCTGGTCCACTTCCCAAACCAGAATATCCATGTACTACATCATGTCCATCTCTTCCATTAGCAGAACTCCAGGACTTGGTCTGTTCCCTAAATTCATTGTTAGGGAAAGAGAAAATTGGCAGAGGAGACAGGTTTGGAGGCTCCTGACAAATACATTTGTCTCCTCCAACAGCTAGCTTTGCTATATTCATAAATAAGACACAGAATTAGTTTTGAAATATCTAGCCTGCTAGGTCGTTTTTATTTGCTTTATGTTGAAATTAGCTATAAACTGGCTTGTACATTTCCTTAAAGATTATCCGTTGACCCAGGGTTTATTGGCAAAACACAAACCTGCAGTACTCTTTTATTTCTTCAGGTCATACCCATTATAATCAGACTTGCTATAAAAATACCCCTCACTTGGACCATCTGAGAGATTGTAATTTGTTGATGTTAATTCCTCCCTAGCCACCTTCTTTTCCAGCTTAATTACACCTTTTCATTATACCTTTCCACTAATGCATTAATCTTCCAATGGATTTTTATTTTAGTGGTTTCTTCATTCATGAATGAAACAGAATTTAGAGATGGAAGGAAACTAGGAAACCATCTCACATAGTGCTTCTCAAGCTTGAAAATATAAACCCCAAGGGCATATGGCTGCATGCCTGGTGGGATGGGGATGGGGAGGACCTGAAAAGTGACAGGAAACACCTCTGTGAAAACATTTTCCCCAAAGATTGGGGAGGGAGGGAAGTTGAGCCATTTGGTTCACAACTAACTTAAAGAATAATCTTATATTAAAAACATGTATATATGATGAAGTAAAACGTAAAACTCACAGTAGTTTTTAATCAGGACATTTCAAAGAACCTTGAGTTTGCATTGGTTTATGAAACAGTGTATCATTCATCATCTATTCATTCTTCTATGGTCTCAGGTATTCAAATGGGGTAGGGTAGTCTATTCAGTAAATGGTATTGAAAACATTGGACAGATACATAGAAAAAAAAGGAAACTAGACCATCTTCTTATACCACACACCACTCAAAACGAACTAAAGAATTAAAGCTTAGGCTTAAAATCATTAAAAATCCTAGGAAAAAAAACATAAGCAGTAAAATTTTGTATATTTCTCTTAGCAATATTTTTTTCTGATATAGTTCTTCACACAAGGAAAACAAAAGTAAAAATATACCAATAGGACTACATCAAACTAAAATGTTTTTGCAAAGCAAAGGAAACCATCAACAAAATGAAATCACAACCTATTGAATGGGAGAATATGGGGACTGCTCTGCCTGGTTTCAGGAATTGTAACTACCCCCCATGGCTAAGGATGAGCCAGTGACCTCCGGAATGCAAGCCACAGGAAACAAAAGCTTGCTCCTGTAGTAACCGCTGACTCAGCTTCCTCCCCTACCCCCAAAAGCATGGTCGATGTTGATGACAGGTAAGACTCCTCACAGCAGGGGGCAACCTAAGCCAGACTCGATCACTTGGGAGGCATTCATGGAAGGACTCAGGGGGGTTGTGACAAAGAGGGAGCAATAGACCATTGCCCCCCCCAGCTATGTGACATAGCTGGGGTCCCCATGTCCTCTGGGAGAAGCGCTTCCTGGCTCTAATCCATTTAAGCCTGAAAACCTGATGGGGAGGGGTGCAGCTCCTTGCCTTGCTAGAGTGGTATCTGGGGGAAATCTGGCATCAGAAAGAATTCTTAAAAATCCTGTGAAACCTGCTTTGCTAAGAGTGCTTTCATTCATATGTTAAGGGTCCAAGCAGGAAACCCTAAAGTTTCTGCCAAACCCCCTTTGGAAAGACTCTGACTCAGACTAAGCCCTCAGATTTCTTTGAAATGTTATCTACTGTTTGATCCTTGCAGCCCTGTATTCCTGTGTATTACAACCCAATAAAAGCCCCTGGAGGAAGGGGATCCTGGCCTTTCTGAGGAATTGGCCACTTCTCCTCCCCAAGCAGATCATGTCTTTGTAGTGTTTACTTTCATCCGTGGAGGATGGGGAGACTTGAGGTCAAAGTTGCCCCCAGAGGAGAACATATTAGCCAATGATACATCTGGTAAGGAGTTAATATTTAAAATTTATAAAAAAACATATAAAACTCAACAACAAGAAAAATCCAATTTAAAATGGGCAAAGGAGCTGAATAGATACTTCTTCAAAGAGAACATACAGATTGCCAATAGATATAGAAAAAGATGTTTAATGTCACTAATCACCAGAGAATTGCAAATTAAAACTACAGTGAGATATCACCCATACCTGTTAGAATAGCTATTATCAAAAAATCAGCAAATCAGCAAACAACAAGTGTCGGTGAGGATGTGGAGAAAAGGGAACCCTGGTACACTTCTGGTGGAAATTCAGCCTCATGAAACACTTTCCAGGTACTTCAGAAAAACTAAAAATGAAACTGCCTTATGACCCAGTGATTCTACTTCTGGGAATATATCTGAAAAAACCTGAAACACTAATTTTAAAGAATATATGCACCCTTATGTTCATTGCAATGTTATTTACAATAGGCAAGATTTGGAAGCAGCCCAGGTGCCCATCAGTAAATGAGTGAATAAAAAAGCTGTGGTACATTTACAAAATGGAATGCTATTCAGCCTTGAAAAAAGAAAGGAAATTTTACCTTTTGCAACAACATGGATGGACCTTGGCAGTATTATGCTAAATGAAATAAGCCAGTTGGAAAGAAGATAAGTGCCACATGGTTTCACTTATATGTAGAATCTAATGAGCAAAACAAACAAAGACACAAAATAGAAACAGACTCAATGAGCTGACTCACCAAGATGGAGGCATATATAGATACACTGGACCTCCTCCCACAACCAAAAGAAGGACAACAACAAATTTAAAAACAAAAAACAATCAGAACTTCCAGAAAATCTAGCTGTATGAAAGTCCAACAATCAAGAAGTTAAAGAAGAAACATCCATGCCTACCGGTAGGAGGGGCAGAGACAGGCAGCTAGGGCAGAGAGGACTCCTGGCACGACAGCATCTGGAGAAGTGGGAAATCCCACACTGACATGTGGGTAAACCAGGAGGAACAAATGGCGAGAGAGAGAGACTGCACAACCCAGGGTTCCAGCTTGGGGAAATAAAGCCTCAAAACCTCTGACTGAAAAAAACTGGTAGGGGTTGAGGTGACATGAGAAACTCCCCGCCTCACATGAGAGTGTTTTGGAGAGACCCACAGGGTCCTAGAACATACACAAAACCACCCACCTGGAAATAAGTACCAGAAGGTCCCAATATGCTTGTAGGAACTGAAGGAAGTGAATGAAAGTTGGTGAGAGCTGAACAAACCACATTGTTCCCTCTCAGACTCCCCCCCCCAGACAGTGCCAAAACACAGCAATGTGGGTTGCCCCACCCTGGCCAATACCTAAGGCTCTGCCCCTTTCTACATAAGAGGCACACTGAGACCAAAAAATATGGCCCAAATTAAAGAACAGATCAAAGCTCCAGAAAAATACAACTAAGCAATGGAGAGATAGCCAACCTATCAGACGCACAGTTCAAACGCTGGTATTCAGGATTCTCACAGAATTGGTTGAGTATGGTCACGAAATAGAGGAAAGAGTGAAGGCTATGAAAAGCGAATTAAAGGAAAATGCACAGGGAAACAACAGTGATGAGAAGGAAACCGGGACTCAGATCAACAGTTTGGACCAGAAGGAAGAAATAATCATTCAACCAGAACAGAATGAAGAAATACAAATTCAAAAAAATGAGGAGAGGCTTAGGAATCTCCAGGACAACTTTCAGCATTTCAACATCTAAATAATAGGGGTGTCATAAAAAGAAAAGGAAGAGCAAGAAATTAAAAACTTATTTGAAAAAAATAATGAAGGAGAACTTCCCCGATCTGGCGAAGAAAATAGGATTCCAGGAAATCCAGGAAGCTCAAAGAGTCCCAAAGAAGTTGGACCCAAGGAAGCACACACCAAGGCACATCATAATTATATTACCCAAGATTAAAAAGGAGAGAAACTTAAAAGCAGCAAGAGAAAATGAGACAGTTACCTATGAAGGAGTTCCCATAAGACCATCAGCTGATTTCTCAAAAGAAACCTTACAGGCAAGAGAGGGCTGGAAAAAAATATTTGAAGCCATGAAAGTCAAGGACCTACGTCCAAGATTACTCTATCCAGCAAAGCTATCATTTAGAATTGAAGGGCAGATAAAGTACTTCTAAGATAAGGTCAAGTTAAAGGAGTGCACATCACCAAGCCCTTATTATATGAAATGTTAAAGGGATTTATCTAAAAAAAAGATGATCAAAACTATGAACAGTAAAATGACAACAAACACAATTATCAACAACCAGACTTAAAAAAAACAACTAAAAACTAAGCAAACAACAAGAACAGGGACAGAATCACAGAAATGAAGATCATATGGAGGGTTATCAGCAGGATGGTGGAGGGGGAGAAGAGGGGACAAGGTACAGAGAATAAGAAGCATAAATGGTAGGTACAAAATAGACAGGGAGAGGTTAAGAATAGTATAGGAAATGTAGAAGCCAAAGATCTTATATGTATGGCCCATGACATGAACTGCAGGGGGAAATGCAGGTGGAAAGGGAGTTGTAGGATGGAGGAAAATAAAGGGGTGAAAATGGGACAACTTTAATAGCACAATCAATAATATATTTAAAAGAAAAAAAGAAACAGATTCATAGATATAGGGAACAAACTGGCAGCTGTGACAGGAGAGGGGCATTGGGGGTCTGTATGAAAAAGGTGAAGGAATTAAGCAAAAAAAAAAAAAAAAGAGCCCAAAACTCACAGACACACACAGCAGCATGGTGATTACCAGAAGGAAAGGGAGTAGAGGAAGCGAGAGTAAACCAGGACTTGACTTGGGATGGTGAACACACAACACAATATACAGATTATGTGTTATAGAATTATACACCTAAAACCTATATAATTTTATTAACCAATGTCACCCCAATAAATTCAATAAATATATTTAGTATAGTAAAATAAATAAATAAGTGAATAAAGACTTGCATGAGAATAACAAAGAAAGAAAGACTTTGACATGTAGTAACCTATTCTCTTTTTTTCTTCATTTTATTTACTTCTTTTTTTATTTATTTTTTACTAGGTTTTGGTACAATTTACTAGTTGTTCAAGTACAATTGTCTATTTTCCCCCATCACCTCCCCTCACCTCATCCATCTCCACTTCCCACCCTTAATCCTACCCCCCTTTGGTTTTTTCCACGTGTCCCTTATAGATAGGTTGTTCCTGAAAACCCTTTCCCCCTTTCCCCCCATTATCCTCTCCATGCTTCCCTCTGGTTACTGTTAATTTCAATGTCTCTGGTTCTGTTTTGCTTGCTTGGTTGTTACAACCCATAAAATTTGCTCAAAATAGTAGCATTGGCTTAGGCATGTTTATGACTGTGCTTCCAGCCCTTTGTCCCCTCCACTGGCTCCTTTCTGATTTGGCAGGTTTCCTGTGACTACCATGGCACAGAGCAAGCCCTAGAAGAGCATTTTCTTTTCCTCCAAGGCTCCAGTGCTGTCTCTCACAAGGTGGGAATACAGCATCTCTATTTCATAGCAGAGGACATTTTGGTTCAGTGAAATGTATAATAATGGCAAAATAGTCAAATGTTAAAGTGCTAAGATCAACTCCCGTATCTAATTCCAAATGACACACATGTTCTAGAATGCTTCCTAGTCACAGCTGAAACCCATCTACAGAAACAGCAACCCACAAGCTCTGTGTTTATACCACAACATTCAAGGGCTCGCTTCAACTGGTGCTCCTACTGGTTATTGAGCAGAACACATGGATTCCCTGCTTCCAGGGCCTCAACAGCACCACTCATGGGTGACAGGGGCCCACTGGATTTGCCCACTCTGTGCCCACAAAGGCCAGAGAATATTGCTCTTGCAATTCTTTCACTTTTTCTTTGACATTGGAATCCATTCTCTGACGGCCCTGAATGCTTTCTCTCTTTCTCAGAAGCAAGACGAACATGAACTAACTGCTGGAAGAGTTCTGAGACAGAATATGCTTAAAATAATTGATTAAATTGGCAATAAGAATCCATAAAATGCTGTTTTACCTATTTTCTAAAAAAAGTCTTATCTGTGTGTGGCCATAGATATATTTGATTAAAATAAAGAATTTCTTAAACTAGAGCTTACTTTGCAATTATGAATCCATTTATTTTGCTTAATATTGTGAAACAGAGCAGTTTTGCCTAAACACATGCTAATACTTAGCCTTAAATTGCAATGATAATCTGCTTAATAAACCCAAGTTGGAGGTTACAATTCTGCAGAGGGCAGCAAGTACAATCAGCTCCTCTCCAGCAGTCACACGCCATTTAGAAGTTGGGAAAAGGTCGTGAATGCAATGAGCACTTTATTTCATTCACATTATTTAGAAAGTCCAGCCATGTTTCTGAAGCAGATTTTTAGGAGGTGTAACGTGTGGGACTCTTTTAAGGGGATACGCTATTGTCAGAAGGAACTCACAACACACTGTGTGGGGGAGGGGCCTTGGAGAAACCCCCCTCAGACAAAACCACCAGGACAAACATCTGAGGCAGTTGGTAAAGCCAAGAGAGGCAAGGACCACGTGTGGCTTATTTTCTCCAGTGAGTCCTAGCTGGGTCTTTCATCAGGTCAGAAGTGGAACTCCTAACTCACAGAGAGTGTGGCTTTCTGAGTTAATGAGGGCCCTGTCCCCAGAGGAAGCCCAGGTGGTAGCTCTCAATTCAGAAGGGTTTCCTAGGCTCTGCTGAGGCAGCATGGGTATGTCGTTGTCAATAATGTGGTTCTCTGTCTCCATCACTTAGTGTCACTGGATTAGACAAAAATCGATGGAGAAAAGAATGTGGCTGTGCTAGGGAAGAAGATCTTGAACTGATTGCTGGGGTGTCCCCATATTTCTTCTGGACCTCAGAGAAGCCACAAAGGACGCCAGGAAAGGAACATCTCATCTGGCGGGAAGAAGCCCAGGAAAGGACCTTGTGTCCTAGAGGCCAAACCAGTCTGTACTTCAGCAGGGACAGAGTGGGCCATTGCTTCAGAGGCAGGTAAGAAATTGAACAACAATTGCAAAGAGAACTGGTCATTGGCTTAGGAAAGCAAAAACCACTGCAATTTGGCAACAATGATTCTCAGCTAAACGGAAGCAATTGGATGAGGTAGACAAAGCAATATGAATTGAGAAAGTATGGGTCACTTGGACAGGAAGCTTTCTCAGAACAAAGAGCACAGCAACAGCCAGACCTGGAGGGACTCAGGGAAGGTCCAAACCTCTTAAATTTGTGATGCTTTCCATAATCCACTTTGGATCTCTATACTACCCTTGAGTTCAAATTGTTGACAGCCTAATATTAGATATTTGTGGATGCATTTGAGTAAATAAACAGAGAGGGTGAAAAAATAATGAAGAAGGGGTAAATAAAATTCCATGAGACTACTTCTGGGGCTGGTGGGGAGGGGAACTTTGGGAGCTTCCCTGGGAGTGAGCGCTGGAGGCAGACCCTGGAAGGCTGATAAAAGAAGAGGGAGTTGGGTTGGAGCAGGGCACAGTCATCTGCTCTTTTGCCTCCAGCAGACGAGTATCTGAGGGTCAACAGAAGAAGTGAAAGTGGCCAAGTACGGACGTGTCTAAGATGCCTTCAGATATTTGCCCCCTGGTGATCTCACTCTTGTGGAATACCTAATCATTGGCTGGGGGCTAGAATTAGAAACTAGTTTCTAAGGCACAGAATATGGTAAAAGTGATGTGAGGACATAGGAAATATGGCACCCCCACACAGTGGTAGACCAGACCAAGGAGCACATTGTATGGCAAACAGAGATAGAAATGGACTGTGGGGCACACTGGCCTTATCTGGGTGACAGCTAGTCTAACAGAACTGTGCGGTAACCTGCGTAAGCTCCGGTGAGTGGACACCTTCTTGACTTTCCTGAGTGGTAAAGAGCGGTATGCTGGCAGACATTACAGCATGTGTGCAGAGGCCCAAGCCAGTGGTGCACAGGAGGACTTTGAGTTCTCACAATCTTAGAGTAAAACAAGGTAGGGGTCTTAACGCCCAGAAAAGGATGCTTCTGCAGAGGGAATCATGGTGTCTTGTAGAACTTGTCTGCAGCCCTCAGCTGGTCACTTGTGTGAAGGGCAAGCATCGCTGGTTATTATGAGGGATGAGGGGGCTGCCCTACAAGGAGCCAGGAAGCAGTGCTCCAGCACCTGCAGGGTGTTGTCCAAGGACAACAGGACAGGGGTTCTTTCAGCACAGTGGCCAAATGAAAACAGAGCAACTGATTGCCTGCTATCTCTCTTTTTAGAGAACAAGTGAGGACATCTTGGTTTCACACAAATGGAGTCTCTGGGGATTATTGTGGGAGTCAAATGTGATGCAGGTGCTGCAGGGCTGAGTGGTGGGCATGTGTCATGCAGTTCCACAGGCCCACTCGGGCTTTTGTCACAACTGCTGTTCCTGTGACCAGCTCCATGTGCACTAGGCAGATAGACACAAGCCCAGGCTGCCAGCCGCTCACTCTACCTTTCTCGGGTCCCATCCGAGGCCGCTGAGCATCCCGCTCTGCTCCTGTGTGTGTGTTGGTTGGTTTACCTTACAGAAACTGGACATACACCCCTGGGTACATGTCTCTGAGCTTTCTGTCTCTTCCTCCCTGTTTATGCTCATGTGCAGGGATGACCCTCCTTGTTAAAGGGAAAGCACATACCTCTCCCCTTGGCCACATTCGCTGAGGAACTCTAGCTGTCCCCACCTCTTTTCTGCTACAAGTCACTGTCTGTTACATCCTGGGCGGCTCTTCTCTCCCACTACTGGTCTAGTCTGGAATTATGTCTCCATGCCTTCCAGGATGAGATGGAGGTTCGCCGGGCTTGTGCGCCCCTGTATCCTTGGTGCCCAGGACAGTTCCTGACAGATCATTGGCAACCCACAGTATCTGTGAAATAAACAAACAAACAAACAAAAAACAATCCTCCAACTATCTTCAGAGATCAAGGCTCCAATGGCAGCTCCAAAGTCCCATTTACTGGCTCTTCTAAGAAGCTAGGAGGTGACAGATATGCAGGAGCCCTGATGCTTTGCTCTGAAATCCCACAGTTCCCACTAGCCCCATCCCTGCCCACCCCCTCCTGTGCCTGAGTACTCTTTCCACAGAATGAGCACCTCATGGGAGAGTCCAAGTGCCCAGTAGACATCGCCATTTTGATGAGAATCTAGCAATCCTCAGAGGCTCATGCAGACCCAAGTGTGTAAGAAAACTAATCACCAACTTGGGAACTGCTTCAGCACCAGCATAAACATCTGGAAGGCAGGAAACTATGCTTAAATATTTCCATTTAAATAATAGTAAATATTAAGTGATTTGCCTCTAAATGATAAATGATGAATGAATTTTCCTTTCCAGAGTGGTTTAATAATGCAGTGAAAGATCTCTACTTGCACTTCCAAAATCAGCTATTTCCAAATAGAAAGATAGGAAATAGGCAATAGTTATTTTGTAAGCACAGATGCCTCTTAATATAACAGATGGTCAGATCCCCCAAGTCACAAAGAATTCCAAAGGGTTACCAGGAAGAGAGTGGCCTTGGGCAGAGCCTGGGAAGAAAGGACCTGGCTGGAAACCCTTGTGTGGGGCCCAGAAGAGCAGGACACAATGCAGCCAGAGGCCTCATCCTCTGATGCTTGGAAACTTCCTGAAGTGGGTCCCTGGCAGGGTTCTATTTCTGCCTTCTGTGGGGAGGATCGCCTGAGGCTCCTGTTTTGAGACCATGCCTGGTAATTATGATTCCTTGATACATAACATGGCTATTCTGGGAGGAGAATAGTCCGTGATAGAACTTGACTGGTAGTTGAAGCCTCAGAACTAGCAATGGAGCAACCTGATGGCTGAGCTGACTGTACACATGCTGAGGGTGGAAAGGAGGAAGTTGGAAACGGGGCTCGAGTCCCAACCCATGTGTCTCAGTCTCTTTGTGGAAAAGTGGTAGAAAGAGTGAAGTCACAGGGTAGTAATGAAAATTAAGTATGACCTTGGTCTTCTAAAATCTTACATGCTGTATTAATGTAAGTTCTTCTTCCTTGACTATGACCTAATCTAAAGGGGAGACTAATTCATGGAGTTCAACCAATTTTCATGGTGCTAAAGATCCAAATTCTGGCTCTTCCACCTTCTAGCCATGTGTTCTTGGCCAAGAGAGCTATCTTTCCTGAGCCTCAGTTTTCTCATTTGTGAAATGTGGTACACACCAGCACTAAGCCTGCCACCTACACTATGGCTTTTAGGGTTGAATGAACTGATCAATACAAAGAGATTGGCAGTGACTTACACAGATTGCACACCAAAATAACATCTGTTATTATTTTATGGAACAATTGAAAAGATTCTCAACATTCCATGGAAAACAAACAAATCCTTCAGGGTGTTTTAAAGGCACATTTAATTCTAGAAATCTCAATAATCATCTTCTAACTTTACTTTTATCCCAACTTTTCCATGCATGTATGTGAACTTCTGGCAACATGAGTCCATGGGTGACAGAACAGCACCTCCCAAGACACAGCCCTCGATACCTGGCTATTCCCAGTCTTGCTTCTCTCCCAGCTCACAGCAAAGACCCCAGTGCCCTCTCTGGCAAACAGAAAGTAACCATGACACTGCCTGGAAAACATATCACTCCCCTTCACCCCTCTGCCTGGATTCATCCCGTCCAGGAGCACTCTCCAAATACCCTTTCATCAAAACTCTGTAGTCATGACTCCATGGTGAAACCTTACCTAATGTCTTCCTCTGGATTGTTGCTCTCGATTTGGGACCACCATGAGGATTTCTTAAAAGCATGTATCTGACTCGATGTTACAGGTTTTGGTTGGTTGGTTGGTTTCTTTGTTTGTTTGTTTTGCTGTTATTACCTGCATTTCTTTGTTGCCTTTGACATAGAAGGTAAGAGGAGACCATTTTCTTTTCCATGAAGTCTCTTCCTACTAGAATCATGTTGAATGAATCATGTGGTCAGTTGTAAAATACCAGCTTATGATGAGTGAACCCTCAGGTTGGGTTCAGTTCTCTAACATGACACCTGACCATAAAGTGGGAGTGTATTTCTCCAGTTCACAAAATGGGTACGGAGGTGGTCTGTCTCAGACCCCTTCCTTATTTCAACTCCATCATCCCAGAACACGATGCTTGTCTTCAAGGTTACTTTCCACTCTGGGACAGTGGAGAGGGCCCAGCCATCATGACTGCATTCCACTCTGAGAGAAGGACATGCTCTGACTCCTCCACAATGGTTTCCCAGAATTCCTGCACCTTTGCCCTTACCTGTGCCCAGCATCACCTGCTCCACAGCCACACCAATAACAAGTGGGGCTGGGAAACATGACCTTTATTTGGTACCAGAATAAAAGTGGGTTTGTGTTAACTAAAGGATTGGTAACTGGTAGAGGGATAAAATGCATCATCAGTGCTACGTGATCTACTAATGCAATTATCATGTCATTTAAATGATTTTCTTATAAGTGTTACTTTCAAGATTGGGAGGGCTGTGAGGACAGAGATCTCATTTACTTATTGTTAATGTCATAGAGTCTAGTTCAACGCCTCTGTACCTTGAAGAGATTTGATTTGCCGAAGGAGTGATTAAAAGGATGAATAAATAATTTAATCAGCAAACAAACAGATGTTGGAAATTAAAAGAAAAACACTTTGAAAATGCATTTCAACAATCTCATTCTACTTGAGCTTTTTCAATTATTGAATGTAATATTTATTCCCATTTAGAGTTTAACAAATTGCTTAACAGGAGATCTGAGATTATTCTGACATTTCAAATGAGAAAGAAATTTGCTTTGCAAACATCACAGTGCTATAAATTCTCATTAGTTAAGTTAGCCCATTCCCTAACGTGGATGTGGCTTTTTTTCTTTTCAAAGGTTAATTGTGTTTTTCAAATGTCTACCTTTTAACCTACATCGGGTACAATATTTAGACACAGTGACCTCATCCTTTTTCATATTTTACTAGCATTTATTCTAATCTTGTTACTGAAGAAATTTGAACATAACATTCCAAAATCTAATTTAGTTGTTTTCAAATGATACTGACTTAAATTTATTTGGGATTTCTAAAGTTTTTGCAAGAATATGCTGTTTGTTTTTTTAAATAAACAGGTGCATTTTATTAAAATTTAAGACTATAAACAAAATGTGAAGGCAAGGCATCTATTCCTCTAAATCTTTAAGTTTTAAAAAATAGAAGTGTGAAGTGCTGAATTTCAAATATCATTTGATTTGAAATTAATTGCTGATTTAGATACCAGGGCTTTTATCATTTGTGCATATTTATCTAGAAGTGCACTTGAAAAAGTAGCACATTTCATGCATCATTAAGCACTTTAAATAATTAATAGTTGATTATTTTCTCTTCTAAGATGGCCTCATTTATAATTCTGCCTCAACAATGAGATTGACCTTTAGGTTAAAATACAGTTGCATTTGTATTTAGAAAATAGGTCTTTATTTAGGGAATACAACAGGTGGCACTGTCAAGCTCTATGCCATGTAAAGGGCAAAAGGCTTGGCCAATGTTATATAAACATTAAGTGGGGGATCAATAATCACTGTAATAATGCAATGCTCAAAGTGGTGTTTTAAATGCCTGACCCCTGGAACCCTTTGCTAAGCCACCAATTGTCATTCAGTAAACAAGACACAACCCAGGTGGAGTGTTCATCCTCTGACCACAGTAATAGTGGCAGCCATTGTAAAGCCAGACCACAGGGAGGGCCCTGCCCAACTGCCAGCCTCTCCCACAGGGTTGATTTCATTTCCCCCTGCCTTACTTGCTTGGGAGTTAAGACAAAACTAGGGAGCCTTGGAATTACTGGGTCAAAAGGCAGGTCGATTTTTATTTTTCTGAGAAAATTCCATACTGTTTTCCATAATGGTTGTACCAGTCTGCAATCCCACCAACAGTGAACTAAGGACCCCTTTTCCCCACAACCTCTCCAACATTTGTTGTTTGTTGCTTTGTTTATGATAGCCATCCTGACTGGTGTAAAGTGGTATCTCATTGTGGTTTTAATTTGCATCTCTCTGATAGCTAACGATATTGAGCATCTCTTCATGTGTCTCTGGATATTCTGTATGTCCTCCTTGGAGAAGTGTCTGTTCAAGTCCTTTTCCCATTTTTTAATGGGGCTGTTTGTCTTCTTAGAGTGGAGTCGTGTAAGTTCTTTGTATATTTTAGAGATTAAACCTTTGTCTGAGGTATCATTGGCAAATATGTTTTCCCATACAGTTGGTTGTCTTTTTAATTTAATACTGTTTTCTTTAGCCACGCAGAAACTTTTTATTTTGATGAGATCCCATTTGTTTATTTTTTCCTTTATATTCCTTGCTCTAGGGGACATATCAGTAAAAATGTTGCTGTGTGAAATATCTGAGATTTTCTTGCCAATGTTCTCCTCTAGGACTTTAATGGTGTCAAGGCTTATATTTAAGTCTTTTATCCACCTTGAATTTATTTTGGTGTATGGTGTAAGTTGGTGCTCAAGTTTCATTTTTTTTGGACGTAGCTGTCCAGTTCTCCCAACACCATTTGTTGAAGAGGCTATTTTTAGTCCATTTTATGTTACTGCCCCCTTTGTCAAATATTAATTGACTGTAGATAGTTGGGTTGATTTCTGGGCTCTCCAAAATAAACCCAACTCTCTACAGTTACAATAGCCAAGAGTTGGAAGCAACCTAGGTGCCCATCAGTAAATGAATGGATCAAAATATTGTGGTACATATACACAATGGAATTCTATGCAGCAGAGAGAAAGAAGGAGCTACTACCCTTTGCAACAACATGGATGGAACTGGAAAGCATTATGCTGAGTGAAATAGGCCAGGTGTTGAAAGACAAATACCATATGATCTCACCTTTAACAGGAAGCTAAACAACAAAACAAAGAAGCAAGCAGAATAAAAACAAAGACACTGAAATAGAGAACGAGGGGACAATGACCAGAGGGGAGAGGGAAGGGAATTTAAGGGGAAAAAGTGGAGGGATTTGGAGGAACAAATAGGAAGGACACAGGGACAAGAACTAAGGGGGGTGGAAATGGGAGAGAGATGGTGAGCATGGGGCGGGGGGGGGGGGGGCTGTGATGGGAGAAATAGACAAAAAAACTATACTTGAAAAATAACTAAATAAAAATTTTAAAAAAGCAGCAGAGAAACTGTAAAATAAATAAATAAATAAATATTAAAAAAAAAAAAAAAAACTAGGGAGCCTTGCAGAGAAGGTGTTTGCAGAATGGGTTTCAGGTCCTTCAGATGGTAAATAGGCTTCTCCAGTGTAGTGTTAAGTTCCAAGTCTAGAATAAAAAACTGTACTTGGAAAACTAAACTTGAAAAACTGTAAGTTTTCCACACCTAGTTTTTCAAGTCCAGATCCACCTCAGAAGGAGCCTTCCCCACTTAAGAGTTAAGACAAAACTAGGGAGCCTTGCAGAGAAGGTGTTTGTAGAATGGGTTTCAGGTTCTCCAGACAGTAAACAGGCTTCTCCAGTGTAGTGTTAAGTTTTCCAAGTCTAGAATAAAAAACTGGCCCTGGCTGGTGTAGCTCAGTGGATTGAGCACAGGCCTGCGAACCAGAGGATCTCGGTTCAATTCCCAGTCAGGGCATATTCCTGGGTTGCAGACCGGTTCCCTGCAGGCCAGTTCCCAGCAGGGGATGCATGAAAGGCAACCATACATTGATGTTTCTCTCCCTCTCTTCTTCCCCTCTAAAGATAAATAAATAAATAAAATCTTAAAAAAAAAAACTGGACTTGGAAAACTTAGTTTTCCAAACTTACAGTTTTCCAAATCTGGTTTTCCAAGGCCAGATCCACGTCAGAAGGAGTCTTCAGTAATTACCATCTAAACCTTTGTGATTAACTGAGATCAGATAAAAAGGGAAAAAATGTATGTACTTCCTGGAGAGAAGTCCTCATGACAAGAGACACCTGCAGTTAAATGAAATCATATGGAGCCCCAAAGCACAAATTCTCTCCTCTCCACAACTGAGTTTTAAGCAAAGCTTTCATTTAAGTAAAATGCTAACCTCAACCTTAAATTCCCCCAAGTCCCCAAGACAAAATGTGAAAAAATTTCAGAAGAATCAAGTTAACCCTCTACTAATGATAAACGAAGTAAAGTGCTGCTTATTGGTCTGACCTCTATGGTTCTCACAAAGAACCTCCCCTTTGTCCTTCACCTAAATCCAAATGTATTGTGTCAACACCTGTTCCTCTTCAGGAACCATCAGAAGTAAGGGTCAGCTTTGCCATGGCAACTCTGTGTCCACACGACCAAAAAAGAAAATTGGCCTGGAATTGACACACCCAGTGGTTGAGGAAGGCTCTCCCACCAGTGAAAGGAGAAAGAAACAGACACACAGAATTTGACAACTGTATTTACAGAATAAGCTCATCCAACCTTCTTGGTAGTTCTCTATGGTAAACATAAGATTTCCAACTTCCAAATTAGGATGTGGAGGCTGAAAATGGTTTTAACTTAACATGTATTTAAGTAAATTACAAGAAGTTTGCAATTCCAAATTATTTACGAACAATAGATGACAAAGGGAGAAACAACATGGCTGAATAATTAAATGAAACCATCACACAGATAACATCTCTCTCGTTGTAAGCAAATGGTAAGGCAGGGGAATAAAATGAATCCCAGAAGTACAGACTCGAGCATCTCCTTCTCGGACAGAAATTTTCAGTTTAGGAGTCAAAAATTTTCCTTCGTGCTTTCCTGAGTGTCCTAAGGTACACTTCCACCCACAAGTGATGAACCACCATTCCACCATTGTAGGTGGTTCTGTTTATGTGTATGAATCTTTTGGAGATGATGAGCTGAAAGGCTAATAGAATGGCGGAGTGTTTTTGAAGCTTCATCCTGTCCCTTGGCCCGTCTGGACTTGTCACATGCTGCAGGTGGGTTAACTTGACTCACGTAATGTGGAAAGCATATAAATCTTGGTGCGCTGCAATAGTCTTCGGGGAGGTATTGACTTTTTATGGATGTAATTACTTTATGAATGATCACAACATCTTAGGCCTTAGAGTGATATTTCACAGTGATTTATGGTGTTTCACTGCGTTAATAGTTTCACAGATCCTTCAGTTGCCAGAAAGTTCCAGAGCAGGGAGAGCAGGAATCTTAGCCATCAGACTAAAGGGAGGAGAGTCTTGGAAGACAGAGCAAAGGGAAATCTGATACTAGGTAGGTAGAGATCGCATGTGGCACATATGTTTGAATTCTTTCTTAACCCAAGTCAACCTCATATTTGCAAAATTAATGGATTTATTATAAGGAAAATGTATATCTCAGAACACTGGCAACCAGTAGGCTGTGTAGAACTCCAAGGGCTTCTAGCTTATATTCACCTCTGCCTCCTTCTGTGCCTCCAATGATTCTTCTCTTCTTTTTCTTTAGAATACCTTTTTATTGTACATCAAATGATGAACATTTTGATTGTTATGTTTTATATATTTTTGATGCAAACAATAAAAAAATCAGCCCTCTCTGAGACTAAGCCTTTGGTTACTGATCCAAGACTGCGGGACAGGGTTCGACAAGCTAGCTTCGGGTGCATATAGAATCCTGAGTGCACTCACCGTAGGCTCCAGGGTGGCTGGCAGGGTGACACTGCACCAACTTGGCTCAGAGAAACAGAGGCTGTAACCTCAGGACAAGCTTGTTGCTGCCAGAAGCCTGACTGTAAAGTGGTTACAAATGTAAGTTGGTTCTGCAAGAGATCAGTGAATTGGCCATGACTTTTTCCATTTTTCTCTTCTCCCCAGTACAACACAATCGAAATGAAAGAAAATCAAAAACAGGAGGAGGCTTGCACAAGAGCTGAAACTAGGCAAGAGAATGCTAAACATCAACATATTTCCGAAGGTGGTACAAGTGGGAGCACACTCCTGTATTTTCCTGGTGAATTTGGAAAGCAAACCCTGGTGAAACCCCAAATTCAAAAGACCGACAGTGGGAACAGAGTTATTATTTCACATGAACCGACTTCATTCCCTGGGCATCATCAATCGATGGAAATAGCCAGAAGTGAGGGCAATGTTCTCAAATAGAACTCCACTGACAATTGACAGATGTGTCCCCCAAATATCAAGAATAGTGCTCATGGCTTTTATGACCAATGGTGGGAACAGGAGCGCAAGTACAGGCAGATGAATGAAGACTGGGGTCCAGGCAGATTCCATCCATGGGGTAATGGAACAAATAGGACACAAAGGAAGAAATAATAAAACAACAAAACCAGCTAATGGATAAGATCTCATTATATGTATATAATATAATTTCTTTATCCATTCAGCTGCTGGTAAACACTTAGGGTGTTTCTTTTCTTTTTATTGTAAACAATGGTACAGTGAACATGGGAATGGAGATCTCGCTTTAAAATCGGGACTTCATCATATGGTAGTTCTAATTTTTTAATTTGGGGGGAAGCTTCCATAGCAATTTCACCATTCTATATTCCCACCAACGGTGTCCAAGGATCCCAGTTTCTTCACATCTTTGTCAACAATCATCTTTTTTTAATAGCAGCCATTCTTGCATGTGTGAGTGGCATCCCATTGTGGTTTTGATCTCCATTCTCTTGATCATTAGTGATATTGAGTAGGTTTTTGTGGGGAGGCCATTTGTTTGTCTTTTTTTTCATTTGGAAAAATATCTATTCAAGTATTTTGCATATTTAAACTGACCCATTCTAAATTAATTATTTTGCTATTTAGTTATATGAGCTTCTTATACATTTTGGAGATTAACTTTTCATCAGATATATTGTTTGCAATTTTTTTTCATTTTGTAGGTTGCCTGTTTTAGTCCTTGTACTGTTTCATTTGCTGTAAGGAAACCCTTTTCTTTGAGGAAACAGCAGTGGAACTGGAGGGCTTTCTGCTCTGAGAAGGAATCAATCCCGTAGGGCAGACGGGCAGGAATGGCACTCACAGGAGGAGTCTAACACTGTCAGACTCACAGAAACAGAAGCAAGGATGGCTGTTGCCACACTGTGAGCAAGGGGGAAATGGGCAGGTGTGTTCCGTGCGAATAAAGTTAACAGCTGTACCAGATGAAAAAGTCCTGCACTACAACAAATGCAGTACTTGTAGTTAATACCATTGTGTCAGGCACTTATTAAGAGGGCAGAGCTGGGTCAAGTATTCTTATCACACACACACACACACACACACACACACACACACACACACAAGGAAACTTTTCCAGGTGTTAGGTGTGTTTATTACCTTATTATGGTGATGATATCACAGGTGTATGCATAAGTCTAAATTCATGAAATTGTATATGTCACATAGATATAGATGCAGTTTATTATATATCAACTTTACCTCAAAAAGCTACAAAAACAAGAAAATTAAATATTACGAAAATAGAATAATATGCAGCCATAATAAACTAAAATAGAAAAAACAAGAAATTGATGACTTTTTAAAGTTAAAAAATTAAAAATAAAACAAATTTTATTTTAATGGACAATATAATGCAAAATTAACTAATATAAATCATACTCAAACATGACAAGAAGGTATTATAGTCTATATTGAAGTTAAAGACAAGTCCTCTCAAATTTATAAAGAACAGAAAGTTCTCATTCCAAATTATAAAAGGGAATTAAAAATAACAATTAAGTATTTCTTATTCTCTCTTAAACATACAACAAAAGGCTGACATCAAATCTAGTCAAAGCAATTCAAAGAACACAGTATCTTCGAACGTGTATGAAGGCATCCTGACCAGAATCGAACAGGTTGATTTTAGCATTATATTAAAAGAGCAATGTATTGTGAAAATGATACAACAATTTAAGAACAACTTATTATTAGCATAAATATAAGAATGAATCATCACACTAATAATTAAAGGGAGAAAAAGCACATGACAGTTTTGAATAATTCTGAAAGACTCATAAAATTCTGTCTGTTACTTGCAGTATTGTTCCTAAACTAGTAATAAATTCATACAACTATAAGACAATAGAGAAAAATCATAAAAACAATACAAATCATAATTAATAGAGTATCATCCACAAATCTTAGACAATACCTCAGTGATTTTTATTGTCACTGTTAGTTAATGTTGCTGTGGATGCCTATCCATTTAGAAGTCAACATGAACAGGAGACATAAATATTGGGAAGAATAAACCATCATGATTACTTACAGAATTATGGTACACACTAAAAGAACAAACAGAAAAGCTCTCAGAAGTAATGAGAGTTCAGTAATGAAGTCATATATAACATAACTTTAAAGTAACTGTTCTTCATTACAGCACTATGCATTTCCAGACACAAAAAATCCTCTCAAACAGTTTGAAAAATATAAACTGCATACAAATACAATTCCATAAGAAATAGGTTTATTGTATGAAAAAAGTTGCACAGCATTACTGAGGGAAATAAAGGCAGACTAACTGAATTCAAATACCAGGTTTCAAAACGGGAGCTTTCCACAACTGTAAAGATGTAAAATGCTACGATTTCAACAAAACTGTGATAAAATCACGTTGGTATTGTTCTGGAACTTGCCGAGTTTGTTCTAATTATCATCTGAAAAAAAATTGGAAGGAATATGATGAGAGTTAAGTTTTGTTCCCATTGAGTGGATTCTGTAAGCACAGAATTCTATGGTCCATGTGGAAATAATTTTTTAATGAGAGCATAGAAATAAACGTCAAAGAGTGATTAAAATGACTCAACCACACATTTAAATTGAAAAGAGGACAATCAGATTAAGCTTAGAAAATCTTCAGATGTTAATTTATCAACTGGATATTTACTTTGATAAAATAATTTGGGAGGATATTGTATCTCTTTTGAAAGAACACCCACATCTAGGAATTCAAAGTATGGAGAAATCCCAACATAAATTTTGGAAGCATTAAAAATACCAGGTAATACTGTTCTGAAGACTACAGCTGTGGCACACTCTCCTTCACACATTTTCTCTGAGCCTACTGTGTGCACTGAGAAGGGCTGCATGCCTACTGTGTGCGGTGAGAAGGGCTGCAGAGCCACCCTTGTGAGCTGTAAGACCATAAGATTCACTTTCCTTCTCCACCATCAGTAAAATTTATCAAAAAGATGCCAGCCTAAGTGATTCGGGGACAGGTAACAAGGTTTCTATTGTGGAAAATATGGTGCCTTCATCCACTGAGGATCTATCTGAAAATGAGTAAATAAGCGTGGGGACACAAATCATTTTTCCCTTTGGCACAGTTCCAACTGGAAAGCTAGAAAATGAATTATCATTAAGGTTTGGAGCCATGTTTTATCCTGAATTAGAAACAGGAAATTGATAGATGCCCCTGCCACTAAATTAATCTCCCTTTGGTATTTCATTTTATCCCTCTCGTCAAAAATCAATGAACTCCCACCACCTGGCAAATATTACGTGAATCACTTAGTCAGGCTTTCAGTGCCCTTGAGGTGCTGACTTTAGCTTCTCTCTCCCTAAGATTATTTCATGCTCTGGTCCAGCTCTGTCCAATGGACATACAATGGGAGTCGCAGATGTCATTTTAAATCTTATGGTCACCCATTGAAAAAAAGTGAGAGGAAAACAGATGAAATAAATTTTTATCACAACTTTATGTACCCCAATGTATCCAAAATAGTAAAATATTAATGTCATATATTTCATTCCTTTTTGTTTTGGTTAGTACTAAGCCTTTGCTATCCAGTACACATTTTATAGTTGTGGCCCCCCTCAGTTTGGACTAGCCACATTCTCGGTATTCAGTCACCAGGTGTGGCTGGTGGCTGCCACGTTGGATGGCACAGCCCTCACTGCACCACAAACTCAATTCTCCCTTCACTCTGTTGCTCAGCATCCCCACCCCCTCTGTCTGCACTGCTCCTGTGCCTGGTGGGGTGCAGCAGCCCCTACATTTTGAAGCCTCTTCTGTAAGGTTTCCTCTACTCCATGTTCCATCCAGAGACCAGACATTTCAGGTCCAGGAGGGGCATCACTAATATTCCCGATCCTGTCATGCACACGGAATGGGGTGAAGCTGATGGTGGCCTGGTCTGGACACACCGTCTTTGGTGTGACTCAGTGATGTGGTCACACACCACAGCAAACAGCATGCTTTGTGTATGTGCCTGGATTCTCTTTTCAAAGGCACAACCTATAGATTCCCCAGCTTTGTGATTATAGTTCCCACCACCCTCTCCTCACTACATGCTATTCTAGACTAACATGCATGGGTTTTTTTTACATTTTTAATAAATGTTTCTTGGAAAAATAGGACCAATACAAGAAAACAGTGTGGTTCCTCATGCAGAGCTGGCTGCCCTTGTTGTACCAATTTATGAATGGAACGTGAATGGAATGGACAGTGGAAAAGCCTGGATTTTGTGGATCTTTAAGGCAGGGAAATGCAAGAGTGACAAGGACAAATTGCAGGGCAAAGGAAGCTCACTGGGCTCCGGAGATGGGCAGACACTGACAGGTAATCTCCAGTGTGACGAAGGGGAAGCTAATGTATCTGAGAGGAAAATCTACCCCATTTATAAAGTGACGCACTCTGAGCTCTCATTTTTAAGGCAATCATGGAAGAAGAAAGAGGTAAGCTGCTTCTTAAGCACAAAGGGCCATAGTTACTGAGTTAGCTTGAAAAGGGCATCAAAATAGAGCCAGAATTAGTCAAGAATTAGGAACCAAAGCTGAATTGGAACTTAGGATGAGCCAGCTGCAGAGGGGTGAACAGACACAGTTCACAGCAGAAGCAGAAACCCAGAAACGGATGTGCCTGCCAAGCAGTTGCTCTAGAAGTGCCTCATCTTTCCTCCCCCAAACCTCATCAGCAACATGCATTGCCTGCAAATGCCTAAAGAGTAAGCTTGTATGAGGGAGGACCCCCAAAAAACCAGAATCGTCTTCTGAAGAGCAGGCCTCTTTTAAGACAGGCTCCCTCCCCACTAGGGAGTGTTCTAGGAACCCATCTGTATCAGTGTACTAGCTGGCGTTGTTGTGACAGGCTGTGTTCAGTTTCAGTGAATGTTTTTTTATGTGTCTTTCGATGGGTTTTAGCCCATTTCTTAATGGGTGACTTACAAACACACCTGCCCACGTTGTGCTGAGTGGTCTGAAGTTTTTGACCAAAAATGATGTGAAACATGTCTCATCCTCCTTGTTCACCCAATCTCACCTCCACCCCAAGTGACTTTTTTTGTTTGTTTCCCCAGATGAGAAAAAATCCTCAAGGGGAAACATTTTGCTGATGTGGAAGAGGTGACACAAAAAACAGCCAAAGCTCTGAAAGGCATCAAAATAGATGAGTTCAAAAACTGTTTGGAGGAGTGGAAAAAATGTCTCTATAGGTGTATCACATCAACCGGAAAGTACTTTGAAGGTGACTGAAGTCTAAACATGTAAGAATCAATACACAGTTTTTTATAAATAAATTCTGGGTTTTCAGGGCCCCCCCCTTCCTCCTCATGTTATAAAGGCTGCCAGGTTCAGTTGTTAAATCCCTCTGTATTTCCTCTGGAATCCACTTCATCATTAGAAAATAGTGCTAGAAATACAGTCTGTCGGGTTTTTGTTTTCTAAAGTATTTCTTGTTGCAGATGTCAGCGAACGGAGCCCACCTGTGCCAGCTGTGAGGGTTACAGGAAGCTGCCGGAATGGCACCGCTTGCTTCCTAGAATGTCTTTGCGAAACCTGGACTGTGCTCTTTGTCATTTCAATATCTTGTTTGTTCTTCACCAGCTTTCAAACTGTGTAGGAATATCCTTTGGGTTAGTCTGAACTGAAGCTGGATTTAGAAAAAAATAGAGCCAAAGGTGCACATCTTTCAAAGAGTTTTTGCCGTTCTACATATTTCATCGGGGAAGTAAGAGCAGTTTCAGCCTAAGTCCTTCCCTTTTGCAACATGCTCTTTCCCAGAGAATTGGTGCTTTTCCTTCCACATCCCCTCTCATATTTTTCATAAAAAACATTAGAATTCTGGATGTGAACCCCATGGATCCTTTTCATTAATTCTACCTCATTTTATTTCCTCCTGTTTGGAACTGAAAATGCAGTTGCTGTCACTGACTAGCACAAGTCTCCATCCTCATTACTCCCTTTAGACACTTTTAAGGTCCCTGACTGTATTTATTGACTTTAAAACAATCCAGCCCTGGCTGGTGTAGCTCAGTGGATTAAGTGTGGGCCTATGAACCAAAAGACAGCAGTTCAATTCCCAGTCAGGGCATATGCCTGGGTTGCAGGCCAGTTCCCAGCAGGGGACGCAAAGAGACAACCATACATTGATACTTCTCTCCCTTTCTCCTTCCCTTCTCCTCTAAAGATAAATAAATAAAATCTTTAAAAAAATAAAATAAAACAATCCAAATATAGATAATGCAGGTTTTACAAGTGTTTTTTATACACAGCAGAAATGAGGAACAGGAGCCATTTGTCCGTGCCCCCCAGCATGGCACCTGGAGGACCCAGGTGAGCCCTGAGTAAATGTCCGCGCCCAAGTGGTATGTCCAGGCTCCTGGCAGACACCTGTTACTGTGGCCACAGTTGTCTTTGAAACAACCTCACACTTAGAAATCATTGGAAACCTGAAGGGCTGCAAGTTTTGCCCTGAAAATCCAAAGAGTGTTCTCAGTCAAAGGGAAGAAAGCTGCATTTAAAAAAAAAAAATCATCTCTGCTCCTGTTGCACTGGGAAGGCAGAGGAGAGGAATTCCTTCAAAGATGAACGTGCCCATGGGACTTGGTTCTCAGGCATGGTGCTGTGTCCCCAGACCCTTAGGAGAGCTCACCCCTCTGCCTCTACTGCCCTGGCCCACCTTTCCTCTGAGTAGGCTAGTTGCTGGAGCAGCAGTGGCACCTGCTCACTTTCTTGGAGGCAATAAACAACCAGCCTCCACTTCTCCCGTGGAACCCCCTCTCCCATGCTGAGATCTACAACACAAGGACATGCATCCAGACCCTCACCCCTCACCCACACACCCTCATTCAGCCCCCTCTCTACTCTGTCTCCTGCAATCATGATGGAAGATGACAGCATCTGTGCAAATCGCCCCCTGAATATCGTGATCATGAGTGGTTCCCAGAGAGCCTCCAGTGCCGTGGTCCCCAGACTCAGGGCACAGCACATGCCCTGTAGTCACTGCCCATAACTTGACCCCCACCCGGAATCCCACAGCCCAGACCATTCTTCATTCACAAACTCTTAATGCCCAGCATGCTCATCTCTTACTTCCAGTGTGTCTGCTCCTGGGTCCATCACTTCTCAGCCTGACCCTTCCACGTTTGCAGACTAGCTAGCCCTCTGCCCTCCCTTTGTGACATCTGTCTTATACCTCCCAGTTCCTCCCATGAACCATCCTCTTGCCAAAACTCTTACCTCTTCCACGAGGCCCCCCTCAATAATGCCTTCACATGCATGGTTTCATCACCTGCTGTTTGACCGACCTCTCAAATGCCTGGCCACAGAGATATAGACTCACATGTGGCCACAAGACCCCCTTCCTTCCCAACTCAGAAGTGACTGTCATTTCATTTGCATCTCCCCAATAAAGTTTCCTTTCCCTGTTTGACTCAGGGGCTGTTTAAACCACACATGATTCCCCCCTAATCTCCTCCTATCGGTCTCTTTACTCTGAGTAGCTGATCCACAGTGTTCTTCTCAAACATAAAAAAGAGCTATGGAGAAGGGCTTCTGCAAACAGGTGGGTGGCCTGTGCACCCAGGTCAGTGGCCGAGGAGCCATGCAGGAGCTGAAACGCAGTCAGGGCCGAGACCCAGGGCCCCCAGCATTTGTGCAGTTTGCCTGATGGAGAAAGAGAGTCCCTTGGTGGTTGATCCATCGAGAGGAGGTGCTTTTGTTGTAATTTATGCATTTCTGTGTCAGACGTTCATTTCTTCTTACCTCCCCCAACACACACACACACACACACTCATGCACACACACATCATCACTCTCATGCACACCTTATTCTCTTCCATCTCAAAATGGTCCAACTTCTCTCCTTGCTTAGACTTACCTGCACACAGAAGGTGTTCTTCATCTCAGCACCTGGAACCGCTCAAGAATCTCTCCCCAACATGCATTCTCTTCCTCTGCTCTATTCTCAAGCTTTCTTGCACAGCTCATTTCCTGAAGAACCTCAGAACTAGCAAACACCTTGCACAGGAACTTTTGAAATGGAACGAATCCCTGAGCTAGGGATTTTCTGACACCAGCTAGGCTAGAGAACCTTTGAATAAAATGAGGAGATAAATTATCACACAGAAAAATATTGTCAATAGACTGCTTTAAATATGCATCAACAGCGCTGTCATAATATCATGTGAATGGTTGGTGGCAGCTGAATGTGGGGAAGGAAGGCTAGCCAGGGCATCCATGGGCTTCCTTGTTCCACAGGTAACTGACCCACATAGCATTCTAAGCTAATTAGCTGTGCACTGTGTTTGGAAATACAGAGGGCACTGTGCAATGAGAGACTGAACATGTGTACAGGTGTTTTGGGGTAGAGGAGGAAGGTAGAAAAAATAGAATACAGGTTTTTAAACTCAGATGATCTACAAAGTCCTAGTTCCAAAATACGATAGCTTTTTCTCAGTTTTTCATTTTCCCTGATGTTCATGTTGTATTTGAGGTTGACAAGTATTCTCCTCATTCTTAAGTTTTTCTTTCCCTTTGAGTTCAGGACAACAGTCACCTGGCCCCCTGTTCTCAGTTTTGCCATTCCCCTTCCCCATCCTCCACCTCTCCTTTTCCTTCTCGCATCTTCTAAACTGGATCTCACAGAGGAGTTCATCTTGGCCCCCATTCTTGGTCCCAAACTATGCCAACAGTTACGACCTTTATTTGGAGGAATCCTGTTTCTGTTGCTCTTCTCACTGTAGTCTTCTGACCCAGCCACTATTTTAGTTTTATTAATAGGATCAAATCAACCAGTTGGGTTTTGATTTTTAGTAGATCCATCCCTGCCCTGATCAAACATTGGAACTTGCTCCTTTGATGCTAGACTATGCCCTCCTTTTCACTGGCCACCCTAGTCAGGGATGTCCTGTGGGCCTCACTGCCCTCTCTCAGTGAACACAGCTCCCCGTCCACTCTCTGTGCCAAGTCTCATTGTCCTGATAGAATGTGGGACCTGAGGACCAGATTGAGGGCTAGGCTGTACCACAGAACTCTCGGCATATCAACTAAAACCAAGTGGGGTTCCTGCCACTCTCTGAAGCTCATGGGGCCCCGTAAATGTGCCACATCTGACTCCAATGGCCCCTACAAGGTAGGGTATTTCCCTCAGGTGTTCCCACCTCATAGTGGGCCACAGCAGAATCCGTCCTGATGCACCCACTCCTTCATCTCTCTAGGCAAAACCCCCTGCTCACTGAAGCATTAGGGCCAAATCTTCTGACTGCCTAGTGGACAATTTTCTATTTCTCAAAACTCCATGTCTCAAATCTACCTGCAGACATTTTTTCCTTTTCTTTATATATTGTTACAACCCCACCTTGTCTCAACATTGAATCAATGAGGCATAAATACACTCGCCCATCTGGGTCAGCTCTCCCCAGTGAACACTAAATAGAAAGGGAGGATGCTGGGTCAGCCTCTCTATGTGGCTTGATCCAAGGTACAGATATTTAAGTCAGCTAGAAACCAAGGTGTCCATTTTACAAATGTTACTCCAGGATGTACAAAATGACTTTGACACAGAACAGAAATGATGAATACTGTCAACTTGTATTTCTGCATTTCAAAAACAAGCTTTTTAATAAGGAAAAAGGACTCATGGACATGGACAACAGTGTGGTGATTGATTGATAGGGGGGAGGAGAGTATAAGGGGACTAAATGGTAGTGGAAAAAATACAATAAGGAGTAAATAAAAATGGGACTATTTCTTTTATTTTTCCTGAAGTTGTGCTGGTCTTTTGATATATCATGGATTGCTCACATCACCTTGGCTTTTATTTGGACATTAAAGAATGCAGGAAACACCCATCACCCTATTTCTCTTTGCTAAGCACCTCCTGTATGCAAAGCCCCATGAGAACATGGAGGTGCATCAGACAGGGATTTCACACACAAGAAGCTTCCAGTGTGGAACTGGAGAATGGGACCATTATACGCATCAAATTCTCTTTTTCTCCAGTGGCATCTGAGTCACCAGAGAATGGAATTTCCCTGGAGAATTATGTCAAAACATCTCATGTATTTGCAATTTCTACCAATGTGTTGCTTTTGGAAAGTTAAAAAAAGTATATTGGGACAAAAATAATAGTTTGTCATTCAGATTGTTCCCACTGGAAAACTATTCTATAACTGCAAACATCTGAAAGACAACATGAAATGTCTACCTTTTCAAAACTCAAATAATTTTAATTGTTTGGTCTTCCTTTCTTCATCCAGTGCATCTGTCTCTATTTAAGAACCACTTGAGGCAGAAGGCTGAAATGTTGTACATTCACCTACTGAGACAGCCCCACGCCTGTCACTACTTTGTGAACTCTGAACTACCCCCCAGGAAAGTAGGCACCCAAACTAAAGGGAAACACCCTTAAGCCAAAGGACCAACCGTAGTCAAAAACTTGAACTTCATAAGGAATCGGGTGCTTTTTCTTTTTCCATGGATACCCTCAGATCTTCCTTCTTTTGCCTCTGACAGTTCTTACATCTTCAGCATCTCTGGTCATCCATGATTACAGTGCCCAGTAGCAGCCCCCACCTCCATGTTCAGTTTGAGGGAAAAGAGAAGATAGGTCCAGGCATTGGTTCATGGGGATTTATCTACCAACAGACTAGCTAGGCCAGGTACTCTGTAAGAAAGGACAGAGCTCAGTTGTGACCTGTACAGATGGAAAATCAGGAGACAGACACCTGGTTGTGGGGGCACCAGTGAGTTCTGGAGTGCCCATTTCTAGGCCCTAGGAAGGCAGCCACACCTCTTTCAGGATGCAAGAGAAGCGCATGCATTGTCCCGCCCACAAACTCCTGGGAGGAGCAGTAACAGATGGGATGCTCAGCAGTAATGGGCACAGCTGTGGCAGCACTGGGACAAAAGGGAAAAATCACTGTATTTCAAGTAAGAACTTCTAATTATCTGCTCCTTTTTAATACGGGGGAGTGCTATTGTATCTGTCATCTAAATATCACACAATGCATATTTATTTCCATCTAGGACTTCAAGATACTACTTATCTTATGCAAAAATGTCCCCCCATTTTTCTAGTACTATTAGTGTATTAATATCATTATAATCTGCCTGGTTTCTAGAAAGTATGGTCAAATTTAATTTATTACAGCGATTTCTTCTTCTGAGGCTGTTACTGTGTGAATGAAACATAAATCGGGCTTTGAAAGATGCTGTTATTTTTCTGAATTATTTTTTTCTTTTTCTTTTATTTGGCACTATTATGCCTACCACTGAAGAAAAGTAGGATGGGGGGAAAAAATAGAAAACCATGAATTTTAAGCCTAGCCCTGCCATGTAATATTGAAGGGAAATTTATTAACTTCTCCGAAATGCATTTGAAAAAACAATCAAGGAATAGCATGAATATCCTTATAAATTTGAGAATTAAATATAATAATGATTTTGTGTTAACTTTCCCACAGTGAGACAGATAGCAAATACTAAGTATTTGTCAAATACGGGAATAAATAATCTTGTTACTGTGATACCTGAAGGCCATACTATTCCAGATGGAGTGCTGCCAAGTCAGCCCCCCACCTGGGACAAGCTCAGGAGTCGGCCTTGCAGGAAGGCGCAATTGCAGTCACCACGCCTGATGGCCGGCTACCCTAGAATTCTACACGAATCACTGAGACAGGCTCAGCGGAGCCTGGGAAGTTCACCATAAGCAGAAGGGTGCTATCCTCAGCATCAAGTAGACTTCACTAAGGGGCTGGTTCTGCTATCCCTGTATCACCTTGACCTTGTAGCTCCACTGCTCTGAGTTTCTAGGTCCTCAGCTGCTCCATCAAGAGATAGATACAACCTCAGTTGCTGGGTGCGTCATCTGTATCAAAATTCTAGCGTGGTGCTTGACCTCTGAGTTTCCAACCACACTGGCCACAGATATTGTTACCTGTGTTCACTTCAGCTTTACTCTGATTGTGTGCCTAGTCCAACTTTCTTCCAGGCCTCCTGCAAAAGTGTGCTGATAAAATTAAGTCATTCCATCAGGCTGAGGAGTCCCATGCCACATTCAAGAGCCAGCCACAGTGTCCCAGGAGACAAGGTCTAGGCACCCAAGTTCCCCAAGCTGCAGGTCTTCCTCAGCCTCTGAGCTGTGAAGACACACCCCATAAAACCGTCCTTGCATGTCCCCTAGTATTCTTGCTCCCACCAGGTCTGGAGCTTAGCCCAGTGGCCAGAAAACAGGGCTCTCTACAGGCAGTTGCCAGAGCAGAGCCTCATGATGGGCTCCTATCCCAGACCACAGATTGGCAAGAAAGCCAGGTAGAGAGTCCAGGTGGAGCCTGGGGATTATTTCACCTAAACCCCTATCAGCTGGTTTAATTCTAAACATTTCCAAGCCCTTTGCTAGTTTCTCTCATTACTCAGTTTTTCTGCTAGAAACAGGTAACTTCTCTACCAAGAGTCCCCTAAGGTAGTGAGAGACAGGGAACTTTTCCCTCCTAATGCCCAGTTGTTCCCACCATAGCTGTCCCATTTTCCCAGGAGGCTGGTTCAGTTTCTAATCATACACTCCCAGATTAAAGTGGTCTGGGAAAGACTTGGACTCTTCCTTGCTCATGACATGTGGATGCCATAGGAGCCCAACATTTTTCCTACCTCCCGCTCTGACCAACTCACCCCCATCTACAGACTCAGACTCCAGGGGTGCATTCGGCCTCTATGCCCTCCAGTGCAGAGCAATCCAACCCCGGGCACGGTGGTGGAAAGCACTTCAGGATCAATTTCTTGAGTCTGCTGGCGAGATGGACTGGAGTATTCGCCAGAGGAGCAGCGGGGCCAAAGCCATTAGAAGAAAAAAGACGGCACCATCCAGGGGGCCCTCAAAGGGAGCCAGGAGCCTAAACTCATTTGAAACGAAAGGGCAGAATAAATCAATACATCTGAACTTGCAGTTCAAGGTTATTCATTCAGCTGAAACCTCTTGAACATTTCAAGTTTCTTTTCTTTAAGTTCAAAAGGTTCATGCATTTGAAATGTGGGAAAAAGAAAGGTCAAACTTTACATTTTCACAGAAGGTGGCTTGTCTCTAGGGTAGTGGTTATTTTGGCTTGTGTGTGTTGGACCATTTTGTCAGGAAACTACTGTTATTTGACTTTGTCCCATAGCAAATGGGAAGGTTGAGGTGTTTCAGTATGATACAGACTTCATAATCTTGAGTCATATTAGTCTTGTGGGGATGCTTGAGTCAAGTCTTTCTTGTAGTGAGTCGATTCTTAAGTTATATCCTCCTTTTGATTTATCTTGACTTTTTTAAATATGAAAGGCAGCTTGAGGACACAAGCTGGATAAATGTCCGTCTTTGGATAGAGAGCCAGACTCTTCAGGCCAGAAAACTCACCCCAGCTGCCTTCCTGGTTTAAAAAAAACACTTTCTGGATGGATGATAACACTCACTGCACCCACTTACATCCTGGCACAGATGAGGTTCTCAGAACAGCAACAGCACACACCAGAGCCTCCCATCGATGAGCACAGAGGAGGGTTCCTTTGAAGGGAGAGGGGGTTGGGGAAACGGGTGTGTGCCTTGCTCTCTCCTACAAAGGCTGGCTGTGCAGAAAACCACACCCACTGTGTCTCCTGCAGTTGGAACGGGTGGGAATCTTGCTCAGCTCTCCATGCCTCAGGTTGCTCACCTGTATAATCAGGATTAACATAGTACCTCCCTTGCAGGGCTGTTTTGAGGGACAACTAATTTGTAAAGCACAGAGAACAGTATGGGCATGTGATAAAATGCTACCTAAATATTGTTATCAGTATCCCCATCCTCCTCCTCATCTTCATTCTTATTAAAACTAGTAGGAACACTATATATAAGAAAAAATTAATGTGAGTACTAAAATCCAGAAAGGTTAACTAATTCAGGACCCCAAGGGCAGCCAAAAAAATTGACATTGATTCAGGATGGGTAAGGTGATGTGAAAATTCACTAGAGACAGAAATATCATTTTGAGAAACTTTTTTACTGGAAAGACAACTAGATTCCAGGTTAGAGGACTCTGGGTGTCAGCCTCACACTGCCTGAACTTGACTCAGAATGATGGCTCGATGCCCAACCCCTCTCCTCACTCTGTTCCCTTTTGAAATGCCTTTCTGCTTCCTAGAAGTGTTACAGGTATTTAACAATATGATAAGGGACATATTCTGAGAACTATAAAGCACTGTGAGAATAATTATAACAGCTAATATTTACTATAAACTTAATTTCTAAAGAGTTTGCTGATTTTCTAAACTCTTTCTCTATGTTAATTATTTCAACATCTACAACTTTGTGACCAAAAAACACTATCACTCTCCTCACTAAACAGATGAGTCCCAGGGGGTGAATGGCATGTCCAAGCCTACATAAGTACTAAGAAGTCCACCTAGCACTTCAACACAGTCTGTCTCCAGGCCCTGACCCCAACCACGGCACAAACTGTCTGGAAAAATTATACAGTCCATCGATTGCTTGTTTGATTCAACAAGTGTGCATTGAGTTATCACCACCAGGACCAGATACCAACACAGGCCCTGGGATTCAACAATGACCCCGAATGACAAAGCAATTGTCCTCAAGAATACTACCTTGTAATGTAGGAAACTGATCAAAAAATAAACTATGTTGTTAGATGGCAGAAGTAGTGAGAAGAAAAGTAAAACTATGTAAAGGGGCAAAAGAGTCTCAGGGCACAGACACATCTGAGAGGATTTCCCAGGCAGGATACTCGGCTAATGCAGCACAGGTTGAGCTGGCAGAGGGCATGAAGGAGGAAGGCAGGGATGGCCACAAAGTGGACAAAGGCCAGATGCTTCTCTTTGTCTGTGGTGTGTACAGGAGGTCTTTGGATAAGATAGTTGTAGGATAAGAATGGCAAGCAGGTTTCAGGGAGAAGAAACAGCAATTGATGGCGTTATGGGGCTAAGAAGCCCAGTGGGGCAGCGCTTAGCAAGGACAGAGAGAGCAATGGTCAGAGTAGCCGGGTCCTGACTATGTGGGGCACACATGGGCCATGACGTGGAATACCTGGGATACGGTGATGAAGCAACGTTGTGTGTTGGCAATTATAGTGCCAAAACCTTAAATGCAAGCTCATGAAAAATGAGTTACCTTAACCAAACCACACACTGAACCAGAGGGAAGCCAATCAGAGGGAGATTGGAGCGAGTACACAACCTTCAGTGTCAAGCACTAGTCATCTAAAGGCCACTGAGTCACCAACCAGTTTCATGGAAATCATGCTGTCCCTGGTGAGTACCGCTCACCTGCAAAGTGCTCCACAAAAGTGCGAATTCATTACCCAAACAGTTTCTAAAATATATCTATAACCAGGTCCCCAAACAGCTTTGTAGAAAAACACTCAGAGACAGTCATAGGAATTACACTTTGTTGTGAGTTAACAAAATGTTATCCTTTTTTCTATTATGTATACTTGTCAAGTGAGAATAGCCAATCATCTATCAAACACCCACTACTGTTTCTGAAACAATTGATTTACGTTCTGAGTAGGAAAGGTCAGGGTTCTTGGATTCTAACAACATCTGAAAATACCCATCTAATTAGACCTTTAGAAATCTGAGGAGAATTCATTTTACCTGCCTGTCATCTGAGCTTCAGTTGCTGAACTTTTTAACCAATGAAAAGCAGCTGATGCAGTTACTCAGCCAACAAGACAAACACCCTTTCCAGTGCTGACACTCTCACTCAGAAACAGCAGTAAGTACCAGCCAAGTGTGGTATCAAGGAGACAGGGCTGCTTCGTTCAGGGGTCCCCAGCCTCCAATCCTCCAGTGCATGTGCTTGTCTCTGACTTTGACTCCAGAGCCTGGAGCAAGTGAGTGCAGCTTTGCCTTTTAAACCAAAGAAGGGATGTCACTTCAAACTTACACAGGCTATCTGGTTATGCCACCAGTGTGCCCAAACAGAGCTTCCAGGGTTGGATGGTCCCCAGCACAGCACAGGTGGAACAGAATGAAGGAAGACAATGTTACTATTTCTGGACAGAAATGCAGAGTGGCTGGAAACAAGGCAGACTAAGCAAACCTTAGTTACATTGAGAAAGGCCTTAGGTATCATCTGCTGCAACCAGTCCCTCAAGTCTGCCGACAGCATTAGGACCTGTGTGGTCCCCACAGAGGGGGGACAGCTGTTAGGACCTGTGTGGATATAGACAATGAGAGGTCGCTTATGGTGCAGTCAGTCCTCACTTCACATTGTTGGTAGGTCCTGTGAATGGGAGCAGAACAATTTACAATACAACCAATTTACTGTAAACTAACTTACATAAACAAGAATTAAGTTCCCTCATTATCTCAACATTATAACAAAACAACTTTGAATGAAAGGACATTATTTGAGGACCTGCTCTACTCTTGAGATACAGCTAGCAAAGCCATGGGAGTCTAGGGCGGGTGTGAGAGTTTCGAGGTTCCCGATTCTTGCAGCTGAGGACTTGGTGTAGCAACTCATGAAAGGCACCGTGCATCATGGGCAGCCATGAGAAACCCTGATTTCACTCCCTGCCATGACACATTCCCACTGACGGGACCAACGCCCAAGAGGATGGAATGCTCATGAGCGTGTTTACTCTGCTCCGTTGGTTTTTATTGTTCAAGTGTGTTGGACCTCCATCAAATGATGAATGATGCCATGATAGAGCTAAAATGCTCTTGTCAACTAATACAAAATACAATGTGACTGCACCTTGGAAATTCTGGGAAATCATGGAACATTATTAAAAGTAATCAAAATAGGACTATAGAGAAATCAGCTTGGGTAGTGATGTAGGGAAAGGGTTGGAGTTTATTAAGACTGTCACAGCTATTTAAGCAACACAGACACAATGCAGATGTCAAAAGGTGACATGTTGACCAGGCTGTGGATGGTAAAATAAGGGACACCCACCAACTGAACGCAGAGGGTGAGTCAAAGCAAGACTCCCGCAGTGGAGTTTAGGGGGCTGGGTGCTGGTATTACTGTGATTTAGGATAGAGGACATAGAAAGAAAATAATATTGGGGGTAAAATGAAGAATTCCTTTTCTTAACAGATTCATTGATGAAGTTAGGAGAATCACTGCTAAGATATGTGGTATAGTGCTCTTGCTCAAAATGGGGTTCTGGACCCAAGGCTCACTTTGTGAAGTCTTGGGCAGAGAGAGAACAATGGTCCCCCAGGAAGAACACTATGGGAGAAATGGAGAACAGACATGTGCTACTCACAGTACAGCTATTTGGTTGGAAAATAATAATAATAACGGGGAAGAAGAAGATAATAATGGAGAAGAAGTGGAAGGAGGAGGAGGAGAAGAAGAAATCAGCTTCCTTTGTATAAGCAACTATCAATAAGATAACAGAATGCAACACTTTCCAGCCAGGACATAAACACTAAGCAACTTTAAAAAGATATTTAACATGATGGTACAATGTCTTTCAGAAGGCATGTGACTTTATCAAACAGCTTAGATTAAGCTACATGGTGGAAATAAACAACCCTTAAACCATCAATGACTTATAGAAGCAAAACCTGTATCTCTCCTCATGCTACCTGTACATCACTGATTAGCCAGGATGCTACTCTGCTAGTCTTTGTTTGAGGGTTTAGGCTGACAGGACAGGCCTTCAAAGACACTCTGAAGGAAAAGAGGACACAGTAGGAGAAGAGGACATGGTAGGGTCGCCCCACATTGGAAAGCATATTCCTGGATGTGGCAATGCCCCTTCCAGTCACAGTCCCTTCCTCAAATGTCCAGGTCTGACATCGGTGGAGCAGATGGGTGATAAATGCCACAGAATTTAAACAATCATACTTTCCCATCCATTTGTGCTGGCAATGATAAACTTTACAGCAAAAAAAGGTGATTCTGTATAGAAAAGTAAACTTTGTATAAATAAGGCAAAAAGAAAATGAACAATCACTGGCAAAATATTGCATTGGCCAAAAGTCCACTTAAGTTCTTTTCCATAAAATAAAAGATGCATGTTTCATTATCACCAATAACTTTATTGATTTGGATATTTTGATTATGTCAGTTACATTCCCCATGGTAGAACATTGATTTTTCTCAATTAATGTCTCAATTTGATCACTATCAGTTTCAACTTGTCCACCCAACAACAGAGCATCATCCAGTGAGAATTCTCCAGTACAAAATTCCCAAAGCACTTCTGACACCATCAATCACTCACAGAACCTTCTCCATGCACTGCACGAATTTTTTTGCATTTCAGTTGCATTTTTACCTTTCTTGGAAAAATAAAACCTAATATACCAAAAATGTTGCTTAACTTCTTCCATCTCCAACATTAAAATGCTCATACAAAAATTCACCAGTTTTGATGCTTTTTAAAATGAATGCTGATATGATAGCTACAATACAACAAAATTGTTTTGAATGAGGTTAAAGACAGCTAAGCGTTACTTGAGCTGTCTTAAATGAACAAAGGAAAAAACAAATGAACTTTGTGGCCAACCCGATATACAAGATGAATTATCACCACAGACTTAAGATTAGTCTCCTAGAATGCAGGCCAACTGAGTCATTCTGCCCTACTTGAAGCCACCCTCCCTAGGTGACAATTGTGAGAGAGGAAGTAGATGTATCTGTGTTCTTAGTCCACTTCATACCAGGCCTCTGGGTAATGATGGCATCATACCTTTTCTTTATGCGTCTTTATACATATTCATTGTTTTTACAATTAGCAAGTATCTTTTTCACAAGAATGGTAATGACCCTAAAATTGTAAGAAAATTGTTAACATTCTAATAGATGGATGGGTCATTATTATGAATGAAACCATCACAAATTAGAAAATAGAAACAATAAAGAAACATATGGAAAATGTCCAAGAACATTTTGTACTAAAAACCACAGAAATCTAAAGAATAATACAATTCAATTTTACACCTATTAAATTAACATAAATCTAAATACATTTTAGGATTTAATCAAAAACGAAACAGAATCACACTAATTCCTTCCCAAGAATATTGCAAATTGGTTCAATTTTGGAAAACATAATGGGAATACATTTCAAGAGCTACGAGAAAGTTATTAATCTTTGACCCATTAATCCAACCCCTGGGTATGTATTCCTGAGAAATAATTCAATGGAGGAAGTCTCTCCAGAGCTTCATTATTTTACTAACACAGACTTTAATTGAAACTTAGCTCATAAAACCATTTCCCCTTAGTCCTTCCAAGTGGAGCTGCTCATTGGTTGACATAGCCTGGAGTTGGGGGTGAAGGGGTCAGCACGTACCCCTCTAAAGCTCCACAGCTCCCACAAACCCCAGGCTTAAATGCAGATAATTGGGAAGAAGCAATGCGGAACATGGTGAGTGCTCAACGATGGTTCTTCAGATGATTTAATTAAGGATCTCACCATAGAGAAATTACCTTAATTATGAAACAGTAACACCCAAGAATGTTATCAGTGACATATTGGCCAAACTACTGAGTTTGATAAAAGAAGAAAAATTAGCTGAGTAAGGAGTCATTCAAAAGGTCAAGATCATTATCATGCAGCTGTCACTAAGAGAGATGCTTCTGAGGTGAACTTCAAGATATTTCCTAAGCAAGGCCATCACTGAGAACGGTCTTCCTTCCTGTTCCAAACGAGAAACACATATGCCCACGCACACACCCTTGGTCACAGCTCTATAGAACACGAGGCAAACACCTGCAAACTCAGATGTTTTTCTTTATTTTAACATTCTGCAGAGCCACTGCTTCAGGAAATGGGGTAGGGAGTTGGGTAGGAACCTGGCTGCTGAAGCTGTGGGCGAGGCTTCTGCCTGTGGCATCTGGCTGCCCCCCACATCTCTGTACCCCTCAACCTCAATGTGCTCCATGCCCACCACCGAGAGCCTGCTGATGGGACCCTCTAAACATTCCACATATTGCACTTTTAATCTTTCAATTAGTCATAAACGAACTTCACTTTTTAGTATCAACTGACTTAAATTCCAAATGCCATTAGCCCAAATTTTTAAGAACTCATCATATCATCCCTGCTCTCTGATGTTTTTCATGTTCTTCATTTTGGGCACTCCGTTCCTTATCAGACATGAGTTCTCTCTGCTCCTGCAGTCAATTTTTTCCTCCTTAGGTCTTCATCATCCCCAACATGTGCCGCAGAGTCTGAGCCAATAAGTCTCCTTCCGTAAGTGGTCTCCCCCTAAGGAACTCCCTCCTCCAGCTGTCCACCGAGTGGCAAATTTCAAGAGAAAATGCCTGAGTCACTCACTCTTTCTCCTTTGCTTTAAATGAGCTTCTTGCTTCCTTTTGTTTCCCATCTTTTCAAATGATGGTCAGAAAGCAAGACCGGGTACAGGTGCCATGAACCACGTACTCGGTTCAGGTCTCCTTGCCCAGCGGATGGATTCTTCTCTGAGTCACTTCTCCTGGAGGGAAATGCTTGCCAAGTCACTCAAGAACACCCCAAAACAAAGAGGACAGCTGACAGGTAAGGCCGGTTGCTCTCCACCAATGCTGAGTTTCTGAAACCCTTGAATATGTTGAAAGGCTGACACCTCGGCACCTGACAGGAGTGATCAGAGGAGCCCAGTGATGCAAACAGGAGAGTCTCTGCCTAAAACTCGCTTCACTTTATTGACAGTTTGATGTTCATATTTAATAGTCCAGGTGTCTGATCTTGCATTAGCAATTTCTGTACTTTTAAGAGTCCCTTATTTTTATTGCAAAGTCTTTTTCATCTCACTCACCTCTCACCGTTATAGTTCTTACCTCTGCCATTAGCCATGACTGCATTTCAGAATCTAATCTGTTTGACAAAACACAGACAGCAAGGCAGGGCATACAAGTGAGCAACCCCTCGTCACAAATTTTGTGGGGCTGCCTGGAGCCCATGCCCAGGTCTGGGTAAACAGAAGAGTGGGTAGGCAGTCAAGGCCAAGGAGGGGCCATGTTCTGAGACCGGCAGTCTTGCCAAGACCCTTAGAGGCTTCCATGTGCCCCCAGCATTCCATCCCAGTGAGATACACAAAGGCACATTCAGACCATAGGTGATATTGTAGTTAAAGGAAACAGGTACTGCTGTATTTCATGCCTACTCAGTCTGGGGAGAGTTGTTGAGGGTAAAGCCAAAAACCCCCTCAATGAGAAAACAAATAACATCAATCATAATAACATAAAAATTGCATGTGAAGAGGGTGCTATAAATAATTCTGAATGTTTATTGAACACTACAGTTGTTTCAAAATCCATGAATATAATCAGTCCTTAGATTGATATATTTCACATAATAAACATTATCAATTCTACAAAAGGCAGTTTCACTCCTTCTTCTAACATCATAGAATACAAAACATAAAAATCAAATGCTACACTCTCTCTCAAAAAGGTCATTTAGCAGCATGAATCCTCATGAAGGGTTTTGAGCCGTGAAAACTAAGGCTAGCAAGGGTGCTATACCTTTCCTGCCCTGTACGGCTGGTGAAGGAACATGTGAAGGGGTCTGCCCACCTCAGAAGCCGCCCTTGCCGTGCTTTCCATCCTCCCAGGAGAGACCACCATACCCACAATGCATCACTTACTAGAATTCATGCATTCTTTAGTAGCACTTACTTTACATCCAGGGAGTAATTTTGGTATTCAAAAGTTTATATCTCACAGTCTAAACTAGGGGTGATATATTTCTGTTTCTTTCTTTTTCCAAGTTTTAACTGATGCTTTATACCATTAAGCTGGAGAAGTAAGTAAAATTGGTTCTTGCTTCCTCCTGAACTCGCCTTTGACACTAACTGATTGTCTCTGAGTCTTCTCCTGGGACCTCCTGAGTCTTACCTGGGAGGTAATTATTATTAAGTCTCTCCCATGTGACAAGGTCCCACCCAGGTGCCTCCTCCACAGCAGGTCCACCTTTTCCCTCTGGTCAAGTGCTTGTGTCCAAAGGGCTCTGAGATCTGGAAGTCAGTCCCTCACTGGTGTGTTAAAGAATTTAGCTGTTTAGAGTTTAGAAAACTTTTACATGCATTACCTAGCTGAACTGTGAGATAATCTAGTAGAAGCACTTTCATGTAATAGATGGAGACATGAACCAAGGAGGGAAATTGCCCAACAGTTAAATATCAAGTGGAAATTTCTAAGTTCAAGTGTAGGTCTTAGAACTCCATTTCCAAAGCTCCCTGTATTTCTAGTTTTATTCAAGGTGTGTTAACAAATGACATGGGCTTAAAGGATGACTCTGCAGAATTCTGACAAGGGACTGGGTCGTCTTTAGCCTAGTGTCTCACAGTGGGGTCCCCGGACGAGCACTCTCCACCTCACTTGAGAACTTGTGCCTGTAAATTCCTAGGCCCCTTCCCACACCTGCTGAGTCAGAGGCTCTGGGAATAGGTCCCACACCTGCACTTCAACAAGCCCTCTGAAGGGTGGGGATAGATGAGTACAAGATGCAAGAATCACCAATGTGGCCGTAGGAGTTGGTAGGAGTTCATCTACCGAGGATGCAGGAGCCTGAATCTGGTCATCGTTTGAAACCTGTTCTACCTTTAAGAGCTATAGACATGGGAAGCTGACATGGAAAGTTTAAGATGGCCTTTGACCTTCTAATGCTGGATGTCCTAGGCAGAGGGAGAATGACAGAACTGGCCACAGAAGACAAAGAAGCTTCTGCAACTCCAATGGAGGGAGGACCAGTGGCTCTGCTGACTACTTTTCTTGAGCACTCATCTGGAGAAGGAAGTGCTTATGCTGACTTGTCACTTCACTATTTTTAGAAAGTCACCACCAAGGGTGTGACTTCAAATAAGTCACTAATGTGTTTTCTGAGTCTTACTTCACCCATCTGAAACATGAAGGATTTGACTCATCGGTTCTTAAACTATATGTGATATAACGTGCACAGCACTTCCTGTAAGTATTACTGGAAAAAATATAAATCAAATCTCATCAAACCTTTAGAGCTCCCTGCCCAACAGTGAGAGAAAATCAAGGGGTGGAGGAACAAGGTAGGGGCACCAAGAGGGCCTCAGATACCTCCAGAGAGGGGGTTGGTTGACACATTCAATGCCCTTTGCATTCAATGCCTTGGGCTTACAAAGTCAGGGGGCTGCTCTAGAACAAATGAAGTTAAAGAGATAGATTCACAAACACAATATAATGGGTGGCACCTAATTGTTTCTTTGGTTTAGAAACATTTGGCTGAGAGAAGGTAGAGATAGGTTGATAGTCATACACGTACAGAGAAAGTATTGCAACATGTTCATGGTTGTTAAACCTAGATGGGAACAGATGGTCATTTTACTACTCTCTTCAAGTTTATGTATGTTTGAATTTTTTCAAAATTAATGTTGATGAAAATAACAAAAATAAAGAAGGTTATATCAGGAAGAATTTTTTTTAAATCCTTGCTATGTCTCTCTTCCCTAAGCATCTATGAGTAAAGAAATCTGAATAAATATCCTTTTTTAAAAAAATAGAGAAGCAAATACACTTTTGTTGAACTACCTGACCTATTTCTTTACCCTGTCCTGTGACAATAGACCAAAGCGCCCAGCTGTAAAATATGTCTTTTTAATTTGTGCCATGACTCCAAGGGCCTGGGGACCATCTAACCATCTGCAAAGGCATGGAGACAACTTTGAACCAGCTGCTTCAGGCTCCTCAGACCCCTCCCTCTCCTGGGCTGCTGTCCTCTATGTTCTCCTTCTTAGACAATAAAACATAACAGGGAAAGGAAGGAGAATTGAGCAAAAGGATTTCCTAATACTGGTGATAATAAGTATGAACATACATGTACATGCATTGAGAAATCATCTCAAATTCTTTTTAAAGTTTGTACAAATAACAATCTTACTTCAAACTCTTCTAAATGTTTATTTCCCAAAAACATTTTGAATGTTTCAGGGTTACATTCACAGAGCCACATTTCTAAAAAAATAAAAAAGATACCATCATGTCTCCTGAGGCTCGGACCCCACCCTGTCAGGGCCCATTGCTTCATGTGGGGACCCTTACATCTGCCGGGTACTAGAAAGAAGGACTGTGACACCAGTGTCTGCACAGTGTCAGATCTCTGAACTCATCTGTCCCACACCAAACTACACACACGCATGATGGAGACAAAGCGTGTACAGAGACAGGTGTGTGTGTGCCCCAGAAAAAAAACGTGACTCATGTATGTGCATGAAGCCTTCACTAGTCGTTGCTATTTGTAATGAAGTTTTGAGAAGCAGAGATTTGCTTCATGCCCTAGGGTTTGCATTGTTGTGTTATTTGCTTCTTTTGTCTTGTGAAATCTTCCCCATGCATTTATTATTTGGCTGAAATAAAGCAGATGAGGGCGACAAAATCTCCAGATATGGCACCACCACTTCATAAAGTAATGGTACAGCTGCCCAGGCTCTGTCCCCAAGAGGAGAGAAAATAACAACCTCGAGATGAAAACACGGAGGGTTGTTAATCACTTTCTAATATTCCGTGCACAGCAATATGGATGAGCCATTGGAACTAGACCCCCAGGGCCTGGGGTTTTGCTTTTGCATCTTAGAGGAATGAGGCCACCGCTGAATGTTGGGCAGTTGTGGTGCTGTGGGACCGGGGACCCTGCCTCTCCCCAGCTTCAAGCAACCCCAGTGTCACGGTGACCTCATCTTCCAGAGAATTAAGTCCCACAGACTGCTTCAGGGCTCGAGTTTTCCTGTAAAATGTGCTCAGACCTCAAGTGTGTTTTGCTGCTGTGGCTTCTCAGAATATTCCAGGGAGGGTGAGGAGGCATAGGCACGATGAGCACAGTAACTTCGCTATGGGGTAGAACTCAAGAAACACTACTGCATGGTTCTCTGTATTGTTGGATTTGTTTCTTACATGAGACCCAGAAATGTCCCCTAAAAGTGAAACCCCCCTCCTTGCTCTGCCATGGCGAAGGGACACTGTTTACGGATTGCTAATGATAGAAAAAGGAAGTTGATAAAGGTGAGCTATCATCACTTGCTGACAGAAGTTTGTTCTGTAAGAAAACCTAATATATATTTGATATCATAAAAACAGGCCATGTTTATTTAATTGATTTGATATGCCTAAAAATAAGGTGCAATTTCTTTTGCCAGCAAATAAATTACGGTTTCATCCTTCATTGAACACACTGATTCGAATTTTATTTTCTCCAATAAAATGGAAGATTCAGAAGCTGGATTGATTCTTCCCTTTCTTCAGGCCCAACTAACTGCACATTTCTGCTGAAACAGAAAACTGCCGCATTTGATGTTCCAGCAAATTCATAGTAACTGCACCAATCTTTGTTCCAAATATTTCTGGGGAAAAATTTACAAAATAATGGAGGAGCCGTGCACTGTGTGATAGTATCCAGACAGGAATTCAATACTCAATTGCCTCAATTTCACCAAAATAGCCACTACAAGCGTGAATAAATAACGGTGCAGTAATGACCAGTGCACACTTCAAGACTGCTATGCACTGCCTCTGATGAGTAATGCACAAACATGCAGTCAGTCAATTATGGGCCTCAGGAGATAGTTGCTCATGTTTAAGATAAGGAGCCGAATGTAAACAATTCTAACTCTCTATGACATGCAACTAGAAGGTTAAAAAATTGATATTCAAACTCATGTTTGTCTGATCCCAGTGACGAAAATTTTAAATCTTCAACTAAAAGGCTTCTCATGTCAACCCCAAAACTATCACCAGAATAATTTATCATTTTTAATATATACAACTCTGATATGGAAATTATTTATAATTTGCAGTTTGTGGAGGTAATTTTTTTTTTTTACTTTTCTACTTAGGGGAGAAGAAAGCTATTGCCAGAAGGATGATCATTTAACAGGTGTCTCACATTTTCTTTACCAAACTTCTGAAAGACTCCTCCTCTCAAGTCGGCCAGGCACTGAAAGCTGCGCTCCTTCCTCTCGCAGTGGGGAAAGTCACCTCTCAGGGTCTTGGAGGAGGCGTGTGAGGTCAGGGATTTGTGAGAAATGAAGTCAAGTAGCCTGTAATGTAGAGTTAATGAGCAAATCAATAACTACAAAGAGCACAAAATGGAAATACGGGAACGTTCAAGCATGGTTCTCCTGTCTCTACAACCGGTGTGAGCAGGCTCTCCTCCAAGTGGAGAGGGCTTCACTACTTCATCAACCTGGCTTTACATTTTTCAATGAGAGGATGATGTAACTCAGGGAAGACAGCCTGCTGACCCAAATTCTCACTCTCCTCCAGCAGGATACTGAGCCCCTGAGGGCAAGAAGCTGAAAGCCTTCACCCACCAGAGCCAATGAGGATATGAAGCTTAAGCTCTTTGAAGACAAGGAGTGATGGGCACTCACAGGAGCAACTCTATTTTAAAGTTTGGAAAAGACACCAGAAAAGAAGACATTCAAGTGCCAGTGTTTACCAGGATTGGGAGCACCCAGAACTACCGTTATTTGAGAGCATGTACTTGAAACTGATTGGCTCCAATCTGTGATCTTTAGGCAGGCGGATATTGTCAGTAAGTTAGGTATAAATCATACACACTGTGCAGGTACATGTTATAAATGCCCAAAGAGGAAGGTGGTTCCCAGCCCTATTCACTTGCAAACACGGAGTCTGTTGTCTGCAGGAGAGCTTGTGAGGTTAGTGTTTTGTGAAAGAAGCGCTCTGGGAAAAGCAGCTCATTGAGAGATTTTACATGAGTGGTGAGAAAGAAAAAGGAAAGATGAGTAAAGCATATGTTATTATTGCCGGTCCCCTTCTATTTTGTGTTACCAGATAATGTCACAGAATCCACCACCAATCCACCCTTGTAACTGGAATAGCCTCACTTCATGCAGGTTTTTAGACATTGGATACATTTCATCATTCTAAGTTTTAAAAATCAGCTTTGTGTCTGATAATTTCTTCAGAAAATAGACAAACTGCCTAGGAAAAGAACACCATGACTTGAGAAATGTTTGACCTTTTTTAGCTTTCTCTGTTACAAATTTTGCATTTAAAATATATGTTCGTATAAATATGTTTTTAAAATCCCAGCTGTTTAAACACATTTGAAATGTAATGGAAGAAATGTCCCAATGCATGTATATAAAAGGTGAAACTAAGGACAAAATAGTGTCAGTCTTACCAATAAAAATCTTATAGTTATTGGAATAGCGATAATAATCCTGGTTCCACTTCTCCTGTTTTAATACAAAACACCAAGGAAACCAATCCAGCAATGCATTTCATTTCTTTTCAGTACTACACCACCGAGAAAAATGTTAAGGTTTCATTGTTTTACTCTCTTCTCTTTTTTCTATTTCATTCTCCTTTGCATTGAAATTACTTACTCAAATACATATTCTAAAATGACTATATTATGGTTTAAATATAAAATGACTAAAATATAAGCCCTGCAAAGGCAAACGTCCTCTTTTTCTCTTCCTCTCTCAGCATTGCTCTCTGTTTCTTGATGTGTCTATACTTCTACCATTTTAAACAGATTTAGGGCAATTCAAGGCATAAGATTGCAATGAAACCAAAAATCAACATCACATAATAACACTTACGATGTAAAGAGAAAGGGGAAGGGAAAACGGAATATTGGGGACCTGACTTAGAAAACCAACAGGTGCAGAGAACTGTTAGTTCCTCCCTCGGTGTCTCTGTTTGATTTATTTCCCCCCTTTCCACAGCCCCGGGAAGAGGAATCAGAGCTCGCCATGCCCTCCTGCAGAAGTCACCATGTGGAAGTGGCATCAGAGCACCCGTGAGCCACACAGGTACCAACTCAGGGCTCAGCACCAGCCCCCACAGGCCCCCCTCCCCATGCTTAGACCATGGAGAATAAAACAATGCAGATTGTTTCAAAGACAGATTTGATGCCACCCCACTTGACTGTTTTTTTGCATTTGTTGTTTCATACCCAAGAAATGATTGCCAAGACTAATGTCAAGTTTTCCTCCTAAGTTCTCTTCTAAGAATTCTATAGTTTTAGGTCTTGAATTTACATCTTTTTGCCACTTTTGAAATTATTTTTCTGTATGGCATAAAGTAGGGGTCCAATTTCATTCTTTTGCATGTGAATATCAAGTTTTCCCAACACCATTGGCTGAAGAGACTGTTTTTCCCCATGGAGTATTTTCGGCACCTCTGTTGAAGAGGAGTTGAGCATATCTGTGTGGATTTATTTCCGGCTTCTCTATTCTGTTCCATTGGTCTATGTATCATAAACAAATGGGATTAAATCAAACTAAATTGCTCTGAACAGCAAAAGAAACCAGGAACAGAATGAAAAGGCAATCTATGAAATGAGAGAAAATATTTGCAAACCATATGTAACTGTCAGGGTTCTCCAGAGAAATAGAACCAATAGGGTCTACACGGGGCCAACATGGAGGTTCAGGGTGCTGACCCCCATGCCGTAGAAACTCTGGACTCACCAAAAACTTCTAATGGCCCACTGTTGACTGAAGGAAGCCTTACCAATAACAAAAGCAGTTAATTAACACATGTTTTGTATATTATGTGTATTACATGTTGTATTCTTACAAAAAAAAAAAAAAGTGAGCCAGAGAACAGAAATAGTTTTTAAGAAAACTTTAAGGAAAAGAAAACACATTAACAGTGTTTATTGAAAAAATGCACGTATGAGCAGCCCCGTAAATTTAAATGTGTACTGTTTGAGGGCCCACAGAATATGTACTATTGTGAGAACTGATTGAAAGGGATTGGCTCGCACAGTTTCGGAGGCCAAGTCTCAGCCTTGCAACTTCCCATCTGAGAGTTGGAGGCCCAGAAAAAATGGCAGAGGCCTTTCAGTCCTAATGCAAAGGCTACTGGGGTTACTCCAAGTCCAAGGACAGAAGAGGACCCATGTCCCGGCTCAGCAGGCTGGTAGGAAACAAAAGGGGCAAATTTGTCTTGCTACACATTTTGGTCCTATTCCCTCCCTCAATGGATGGAATGTGGTCCACCCACACAGCAGAGGGCAGTTTATTTGACTGAGTCCACAGACTCAAATGCTAATCTCGCCCTCACAGAAACACCCTCACAGACACACCCAGGACTACTGGGTGTCTGTGCACCCTTGGTCCAAGTTAATTGGTCCTTGGTCCTTGGTGTGAAGTTAATTGTTAGACCACACATTCAATAAGGGATTAAACCCAAAATATATAAGCCCTACAACTCATTTTAAAAACAAACCAAAAATATAACCTGTTTTCAAAAATGCACAAAGAACTTAAACAAATTTTTTCCCAAAGAAGACATGCAAATGGCCAACAGATACATGAAAAAAATGTTCAACATCACAATCCATCAGGGAAATGCAAATCAAAATACATTCAGATAACATCTCACGACAGTTGGGCGTCTTAGCATCAAATAACCCTGCAAAATATTACAAGTGTTGGTGAGGATGTGGAGAAACCAGAACCTTCTACATTGTTGGTGGAAATGTAAAAGAGTGCAGCCACTGTGCAAAACATGGAGGTTTCTAAAAAATTTAAATTTGAACAGTCAGATGACACAATAACCCTACTTCTGCGTATACATGTAAAAGCTTCGAATTCAGGATCTCCAGGAGATGCCTGTGCTCCCATCCACTGCGTAGCAGCATGGTTCACGAGAGTCAAGTTATGAAAATCATCCCAATGTGCACTGACTATATAACTAAATAGGACCCATCCTTTAAAAAGAAGGAAACCCCATCATTTTATCGCAACATGGAGGAACCTGGAGAATAATAGGCTCCATGAAATAAGCCAGTCACAGCAGGACAAATACTGCATGATCCCACTTATATATTGTACCCAAAATAGTCAAACTCATGGAAGCCGAGAATAGAAGAGCGGCTATCGGGAGGGGTCAGGAGTCAGGGGGAGGGGAGCTGTTCAATTGGTCTGAAGTTTCAGTTGTGCAGGAGGGGTCCCATCTGGAGATCTGCTCTACAGCATCATGCCCACAGTCAATGAGACTGTATCGTGCACTTAACATTTCGTTAAAAGGGTACATGTCACCTTAAGTGTTCTTACCACCAAAAGGAAGGAGAAAACAAAGGAACATGGGAAGCTTTTGAAGGTGATGGATAAATCTTCTTCCTTGATTATGGCAATGGTATCGCACATGAATGCAAGGACAACATGAGACCCAAAGCTTCTTTTTGTAGACAGACCTTAATCCACATGAATCTCCTCCTTATCACAATATTATATTACCAGTAAAATCTGTTCTCATCACTCACTAGTGCCCAGCTATTTTTTTAAATTAAGTATAGCTGGTACAGGATCTTATGTTAGTTATATTAGTTTCCAAAGCCTAGAGTACTTCTTGTCTGGTTTTTTATAGGATAAGTTTGCTGGGCCTGCCCTGGAAGAATGCTCTCTTTTTGGTCATATTTGAAGAGAAACCAGTGTGTCCACATGCAAGTTCTGGAACATAGAAAGAAATGAAGAAAGGGAGTGGCTGTCACTCAAGGACGTGACCTGGTAGCTGTGTGTGTTTTTTTGTCCTGTCTTGTGGACTTGAACCTGGTCAAATGCAAAGCAGACTGGGAATTTTGCCTTATCCTGTATGGCCCTGAGCCCAGGCACAAAATTAAGAATCCTATCACTTTGTGAAAAGGCACAAAATTAAGAATCCCATCACTTTGCGACCCTCCAGATGAGCACTAAGGCAATTCTTATTTTCATTCGAGCAAGAAACAAACTAATGCAAGGGCATCTAATGCCTTCCACACTTGTGATGCTGAACAAATGTTTTTGTTAGAAAGTGACAGTGATCCTTTTCTAAGTCAGCACCTGATGTTGTTTCCTTGAGCCCTGACATTTTACAATTGTACTCAGTGCCTACTACAAGTCATTTACTGAATTCTGATTGCTTTACAGTGATATGAGGATGGTACTTATGGGGCATAAGCCAGTAAAATTCACACATCATTAAGAGCACAGTGAGAAAGCTATTAGAAAAACATACACGTCACCCTTCACCTTGGCTGCACACACACACAGTCATCTTCAATTTTTGATCAAAGATAATCAAAGTAAGTTCAGGTGTGTTTGTAAAATAAATCTGGCCTCATTAAATTTTGCCTGATGATTTACATAAATGTGGGAATAATGCAAACTGATCACATAAATCATTTTTGAAGTTTGCCTAGCTGAAATGTTTATAAAAGATCTCTTATGGGACTTTTAAAGCCCTTCTCAAAGCTGAAAAGGCAAGCCAAGAGCTTACCAGAATTCATCTACATTTAGATAAATTCATCTCTTCTCAAAGGACTTTGTGGACATATGTCCTTGTGTTTCCCCACCTTGGGAGGTACTTAAAGAAATTGCTGGCCATCTGATAAATAAAAAATAGCAGATATTCTTAAACTCTGAATATCTGCTTATTTACAGAGGACCATAACTGGTCCAAGATTAGGAAGTATATTAACTTACCAAGTTTCTGTCTTAATTAGCAAAAAAGAAATAAAACAATTTTGCAATAAACATGATTGTCAGAGCCAGTATCTTAACTACTTTAAGGATGTATGACATATAGCAGATTTGAAATTTCCTGGGTGAATTTATAATTCTGCTTTAATAATAGGCATTCATTTTAATGTTTTGCTGTATAAAATCTACTTGTTCATTTAACATGAAATCATAAATATTTTCAACATTGCTGTCTATTTGTTTAAATTGCTGCTTAAAACTCCAGTGAATAAACTAAGAAGTTTTGCACAGCACAAGAAACTATCGACAAAATGAGAAGACAACCTAATTAATGTAAAAAGTTATTTATAAATGATACATCCAATAAGGGGTTGTATCATTTATACATCACCTCCAGGCGGCCCCGGGAGCAGGACAATGTGCTCCGTGCCCACAGACAACTGATTTCATGCCTGCTCTCCACTTCCTGGCCCTTCACTCTCAGACACGCGGCCGGATCACACGGAGGCTCACCTGTTTGCTTGTAAATGCTCCTAACGATGCCCTTCTCGTGGATTCATGGTAGAAAACAAATATCCAAAAATATAAGGAACTCATACAAGTTAAAACCTAAAAATCAAATTAAATTAAAAAACAGACAAAGAACATGAATAGACACTTCTCCACAGAGGACATACAGTTGGCCAACAGACATATGAAAAGACATTCAATGTCACTAATCATCAGAGAGATGCAAATTAAAACCACAATGAGATATCACTGCACACCTGTCGCTGTGGCTATCATCAATAAATCCACAAACAACAAGAGCTGGTGAGGATGGGGGGGAAGGGAACCCTCACTCACCGTTGGTGGGAACACAGATTGGTGCAACCATTGTGGAAAACAGTATGAACATCCCCCCAAAATTTAAGAGTAGAACTGCCATACAGTTATTGTTCTGGGCATCCACAGGCAACTTGAGTATGAGCCTGAGAAATAATGTGGCTCTTGTTTCCCAGCACCTACATGTTACATCCCTATTATGGCCACAGATAAACAAGGAAATCATTGCAAAATGCCTGCTCTGTTGCCTCTTGGTCAGTGTCAACATCTACAAACCCTTGTTTTATCGGACGTCATGGTGACACAGTCCTGGGGAACTCCCAACTCCGTCTTTACTGCTGTCTGCTTACGAGGCCTTGGGGAAAGCCATTTATCCCACTGGGTTGGAGGGTCCTCTGTTGTAACATGGTGATACCTGATGATCTCATACACAAAGGGTGGTTTAGAAAGCAGGTCTGTTAACCTGGAACTTCAAAACTCTGAACTGTGAGAGTTTGGACAGCTGTGGCATCACCATTCAGTCCCTGGTCTCTCATCTGATCCCCTTCAAGGATCAGGAAGTCAGTCTGTGAGGGAGGAAAGTCAGATGCAAAGAGAAGAAACGGCAGAGCTAACTGGTAGGAATGACAGCAGAACAGAGAGCCTGGAGTGCACCCTGCCGCACACTGTGAACCTAACCATCCGCTGCTCCAGCCCAGCATCCAATAGATGCTATCATCTTTAATCTAATCACTAGCCATTCATTCAGAAGCAAAAAAAATAATAAAACTTGTGTTGTATACAAACTTGAGAAAATGTCTTGTATTCATTTTTCTCAGAGTATGTAAAAACATAAAAATTTGGGGGCTTTTTTGAGAGATGAACATGTTCCAAGACTGACTGTGATTTATGGTTGCACATATACTAAAAATTGCTGAACTGTACACAGTGGGAGAATAATATGGTGAGTGAATTATACCTCAATGAACCCATTAAAAGTAATAATGGGATTTTAACAGATAAATGACGGCATTCCTTCCAGCCACTTGAGAAAGACCAGGAGTACGCTACCAATGAGCTTGAAACTGAGAAGGCTAAATCCTCACCTTGGATGCACTTTATTCAGGCTGGAGACATTGAAAAATTACTTAGCCCCATTGGGCCCCAGTTTTGGAATTACCGGAAATCGGTCGGTATGAAGGCAAGCAATGGAATTACAAGCACAGGGTTTTGGTGACTATATGTGAAAATTCCTGGCACTCCAAACAATGTCCGTTTTGTTTACTGTTAAAATTCTAAAGTATTAGAGAGGTGGCTACATTGCTGTTTAAAACTGAAGTACCCTTCCTCAGAGTAAGACTCTAGCTACCAACAGTGCACCAAGAAGCTGCAGTGTTACACACAGAGTGCATGTCCTTCTCCGAGAGTCCGGCGGGTGCCTCGACGGTGTGTGGCTTTATGCATGCAAATGAGATTTAGTCCTGTGTCAACCAGCACCAGTTATGATCCCACAAATCTTATCAAATCTTCTTACCAGTCTAAAGATAAACCAGGATGTCGGGACACTGGGTGGGTGTCAGTGGCCCTTCCTCTAGTTGCCATGGCCTCCAGGTGGCCCCGGGAGCAGGACAATGTGCTCCATGCCCACAGACAACTGATTTCATGCCTGCTGTCCACTTTCTGGCCCTTCACTCTCAGACACTTGGCCAGATCACAGGGAAGCTCACCTGTTTGCTTGTAAATGCTCCTAACGATGCCCGTCTTGTGGACTCATGGTAGAAAACAAAAGGAGTTTTATGCAAATATCACCTAGTTCCACAGGAGAAATCCATTGACCTTTGCTTCCTTCCTCCTCCATGAAAATTCAAGCCTTGGTCATCATGTCTGCGACATAAAAAGTCTCAGATGTAGGTGGCACCCTACAAATTGTAGTATGTTAGCTTGGCTTTCTTTCTCCCCGGATATATGGAGGCTGATTATGGGGGTTTCACCTGAAATGTGTCCTGTGGATTGGGGAATTAAAATCTCTGTTCTTGAGAAACGTGTGGAGACCATGAGGAACTAGGCAGGACGGCCATCGCAGAGACAGGGCTTTCTGTCTTGAGGGTCTATCGTGTCGGATTCGTACTAAATTGAGAAAGACTTTTCCCTGCTATCCCAACATTTCTGCCCTTCGGCTTTATTTTTTCTTCAATTTTGGGGGGAAGAAAACATAAAAACTCCCAAACCCTTGAATCTTTCCATCTCTTACTGAGTGTGCTAAACTGTCCTTTTCTTCCGTGTAGATATGAGAAGATACGGGCTTCCCTCTGGTGATGTTTGCTCCCTGGGAGAGAAGCTGAAATAACACTCAAAACGCAAATAGACTGCAAATGAGCAGAGCCCTTTGAAAAATCACCTCTCAGTATCGATTCACTGGGAAGGAAAGCCAGCCTCCCCACTGCACCCGGCCCTGGCTGCGCTGCCCCAGGAGAGGCGGACAGGCCCTGAGAACCTCTCATGGCCAAGGGCACTTAGCAACCTGCCCACCAGCGGGGTGAGCTCCAACTGTCTTCCAGCCTTTGGAAGCCACTCAATTTATTCTCAACACACTCTCGCCTGCAGTCAAGTGAGGAGTTTGGAAAGAAAAATGAAATTATTATTGAATATAGTTGCTGTGATCAGCACAGATGTAGTAACACCATGCATTTCATTTTTCAAAGTTCCTCCCTGAACATGATGGCACTTGAAGCCTCCCACATACCTGTGAGTGTTTACCTTCTGTCCCCAGAGGGGCAATGGAGGCTCGGGGAGCCTCCTGGGGCCGCTGCAAGGCCTAGCCTCTGACAGGTGGGGGCAGGTGGAGCCCCCAGTCTCTGACACCTACTTAGAGTGATCTCGCCTCACCAGGAGTTCCCAAGGCTTGGGGAAGAGCTGAAAAGGCACTCAGTGCCTCCCTGTGGGGCCAGTTAATGAATCATGTTAGAAGTACACAGGGAAAATGGTTTAGGCATTTGAGACATGCAGTAGAATTAGGCACTAACATGGAAACAGCTCTATCTATACTGTTTGGGGAGGGGGGGTGGGAAGCAAGCAGTAACACCAGAGGGGAATAGGATAATTTAACTGTGGTTTGGGAAAATGTTACTACATCTTAAATATTTTTTCAGGGAGGTGTTGAAAGAGGCTCACATAATACCTAAACAAATGTGTTATTCCCTCTGGAGTGAACGGCATGACTGGTTTTTAGGAAGGGATATTGGGGACAGAGGAGCATTGAGCACTTCCTACTTTTTCCAGTGACAAAGAAATGGCACCAAGTCCCTGGTCACCCTGGGCTCTGACGTATCCAGCCAATTAGATCAGAGTTGGTGCCTCAAAGTTCCTTCCAGTGTGTTCATCAAGTAACAAAAATAATTTTAAATAAATAAAAGAGCCCACAGGGCTGCAATGCCTCTTTGTTCTGTCACCACTGCCCTGCACGGGAGGCGTCCCTGTGCGGTTGGCCTCAACGTGACATGTAATGGTTCTTCAGTACAAATGCTGCTGGGTCAGGAGAGGTCTGCCACCACAGGTCCCCTTAAATGAGAGAAGATGCTGAGTGTGAACAGGAGACCCGCCCCTTGCACTGCACAGTGGGTGACGGGGTCTCTTTTTACCGTGGGGAACCTGAGGCACAGCCAAGGGGCGCCCTGAAAATGAAATCATTGCTGACTACAGTAGCTGTATTCCCGCTGTCTCAGGGCAGAACCTGCACCCAGATCTGACACCGCGGTCCACACTCAAACCCCACTATGGAGATGAGCACTCATGAGAAGGGGGGTATTTATGGAGAGGAAGACCTTAGCTCTGATTTCGCTTCTAAAATTAGCAAAGAACGCAGGGAGGGACAGAAGCAGTGACTCGCCCCGATCTCGGGAGCAAGCCACACTCCAGCAGCCCCAACTCCAGCAGCCACTCTTAAGGTACAGTTGCGACCTGACCTGTTGACCCACCTGTCCCCTCCATGGTCTGAAGGACATTAGCCTTCTCTCTGGCCACCATCCTGGGACCACTGGAATGGGGGAACTTCCCAGCTTCTGAATCTCAGGTGGATGCAGGGATTGCCTTCACTTCAGAAGTTCACAACACACGAGAGTCCCCTCCACAAGGCAAAGACAAATGGCCTGGGTTCATCACTCACACCCCCACACTGCCTGGGAATAGAAAGCCAGTCATCCAAAGTCGCAGAAATCACACAGACTACCCCAGGGGAGTGACGGCCTCCCTCTCCCAGGGGCTGCAGTTGGGGTAACTCTAGAAGCAACATCTACCAAGAAGGGCCCAGGACTTGGGGTGCCTGCTGGTCGGGCCAGCAATAGATTTGAGGCCACATAGAGCAGGGAGTGAAATACTCATGATTACCGATTTGTAATGTGATTTCAGACTTTGGGTTCTGGCATGGTCTTCGAGCATGAACTTGAAGCTCCTCTGGAAATTGTCTAAGCCACTCGATACCTTTTAATGTATTACCCTTCTGCTAGGATTTGCCAAAGCCCATTGCTATAGCTTAGCACCCAGATTGGCTGCTAGCTGGGGATTTATTGAGTGCATGAAAAATGTGAATCGATGGCCAATTGGTGAGTTCTTCTTAGTGTTTCTACCCCTTGACAATGTCAAATCAATTGCACACGAACATAAAACTATATTTATTCCCTTTGTGTGATCCTCCCCAGTCCGCAGCAGAACATAATCTTTAAGCTCCTACTAATACTATTTCCAACAACAACTTTGTTCCATTCACAAAATACTATGCCACACACTTTCCTTCTCTCTCCACTCTTCTCATTGTGACCCCTAATGCTACAGGGTATGGTACATTTATCACAAGGCAGCAGCAGGGAGACAGAGGGCCTCTGCCAAGCCGAGCAGGTGCGGTCTGATGGAAACAGAAAATATTCTCTGTTGTGTGCCATCCTGAGACCGTTTGGCCACATCCCTGCAGCCTCGGCTGAAGACGCCCTCTTACAGCCCCACGCACGGCCCAGGAGAGGACCGTGCTCACAAGAGCCACCCTTCTCAGGGAACTCGTCATCCCCATACACTGCGCCAGTCATGGGCACCCACTTTAGTTCCCTGGGAAACAGGTGGTAGGTTTTGCTCCTTCTCTCTTGTTGGTAGACCTGTCCCGTCTCCACCATCTCGTCGTCCCTCGCAGGCCATCCTGGGGCTTATCATGCTCCTTAGGACACCGGGCACCAGACTTTTCTGTTCGGAATCATGGCTAACTCTCCAAGGAGACTCTTTGCATCCTGCCTGCCCTGGGCTGTGCAGCTAAGATCACCAAAGGGGTGGACAGTGGCTACACCAGTCAATGCTCCTCAGCGTGAGTCTACCAGGCTGTCATTCCGAAGCTTGCTAGACTTGCAAATTCTGGACGACCCCATGCAGGCTGTCAAAGTCAGAAAGTCTTGGAAGCCCCAGCCGTCTCCATTATCGCAAGCCCCAGAGCAGACACTACTGTCCACTCAGCTTAAAAACCACAGTCATAACTCACCCCTGAGCTGCTCCTCCGAACCTCCTCCGCATCGGATGTGCTTGTGTGACAAAGCCTGGCTTCCCATCTCCACCTTGCTTACCTGGGAAACTGCTGCTGCCCCTGGCACCTGGGTGGTAATCAGAACAGAACGACCCTGAGTTTGGTTCTGTTTGCATGTGGTTCTGTGGAATATTCAGCATCCGTGTGTGCATATGTGCATGTGAGTGTCACATGTGTGCATGTGTGAGCATGTGCGTGTGTTATACAGTGCCAGAAAGGATAAGAAAGCAATCCTTATTGTCTCAAGCTCTTGCCACAGGTTAGAGCTTATCCTGCATTTCATCCACCTGCATCTTCTTTAAGCACCTGAAAAGCCCTCACTACCTACTTCCGGCCCCAGACCTGACCCGGGACTAATGACACAGGTCCTGTGACAGCACCCAGAGATGCGCAATCTTCTTGAGCCCCAGGAGACCAGACCCCCTGAGGAGAGTTTCTGGAGCCTGTGGAGGCCCCTTCCCACTTCTCTCTCCAGGATTTCATGAGGTCTGCTGCTGCCTTCCTGCTGCAGGGATAGGAGTAGGAATGGGATTGTGGGAGGGAGAAGGGGTGGCATTGGCCAAAACTACTTTGCATCCTCTTTCAGGTGGGTCTTCTGGGAGCTTGGAGACTCTGAGCACAGTGGAGAGGTGAGCACAAAGCTCTGTGCGTGAGCTCATCACGTAAATGCAGGAGCAACCCCTTCGGGGGAGCCAGCCGTGGGGCAGAGAGAAGGTTTGGCCTCCATAAGAGTTCATTACGAAAAATAGAAGAACACTTGGAAGCTATTGGGAGTTAGGTTAAATCTATTTTAAAAAGACAAATAGGGCTCAGGTGTGTGTAGGTGGGCATTGGGGATGGCGGGTACCAGTCACCGACCTCCTCAAGGCTGACGTTTTATCGAATAAACACCCTTGGTACTGTCAGGGGTTTCTGCGTGCACCCAAGACTCATTTCAATTGCTACATGAGATAATGTATGGAAACAAAATTTAAATAAGCCTTTTGAAATCTGTAGCTGCATAAAACCATTGTACATGGAAAGTGCAGAAAAAAACTATTGGAATTGTTTCAGGCTTTGAAAACTTATAATTATAGGTGAGTGGCTATTATGTTATTGGAATAGCCATTATAACTGAAAGGTGCAATTTGAGATACTATATACATGGGGACATTAATACACTATCAGATTTTTACAGCAAGAGCATCATCACACTGAATCCAGGTTCAAGTTCAGGGTCACCTTCCCAGATTTTTTTCTCAATTTTCATCCCTTATTTTTAAATAGAGCATTCGGGTGAGCTAATGGTATCATTTCTCAAAAAAATTACAATAATTTTTGGTTGGGCATGTTTTTCACGACCACCATTAAAAGTCTCCAAAGTCTTTAACATTTTAGGAAAATCACCAAAATCAAAATTACCCATCATTACATTCTCCACATGGCTGTCACCTCTAAATTACTTTTGTTAATTGAATGGAGCTATGGTGTGGATAATCCAGAGGGAGGGCAATGTAGAAATTATCTTTATTTATGCCTGTAATTTACATTTAAATGGAAATGTGGTTCATGCTTTGGAGGACACCCCAGCTGGCCCTTCAGCAGAGTGAGGAAAGTGAGGGATGGAGGGGTCCGAGGAATTCTGTCCTGGCCTCTCTCCCCTTGCCATTTGGGAACAGGCCTGATTTCCATGGTAGAACTGAGTCTACCATGTGCTTGTCCTGAGCGTCACAGGGATGGACAAGAGGATGGGCACGAGCAAAGGCAGAGGTCCACGGGGGAGCACAGAGAGGTCTGCACAGAGTAATGGGTACAGACCTACATCCCACGTGGGAGGCAGCTCCCTTCAGCCCCATCAGGCAGATGGCCGGCGGTGGGACGGCTCAGCTGCCAAAACTGCGTGAATCAATTTCCACAAATAAATAAATGACACATTACATATTTCATATAATATATGATTGCCTATAAGTCCTGTTCTCTAATAGGCAATCATATATTATATGAAACCATTAGTCATAGAAGTGCGACTAATTCTAGGACCCAGAAACCAATAAATAGAAATCAAATCCCTGTCCTCCAGGATGGCACTAAAAAATTCTCTTCTTTCTTTACTACCTCCTTCTCTGGTTCACACTTGCTCACTCCTGAATGATAGAATGCCTCAACCAGCATAAATGATTAAATGAGGTTTGTTTCACCAATTCTAAACATTTTAAATACAAGTGCATGGATGATTAAGGAAGAAACAAAAAATCACAATCTTACTCTACAAGCAAAAAACTTATTCTTTTTGAAATACATAAACTGGAAATGAGAATTTTTTGTTCTCGAAGCCTCTGAAAGGAGATGCTGTTTTCTAGCCACCGCTGTGTAAAACTGGTCTGCCAAGAGGCAGAGACTACAGGCCCTACCATTGCGATTCACTCACTCTTTTGAACGTGGACTTGCATTCACACATGGCTTTCCATTTTCAGAATGCATTTAACGTGCAATATGGCCAAGTTACAGAAATACTTTCAAAGCATGTGCTCTCCTAATGTACAAATGACTGTGGTGCCAATTAGCTGAATTATTCATCGAGGTGCAGTGCCAAACCACATTATCTAGACTCGAATTCCTTACAGGTTTTGTTCATTTTTCAAAAACTGGAATTGACAGCTCCTTATGATGCCTGAGCACACACCAAATTCACGTCTATATAATGGTAAAGTATTTGCAGGGAACATGAAACACTCAGTCAGTCACCCTCCACGCATCTCTGCCCAAGGCCAAGCGCATCTGGATGAAAACTTTGGACAATGGTGTCCAGTCAATGGACTACGATATTATGATGAAATCTTGAAACAGAGTTGGTTTTTGATGGGTTTATAGAATGTAAGTCAAATCCCTGGGTGCTCTACGTGGGATGGAGGCCAGAAGAAGCTGTGTGCCCCGTGCAGACTGCATCTCTGGTGGCTGGAGCAGCCAGGTCAGGGGTGAATAGGGGCCTTCTCTTTACCTGACCACATTCCCACCCTCTATTTGCTTCCCGTCATCTTCTTTGTAAAAGTAAAACCACTGGTTTGGGATTGAAAATTTCTTTAAAGGGGAACTAGATTCTCTTCCAAAAAACATCACAGAAAATTATTTGCAGCTGCTGTTTTGTATTTTCCAAAAGGAGCATCCAGCTAGAGGCTCATTGGATGGGGTGTACCACAGGGCTGTGGGCTCCCTTCCTGTCCCGATCCCCTTTCGTGTGAGCTTTAGATGGTGTTATCATGCACACCCAGCCCTGGTACCCTCCCTCCCAACCCTCACCCTGGGGCTGGGGGCCCACAGGACTAAGGAAAGCTGTTCTGGAGAAGTCTCTGATTTGAACAGAAATGTGAGGGAGGGCATTTAGAGATGACCTCCAACAGCCCCCAACCCACTGCTGCCAGTATGTTCACACTGCTCCCCCTTTTCTTTAAATCTGGATGGACTTCCTTCCAGCTTGGTACTATGCCACTCTTGAGTCTTGTTCTTAAGAGCCCTGGGAGCTTTCGCCTTTCTCTCTGGGGTCCCAGTCTCCATCCTCAAAGGAAGCCGGTCGAGACTGCTGGAGGGAGGGATCTCAGGCAGCTTTTAGGCACATGAGTGAAGGCTTTTGGAAAGCCCCAGACTCGTGGAGTCTCCAGGTTATGACGGAGGATGAGCAACCCCAGCCAATGGTTCAGCTGGATTGAGCCAACTCACAGAATTGTGACCAGTAATAAATTGCAGTTGTTTCAATCCACTGGGAGTGACATTGTTATGCCACAACAGACAGCTGAAAAAAGAGCTTCCGAGTGTCATAACACAACACACGTGGGCGATTTTAACTTTGGGCTTCTGAGTCAGAATTGTCACACTGCATGAAAAACTAAGGCAGAAGTACCTCAGACAGGGGACAAATCATTGTCTCCCAGAAACTAAAACAGCAGCCCCCCACATAACAAAGAAGGGGAAGCACCCTGTCAGGGAAATGTGGAGAACAGCAGAGGAAAGCCCAACCTGTTAACAGGAGAGACCTGATTCTTCTTACTGACACGTGTAAAGAATTACAGATCAGCAGATCTATTAGCAGGCATTCAGTTTATTAGTGATCAATTCCCGTGGAAGAGAACTGGCCAAGCTAAGGTTGGGGGGTAGAGGGTGAAACGCAGAGGTTCAGGGCAAAGCAGGGTGGCAAAGGGAAGGGCAGCTGAAGACCAGGGTGGCAAAACCCCCGGGCAGCCAGAGAGCCAAGAGATTGAGCCCTTTGCTCTGAGGACTTGTGTAGTTGGCGAGATGGGAGTAAAAAAAGTTACATATTGACTGGCAAGTAAAAGTAGTGCCAGCTTTCCTGGGAAGACATGACGACCCAGACTTAGGTAAGTGTGGGGGTCTGTTAGCCCGAACCCTTATCTTGTTCCCACTCCATTTGTTCGTCTTTTATAAGACAGATACGTGACAGTTAATTAAGGTTGGGGTAGTCACCCAAACTTATTTAGGGGGTGCTTCTTTGGACACTGTGCACCCTCTCCTGCATTTCAGGCCCTGCGATGAAAGCACAGTTTCAAGGCTTTTTTTCCCAGAGAGGGAAACACTGTGTAGAATTTCAAGGCCTTCCCTCCTCCTGTGCTAACATAGTGTCTCTTGTGGTGTTGGAACACCTGGCAACACTGTCAGACCAGCCTCAGGACTGCTGAGTTAGTGGGTGAGCCATGTCTTCCTCCCGTTCCTTGCCTTGGTTTGCTATCCATTCTACCTAAGTGCTAAGAGGCGTGTCCCGGTTGCCAGGACGCTGGCCGGTAAGGGCAGTGTGGTCTCAGGGCTCTCCCTGTCTGTCTCCTGCTTCAAATCTAACTGCGGAGACACGCTGGGTTCCAACCCCATGAAGTCACAAGCATCAAATCAGCAAAGGTCCCTAGCATGGTGCCCACAACTGTCATGGGTGTCTTTTGGAGTGTGATCCCCAAGGAGTGAGAGAAAGTCGCCATGTGTGCATCAACATTAAGGACATGAAAAATACAGTCCCGCAGACCCCCAATCTCATTTCCCTCAACCCGTCCCAGTGGGCAGGGCTGGAGAGCGTGCTGGGCTTGTCACACCAGCCAGTGAAGTGAGATTGTCATGCACGCTTATGTGCTTTCTTATGTCCCCTGCCACTTGTCCCTGGCATGGAATATATGCCACGGCCTTGGTGCTGTTCCCTCCTCAGTGGTGTCCTTCTGCAGCTCACCGAACACAGAGCAGGCCAGACTTCACAATGGCTATGAACACAGGTTTCAGAGGGTGAGAGATGGTACTGCCATGTGGTCTCCATCAAGCTTAATGTTCCATTTCACAGCCTTTTTAAATGGGAAAAACTAGGTGCCCATAGCCCCAGTCATCTGGAACTCTCAGCTCTCCTATAAAGGGACAGCCCTTTTTAATCGCTGAGCAACAAACAGCTAAAATCATCAATAAGAACTCCAGATTGTCAGAGCTAAACCTGGGCCCCTTCAAGCCAGTGACCAAGGGAAGACTACTGGCCCTGCATCAGGAAAGAAGAAAAAAACAAGAGACAATATGCACACTGCCAAAGATGCCTGGAGAGAAGGGGGGCAGCCCTGCGAGCCCATATTTGATGCATCAAACTTCCATTTAGCACCTCCATTGTGTTGTGTGTGCATGTGTGTGAAAGAGACAGATCATAGAACTCTGCTTAAATGAACACCATTCTTGCTTTGAAGTCCTCACCCACTGGAGATTTCAGCAGCCAACGACGAAAAATATCACGTCCTATAATTTAATTAAGAAAACATATTTTCCCATTATGTGACCAGCTTAGCACTGGAGCTGGAAATGGCTTAGAAAGAGTCTAGACGGCACAGGCATTTGAAACATTCGTCACACAGTGCGGCACCTGCGTAACCGAGGAAGACCCGGATGCTGCAGGTGTGGTTTCAGGGCGCAGATTCCGGCTTAAAGGAGTTCTGGAGACGGACGGTGGTGGAGAGAGTCGCACGGTATGAACGTCCATCATACTACTGAACTGTGCACTGGAAAAGAGTTGAGATCATAAGTTTAATGCTGTGTGCAATTTGCCATGCTAAAAAACAAAACAGTGTTTGAAAAGAAAAAAATACAATGGGGGAGATATGGTGAGTTTTTAAGCAAAGAATAAGATCAATTTTTTTTCTGCCTTTTAGGAAAATCAGGCACCATGGAGAAGAGGTTGAAAGGCAGTGGAACAGAAATATTGGGAGGAGGCGTAAACAAAGACCTGAACTAGCGCCACGTGTGTGTGTGATGAAGCGAGAGAGGAGAGACTGCACACTAAGAGACACTCACGCACCTGTCAGGACGTGGAAGCAGGCGGAAAACTCGGGGTCTGGCAGGGCACCTCTCCAGGCTGGAGAAACAGGAAGAGGCACCGGTGAAGAAGGGAAGGCGAGGGCTGTACACGAGCTTGAAGGGATGTTTCCCACAGGCAATGACCGGGCAGAACCCAGCCGACGGACCCCTAGTCTCATGCTCAGAACAGACGTGGTTCGAAATGCGCATTGGGAAAGGAGACCCTGTGGGTGGTAGAAGCCTGAGTGAAGGAGAAATAAGCACAGAGGCCATGGCTCACCGCCCAGGGACTCCAGAGCCGAGCGCCTGGGCCGCCCACCACCGAGTGCAAACCCTGCCCCACAACTGGTCTTCTGTGTTCCTTCAAAGCAAACAGTTGATGCAAAATAATGGCTGATACCTTTTTGGAAATCATTCTTTTCAGGACTGCAAACCTGTAAGCCGCCGAGGTTTGGGGTAAGAAAACAAATCTTGTGAGGGGTCAGCAGTTGCAGCCTCAATTTTTTAAAAGAAAATATTCTATTAACCTCTCTGGCACCCCATGTTTGGGAGCAGAGCGGTGAGCTCCACGCTCACACCCTCAAGAAACAGAGACCCTGGGGCTTTCTGCCACAGTCCAGAATTGAAGGGCTGTAACATGCTCTCACTGGGGATATCTCGTTCTACTAAAAAGGGTGGGGGTAGCCAGACCTTAGCTGCACCCCTGAGGCTACGCTGCTCTGGGTCATGTTTCCCTTCCACGCAAAATCCTAGATTCCCGGGTTTCAGAGTGGGAGCATGGTGCTGTTTCTCGGCAGAAACTCTCACATCAGCAGTCAGCAATGCCCACAGAGGGAGATGTGTACTGTCGAATATGCTGGGAAGGTGGTGGCTTTGCTGTCTGCACCAGTGTTAACCACTGAGTAGGTGATACACATTCTTTGAGTCAAATCTGTGCAAGGGAAGTAGGGAAGAAGGACCCACCCATAGCGCCAAAGTCAGGACAGGTCCGGCCACCATGCTTTGGAACCATGGCAGCGGGGAGGAAACCACCTTTGCCCTCGACAGGTCATGTCAGCTGATTCTGCAGGGGTACTACAGGGGCCACCACCTCCTATCATTAGCCTGTATTCATCCAGGGATGGTCACCATGCTGAGGTTGTTGGGTACAGCTTCCCAGAGAGGAGGTCCGCCTGCTGGGGGTCCAGAGGAAAGGCTGGTGGGCCTTGGGAGGGGTCTCCACAGGATTAAAGGGCCATGATGTGGACGTATAGGAAAAGGCACGTTTTCACTCACCCTGATACAGGGTCTGGACACTGAGAGTCCTGCAGGTGAGGAGCTGCCTTCTCCAGAAAGGGGAGGGAGGGCCTCTGGGTCGGGAGCACCCACATGTCCGCAGATGTACCTGAGTGTGAGCAAGGTCGCCTTCCACTTCCTGTGCAGTGCCCCTTGGACATGGCCCAGCCCTCCACCAGTAACATCTTTGGCAAGAAGATCATATCAGGGAAATAAAATATTCTGTGCTGGGACTGTTTAAAAAGAATTTTTAAACCTCCAATTTGTTTTTTCTTAAAGACATTTGTGGTAGAAGAATATTTAGTAGTTTCAATCAACAAATACTTAAAGTCAAGAATTCGATTTTTTTTTTCAATCAAATTTTCTATCTCCCATGAGAGCAGATCATCAGAGAGTGGTTTATGAACAACACTGCGTGGGAGTCACAGTTTCAATTACAGTTCTGTCTCCTGTCTTCTGGGTGACATGGTGTGGGTCCCTAATTCTCATTTGTAATTTGGGGGTAATTACTCATGACTTGCCTTGTAGTTTAAAAACAAATAAAAAGCAGTGTTTCAAAGGGTACAAGGATAGGTGTAAGTGAACTGCTTTTCCCCTTCAGTATGCACGGCACTGACAAGTTGTATTTAGAGTACATCAAAAAATGATGAAGTACGTCAGGTAAAAGCACATGCTGGCAGTGAACACTGACGCGGCCGCCCACGGAGACGGGGCCTGCGGCAGAGTTCGGAGCTGAAAGCCGGGGAAGTGGCGTTTTCACACTCGCGTGCTAATTACAATCCCTGCCGAGGAATCTGGAGCAGCTTTTACTTTCTTTGAAGAATGACAGATGCGGTACACAAAATTTTAGGGGAAAAATTAAAGACAGTGTGTTGGGCTCTTTAAGAATAATTGGGTCTTTTAAGGAAATGAAACCCAACCTGGAAATATGCAGGAGTTTTCAGCAAAATCTGTGAGTTCATTATGCGGCGATTTTCCAGGATGTGCAACTAAGATTAAGTTTGGAACCAAAGACAAGTGACACGGACCAGCAGTGCTACATTTGTCCTTGTAGGGAACAGTGTATTCCTGGAGGCTCCCTGTGTGAAATAAAGCCGCAGAGAGCTACAGAGGTGGCTGCGTGCTAAGAAATAACTGGGAGTCCAGTGTGGACAGCAACCCCAACATGGGCAGAAACTGGGCACTGGCCGGGGCAGTGAGTGTTACACGCGGTCGGTCCGCACAGAACCATTCAGGCACAAGCTCGACCCGCTAGGCAGGGACAGTGGTGAGGCTCCTCGCCATCGTGTTTTAGAGGTCCAGTGTCTTCGGGGACAGGGCCCCAGAGCCGTCCATTTCTTGGAACCCAATGCAGTAAACTGTGAAATTAAGCAATTAGAAATCCATGCCAATTGGCTACAACTTTTTCAAGTTTCTCGTTCTTTTTAATATTGCTTTTCATATCTTTCAATCTGAACAGCAACGTGGATTACATATATTTACTGCATACAAAACAAAGGGTATGAACCTCTTGTTTTTTGCGTTAACACTTCACAACACATGTGGCTCTAAAGCCTCAACTGTGTTGCTGTCCTTCAGCACCAGACATGCCAAACCACAGGCGCCACACTCAAAGGTCACTAGGGGTCCGCCTTGAGCTGCCCTTTCGTTCCCATGTGATGACACTCATAACATCCTCCTTCAAGCTGTCCTGCAGTCACCAGCCAGTCTCCCCAAGGACAGGCACAGATGAGGGTAAAAGTTCCACCCATGAAGACACCACTCTCAGCCTCCCCCACATTTTAGGGGAGGGGTGGACTTGTAAGCATCCAGGTAAAATGTCAAGGTGAGAAGGACTATTAGTTTTACAATGATAAGTCCTATGAGAGCACGAGGAGAGGTCAAGTTTCCTAAGGCAGGGAGAGTAGAAATGGGCTGGGAGATAATAGCGATCAGGCAGGAGGCTGTGATATTCGGTTCTATTTGGGCCTTCACCTGATTGGATGAGGCCCACCCACATGAGGGAGGGGAATCTGTTTTACTCAAACTGGTGATTTAAATGTGTTCATCTCATCCAAAAACACCTTCACTGAAACACCAAGAACAGCAATTTTCGATCTTTTTCATCTCACAGAACACATAAACTAATTACTAATCTGCAGCTTGCTGAAATACATATTATATTTTTTGCTAATCTGACAGAAAAATAGGTATAATTTTGATTGATTCACACTGGATAACTATTGTGTTGGCTGGTGTCCATTTTTTTAACCAGACAGTCTAAGGGGAAAGAGGTCAATGCCCCTGACCAAACAGTCAGGGCATTGTTTAAATTTTTTTTTGCTGCAAAGCAATTAAAAATCTCTGACCTAGAATAATCTTTGACCAGCTATCCAGGCATCTTGTGGCCCAGTCAATGGACACATAAAATTGGCAATCGCGGTATGAAATAAAGACAGGGTCAGTATTGGCAAACCATTGTTTGCCTCAGGCTAATGTACAACTTGCCATGGTCTTCAAATATCTCCTACTTGACACTATGCCTCTTAAAAGCAAGATCTGTATGACACCCACACTATTCCCCCAAGGTCTGCAATGTGTCACATGTGAACAGAGGGTTCCGTAAGTGTATATTTCACACACAGCAATGCAATTTAACTTGTTTGGGAAAGGAAGACTCTTCAAGGTGACATCAGCCATATAAATTTACCGGCAAACAGCCCAGAATCCACTTAAATTATTCCCTTTGGATGTTATTTTTAACCACTGATAGCAAGCTTGCCAATGAATGGAGGCTAGTTACATTCTCCCACCTTTTATGAGTGTAATTTAATAGCTATAATTACAGAAATGTAGTCCAGGAGAATGAACACAGATCCTCAGCAGATTACTTTGCATCTTACATGCTACTTGGCAATCTGTGCAACAGAAATTTAAAAACTAAGGCTTGAGGGTATGAGTTAACTTTATCTCAGTGGCATGTTCAGTGAGCTATGGTCACATGACAGGACCATGGCCCTAAGCCCCAACTTCGGATATCCCCATTATTGCCTCCATAATGATCTCCCTAACTGTGTAAAACATCAAGAAACCATCCAGCATTGCTTTCCAATAAAGATATTTACTGAAATGTAAGTATCTTTTGTTTTAAGATTTGTATAAACAATATGCCACTAATTTCTAGTTTTGATTTGTATATCTACACCGAAATGCCATAGAAGTGATGATTTTAAAAATATCCAAATGCAATTCAAGCCTTTCCCCAACAAATTAAATGTCACTTGAAGTCACGTTAAAAGAGCCCGCAGCATTGTTCCAACCAGGCAAAGTAAACACAGCGATAAACATGGAGATATAAAAATGAACTTGAGCAGTTTTTCACCGCTCAGATCAGACTCTGAACAGGCAATTACTGTGGTTGGATCCCTTGTTTGCGCATTTTTTCAATCTGATTTTGTATTAATATTAGCTTCTTACTCAAGACAGATGACTTTTCCCCCAACCACATTTTTCTAAAGTTAAATTTAAATATAAGTGTCCCCCCAAATCTGTCCTCTCACACTTTCTCATGACTCCCCCACTTGATAAATAATATGGTTATCTTTGTCTCCTCATGTGCAAACATGGGTGCAAAAATGTGCCCGTGTGAAATTCTGGAATGTCAACTAAAATGTTTTTCTGCAGTGCTGCCTGTTACTCTCTGGCCTTTCTCTGAGCAACGGCTGGGCCCAGGGGCCTCCCTGGCTTCAAGGAAATGTTTTTATAACATGAGCAGCAAAGCAAAAAAAAAAAAAATAGGCAAATATTTGGCTTTGAAGTTTTTAAAGCTGAGGCCCAGGTATTAGAGATGAAGGATTGGATGTGACCTGTGTAAATCCCCTCGCAGGGACGGACAGGGAGCAGGATGCCTTAGAGGATTTCTGCTGAGAAAAGAGATGATAAAGCCGGTGACCCCCGGCGACCCAGCGTCAACTCTGCCGACGTTCAGCACACTGGCTGCCAGCTGCGGCGGAGGCTGGGAAGGAGCCATTGCGTGAATCTGCCTGGCTAACTGGGATTACACCTCCAATACTCGTGATAAGGACAGGATACCTAAAGTAACATTTCTTACCTACCTAAGCGTGTGGCTTAAGATTGGCATCTGCTATAATAAAAAATGACCCCATAGAGCTATCATGAATATAAAGTGAGGTAAAAAAAAATAGTACCTCTTTCATTTTTGTTGTAGGTGGACATCTAATTCTGGCTCCCACTGCAATTTGTTTTCATAAATGAAAGTACCTCTCTATTTATTCTTGTTTCTAGCCCTCATACGATGGCCAGGGTGCCAATTTTAAAATGCATCACCAACCTTACCACTCTCGTCTTTAAAACCACCCAACATAAGGTCTAAGAAGAAACCCCTATATCTCTATTTTGCCATTTACCTCGCGTGGAGCATGTAGCGAGATGCCGGAGTTCCTGCCACCATCCCGCCTTCCTAGCCTTTCTGCCTGAGATGCGCAGAGCGAGCCCCGCCTCCGGGCTGCACCAGCGCGGCCTGTGCCTCTCAGGGATGAGTGTTGTCCTCATAAACATAAAATTAGTCCTCAAAAAAAATGGTCTTTAAACCAATTTCAGCCCCGGCTGGTGTGGCTCAGTAGATTGAACGCCGGCTGGTGAACCAAAGGGTCACCAGTTCGATTCCCAGTCAGGGCACATACCCGGGTGGCAGGCCAGGTCCCCAGCAGGGGGTCACATTGATGATCCCCTCCTCTTTCTCCTTCCCTTCCTCTCTCTCAAAAAAAAATCAATAAATAAAGTCTTTAAAATAAAAACACAGAAAACAAAGAAATGAGCTTTATTATTTAACACACATGATTGGCATCAAACATGCCTAAATGTAACATTTTTGGCCTTGTTTTTTCCACTAATATTTCTTCCTTAAGTGTCTTGGGCATCCCTATTATCATGATTCTTGCCAGGATATTTCGGAATTTCACTCCCACCTTCCCCCTCAGCTGTCATTGTCCTGGTTCACCAGGTGCCTCTGGTTTCTCTGGAGGCGACTCTGCTGCTTCTACATCGCTGGGTGAGGAGGTTTTTTTGTTGTAGGAAAATCCGGCACAAAATTACAGGAAAGGACAGGTACAAAACTACACAGCACAGGCTACATGACCGTTTTCTATGCTTGTTTACTTTTATTCCAAACAATTTTTTAAAAGGCAACTTAAAGCCCTACTCTATAAAACACAGTGCTGGCGCCATGTCTAAAAAAGAAAAAAGCCAAAAGTCAAGTGCAACCCTGCCCTCCCTCTGGAAACACCTCACTATAGTAGAAAAAATAAGGCACCAGAAGCTGGAGGACAGACTCATGTGGACAGGAAGATATGAATGGAAGGATGAATGGGGAGCTGACACAGACGGACCGTAAGTAGGAATCTAACGTAGGATTGGCTCAGCAAAGAGAAAGCATGGAAGGCTTTTGAGATGCTGTTCTGTTCCTCCCATACTGAGTTTAGTAAGAATTATGCTGTGAGACGAGTGCCCACGTAGAGAAGAGCACTGTGGTTAGGAAGCGTAGTTCTGAAATGCTTTGGAGAAAGTGGATACGGCGGGGACATGACAGACCTAGCCTCCTTGCGGGCCGCAGCCCTATCCCACTGTGGGACTGCCAAAACATCAGATAAAAACAGTTAACAGGGAATCAAATGTCATTCTCTAATTGGAAAATAAAAAAGCAATTTTCCAAAATAATTAAGGAAAAAGAGGCCCATGTTTATTCTAGTCAGGTTTGCTTTGTTCTCCAGTGGTCAGGTTGCAATGTAAAATATCCAGAAAGGAAATGGGTCTGATTCTCATAATAGGACCAACAAACTGTGGAATCAGTATTAAAACTCCAAACGCCGTGGCCTGAAGCAAAGCTTCCTCCAAAAGGTTTGTCTTGAGGTTGGCCTGGTTCTTGTCACATAAACCCCCAAAGCCCCCCACCCGCACTTGAGCAGCCAGGCCCAGGGGTCAACCAAGTCCATGTTGGCAAGATTTAAGGACAATCAACACAGCATCAGAGAATGCGGCAGTGAGTTGAGTGCCTTGCTGGTGTCATGTGTTATAAATAGAGTTCAGGCGGGTAACTAGAGAAAACTGAAGAAGCATCGCAAATACTGAGGTCTGACAGACAACTGCAAATATGGTGAGTCATCCAGTAGAGAAAAGGACGAAGGAATATCGGGGACAGTTTTGGCAGAAAAGCAGATTGAAGGCCCCAGCTCTGAAAAACCAAGAACAAGTATTCAGTTACAAAAAAAATGCCATTAATAGCAATATAATAAAGTTGTCAAGTTTTTTAAATGCCTTTTTTGTTCCAGCTACTATTCTTTATTCCCTCAAAAAAACCTTTATTGAACCCATTTCTCTGTAAGAGAAGCAGAGGTGCAGGGTCTAAGTCACAAGCCCACGCCACCCAGCGGATAAACACGGAGTGATGAGTTCATCTCAGATCCAACTCCCAGTTCTTGCTCTTATGAACAACTGCATCTCATGAAACTGCATGAATGCATGGGTGTGCTCATGTGGGAAGATTTATGTGTGTGTGCGCACACATGCATACATATACATTTTCATTAGCGTGCTACTATGTGAGTGTAAACCAGACACCAGAGGCACAGACCTGCAGAAAGGCTGCAGAATCACTGCGAGGAGGGCAGCATAATAAAGCCCAACTGCTCGCTCTTGCCCGTTGCTGGATGTGCTCTGCCGGTCCAGTCATGGACCCTCCCCATAACTCGGCTTCTTCTGTCAAATGGACATGCTCTTACTGCCAGTCTCCCAGGATTTTGTGAAGAAATGACTTTTATGTTTAAAATGCTTAGAACCTTCCCTGGCACATTGTAATCACTATGTAATTGTTGGCTATTGCTGTCATCATTGTCACTATTGATGTGTTTTACTGAAAACTTTTCTGTCTCCTTTCTTCTTACCTTTTTATGGTGTAGGAATTCTGTTTATTTGTAATTTCCTGTTTTATTTTCCATAAGGAAACTCCAGAAGATTTTATAAACCAAATTTGTCTGAGGCAATGAGAGATTCATCTGCTTCCCAGGAGAGAAATCTCTATTTTATTGGCCAGAGTAAGACCTCTTCACAACTGGCAGACACCCCAGTAGGGCAACAAACTTGACATACTGCTGCAAGGTTGAGCCATTGCGAGTTTTTTTTCACTTCAGAGAATGGGTGGTGGTCACAAGAAAGAGGAAGGTCTGCCCATGCAGTGTCCACAGTGGCCATCGCAGGACATGAGCTCAGCACGTCTTCCAAGGACCCAGGCCAGATTCATCACTGACCTAGAACAGTCACTGGCCACTGATTTGAGTTTTGAACAATGTAAATTCTCCTATACATGGAGACTGGTTCCATAGTCCAGTCTATCTTCTATCTCCAGCTAATAAAACATTGCCAAGCCTATTTTCTACTCAATTAACTATTTACTGTTTTCAGTTTCCCAAAAACCAATGCATCTCAAAGCCTCATCTTGATATTTCCACATGTGCATTCCAACTTGGGTTTCCCTGGCAATATGAGAAGAATTTGCTGAAAACTCAAAATAAATTGATATCAGCTTTAAAGCATCATCATAAATCTCAGCCAGTAGAAAACCATACTCTCAGCAAAAGTGGATTTTATAATTTTCAGAATGAAATCCATTTTTACATGGACCAACTAGACCTAGGTGCTTAGAATAATGCTGTAAATTGGCTGAGCCAAGTACAATGGAAAAAAAAAGTTAACTCAAATAAATCATTCTGTCTGTCTTGAAACTCAAACACCCACCTCCATTCCCACATGGAAAAGCCAAGCTGAGGCCTTCTACACTCAGTAAGCATACAATGACCAGTTAATTCTTATCTACAGCTAATACACACTCACAATGGACATGTGTAAATGTGTGCACCCACACACATGCACATGCATACATGTATATGCACATGTGTGTCTATACACACACCAGTAGGGAGGCAATACACCACCCTCCTCTGCCCTTCCACAATGGTGTTTATACCATATGTGTTCTGTTCTGCAATAGCCTTTCTTGTCTTGCTTAAAGAAACTCAAATTAGTCTGTTAGATCCATCCAAAAGCCACTTAAAGTAACGTTTATTACATTTCTAACATATTACAAAGGATTTCTTTTGCTTTCTACATGTTGGGGATTGCAGAAAGGATCTTTCCCTGAATATTTTACCTATTCTAACAAAAGACTTGCTCTATTGAATAAAATTAAACCTACATGTATGAACATACACATACTCCTCAGTAGCATTCCAATTATTTGTAAAAAAAAAAAAAAAAAAAAACCTAAAATGTCTCCTTTACAGATTTTTAGGAAAATAACAGTTGGTCCAAACAGAAATAGATTTTAAAAATAAGCATGTTGAAAATGTTTTAGGTCCTTGGTTTTGTGTATTTTTATATGTAATTGGTCATTTTATTATGTAGTAAAAGTTTTATAAATTTAAATTTTTTACTTATTTTTTAATTTTATATTCAATTATGTGCTAACAAAAAGTTTTCTTTCTTCCTCCCCAATCTGCATGATTTATATTTCCTTCTCTTGGCTTATTGCATTTGCTACACGGTCCAGTCCTATCATGTTGAATAAGACTGGTCAGAGGGGGCATCATTCACTAGTTTCTATCTTAGGAGAAAAAGCATGTAGTTTCTCACCATTAGTTCAGATGTTAGCTGAACATGTTTGTAGATGTTCTTTATGAAGATAAGGAAGTTTCTTTGTATTCCTAGTTTGCAGAGAACTTTTTTTCATTAAATGGTATTTGATTTTGTCAAAAATCTTCTCCAGCTATTGATAATGATTTGTCCTTCTGTGCTTTATTGATGTAATAAATTATAATAATTTATTTTTCTAAACATTTTTGTATTCAATTTACTATTATTTTGATGGGGATTTCTACATCTACATTTATGAGAGATGCTGAGCTATAGTTTTCCTTTCTTGCAATGTCTTTGGTTTGGGTATTCATGTAATGCTGGCTTGAGAATAAGTTAGGAAGCATTCCTTCTGCTTCTACTTTCTCTATAGATTATGGGGAGTGGGTACCATTTCTCCCATAATAGTTTGATAAGACTTCACCAAAAAAAAAACATTTGCGCCTAGTTCTTTCTGTTTGACAAGATTATTAATTTTTTATTCAATTTCTTTAATAATTTGTTTTTCTATTTTTTTCTTTGTTACCGTGGATAGAATTTTATCAGATGCATTGATTTTTTCAAAGAAGCTGCTTTGGTTAGGTTAATTTCCTCTACTGTGTTCCTATTTTCAATTTCATTGATTTCTGCTCTAATACTGTTTTCTTTTATCTACTTAAGATTAAATTTGATTTTCTTTTTTCTAGTTTCCTAAGGTGGAAGCTTAGATTATGGATTTTAGACTTTTTTCTTTTCTAACACATGTGTTCAATGTGTAAACATCCCCCAAATCACTTTCTCTACATATCTCACACATTTTGATAGGCTGTATTTTTGTTTTCATGTATTTTTAAAGTATTTTTAACTTGTCTTGGGACTTCTTCTTTGATCTATATGTTACCTAGAAGTGTGCTTTTTTTTATGTCCCAAAATTTGGAGATTTTCCACCCATATATTGTGATTAATTTCCAGTTTAATACCACTGAAGTCTGAAAGCACACTTTATGTGATCTCTGTTTTGGCAAACCCTGTAGTTTAGGTCCTGGTAAGTCAGTGTCTCATAAGAGCTGCCCATGTTAAAGAGAACAGAAGGTCTGAGTGGATTTAAAAATGGCTGCTTTCCCACAGCTCCTGCCTAAGCTTCGGGGCATCTTTTTCTGATCAGTGTTGCAAGAACCTGCTGTAAGGCTGGTAAACTCGTGGAAATGGAAGGCCCAAGACTGGGAAACTTTGGAGATTTCAGCTCTAAACCTGGTCCACACTGATCTTCCAGCCCATTATTCCTGCCCATTCTGGTTCTACCTGGGATCTCTGCTTCCAGCACATCCTCCCTATAGGCAGTGATTTTCTGAATCCTCCGATCTGCCTCCTAGTTTCTGGGCAACAGTTTTCTCTGTGACCTCGATTCTGTCATGGAGCTAAAAGAAGATGTTAACTTTCAGTTTGTTCAGCTTTTTTCTTATTGTGAATATTGAGAAAATGGCTTCCAGGCACCTTCCATATAGGACCAGAACCCAGAAGTTTCCTGATTTCAGTTAAATACCCAGAGCCACGGCTAGGAACACCCAGCAATGTTTTCCCAAGTTACCACATCATATCACCTTTTCATTACATTGACTCTGGTATAAGGTAAGATCATTGCACCAGCCTCAAAGCCAGTTCTGCTGATTTCTAAGCCAGTTCTATTTCTTTTTTTTTTCATGCCCTCAGCTCTGACGATAATACAGAATTAAATCTTAGAAACTGACCATTATGCTGAGTTGTTGGGTCAAATGAAAGTGCCAGGGGAGTAAATGGTTTATTTCTAGTCAATCAGCACATATCATCAGGGTGCTATTACTACAAGGCATAGATTCATGTAGGATCAGTGCAATGTCTAGATTAGAAGGATGCTTGCAACCTGTCATGATAAAGTAAAGAATTCCTGCTAAAGACTTGTATTCTCAAAGTCAGAATGGACCATTGGTCAATAAGCCAATAAAAAAGTCATTTTTTGATCCTACAAATCTCAAACCAGTGGTCATTACAGATGCCAACCTTCCAGAAGATGAGAACTATTTCTCTCCTGGGTACTCTTCTATCCCCTGTACTTAGTATCAGAACGGAATGGAAGAGCTGCTCATAACTATTTGTTGACTTAAATAAATGAAAAAAATAAATTGCAAAATGTCTGCATCCAATCAGAATCGTATGGAGATTAGCCTGATAGCAGAACCTTAGAACTTCAGAAATTGAAACAGGATGTTAGTGCCTGAGTTTCTGCAGCAACCTCATTTTGAAGGAGGAAATTAGGGAGGGAGGACAAATTGACTCAGTAACTGACATTATTCGCACCCACTGTATACCCCAGAGATCCCTGAGAATATTTTACTGGAATAGAAAATATATCATTAACTTTATCAATGTGGAGAGTTGAGGGAGAATACATTTTATTAATCCTGAAGCTGACATGTGCCTGTCAGCCAAAGTGAGCTAAAACAGGTATACATAGCATGTTATTTCCTTCCAGAAATTGCACTCACTCTGCAACCAGAAGTCTTATGTGGGGGTTTATGAATGAGCTGTGGGGGTCTTTGAATCCCCAGCAATTTTGTACAAATGTTTTGCATATTCATATACTTATGCAAGAAGAGCTGGGACTTTCATCAGCTGCTGAAGTGATTATGCAAAATGTAAAAAAGCAGAATGGTATGAGAAGCAGGGATACGCCCCAAGAACATGTTCGCCACCTGCACAAGTGTCCTGCTGCCAGTGAGTAGAAGATGCCAGATATCAGAGAGTGCACACTCTGAGGAAGGGAAGACAGGCCGACTGGCCTGCACAGACACCATGCTGAGCACTAAGGAGCCTCATCCCTGCCTCTCTGCGCAGCCTGACCTTTAGGCAGGACATAGAACTGACCCAACAATTGGCAGGGAAAGTTTTTGAGGTTGAAGTCTGTTTGAGATCTATTATTCATTTCCATTTATATAACAGCTGATCAATCCTTCCATTTTTATTTTGACACAAAGTATCTGTTTAACATATTAAGTTGTCATCAACTAATGAGCAATCATTGTCTTTAAACAGCTGCATCACAGAAAAACAATAGAAAAAAATCCAGAATCTATAATATTTTCATTTTCATTATGGCTGATTTAAGGACTCTTCCACAGATCCCAACTCTGCAGCATTTTAAGTAACATTTCACAGAGGCTGATTCTTTCCTGCCTTCTCGCTCCTGCACTCACACTCCCTCTTCCTTCACCTTTACCAACCAGGGCACAAAAAAAGGCTAAATTCTCTTGACTTGCTTCACTTAAAAAAGGGTAAGACCACAAAGAGAAGCAGATATAGCAGATGCTCAGCACACAGCTCAAGGCAGCAGGAGAAAAGGTGTTTTGCAAAGTCAGGAAGGGGTGGGAAATGATGGTACCAGCAAAGGTCAGCAGCATCCTTAACCGTGGCAGCCAAATGTTGGCTCACTAATTGGACCGTTTACCTCCAGGAACTGTGACAGGGTTGCTCATCTGCAGTTCTCAGACCTTTAAACCCTTCCACTAATCAAGTGGCTTAAAAACTAAAAGATTCTGTTAATTAGTGTTGATTCCACAAGATGTGATTTTACATGGCGCCATGTCCAGAATGCCCTTCTTCCTGACAGGTAAGGAATATTCTTTGTATTTGGCACATAGCAAACAAAGCCCTGAATGAATAAGGGAAAATAAGGCACATGATTGTAGCAAGAAAAACCAGTGCCCCTGGGCGTTTTTTCTGCCACTTTGCCTGAATTTCAGTCTTTTGTTGGCGTAATTTCTACACACATGCCAATGAGAAGGTGCCAGGTTGAGAGGGAACATCCTAGTGAACAGAATTCAAGGGAATGTTATATATTAATGTGGAGACAAATCCCTGTGCCTAAACATTTAAAGAAGCTAAGAGCTTCTTTAAGGATCTAGAAACTTATTCAAAAAAAAAACCCGGACCTAATTTCTTTTGCTGTATCCTGTCACGCTGCTGAAGGCATCTCCGACACAGGAAATGATTTCAAACTCATGGGTTTGAAGTCTTTAGTGATTTTGGGTTGAGTTGCTGGGCACATATTTTAAGGTAGCTTTGTGACAATATATTTGTTTTATAAGAGGCAATTATACAACAAAGTTCGGGTTGTACTTTCTTAAAAGAATTCTAGTAAGCATAATAAGCATAAATGTGTATGTCTTTCTGGAAGCCAATTCACAGCAAATATCAAAAATTATATATATAATACACGCAATATACAATACACACATATATATTCTTATACACACATATACATTACACAGAGCCTCACACGCGTGTGTGTGTAGCTTTTGACCTAGTCAAGTCACTTTAGGGAATTTTTCTCCACAGGAGCAGTGATTGAACACACATGCATAGATACATATGGAAAAAAAGTTTACTGAAGCTGTGCTATGATTGTGAATACTGGAAACTACTCTCCATCAATGGAAATAAATTATGGTCATAAATTATAGCACATCCACCCAAAAGAAAAACCTCCATCCATCAGTGATGATGATACAGATTTATTTGTCCACATGGAGACATCCTGAAGATTTAGTTGAGAGGGGAAAAAAACGATTAAAAATCATCACATATAATAATATAGTGCCGTATGTTGGGAGGGAAAACATCTGAGAAGTTTATTAAAATGTCAATATCTGGATGGAGATTGTTTTAACTTCTAATATTTAATGTTTTTACATTTTATTTATAATCCTAAGTAATGCAATAAATCCATTTTCCTTTTAGAGAGGAAAACCCCACCTATAAAGACGCATACTGAGCTCAAAGTAGCAAAACGACGGACAGGGATGGGCCGCGGAGATTTACAAAGTTTCCCAGGCTGGGACCTGCTGTCCAAGGCCACCAGGCCAGGCCCGTGGGTCTCACGGGGTGTCTCATGCTCTGCACTGGAAGCTGGCAGCTTCCCAAACCACTGGGTGGTCGGAAGTTGCTCCAAGGTCGCAGCTCAGCAGTCCTCTCATGTCTGGCGTGTCCCTCGCATTTCACCTGTGCGGCGACTGCCACCCAGGGTCCTGGGTGCAACGGCCCCATCTCAACCCAGCTACACCCGCTGGACGAAAGCCATGGGTTACGAGGAGCCCCCCCCCCACCAGGTGTGAGGCCAAGCCGGTGCAGGTGGGATTCCCGCTCTCGAGCAAGCACGGAAATAACGACCTAAAAGGAGAAGGCTCAGGGCGCTGGAAGCGAGAGCTGTGAGACAGACTGTGCAGAGAGAGAAGCGTTAGAAATAGCTGCGGCCCGCGGTGTTGGGGGTTAGAAGGGACTAAAGAAGAAAACAGCTTTCCAAGAGGAAGAATCCAAAAAAAAAAAAAAAACCCTTTCCTTTTCCTTGTGGTCACACCAGGACTGGAAGTGAGAACCCCGAAAGTAAATAGCTAGAGAGTGAGGGGGGGGCGGGGAATGAGAGTCCCTGAAGTTGACCTCACAGACCTGGCTTAGGAGATGGAGAAAAGGAGACAGGCTATTGAGAGGTACTTTGCTTTACTATGACACCTTGGCTAGCCTAATAGTGACCTTAAAAAGCTGTGCTTGCTCCTGGGGCAAGGGAGACGAGCGTTACTTTGGTGATGCAGCTCATTGTGGGAGGAGGCAGAATTTAAATGCAGGTCATTTAAATGAGAGCGAGAAGTGAGAAGGGAAAGGTAGGCAAGCAGCTACAAGTGGTTTATAGTGAGGAGAGAGGCCGTGTGGCCTGGACTAATAAGGAGGGAGACGCTGCTGCAGTGATCGGGCCTGGTGTAGCTGACCCCAGAGCTGCAAAGGACTTCCTTGCCACCTCCTGTCCTGCTGCAACTGGATTGTACTTTGACTTTTAAAGACCCATGCCTGTCCTGAGTTTCACCGCGATTTCCCCATGATTTCCCTGTGTTTCGGAGTAATACAGGTACATGCTTTTCTTCACTATTACACGGAGGCTGATGAAAAGCATTTCAGTTCCTGTAGAGATAAGGACATGGAGAATTTGGGGGATGCTTTTGGCTTGCAGTCTGGTGGGGAGCATGGGAAGTGCTGGGTCCCATGGGAAAGGAGAGGTCCAAGCTGAGGTGCTCTGAGCCCGGCCCCCTCCCCCGCAAGGTTGCAATGTTGTAAATAAAGATTTGCTCCTTCCAGCACTAATTGTTGGGTCATTCACCAAGGCGCCATGTGCATGGGCCCCAGAGGGTTCAGTGGCAAAGTGAAAGGCAGGAAGTGAAGGCAGGAAGTCAAGATCTGGAATGTGAGTGACTGGAAGTGAACTCCCAGGAACACACTGCTCCAGGAACAAACTAGAAAACACATTAGCAACATAGGGTTCCATGTGATCTCAGCATCTCAGCACCCCTTAAACATTACGAATAAAAGCCCTTAAAAATAAGAAAAAATGGGTGTCTCTGAGGAAGGGTGCATAAATTTATGCACACATAAATTTACATGTCCAATAAATATACTTAAAATCTTGAACATCTACGAGCAACAGTTACACTACTTTTTTTACATACATGGAAATTCTTATAAGTATTGCATTTATTCCCAGTATTGTGGAGCACAAGGGCACTCCCATAGCCTTGCCATAAAAGTCTACTTAGTACAAACCGCCTGGAGGGAAAATTAGGCAGCAGGAAGAGAAAACCTCAAAAAATAATAAAATAAAATAACCGCACGCATTTTGATGAAGGAGTTTTATTTCTAGCAGTTTGTCCTAAGGAATCAATCACAGATGTTTAAAAAGATGCATGTGCAATGCTGTTCCTTGCAGCATAATTTATAATAGTGAAAAATTGGAAACAATCTAAATGGCTGCCAATAAGAAATTGGTTTTTAAAATATGGTACATATAAACTATGATGAAATTCAAGAGAATGATTAGAAGTCATGTGCAAGAATACCAAATGAAATAGAGAAATGATCAGTGAGAGAAATAGGCTCAAAATAATTTACAGTGTGACCTGAATTTGGTTAAAATATGTGCAAATATAATGCTACTATCTGTATGTATAAAGATATGCAAGGAAAGGGGCTGCCTTTAAATAGAACATCATGTTACTGGAGACTCTCCAACTCAATTGCAAATAAGGAACAAAGTGGAAGGGCTTCCACTTCTAAATATTAAGATGTATTACAAAGCCTGGGAAAATACCAATGTTTATTGGCCCTTAAGAAGAGTCTATAGGCCAGTGGGTCTGGACAGAGATACCAAATGTAGAAGGATTTGTATACAAAAATTTATCATTTGATTAAAATGTCACCATAATTAAGTGGAAAAGATATGAGTAGTTTGAGATAATGTTCAGAAAACTGGCTTATTGAATGGAGAAAAATAAAAGTGGGTTTCTACCTTAATGATAGATATAAAAGTAGACTTTAGCTATATTAAAGACTTAAATACAAAAGCAAAAGCTTACAGGTAAGAGGAAACATTGTAGGAGAAAATTTTTCTGAGATGGAGAGGAGTTCTCTCTATAGTTCACAACCTAATTAATATACAAAGAACTGCACATACTTAATGTGTACAATTTGATGAATTTGGATACGTGCAAATGCCCGGACACCATCTCCACAATCAAGATAACAGACACTCAATGCCTCCCGGAGCTTCCTTGAGTCTGTATGGTGTGCTTGTTTCATTTATGTGCCAGAACATTTACCGTGAGACCTACCTTCCTAATAGATGATGTATTACAGAATTGTACACCTGAAACCTATAGAATTTTATTGTCCAGTGTCATTCTAATAAATTCAATAAAACTTTAAAAAAATATTGCATAAAGAAGTAGACATGAGGCATAGAAAGAAGTTAAGTGGTGTTTCTGTTACAGTTATGTAAACATACATGTCTGTTTTTTGCTTCTCCATCCACTGGTCATTTATCAAGCTGTATCTCTGCAATTAAGAACCAGTCACATGATTTTCAAAATTAAAATGCACTACTAAATAAAAACAAAAAGTCATCCCTCAGAGATGTTTCAGTAATGATGCAGCATAACAAATAAGTCTGGGTCATACCTCACAGAAACTGCTATGCAATGAAGTCACTGAATACAACATGAAAATACTTTGTTCATAGATCAGTATAAAGATCGGACTATGTGTTTCAGTTCTACACAGTCAGGAATAGGGTCTCAGCACTGAAGTACCAAAGAATGTAATAATGTAGATAATGTAATGCCCCCCGAGAAGTCATGTTTATGTTTTCAGACTGAGTATTTCCTCGGCTCTTGCACCCAGGCCCACTGGAGAGCTTCAGCTACACCTCTGGGATTTGTATTTCTAGTGAAAAAGTAAATGGACTTAACATGCTAACTAAACACATTTTCAGCTAAGTAAAAGGAAGTTTTCACGATTTACTTGCATAAGTAATTCAAAATGTAATAGTTCTAAGGAGAGAAAAGGATAAAACAAGAAAATCACTGAACACTGCCATCCCTGGTGTTCTCAGAAGCATTACCAACCTCTCGACTAGGCCTTGATTGACAGTACTTTTTCTATAGTGGGAAATGGCGACACAAAAATGCCCGAGATAAATTCAAGCAAAAACACAACAGAGGCCACGTACAACTTGAAATCTGTCTGTGGCAAAACAACTCAATAATTCTTATTAAACCCACAGCTGATTTGAAAGTAAGCTCTGGCTTAGTGGATGAAGAGTTATTTTATTAAATAAGGCTCTGTGTGAGAAGCAGGAGAAAGCAGACAATAAGTACATGTCCTAGAAGTATGTTTGCAAGTCAATTTTTCCAGATTGGAAAGCGATCACCCCAGTGAATTTCTCTAGAATGTTTCATGACTCTGCTTTCTAGCCCCAGTACTTCTTTTCCTTCTGTTTAAGTGTCTCAGAATGGAAGACTAAATAAAAACAAATGAAAGAATCACAGGAAAATTGCCTTTGAGAACATTTTAAAGATGTTTCTCAAATCAGTCCAGAAGCTGTTAGATGACATTGGCAGCATCGCAGGAAAGCAGGGTCACATTGGGGTTTGCTCCCCAATTACAGCCCCACATCTGGTTAGAGTAACTGGGAGAAGAATGGTTCTGGCTAATGTAATGGGACAAGGGAATCTTTAGCAGACTATCAAGCACAAACAGAATTGAGAGGAAGGGTAAAAAACCAGGATCACAAAGGTAAGGGTAGATTCAGGAGCCTTGGAATTAAAAACGTAATAATAACAAAAATAACAGCAATAAGAAGAATATTAATAATAGTTCATGTCCATTGAAAGAAGACTACATAAGCATTATGCTACACATTGTACAAGTATTATCAATAATTCTCAAATTGACTGTGAGACAGTAACTATTATCCTGTTCTAAAGTGACAAATTAGAACAATAAGTTCCTTGCCAAAAATTCAACTGCGTGTAAGTGGCATGGAGTCTGTTGAGAGACACATTGTTGTTACCCTCAGTTCCTTTCAATGAGATGAGCCAAGGGATTGGCCCCAATCATTTTCTCCATTCCACCACTGTGTTCAAGGCTCAAAGGACTGAGGAGACTCTGGGACCTAGAGGCAGCAGGTCCTTGAATGGGCCTGGAGGTCCAGCTGACTTCATTGCCTAGTTTACGAGGTTACTCCGAAGCTGGTACACACATTCTTACTTAGTCCAAGTAGCTCTCTTGGTTAGAATAGTGTATGAATAAATTCAAAGTAACACATTTACTCTTCACTGAAAAGTCTTTTTTCACACATGAAGCTTGCAAATGGTGCGCACCAATCCCTAATGGCATGCGACTACACCGAGGATGTGACCAATGATGAGTAGAGCAACGAGTTAAGGAAAATCACCTGGGATTCACCAGGTGGCTTCTCTACGAAGCCCTGGGCATTGTGCTTCGCAAAGGCATTTTCATTCCATGCTCACAATATCCCAGGAGTGTAGGTCTGATGTTATATTTGAAGACAGCCTGTTGAGAGACACTAAGGAGCTCTCAGGATGAGTGCCAGCCAGTGGCCCCAGTGTGACTTCCACCTAGTGTTTTTTGCTTCCTGAGCCCACACTGTTGCAGCCAAGGTTTGGCAGTGTTCATATCTGTCCACAGTCACAGAAAATTAATGCCACACATGGTCGGCGGGACAGCTGGGTCATCTCCGAGAAGCTGAAACTCCAGTCCTAACTCACCATCTTCTACACAGAGAAGCTGGTGAAGTCATCACAAGGTCATGATGCTTAACCCAGATGATCCTACAGAAAGTCAGCAAACTGGCAGAGAGCAAGCAAACCAGAGCCACCTAGTTCTCTGGACAAACAGTGGTCTGCTAGTGGACAAACAGAGCTTAATTCTCCTGGAAATAACCAGCCTGTCTGTGTTTCCCCTGCATCCCATCCCCTCTCCCAGTGCCCACACATGCTCTGTCACTATGCACTTTGATGACTTCTGGGACTGCTGGGCTGCACTGAAATGTGTCTTTCAGTTCTATTCCGGGTGCTGCTCTTAGATTACAGGGTGTTGTCACAGACACAGCCTCACACCTAAATTCAAGCCCAGAAAAATACAAGTGGGAAGGCTGCTGCAGCAGAGCCACACAACAGAGGTGAGGAGAGGCATGCAATCACCTCATTCACAGGGCAGACCCCGGCCGAGAGCAATGAGGCGGGAGGTGGGCCCGGCTTCCGAGCGAGAGTCTGAGTGGGTTCCACGTGAGCAGCAATGAGAGCTCAGCGAGGCACAGCCTCCATCTGCTCTTGCAAGAACAAGGCTGACTTCAAGCTGCAAGAAGAAAAAAATGGCAATAAAATGTTAAAAGCCATGGAAGTAAACATTCCGGCTGAGCTTCTTAACTGAACTGCATTCCATCAACAACGCACCCTTTCCTCTCCTCTGTTTCCCTCTCCCTCTGGACTTCAGGTTGGACTTTTTAAATTTCACCATAATTAGATATTTTCACTACATTTTTCTATAATCCATTTTTTTTGCAGTTCTGTAGAGCCCCTAAAAAGTGTTTTACTGTGCAGCCGAGAGAGAAAACTGCACTTGGCCTCTTCCCCAAGCTGACGAAGGCTTCACGAGGTGGTGGTGGTGGCAAAGAGGGAAGCTCCACAGAAACCCACCGCTGGGGTTTCAGGGGCGGCCCCAGGCACCTGTGTGAGGGATGCTCCCACCACCCCCTCCAGTCCTGTCTGGTGGGTCCTACCTTCTGCTAACTTGCCCATTCTCAAGGGAAACCAGATCCAGCCTAGTCAGGAATCTTACGTTTTTATTGCAGTATATTTGACATACAGTGTACATTTAAGGTGTGCAATGTAATTAGATACATTTACATATTGTAGTATCACCATCATCACAGTGATACTTAGCGCCTTTATCGGGTCCCATGAGTATTACTTATTTTTGATGGTTGGAATAAATATGCTCTAGTTTCTTAACAAGTTTGATGCCTATAACATGATATTGTTGTCGACATTCACTGTATTGTACATCAGGTCTCTAGGACTTGTTGACTGCTCATTGCAAATTTGAGAACACTACAACTTTATTTATGTATTTACAAATACACCTCTGAGCCCCACATGTTGAAAACACACCGCTTGCTCTGTCCCCCTGTCTCAGTGAGGGCAGAAAACAGCCTGCTCTCTCCAAACACGGAGTCCTGCCTTTCTGTCACCCGCAGTCAATGGAGTTACATGTTGGCATTTTTCTGCAATTGCCCCATATGTCTGGCTCCCCACCGTCTCGGCCCATTCTTTCTCTGCAACCTTCTTTCTGCGTCGGCTCCTCCAGAACATTCTCTCAGCTTATTCCCCAGTCTGTCCTCATCCTCACAGCTCACCCATCATCAGCCCCTTTCAAACAAGGAGCATGTCTAAAATAGTGTGACTCAATAAACACGCAATAAGAACCACACAGTTAATGCTTGTAATTCTCTAGTATCCACATGAAAAGAGAATGAGGAGAAATGAGTTTCAATAATATGTATAACTGAACCCAGTATATTCAAACATCATTATTTTAATGGGTGATACCAGCCACACACAGTTCAAGTGCTGAACAGCGAGAGGGGCCAGTGGCTGCAGCAGGGGACAGGGAAAAACCAGCACACTGAGCTCTCGCTGTGTGGGGAGGACTCTCCTTCCGCTTCCCACAAGGGCCGTCCTCTCTGCTTCACAATGAGAGACCTTCCCAGCGTGACACCACTCGTAAACCAAAGAGCTAGACTTCTAATTTAGATCTCTCTCACCCCAAAGGGCATGGTCTTTCCTGTCACCAAACATCTAATTTCTAAAGGACAGGCCCACCACCCCAGTCCCTGGCCAGCTGCTTCAAAAAAGCAGCAGCCCTCGAGAACCTTCTCCATCCAAACACAAAGTCAGGCACATGGCAACATATTAATCAAGTCCTCCAATCTCTGTCCTCTTGATATGTAGAGAAGGAAGGGGGAGATGGGGAGAGAGAGCGGGGTAGAGGATGGAAGGGGAGGGAAGAACCTAACCTCTATGAACTTGCACTAGCCAAGTTCTTAAGCACTCCCAAAGCTGCTCAACAAGTTGGCAATTTCACGTGGACACTGGCTCACGTCTTGAAGTGTTTAATATCCTTAACATCTGGGTCATGTGGCTTATTTTTCTCCTATTCTACTAAAACATTTTGGAGGTCATCTTTTTATACCATATCAAGTGGGTCATTCCTCAACCTCAGGCTTATGGGGGGACCCGTTCCTCTTGAGGACAAATGTCATAGTTTTTTTCACCTCCTCAAGAATGAGCACAGTGCCTTGGAAATCAAAGGTGCTCAGGTAAACATTTTGGTAAGTTACTATTCATGCAAAGTCCTTTCTGTCTCTACTCAGAGATGCTACACTTGAGCTGGTTGAGCTGGTTGCTTGAGCTGGCACTAGGCCAGTTATAGGCACATCAGAAAAGAACTTCAAAAAAAGTGTCCCTGTGTTCCCTCACATTTCAGTAGAAGATATCCATTAACCTACCTTGCTCTCTAAATATATATTAATTTAGAAAACTCTCTAAATGAGGATTCATTGATGGTTTGTCTAAACTGGCAATCATGTCTAGTTTTAAATGTTGCTATTGCATCTATGGCTACAAGACAAATGAGATTTAGGTAGAAAAAAGGAAAATTATTAAGTTCCTAAAGCACAATTTTTTCCTTAAAATTGTCTTATAGCTCTCAAAAATTTGAATTAAAATAAAAATATTCTCAAACAGTCTTTGCCTGAGCTGAGGATGATGACTTGTCTTATTTTCCAGTGCAGGGAGCCCCGTGTTCTCAGTGAACAAAGAGATTTCGACCTTTTCCTTCATGAGAAAAATGCTCGATCACCTGCATATACCTTGCCCTTCTCCCTCTAAACACCACTGCATTTTCATGGGCTCAGTGACTGTCCCAAGTAAGTGTCTCTATTGCTTCCAAGGCCAGCATTCCCCTGAGTCCTTGATCTCATGGTTTGACCCCATCAGCTTCTCTATCCCTTTATCACAAGTTCAATCTTAACTAATACTTCTAATACTTCTTAGTAATTTATTTCCTTCCCAAAGACCTTATGATGTAGTTTTTCAAGAGGTGAGTAACAGCCAGCGGGCTTCTTCTCAACCTTTCTGTGTTTCTGTTCTACTTACCAAATGCGTGTGTTCCCTTACACCCCCAGTGCCTTATCAGAGGGTTTGTCATAAAATTGTGCTCAATGAGTAGCTCTGGAATGAATCAACAAGTAATGGATTGATGACTGAGTGACTGAGTGAATACCAGTCTTATGAGATACTCAACAATGTAGACTTCTGTGCACAAATGCTTTGGGAACTGTCACTATTATACCATCTCAGGACAGTGCACTTTGGCACATTGAAGAAGCAAAGCAGGTGACCCCAAGTCAGTAGGACCCCAATCTGTAAGCTACTGGAGACCTGTTGGGTTGCTGCAGGGTCTCACATGTAGTAAGGGCAGAACCAGTGGGTGTCTGGGCACCGAGCTCTTAGGGAGCCCATGCTGGCCTCCACACTGCTGCTAGGACAGAGGTCGACCCTGTGTCTTCTCCCCCAAAAGTCGCCCTTACCCCCTAGAACCCACAGGAGAAGCTCCAAACCACCTGGAAGCTGGTGTCAAGGCCTCTGGTATCTGCTCTGGCCCAGGTAGGGGGTGTGATTTTCCTGGGCATTCAAGACTCAGTGTCCCCACATTTGCCTTCAGGCTAAAGAGTAACTCAGGGCCCAGAGAGCTGAGCCAGGGAGGTTCACACGTGAAAGGTCTGGGTATAGAGGAATTACTTTGTTTTTACCCATGGAGATAAGCAGTATATGTGAAATGGACATCTATAAAATAGTACACTATATTATACATGGTATATGTGTGTGCATATAAGCATGCATGTATGTATACTACATGTGTGTATCCACACATATAGTGCATATTTTTTAAAAACAGGATCCATGATTGACAGTCTTACAATCCCATGCTTATGCCCACTTCCAAGACTAACCAGTCCTTCTGACATTATCAGGAGATCCTGCAGATGCTACTTTTAAAAGACTCTGAAAACAGGAAAATCTGATTTGACCACGCTGGATTTAACACTTTCCCAGATGAAGCTTTGCTTGATTTTAATCTCAGCAATAAAATGAACAATTCTAGTATTTAGTAGCCAATGAAAGCACTAGCAAAACGTGCTTCAGAAGTTCCAGAAGTGCTAGCACTTCAAACAAAAGGTGAAGCAATATAATAAGGAAATGGGAGGAGAGTCAGGTGGGCCACAAGTGCCTCTCTCTGGGAGACCATGCAAGGGAGGGTCCTAATGTTTAGGACTGAATCTGTAAGTCACATTGAATATAGTGTCATTGTTCTCTGCCGTGGTCTCTGGTTTGGGCTGAAGACAGCATTGTGACTATGTCAGGAGATGAGGACTGAGAGGGTCCTGGGAGGTGGTCTGGGGAAAATTCGGGAAGTACAGAGAGACGGGAGGGGGAGGGAGCGAAGCTCCCAGCTGCCTTTTATTCCGTCTCAGAACACACTAGCTAGTGATTCTAAGGAAATCAAGGTTATAGTGATACAATCAAGGCAAAGATTGTTAAACAATACGATACAACTTTGTAGTTGAAAGCAGCTTAGTATGATGCTGGTTTAAAAAAATAAGGGAGAAAAAAGGTGTTTTTATCTTTAAGATGTACTTTAATTCTTTCGGTTAATTGACCTGAATGACAGGTGTGGACAACTAATGAGCTACGGATGTCCAACAGCGGAAGGCGAGCAAGAAAAACATGGCTTGTTGGTGCTTTTTGAGAAAAGAGAGAAATTTATCTCCCTTCCTTTCTCATAAGCTCTGCTGTCTTTGGGAAATGTCTCTGGCTCCATCTTCAGAGAAGTAGTATGTGTGCACCTTTGAGAGAGATGCCTTTGATCTCTGGAAGACCGGGGGACCACAGGACTCAGCACACTGCCCCTACCTGACGTCCACCAGATTCCTGGATGCCTGAGACAGTGAAAGGCAGACTGGTTGCCTAGCTATGGCTTTCTGAACTTCACTCTTGCAAGTTGAGAACGTATTTACTTCCAGGATGTATGCACAGGTATCTGGAAAGGGATCGTGTAGCAGGAGATATGGCTGGGCTCTGGGCATGTCTCTGGAGTTGAGTGTTTTAGATGGAGAAAGACCAAGGCCACTGTGGTGGGCAGGTGGCAGGTACAGGGTGCCAGGACATCCTTGGATGGTTGTTCATCTGTTTAGAATGCTGTAGCTTGCACCTTCAAGAACCTGCTCCAAATTGGAGTTAGAAAGCTTGATTCTGATGCTCTGACCCATGTCTGGTGCAGAGTCATCAGGGAAGAGCTCAGATGAGCAACTGGAGAGCTGGCTGTCCCTCACATGAGACAGTGGGCTGCCGCCTTCACAGCCCGATGCCCATGGCCAGTACTTCAAGCATCCACAGGAAGCAGGAATTTTCACACAGGGGTGGGGTACTCTTCAAGGTCAAAGAATAAAAGAGAATAGACACCTAGGTTCTTCCACTCCCCCTCCTGAGGCCAGTGTAGATTAAAACACCTCGGCTCACCATTACGAGGATGAGGTGGCTTTCCGTGGGTCCTGGGGTGTGACAGACCAGAAACTTTTTAAAGCAGTCCCATAGTGCTCACTGGACACTCACAGGCAGCCATTAAAGCACCGGACGCCTTCCTACCGACAGTAATCAAAACTGAAATCCAAGAGAGTAACTATTTACATTATTTATGCTTTTTAACAAAAAACTGATTAAAACCACTTAAGTGGGGCCTTCTTTTTCAGAATGTAACTGAGCAAGTTCAGATGAAGCAGGCCATTCATGGAGTTTTTTGATAAGGATCTGAAGAAAGGATGAATCCATGGCTTCTGGATTTGAACCCCTTTGGTCCCCAGCATCCAGCCAGGCAGCGAGGGAGCCTGCTGTTCTGTCTCCTCTCTGCCTTCCTATCTCTCAGCCCCCCGGGACACAAAACAAAACAAACCAAACAAGCAAAAAACATTATTTCCAAGACACTGGTGGGAGCTCTCAGAGGTGAGACAGGGCACTTCCATGAAGTTTGTTTTTTTCAGCGGGGTCATTATTTTTCAAGAATGTAAACAGTGGAAGATGCTAACCATGGAGCATGAAGAAGGAAGAATCGGTCTCAGGATATTAGGTCACTTTTGGCTCCAATTCTTTTTCTTCTTCTAATGCTGCTTAGAGAACACTCCAGCGCTGTTTTAAAGATACCTTCGCATCCACAAAAGGCCGGGTGCGTGCTTGCTGCTCGCTGCTGTGAGAAAATTTCAAATTCTGGCAAACTGCTGCTTTCATCCGGCTCTTGCACAAAGAAGCTATTTTGAAATCCTCATTGCATCTTGGGGAGAATAAGACACACCCCAAGTTTTTAGAAAATAAAGTTATCTTACTGCCTAGCCTTGCGTGTGCCCAGTTAGTACCGGCAGAGGAGCAGGCCCTCGCCCACAGACTGTGCTGAACGTAGCACCCATGCCCCAGAGATCTTATGGGGATTGAACCATACCCCCTGCCTGGACTCTCACACCATGCCCTCAGAGGTTAGAGGTCCTCCTTTCTCCAGAGCCCCCCACAGGCCTGCCTCCTACTGAGGGAGACCCTGTGGGGGTCCCAGAGCAGCCGAACGCAGGCCTGGCTGCCTGCTGCTTGGAAAACTAGTGCTCGAGAGGCAGGTGCTGATGGAAAGGAAAGTGGTTTATTTGCAGGTGCTGGCTTCCTGGAAGATGGGGGACTCTTTTCATAAAGCCTATCTCCTCGGGAAAAGGGGGGACTCACATGTCAGAGCCCACCTTCTGGAAGATGGGGAACTCATGTCACAAAGCCCGTCTCCCCCTCTCAGTGGAGGCAGCGGTTTTAAAAGGAGGGAGAGGGGACAGGACAGAGAGATCAGAGGAGGGAGTTGCAACGTTCTCTACGTGCCCACGAGCACCATGCATTCCAATAAGGCAGGTGACGGTGAGGTGTGCGTCATCCTGGTGTAGTCACCTGGCTCCACGTCATCCCGGCTCCATGGCTGGAGGTCAGCGAATCTCCCGGAGCTGGGAGGCCTGAAGATCAGAGTCTGTGTCTTCTGAAGTTAGTTCCTGGGATTCTTGGGCAAACATGCTGTTCATCCACCAGCTACATATTAGAGTCAGCACGTACAGAAACAGCATCAAAAGATTGGTGGGGTGGGTCCCAATCCCCACAGTCCCAATCGCCCACACTTACAAATCCTCCATGGTTATAACTCCCCATGGATCCAATCCCCACAAATTCAATCCCCAGGGTTCCAATCCCCCACTATTCCAGTGGCTCCTGAGAAAGGACCCTCTTGCACCCTTCTCTCTGTGCCTGAACAGTACTTGCCCTGCATCTAATGCTTTTGATCCACTCAAGCTTCTCCATTTGGAAAAAGAATATAAAACTTTCTTTAATTAGAAACTCAGTCTTTGCTTGAGTGGATGTATGATCATTTCCACAGAGGAGGTGGGGACCCAGACTCCCTTCAGAGCCCAGCCTGCCAGTCCCTGTCCCCCCCACCCCCACACCCCACCCTGCCAGCCACCCTTGGAGGGCTGAGTCCTGTCTGCTACTTCAAAGGACCTTGAGAGTCGCTGAAATGCAGAGAAGAAATGACTTAGCACCACGGTTATCACCTGAACTCCCACCCACTGGGGTCCAGTTCCCTGCAAGCATTCTCCATGGTATTTGCTTGCCATTGAGCCCATTCCTCTCTCCCTAACAGTTCACCAGGCACACAGGTGAGAGGACTGGGCCCAGGTGTGCCTTTCAGGAGCCTGGTGTTCGATGGCCAGAGGTGCAATGTGAGCCTGGAGCATTGCTTTTTAGTGAGTCAATGGGCAGTTGTTCCTTAGAAAAATCAATGGGATTTGTGCCGTTGTTCCTGGGAACAGATCTAATTTGAAGCAAAAATAGAGGTGCATTCCTGTGTGACTGGGGGAAGAATACAGTGTTTTCTCTGGTGCCTCAACCTTTGGTGGTCCGGAGACCTTCCTGCTCAGGAAGTGGATGCAGCTTGCCTCCTAGTGGTGTGACTCACAGTTTTTAGACCCCTTCTCTGATCCATGTCAGGGTGGGATTTTTTATTTATGTTTCGCAGATACATTTTTTTATGAAACTTGTTTCCTGAGCACAGAAACATCAAGTGTGGAGGCGTGAAAAGTCTTCTGAAGTAAAATGGCAAAGGCAACCATGAATCACAGCCACCTTCAATGCCTGTGGTCCTTCATCACGGCACTCAGAACACATTTTTCTTCATAGGAGACACTTGAGCTTGTCTCTGGAGGCATTGTGTTCGCACCAGGTGCTATTGGCTTCTCCCCGTGGACAATGACTTCAGCTCAGGTCAGTCCGTGCTGCACAGAGTATTTGTGTAAAAGAATGGGAGCCCCTAAAATCCGATGTGTCTTCAGAAAGATCAGTTAGGACAGGCAGTCTCCTCCACACTGGTCAAAATCTATTCCCTGGGCCATACTCAGGGCCCCCACCCATGGGAGAAGCTGCGTGGCCCCAGGCCCTGGGCCCTCTTCCCTGCACATGACCCCTTCCTCCTGTTCAGAAAGGTTCCCTGTGGATAAGCAAGTCCTCATTCCTGCATCCACCCCCAGGGCCTTGGTCTCTTCGCAGGCAGCCTCTTTCTTCCATTTATGTTGATGCCATTTCCATCCTTCCACAGGTAAAGACTGAGCCTTGCCAGATTCACTGTCACCGGGCCCACCTGTTCCTCCTTCTACTCATCGTAACCCTCTGTGTCCCCTGCGCTTTCTGTTGCTTGTCCTTGTTCAAAGCGCTCTGCCTCTTCTCATCCTGCAGTTCAGCTGCTATAGAATTCATGTGCACTCCCCATAAAGGATGTGTTTCTATTGGCGAAGCCTGCCAGGTGACAGGCAGTAAGACCCCATTCCGGACCAGCCTGTGCAGACCTTGCGCTGTGCTGAGTGGGCACCGTGCTGAAGTTGGCAGAGCTTTGGGAACATTCACGTGGGAACCTTACGTGGGCTCAACCCAAAGCCATTACAGCCCAGGCAAAGGTGCTTTAATGGGCATTTAACCTCTCAGCTAAGTGCCGGCATCCATGAAATGTAGAAAAATGCCCATATTGTACTGATATAGAGTGTTTTTTGTGATTCATACAGTCCACACACTTCAGGGACGTTTACCTACGCAGTTCCATCTATGCACACCAGACACATCAGCCCTCAGTGCTTTGGATGTTATTCCATGTCTTAGTGGGGAGGGATGCAAATGAGTGAAAATGTATACCACGCCTAAAACAAATCTGACACTGAGCCTGGTCTCCACACTGAAGGTTGAAATAATATTGCTGTGAAATTCCCTGCTACCTTTGAAAAATCACTGGTTGGCACAGCACAGCATCCCAAAGAACTGGGCTTGAGGCCTACAGTCGTGTGGGTCCCAGCTTCCGGCGTGCATGCTGTCACCTGTACAGGAGGCAGGTGCGCACTGACTGAGGACGGGGAGGGGCCGTGTATCCTGAAAGACGTCTGCAAGCCTTTTCTTAGTCTACTATTCATTCAGGTAATAACCTGTTACTCTTTCTACAACAGGACCAACTGAGTCATTGTAAGTGAACTTCTCTAATGTTTCATTCTGTGCCCAGAGAAGGAACACCACAGCCGACAATGTGGGAAGCCAAACAGTAATGAAGGATGCAGCGAAAACCTCCCCGGTGTGCCAGTGCAGATGCCTTGACCTGGAGTATTTCCACGGTGTTTCTGGGAGAACGCATGCTGTCTGGTGGTCACCAGGGACCCCTCGAGGCAATCCAGCCCCTACTCTGTCTTGAAGTTGTTTTCCCAGCTGAGATTTGAAGCTGGTTTGGTTGAATGAACTTTAAAAACACTGCTGCTACCAGAGAAAAGTATTAAAAGTAAATATACATACAGCATATCACCATAGTATATACAGTTCACATATCACAATTTATACTTGAAAACAAAAATGTTTGGAGGCCTTCCCAGCATGGCTAAGAAAAGGCGGACAATAAAGCACATTGTGTAATAGCCGGCCTGATGTTATAAAGAAGATATTTTTCTCATAATGATTTTCTGACAAAATTAACTAATGCCCAGACCAGTGCATTAAGAAATAATAATATTCTCACCATGATACTTGCTGACTAGGATAAGACTTTCTATGTGGCTTTGCCTATGAGCAGATAATTCAATGGCTGGAAGACGTGGGAGGTTACACTTTCATTTTATAATAATTAAAATCATTTTTTACTTTACACAAAGAATCAATGGCATTTCTTATTAAATTTCATCTTGCAAGAAAAAGAGGGAGAAAAATCCTTTTATTCCTAGACCCCAGCACAATATGCTTCAAATGTCCCTTGGTGTTCTCAATGCCCCATGGTCAACGTGGAAAGACGAGCAGTGCTGAGCACCGGTCCCCCACTGGGGTCTGCACAGCTGGTGACGGCAGAAACCAGCAGGCAGGACTTCAGCGTGTGTATCTGGCCACACCCAGGGCTGGGCGACAGACACATCAAATCAGTCCAAAGTCAGAAAAACTGAACATTTAATTTTGTATCCAAGTCCTTGAGGGAAACCTCATTGAATGATGCTAAGTGCCATCCACTTTTTATTATATGTGTGGCCACAGTGTCCACAGTAGTCACATTGTGATTTCACACGTGAGTACAACCGGGCTCTCGGGGGTTGGACCCCCCATTTGTGTGGCCATGGGGCCAACGGTGACCCACAGTGTCTCTGCCCCCTGGGTGTCTGTCCAGTTGGCCAGCGTTGCCTCCCCAGTTCTGGGTGAGAATTCACACCCAGAACCTAAAAGGGAAGAACAGGTTTCAAAGGCAGAACCAAGCATGAGGTACGTGCTAGAAACCAAGTCATAGGAAACATGCAAGAAAGGCCTGGGTCCTTTGCTGCAAAGGAGGCTGAGATGTTTGCTCCAGGTCCCCCTGAACTTCTGGTCCCTAGTCCAGGCATCTGTTGCCCCCCCTGTGGAGTGACCAGGGCATGTGACTCAAGCATCAGACCTTAACAGCCCAACAGGGACCAACCAGTGCAGTCACTTTCTACTGAGCATCTCCCCGGGGGCTGGCACTTCTCCACACTAATCAGTGCGGAAACCGGCTTCACGCTTGGCAAGTCCTTCATCTTCCGGTGTGGGGAAGTCGTGCCTTCTCTGAAGTCTGCAGCAATTACCAGCCGATCGGGCGTGACTCTGTGCTAGAACTAGGTGCGCTTTCACATATAAAAATCCATTCCCGAATTCTTTTAGCAGACCCCCCACTAGAGGACTCTGCTCAAACGTTAAAAGACAGGAGATTAAAACGAGGGCTGCTTTGAGGTTAGGAGGGCCGCCGTGAACAGCGAGGTAAGAGTGTTCCCGGCTCAGGTCCCTGGAGAGGAGAACCTTTTACATTATTTCTTTCTAAACTAAAAATAAGGCTTCCTTTTTTCTCCTTTTCCTGCAAAGAAATAAATATTCATCAGAGAGGCATGATAAAGCACAGAGGATCCGACAGAATGACAGAGACCCACGTGGGCACGACTCACTCCGAGCAGCCGTGCTTCACTCCTGTGGGTCTCTGTTTCTGAAGGGTGTGCGTGTGTCTCCACGCATATGTGTTCAAGAGAAAGATAAGGAAGAACAGACTCTACCTCTGGTGAGAGGGCTGGAGTAGAAATATAGTCAGGAGAAATTCTCGGCTGCGGGGGTAGCTGACCAACTTCTGAGCCGTGGTGGCCAGTATTAAGCTGTGTGGTGTCGGCTGCCTTTGACCTGACGTCCCCAACCACCTCCACCCCCCCTACCTTCAGCAAAATCTTCTCCGTGCGATGGTTCTCTTAGCGGCCATTTGGCTCGGAAGAAAAGGGAAGAGGCACTGCAATCAAGTTTTTAGTTGAATTGAACTGGAGAGAATTCAATACTCAGAGGAGCCAAGCTGCAGAGCGGAGATGGAAAATTCCATGTGAAAATTAAATCTGCAGGCCCTCAAAGAGGCCCTCCTGGGGCAGGAGAGAGCTGAGGCCCCTCGTGCGATGGCAGCAGTATCTCCAGACAGAGTTCTGAAAGCACGGGGTGGGGGTGCTCCAGAGTGACCTAGAATCTGGGGACACAAGAGTGACTGAGAAATCTTCTCTGGTCTTGAGATGATGAGGATGGCACCCCATTTCATAAAACACAGTCCAGCCACCAAAAATAACTCAAAGTACTTGAAATGTCCATATAGTCTTTCACAGCAATGCCCACGAGGGTGTGAATCTGGGCTGCGGCCCTGGGGGAGGTCCTGTGCCCCCTGAACTGGACTCTCTCCATGAAATGGCTGGCAGAGCACACTCACACTGCGGCTGGAAGTGCCCACAAAGCCAGGCACACGCCCAGCACCTGCTTAGAAACTCAACCATCCTCTCTTCTCATCCCTCCCTTCACCTGCACCTGTGCTGGGCTCTGCTAGTACCACCCGCCAGCTCTCAGCAATGTCCCCCAAATCACCATTTCCCACATCAGAGTTTTCTCGTGAGAACACCGTAGGTCTATATCTCACCTTCCTTGGATCAGATGCTCAGTGCCTTACAAGGTGGTGATACCAGAACGTAAGGTTAGTTGGCAGGAATATGCCAGTGAGAGAGGGGCAAGCAGAATGCTGGGCCTCCTCAGCCACCACCTGGACGCTGATTCTGTCCCCTTTCAGATGCCACACTCTGGGAATATCTGGACAAGCTGGGAGATGGTCCGGGAGATAAAACAGGAAGAGGGAGCTCTGGGCTGCGCCACGTGCGAAACACCTGCAGGGGCTGTGCTGAGAACCACCAGGGAGAGGAGATTCAGGACACAACATGGCCACCTCCTCAAAGACCACAGCTGGGACTGGTTTCCCCTGCTCGACATTCAGTGATCGTCCATCAGGACAAGCATCGGCATTCGGGAAGAGTGTGTTAGCGATGCACACAATGGCGTCCGTAAGTGCTTCCTTCACTGGGCCCCAGACCAGTGCAGCTACAGTCTCTGTCACCCAAAGTCCAGGTTGTGACCTGCCAGGGAGAAATGGGACTGAAGGGTGGCTAAACTTGGGATGCCCAGAAGCCCCCGGGATTGATGCCACTGTGCCTGTGGCACAAAGGAAGCTGTGCCGCCACCTGGCCCTGTCGGGAATGTCCTGACCCAAAGAGCACGATGTGAAATAAATCTCATGTTGAATTTTTCATCCCTCGAGACTTTATCTTATTTCTTTCATTTATACGGAATGTGTTGCTTATTGACTTTGGCTAATGAATTTATGCAGGTTTCAGATGTACAATTCTATGATGCATTAACTGTGTGTTGTATTGTGTGTTCGCCACCCAAAGTCAAGTCTCTTTCCATCACCGTTTATCCCCTCTACCCTCTCCTACCTCCCCCACCCCCTTTGCCCCACCCTTAATCACCATATCGTGTCTGAGTTGTTTTTCTCTTTGCTCGATTTTGACCCAAATTCTTTCTGAATCATTTTTGACTTCCAAATGACTAAGGACTGAGAGGGAAGCATCTCCTAAGTAGAGAAAAAAAGTCATCTCGGCTTGATTTCCATTGTTTCAGGAGCTTAAACCAGGACCATGGAGTAAAAGTCAGACCCGGTTCCCTGAGGAGGAAGTGAGTCCACTGCCCCTGGATGTGCCTGAGCAGGGACAGTGCGTCCACATGTCAGCAGCCCGACCCAGAAGGCCGGACTGAGTTCCCAGCACCTGCTGAAATGACCGCTGCTCTCATAGAAGGAAAGGGACGGCGGCTCCCTCTCATCCCAGATTGAAACAAGTTTGTTTTTTTCAATCACCTGCATGTCAGCAGGTTTTAACCTCAGCCCGTGCCTCAGTGCTACGGGGGGACAAGGTGGGTCTGAGACGCCCCAGACACCTCAGTGAGCATGAGATGCCCACTGAAATGTCCCCTCCATTGGAGACATTCAGAAGTCCCCAACATAGCACTGGCTCTGGGTGGCCCATGTCCAAAAGCACACCACCTCTCTCCACAAGCTCTCTGGCAGTCTCCAAATGCCAGGGGCACCTGGGGGAGCAGCTGGAAGGGGCACCCCAGACAGCTGTCCTCCAAGCTCGCACCGGTGCACGCCAGCTCCTGCGAGCTCACAGAGGACCAGTCCCCTGCCTGAGCCCTGTTTGGCGCTAGCAGCCTCCGGGACACAAAAAGCCATTTGTTCCCATGCATCGTGTTCGCAGGTGCCCACGTGGTTATGAAATGTGGCGTGCGTCCAGTGCTTTCTCCTTGCCCTTACCCAGCACGATGAAAACATCATTCTACCAGCCTGCAGCCTAGAGCCAATTTTGCTATCCTCATTCGTTTGGGACTAATCACGTTTACTGAGGCTTCAGCTGGGTTCCTTGCGGCAGACGGCACAGCCAGCCTGGCAACCGCAGCTAACCGGCTGGGAGGAGAGCCCTTCCGGGGCACACTCGCCGGCTCCCGGCGTCTTGAGGCATTTGGCTGGTGGGCTCTGACAAATCAGGAGCTTCTAACGAAGAAAAATAAACTGTGATCCACTAAGGCAGCATAGGAAATTAACAGGCAGTGCAGGGGTCTGAGTAGCCTTGGGTGAGGAGGAGGGGGCAGAGGAAAGGAGATGAGGCACCCACCTATTGGACCATGGCAGTGGGCATCCATGTTGGACCAGAGACAGGGCGACTTGGTAGTGTCCTTGTACAGACACCTGCGTGCTTTGGGGGGTCTAAGCAGGGTCTGGAGGCTGGGCTGTGTGTGCCACACCCAAACACACGGCCACCAGAGCAGGCAGATGCCAGGCCTTCTATGTGCAGGACAGCCAGCCTGCCTTGAGGATCTGCCTGACCCCAACCCACCCACACACACAGCTCTATAAAGGCTTCTGAGCAAACGCCCCCATGGTCTTTACCAAACCTGTTGTGTGTGTGCCTGTGTTAGTGTGAATATAGATGTGCTGTTCCCTCGTCCAGGGCGAGCTTACTTGGCCATGTGTCTGATAACCAAGTGAATGGACAGCTTCCCTATCATTGTCAACTTCAGACAGAGTCAGACCCATGTTTGGGGACAGGGGTTAGTTCTGATCACTGATGGACCCAGAGAGTTTCTGGTCCAGGCGTCTGTCAGGAGACCCAACCGAGTTAGTCCCAGCCAGGGCCGGGCTGAGCTGGGCGAGGCTGAGCTGGCTCTGCCCCTTCCTGCAGCACAATCCTTTGAGGCTGGGGCCCCGTGCAGGCAGCTGAGGGCAGCGCCCCGCCCCCAGGTTGGTGACTGGGACTGCAGAGCAAGGAGGTTCAACAGAGGGCACAGCCTAGAGGGGCGTGAGGTCTGAGGACAGTCAGGAGGGCCCATTGCTGCAAACATCCACAGTCAGTGTGGAGAGGTGGTCTGGGACCCCAGGCAAGTGCACAAACCTGCGGGGCGACCAGCAAATCACCAGGAGGGGGAGATGGGGCTGAGGGGGTGGAGGAACTGAGTCCTCAGGGCCTAGTGGTCACCACTGGCAGCCATGTCAGAGAGTGTGTGGGAAAGTGGGTGGGATGGAGGCCGCGTGGGGTGGGGTTGTGGGCTCAGCAGCTGCTCCCAACAGGAAGTGGACTGAATTGTGGGTCCCCAGCCCCCAAGACCTCAGCACATAGCTGTATGTGAAAGTAGGGCCATTGCAGGTGTAATTAGTTGAAATGAGGCCATTCTGGGGTAGAGTGGGCCCCTAATCCAATATGACTATGTCCTCACAACGAAGGGGACGTTTGGCAACAGGCACACACACAGGGAGAAGGTCACCTGAAGGGTGGAATTATGCTGCCGCGAGCCAACAAATTTTCAGAAACTGGGAGAAGGGCCTGAATCAGGTCTTCCCCTGGAGCCCGCAGGGGGACCGTGGCCCCACCGCCACCTTGCCCTGGACCGTGGCCTCCAGGGCTGTGAGACACACTAGCTTTCTGCTATTCAAGCCATCCAATCTGTGGTCCTTTATTACACAGCCAAGCTGACTGATACTCTTCCAAGGCTGGTTTTGTGACTGGTGGTTTCCATTTCTCGCTGGGCTGCTCTTCCTGTTTGGGTGGCTTTATCAGGGAGACCTTGGGGGTAAGGAGCAAGAGGCAGACCCTGAAAGTGCTTCCACTTCCCACAGAAGGAGGGTCCTCAGGGTGCAGCCCTGGGCAGTGCCCACTCTCCCGGCTGGAATGGGTCAGGAGAGCAGGAAGGACCATGTGGGGGAAACCTTCACAGCCAGCTGCTGGCAGGACCTCTGGTGCTCAGAACTCCATCAGCCCCGTCAGAGACCCCATGTTCCACAGGGGGGCTACTCACTCTCAAATCTGTTATCCCACATTTGCGATTAGGTCAACGTTCAGCCCCCGAGGGTCCATCACCTGAGCTGACGCAGTGGCTGCAGACTGTACACAAGGGCCTGGCCAGCACCTCCTGGACTCTTCCCACTGCCCTCTGTCAAAAGGGTCTGGAGTCAGACAGAATTACAGACTCACTGGGATTGTGCCTCAGTTTCTCCTGCTACCAAGATCAGGATGGAAAAGGAACAATTGCGCCCTCCTGATCTGGATCTTTGTGCAAGTATTCGGTGCAACCTTGAACGTCAAAGAGTGTCTGTGGGTCAAGGTTAGGTCAGGCTCAGGGTCATGGCTAAGGGTAGGACTGGGGTTAGAAGTAGGATAAGAGTCAAAATCAGAGTTAAGGTCAGAGTCGGAATTAGGGTCAAGGTCAAGCTAAGGACTAATAATGCTAGGGCTAGAGTTAGAAGTAGGTTTAGGGTCAGGTCAGGCTCAGGCTCAAGGTCAGGAGTAGGGTTAGGGCTAGGACTGGAGTTAGAGGAAGAGCTAGGATTTGTGCTCAAGTTAGACCTAGGAATGCAGTGAGTGTGCACAGTCAAGTTTTGTGACACTCAAGTCCTGCCCTTGCTGCTCCGAGAGTGGAATCGGGCACCCAGACAGTGCGGCCAGCCCACAGTAGCCCACACAGTGCCTTTCTGAAGCAGACATGGCCCAACTCATCCCAGCTTTGCCATCTTCAATGACGTTAGCCCAGAGTAACATGAAGTGTCAGGAAACTCCTTTTTCCGACTTAATTCATGGAGCAGATCCTGCCTTCAGGTCCCAAGATACAGTTCGTAGCTACCAAATTCTTATCTTTTTAAATCTGGAGCTCTGTGGTCCATACCAGCCCTCAGGAGTGTTGGGTGTGTGGAGCGTTGAATTTAATGTGTGCATGTGACCTGTTGCTGCTCCTGCCCATCCTGTTCCCATTCATCCCACAGCCCCATGCACCTCCTGCAACAGCTTGCCCTGGGCAGGCCACCCTTAAGAACATGCATCTGCACCTTGAGCAGGGCTGTCTCCTCCTCCTGCTTCCGAGCCCCCCACACACCCCACACTGATCTTAGGTGTGGGCTCGACCTGAATTTCACCCAAATGAGCAGTCCTGGCAGACTCTGTGAGGCCAGGAAGTCTGGTCTCCCTGTTTGTTGGGTGGTTTGTCGGGTGGAAGTGATAGCCCTTGCCCCTCGTGACTGGTGAGATTCGGGAAGATGTCTGAGCTATGGGGCTCACAGTCCCCTGAGTCCTGCTCTGTCCCCCTCACCCCAGCAGCTGGCAGAAGGCATCCCACCGGACACATCTCTGAGTCTCTCCTTCGAGCCCACACAGGGCTCCCCTCCTCCAAGGACCGTCCATCTGGCAACTTGATACAAGTCCCTGTTCTTGCCGTAAAGGAACGAGATGGCAATAAAGAAACACACAAAAGCCAAAACCCAGCCTTGGGGGGCTCTCTTCTCCAGCTCGGGGCAGAGCCTCTGACACATCGTTTCTTTGAGGGTAGGGAACAGCCAAGTAGCCACAGACGTGTAAAGGGCTGGGACACATTCTCTAGGCTGCCTGTCCATTCTAAAGCATTTTTTATTTTTCATTTGATAGGGAATACTGAGTTTCTCAGGAGGGTTTTAGGGAGAACTCAGAGCTGTCTTTGAAATTTCTGCAAGCTGCTGCCCAAATGCTGTTCTCATGGAGATTAGCAGATGCCAGTTTCCCGGGAATGCAGTTAGATGGGGATGGAGAGGTTCTCACTGCAGGGCCCAGTCGGGGAGCTGATTGCATTTGGTTTCCTGTGCCGTACCCAATTTCCTCCTGCTGCCAGGGAGCTTTCTCTCTGAATTAGGTCTCCCCGCACTTTCTGCAGGGTGAGCCAGAACCAACAGGCATTTGCCAGAAGTTGAGGATGGGAAGGTTGAAAATGAGAGCCTGCCTGACTGTGACCCTGCAGGGACTGGCACCTGTCGGTGTGAGGGGCAGCTGTGGAGCAAGTCTCCACCGCTCCATCGCCCCCTCCCTCACATCCAGGTTTCCCGTGCCCCCCTGGGGCGGGAGCAGAGGATGACCAATCCGGAGCACCGCCTCCTTCTCCCACGTGCATATCACACCCTGTCCCCTGCTGGCCTCGCTTCCTCTCACCTAACTTCTGTCTCCTCAGCAGCAGCAAACTCCACTTTTGTAATGAGACCGCAAGGAGAGGTCCGAGGAGGTGGGCAGGGTATTATGTGTTTGATGATCGCATCAGGAACTGGCTCCGCCCACCAGGGACATCCTGTGGCTCACGTATGGAATGTTCCAGTGTCCACATTTAAAAACAAAAAGGGGTCACATTGATTGTAATAACAATTTTGGCCTAGGATGTTCAAAATGTTTTCATGTCAACCTATAATAAATATGAAAAATATTGATCATCTTCTCTTTGTACCGAGTCAAAGCCCCATGTGAGTTTTAACTTGCAGACACATCTCCATGGGTGCGGGCCACATTTCCAGGGCGCCGGAGCCTCTGGTGCCCTGTGACAGCCTGTTGGACGGAGCAACTGCGGACATCGCTGTGCCTGGGAGCGGAAGGAGTCCAGGTGAGCAAGACAAGGACCCCTGTCCCCAGGACCTGCACTCGTGCTGGGGGCCTACAGCAAGAGTGGAGCAGAGGCAAACGACATGCGCTTATGCGTCACAAGAGCCAGGACGTGAATCACAGCTCTAAGACTGGTTACGAACTTGACCTTGAACCTGTTGTGTGACCTCACAAAGCCTTGAATGACCCCACCTGTTGAAGGAGGTGAGTAATTGTCTCTATCTCAGGAGATTGTCCTCAGGATTAAACAAGATGCTGCATTTCCCACATGCGGCCTTCCGAGCCCCTGTGTTTAAGTGGGAAGAGGCCTCTGCTTCTGTGTTCATCTCAGATGTCCAAGGCCCGCCCTCCCCTCCCCCTTGTTCTGAGAGGTGTAGGTGCACTCATAGGTGGTAGCTGGGACCACAGACCAGCTCCACAGGGCGGGGAGATGCTTAGCAGGTGACCGTATCAGGCCCCCTGGACATGGGAAACCCGCAGATAAGGTAGGTGGTCTGTACCTCCACTTTCCTCCATTCACAGAAACACCTTTTTCTTTATCAAGGGATATGACGCACATAAAGGTTTCCCTCACGGACTTCTTAAGGACAAAGATTAAGTCTTACTTGCTCCTTTTTAACTCCTTTTTCCGACCCTGCTTCTTAGAAATTGGGGTCATTGGAGTTCAACCCTGCTCAGCCGGCTCTGCTGTGGGTGTGGCCTCGTCCCTGGGGACCACAGGACCTTGGGCTCCACCAGAGAGAGGACCGGGAGGAGCAGGGAAGCCCCGTGGGGGGTGGAGTGAGATCCCAGGAAGAATCTGCTGAGAAAGGGACCTGCAAAGGAAGGGCCAGGAAGGGGCGCTAGGTTAGGGCTGGGAGCGTTTGCTGGAGGAGACACCAGGTGTCAGGAGTGAGGGCATCCGGAGCTGTTCCTCCCGCTCCTCCTGCTGGCCCCCTGCTTCACGAGCTCTGAAGGTATTCTGCCTGCTGAAACAATTTCCCTCTTACCACTCACACCTCTGAGGTCATTTCTCAAAACAAGCCCACGACCAGCCTGCAGGACAACAGACTGGAGCTCTCCCTAGATGACTATGCAGAGGCTGCATCGGCCAGGGGGCCGTCTCCCAGACAGGATTGCCTCGGGGCAATCCCGGGAACTTGTGGAAAATGAGAATTCTCAGGCCCCAGCTCAAAAGTAACTAAGGCAGGAAGTCTGCGGCAGAGCCCAGAGGCCGATGGTCACAAGCCCTTCTTCAGAAAATGCTCACGCCCACTTGAGTCTGAGGGCCGCTTCACCGGAAGGGGCAAATGTCCCTCAGGGGCAAAGATGCAGACACTCCCAGAGGTGATTCTGTCAAGCAGGAGGTGACACACCAGGCTCAAGGACAAGGTGCAGTTTCCCCAGACCCAGAGCCCTCTGTGAAGCCCTCCCAGCATTAGGAGCAAGAACTGCCCCAATTCCAAGGAAGGGACACAAGACCTTGTCAGAAATGCAAGTTCTTGGGCCCCACCCCACACCTGGGACTCTGGGAAGAGGGGAAGTTGAGAGTCCTGTTCAACATCACATTGGCACAGCAGACTGAATGCGTTCTGACACCTGCCCCTGAATCCCACAACTCAAGCCCTCTGTCCTTCACTGTCTCCAACACGTCCAAGAACTTCTACAGGTGCCGACTCACCTCCTCCAGGGCCCTTCCTTGGGGCAATTTTACGGGGCATGTACCCCTCACCTCCGCAGAGGTGCATGTCACGTGGCAGACGCCATGCCGTCAACCTCGGACTGCGCTCTCTCTCTCTTTATTTTTCACAGTCTTCTCTGTGGCATCTCAGAGAGGATGGGGGAAGTGCCAACCTGACTTCCCTCTCCCAAAAAATCCAATTAATTTATTTTAGCTATGCTGAGTTACATTTTAGATAAAACAGAACTGGGATATAAAAGCACATAGGTGCAAAATCCTTATGGAGCAAGAGATTATGTTTCAAGGAATAAAAATTGAAAAAACGATAAGAAAATAAACCTTTGCATGTTCTCCTAACTCGTTGGTCATCGTCCAGTCATTGCCTCCCTTCCTCACTCATCAGTTGCCTCACTTTTTAGGGGAAAAGCCCTAAAGGGACCTGTGTCTCTCAGTTGGGTCCCCACAGCACCATCTGCTCTAAGGGCCCCTACGCTTTTGCAAAGATGTTTGGGGAAGAAAGTTGTAGAGCGAATTCTCATTTTTAAGCCGGCAGGCTCTGTGATCCTTTAAGTGCCTTCCAGGATGAAATGTGCGTGATTTTTCATGGAGTTTCTGGTGAGGAGCCTGATAGCACTGTGCAATGAGGGGCTGCATGTGTGGGCCGCCCCAGAAACGGCAGCTGGGGGCTGGGAGGGGCTGGATAGCTGGCCAGGAAGAGAAGTAAAGTCAGGGCAGAACCACGGACGGGCTGGTCTGAAGTTCCGGTAGATGGGGTGCGGCTCCTGGGACCGGGGTAGCAGAGCCTGCCCCTGGGCAGAGGGGCTCTGCGATTGCACCGTTGGGCGTGCAGCCTCTTCTTCAGTGTCCAGCCCCCTCCCGTTCGTTCTGGTGGACGCCAGACCGTGCTGTGGACGTGCATTCCTCGTGAAGCCCCGCATCCGTATTTCTCACCACAAGCATTGTTTGGTGGCTGGGGAAATTCTTTTACAAGTTTGATGGGTACAAGCAAAGACTTGGGAAAACACATTTCAGTAGTACTATCACTGGCATTCGCACCATGTAGTGTTCTTTATTTTCTAGCAACACAAATCATTTCAGTGAACTTAAATTTAAAAACTTAAGAAATCCGGGCCCCTTTAAAGAAAAGGCAGAACAGACAGACACGCATAGGCCCGGAGCAGGGGCCCCAGAGGAAGGCTTGGGAGGCAGGGCCGCCACCGGATCCGGGTCTGGTCTCAGCTCTTTACTGGGCGTGTCCCTGCAGGATCATTTATTTAAGTGCCCTGGGCCCACGGTTCTCATCTGGAAGACAGCAGATTTGCCCGAGAGCATAGGCTAACGCACACTGCAGGCGCTTGGTGCGGAAGTGAGACTCAGTACCCGCAATGTGTCTGCATGTAAGCATTTAATAAAACATCACTTGTCCCCCACTTCAAGGACACGTACGAATCAACTCTGACCCAGGATTCACCTTTGGCTACCGGGCTGCAGGGCCCCTGGGCTGTCCCCTCACTCACCCAGAGGAAGTTATCAGAAGACGAGCTCCTGGCACACTTGGAAGAGCAAGGGTCCAGCAGCCTGACCTTCAGCCCCCAGGACAAGCATCAGCTCTGAAGGTGAGGGGCACACACACTGCGTAGCAGGCGCTGCTGCTCGGGGCCAGGTCAACACAGCTCTGGGTGATGCTGCCCTGGGTGTGTGTGTGCCCCATGTGTGTGTGCCCTGTGAGTATCACACTAACTATCTCCCCAGACCCCCTGGCAGACACCCAGGGTCCATACAAGAAGTTGCTAATTCCTCTGCCAGCGACCATTGCACATGGCTTCTTCCCACGTACAGTCCATTCCGTGGGTCTACTAGTCCTTGTGGTTGCAAGAGTCCCCCTTCATATTTTCAACGAGGTACTGCTGGGACGAAATGAATTATTTACTCTTTTCCGTCATTTTGAGCTGTTACCCTGGCCTCCCGAGGTCTGGCCTTGGGCGTGGCCCTCACCGAGTGTGACACGGCGTCTGCTCTCAGCACCAGGTGTGACCTCATGACATTGCCCGTCGCACGGGGGCTCGGCTCCACTCTGTTTGCAGCCCCTCCTCCCCTTTCCAGTGCTCTGCTCCATCCTTGGGAGCGTCCATTTGCTCCCCCAGGAAACACAAGCTGGCACTGCTCCCCATGTGCATGCTTGTCTGGATCCGTGCAAACGTAACACTGGAGAGCCATGCGTGCACGCTCACAACCACACATGCACATGTGCATACAGAAGCCCCCACACATGTACATGAGCACATGTGCACACCAGCCCCCCTACCTGTGCGCACACACAGCACACAGACCATGTGCACGATGCTCTTCTCCCACTCAGTTTGATTCTTTGTCCTACCAAATGAAGACTGGGGTGGCCGTCCCAGGAGACTGAGGCAACACAAGCAACGCCCCCCAACCTGGTGTCCCTGTCCCATCAGCCACTCAAGCAGCTCTCTCTTTCCAACCCATCTTCTGTTTCTGGCCCTGACTGTACACCCTGCCGAGGTCAGGGATCCGTCACCCTCCTCTCGAAGTCTCCCTCATTAAGGCTCCTCATCAGACAACTCCTCATTGTGCCTCACTCCTGCACCTGCAGAGCCCAGAGAGCCTGTCAATCACAGGAAACAGAGCGGGTCAGAGAGGGACGTGGGCCGCACGTTGTGCGCTACCACAGGCAAAATTTAATTCAGAAACAAAGGCAGATGGACACGCTAATTGGCGAGGCTGACAGCGCACCTTTCGTTAAGTTCACTGCTCAGCGAGTAATTACCCAGGTATATATAGACATGAGACACGGCATGGGGCCCAAAATTTTCTTTAACAGCCTGCAGTGGGGCCTCCCTCCGGAATGCATCATCCTCCTGAAACTCATCCCATAGATGCCAGTCACACAACTTCCTCCAAACCAGAGAGGCCGCATTGGAACCCAGGAAGTACGTCCACAAAGGTTAACATTTGTCCCAAAAGAAGTTTGAAGAAATGCATCTCTCGTGGTGGTTCAGGCTCCCAACACTCTTTAGTGGTTTGGGGGTTAAGCAAGAAGTAACCACTCTCCCAAAACACCTTATGCCTTCTCAGCAAGTCAGAGAGCCACTTTAGTGGGGGAGGGGCAGTCCGGGGGCATCTCATGAGTGTGATTTGTGCCCATATAAGAAGAGACACAAGTAAGTCCTCTCTCTCTCTCTCTCTCTCTCTCTCTCTGTTCCCATCAATAAGCCACCAGGAAGAGAATCTTTGAGAGGAACCGAAGACCCCAGCACCTTGGTCTTAGACTTCCCATCCTCTAGAACTGTGAGAAATAAACTCGTGTTGTTCAAGCCACCTAGGCTATGATGTCTGCTGTGGCATCTCGAGATGACTAGGAGAGTGGTCCATGGAGGCAAGTCTGTGTCCTTGTTTTCTGCAACTTCAGGGGGCCAGTCAGCCTCCCTTGCCCTTTCTATCCATGGCCCCTGCCTACCCAGGCCAACGACAGCATCACTCGGTAGAAGGTGACTCTCTGCTTAGAACCTGGACCAGAAGGTTCTAAAGAGACACACAGTGAGGTGAATTCAGGAGATGCGATTGGCCCTGGTCGGTGATGGGGGAAGTGAAGGGCGCCCCTCCTGATCTCAGAGCCCAGGTGGCAGTTGGTAACTCTGACAGGAGGCCCCAGGCATGAGGCAGATTAGAGACCCCTTGCCCATCTTGGATTTTGATTTGGTTACAAAGATATTGGAAGCCTATACATTTTATAACGTAAACTCACTACAAATCTGTTCAAACCAGCCACCATGCCCATGCACTGTAAGTTCCATCCAGGCAGACACCAGGCCTGATTCTGCCTATGCACCGAGTTCCCAGCGCGGAGCCTGGCACGGAGGAGAACCCGCATGGCATGTGGGAGCCGGCAAATGTACCGGCACACTTCAACAGAGTCGACCCCGCTATGTCCCCCTGCCCCCGAGCAGCGGCCTTGAAAGGAGCTGTGGCACCTGAGGGTGGGGACAAGGGACAAATGCAGGCCCAATGCCCTCTCCTGCAGAGTGAGGTCTGCATTGACACCCCACAACTCTGCCCCTAGAGGGAGACCCAGGGGGCTGGGGCAAGTGCCCTGTGCCTACCCTGGACTGCAAGCTCAGCCCTCATCCTTGTCCTGTAGCTTCACTGTACACACTCATCCTGAGGACCGTCTCGTTCCATGAGCTTCCTGCCCACCCATCCACAAGTCAACTCAAGGTCTTGTTCAGGTCACCCCTTGAAGTCTGGCTTGGCTGTTATGTGAACTTCTCAGAATTGTCTTCCTACAGCTCAGTGGCCCAGCTCAGGGAGACCCCATATTCTACAAATCACATTTTAAATGGTTCCTCTCCCACATTCATGTCACTCAGATGTCACTAAATGTGGGCAAAGGAAGGGGACTGAGAGGTGGGACGACAAGGCTCTGATGGGGCTGAGTGCAGGGGGGCACGTGGCTGTGCCCCTGGGGAGGGCAGAGGCAAAGGACCAGGGGCCTCCAGAGAAAGGCAGAGGTCCCCGCTGTGAGGTACCCCATCCCCACAGGCCAGGTCTGAGCCCACGGGCCGAGAGGACAGAGGAAAAGGTGGAAGCATCTGCTCCATGACAAGCTCAGGGGGCGCCACATGACATAGCCCAGGAGAGGGGCACACTGTGTGCTGCTGGGAGGTCCCGCAGCAGCAAGACCCACAAAGCTGAGGCCACATTGACTGCCTCCGGGCTGCCAGGTCCCCGTGAGGACAGCAGTGGTCGTGTGACAGCACAGAAGGGCCGGGCTGTGTCTGGGGACACCTATGAGGCACCTCAAGGCTGCTTGAGTGGGAGACAAGGGCTTGCACAGAGAGAGACCTGCATCAGCAGTGGCAAGTGTGTATCTGTGACAGACCTGCACCAGGGCAGCCAGTCAGAGGACTCAGCAATGCCCCCTGTCCTCAGGACGGCCTGCTGGCAGGCCCTCACCCGCTGGTGTCATTTGTTTTGTTCCACCTTTGGGAGGTGATCGGGCCGTGAGCTGATTGAAACCCCAGCCAGGACCCCTGCCGTTAGCCGCAGGACACTGCAGACAGCTGCTCGTGCGCAGGCTCCGGCGCCTCTAATCACGTGTCTCCAGGCCACATCCACGGTCCGTCACCACGCCGTGGGAGTCCTCTCTGACACGCTCCACTGCCCCGGGTCACGGCTTTCTATGCAATTTCAGTTTTTCTCAATTTTCAGAATGACTTTCATCCCCTGAAACAAGCCTGGTTCTCTGTGAATCAACATCTCTTTCCTGTCACATCCCAGCCCTGGGGTCACCCCCAGCTCTCACAGGTCCCTCTGTGACAGAGCCTCTGATGGGGTGCCCCTGCTCAGCACAGCCCTGCGTTCTACTTGGGACTTCATTTCCACCGAATGGACTGAAAGTGTGTCTAGGCTTCCAATGGGAGAAGCCAACATTCTCTGTCTGACCTTAGTACAGCTCCTCCTCACCCCCCCAAGTTTCTGTCCCTTATTTGTGGAGCCGGATAATTCCACTCCATGGCCCCCCTGCAAGGTCCAACAGGTGTGCAGGCAGCTGAGGGGCAAGCGGGTCCTGGCCCTTGCCCACCACCCCCTCGCACACACCCGCTGCTGCCCTGCTGTCTCCTTTCACCCACCAGGATGCAACTCCCGATGCCACCAGCAGGGGCTCAGCAGAGGCTGGTGCCTCGGTGACCGGGTCACAAAGGCACCAGGAGAAGACATGGCTCTGTGAGTATATCCAGGGACCGTGGGGACACACTGGGTGCCATGATGTTCCTCTTTTTCCTGCACAAACCCACCCTGGGCTGGCACATACCTGCTCAATGATCCATGTCCTTTCCCCCAGGGCCCCCAGAGTGCCCGCACCATGGAGCCACCTCTAAAGTCCAGAAACTGTCACCAAAGAACATGCCTAGAAGTTCAAGCAAAGTGATGTTAAGAAGTAAGCAGAAAAATCTGCCCAGTTTCTTTGGTCACAGAGCATTTTAATTTCATTCTACTGTTCCAGAGAGGAAGCCCCAGAATCTAAGTCCAGTGTCATCCTGGGATGCCACCTCTGTCCCCTCTGGTTCTGTGTCTCGCATCCCCCTGTGGTGTTAGGGCAGCTGCTGCTGGACTGCGACATCCTGGGGGAGCTGATGACAAGAGAAATGGAAGGGGGCAACAGGTGTGCCGCATTTGAGGCCTGTGTCTTCCTGTGGCACCCCCTTCACAGTGGCACACATCTCGGTCCTCGGAGAATTAGCATGTGGCTGAAAATGAATGGCTGCTACAAAGGACATTAACGTGCTCTGCTCTCTGCACAGTTGTGCCCATTAGAGACCTTCGGCTCGAGAAGCCAGCTTCGCCACCCAGTGCCTGCCCCAGGCCTCCTTCCCGAGGGACAGCTGCGCCCCAGCCTCTGGCCTCAACAGTGCTCCCCACCGCCGTCCCACCGCCCCACTTGCCCGGCTTCCTGCCCACTGGCGTCTTATCTTTGCCTCCTGCAATTACAGGTCCCCATTCCCACGTACCTGGTGCTTCCTTTTCTTCTATTCTCCTTTATGACTGGAATTTAACTCAAGACTTCGTGAGGCCTTTCGACTTTCTCCCGAGCTTTTCACGCACCTCACAGCCTTTAAAAGCCTGGCAGAGCGCTAAGCGAGGTCAGTGAGTCATCTCTCCGCTGTTCGTGTGTTTGGGTTCAGTGAGGAAAGGCCCCCGACAAGAAGCCAGCCTTTGCAGCCTGGCATTTATGATCAACTTCTGTAGCGATTTAAAAAGGTTGTGGGCTTTTTAGGAAAGTCTACCCCCACCCTGCAACTCTTCTCTTCCTAACTGATACTGTTCACGGCCCTGAGGGGTTTCTTTTTCTACCGTCATGTGTGACAAGCAAAGGATATTAGCCTGGTTGTTATTTTTATTTGTGCATCTTGGAGCTCCGGCAGGAAAAACGTAGGACTTAGGTTTTCTGTGTGAGAAGTATCACCACGGGAGACCCCCCTTTAGCTCAAGTCCATCTCACAGCCTGGGTGCCCCTCCACCAAGGGCCAAATAGCGCTGCATTCTGGAGAAGCCCCAGAGATTGGTCCTCACCAGAGAAAAAGATCTGTGCAAAATTTGAAGGCAAAGTAAAATAGGTATTTCTACCTTTCATCACCTTAACTTGCTTCAGCTAATATGTTGCGCTTGTATTGAATCCACGGGCAAGGCCATCCCAAACAAGGTCTCATTTTAAGAATAAGAATTAAGTAAACACAAGCTAAAATGCAGTTCAGCCCATGAGGATGTTCTGTGCTAAGATTCAGTCGTCAGTGTTGTTGTCCAGTTATGACTCACAGGTGGCTGGACAACCCCTGATGAAGCCAAACCCCAGTCCATACTCACTAGGACAGCCATGGTGCCCAGATTAGGAATTCCGCCCCGCCAAACATGCGGGCTTTGGAGGGTTCCTTACTGAGGTAAGGGGACAATCCTGGGTTGCGCTTCAACTGGCCCGAGAACACCAAGCTGGAGAGAATGTTTCCACTCTCCCAGAAGCTTATAAACAGAGGAGCACCCATCTCCCTGGGCTTCAGCCCTGCTGCTAGGGTTCCCTGGGGTCAGAAAGTGAGGTGTCACAACAGACGCTGACAGGGACGTGTGGCTGCATGCCACTTGGCACACCCCGACTCTGGCAAACGTTTCCTCAGCTGGTCAAGAGTTCATCATGAGAGAAGCAGCCTGAGACTGGAGGGGCCCTGGGGCTGGCAGGGGCCTGCACCTCACCTGCCCAGCCTCCCCGCCTGGACGGCTGCTAGGTTGGTTAGCCAGGAAAGAGAAAATGCAGAAATCAGTCCATCGAGGTGCCTCCTAACACACCCACAACAGCAAGCTGGATTCAACATGCATGACGCTGGGCCATCGGAGCAGAGGTTTCTCTCTGTGAAGCCGGCAAGGACGTGAGCCATAGCACAAACCACCCACAACTGCTGGTTGCCCAGCCTGTCCCTGCCCCCACCCCGCTGGGTGGCTTCCAACATCCGTTCTGGTCTTGATTCCACAAAAGTGAGGACACCCAGTGAGACCACCATGCTCAACTTCCCTGACGTCTCTCTCGTTGGTAACTAGCAGGTGTCATCTTTACTTTCAGGGTTAGCTTGCACTGTCGGTGGGAGGGACTGTGGCTGGGCCCAGCTTGAGACTGCGTCTGCTCCTGGAATGGACACCTGGCCACGGCCCATGGCACCTGCCGGGCAGACTACACCACGTGGGGGCAGTGCTGACCAGCATCCCCTGCGTCCTTGCTCCATCTGGGGTTTCTCTGGGCACAGGGGAGTGACACATTCCTGCCACTGGGACCGTTGGAGAGTCCACATGATGACCTGCTACCAGTGCAGTCCCCAGAATCTTACAGCAGAAAATGGTCAGGAAATTTGGCACATGCACATCTCTGGCTTTTAAGAGCTCACCCTTGCGAGGCAACAGACCCTCAAAGGCAGGATTTTTTTTTTCACCCAAACCTTCAGATCAGCACCAGGGACAGAGCTGCACGGTGGACAAAGGGAAGAAACCCCACTGCAATCTCAGCGCTGCCCCGGCAGGCGAGGCCAACACTTGTCCTGCAGCTGTGGGCCAGGGGTGGGTGGCCAGCCCAGTTCTCCTCTGCCACTGACCTGGAGACAACACGATCCCCAGATCCATCTCTGCCAGCAAATACTGGAACAGAACTATGAATCCCGCCTAAACATGGATGAAGAAGCAATAGAAGCACAAAGAGTTGTGAATGTGTCTGTGCTGTGTGCATGTGTGGGATGTGTATGCTTTGTCTGTGGTGTGTACATGTGTGTGGTGTGTGATGTGTGTGCGTGTCTGTAGTATGTGCTTGTGGGGGGGGGGGGTGTGTGGTGTGTGTGAAAAGGAAAATCTGCCCGGCAGGAGGGCCCGGAGATCAGACTCCTGAAGGCGCCGTCCTCTGTGCTCAAGCGCAGAGCTGGCGCGCCGAGGAGACAGTGGGAGTTATGAGTAGGAGGGAAATGAAGTAAAACACGCAGCTCTGCTATTTTGGTAGTTTATAAAATCTTCTGTCTTTAAAATGTCTTCTGTCTAAAATCGGTTTCTGAGGTTGAAGCTGCAGAGGGCAAGGAGGTGCTCAGCGGGCCGAGGGCCAGAGGACCCTGCCTCCCACCACTGCAAGGACAGTGTCTGGCCACTGGGGACAGGCCTGGGCTTCAGAGGGGCCCTCTCGGTTATGATCACAGCATGTCACCAAACAGTAACATGTAACGCAGCGTCACGTTTGGCACCTGCCGACTGTCCTTGAACCCTGACTTGCTCGCCTGCAGGTAAGGGCCATCCCAGCAGGTGAGCAAGATTTGGGAAGAGCTCTCCTGGCTACACCTGTCAGGGCACAGTGACTTAAGACGTGGGCCAGTTACTTAACTCTATTGCTTGTTTTTGTCAACAGTAAAATGGAGATAATGGTCCATCCTTTACAGTGTTTTATGAGGATTAAGTCAATAGCCATAAAGTGTTTTAAATGACCCCAGCTCATAAAAAGCACTGAGTAGCGTCCGCACTCTGCCGGCCCTGTGTCCCAGACCAAAGCTCCTGAACTCCTCCCACTCCTCTCCCAGGTCTGGAAGCGGAGGTGAGTCCCAGCTCATCACTCCTCCTCAGGACCCGTGTCCCCACTTCCAGCCCAAGTCAACTCCCCTGTGGAGGCTTGGCCGGCCCCACTCCCAGAGGCCAGTCGTCCCCGAGGCGGGCACCGGGCTGCCACACACAGGGCTGCCATGCAGAGGGCTCCAACACAGGCTGCAGCATGTCTTCTCTCCAGGTTTGTGCTCTTCGAACCTTAAAGAGAGCCTCGGAGACGCACAGCCCTGACAATCTAGAAGCGCAGATGCCACAGGATGTGACGCCGAGTGGGAACGCTCGCCTTCGCTGGACCTCGACCTCCTCATCTGTAAACAAGATTAAATGGTGACAGCGCCTTCTCCTTGGTAGTCACGGAGGGTGCTTGAGACGGTGGCCGTGGTGAAGGGCTCCGTGGCTGGCACACAGTTCCAGGGCTTTGGTTCAGCCAACACCGCAGTGCCGGGGGCTGTGGAACGACACTCCAGTCCCTTGTCACAAAGTTGTCAGCTTTGCGAGGATGGCTGAGCCTTCGCTTTGGTGTCCACCACACCCCCTAGTTTAACATGCACACCGGTCCGCACGGCGCCACACTACAGCCGAGCTCAGTAGCATGTTTGTGTGATCGGCCCTGTTGGTTCTCAGAACCAGCTGTGCACTGGGACCACTTCAGCAGTTCGTGAAAGTACCTGTGATGGCTCCTCACCCCATACCCATCAGATCCCAGCTTCTGGAGGGGACGGTCCCAGGTATCCGTAGGACACAGAGCTCCTGGAGACATTGAACATGCCGCCAGAACTGGGAAACACATCATTTCTCTTCCTCCCATCTGTCCACTCAGCTGCGGCCCTGCTGTGTGCCCGGCAGTGACACAGAGGTCGGCAGGGTGATGCTGGCCCTCAGAACACCAGCAATGAACTGCCACAGCGCCAGTGCCCGGGCACAGTCCTGCACACGGGGACCATGGATGCAGGCCTGAGAAGGCAGGAAGTTTGTTCAGAGGAGGAGGCGTTTTCAAAGGAGGGAGAGGGCAAGGGGAAATGACCTTCACAGGGCTAAACTGCATTGTGAGGCCTTCAGGGTCTACTCAGGGCCATGGTCATGCAACACCTGGACGTAGGTTCTGTTCATGAAACGTTTCCCTGGCTCCTCGGTGCCCCGCTAGAGGGTTCTCATCACAGACTGCTTTCAGGGCTTCCTCTTTGCAGAACAGAAGAAGCATTTTCTTTCTTCCTCTAACTGTGATTTCCTCAGACAGACATTTCCCTGCTGGCCTTGAACTCCAGACATTTTACAAACAGGTTTCTATTCATTGGTAAAGGTTGCATGAACAATTACGGGCGAACCTTGGGACCATTTCTTCTTTTTTTTCCCCTTCTGGATCAATACTGTTATTTTTAAAATTACCTCAGATCCTCTTTTTTAGAGAAGATGGAGAGAAAATAATGAAATATAAAGGTCATTTGCTCTGTAATCCCTTCATAACCAAACATCTGTGGCTGGTGCTTCCCAGTCCAGCTGGGTGGAACTTGCATTTGCTCAGCACTTGGCACGCGTCGAGCAATTCACTCTGTGCTCACGTGGGGTATCCGAGTCACGTCTCCCAGGAATGCCGCGGTCCGGGGCCTAACCTCCAGTTTCACAGACGCAGGGAGAAGGGGTTCGGAGAGGCTGGGACCCCAACCCAAGGGGGGCCTGGAAACCTGTGTTGGGGCCACCACAGCGCTGCTGGGCAGCTCTTCCTACCCAGGCTTCACCGTGTGGTTGTCACGGACCCTGGTGCCCTCTCCAGGGACGTCTCAAATGCCAGTCCCCAGTCTCGGCCCGTCCCCACCTCGGACCCCTTCTTGCTGACTTGATCAACTGAGCGTATTGTTAGCTGAGGCCTGTCCAGGGAGCGAGTAATATATTTCGTGCGTTTCAGTGTTGTTCATCGCAGGTGTGGTGCAACGTTTTTCTTGAAAGTGTTCTGTGTTCAATACTTTCAGTGTTTCATAATAAAAACACTTACTGAAGCTGTTTAAATTGTTACATGATGCCATACTTGCCACAAAGTACACTGAAAAAGTGTATAAAACTATTATTTAATGTTCAAAATAGCCCTGGTTGGTGTGGCTCAGTGGACTGAGCCCTGGCCTGCAAACCAAAGAGTCACTGGTTCGACTCCCAGTCAGGGCACGTGCCTGGTTTGCAGGCCACGTCCCCAGTAGGGGGCGGGTGAGAGGCAACCACACATTGATGTTTTTCTCTTTCTCCCTCCCTTCCCCTTTCTAAAAATAAATAAATAAAATATTTTTAAAGTGTCAATATAATATCTCAGTGATGGTTTTTAATACTCAAGGAGATAATTTTTTAAATATCAGTAGATTTAAATATTCTTGAGGTTTCTCTGACTTTTATCATTAAAGATACTCTGGCTAGAAAAAAAGAAAGAGATAAATTAGAAATGCACTCTGTTCCCAGAAGGGAATTCACAAACTGTTATTAGAGGAAGAGAAACACACACAGTCGTGAAAACCAACACGTGGGCACATCATATCAGCGGGACCTGGAGCCAAAGAGAGAAACAGCCCCGGGGCCCGACTGGCGTTCTCAGCTGTGATGAGTGCTGGTCCCTCCGGGAGCTAGTCAAAGGGTATGTTGCCCTCTCAGGCTGAGGGTGGGGCCTGAGGTTCTGCATTTCCACCCAAGCCCTATGTGACGCGGAGGCTGCTAGTTCAGGAAGCACAGTTTAAGTAGCGAGGGTCAAAACTGTAAGTTTCACAGGAAAAAAAAAAAAGCCTAAAAGTCTTTTAGGGGCAGGACATACAAATGGGCCAAAACAAGAGGGAAGTGGGGACTGACTGCATCGGGAGGGTGCCCAGGTCAGGCCCAAGGGCACGGAGATGCCGGGGTCCTTTCTGTGGGCTGGAAGTGGCTGGCCCGTCAGCCCAAATCATTGAATGGAAAGGGCAGAAACCACGAAGGGTCGCATTTGAAAGAATTAGCCAACAAAAAGTGAGGGTGGAAATTCCCTCACTATGGACGTGCAGTGACCCAGGGCCTGTTAAGAAACCCTGGATGCTGGGGGCCAAGTTAGCAGGCCCCCACTCTCACCTCTGGGAGCCAGGCCACATTCCTTTCTTCCGCGCCTTTGTCTGCCCCCCGGGGATGATGGCGTTTAGGTTGGCGTTGGTTTATGTCCAGTCCCCAGGGAGTTTCGGGATGTCCTCCAGCATGCTGAAGCTGCCGTTGTGCAAGGGCTCACACAGACGGCTCGAGTGAAAGTGCTGAGGCCACAGCGCTGTGTAAAGCAAGCCCCTTGGGGAATCAGGAGAGGGTTTGAACAATTCATGGTGTCCCTCACTGGTACCGGAAAAATCACCCTGCAAAGTACAATCTCAGCCCAGTGCCCCACACCCCATTATTCTGCAGCATTTATGCAAATGTGGCCCTGCAGCCCACTGAGAACTTGGGGTTTTGAATCGTTTTCCTCATTGTTCTGGTTGCTACATGAACATGTGGTTTTCAAAAGGAGTCTGACTCTTCCTTTCTGAAGCACAATAGGAAAGTGACAGGCAGGATAATTTGACAAAATGGGCTCTTGCAGAAACTTCATACCCTGTCCTCCAAAGGCACCTTCCAAAAGCTGAGGCAGCTGGAAGGTGAATGCCAAGGACATAGAGATCAAATATGTGCAACCCCAGCTGCCCCAGGTCCGAAGCTCCTACAGGCAAACCCCGGGCGTGTGAGACACCAACTCTTCAATGACGGGGGAAAATCAACTTGGGTCTCAAGTTCAGCTCTCGGTTCTATGTATAATAAAGGAACAAGACTTGGGAATGAACAAAGACAGGCTGCCCAGTTCCAGAGATATGAGTCATTTGAATTTATGATAGATGAGGGTCACCTGCAGAAGGGCTCAGCAACTCATTCCAAAATCCAGGTGAGAGACACTCTGCCGACAGAGACTTTTCAGGTCCTGACAGTTTGGTTCATGGAAATACCATACTGGGACTTTCAAACCATTTCCACTCTCCTCAAATAGGTTATGTAACGAGGGACGCATATTGAAGGGGGGACCCAAATCGATGCGAATGACACTCAGTGACGGCCTTTGTGGTCATACGCAGACATGGAAGATCTGACATGAACACATGAGAACCGTGACCACGTGTCCAGCTGGCTGGACAAGCCATCTCAGAACCTTACGTCATCCTTCTCCATCATGCACTGGGCCAAGCACCAGGTGAGGAACAAGGGAAGAAGGGGTATTTTCGGTCCCATTTCTCGATTTGACCAGGGACTATCACTCTCCAGACTCAGCAGATGGCAGATGAGACAGTTTTGTCTGATGAGCTAATTAGTTTTCAGCACCTCATTATCACCTCACAATGGATCTAAAATAAAAGCTTAAAGTGCAGAATGTTTAAAGGGCCTATTTGAAGGCAGTCAATTGCATTCTTTAAGTTCAATTCTTTCATCAGAACTGGGCTTTCTCTGCTCAGGAGATATTTGAACCGAATGAAGACCTAGGAGAAAACTGTTAATAAAATAGCAAGTTTCTAACACTGAAATGTTGTCACAACTATGATGTACGTTCCAGACCAACACCAGTAAGGCACATTTTGTAGTAAAAAGATACCGGGGACCAGAAGATCTGAATTCCAGTTTCATCCCAGCCACCATCTGACCACCCGGCTGGAGGAAGCCAGTTTCTCCCAGCCCCACTCCTGTATCTATGAAATGAGACCGTGGGCCAAGCAGACGAACTCCACAGAGCCTCCCAGCTCTAAAATTCCCCCGTTTGACTGGCGCTGTGATAGGGTCATCTCTGCAGCCATCATAGGCACACTTAGGGGATATAGTTTTTTCAGATAAAACAATGTGCAAAGTTGTTACGTGGTACGAAGCGCTTTTCTTTAACAGCATAGTTGCTTTGGCGGGTCCAACCTGCCTCCAGCCATGACATTCGGCACACCCCGTGCCCAGAGCACTGGTCAAGCTACAAACGCCGAGCCTCTCCAGCTGATAGTCAGGGGCTGGGGACAAATGTCAGCCAAGCTCGAGCCCCTCGGTCCGGGACCAGGTGGCACACTTGCTGAGCATGTCAGAAGCTGCTGGGGGGGAGGGGACACTGTGTTGTCCTCTTTCCGTGTCTGGCTCCCGTGGGGTGCTTGGTAATTTTTGCATAAAGACACGATATAAAGCATTTTTGCACAGTGGTTAAAATGCACTGAGATGAAGAATTTTCCCCTCCTGGAGTCAGGTTTTTCTCTTCTTTTCTTTTCTTTTTTTTCTGACATGACATAAGACCTACCACCATTTTCAAACCACAAACACTTCTCTTCTTCATACTCCCAAAACTGCCCCACTTGATGGCCACAGGTCACGTGTGCCTATTTAAGTGTGATTGACATTAGGTGGAATTTAAAGTGCAGCCTCTCAGTTGCATTAGCTCCGTTTCATGTGCTGTCACATGTGGACTGGTGGCTGCCGAGGACATGGTGCCATTTGAGACCCTTTCTGTCACCACAGTGAGTTCTGTGGGCAGCACTGGTTCAGACCAACGCACCCTGACACCGAGAGGACACGACCCGCACTGAGACACTCTGTGTGTGGTCGGCCCTGTAAGGACTATACTGTGGTCACCAGGGGGCAGCGAGCACCTCACTCATCTCACGTGTTGCTGAGCAATTTCTGTCATTTGTCTTTGGACGAACACACCAAGGGCTCTCACCAAAATGCCCTAAAAGCAGCTAAAATTGGGCAATCTTAGGTCAGAGTTAGAAGTGTTAGAGGAAAAGTATCTGGGGAACAATGTGCACATTTTTGGTTATTTCATAAGTGAAGCGTCGAGCTTACTCAGGCTTCACTCTCTTACAGGTGCATGGGCCTTGTGTGGGAATGTGGGCTCAGGGAGTAATTATCTGCCCCTCATCCAGTTTCCCTCCTGCTGTCCCAGTATTCACTTTTGTTTTCCTATCTCAGTTTCTTTAATAGTTTATGTTGATGCTATTAAAGGTGTCCCAGTTTTTCCCCAGTTGTCCCAATTTTCCTTCCATCCAGCCCTCCTCCCACTTCCATAGTCAATCCCCACTCCTGGGTCCATGCCGATGGGTCCATCATACATGTTCTCTGACTAGTCCCTTCCCCTTCTTTCAGTCAGTGCCCGCCTCCCCTCTCCCCGCTGTGCGTCTGCTCCATGATTCTATGTCTCTGGGCCTAGTTTGCTCATTAGTTTATGTTGTTCATCAGATTCTTCTTGTGAGATCCTATGGTGTCTGTCTTTCACTGACTGTCTTATTTACACTTAGCATAATAGTCGCCAGTTCCATCCATGCTGTTGCAAAAGGGAAGACTTTCTTCTTTCTAATGTGTAGTATTCATTGTGTAAATGTAGCACAGTTCTTTCATCCACTCATCTACCGATGGGCGCTTAGGCTGTTTCCAAATCCTGGTTATTGTCAATAGTGCTGCTATAAACACTACGGTGCATAGGTTCTTTTGGATTGATGTTTCAGGATTCTTAGGGCATAATCCCAGCAGTGGAATTGCTGGGTCAAAATGTTACAAAACAACAGGTCCGGGGGCGGGGGGGGGCAATCTTTGGCCCACCTAGGGATGCCAAAAACTGCTACAGAACAGGGACCCCTCCCAAGGACAGAATACTAATATCTATCTACTGGGATCTTCTGTCCGCCACCAATTGGAAAGACATCTCCCAATGCCAGAGATTTGTGAAAAGGAAACAAAATGTTTATTTAATGCTATTTAAGTTTAATGCCCCCACTAAAATATCAAAGTCCTTTAGGGTACACACCTACACACACACACAGCTCTCCCTTCTCCCACTGTCCCAACTCTGGGTACCATAAATCAGGAAAAGAACACACGTCTGTGTTGCAGGCCGCTGGCACGGTCAACTGTGTCACCGTGCAGGCAGGATCTCGAGTTAATCCAAAGTACTGTGGTACCCTCTCTTGGTCCACTGGCAAGAGTTCTTTGTACCCAGTTCCAGTCAAAGTCTCTTCTGCTTTCCGGGCCATGCAGCCAAAAGGGGCACCCCAAAGCCACGTGGGCCTCTTCTACCAAAGCTGCAGGGGTCCGCACTCCACCAAAAGCATGTGGCTGTCTTCTTCACCTGGCTGCAGGGATCTCCATTCTGGCAAAGCTGCGTGGTTTTCCCTTTCACCTGGGAAAGAGGGGGTCTGCACCCTGCCAAAAGCACGTGGCTCCCTCTTTCACCTCACCAAGAGGGGGTCCTCACTCTGCTGAAACCACGTGGCTCCGCTACATGACTGCAGGGCTCCTCACTCTGCCCCAAACTGCGTGGCTCTCTCCTCGCCTGGCAAGGGGCTACTCTCTCTGGCAGTTATCCCCTCATGTCCCGGAGCCAATCTTTTCCAAGGTCTCACACAGGCACTCTCCCTCAGGGGCTCAGCCCCTAGTTACATGCTGGGTAGAAGCCACTCCCTTCTCCCTGGCTCCAAACTTGGCCACAGCTATTTAACATATCTATGAAAGCAGTTAAAGGTTATAGATATGTTAAATAACCACTCCAGAGGTTAGCTGCAAAACTTGCTATGCAAAACAGCTCTCAATGGCCCTGGCTCTATTTGTCTCTTCCCCCTGGGGGAGGTGCGGGGGAGGGGTGAGGACATCTTATATGTCTCTCCAATATTTCCTGGACACCCTGAACTCTGGACCCCATCCCAAATCCTTTTCTGGCCCCCCTTTGGCTGCACCCTGTATCAAAAAGGCAGTTCCATTTTTAGTTTTCCGAGGAAATCCCCCAGTGGCTGCACCAGTCTGCATTCCACCAACGAGGCACGAAGGTTCCCTTTTCTCCACATCCTCGCCAGCACTTATTTCTTGATTTATTGATGACAGCTATTTTGGCAACTTTTTTCTCTCTTTGCTCTAATCCAAAAGTTGGCTTTGTTTGCCTCTGTAGTCTTCTCATTGTAGAGATTTTTTTCCTCTTGACCCCTCTTTGTCAAGAAAGGTTAATTCATAAATAAATAAACAAGCTGATAGTTATTTCTCTATGATCACTAACACTTTACCTACTTTGCTTTCTTTGTGTGAGAGGTTCCCTTCCTGTCCCTTTATTCAGGGTGGTCTCTTTGGGGTGAAATATGGCACAGGTCAGCAACCAAAGTTATGTGCAAAAATTGCTTAAAATGCCTTCGAACACCTTTTTCTTAAAACATGGAATCTCAGAGTGTTACCGAACAAGAGGTCCGAGGGAGGGGCAATACAATATTTGGCCCACCTAGGGATGCCCCAAACTGCTATACGACAGGGGCCCCTCCCAAGAACAGAATACTGATATCTATCTACTGGGCTCTTCTGTCCACCACCAATTGGAAAGACATCTCCCAATGCCAGAGATTTGTGAAAAGGAAACAAAATGTTTATTTAATGCTATTTAGGTTTAATGCCCCCACTAAAATATCAAAGTCCTTTAGGGTATACACCTACACACACACACAGCTCTCCACTTCTCCCACTGTCCCAACTCCGGGTACCGTAAATCAGGAAAAGAGCACACGTCTGTGTTGCAGGCCGCTGGCACCATCAGCTGTGTCACCGTGCAGGCAGGATCTCTAGTTAATCCAAAGTACTGTGGTAACCTCTCATGGTCCACTGGCAAGAGTTCTTTGTACCCAGTTCCAGTCAAAGTCTCTTCTGCTTTCCAGGCCATGCAGCCAAAAGGGGCACCCCAAAGCCACGTGGGCCTCTTCTACCAAAACTGCAGGGGTCCGCACTCCACCAAAAGCATGTGGCTTTCTTCTTCACCTGGCTGCAGGGATCTCCATTCTGGCAAAGCTGCGTGGTTTTCCCTTTCACCTGGGAAAGAGGGGGTCTGCACTCTGCCAAACCACGTGGCTCCCCCTTTCACCTCACCAAGAGGGGGTCCTCACTCTGCTGAAACTGCGTGGCTCTCCCCTACATGACTGCAGGGGTCCTCACTCTGCCCCAAACTGCGTGGCTCTCTCCTCGCCTGGGCAGTTCTCGCCTCATGTCCTGGAGCCAGTCTTTTCCAAGCTCTCACACACACACACCCTCACTCAGGAGCGCAGCCCCTAGTTACATCCTGAGTTCCATCCTGAGTCCCCAGCTACTCCCTTCTCCCTGGCTCCCAACTTGGCCACTGCTATTTAACATATCTATGAAACCAGTTAAAGGTTATAGATATGTTAAATAACCATTCCAGAGGTTAGCTCCAAAACTCTTGCTATGCAAAACGGCTCTCAATGGCCTGGCTCCATACGTCCCTTCCCCCTGGGGGGAGGTGTTAGGACATCTTATATGTCTCTCCAATATTCCTATACACTTTGAATTCTGGACACCATTCCAAATCTTTTTTTTGCCCCCCCCCCCGCTGCACCCTGTATCAAGAGCACTGGTTCACGTCGGCAATTATTTTGACACAGTGCATGGGCTCGTTTCTTGGAATAAACACTGTGCAGGTGGCATTTGCCTCTGCTCCCTTCTTTCAGGAGTGACTCCTGGCTTTTCTCCGGTGGCTCCTGCCTCCTCTGCTCTAGGAGCCAATCAGAGACCCCCCCTTCCCCTGGGCCCAGGGCCTGGCTGATGAGCAGAACCCACTGGGGTGCCAGCGTCCACCTGGCCCAAGAAGGGCTCAGACCAGATCTGCTGTCACGTGCCGTGCCCAGGACAGTGACGCTGGATGGAGCCCAGAACCTGCAGAGAGGAGAAGGAGGCAAGGCACACACAGAGAACCTGCAGGCTGGGAGGGGGGCATCTGCACCCCTGAGTCCAGCTCAGCTGCCGGTCTCTTTTCTCCAGGACCCATCTCAACCTCAGGCCTACAAGAGGGACAGCGCCTCATGCAGCTCCCGGCCCACGGCCTGCACGTCTCCCTCGAAGTGCGGGGCTCCGACAGTGAGCGTCTCTCCAAAAACACCTTAACTTGGTCATAAAGCCAAGCAACTTCTGTGCAAACGCCGGCGAGGATTTCTGCTGCGGGCAACTTTCCCCAAACCTTTCAACGTGCAGCAGCGGCACCGGCAAAGGCGGCGAGCCCCGCAGTAATTAATAGGCACCTTGTTAAGTGAATTACACAAGATTAAAATACCAGCGAGGGGACAGAGCGGGAGATGAATGTCCTCATCGGCGCTGGATGCAGCTGCTCTGGGGAACCGCGTTAGAAAGTCCCTTAATTTAAAAAATTACATTGCTGGGGCCTAATATTGTCAGAAAGACAAATAATCTGGCTCAGAAAGAAATATAGATTTAGAGGATCGTACTTAAGGGCCTAGCAGGGTGGCTGTACATCACTGTCAGGCGGGACGCGGCCGGGCCTCAGGAGCCTGAGCCTGGCTCCCGGCCAAGTGTTGACAGCAGGTGCTGACCAGCCCTGAATGGGAGGCTGGAGCCCAGCCCCCGAGAGGTCACGTATGCTGTCTTAGCACAGGCTCACGGTGACTCAGGGGGACGGCGAGGTCCACGGACCAGAAGATAAGCTCTGTGGAAAGATGGTTTCTTACAAGTCCCCAGAGAAGGGGGCAGGCCTCACCACGGGGCCACCAGAGCAGTGCCAGGACTGAGAGGAGCCAGACAAGGGGGTTCTGTGGACAAAAGCTGCAGTGTGAGAAGGAAGGAAGCGGGCGCAGGGTTAGTGAGACTGAACCATTTCAGCAGGCCATGGGGTCCTGGGCTGCCCCTGGTTGTTGGTCCTTGGCCCTGCAGTGATTGGGGGGGCGGGGATCAGTGGCTCGTGGGAGCCCTACAGGAGCACAGGGAGTGTGAGCTCTGCATCAGTCAGTTTGCATATAAAAAGCTTGTGTCTCCAGGAGTTTTATTAAGGGATGGGACTGGCCCTCCTCTGTCAGCAAGGCCCCAGAGGTTAAAGCAACAGAATACCAAAACAAAACACATGGTCGATGCCCATGGTGATGGGCCCCGCCCTCAATGCCTGCAGGGACGACTGGCCTGTGTCACTGGGTGCCCTTCTGCAACTCATACTTCCCATTTCTGTGACCAGACCCTGCAGAGCCAGCTGCAGCCTAAGCAAGGCCAGCCGGTCCACCAGGGGCGTCCCCACAAACAATGTCCCCACTCGGTTCCCCACCCTTGGTACCTGAAATGCCCCGAGGGTGTTCTCTTTAGCGTACTGATGAGGCGTGGATTCCGGAAAGGACGCCCATCCTCGCAGCCCTCAACCTCTCCCCGAACCCCTCGTGACAAAGCTCTAACAATACTCGGAACTGGAGAAATGGCAGGGCCCCCCGCCCTCCACAGACCCCAAAGAATCTCCACACTTCTGAAGCCCGCGGGCCTCGTGAAGACTCACAGGGGAGGAAGGAGGCTGCTGCCCTGTTGTTCCCCAAGTCTGGAAATGGCAGGGCTCAGCGCCAGGAGGAAGTGAGCTCCGGCAGAGCCAGGCGAGCGGGCCTGCGCCTCCTGAGGGTCCGGACAGGAGGGGACCGGGAGAAACAGGGCCCCAGCAGCAGCCCCTGCCCAGGGGGGCTGCAGAGACATTCACTCTGCCCTACCCTGGGGACAGGACAGCTGTCTCCGCTGCCACACCTGGAATGGCCCCACACCACTCCACCAAAAAGCAAAAACAAACCCGAAAGCCCAGCCTGTCAGCCCACGGGAGGTTGGCCCTTTTCTCCAGCCCAGGAGACAAGCGAACAAGACAGGGTTCCCTGACGTCGAGCCCACCTTGTCCCTGCCCTGCCCAGAGGCACCCACAGCCTGAGCAAAGGTGCAGAAGAGGAAAGAAGAGACCAGAATCATGGGGGCTCTTTACTGAAAAGAGGCAGGTGCCACAGGGCCCAGAGCAGGACCCCGACTGCGCTGCAGGCCACAGCGAGAGGGCCCCCACCCCATGAGCTATGACCCTTCCCACCCAGGTCTCCCCTGGCCGGTCTCAGAAGGGACAGCCATCACACCCCAGGCGTCGGACTCGGCCTTGGGACTGGGGCCTGGCTGTGTGGGCTGTGGGCCCCCTGCACACCCGAACCTCAGCCACAGTTGGGAAGGCACTGCACAAACAAGGCATCGCAAACCATTATTCCTGGTTTCCAAATGTAATAAAGGACATTTGTCATAAATGCTCATTATTATTATAAGTAATAAAATATAATAATAGGAGACATTTTCCTGAGCCCAAGATAGACTTGAGTGGTCCACAGAAACAAGCCACTCTGCACCAGCTGCCGGGAACGAGACCCACGGAGCAGCCTGACCAGCCACCAGGATCGAGGACGTGCAGGGACAGTGCTCGGGACACGCCCGAGGTGCCAGCAGGGACACTTTCTTCCTGTGCAAACCCATCTTCGCTGTGAGCAGGTGATCGAGGGGCTAAGAACCACCCCCACTGCAGGATGCAGAAAAGGGGGCCCCAGGCTCCGCACCGACTGCCTGACGATCCTGCTCAATCGGAATGATGATCGCAAAGCGGGAGAAACCAGAACAGGAGTGAGCATTACAAAAATCCAGATTTCTAACCCGATACCACCATGGCCTGGCTTAGCATAGGCAGCACTGGTTGAATGAAGAAAATTAAATTTCCAGTTTCAGGGAGAGGGGAGCACGAGGCCTGTGGGTGGGGAGACTAAGGTGAGAGAGAGGAGGGGGCTCAGAGCAGGGTGCAGCCCGCAGACTGGCCCAGGGACCCGAGGCCGCGTGCCCAAGGAGCTGGCGCTGGGTGTTTCAGAAACGTGTCCAGGGCGCCTGTGGGGAGGTTACAGCCTCGGAGAGCTGCCCTCTGACTCAGCTTCTCCTCCTGGGTCACTCTGAACACGGTGGCCAAGGTCCCTTCACAGGACGGGCCTCTGGGGGGAGAGCAGTCGCAAGAAGCACCGTACTGTGCCGTCTGTAATGTGAACCCACGCTTTCAGCCTAAACTTCCAGGAAAATAATCTTTCATTTTAATTTTTAATTCAATTTTTATTTAGTTATATTAGATACTAGTTTTTTGTGTTATAAAGGAATTTTTAGCATTTATTTTTGTGTATGGATATTGTTATTGCTTTCTAGAGTTACTTTTAATGCATAATCATAAATAAAAGAATTAAAAGCACTTATATCGACGCAAAATTAGTGCCACACATATATAATGCTCATCTTTATTTCCCCTAAAAATTTTGAACAAAAACGTGCACATTATACACAACAAAATACAGTTCAGCAGTAAGCAGGCCAGACCCCAGTTTTCTAGCTGGTGCTGGGGACCTGATTAGGGGCTTGGAGGCCTGCGGGGTGGGGGGAGGAAGACAGGGGGCGCCATGTCCCACGTGTGGCCTCAGCAGGAAGGCGCAGACCGCTGTTCCGCACAGCACTGCTCCTCCCCCGCCTGTGCTGACTCAGAGCCGTGAGAAAGAACCGCTGGGCCCTGGCCAGGGGGTCAGTCGGCTGGAGCGCCCTCTCGTGCACCAAAAGGATGCAGTTCGATCCCTGGTCAGGACACATAGGGGAGGTAACCAGCCGCTGTTTCTCTCGCACATCGACGTTTCTTTCACTCTCTCTCTTCCCTCCTCACATCAATAAAAAATACTTACATCTCCTCAGGTGAAGATAAAAAAGTTTAGTTCACCTGTAATTCTGCTACTCTTGTTACCGAACAAGAGGAGGAGGGAGGGGCAATACAATATTTGGCTCACCTAGGGATGCCCAAAACTGCTATACAACAGGGGCCCCTCCCAAAAACAGAATACTAAAATCTACTGGGCCCTTCTGTCCGCCGCCAATTGGAAAGACATCTCTTAATGCCAGAGATTTGTGAAAAGGAAACAAAATGTTTATTTAATGCTACTCAGGCCTAATGCCACCACTAAAATATCAAAGTCCTTTAGGTTGTACACCTACACCCACACAGAGCTCCCTTCTCCCTCTGTCCCAACTCCGGGTACCGTAAATCAGGAAAAGAGCACTCGTCTGTGTTGCAGGCCGCTGGCACCGTCAGCTGTGTCACTGTGCAGGATCTCGAGTTAATCCAAAGTACTGTGGTACCCTCTCATGGTCCACTGGCAAGAGTCCTTCGTACCCAGTTCCAGTCAAAGTCTCTGTTGCTTTTCAGGCCACGCGGCCAAAGGGGGCACCCCAAAGCCACGTGGGCCTCTTCTACCAAAGCTGCAGGAGTCCGCACTCCACCAAAAGCATGTGGCTGTCTTCTTCACCTGGCTGCAGGGATCTCCATTCTGGCAAAGCTGCGTGGTTTTCCCTTTCACCTGGGAAAGAGGGGGTCCACACTCCGCCAAAACCACGTGGCTCCCTCTTTCACCCCACCAACAGGGGGTCCTCACTCTGCTGAAACCGCGTGGCTCTCTCTCAATGGCTGCCGTGCCTGGCTCTTAAATCCCAGCACCCATCTTCCTCTGTACCCCTATTTCCGACTCCTCCCAAGATCAGTTACACCTGCCAGTATTCTGTATTAATACAAGTTTACTGGGCTGCCATCGTTAGTCTGGGCAGTAATCATCCCATGTCCTCGAGCCAATCTTCTCCAAGCCCCTACGCAGGCGCTGTAACTTGGGGGGACCTGCCCCCAGTTACATCTTGGGGGGAAGTGACTTCATCCCCCTAGCTCCAAGCCTGGCCACAGCCATTTAACATATCCAAGTGACCGCCAGAGGCTATAGATATGTTAAAAGACAATGCCATGGATTAGCTGCAAGGCTGTGGCTGTACAAAACTGTCCCTTCCCCCCCAACTCACACCTGTGGGGGTGGGGTGAGGACATCTTATATGTCTCTCCATTATTCCCATACACTTTGAATTCTGGACACCATTCCAAATCTTTTTTTGGGGGGCCCCCTTTGGCTGCACCCTGTATCACTCTAACCCAACGAGTAAGTTTTACCCCCACCCTCGTGAGTGAGGGCGCCTGTGTACAGCGTCCCTGCCTGGCGCATATGCGATGTGAGCCCTTTCCTTCCTGTCACCCTTTCCAGGTTCTGCCCCAGGGCAGCATTCGGCCGTCGCCCCTGGATGTGTTGCCAGTTACTCCCGCAAACCTGGGCTGCTGCCTGGTTGTGTGCACACGACTTCAGAATGGGTTTCTGCCACGGTGAGAGACGCGGGGACAAAAGGGGAGTGAGAAAGAAGGAGCTATTACCTTTTGCAACAACATGGATGGAACTGGAAAGCATTATGCTGAGTGAAATAGGCCAGGTGTTGAAAGACAAATACCATATGATCTCACCTTTAACAGGAAGCTAAACAACAAAATAAACAAGCAAGCAGGAAAAAAAATACAAAGACACTGAAATAGAGAACAAGGGGACAGCGACCAGAGGGGAGAGGGAAGGGAAGTTAAGGGGGAAAAGGGGGAGGGATTTGGAGGAACAAATAGGAAGGACACAGGGACGAGAACTAAGGAGGGTGGAAATGAGAGGGGGGTGGGGAGCAAGGGGCGGGGGAGGCTGGGATGGGAAAAATAGACATAAAACTGTACTTGAAAAATAACTAAATAAAATTTTTTTAAAAAAAGGGGGGAGTGCTCTCCTCCGACGGTTCTGTCGATGTTGGGCGCCTGGGCGCCAGGCCCGCAGAGAGGCCAGTGTGGCAGCAGGGAGCGTGGAGGACCCGGCGCCCGCATCGCGCACCCCAGCGGGCGGCTGTGAGCAGGCGCTGCGCCCTCCCCTCGCCCCCTCTGGGAAGCCTCTGCCCCGCCCCCCCGCCCTGCGAGGGCCCACCACAGGGCGACTCAGGCCCACACTGCTCTCCGAGGGGTCCGTGGGCCCAGCGAGCGCTGCACAGGGAGCCGCTGCCCTGGGCACCTCAGTGGAACGGGCGGAGTGGTTTGCCGCGCAACGCAGACTGCGCTTCTCGTGGCTCCGTGAGCCCCATTAAACACTAGTAAATATAACGATAACATAGCAAATATTGATTAACTGCCTGCTTTCATGTAGTTACTGTTCTGGGCATTTTCATATATTTATTTGCATCTTGAGAGTTTGCTATTCCATTACAAGCCCAGTTGGAACTGGATGAAGGTTACCTGAACAGAAGGTGAGCCCTCAGCCACAATCACGAGGCAGGGCATGGGAGGGAGGGCGGGGCCTTAGGCCCCAAGGCCCTAAGAAGGATTCCTCAAGGGGGCGAAGCTGCTGACCCCAGAGCTAAGCTGGTGGGGTGGATGGTCCCAAGTTCGGGAGGGCTGAGGAGTGTGACATCAATTCCAAAAACAAGGCCTTCCTGCCAAATCCGAGCGCAAATACCAGCCACGTGAGATGAACGTAAGGCTGGATCCTGAACACCCTGAAGCTGCCCGAGATTTAACGAGGGACTACCTTAAATGTGGGGGACTGTCCTGGGCCCTGAGGACCGTGTCCTGCTGTGTGTGTGTCCTGTTCTGCGCAGCCACAGCCACAGGGAAGGCACTGCGACCTCTATCAGCGGGCCTCTCTCTTGGGTCCTTTCTCAGTTCTCTTTCCTCTGCCCTGTTTCAGATCCTGCTTTGTCTGCATAGCTCTCGCCCAGAGAGTCTCTTCTCAATATAGAAACTACCCCTGGGCATCTCGGTTTTGCTGTGGCTTCATGTAGCTGTAACTTAGCTGAAAACTCGGCCCAAATAAATATACCCTCTCCAGACCTGTCCCCTGAGCCCCAGCCTTGGTGTGCAATGCCTTAGAGAAATTACCAGGGTGGAGACACAGGGCCACTTATGCCCCATCGCAGAGACAGGGTGGCCTGGCTCTGGAGGCACGGTGTTTACAGCTTCACTCTCATTAAGAAGTCTGCCCTGTGCCAATTTTGTCTAATTACTTTTCCCCTCTGCTTGCTATTTATACTCTATGTATGATGACGTGCTTCTCCTGTGTCTCTTGCCACCTATTCTACCACTTCCAACTAAATCGGTGGCCCTCCCCGTAGTCCTAGGGCCTCAGAACAGAGGTCTTACCAGCCATGGCCAAGGCTGACTCCGGGGGGCTGTGGGAGCTCACGCAGGCTGGCCCTCCCGTCTGCCCGGGAACAGTGGGGTTTCAAGGTGCCTCTGAGGCGGAAGCCTCAGCCTTGTTGGTCTCATTATATACAAGGGCTTTGATGTGACGCTTTAAGCAAGGTGATGTCAGTTTGACACTTCTGAGAGTCCAGCCATTGACAAGTGAATGTTTGTGTCGGGAGGGAAACTTTCACGGGATGTGATCAGCCAAGTTCAAATGCAAAGAAATCAGAACAACCACAACTTTCCCGAGCCTTTATCATTGTGATAAAGATACAGGTTCTTTACACACTACTTCTGAACCCAACACCTTTATATGCTTTCTTCTGGCCACAGTCTACCTTTCCGAACTGCTGGAGTCGACAGTTCCTTTCTATCGGTAGCCCCGTGAGGACACCCCCACACACTGAACCCCACCACTACATTCCAACATGCCTCTGTTCAGACAACTCCACAATGACCCCCACGGGGTGAGTGTGCATCTCCCCATTTCACGGGTGAGAAAACGGGTGACCAGAGTCTCAGAGTTGCTGGGGGTCCCCTGACTTGAAACCCTGTTCCTCCTCTGTGATTCTTCTCTACATTTCTGAAGTGGATCACCCACGGGACTCTTCCAACTGCAGTTTGACATGAGACGGTAGAACCAGAGCCCTCAAATGTGTTGGGGAAGACATTCCCCCTAGGACACAAATTGATGCCACCCGTCTGCGGAGTTGCTGTCAGGATTTCAAGCGCCCCCCACCCCCGCCCCCTCCCCCAGCTGGCCCCGCCCTCCTGTGAGTGTGAGCACAGAGCGAGGCCCTTAGACACAGTCTGCCTCCACCCCACAGGAGAGACAGTCACTGGAGAGGGATCTCAGCACCCGCGGATCTGCCGGTTTGCTGACCATGTCTCTCACACCGCTGGGGATGTCAGCCCCACTGTTTGTTTCAAAGCCCAATAGCAAAGTCAGATGACTTATCTGAAGAAGGCATCGCATGACCAAGAAGAGATGCAAAGACGCTCAGATCGCCCTCGTGCGGGGCTCCGTGCCGGAATGGCCAACATCCCTCGGGGGCCGATGCGGCACGGGACAGCACGGGGGCAGAATAACCACTGCGAAGGAGTGTCCCCCCACTTCCCTCTCCCTCCTGCCTGGCTGCAGGACACTGGCTGGGGCCTGGGTCCCGCTGTGAGATGTGTAGAGCACTCCTCAGCCTCCTCCATCCTTACTTCTCTAGATTCTGTCTGAATTCCCAAGCTGGATGATTCTACAGAAGTGCCCTGGCCCGGCGAAACCCTTGAACGTAGACGCATCTACCAGCATGCGCCCTGCTCAGCACCGCCCAGGTCCGGAGTGGAGCAGACCCATCTGGCCTCCCGATGACAGGAGGGGAAGGAGCAGAGGAGAGCGGGGGTCGCCGCTTGGGGAGTGCGCCTGGCCTAGGGAAGACCTGGGACGGATCATTCGATTCAGGGATTCGGCTCCCTGCTCCCCAGTGCAGCTGCTGCTGGGCACATGGGTGACACTCGTTAAATGTGAATTAATGATGAGGAATGAGCAAATAAATGAAGCATTGGCAGTTAATGAGAGAGAGACCTTCTTGCCTCTCCTTCAACCGTGGGGCTTCCTGAGGCAAAACCGGCGGCGGGGGGGGGGGGAAGCCTGGCCTGGGATTGCCACCCCCACCCAGGCAGCCTGGGTCTCAGCTCCTGGGCTCCCCTCCACCAAGTGGATCACCCCATGTGGCCGTGGTTGGCAAACATCCTGTCTCTCGTGGGACCATCTCTCTTCATCTCAGGAGAGCGCATTTATCACCTGGTAACCATCTGTGTCATATCCTGCCGCTGCCACACCACAGGCTCATCTGGCAAGTAGACAGTCTGTGCATCTCCCTAGGGCCCCGCTTTTTAGAGACGTAAGGGAAGGTCTTCAGACAAAGGCCCGGTGGTCCATCTGGCTCCAACTTAAGATAACCCCGATGAATGGAAAGCCTTTCCCCAAAACTCCTGAGTATTTGCACTTCACGAGGCTCACTGTGAGGTCCCAGGGGCTGGGAAAGCGGAAAACCAGCGCCCGGGGCTCCCTGGGCTGCAGGCCCCCTCAGCTGAATCCTGAGGACAGTCCCCCTGAGTCCCACGACTGGCTCGGGGACACCCCTCTTTATCTGACACCCCCGCCTTCTTCCTCCCTGGGCACTTTGGGAGCTGCTCCCCTGGCAGGTTCTCCCAGCCCAGTGCCCCTCCGTCCTCAGCGCCCACGCTGGGATGGGACCAGACACGACACGCCCATTTGCTGGTCCTCTGCCGGGTGGGCGGAACACACAGTGTCTGCCACATAGTAAACAATCTTGGGCGGAACACACAGTGTCTGCCACATAGTAAACAATCTCAAAAGAAACCGCGGAGCTGCAGGGAGCTGCATCTCACCGAGCTCAGACGGGATTCCATTGCTCTGTACTGTCTGAGTCGGGGTCGGAAGTCGGAGGGGCCGTATTCGGGGTGGAGGTGACTGACAAGCGCCCCGGACTCCAGCCTCTGGCAGCACCACAGAGGAAGAGCGTCGCTGCCAGTGCGGGACTGCTCCCAGAAAGTGAGGCGTGTTTGCTGAGTCTCTGGCTTTGGAATCCCAGAGGTTTCCGGGGACCCAGAAGGTGCTAAGATCGATGACAGTGAACCTGCCTCTTGGAACCAGATTCGCCAAAAGAAGAAAAGCTTGACAGAGGTTCTAACTGGCAAGTGGCAGAGAATGAGCAACAGTAATGGAAGAAAAGGACAACCACACAGCAGTCCATACCCACCCACTGACAATGATTCAGAAGCACTTGGGGGAAAAAGAGAAAGCACAAAGTAACTAAGGAGAGGCCTCTCAGCGCCTGAGCTTGTCATCAATTAATCCAGCCCTTCACCTCTCCCCCTCCAACTCGTGCCCACTGCCTTTTACCTAATATGCTCTCATCAGTCTTTAATCCCAGAGTTAGCTGAAATGCAGAGAATTTCCAAACTGAACGTGCGGCTTTAACTTAAGATGAACTCAATAAAAAATGTCTACCATGTACAAGGATCGGAGCCATGGCTGCAGACCATACAAAGGTGAGCGGGCTTCGTCAGCCCCTCCCTGGCTCATGGCTGCATGAAGGGGTCCTGCCCTCAGACGAGAGGAACTGGCCACCGTGTGCCCTGAGAAGTCTCAGCAACACACCCTCACGTGACTGTCTCTGACCTAAAAGACTCACTTCTCGTTCATTTGGGGGAACAGAGATTAAATTCGAAATTTCCAACAATCCTCCTTCTGAAAATGTAGATAGCCCAGGAAAGATGGCAAGAGACACATTCTTCCTATCAGGGTATTTATTCTCCACGTACTTTCTGAAGGAAAAGCCTTTTCCCAGCAGGTGAGCACTACACAGCGTGCGTCTGCCAGGTCAAGAGCATGCTTAGCAGGAGGGGCCCCCAGAAGGGCTGGAGTGGACGGATGGCGGAGCCCATGGCCCCAGCCACACAGAAGCCTCTCCCACCACATCTCCCCAAGAGGGCGGACACGCGGAAGGTCAGCTCTGGAGGAAACGCAGGGACGGCCTTGACCATTTCCCGCCACCTAAACCAGAAGAGAGGCTCACCAGGGCACTGGGGGAGCTGATGGTGGCAGAAGAGTGACCAAACCCAGGCATGAGGATTCCAGCCGCAGTGCCTTCCGCAGTGGCAAGGACAAGTCTCCCGGGACACACTCCTGCCCAGGGCACAGCCTCCTCCTCCAGGGCCTTTGTCCAGCTGTGGCAGCCTCGGCCTCCGCAGAAGGGACCAGAATCCACAAGGCGAACACTGGCACAAAGTCTCCAAGTGTAACAGCACGGTTTGTTTTAATAAATAACTCTTCAAAGCACACATAAAGGGCTTTCTTGGCAAAGAGAAAGAGCCACGAGGGTGGAGTTACCTCGTGACACTTGGGCGAGGCTGTAAATAAACACGGGGATCACTGAGTGTTTATCAACTGGGGAGAAAATAGTAACAATATTAATGTCTAACCACCAGCTTTGGAAACATTAGACTGTGCTACACGGTAGGTTGTCTGCACCAGCGGTGTTGCTGGGAATGCTCATTTCAGCAGACACTTTAGAATGAAAGGCGAGGGACAGAGCAGGAAGGACAGGGTTTTGCTGTCGCCCGACACCCTGTCTCTCAGAGCCTCAGAGTCGCACTTTCCCATCCGAATGGCCCAGGCTCTGAAAAGCCTGCAAGGAAACCGGTTTCCTTGGTCCACACCTGGGTGGGGTTCTCCCTCCTGCCCCTTCCTGTTGGCCAATCACTCACGATTAGAGAAGCTAAAATGGAGAGATGGCCAGCGTCAGAGGTAACATGCCTTGTCCCAGGAGAGCACCTCCAAGTCGTGCGGCACCAGGGATGAACAGAACCCTAAGAAGATCGAAATGTCCACTGGGTCTCTGGAGCTTTGCGGAGACGCTGGCACTAGTCTAACAGGGTCCATTAGGTCTGCACCCCAGAACCAGGACACTGAAGTCAGACAGATGTGACAGGTGGTCACTTTGCAACTGCTGTGGTGGGGAAGATGGTGTCATGGTCCCACTCAGAGTGCCCATGCAGTTGCCCCGGGTGCGTGAGTGCACATTTGACTCAAAAACCAGCCGTCAGGTGACGTGGGAGGTTGAGGAGTTAAATCTGGTACCTTATAAAGTCAGGGAAAGTCGGTGAATGCCTGGTCCTGAGGCACCAAACTCACGTAGTTTATCATTGTCAACGGTGGGTCAGGAACTGTTTTATATGAAGGGCCTTATCAGACATATTCAGGCTTTTCAGGCCCTATGGTTTCTGCTGAAACGACTCAACTCTGACGGTGTACAATTAAAGAAAGCAGTATTTACCGGAATGAGCATGGCTGTGTTCCAACAAAACTTTATTGACAAAAACCGGAGGCGGAGAAGACCTGGCCTGCTGGAGACCAGGGCTATCCAGTAGAACTTTCCATGAGCATGGACATATTTCATATGTGCACTTCCAGCAGAGCAGTCAGTATGGATCAACTGACTGTGGACCAACTGAAAAACCGCAGTCTCAATTTTAATCTTCACTAACTTAAATGTAAGCAGCTACGAGTAGCTCGTGACTGCACTCTCTGTGGGACAGTGAAATTCCAGACCGAACACAACCTGGGACTCCTGGGTCCCACCCATGGCCCAGAGATGAGAGGACCCGGTCCTGTGGTCATCAGGTCGCAGATGAGAGGAGGAAGAAGGGTTTTCCGCCCAGGGCTCCGAAGAAGGAAGTAGTGTCCAGGAAGAGGCTGGGCCTCAGCGGAGGTGAGCAAGGGCTCCAGCCGGGGCATTCAGAGAAGTGGCCATGCGGGCAGGACTTTTCAGCGCCTTGCCGTGGTCTTGGGGAAGAGCCACATGAAGAAACCATTGGACTGTTTTTCTTCTTGTACCCTGCGATTTCTGTAACCCAACCTCCGTTCTGTGGGGACACGCCCCATGGCATCACTGAGTGCACCTCACTGCTGAGAAGGGGGCGGGCAGGAGGCGGTGCAGCCAGATGGCCAATCGGCCAATCGGTAGCGACGGTGAGACACCAGCGTCTCACCGTCTGCAGACCAGACAGCAGGGGGTGCTCTTCGCTCTGCTCCCGCAGCTAGTCTACCAGGGGATTGGCTTCTAAATTAGAAATAAGCAGATTAAATAGTAATGGAAAATTACAATAAAAAAATATTTAAGAAATAAAATTAGAGGAAGAAATGACGAAAGAGAAGAGTGAAAGATTGTGTTAAAACACCATAGAAATGGTTCTTATAAAATTTAGTATCTTTTTGTCCTCTCTGAGCCTCAGTTTCTTCATAAGCAAAATGGGGGGCGGGGGATGGTAAGTCCCTCGTGGGCTGGCGAAGAGCAATAGTAAAAACATAAAATCAGCTATTACAGGGCCTCACACGTCATCGTGGGCACGCCGAGAAGGCAAGCCGACACTGAGGTGTTGGGGAAGAGGGGGAAGACAGCCGGTGGGCACGGGCAGCCCCCATCCGTCCGCAGGAAGGACAGTGCCTCGGGGCTGCGCCGCTGGGAGGGAACCCGGTGTCTGTTTTCCCTTCGCTAAGGGCGGCCCCAGCATTGCTCAACTTTACTCTGCAGGAGTGTGTTCGCTGACTTTAAAAAATGCCCCACGCGGGGGCAGCCCTCTCAGCGTAAGTTTTAAGAAAGCCCCTGGATGGCCCTGTCCCTTGTGAGAGGTCGGTTCTCTGGCGGGACACAAGCAGGGACAGCAGGGAACAGCAGGTGGAGAACAGGAAGCTGTCTCACTGGAAACGTTGCTCTGACTATTTTTTCACATTTTTTTAATGTGCAACTTTTATCTATTGTTAGGGCTACAAGCAAACCTTTGAAACCACGGTCACTGTCCATCTGTCTTCTCAGAAAACATTGCCCACCCGGGTTCTGCAGGCGTCCGGGAGCCGGAATGATCACCAGCACACTCGTCATTCCCAGCAGGCGCAGGTGACTTCCTTTTATGAGACAACTCGGGACAGCAGATCATGCTATAAGCCCCTCTGCTGGCCACGGCCAGTTCTCTGAGTCTTCCATGTCCTGCTCGTCCTGAGTTCCTGGGTCTCTTGAAAGTCACTTTAACCAAGTCAAACACAAGCGTCAGTCCAAGGTCATGGTCCTCCACGTCGCCGTCCTGCAGAATTGGACCCACCGCGGCTGCACTGCAGCCTTCCAGAGCAAGCCCTGCAGGTGCCTCACACTGTCCCTGCCCAGAGAGGTCCCCGCCCAGGGAGGTCCCCTCACCCCATCTGGGAACCTTGGTCCCCTCCATCTCCTGACCGCCACACACGGAAAACCGGATTTCTCCCATCCTGCTCTTCCTTTAAATCTCCTGTGGCATCGAAGACTTTTTTAACTGATAGACGTGGCCCTTTTCACAATAAAGTGTCTGCCACAATGGCTCAGAGGCAGGAAGCTCTGTGAATTAGCCCCCGGCAGGAAGCCCCACTCAAAGGACAGATTTTAATGCGTTTCTCAAATGTGACTAAATGAGGAGGCACGTCTTTGAAATACCCATCGTGTTGTCAACGAGGTAATTGGGACACGGGGCAGCTTAATTATCTCACCTCGGCCAAGCCAGAGCCAGGCTGTGACAAACACAGTCAAAGACGGCTCTGTTGATGCTCTCGAAAAAAACAAAAAATAAAAAATAAAAACTTCACCCGCAGCCACCACTTAGAGCGTGGTTCCAAATCTTCTTTTTTTTTTTTTTCAAGATTTTATTTATTTATCTTTAGAGGGGAAGGGAAGGAGAGAGGGAGAGAATCAATTATTTTCTGATTGCCAGGGGCCAAATCTTCTTACAGTCTTCTTGCAGCAGCGGAATAAACTTTCTGAAGTGGTCAGGTGACCCCGATTTCCAAAGGCAGCCCCCAAATTCCACAGCCAGGGGTGCCGCCCCCAGTGTGCACTGAAAAGGAGTAAGGAGTTGGGAGGTCTGGTTCAACCGCAGTGTTTCCCACTAGATGGAGAAAGGGAGTCCAGGCCGCCAGGAGCCCACCGAGCAGCCGACGAGCGCTGCATCACCTGCCAGTTCAGGCCCCTCCTCTGCCCACCCCACCCCGGCACGGAAACGCACAGCTGCCCTGAGAAGGAAGTGACCTGCCTGGCATCAGGACCTGGCTGCAAGGGACGGAAGGGTGGGGGGCGATGGGGCGCCCCCGCCCACCAGGGTGCCTGGGGCGTGCTGGCCGAGCTGAGTGGAGGCCAGGCTCAGGCTGCAGGGAGCACCTGCCACTCCCAGGGGGTGGCTTGTACCCAAGGCAGGAGGCCCTCCCACCACTGCCAAACTGCAGAGAGACTACGTTTCCATGGAAACCCAGAGCTCCAGGCCAGCCCCATGTGACAGGGACTGTGGGCAGCCACTTCTGCCATGTCTCCGCCTGCACTTCCCTCTGCAGCATCTGCAGCCACTCTTCCCCGTCGTCTCCACTGGGCTGGGCTGGGGCCCGCCTGCTGACCTCGTTCCAACCTGCTTCCCTCTGTGAAGACCCTGTCTCCACAGACAGTCCCAGCTGAGCTACGGACAGGCGGGACTTTGACACAAGAACCTGGGGGCACAGTTGCCCCACAGCACTCGCTGATTCCACACCCGCCCATTGCCCGGTGAGGAGTGGGCAGCACCTCTCAGGAAGGGGACCTGGGACCCCCATCCAGGGTTCAAACACACCAGCTCAAAGTCACCTCCAGGGGAGGGCTGCACATTGCCCGCTGTGACCTCACCCACAGAGGGAGAAAGGGCAAGGACACAGCCGCTCCATCGCTGCCTACCTCCCCCTCCTGCTTGTGACGTTGACGCTGCTGTTCGCCGCCACACAGGGGTGACCTTCAACCCCGAGTCGGAGCCGGCAGGTGATCTATGTGCTGTGAAGCCCTTATGTGGGGTTGGTTGGATTGACATCTGAAATCTCCTTCCTCGAATCATGGCCTGCTCCTCCAAACGTGCGCCCCCAGGCTGTGCTGAGAAATGCACACTGTGCCCAAAGATTATGTTTTGAAGGAGGCCTATCTACTGTTTCCGAGTTCAAAACCCACATCTGGTTGACTACACAGGACACCAGTTTGTCCCTGAAGTCTGAGGGAAGTGGGTCTGCCCCGATTACATTGCTCTGCGGACCTCAGTGTCCCGGCACTGACCGTCCCCCCAACCCCTGAGATAAGTGACCTGAGGTAAGTGGCCGTCCCCCCCAACCCCATGCAGAGCTGGGGACAGCATAAGAAAGAGGGCACCACCTTCCCACTGATGTGATCGTCCCTGTGGTGCTGGGGTTGGGGGACAATGACCTGAGTTTCAAGCACCTGTAAGGGGTGTGCGAGCTGTTTCTTTAAATGAGAATATGCTGATTCACATAAACTCAAAGAACCTGTATGGAGCACAGGATTTGCGCATCGTATGAGTGAAACCTGAGCACGAATCAGAAAACAGTAAGGGGAGGGAGGGACGGAACACGCAGCTTATCCTCCTGGGGTTTCCAAAATCCAGACTATGTCTGGGAGGGGAGCAGGAATGGGGGTCCCTTCCAGCTCCGTTGCCCGCCCACTGGAGGTGTGCGCTGGAGCCTGTCTCCGCACCCCTGGGTCCCTGCTGCCTCCGTCTCGCAGACCTGACTCTGTGTGTGGCGAGCGTGTCCCAGGAGCTACACATTGGCCTTCGAGGAAAGCAGAGAGCAGAGAGGGACATGTCGTATTCGACCATGAATTCAGTAGATATCATCGATCCCAATCAGACACTAGAATACAAGACGGTACAAAAAAGAGCCCATGGGAACCTCCACGATGAGTGACAAAGGTTACGGAGGACAAAGGACAGTCTGAGGGGAGCCTGGAGGCTGGCGGCAGGGGGTCAGCGTCCGCCGGCCACGCTTTGAGCTTAACAGCCTGTCTCTGCCCAGCACCAGGGACGCAGCGGCAGGAGGAAATCCCTGTGGGTGCCTCAGGGGACGTAGACCCTGGTCGGGAGGACAGGCAGCTACAAGAACGGCTAAAACAAAGCATTGGTCGCAACCAAAACTCGATTTTGACAGCGGCAGCCACGGTTGTGATAAGTGCGTGACCTGAACAAGTGCCTAGCTCAGAGCAGGCGCTCCAAAAACACTGTTGTTCTTACACAGGGAACAGCTGTACCTGTGTGTGGGGAGGACCTACAAACAACATAAATCGTAAGGATTCCAAGAGTAAGGAAGGTCAACACAGAAGTCTTAATAGATTGGATCACCTTGAGTCAAGTTTAAGGTCTTTGTTCCCCATCTCGGGGACTCCTATTTGTCCAGCCCAGACTAATTCTTCTCTCCTAATTTCACTGTCTAGGAGAGCTCATTAAGAGATTTACCTGATCAGACTAAATGTTCCTTTCCTTCATCCATCTCATTATGCTTCCAACACCCCCGTACTGGCCTAAACATTTGAATTTCATAGCTTCCATTAATGCAAATAGGATCTCATCAAGGTCTAAATATCCCTAGGAGAGCGGAGATTGAATGTCTTCATCTGAATGCACAAAACAGCAGCTGCTCCTGGGACAGGTCCCTTGTTTACAAGGTTTCCTTCCATTGGAGGTGAGCTCATCCGCTCTGGGTGAAGCCCACCCACGCATTCCGGGTTCTCCAAGTGCCTGGAGGAAGCCCGCCCCCTGTTCTCCGCCTCAGACCCCACTCAGCGGGGTGCTCTCCGTGAGATGAGAGAGGCACGGAGGATAGAGCACCTGGCACAGCAATTTTAACTTGCAAAAGTAACTGGTACTCAAGCCAGAACGTAGGAGAGCCGTGAAAGAGAAGACGAGTGCTAAAGAAGGAGACATCCCTGCCCCGAGTCTGGGGCCCGCAAGACACCCCTGCTGCTCTCTGAGAGCTGGAGAAGACGAGGTTAGAAGGAGCAGGCGTGGGCTCCCACCCTCTTCTCAGCCCCACCACGTGGGAAACCCGGGGAGTCTGTGAGCCCACCTTCGCCTCTGTCCTCCTCCCACGGGACTGGAGCAGAGGTCCTGACCCCGGGAGGTCGGAGGGCAGAGAGACGGCGGAGCAGGCGAGCGCTGCACCCTCGTGGAAGGCAGATGACGTGCAAAGGCCCAGATGCCAGGAGGACTGCATTTCTGTGAGGACGTACGGAGGAGCCCACTGCTGACATCTGCCCATTAAAAACCTTCGGTGCAGTGGACAATTTTCATAACAGGATTCAATACACTTGACCCAAGAGAACGCAGACTGATGAGAGTTATTAAAGAACTTGAAGTGGTGTTCAATAAACAGCCTGCATGTTCCCTCTCAGACACACAGGCAGACACATGTGCACACAGACACACGTGTGCACAGACACATAGGCAGATGTACATGCAGAGACCTGCAGGCACATACAACACAGAGATACATGTGTGTGCACAGACACATGCACACAGGGACACACATGTGAACACAGAGACACCCAGGCAGACACACAGAGAGACATGCAGGCACATGCATACGCACAGACACACGTGTACACACAGAGACACATTGGCAGATGTGCACACACAGAGACCTGCAGGTACACACATATGCAGAGGCATGTGTGTGTGCACAGACACACAGAATCACCCACCAAACCACCGTCTGGGTCACCCTGACTGTGGGTGAGAATGTTGCAAATGGTGGCTATCAGCTCACTACTAAGTAATCATTTTGTTGTTGTTTGTTTGTTTCTATGCAGAGCCAGGCACCACTTACTCTCATAGAGGTTTAGCTCTGGGAACAGGCCAGGCTCTCCTGAACCCCAAGTTCTCCTCAGTCAGCAGGAGGCTGCTCACACCCCCCCATACAGGATTCAGGGCCCTGGGAAGTCCTGAGAGACCCGCATACAGTCAAGGGCGGCCAGTCTGGGTGGCCGACAAAGGGGGTCTTCAGTCCTCCCCTCCGACCTCTGTCCCGGCCTTTGGTCTCTCACCTCCTTTCATCTGGCTTCTGAATATCCTGCACACTTGCCCCATTTTCCATCTGTGAGTGGCTTCTAACAAGTCTGCCTAAGACTGATGTCACCTTGACAACTTGCTGGAAATTCACGAGACACGCCGTGACTGTGTCTCTCTGGGCAGCTCCCCAGTGTGTCGGAGGCGAACTGTTCTTCAGAAGTTTGGTCTGATCAGTAGTCTTCGCAGGAAGTCTCATGGGAGGTGCAAGTCCGTCAGATACTCTCAAGGCAAATGGGCGGTTGCTCTCTGTGGGTCAAAGACCTACACGAAGATGACCGGCTACGATCCCTGAGGACAGGCAAAGGCCCAGTGGAAGCCCCTTGTCTCATCTCGCACCATCCCCCCTTCTCATGAAGGCACCCGATTGCTCAGGGTGAGCGGTGTTGTTACGTGACGAGAGACTCCCTGAACGGGTGGCTGAGAGCGGCAATGTCGGGATGGGGACTCCACTGGAGAAGCCGCTGTGCAGCGCCAGCTCTTTTAGGCTGGCTTTGAGATGCGTCTTCCCAACATCAGGGTTTTCTGCTTCTGGCATCATAAGGTCGGTGAATGAATTCCCCTGCCATCCCAAGACCTGGGGGAGATGCTGCCTGGGTGGGGAGGAGGGGCGCTGAGGGGTCCTGGGACTGGGATGTGCCTCTGAGTGCAGATGGGCCTTGAAGGATTCCTGAAAGATGAACTAATTCTCACTGTGGGCATTCTACTTAATGCATATCAGTCTCAGTTTACCCACCTACGAAATGGGCATAGTATCTTTAGAAGTCTTCTGAAAATGACAATGCATGTCAAGAACCTCAAAAGTAGTGAGAATTATTATTCATTATGGTATTTCAGGGTCAGACAGTGGAACAGTTTGGAGAAACCAATTCAGGAAGACTGTCTTTCTGTTTAATGAAATAACTTTTAAAAAAATTTCCTTGTAACTCTCCATCTAATGTTGCCCAAAACAATGTAATTAATTTCAATATACGGTTTTTTAAAAACTTGATGACTGAGTTCCCATTGAGATGCAGCCGTGAGGCTCAGCCACGTAGCTTCATTCCTCTGGAGAGACCTGAAGCTAGACTCTCCTGCCTGGAGCCGTCTCTGGTGTGCAGATGACTCCGGTGATGGCCACTTCTCACCACTGGGGCTGTGTGTGAGCTCCACCTGTCACCGAGAAGGAGACAGAGCTACCGCTGTAGGGCAGCTGCTCCTGACCCTGGCTCTGGACAGACGCTTGGATCCCCCACAGCCACAGGGACACACGGTTTCAACGTTTGCAAAGTGCGTGCATGGCCTCGCAGGCAGAGTCAGTGTGTGTGGCTATAGCTCCTCTTGCACACATGGTCAGCTGTGCTTCTGGGACGTTAAACAGCACCAGAGGCAGTGCACAAGGAACAAAGACCTGTAGCCGGATGAGTCCTGCTCTCTGAGACAAGCGCTGGTTGTGGATTAATATGGAGATAGAATAAAAGATTTAAGATGGTGAGAGAGGGCTTTGCAATTGCAGTTGGAATCAACCGCCTGGTCCCGCAAACAGGCTGACTGCACGCAAGACACCCCCCCCCCGCCGCCCCCTACCCTGCACACACGGGGATGTCAGGTCTAGGCCCGGACCTGGGTCCCACAAGCCCACTCTTTCCAAAACGTCACATCCTGGAGCTCCAGGGAGAACGCGTCCTCGCCACGCTTGACACAATTTCCCAGAGACACTGGAAGGAAAATTGTGCTGTTTTTTTCCAACCATCTCCATCCTGAGCTTTGCAAGTAGCCATTTCAGAAATGACCGTATTAATTGGGTTTAATTAACCCCCCTCTGGGTTCGCTGCAGATGGGAGAATGGAGCTCCCCTCCAAGGTGGGAGGCTGCTGGACATGCAGAGGTTTTGCCAAAAAAAAAATGAGGATACGTTTTTCCTAATTACCAAAATTACTGTAATTCACAGTATAATCTGAAACAGCTGCTCATCTGTTGAAGAGACAATTTCACATTTTCACATAAAATAGGAACGAGCCAGGACTGCGGCATCTACCTCTTCCTGCCCGCGTCAGCTCGCAGTCGGAAGGGACGATATTAACAGTGGATGTCCTCTATGTTCCAGCCGGGGCCGTCTTTCGCCACTTTGTACCTTTGACAGCGGGAAATTTTCACACGCTTTTAGTCAGTAGAACAGGAAAGTCACTTTCAGACTACGTATGGGGGGAAAAAATCCACCACCTCTTCTAACTCTGAGAGGAGACAATTCTTCTCAATTTCTTTATATGAAGGCACAGGTGGTTTTAAAATTTCAAATCAAGGTTGCTAATGAGTTTTTTGCAAAAGAAATGAGGATCCTGAGCCTTCTGAAGCTCTCTGGCAGATTTCCGAAACTGTGTTCGAACCCTGTGTGTGAGACCAGCATGCAGGGTGCCCGGGAAAGAGCTGAGTCTGTGGCCCAGCGACACCTTTGTCGTCATGCTCCGCACATTTAGTTGGGGTAATAAAAGCTTCCTTCATAACACTGATAGAAAGTGTCAAGTAATACACTGGAAACTCTTACCGACACTCCGTGTGCAGCCCGCATTGGCCCGGCCCAGCCACAGGTGGAGAAAGAGGACATGCAGGTGTGAAACACAAGTCACACACACATCAGGGGGGGCTGCAGGAGGGGACAGAGAGGGGACAGAGCCCCGAGTGCTGGAGTGTCTTTCCAGAGTGTGATCACGGGTGAGGTGAGAGAGCAGGGTCATGAACAAAGCAACTGTAAAAATCCAAGTGCCGGTTTCTGGGTGGACATCGGTTCTCAATCTGTTGGCAAACACCGAGGAGCGTGATTCCAGGTTGTATGGCGAGAGCGTGCAATAGTCTGTCCATCTGTCTTTTAAGCGACTGCACTGTTTTGCATTTTCACCAGCAACCGTTAAGAATTGTTGCTCCGGGTCCTTGTCGGCACTTTTGTCTGTGTTTCAGATTCCAGCCTTTCTATTAGGTGTGTAGCGGTTGCTTGTTTTTGTTTTGCTCTTAAGTTGAGGAAGTTCTATTCCTTTATCCTTAGTTTGCTGAGTTTTCATCATGAATAGGTTTTGGATTTTATGGAATGTGTTCTCTGCATCTGTTGATATGATAATGTGATTTTCTTTTCTTCTTTGGCCTGTCAACGTGATGGATTACACGAATTTGCTTTCAAATGTTGACACGGTCTTACCTATCTGAAATAAATTCCACTTGGGTTTCGTGTTTAATTCCGTTTACCTGTTGCTGGCTTGGACTTGCTGTGATGTTGTCAGTGATTTCTGCCTCTTTGTTCATGACAGATACTGGTCTCCAGTTTTCCTTCCTTGTAATGCCCGTGTCTGCCCTGGGTGCTGGGGGCTGCTGGCCTCATACAGTTAGGAAGCCCTCCTTTGGTTCCTATTTTCTGGAAGAACTGGCCTGGTGTTTTCTTCAGTCTTTGGTAGAATCCATTCATGAACCCAAGTGTCGATTCTATTTCCTTAATAAATACAAGCCTCTTCAAATTGTTCATTGCTTCCTGTGGGAATTTGGTAAGTTGTGTTTTTCAGGAAATTGGTCCCTTTCACTGAGGTTATCAAATTTGTGAGCATAGAATTGTTCTTAACTTGTGAAAAATAATTTCATAGGATACAAAATCTAGGTTGGTGGACTTTTGGGGTTTGGCTTTTTTTTCAGCTAAACACTTCAAATATTTTGCTCCACTTCCCTTTTGCTCATGTATTTTCTAAGGCCACCTCCGATTGCACACTTACCTCTGCTCCTCTCTAGGTGGGGTTTTTCCCTCCGGCTCCTCTCAAGATTTTCACCATCGATTTCCTGAAGCATCGATCTGAAATCCCTAGGTCCGGGTTTTTGTGTTCATCCTGCCTGGTGTTCTCTGAGTCCCCCGGAGCTGGGCCTTAATTTGGGGGAAATTCTCAGTCACTGCTTCTGTGTTTTCCTGTCTCCTTCTGATAGTCTTGTAATATTTGCGAATACATTTTTGAATAGTCTCACAGTTTTTTGAGTATTCTATTCTAACTTTTTTCAGTCTTTTTTTCCTCTCTGCTTTTTGCTGTTGGAAATTTCTATCATCACATCATCAGGCTCAGAGCTTCTTTCCTCAGACTTGTCCCGTCTCCCGGGGAGTCCGTCAAAGACACTCTCCATTTCCGTGACCGTGGTCTTGACCCTAGTGTTTCTCTTTGACTCTTAGAATTTGCGTCTCTCTGCTAGCATTACCCATCTGCTCTTGTATGTTGTCTAATGTTTCCATGAAAGCCCTTAACATACTAAACATAGTGTTTTAAAATTTCTCATCTGATAATTCCAACCTTTTTTCAATCTTCAGTTCTGACGCTTGCTTTTCTTCTTCAAACTCTGCATTTTGTCTTTTAGTCTGCCGTCTCATTTTTGTTGCAAGGTGAACATGGCATAGTAGGTAAGAGAGACTACGGTGAAGGGGCTGCAGCAACCTAGTGCCCAGGTGTCGGTGGAAGGGAAGTGCTCCATAGCTCTGTGACAGCCCCTCCCGTGAACTCCCCCAGGGCCTCTCGGGTTCTTCCTCCTCCTAGTCCTCCCTCTGGAACATCCGCCCGCTGGAAAGGGAGGCCTTCAGGAGGGCGTATTCCTCCTCCCCAGCAGGTGAAGCTCTGGCAAATTTCCCCTGAGGGCACACCTTGTTAAAAAGAACAGAGTGTTCGGAAGTATTTCAGAATGGTTTCTCTTCCCTGCCCACAGTGGGAAGCACAATGGGATTGTTCTCTGATTTTCTCTATGAGAGCCCGGTGGAGCTCCAGGCAGGCAAATGCACCAAACTGTGGGACCCTCCCCTATGACAGAGCCCCCCTCTGCAGTGTACCCACACCGAGCCCCCAGGGACCCATCAGTTACCTGCCCAGAAACCAGTTCGCACGCAGTCTCAGCCCCGTCAAGCTGAGATCCTCGGTCCAACCTGTCTCCCCTGTTTGGGGGCAGTGCTGTGCCCTGTGACCTCGCTTCTCCGACTCATCTAGAAAAAGCCATTGATTGTTCGGTCCGTTCTGCCTTTTCCCTGTCGTCGAAACCAAGCAGTGGCCCCTGAGCTCCTTACGTGCCCACCCACCCGGACAACGGGAGTCCTCTCCCTCACAACTTTCAAGACAGAGAACTCTATGAAAACGTTCTCACTTTCTTAAAAGTTCAGGTAAAGTATTGATTACCCTGTGGCTCAGTCTGACTTTGCCTTAAGTCTTCAGAAAGAAAAAACTATTTGGAGCTTGAGCTGAGAAAACTGACTCTTCCAACAACCCTTTACAGCTTCTTTAAAGAAACCCGAGAGTGGCCACCTGGCTGGTGACCCCACCTTCACCTGACGTGCCAGGAGGCAGGGACCCGAGGAGTGAAGGTGCCCACCGTGAGCTAGGTGGACGCCTCTCGCCCCGGCTCTCATCCCCCTTCTTTCGAGGTGACAATTTGTTCACTATGATTTGCTTTCAGTCTCCTGTGCAGATAGGTACAGTATAAATACTCGTGGTCTGTCCAAAGCCAGTCCTCTTCATAAAATGTTCTCTTGATACACTAAGAGTCCTTCAGGGAGGTTCTTATGTAAACCAGTTGGTGTTTCTGGAGGTGCCAACACAGAGAGCCCCCCCTTCTCTGTTTGCAGAGACCCCCACAAAGGTGAGGGTCTCCCTCCAACCCCAGAGTGAGGGTGCACCCCGTCAAGGCTGGGCCATGGTGGAGAACACACAGAGAAGAAGGACAGACTGTGGAACTAAAACATGAAAGGAGGCCTGGTGTCACTCAGGGGCCTGAGAGTCTGCCCGGCTCCCACCACACCTAATGCCTGCGACGTGAGATGCTGGACCAAGAGCAAAGGCAGAACCGAACAGCGCCTTCGATGGGAACCAGTACTTCACATCCCTTTAAAGACACACGGTTGTGTTTTTCTTGCCTAGATAAGTGTTTACTTATATTGATAAGGTAATTTTAGTTCCTTATCAATCATAGCCCTCACCCAGATTTCAGCATTTCCTTGAAGCGAATTTCCAGTGTCAGAGAGAAACATTGATTGTGCTTCTTTGGGAAGCATTAGGTCCCCCATTTAAAGAGCAATGACTCTCACTGACACCGCTCTGGGCAGGAAGCCGGGCGACGGTATCCCAGGCTGCCTCCATGCAGTGACAGGGTCCAGCGGAGCTCACCTGAGCTCTGGCCCCACGGGGACAGCCAACGCGACCTCGGACCAGCCTGGGGGGCTGAGTTCCTGCCCCCGACTCTGACTGGAGCCTGTGGCTGCAGATCCAGGGGAGTCGGATCTGCCCATTTTCCAGGAGAACGAGACAGCTGCACAACCCCCTGCAGTCTCCACACTTGCAGCTTCTGCCGCCGACTGCACCCCCTCTGTTCCCTCAGTGAGCCACACCGGCCACATCGAGGTCACCAGTGTGCAAACTCCGTAGCAGATCGATGTCTGGCTCTCTGGCTTCTTGATGCCGTGGTTGCTGCAGGTTTTGTTCTAAGACTCAGACATTGGTACAGAGAACCCAGCCTCATGGTCTCATCTGAAAATAAAACAAAAGAGCCAGGGGGTAGTTTTACTCTGGTCTCTGCCTCGCTCTGTCTCTCCTTACAGGATGAGAGGTTTTAGCCTGAAAGTGTATTTTCCACAATGCGTTTCCCGGGCCCTCTCTTTCCAAAGTTCACAGTCCAGGCCCCCGAGGCCCCAGTGTGATGCCAGCCTTTTGGGACGTGTGCTGTGTTAACATGTGTTCTCCGATGTTTAGTGCCCTGTGGGCATTCTTTTCTCATGCATTATTTCAGAGAAAGCAATAAGACCAAAGAGGGGGATGCACACACTGTAAACCTGAGTACTGAGTGGGGGTCCGTGACCACTTCGAGCTCTGTTCCACGGATTCTTCCGGAATGCTTCGTCCCCCCCCACCCCACGTCACGGCTGTTGCCTCTCTCTGGTTCCATCTCTCTGCCTGCGGGCTCTCTCAACCCACACAGCGCACAGCGCCCGCACCACCGCGCCTGGGATGCGGGTGTGCTGCCCGCCGCAGGTGTGCGGGAAATATAACAGGAAACTGGAGGGATTCATCGCTTACCAACTATCAGTGGCTACCACTCGGAATCCCTTCCTCTCATTTTTCACTGCCTAAGGCCCTTCCTATTCAGACCCCAGAGGGACGTGTACTGAGAGAGGTGGGAATCACTTTAATCCTCGACCTGTTTACTCATTTCCAAGAAAAGGAAAGAAAAGAAGCTCCAAGGAAGAGGGACTCTCTTTTCAGGTGACATCAGAGCCAGCCAGCCCTGGTGACGGCCTGGGGCCCATTGACAGGCTCAGCTCCCAGCAAACACGAATTCCACCAAAGCCTGTAGGCGACCAGTCTTTCTCCATCCTTGAGCTTTCGAAAAAGATACTTCTGTTGAACGAGCAATTGAGTGTGTCCACGTGAAACAGTTTTTGGAAACAGGATTGTGGTGTTTGCAGTTTGGGAGACAGCTTTGCAGGAATTCCATGGTCCAACAGTGACACCCAGTGGCCAGGGGCAGAACTCCCTCCTTCACCTGGGAGGAGGGAAGGGACTCAGGAAGTCCCAGAGGATGAGGTGTTGAGAAAGACTCCATAGGAGAGATGGGGACGAATGCAGGATGGGCAGCAATGTGTGGGGGCAGAGGGACATTCCGGTCTGATGTCACCAGCACCTGGTCAGTAAGAGAGGAGATAGCTTCAGGCCCCTCCCAGTGCCAACAACCCCAGGAAGATGCGGAGACCGTGGGCCCACAGAACAATGTTGGGAACTGGGCACCGATGGACAACAATGACAGGTTGTTCATGCTGGACTAAACTTTAGAAGCAGAGAGAGGTCACATGAGGCCCCTCAGCCCAGGAGTTTGTAGTTTGTACAGAAACCTGGCCCTTAGAGGCCGGCCCAGGTCGCCATAGCATTGAAACACCTGTGATAAATAAAGGGCATATAAAGTCTACGGGGGAAGCAGGACTTGCTTCCGACCTTTGTCGGAGGACTTTAAACTAAGGTGGAAATGCTCGCCCTGGAGAACTGTGCAATTCTGTGACTCACAGCAGGTCAGAGGTTACACGAGGCATGGCCCTCAGAAGCCATGGAATTTAGGTCTAGATAAGGCAGGTGTGAATGTGAGTTCTCCCACATGTCTAAGTTTAGTAAACGTCCTCCGACATTCCGGAACCCAGTTCCCTAATGTACTTTAAAGTAATAGGAGCACCTCACAGAAAGACTGCTGAAACTAACAACAGAAGCAAGTTTAAAATGATGGCATTCAGAACGAAATTGTAGCTATTCTGACATTTTATTACAAAACCTGGCCCCCCATACAGAAGGGTCGAAAGCATTCCACAGCTGGCTCTCATTTGTCCACCATCTGGACGCTGCAGTTAACGTTTTCCTGTATTTCTGGGTCAGTTACCTCCCTGTCTTCCTAGGATTTTGTGATGCGTGTGAAATACGAGTCATAGGCAGATGGGAGCTCTAGTCTCCAGTAATATACTAGCAAACACTCCTAGCCCAAAATCCACGGTTGCCTCGTTATTTTTGCATCTTGGTTTGTAAGAGGAGTTGCCTCAGTGACAGACGCACCTGCAGAGAGGACGCAACCACCTGTCCAGATGCAGAGCGTTACCATAATCAGCCCGTTCTTTTGCGGCACCAGCAATGCCAGACTCCGCCGCCAGATGGCAGCAGCGGTCCGCCCTGCGGTCCGTTCCTCCTGCTCCGTCCACCAGCTCTGGGAGTATTATCAGTATTGCAAAGCCTCGTCTGGAAAGTGCCCTCTTTGTTGGTGACAAGACGCTGGCAATGATGAAGAGCACCTGTAGGCAGAGACAGAATTTCTGAACAGGGAAATGAACTGGAAACGAGAAACCGACAGAGGAGGCTGATTCGCATGGGAGAGACCCCGGAGGCCAGGTCCGAGGTTGCCCTCCTAGGTCACTTTCCTCAAAGCAGCAGGGGACACAAATCGGAGGGCTGGTTCCGCTTCTAAATAAGATGAAACGTTGACATACTAATTGCTAAGCAAATCCTTAATCCAGAAAAAAACTAAAAACTAAATGTGAGTGTGCGTGTGAAGGTATGATACTTCGTTGAGGAAGGCACATGTTTCTGAAAATTATGAAATGTACTTGCCAAAGAGACTGTTTCTAGAAGCTATAAAATGTATTCTTAAATTCGCCAGCCTGAAGCCCATAACTGCTTATTTTTAATTGTCACTCAAGTTAAGTTTCCTAAGGGCTAAAACTTGTAACTAATTTTAGAATTAGTTAGAATTCTAAAGCCAGAATTTACTTTTATGGTTTTCTTCTGTGAGGGTCAGAAGTAAACCACTGGCCACAGTCACAGCCGGGGCTGGGTGAAGTGTGGGGAGGCAGGTGCTTCGAAGCCCCTGCAGCGAGGCCGGCCCCGTTGCCCCGCGATAAACCCCAGTGACAGGAATTTGTCAAACTTGCAATGATAAGCTTGAAAGTACTTTTTTCATATTAAGGCACTTTGAGGTTGATGAAACTACTGCAGGCCATTTCCTGGTTTTAGTCCGTGGTTGAATCATTGTTCAGCAAACACAAACTCGGCAGTGACTGCATGTCAGCGAGTTCCAAGCAGGCGAGACACGGGTCTGATCTGCATCAGCCAAGGCTCTGCCCCCATGGAGCCTGCTGTCAGGAGGAAGAGGAAACCATGTGAGAAGCTCGTCAGTTTGTGGGGGCCACTGTAACAAAACGCCACAGGCTGGAGCAGTTATTGCCGCCCAGTTCCTGAGGCCAAAGGTCCAAACCCGAGGGGTCTTCTGAGGCCTTTGTTCTTGGCCTGCTGATGGTCACTTGCTCCGTGTCCTCACAGGGGTCTTCCCTCTGGGTGCGTCTGTGTCCAAATGTCCTCTTCTTATAGGGCCCCCACTCCTATTAGATTAGGGCCCACACTTGTGACGGTATTTTAACTACATGACCTCTTTAAAGACCCCGCATTCAAATACGGTCACATTCTGATCTTAACATATAAATGTGGGGGGAGGGGGAGGACACAGCCAACCTGTGGCCAGAGGTAAATGCTTTGGTACTTTCGGGTGTGGGTGAGCACAGACTCAGGCAGGGGAGAGGCGGGAAGGGTAATTTTACGTATGCTGGTAAGAGACGGCCTCTCCGATCCTGTGGCCCGACAAAAGCACAGGAAGAAGATGTCCTGTCACCGTGGGAGGAAGGGCACTGGGAGCTGGGGCAGCAGTGGGTGTGAGGCCACAAGGCGAGGGCAGACCTGCGAGTTCAGGGAGGAGCAGGGCCGGTCAGGCCGGCGGAGGGCCTGGCCTGGTGTCAGCTACACCAGCCAGCAGGGGTGGTGACGAAGTGTTTCAGGTGCTCTGTGTACAAGCTGACTTCACGCTGGTCGCCTACAGCTGGCTGTGATGGGAGGATTCACCCCTTAGAAATCGGGGACACTGCCAATCAGGGCCCCCAGCTCCCCACCCTCGTTAACCATTGATGGCACCTCAGTGGACAAGGGGGAGACACAGCCAGAGGTCGGTCCTGAGAGCATCATGACAGGCTGTGGTGAGGGCATTGGCTTTGTCCTGAGGAAGGTCAAGGGTTTTGAGAGGCTCTGAGGGGAGAGGGGGCCACTGGTTTCCATGGTGACAGGATTGCTCTACAGCAAGGTGACACTCAGACCTCGGGCCAGGAGGCTGCTGCCAGAACGGAGTGCACAATGGCGCTGGCTGTGTGGAGACGGGACCAGCCCCAGCAGGCCTGGTTTCGGGTGGAGGCCATGGGTGAGGCTGCAGAACATGCGTGGGGCACAGAGTGGGGAGCTGAGTCCGGGAGGACTTTGGGGCTTGGCTGGAGCTGCAGAGGAGGGGGGCGCTGTTGGTGGAAGAGCCGGCGCCACGCAGACTCGCAGAGCCCAGGTCTGCACGGACGCCCCAAGTTTCAGAAGAGCAGCCGGGCACACGTGTCCCTCACCAGGTAGACAGAGCTGTGTGCTCAGCACCCCAAGTGCTGCCTCCTCCCATCCCCACCGATCCCCCCCACCCTCCGCTACCTCCCCACCCCCCTTTCCCTTGGTCATGATTATACTGCTGTCCGTGTCTATGAGGGTTCATTGTTTGTTTGTTTGTTTGTTTGTTTGTTTAATCCCTTCACCTTTTTCATGAGCATTTAACTCAGGATCAAACAACGGACTTCAATACAACCTAGGGTAAAAGCCTGGGTCGGTTCAGCGTTTGCGGCCACTCGCCACTAGGGAGCAGTGCAAACCAACATTTTGTTCTGTGTAGCTAGCAGCACACGGAATGCCAGCCAGTCTGCTGAAGGAGAAGAAAAGTGTGAGGCTACAGAGTCAGCCGTCCCACCCTCGAGCTTTGCCCCCAGGCGCTGAGTGACGTCAGCGGTTCCCAGTGTTACAGGTGCCCAGGAGTGGGAAGATTTAAAAACCGACCTGGTTAAAATTAGCGAAAAGGTCGTTCTTTGCTGGAGTTAGGCCCACTGTTTACTCACTGTGTTTGCCCAAATGGCAGGCGAAGCACTGCCTACCGCCTCTCCCTGCATTGGCGCGCACAACCGCGCCGCCAGGAAGAGCGCGGCCAAGCACAGACCTCTGGTCCCTGACCAAAGGCAGCGGAAGGTCGGAGCGTCCCATCCCTACGGCCCCTGACTAACCTGCCTTTGCAACTCATCCGCCTGGCTACGGTTTTCTAGGAAGGGCATGGGGTGGGGAGGCGGGGGCATGTTTCCCAAGAGAACTGTAGGCTCGGAGGCCACTTGGAGGCAATCAGTAACCAGGTGGGACACATCAAACTCGAGTGCGGGAAGGAAGCAACGAGGAGCGAGAAGCCACGATCACCATCTGATTCCTCATTCGGAGGAAGGTCGTCTCCACGAACAAGGAAGGAAACCACAGAGAGACACACCTGGTCCAGCCCTGGGTCTGCCTGCGCAAACCGCAGTGCCCGCGCTCCCTCTGATGTAGTTGCAGTCCTCACAAAGGACACTCAAATCAAAAGACCCATATAAAATACATACAACTGTGATACACCAGAGTGTCTGAGTTTTTCTCAAACACTTGGAAGTGTCCGCTGAGCCTCTAGGACTGTCACAGGTTTTATCTGTCTGGCTTCCCCTAGATGAGCCGGAGACTGGCGCCCGCCCTGGGCTCCGGGAAACGCACTCGAGGCCGTGCCTCAGTTTCTCTCCTTCGCGCTGAGTAAGGCTCAGACGGCAGGAGCGAAGGGGAGCCGCTCCAGGAAGAAGGGGAGAAACGAAAAGGCACGTTGACCCTGGCTCTGGAGCTCACACACCAGCCTGCTTGTTTAAAGCGGTTCTAGTGGCCCAGACACGTATTTTCAAGTGTAATCTTGCCGGAAACAATGTGTATGTATATTTGGAGTAAATAGCAAATTTGCTGCGTGCACAGGGTAATTTCTTAAAATCAAGTTTTACCTTGAAAAGGACACCTATTGTTTCACCATCCAAGCCATCAGGACCTGGGAGTAAGTGGAAAGTATTTCCACGTCCCTGAGTCAAGGTTTTGGCCTCACGGCCCCGGCTCAGACAACGGATGTGCAAGTCGGCACCTCACAGCCAAACGCAGCGTTTGTTTCAGATCCCTCACGTCCGTCGTGAGGCCCAGTCGCTGAGGAAGTAGGTGGACAGCTCACCCTCCACCCCCGCCCCTATCTGGAGTCTGTCCACTTTCCACAGGCACCAGCGCCCCCACCCCGTCCTTCTGTAACCCCACCCACCATGCTAGGATTCTCAAGTCTGTCCGTCCCTCGTGCTTCCCCATCAGTCCTGAGACAGGGTCCCTACCACGTCCCTCCCTGAGTGTCCAGGTGCTGAGTGTCCAGGCCTCAGCAGGATGAGGTCCAAAAGGGCAGGTCCAGTGACCAGGGTGTCAGCCATGTGGCCCCGCCACTCCACTGTCTCACCAAGTGCCCCCTCGTCTCTGAAATGTGCCACCGTCACACTGGGGAAGGTCACGCAATGGGACACAGCCAAAGCAGGGGGTCCTGCAGCTGGGCTGCCTCACTACCAGGAGGTCAAGGTCTCTGAGGGGAAGAGCACAGGGGGGCCAGTCGGTGGGGCAGGATAGAAACATAGGAAAGGATGACGTCAGAGTGGGCAGGACTTGGGGGTGGGGCCCAGGGGCTGATGGGGGGGGCGCTGAGCACCAGCCCACCTCGGGAAGAGGGTGCATCAGGCGGCACCAAGAACCGAGACGAGGGACCTAAACAGAATCCGTCGTGTGTCGGTGATGATGCACTGAAGCTCATCGAAAGGAGTAACTCAAAGAAGCAGCACTTGGAGACGACGACATTAGTTAAACAGAGTAGGAACAACAGCAAAACAGTCCTTTGAAAACTCTCTCTGGCCCTCTCTGCCTCTTTAAATACTTCTTTATTTTTAATGACTATATCCTTTGTGGTGGAATTGAGGCTCATATTCGTGGCTTAAAAACTATTTGTGTCAATTTTTATAGATCTGATACATTTGGGAAACCTTGTAAACTAAGTTTTAATTCAGCGTGGAAACCCTGGACTTTGGATGAGAGCTGGCGACACCCAGATGAACAATGGTGAGGCGAAACCTCCGTAGGTGGTGGATGGAGCCTCTGTGTGGAGCTCCAACCCGGAGAAACCTGCCCAGCGGGTGAAGTGTGGAAACTTGGAGAGCAAGTCCCCCAAGCTGCCAGTTCCAGGCTGTTACAGAAAACGGCCACTTAGCACAGAAAAGCTGGAACACAGTCCAAGGTGACTTTTCCCATAGGCGGTGCTCAGAGGCACAACCTCCGCCCCAGGGCCCAGCGTCACCCATGGGCTGAGAAAGGTGGCTCAGGGAGTCCAACGGCTGTGCCATCAACACGCAACAGCCCCGTCCAGATTTCTTTCTTTTTTTATTCACTTTGGGGTTTTTTAATTTTAAAAACATTTCAGTTAGAGTTCACACTCAATGTTACTCGAGTTTCAGGTGCACAGCCCGAGGTTAGGCACTTACGTAATTCATGACCACCGGTAAGTCTAGTCCCCTTGCCTGGCCCCATACAGTGATCGCAAAATTAGTGACCTTATTCCCTAAACCGCAATCCGCAACCCACCTAACTGCTGTGCAGCCATCTTTTAACGCCACTGCTATCTCATCTTTTGGGGCTTCGGCATTCCAATTGTAAGAACCCAGCGTGTCCTCCTAGGCAGCCCGCTGAGGACTACGGGGCATAGGCGCGCACAGCAGGGAAGGGTGCTAGCAAGTGCTCTCCTGTGCGGGTTGGAGGAGAACCTAAGCATCCCCAGGGCAGGCACAGCCTGGTGGGCGACAGCGCCACCTCAGGCACTTCCTGGTAGTGCAAGGAGGACTAGTAAGTGCAGCCTGTGCTAGGACAGTGTTTAGTTCAAGGTCATATTGTCACCATGTTGATGAGATGCCGTGGGAACTGAACTCCTGTTTGTATAAATTAGCCTACAGTAAAGTTGTCCTTGTGGTACGTCATTCTGCCTGCAGTCACAGAACGTACGGACGCCGCCGAGGCTTTGGGGTCCTGCAGTTTAGATCTCACGCGTGGTCAAGTCCACCCAGCTCCGCTCCGGATCTTGTCACCAGCCTCACCAGGAATCAAACTAGTGACCTTTAGGTTCGCAGGCCAGCACTCAATCCATGGGCCACTCCAGCCAGGGCTGCATTCATTGTTATTTGTCCCATTTTGTAGACTGGGGTGTGAGGCTCAGGAGTTTTCAGCGCTGGGCCCTAGTCTCTCTCTCTGGTGGTTAGAGGTTGTGTGTCAAACATAATTCCACCAGCAAATCCCCGCCCTCCAGCTCCATTTGCCTTTTCACGATTGACAGGTTGTCGCAGCCCAGCGCGCTCTGTGGCAGCTTGCATTAAGTCACTGTCCTGAGCACATTCTGCAAGCAAGGTGTGAGCACAAACAGGTATAAAATGCGGCTTCCTGCGCATTCCGCAGGTGGGGCTCAGAAGTGGGCTCCTCTGTCTCAGGAGAAGATGCACTCGGGGACAAGAAGGGACCGCGGCAAGGGCCCCTGAATGTCTGTGGTCTCCCAGAGGGAAAGGGTGCCGCCAGGCACACTTGACACCAGGCGTCCCAAACGTCCTTCCGCCGGGATGGAAACTCCACACCTGTCTTCCCCACGCACAGCCTGCCGCCCTGCTCCTTATTTGGAAGGTGCTACCAGCTCAGACCTGAAACGTGAGCAGCCCTGCCCCTGGACAGCCGGGATTGTGTGTCGAGGGAACATCAGATCCAGAAAGAGACACTTGGAATGCTGTGTGCTCGGCACGAATCTCCGACTCCCCGGCAACTGGCCGGTGGGCACCCAGAGAGCACACTTCCGACGCAGGAGGCCGGACAAGGAGGGCAGGCCAGCAGGAAGGGTTCCGCCGGGAAGCAGGACATTGAGCGTGTGTCTCTCAACATCGAAGTGAATTAATAAAGTTAATGACTGCCCCCCTCCAGTCAAATCCATCCCGTTTTTCACTGGAGATGTGCCCAACTGCACATGCCCGAGAGCAATGGAGTTTAATTACTGTATCTTGGACCAGAGAAGCCAAAGATCTGATGTCCTGTTATCTTCTCCAGTTGCTCTGAGCAAAAGGAAGATAGAGAGAGAATCCATATGTGCCCTTCACAATGCATACCTGAAAGAAAAAACGAATTAAAAATTCACAAGGAAGCTATATTTGATAGTAATGAGACCTGTAAAAACACACATTTCCTTAAGACTCTGTTTGAAAGGAATATGCAGTCATAAGATCCCAAGGAAATATGTAATTTCCATGGAAAACAATTCATGTAGTGGATGGAGTGCAAAGTATCCATATGTTCCAACCAGGTTCTTAAGACAACCCCGTTTCCAATGCGCTGCCCACCCAGTCTTCGCTCTGATTGATGTCCCCATGGAGTAAACCAAAGTGTTGGTCTCTAAACATATTTAGCATAAAACAAGGGCTGTCTTTTGGATTTTTGTTGCTGCCTCTTTTATAAACATAATCACCAATGTGAGGAATTCATCTAATTCCTAGGGTGGTTCCTGAGACTGACATTTTTATAAACCCATTCTATAGGTGGAACCTGAGTCAGGTGACTACCTTGTTCAGGCTCTCAGCCAATGGGAGCCCTCCATCGTGCACACTGCCCATGCCCACTGCCTGCTGAGCATATGTGCATATATGTACATGTGTGTACATATATGTGTATGAATGCCTGTGTGTATATAAAGTCACACAAATAGGATCATGCTTTTCCAAGTTATTAGAGAGGTGTGAGGGTGCAATGCCATTAAAGTAACTCAGTGACAGATTTCTGCACGCAGAAGGCTTGCTGGACTGGACAGCCCAGCCCCTTGGGCAGTGACCCCATCCCAAGGCCATCATGTGCTTCAGCTTGGCATCTAATGGCTCTGGCAAACCCTCTGTGGAAGTTTATTGCTGAAGCCGTGATAACGTAACACACAGCCTTCTGGTCTGCAGCTGCTTATGGGACGTTGGCTAGAAGTTACATCCAACAAGATGTGTCCAAGTGCAGATGTTAAACCAAAAAGCACTAACTTAGTGTCCTTTAAAAATGTCCAAAGAGCATAACTGACTAGTGGTCGGTCACGTGTTAAAACACCAGCCCTTTCACCAGGCTCCAAAGATCACCTCCTTTCCTCACTGCTGATACGCTGTAGCCAGAAAGCTTTCTTTTCAAAGTGGGAGCAGCCTGAACCCTGGAGCAACGCTCCCTGACTGTCTTTTCTGGTTCCTTTTCCTTTTACTGGAAGGAGAACATTGTTTATATAGTTTTTATTTTTATTTTTTGCTGTTTTCAGGGGGCTCCTTCCAGCAGAGGGCACGTGGCACGTTTTTGCTGGGCAGATACTGGCACTCCTTCAACTCTGGAGGGTGCAGAGCAGCGGAGGAAGAAGGTGGAGGGGTGGGTGGCTGCAGACGCAGAGAGGGAAATGCACATTATGGGAGGCTCACTGCCAGCCTCATGAGAGCTGACAACCTCCTGTGTTTCCATGGGGAATGGCATTTACAAGCGACCCAGATAAGAGGGCACTGGGCTCAATCCACCCAGGTGAAGAGCCCTGGAGTTCTGCGGAACCCCGGGTTCTGGGAACCCGGTTGCATCCCCACCCCCTCAGCTGAGCTCAGCTTCCTGGAGAGAGGGAGGAGCCCTGATCCCCGAGAACTGTGCAGAGAATGGGAACCAGCTTGCATGTTGGTGAGCCCACTGGACCATCAACACCTGTCAGGTGGCAGCGCACCTGAAGACAAAAGGCTTTTGTGGGCAGGTTGGCACCATCTGGGGAATGCTCACAGAACGGCCATCTACATTCTGCGCCCCCCCCCCCCGCCACAGAGTGGGGGACGAGGGGGTACGCAGCTATGAAGGGCTTTCTTCTACAGGGAGGCAGAACCTTTCCTTTAACCCTTTGAGGTTCTTCCTGTTGGACCTGAGACAGGTGGATGGGAGGAAATGAGCAGACTTAATGGCATTTGTGTGGAAGCCCACAGGCACCAGAGGGTCAGAGGTCCCACATACAGGAGAGAGTCGGGGACAGAAAGTTAGAACTGGGTCCATGTGACATCCTGAGCTGAGGATCGGGTCGGAAGGCCCCTGGGGCTTCAGGAGGGACAGGGGTCATCCACAGGATGACAAGAAGAACAGATGTTCAGCAATGAAAAGTTTGCCCTGCCCTATCGATTGGTCATAAAAAGTTATTTCTAGTGATAACTCTTGTTATAAGCAAAGTCCCTAATTTAAATTCTTGAAGAGAAAGAATTAAAGTTTTTCTTGAGGCTGCAAGGTCTCCCTTGGCTTCCCCGCAAAATAATTCACCTGCTGATGTGGGCACCTGGGGGTCGGAAGTGTCGTTCTTAACCCCTTTGCTTTCCAAGGCAGAAGGTAGTGTCATGCCTTACCAGCCAGATCGGAATTTATCTTGATTTTGGAAGTCTTTACAGGGAGAGTTTCATCACCCACATTAGCCACCATCACGGGTAGGAAGCAAAGCATTCCAGTCAGAGTGCTGCCCTGGCCCTGGGTTGAAGCTGTCGGCTCTTCAAGCCAACCCAGCGCAGTCTGTTCATGACACAGGGCGTTTCCTGCCACCTGGTTCATCAGCTAAGAAGGGCTTCGGTCTCACGAATTTTACGGTAAGTGAATGACAGCTCCATAAAGAGAAAACAAAGACAGGAGGGGATCCCACTCGATACAGGGGCCTTGTTTATGTAAATATCTGTGCACTGTTCACCTCTTTGTTTCCTCATTGGTTTCAATGTCGAAAAAGACATAGTCCATCTGAGACGGCCTCGGGGACAGCGGGCCTGCCCCTGACTTCAGATGGAAGATGCCCGCAGGTCGGAGGTACAGGCTGCAGCTCTTTCCTCTCTACTTACACCGACCTCTGCGGCCTCTGTGCTTAAAACTTCTTTTATCTAAATTGGCATTCACGTTCTATGACCTGACAGAATGGTTTGTTGATTTTTGTATGCTGGGTTATTTACCCTCTGTGTTGTGACGAAATCCGGGTCTCTGGTTCAGCTCCGTGGGACACACCCTCCGGGAGGAACAGCCAGGTCTCCACTCCGCCCAGACCAACCTCCAGAGGTCATCCGGGCTGTGGCCCGCACCTGGCCCTCCTGTCCGGTCCCCTCGGCCACCCCCCAGCCTTGGGGCTTGCGCAGCTGTGAAGGACTGCGTGCTGGCCGTGCACACGGACACCCCCCGCTCTCCTGTGCCACTGCCTCTGCGGGCTCTTGCCTTTGCTCTGGGTCAGTTGTCCGACTCCCCAAAAACAGACAGTATTCTCTACTTCCTTCATAGCTCCCCTTTTCTCCCCCCGCTGTTCACTGCCCACTTAATGTAGGCCAGGCATGTTGCTGAACCGTGGAAGCCACCTCGTGCTTCGGTCCGTTTGAATTAGAGCCCCTCTCCTGGGCCCCCTTCGCCCCCTACAGAGCTTCGCATCAGCTCAGCTGCGCGTGGTCAGAGCGCGCTTTCCATCCGGTCTCAGCCAGGTCTTCGATAAAAGATGCGAAGCGATCCTGGGCCCTGCCTGGCCCCGGAGGAACAGCTGCTCCGCTGTGCTCCTTCTTGCGGATGCGTCGCGGATGCGTGGATAGCCGCCCTCCGGGCCCACACCTCCCTCCGGCCAGGTGCACTGCAGCGCTGGCGAGGCCTCTTTCCTTCCGGAACCCAAGGCATCCATCTGGAAAGACTCGCTGCTCCTCCGGGTGCTTCCTAAGTGAGGCACAAGCAGAGTTGCGGGGCGGGTCAGTCCGAACGTGATGCTGAACCCCTGGCTCCCTGAAAGAGCACAGCCTTAACTAACGTGTCTTCCCTGACAAGAAAGTGAGGCAATTAACTGTTGCGTGGCAGAGTAGGTGTGTGCCCACGACCTGTTCTCTCTGCTTGTTAGCACGCCCCAGGCCTGTCAGCAGGTTATTTGTAACATGGTCATTCTGGTTCACCTTCAACGGTGTCCCAGGAGTGACAGCTTTCCCCAGCAGCTTTCTCTGCCCTGGGCGTTTTGTATTTGACCTTGCCCTCTGTCTAGCTGCTCATCAGTCACAAATGTCTGGCTCAGGGGCAACTTCCCACTTTACAGAATCACTAGGTGCGAAGGGGGCACAGTGACACTGAAGAGAGCCAGGTCCTAAAGAAGAGTATGGCCTAAGCGATGTCACCCAGAGTTTTACTGTTTCTTTGTGGTTGACTCTCAGAGTCCCAGGGTGGGAGGAGCCCTGTGGGAGGTCCTCTCTCCGCCACCAGAGCTGGGCAGGCCTGGCTCAGCTGGCACTGACCTGGAGGTACTTGATAGATGACATTCGTCGAGTTCACACATATTCTTGTTTTGCTGAGTATTGTTGTTCTTTTCTTAATCTGGAATGGATATTTGAATTTTACCCCATTTTTTCTCTATTAATTCACATAGTCCTATGATTTTTATTATTTGTTTTATTAACATGATAGCATACACTGATTCACTTTTTCAAATTTGGCCATTTATTCCTAGGACAAATCTCTTTGGTCCCTATGTTTTATCATATTACGTATTTTTTTTAAATACTGTTGAATTTAATTTGCTAAGACATTTTACATCTATGTTCATAAGAAGTATGTTTTTAACGATTATTTTCTTGTTCTGTCTTTCTCTGGTTTAGGTATCAGAGCGGCGCTGGCCTCATCCAATGAGCTGGCAGCGACTTCCTCCTCACTTGTCCAGAGCAGTTTCTGTACAATAGTTATTTCTTCCTTAAAGGTTTTGCGGAATTCACTAACGAAACCATCTGTGCCTGGAATTTTCTTGGTTGGGGAGTCTTCAGTGACAGATTGAATGTCTTTAATGGCCATTGGGAGTTCTAGGTGGTTTCTTTCTGAATACGTCTTTCACAAAATGTGTCCATTTTATCTCGATTGTCAATTATTTTAGAGCAAAGTTGTCTGTCATGGTAACTTTGTTTCTCTCTTAATCTCAGTAGAACCCCCAGAAATGTTGCCACTCTCATTTCAGATATCAGTAATTTGTTTATTTTCTCTTCTTTTTTTCTGGTTAGTCTGTCTAGAGGTTTGCCAATTTTATTGAAAAACCATCATTCAGTTCCACTGGTTTTTCTCTACAGCTTTGTCTGTTTCCGCTTCAGTCACTTCTATTCTGACCTTCATTTTATCTGCTGAGTGGGGGGTTAATTTGCTTTCTTTTTTTCCTGGTTTTTTAAGTTGAAAACAGAAGTCACTGGTTTGAGACCCTGTCCAGTGCAGGAGCTCACTGCTCCCTGCTGCCGTCCTGCCGGATGACACGCGACCCATGGAACTCACACCGCGTGTTTCCACTCTCATTCCACTCAAAGTACTTTCTAATCTTTGCTTTGACTACTTATTTGGCTGACTTGGGTGTGTGGCATGTGGTTCTCAAGCTTGAGGGTTTTCCAGATATTTACTTTGTCATTGGTTTTTCTTCTTCCTTCCTTTTTTTCCCTGCTATGCTTACAGTTCTGCCAGACAGAACTACATGGGGGGCGGGGGGTGGAAGGGCCCTGTAGAGCCAGGGGCAGCCGCCCTCCTCATGCACAAACCGGCTCGCCAACCCAGAAGCTGGCCCGAGCCCTGGGTGCAGAAGTTTAAGCGGAGGTTTCGTGATGCCATCAGGACAGACTAAAGCTTAACCCTTGGCCATGAGAGTGAACCCAACCCCTGGCCCTAGAGGGCCGGGGACTTGGCGAGTGTCCCGACCCTCTAACCAGGGTTCACGCCCTCTGTCATGGGGACTCCGGCCTGGTCCCAGCTAAGGGCTCCCCAGGGCTCCTTCACTGGCCTTGACTCAGGCATAGTCAAAAGTGACTCATGCAGAAGAGAAGACAGTCCTCTCAGGAGAGTCCAAGCATTTGGGGGGCTCTGTGCCATGACCCGCAAGGAGACCCAGTGTGCCCTTTACCACACCACACCAGGAGTCGGGTGCTCTCTGGTTGTCTTTTCCCAGCATTCCTGCTCACTCTCCCTCAGAGGACATGCTGCGAATGGGCTCCAATTTTCTGACCTGTGTTGCAAGTGCTCTTTGACCCAGCGTACGGTTGATTTTGATTGACACCCACAGGCACGTGAAAACAATGTTCACTCTGCAGTAGTTAGGTGTGAGGTCAGGTTTGCCAAGGGTTATTGGCGATGTGATTTCAGTGTGGAAAGTGTATGGACTCTTTTCCTAAATCTACTTTACAGCCGGCAAACGACACTATCAGTTGCAGGTGTCAGGTGTAGTGATTGCACATACACACCTCACAAACGAGGGCCCCTCACTGCCCCGGGTCATCACTGACGCTGTTCCCCAGGCTGCAGACGCACCGGGGACATTCCAACCCCACCACTCCTATTCCCTCTGGCCATCAGTTTGCCCTGCACAGCTGAGTTTGTTTCGTGTCCTTTCCTTGGCTTGTTTTCAGATTCCACCTGCAAGGGAAATCACCGCATGTGTATCTTTCTCGGCCCCTTTGCCATCCCTTTTCTACCGGTTTCTGTGAGGCTCGGAGAAAGTACGTGGCAGGACTGGAGGGCTTTCCTGTTTTTCGAGGCCTCTTATGGCGCCAGAGGTTTCTCATCTCGATGGACAGCGCCCGTCTGCCCAGAGGAATGCACTTCCTGCTGCTGCTCATGAGCTAGAAGAACAAGAAAGTCCACAGTCGGAGTGTCGGCCCACCGTCAGCTGCCATCCTGGGTGGGGACTGGAGCTGCAATCTGCACCGTGTCTGCCCTGCGGCTGAGTGTCCTGGAGCCTGCACGGTGCTTTGAAGCACCTGAATGGTCCCAGCATTTAAAACCGGGGCTGGATTCCCTGCCGACATTCTACTTCCCGGGGCTCCAAACCCCCAACCCCAGTGACCGGCCTGGCAGGGGCCCCTGAGCAGCACATTCAATCCCACTGAAAGCGAGAGGGGAAGCGGGGCCAGATTTATAATGGGCCTGAGGGTTGCATGCAATGTTTAGACCCGACTTTTTGTGGGTGGTGGGAGCCACTGGAGACTAGGGAGGGAGAGGGGTATTGGTTGGGAACCTGAGGAGGGGCTTGACTGTCTAAGGCAGTGTGGACGACAGGACAGGGTGTGGAGGTCACGGGGGTCTGTGGAGCTCCTGACACAGTCAGTAGTCTGGACTCAGGAAACTGAGGGTCCTTGTCTGGTCTGGCTCAGAGAAGGGCACGCAGGTCACGCCAGCTGCCTCTTCGGTATTAGGCAGGTCCGTCCCGTTAAACCGGGCTATTCAAATGGCCTCTGGGAATTTTCTTTGGCTCTCAGATCATCCTTCCTGAGCTTTTCTCATACATTAGAGAGGCCACATGAACAGGAAAATGAAGGGGAAATGAAGAAAAAAGCCCTAAATCAGGGGCTGACTACCTGAAACACCCTGTCCTTTTAGCTCACAGGACCGAGAACGATAATGGACCGTGACTGCAAAGGTGTCTGGGACTCACTGCTCACTGCTCGGGAGTTTAGAGTTCTCCCAGTTACTAGTTTTACTGCCTGTGTATAACTGACCACAGTGAACTGTGCCTGGGCCCTGGCCAGGCAGCTCAGTAGGTTAGAGCGTTGTCCTGATGCACCAGGTTTGGAGGTTCGATCCTCCGTCAGGGTACATACAGAAATCGACCAATGAATGCACAGGTAAGTGGAACGGAACAACACAGTGATGTTCTCTCTCTCTCTCTCTCTCTCTCTCTCTCTCTATATATATATATATATATATATATAGTCAAAAAAGTTGTCAAATTTTGTCAAAAAAGAAAACAAGCCAGTATAGTTCCTAAGCATATCATGTGAGAGGACAGGCACAACTGGTTTTCGTGAGTTTTGCTCGTGGCCCCGAGGTCTGCTGCCTACAGTCCCACCTGCCGGTGGGTCCGCAGAGGCTGGTTGGCCAAAAGGTTCAGGTGTGTTTTTTCCTTAAAATGGCTCCAGTAGCATTTAGTTGTCCTTAACTTCATTTGAAATAATTTTGTAAGACTATTACGACTGCTGTCATATCGGCGTGCATTTTAAAAGACTTATCGAAATTGTCAAATATTTGTGTAGCCATTTTAAGAAAATAAGCAACACCTTTGGCATATTATGCCCTATTATTTCCAGAAAGGTTAAAAAAACGCAACTGTGCAGTGTGTGGAGAAGGTGCTGTGACCAACCGAACGTGTCAGAAGTGGTTCGCGCGGTTTCGTGCTGGAGCTCTCTCGCTGGGCGGTGCTCCACGGTCGGGTGGACCAGCTGAAGTGGACAGTGATCAAACTGAGACAGGACTGAGAATGATCGACTTTATATAACGCGGGAGAGAGCCAACATACTCCAAATATCTGAATCAGTAAAGCTGTTGTGAACACAAAACACGTGTGGAAAGGAACCAAACGGGCTTCTCCAGCCCAGTCCTGAGCTGCGTTCTCAGCGGCTCCCGGAGCTCAGAGAAGCCACCTCTTCACCCAGGCAAGGCTCCTGTGGCCCTCCTGCTCCACCACCGCCGACGCCACTTTCCCTACGAACTCGTGAAACCACAGAGAGATGACAGGACGGGGAAGGGCGCCGTATCTCTCCTTCGTCTCCTGGTACAACCATATAGAGTCTTGTGACTACGCACACACACACACACACACACACACACACACACACACACACACAGATCCCCTGCCGGGAACAAGCAGACCCACGAGGCCCAACACCCCATCGATGACTGGGAGGTGGTGAGTCTTCCTCCTTTTCTGGAGCATCCGCTGGTGGGCGCCTGCTGGGCCAGGGGTGTCTCGCAGAGCCACTCACGTGGGAAACCACAACACAGAGGGACAGAGAACAGGGCAGCCCACGGTCTCTCCGTCGGGAGCGTGCACTTGTGTTAGGAGGGGGCCTGAGGTCAGGAGGGCGGGCTCTGCGCGGCGTCCCCGCCGCTCTGGTGTGACGGAAATCCGTGTGCCAGCGTGAGCCACAGAACACAGACTGCGGCCTTTTGATGAGCCGCCTGTGAGCCACATCCTGGTAGAATTCCATTTGAAGCAGGCACCGCACAATAGGAAGATGAATGGCAAGATTCGTGCCACTGATTTAAAATGTGTAGGTTTTCTGGACTTAGGATGACAGGAAATAACAAGGGAAAAGCACCGTGACAACTCACAAGAGACATCGCAATAAAAGGAAGGCGGAATCTTGCCGTTGGTGGCAGCAGGGATGGCACTGGAGGGCCCGGAGCTCGGGGACATTGTCGGAGGGAGAAAGACACACACCGCGTGGTCTCACTTCTCTCTGTTACGTCTAGAACAAAAACAAACACACAGAAACAGAGCAACTGGAGGTTGCCAGGGAGCCGGGGGTGGGAGCCGCAAGATGAAGATGGTCTCAGGGTCCAAACTTTCAGTTACAAGATGCAGAAGGTCGGGGGTGTCGTGTCCAGCATGGTGACCAAGGACCATGTTGTGTTATATATTTTACGTGACTAACACAGCATATCTTAAAAGTCACCACCACACACAGAAAACTGAGCTGCAACTATGGGAGATACTGGATGTACCAATTCACTTACTGTGGCCATCACTTTGCAACACGTGTATCAGGTCATCACGTCATATGCCTTAGACTTAACACATGTTGTCTGTCAGGTGTATAGGAATGAAGCTGGGAGAATAATAATGCCCATCTACGGCAGCAAGGGAATCATCCCTGCCTCTCTTCCTCGCCAGGGGGCCATCCTGGGGTGTCCCTGAGGGACAGAGCAGAGCCCTGAGTGCCCGGAGGCCCCCTCAGTGCCCCCCTGCACCCCTGCCCTCCTGGCTCTGAGGCCGCGTCCAGCTGCCGGGGCCGCCATCCCCTGGCTGTGGGGACCTCCACACACCACACCACATGGTGCCATGACACTGGGGTGGCCTCCTGGACCTGCCAGAGCCACAGCATCCCCAGAGATGTGGACCTGGTCACAGGCTGCGGTGAGCGTGACCTCCTCTGATGACAGAACCTGCACTTCTCTACCCTCTACATGCAGGATGCACTCTTTCCAGAAGGTTCCTCAGGTCCTCGTGAGATGGGACCCCTGGCGGCGTCCCCCGGCTGAGCATCCCTCAGGTCTCCACTGGCCTGGAGCTGAAGGCAGGCACCATGATGGCAGCCGGGAGCCCTCCTGACTATTGGATGTTTGGGGACACAAGAATCCAGAGCCACGCTTCCCCTCCTCCCTTCAAAATGCAGCCTACAGACTCCCTGCAAGGAGGAAATTGTCACGTTGGGTAGGGGGCCATGCAGGGTGACAAGGACCACCAATTTTCAAAGCCAGGAATCGACAATTTGGAAAAGCCATCGCAGCCAATCGGCCGGGTCCTGCCGCTCTGGAGCCACGGGAGGCGGCAGTGCGGACGGGCAGGGCAGCGGGAGAGGAGATGGAAGTCCTCAGGCCGGGGTGGCGTGGGGAAGGCCATCAGAACTGAACGCCACTGCGCCAGAACTTGGGGGAGCTCTCAGAGGCCACGTCAGGTGTGGAGGCAGAAGACACACGGGCCCAGGCCGAACAAAAATCCTCTTCCGTCATAACTCGGTGGGTGCATGTTCAGAACAGGTGCATCCCTCCAGAAAAGACGGCAAGAAATCCTAAACCCCATTGCGTAACCCTCGCGTGGGCTGAAGGCGAAGGTTGGGGTCACGTGAGTTCAGGGCAGAGCGTCTCCAAGGAGGGCCTTGAGGTGAGGCCTCCCCTTTCTGTGCTCAAGGGACAGCCTCGCTCTTCCTGTGACCTCCCAGGAGCAAAACGGCAACAGTTGGTGACTAAAATAAAAGCTCCTGACCAAGTGGCAGGAGAGCTGGACCTACACATTCTCCGCATGGGCTGCTTGGCAGTGAGTTCTTCACCCAGGTGCGGGCAGGTGGAAATCCCTCTGTGTCTGCCGTGTGGAACGGGTCACGGGGGAGCTGGGCTGGGTGCTGGGCGTGGGGTACAGCTTTTGTGGGCACATAATGGCAGGGAGTGCAGGGTCTCCGGAAGGAGGGTGAGGGAGAAAGTGCTCATGGACACAGGGTTTGTTTGTTTTTTTAGGGGGGGGGGTGGTAAGAGTGTTCTGAAGCTGCAGAGTGGTGATGGTTGCACAACTCTGTGCAACCAGAGGTTTCTGTCACCACCGGATAACACACCTGAAGTGATGAGCTCTATGGTGTGCGGGTTCTACCTCAGTAACAAGGAAGGCTTCTCCCTAAATGCTTGAGTTGCTGCTGTCAGCCAATGATGTTTACATAAAACACATCTGTTCAAATAACTTACTGCACTTTTTAAAATAAAAATTATTGAAGCCTGGTCTGAAACAGACTTGAGAGTGTCTCTTCCTCTAGTTATGAGGACCCCAGTCCTGAAGAACCAGGTCCCCACCTTGGGACCTCATCAAATCTTAATGAGCTTCAAAGGGTCCCATCTCCAAATACAGGGTAGGATGTCAACCTATGAATTTTGGCAGGAACACAGTTCAGCCCATAGTGCATTCAAAATAAATGTCCACTGTGGTCTCTCTATACATTGATTTAATGCTATGCTTTAGAAAAGGTTTGTAACATACTTAAAGTAGGATAAGCCTGCCCTGCAAAACCTGGATCTGTTCCTCGTGATCCCCACTTCATGGAGGAGGGAAGCCAAGCCTGGAGATGGAAGGCAATCACTCTCAGTCATCCCGCCAGTGAGAGGAGGGCCGGGTCTGCAGCTGAAGTGTGTGACCCTGAACTTTGCTACTCAAAGTTGGGTCCCTGGGCAGCAGCTCTGCCTGGCTGGGAGCGGTTTCGAAATCCAGACTCAGGGGTCCTATCCCAAACACACGGGATCAATCTACATTGTAACAAGGTCTCAGAAGTGTCTTGACCTAGTATAATGTCGGCAGCACTGCTGTGACAAAGGTGCCTCTGAGGTGCAGTGTCCCTTTCAATTTCCTCCAATCCCAGGGCAGGTGGAGGGTCACTGGGCACTCCAGGCGGCCCACTGGCTGCTGGGAGGACTCTGGAGCTGCTGCTGTCCAGGGCGGGCTCTTCCCCAAGGGGAAAGCTGAGGCCTGGGGGGCGGGGAGTGGGAGCCAGGGATGGGCACGGCGGGGAGGGCAGGGAAAAAAATGTCCCTAAGGTGGCCTTGGCAACAGTGGCAGCTGTTGCTCCTGGGTCCAGAGCTGACAGCACGGTAGTTGAGAGGCGTGGGCAGGGCCACACACTGACCACTGGCCCAAGGGCACCAAGTGGGGCCCTCAGCTGTGCTCTGTGCAGCAGGGGCAAAGGCCCGGCTGTAGGCTGTAGGCGTGGCTGCAGGGCTGTGCCAGGGCCAGGCTGTGGAACGTGTCCCAGGTGGGGACCGTGACACCACTAAAATGGCCTTGGGTTACCTGTGGCCTACCTATGGGCCAGACTTTCTCCTGGGTCCTCAGCAGGTGTGGGCCCTGCCCACCATTCCTTCTCCTCTCTGGGTTCCAGGTGCCTCCCAGGCTGCTGGTCTGTACCGGCCCCTGGTGTCCAGAGCAAGGCAGCCTGCAAAGATGCTGGGAAGACCCTGGTTCCCATCCTAGAGGTGGGGAAACAGGCCTGGAGACTCATTCCTTCCCTGCACTCCCTTCTGTGAAGCAGCCCCTGCCCCACTCCCCCACCAGGACCTGGCCTAGGTGTTAGGGGCAGAGATGAAGGGAAGTGAGGTGGATGGGGCGCTGCGGGACTGCTGACGCCCTGGGACAAAATGTATACAGACCGACACATTGTAATTCATCCACACAAATGTAGACATCCATGTGTTTGTTCCTAAGTGGGTACACACATACTTATAAACTGTCATAAATATGAACAAATTCTTATTTAAATACACACACAGTGGTAAATGCTCAGAAGAAAATCAGCAGGACAAGGGGAGCCTGGGCTTCCGGCCCAGGAAGCTGCGGTCTGAGCACAGAGCGCAGGTGCGAGTAGTAGCCGAGGCTGAGCCCGAGGCCCAGGCCGCAGGCCGCGGTCCTCCGGAGAGCAACGGCTGAGCTGCCGGGCAGTGAAGTCCAAGGCCAGGCGCACAGGTAGGAATGTGACTCTGGGTGGGCTCCCCGCCTGAGCCCCAAGGCCTTTGGTGCTGTGGCAAGGACTTTGCACTCTGTCTGCAGGCTGAGACGCCCGGCTGTGTTAACTGCCACACAGGACCGGCTGAGAGGGCTGGGGGAGGGGGCCCTGCACCTTACCAAGTGTAGGGTCCCCGGAGGCGCGCCTCCTCCCACGCCGATCTCTTGGACCTGCGTCTTCTCGGCCCTTTATTCCTAGTCCTTTGTAGGTCGGACTTTCGCACTAGCCCAAATCCCTTTTGCTGCCTTGGGGTGTTTTAAGAGGAGCGTGAGGGTGAAGTTGTGGCAGATCAGGGCGCTCGGGTGACTGGCTGGGGCGCCAGCCTGGGATGTTCTGCTGGTGTTTCTGCCCCCCCCCCCCGGGGGGGCCACAGTGGGCGCCTTCGCGGGGCTTTGCAGCCTCAGCGTCAGGCAGACGGGCCTGGCAAACTTTTCTGTGCTTCGGAAAGGAGCTCCAGCTCCCGCTCCCGCCCCCGCCCCCGCCCCATTGTTTCGGATTTCCCAGGACGGGGGCGGAGGCTGTGCTTGTCGACCCTAGGTGCTGTTGGGCGGGGACCCACTTCGAGACCCTCCGAAAGAGGTATCTGTTGCGTGCATGAAGGTTCAGTTGGGTTCCAGGGTCTTCACGGGAGTCCAGCGACACTTGTCACTCACTGCTCCTTCTGCAACCTCAGTCCTCCCTCCGCGGGTCCGCCCACCTCGCCTTCCTCCCGCCGCCCTACTGCAAGGTGGTTCCCCTCCCGCAGCTCCACCCCGCTGCCTGGCAGCTGCGCCTCCGGCCCCGGCCCCGAAGAAGCGCGCTCCCTTCCAGGGGCGGAGGTCCTGGGAGCAAGCCGGGCGGGGCGCTGCGGCGGGGGCGGCGCTCGGTGGGCGCGGCGGAGCCTGCCCGGCGGGGGTGCCGCGCACCTGGCTCCACAGCCCCTCCCCGCGTGGCCCGGCCCCCGCCTGCCCCAGACGCCTCCAGTCCCGGCCTGGAGGCCCGCGGCTGTCCTCCGCCGGCGCGCGTGGGCGGACGATGGGTCAACGCGAAAAAAGTGAATGAGGACGGCGGCCACAGCCAGCGCCTGATTCCGCCGGGCCCGCCGGCTCCATGGACGCGCCGTGCGCCTTGGCGGCTAAGCCCCCGACCGGGTAAGCGGCCCGGCGGCGGGGACGCGGGCGCCGGGGAGGGCGCGGGGACCGAGGGAGTGTGCGGGGCGCCGGGGAGAACGGCGGACTGCGGGCCGGGGACATAGGCAGCAGCGCTTGCCGTAGGCAGGGCGCCCCCGCTCTGAGGGGGAAAGGGGTTGTGTACTTTCTCTGCTCCGGTCGTTGCCCAGGTGACAGTGTCGGGCGGAGGCCCGAGCCCTTTTCGCGCGCGCGTGAGTGTGTGCGGGCGCGCGCCTTTCCCCGGGTCCCCGCGGGCAGAGCCCCGGCTGAGCTCCCGCAACCCCTCGGGCGTCACCCCTGGGGTAAGAAGGCGGCGGAGGCTCGGAACTCCGACTCCAGCCCGGTCCCTGGGGTGCCGGCGTCTGGGGCCTGGGCTCCGGCGGGGAGAAGGGGCGATTCTGAGACTTGGAAGACGCTGGGCCCCGCGGTGGCAGAGGGTCGTGTAGAGGGCACCGCCTGGAGGTTTTCAGGACAATCGTCCCGGTCCCCGACTTTATTTTCTGGGTCCCCTGGGCAGTGGACAGAGTGCAGGGTGGAACCGAGCTGACGAGGGGACCCCGGCCTTGGACCTAAAGTCAGGGCGTCCGGCCCCGCCGCTGCCCGCACCTAAAGGGCGTGTTTCCATTTTGCACCTCGAGTGTGCGGATCACACGCCACACGCGCACTTGACTCTCAGAAAGAGCTACTCCCTCCCTCTGAGAAACAGCCCCGCCGGGGCTGAGCTGGCGCTGGAACCGCGCGCGACCTGACCAGGCCGCGGGCCTCTGCGCAGGGGTACGCGCGGTCCCTGAGGGCAGCAGCCGCCGCCCTTGAGTCCTGGGAATGGAATGAGTGGGGCGGAGGCACCTGCTCCCCGGGGGGCCCGCTCTCCGCTCCAGCACTTGCTCTGGAACCAGGCCGCTTTGGGGACAACTAATCTCTTCACTCCGCAGTTGCGTCTCACTGACTCACCCTGCCCTGTGCCCACGGGCCTCTGTTCCCCAAGTCTGCAAGAGGTTTTCAAATTGGCTTCAAAACAAAACAAAAACCTCTCCCTTTAATGCCAGGAAAGAGTGAGCCAGGTTAGCAAATCAAATAATGCTGAGGCTGAGGAATGTTGACAAGAACTTTTTTTTTTATTGCACTTAGTGGTGGTTATGTAATTCCCTCTGAACAAACGAATCACACACACCCCCCCCAGAGGAAAGAGAGTGTGAGTCCCACCAAGACAGAGGGCATGAGAAGCAGAATTACCTTTGACTCTGGGATTCCCTAGGAGGACTGAGTCATTTTATCACTGTCACCTGAGACAGGAATGTGGCGAGCACCTGGAAGAGGCCAGAAAAACTGATGAGAGGATGTGTCAAAGTGTTTGGAGAACTCTGACTATGGAAGTGGGGCCACAACCCCCAAGACGGGCTCTTTCTGGCCTGGGGCTCCACCCGGCCTGTGGTCCTCACCGCTTTTGGGGGCTCTGGGGGCCTCCACATCTTTGTCCCCAGGAAAAGGCAGGACGCAGGACATTCGCTGTGACGAGGACAAGACGTGGCGTTGGCACCACTGACGCCTCTGGTTCTCGCCCCACAGGCACATCCAGAGCATCCGATCTGCTTCTTTGCCCAAGAAACAGGAGCACACGGCTTTTAACCTCTGTTATTCCCAGTTAGTTCGTCCACTGTTATTTGTCTGATTACCTTTAGGACGAGGCATCAAGAAAGTATCAATGTGCTTCTGTTTTCCAGACAAGAACTGTATGTTTTGTGACAGAGTCCTGTGGGTTAAAGCTCAGGGGGAGAGCCGGTCTTGGGCGTTATGAATCTTTTATGTCAGGTAGGTGTATCGCCTGCTACCAGGAGAGATAAGGAGTGAGATTTCTGGCTTAGGTTAGTGCTTGGTGGCCATGGGGTGCTGGTGGCTCTTTGGGGCAGTGAGGGTCCCCCCTCTCTGACCTGCTCCTCTGTTGCCTGATAGGAGGCTGACCTCCCCCACCCACCCACCCCCAAGCCCTCCCAGCTCTCCAGGGGAATAAATGTGGTTTCCCTGTGCTGCTGCCGAAATGCTTAGCAAACCAGACAAGTAGTCCGCGATCAGTTTTCCGACTGATGTCATGAACTTGACTCATTCTGGTGTAGAAAATTGCTAGCTGGGCAGGACGAAGGAAGGAGATTTCACATTGCACAATCAGCTCTCCCCGGGCCCCTCCGGAGGGCTGCTGAAGGCACAGGCAGATTAGTGAATGCAAATTCACGGATCGAATGTCCGACTGAATTATTCATTGGTAGTTGATTCCTTATCTTTGCAGAGAACACGAGTATGTGTGTTTAGTGGGATTGAGATTGTGTGTTTTCCTTAGTAATTTTATTAAAACAATGGCGTGGGACTCATTTAATTGCCTGGGGAAAGGGTGTTTCTGGGAAGGAGGACCAACACAGGAAAACTCCCAAGTCAGACGTGGCGTGACTTTAAGGGATTTTAGAGTTCAGTGGATGCGTGATAATGAGCAGAATGTTCTCGACCACTGGGAAAGGCAAATCGCCTTTTGGTAAAGTTTTCAAACTTATTTGTCAGTGCCTCCCAATAGCTGGTGACGGGCCACAGGGCTGCGTCCCCCACTGGACCCGTTTGAGGAAGGCACAGGGTGTTCAGGGTTTGGCAGGACACTCACTGAGTTGTGTCTTAGGGAGGAAGCGCACACTTCCCCGAAAGCGGAGCGCTCTCCATTGGCGGCACATTTGATCAATGGCCGAATCCAAGCCCTGTGCTTACGTGAAACTCCTCGGAAGTTTCCAGTCAATTTCAACAACATGTGAGCTTCATGCGGATACAGGTGGTATTCATCGCTCTAACAATTTAATCAAGTGATTGGCACCAGGGATAAATTTTTAAAAATTAATTGAAGTGGGGAACTTGAGCGTACCCACTTAATATTGGGTGGAGCAGCCTGCTATCCGTGAAGCCAAACGCAACATTTTTCCTTCCACTCTCGCAAGCAGGCAAACACTGATGGCGTATCAAGTGTGCGCCATAGGAAAGCACTCACATGGGGAGCTTTTTTTTTAAATTTTCTGGGATTTTGACTAACATATCAGAGAATGTGTTGACATTGTTTAAGATGATGGCATGTATAGTTACTTGTCCCATTAAGTTTTTCCCCATTTAATTCAAACTATATTTTTTAAAGATGTTATTTCTGGGCTATTCTATTTTTTCTATTAAAATTATTGGGGGTAATACTGCTTAGTAACATCATGTAAATCAGCTATTCTTTATGTTAACAATTCATCCTAGAATGTAGAAGTTGGGTATTATTTGATGTGGAGTAGAAAGTAGGCCTAGGAATTTTGGGGGGAATTGTATTATTGTATAATTATAATTGTTCTTAATAAATTCAAGGGGTCAGGCATGTCCCCGATACAATATCAAATCATCTGAGAGCATCTTGATTATTTCTCGGTGTTTGTGGCTGTGGCTGGAACTGACATATGGCTGAATGCGTGCAGGGCCAGGCCCCGCCCCCCAGAACAGCGTCCGGCAGCCCCGCCTCGGCAGCCCCGCCTCCGTCCTCTGCCCTACCAGTGCCCATCCGAGGGACAGCCCCACACACGGTGGGGCCAGGCTCCAGGGCCTCTTTAATTTGGGGTCTGGGAAGTGAAGTCATAAAATCTGTGTGCACCCGAAACTGCTGCCATCATTATTAAGAAAACAAGATTACAGACTGTGTCTACAGACCGTAATAAGTGGTTGAGGTTTCCAGGCCCTGCTGTGCTTTGTTATTAAATTTATCTTGAAACATCATTTTAAAACTGATCAGAAGTCTTAAACAGGGAGTCGAAATATTTGATAATAAGTGCGTTCGGATTGAGATTGCACAGATTTAACGTATAGGGGCACTTGGCTCTGACTAAGACGTAAATGGGGTGAAAACATTTGGTGGAGAATGAGCGCTTCATTGCCCGTGGCTCCATTCACATTGGATTATGGGGTCTGGGAGTTTGTGTTTTGGCTAATTTTAGTTACACATTTCCAGTTACTTTCTACCGTAGCAGAACATAGATTTGATATGTATATGGATGCTTTTAGATATATTCCTCTTTGTACTTTTTCTCCACTTAAAATATTTAACATGGCCTATTATTCACACACACACACACACACAGCTATGTCGATAATATGCCTTTACAGTCAATTTTAAATTTTAGCCCCGCCACCTCCCACTTCATTCCTTCGCTTCCTCACTGTCACCTGTGCCTCGTGCGTCCACGGCTCTGGGCCACCTGCTGGCTTTCAGCACCTGCTCGGGTGGCAGTGGCAGCACCCTGTGGTCTCACTTTCCCTTCATGTGTCCCTAGGTTTTGACTTCTCGCCTCTCTGTCCCTGCAGTCCTGTGAAACGTCCTTCTCATGTGTGGTTTCTGGGCTTCCATTTGCGTCTTACAAAGCTCGCGGTGGTGACTTTTTCCCAGCCCTGGTGGTGCCGATGCCACGCTGGGTCTTGCTGTGTGCTGGGGGGTGTGGGGGGATCCCCACTGCACCTGCATTTCCTACTCCTGGCCCCCCGTCCCACTCCCCGAGGAGCAAGCTCCTGTCCCAGCTGCAAGAGGCCATGAGCCTTAGAAGTTCACAGGCTTCCTTCTGTCTCCTACAGGTCAAGGCCAATGAGAATATATCCCACGGCTAAAAACATTTCAGGTTAAAAGGAAAAGCTTTTCAAGCAACCACGAGGACGTAGTTTGTTCAGTTGCGTGTGACCGGGCAGGCTCCCAGACCGCAGACCCGTGTGCAGACCCGCCCCAGCGGCACCTCACCTGGAGCCTGCAGACAGCAGACTGCTCTGGCTACATCACTGGCGTCCTTGTCCCCGCCCTCCACATATGTGTCTGACGTGAATCCCCAACAACGAGCCAGATCCCACGTGGTTTCATTGGCGACTCGCCCCCCTTGTCCCTCAGGCTCGGTGCCTCTGGGAACCACGTGAGGAGCCGTTCACTGTGTCTGGGACGCTCCTGCCTTCCCATGGCCAGCTGCCCTGTGTCTGCGAGGCAGGTGTTAATGCCTCCTGCTGAGTGCAGGGGGGCCGTGGCGTTTCGGGCTAGGCAGGGCAGCGCTCCCCAGTCCCCAGTGCCTTCTCCCCAGTCACGAATCCTGTTTGCCTTTCTGTGACCCGAGCCGGCCAGGCAGGCCTAGCGGCAGGGACACAGGCTCAGGAACAGGGAGCCCCGCGGGCCCCGCCGGAGCGGCGTGGGACACCCTGTCCCTTGGGAGTGTGGTTCCGGGTCCCGTGGCACCACTCCACCCTGAGCTCCACCACATCTGCACCTCGTCACCTCCCCACCGCCCACAGAGCACAGGAGCTCGGCCCCTCCCTGTGCTCGCCTTGGCCCAGTCTTCACCGGCCCCCGAACGTCTTGGGGGAAGGCCGGCCCAGGAACGAGGGGGCCTCAGCCGTCTTTGCTGAAAGGGCCATGTTTCTAACCCTCTGTGAGGACCAGGTGCTGGGAACAGCCGGGCAGGGACCCTGCTCCTCTCCTAACACCAGAGCCTGAGCGGTCCCAGGTTTCCTCAGAATAGGGGTCCCCGGCAAGTCCCGGGCCCTGCTGGAAACTTGTCCTCAGGGCTCTGAGCAGAGCTGCCAGAAGCAGTGCAGGGCTCAGAGTGTGGCCGTGGCGACAGGTCGCAGGCCCAGCTGGCAGCCGGCGTCTGGGCAGCAGTGCCCCTGCATCTGAGCACAGAGACGGGGGGCGTGGCCCGTCCCACCCAGGAGAGGGTGCCACCCAAGGGCGGCGGGGACCTGGCTTGGTCTGGAGCAGGTCAGGGGGCCCACTTCCCTCCCCACCTTTCGGTTCCTCTTGGACCGATGTCTTTTCTTGTCATCCTTGCTGCACCCACCTTGGCTTCTTGGGAAGGAGCGCCAGCCGAAAGGTGGGGAGGGAAGAGGATTTCCGAGTCTGAGCCCGTAGCATGTCTGGGGTGAGACATCGGGGCTTCTGCCTCGCTGCTGGCCTGGGAGGGAGAGTTGGTCTCCAAAGATGCCAGGTGTTTGCCTCCGCGTCTGTGCTGAGAAATACCTGAGGAGTGGACCCTTCAAATATGAGTGAATAGCTCCGACCACTAAAGAGTGTGTAAGCATGACATATGTATGTTGTGTGTGTGAGTGTGAATATGAGTGGACACAAGTGTGAATGTGCACATACATGTGCACATGAGAGGGAAGTGGGACTTGGCCAAGCAGTGGGTTCCCAAATCAGATTTCTCCAGCCTGCTGTGCGTGTGGGAGCTGGATTGAAACACTTGTGGGTGGGCGTGTTTGTGCTCTGTGGCTGACTCCTGGGGCTCCGTGCAGCTCCGCTGGCCAGAGCCCATTCCTCAGGACAGGAGCGGAGTCCAGCAGCGTCCAGCGCAGGAGCCATCAGGCTGCCAAGGGACAGATGTGCCCCAGCCAGCATCTCGACATTCGCCACTGAGAGCAATGTCCTGCTGAGGTCCCTGTGGTCCGCCTGTCCGCCCAGCTGCCCCGAGTGTCTGTGATTATCAGGTGGAGTTGGTCTAGGCTGGAGCTGAAGACTTTATCCCACCCTCTCTGTTGGAACCACTGCTCACACACCGCGGTTAACAGCACCGCGTCTTGGCACCGTCTCGCATGGGGAGCGTGGATGGTGGACGCTTGCAAATGCTGAGTCAGCGGCTTCGACCCCCAGTGCCCCTGGGGGAGGAAGTCTGCAGGTGCCCCCACGCCCGAGCCCCCAGAAGCACCGCCAGTCCTCACCCCTCAGTTGGGTCTGATGATTTTCACGCACAGACCCATTGCTGGAGAATATGCTGGAATGAGGTCGGTGTGCAAGTTTTACAACGTTCAAAAGAGTATGAAAACTAGTCTGGAAGCTAGACTCCTTTCAATTGAAAAGGACCTTGACTGAACTATTTCCTTCCTATTCATCCATATTTTCCTACCACAATGTTTCACATTTTTGGAACATGACGAATTTGGGGCAGTGCAGGTTTCTAGACGGAGGAGACCAGAATGTCTTTCACAGGGACCTGCCTTACTTCAGCGTCCAGTCACCTTGGTGGTGGTCACTTGCTGCTCACAGCAGACCTGCCACCCGCCCTCCGCCTCGGGTGTCACTAACCCCTGTCCAGTTTCCGATGGGACTGTCACATGGTCCTGACATCTTCTCCTCACCCTGCTGGTCATCTCAGCACACAAGCTATAAGCCCGTGACACAGTTTTCAAAGCCCCTTTTCCTAGAGCCACTGTCTGCTTCGTGCAGGAAGCCAGGGTGTCACTCAGCTGTTTCTAAACCACCGACGTTTCTCAGCCACGTTTTCCTGAAGCCAGAGTCACTTGGGGGCATCGGCGAGTCTGCTTCCTCGTACGGGGCCCTTGTGACATGCCCCCGTCGGCCGCCACCGCGTGGATGCGTCTCCAGATGCTTAACCCCTGCAGCCCGTAGGCGGGAATGTGCCATGCGAAAGGCACTCGCGGGGCGTGGCAGGCGACCCCACACGCAGCTGTCCTAGAGTCCAGAACGGGTTTGTGAGTTAATGTGGAGGGTCAAATCCCACTGTCTCAGTTGGGACCCCAGCCGATGGAGCGGGAGCTGTCTCAGAGCCTCTCTTGGGGCCTGAGTGCGGACCCCTGGCTCCTACATCTCTGGCCCCCAGCAGGAAGGAGCCAAGAGGGAGGAGGAGGCCGGGGTCTCCTGTGTCTGGCCTTGCTCGTGCTCTCTGTTCGGCACCAGGGGCCACGGGGGTGCAACACTGACCATGTCACCAAGGACCACTTGGCGGGCGCCCCAGGGCACCCGGTCCGGGGCTGTCGGCTGTCAGGCAGGTCCTGCGGACACGTGTCCTTGCTCACCCAGGCCCCGGCGGGACCGCTCACAATCAATTTCCCACTTGTTTTCTTTTTCTAAATTGTTTTCGTGATGTCTTCCTTGCCCTGTGTGGCGTCCTCTCCTGTCACGTATTCCGGGTCGCTGCACAGCTGTGAGAATCCACCTCGTGTCTCTTCATGGTAACTCTTGGTCTGAGGAAAACATGTCTCTGGAGACGAGGACTCTGAGCGCGACCCCTGAGCAGAATCACACGTTTGGGGTGTCTCCTCTATGTTCACTCTCATTTTCTAAGTTTAACATTTGGCAGTGTTCGTACGTCAAGGCTTGGACTTCAGCTAAAGTTAACGGGAAGTAACGGGTGACTCGTTTTTAACCTGGGCAGGTTTTAACACAAAGTCCCAGTGGGGGGGCACACTCCCCTTCACAGTGTTTCTGCTTCAAGAGTGCTGTGTTCTTACTGTGCTAAATAGTCACAGGCATTCACACGTGTCTCCACTAATTTTGTACGTGCAAAGGTGACATAGGACTGGGAAAAAGAGTCCTAACACCCAGGGGTGTTACTTGATTGCTTGTGTCCCTTTTCTTCTGTCAAAGGGAGGTAGAGACGACCCCTCAGCCCACACGAGGGTCCCGGCAGGGGCAAGCCGGGCGTTTTCACGAGGAGTGGGAGGGACTGCACCGTCCTGGGCAGCTGCAGGCGAGGGTGTTGTTGGAAAGAACAGTAGACGGACAGACAGGCCTCACGTGCACCCTCTCCACATGACACTGAGTACCGTCTTCATCCCTCAGTCCCCTCGGGACAAGGCAGACGTGCCGGCAGCAACCTGTGACTGCGTTCGGCCTCCTGTGTTGGGCCAGCAAGGGCTCTCACAGGAGGACCCTGCTGGGACCCTGGCATGCCCTGCACCCGTGCCGGGCACCCTGATCCCATTGAAGAGTGAGGGACATGAGTGTCCAAGTTCAGTGCTGTGCCCAGCAGTCGGTCACATGATGTTGTACCAGCCGCTCTGCAGACAGCTCACAGCAAAATTATGTCACAGGACAATTCCCTAAACACATCAAGTTATGAAGTGAAAGAACACCCAGGAGAGTGTCGGGAAGGGAAGCTGGCCTCACAGGGCGGCTCAGAGGCTGTCCACACCCCCTCGAGTGGCGCAGAGGATGACCGACGTTCTGGCAGGTTTGCCGGCACTGTCACGAGAACACCCAGGAGGGTGGTCAGTCCCCCACCCCAAACACATCAACTCCACAGAAATGTTGTTCAATGCTTGTGGCTCTGACGGACTTCCTCTTGACCCAGATTTTTACTAAAGGAAAATTGTCACGATGGAGATTCTGAGTTTGTCTCTGTTCTCACTGCTCCTACAGCTTGGGGTGGGTGCCACCCCCACCTGCCACCCCCACCGCGTCCCTGCTATACACATGGAAGCATTTGCCTCATCAGTGAATTTGACTGTGAACTCTTCAGTTCACATCTGGTGTCTCATGTCTCCAAATCTTATAAAAGGGCCTAAAACATGTCTGAGAGCATAACCCTGAAAGTAAGTTCTGTTCCATGACTTTCAGTGAGGCTCGGAGGCCTCTCAGCTTATCTCTGCTGTGTGCGTGTGGGCAGTGCCCGGAACACTCTGGTGCGGGGGCCAGGGCCCACCGTGGTGGGGGCAGTGGCTTGCTCCTGAGCACACGGCCTGGTGAGTGCCCAGTTGTTGCCGTGGCCGCGGCATTACGTTAGGGGAGCCGAGCCAGTGATTTAGCGCATGCCAGAAAGTGAGTCACTCGCCCGCTGGCCCGTGGGGGCGGAAGCCACATCCGTGACACTCGGATCCCTGAGCTTTCAGCCCGGCGTCATGTCTTCCTGTAAACAGTCAGGGAGCCACTCCCCGGGCGCTGCAGCGAACCCAGGTGAGCGCCCCACCTTCCAGAAGCACCCTCAGCACCGGAACAGAGGCTCTGGGGAGACAGTGGAGCTGGGAGGGGTCCTTTCACTCACTCACTCTCGTGTCGACACTGAGTGGGGCGGACGTGGGAGGAGACTAACAGGAGGCTCTCCCAGGACTCTGCCCTCCTGACCCTCTGTCCCGTGGGGCAGAGACAGACGGGAGCGTGACCAGCATGCCAGATGGGGACCCTCGGAGGAGCAGCAGAGTGCTCGGTCAGCGTGGGAGAGCGGGGGCTCCCCAAGGTGGCGATGGGGTTGGTGGGCTTGGCCCCCTGCCTCCTGCCCAGCACCCAGCCCCTTGGCAACAATGCCCATGTTGTCCACTGTCACCAGACCTTGCTCAGAGTGCTTGTGACAGCCACAAGCAAGTGAGAAGCATGCCCGCCTCAGTGCCCCCTCAGCATGGCGTAGGCTTCCTGCAGACAAGAGGGAGTGCAAGGGCAAAGCCTGGGAAGCCCCGCACTGCCACTGCTGTTGTCTTGCAGGCCTGAGAAGCCATTCGCCACGTCCAGCCCACATCGGGCCCAGATGGACGTTCCTCCCCTCGAGGGGACCAGTATAAACCCTGCGTCCGTGTTCTGAAACCATACAGGCCACGTGGCCTGCACTGCCGAGTCCCAAAACGGCTGTGTCCAACCCCCCGTGGAGGTGCGTCAGCATCCCCCCTGAGGGGCCATGCGACAGACTTCCCACTGAATCCCACTGGAGGTGGCCTGAGTGCCCACCTTCCTGCGGGTGGCTTTTTCACATGCCCAGGCTGCACGTGACAGGCATTGGTATGTACATGTGCTTTGCTGTTCATAGAATGATTCTCAGAACGATGGCAACTCACCTGTCATTGAAAAAACCACACATCTCAGGTGCTGAGCGGTGGCCCCCGTCCCAGCTCTGGCTCCGGAGCCCTCCCTGACATGCCCCCTGCACTCACCCAGGAGCCCTGTGACAGCTACTGTTGGGCTCACTCAGTCTGGGGCGGTGCTGAGTCTGCCCACACAGACACTGGGGGCCATGACTGCCCTGGAGGCCAGCGGCCAGGGGAGTGCGCAGGTTCACCCAGGTGTGTTTCTCCTTCTGTAGAGTTCCTGGTCCTTCGCGAGTCTCCAGTGAACATCTGTATGCCCAGAGTCTCACTGCAGAGGACAGGGAGCTGGATCTCTGTCATGAGCTTGGGCAAGACCTGAGATATATTTAAAGTTTGGGGGGAGAAAATTTCAGTTCTAGGGCTAGTCATCCCTCCAATTCAATTCATGTGCCTACGGGTAGAGGAGGGGGCCTAACACATGGAGAAGGCCAGGCGGCACTCTTCGTGTTGAGATATAATTGATGGATGCATAACGTATTCGTTTTAGCTCTACAAAGTGACAATTTGATATATGAATATATGGTGAAATGGTTAGCAGGGAAAGTTTGGTTGACATTCATACGTCACAGTCACAAAAAACACTCTTTTCTGGAGAAGAGAACTGTCAACAGGCATTGAAACCAGGAAGCACGACTCCTCTGGCTGTGCAGCTTCTCGGGGTCACTTTGGCAGCTGGGGGTCTCCGTGGCTTGTGCACACGTCCCGGTTGCCCATCCGAGTCTGCGAGGAACACCCTGGGGACTCGGGCAGGACTGCGGGAAACCTGCAGGGGCCTCTGCGAAGTGCGGAACCTCGAACACTGCCAGCTCTTTCCATCCAGGACCGCGGGTGCCTTTTCATTTCCCTGTGTCCTGTTCCCCGGGGGTCCTGTTTCAGCTGGGCTGGGACTCAGCCAGGGTGGTTTGCAGGTGCTCCTGGGCACCCTGATGTGCAGTCCTGGCTGAAGATGATTCCTTCATTCGCCTGTTCAATTGACCATGCGCCCGGCAAGGCCTTGAGTGAATTGTTTGAATGCAGATACTGCCCCAGCTTCTGGGAGGGGGCTTGTTCCCGGAGAGCACTGCAGGTGTGGGGCCCCGTTGTTCTCTGTCACCAAACGTCCTCCCTAGAGGCCTGTCTGGGTGTGTTTCACCTCGCTTCCCATGGTTTCAGCAAGTGGCTTTGGGGACAGGGAGTCCCCAGCACCTGCTGAAAGGGGGCTACACCTGGGCAGATCAGAAGCAGCTGCTCTGGAAAATACCTGCACACATCAGTTGATCAAAAAAGATATGAAATAGGCAACCTCTGTAAAAGAATGCTTCAGTGAAAACAATGAAATCAAAGAAAGAAAGTAAAGCCACGCTGGATTGTTTATTTGCCCTCATTTGATTGTCTTCTAGCCTCGTAAAACAAACTCCGAATTAAAGTCATCTGTGGGTGGTTATTTCTATGTCCATTTTGCCTCACATTTTCTCCCACGTTATGGGTGTTTCAGAATAATACAATCCATGTTGACTGGAAGAGAACCCTTTTAAGTGGTTTTCATTTAATTAGCTATAATTTTTTTTCAAAACATACGAGTGCATTAAAGTTCACTCATGCGCTGTCATCCTGGGTGTGGGCACTTTGCCCCTGACCTGACAGAGTCCCAGCAGACAGGCAAGGACAGGTCCCCAAACAAGTGTCCTGAGTGGAGCTGGTGGGGAGCCGGGTGCCGAGCGCCCCAGGAGCGCCCAGAAAGGAAGGGCAGCCAGTCCCGCTTGCAGGGTGCGGCCAGGCCCCATCAGGGTTATTTTTATGAAAGGCCTTCTCAGAAAGAGGTTGGGCTGGAACAGTTGTTAAATATAATACCCCTCCAGACGCCTGGAGCTGCCAGGCGGAGGGGCTGGAAATGCTGCACCAAGATTAGCTCACGGAAATCGGCACCTGGAGCTTTATTTGGTGGGCATTTCTTTTCCCCTAATAATCGGACAGGAGAGTGAAGAGGTGTAGACAAGTGCGGAAGGCAAGTCTCCACCAGGCTGTCACCCCAGGGTGCCCAGTCTCCGGGGTGTCATGTGTGCCTTGCCGGGTGGGCCCTGACCTTGTGCAGAAGTCCCCATTGGTGGGACAGGACAGGCCGTGACTGCTCGCACCTCCCGCACTCACGGGGGTCTGTCTTCCCTTCCAGTTAACTGGGCAGCATTTTACAAAAGAAATAAATCCAATAACGTTGATGGAACAAGTGACACAGGTGAAGCTTCTGATTCACGTCAATGGAGCAGAGGCCTAGCACAAGCCCCATGCTAGGTCCCCAGACACGGACACCCGTGGGTGCCCCTGAGCCAGCGAGAGCAAGGACAGAACCACACCCAGCCATCATTTAGACGCCGTGGGGACTAAAGTAGCCCCAATCCAAGGAAGCTTAGGCTAATTGCTGTCAGGCAGGGACTGTGGCTCGCCCGCTGAGGTTGCCGGTTGGCGGGTGTCCTTCACGCGCTGCAGTGACCAGTCCTGCAGCCAGTGGCCCTGTCTCTTCTCACGCACAAATGCGCTCAGTCACGCTCTTCTCCTCGGCGTTTTGGGGAGGCCCTTTTCAGAGAGTGTGTCCGTTTTCCTCCATGCAATGGAGACAGTGCGCTGCAGGCCACACCTGCTGGTTGAGGTTGGGGTGTGCTCACGTACAGAAGCCGGAGCATGTGGGCAGGTGAGTGTCAGCTGACGTTTCGCCCTTACAACTGTCACCCACAAAGATTCAGTGCTTCCCTGTGCAGGCCAGAGGCTTCCGGTGCCCCTTTGTAGCCAGGCAGCCACCGACCCTCAGTCTGTCCCTGCAGGTGACTATGCGTTCTGGAATCTTTTCTGAGTGCCATTGTACAGTGCACACTCTTTCTCATCTAGTTCTTTTACTCACTACGGCCACGTCGACATGCGTTTATACCACAGTGTCCTTTATACTGTGGCGGGCATGTCGCTCATGGAGTTCTTTATAACCTGCCTGCCTGTTCTCTTGTCGACGCACATGTGTGGGTGGTTCCAGGCTTTGCCCCTATGAACATCCATCTGTGGACGTCTCCGTGTGAATATGCACCGCCTTTTCCTGGGTAACTACTGAGGGACGCAGTAACGGAGCCACACAGCAGGTGTGTGTCTGTGAGGAGTGGAACTGCTCCACCCAGGAAAGGAGTCTCCGCTGCAGGGGTGCCTGGCACCTGCGAGCCGGTGAGCACCCAGCCCTGGGGTCCCTGGGGTCCCAGGGGGTCCAGGCCTCATCACTCTGGGCATGCAGGGGCACAGACATCCGGCCAGGAGCCTGCCCCAGGGCCCCAGGAGGCCGGCCCAGTTATACCTTCCCAGCTCTGATTCAGCCATCTTATTTTTACAGCACCGTCATTTATTTTCAAATCGTACTTACCCCCAAAAGTTAAAAAAGATTATTTGGATTAGATGACTTTTTAGGGAGTTTCCCCAAGATTCAGTTCACTCAATCCAGTGAATGACTTCAAATGACAAAAATGGTTATTTTTTTTCAAAAATATGATGAAAATGTGAAAACACATAAAAGTAGAAGACGAAGTACAGGGGCCCCCATGTGCCCCCTGTGGAGCATTTATATTTTAATTTTTTGCGGGGGAGCGTCACTATTTCACGGGAGAAGCCAGCGGGCAGGCCGACCTGTGGTTCGCACGCCCTCCCGAGGCGTCCGCCACGGCTCGTTCTTCCTGTTCACACTGAAACCTCCCAGATCGCCCTCAAGGCACCTGCGCGCACTTGTGAGAGGTGCTGAGGCTGAGCCTGCTGGGTAGCTCCACTGGTCCAGGGAGGAGATGGCCTCAGTTACCTCCTGCCTGGCTGACCCCTGCTGGCTCCGCCGCTGTGAGTGTCTCCTCACTTCCTTCCCGACTCTTCTTGTCACCCCAGCTCCCTCTGTGATTTGGCCTCACTCCTGTCTGTCCACGTCCCTTAGCCACCATGGCGGGGGGGTGTGCTGGGTGCCTGTGTGGAAGCGTGTGCTGTCTCCCCCCTCCCAGGGTCAGTGTCACCTTCTAGGAGGGTGGGGACTGGTCGTGACTCCACAGCACAGGACAATACTCTCCCTGCAGGGACCAGCCCAGAGCGACCAGCACCGCTCCTGGGGTCACCTGCAGGAGGAGGGAGCCAGGTGCCTCTGGGAAGCTCAGTCCTGTGTCTCTGGGGAAGTGTGATTTAGTATTTACTGATATTCTTTTAACCTTCCAAGTCTTAGGAAGCAGGGAGAAGGCTGCGATGTTGAGCAGGGTCTGGGGGGCAGAGAGGGGCGGAGTTGTGCGGTTGCCTCTCGGTTCTGGAAAGACAACTCAGTCCTTTCATCCCCCCAGTCTCTGCATCTGCATCTGCTGGGGAAACCCACTTCTGGGTTGAGACAAGCTCTAAAGGGAGGCTGCTCAGTCCCCACAGAGACTCCCTTTCCTCCAGCCGGTGTCTCAGTCTCCCAGTAACCTCTGCCGGGGTAGACCCTGGCCCTCGGCCGGCCCCGCCTGGCCGGCTGCTCTGCCTGTTGCTTTCGAAACCAAGTTCCCAGGCCACCGGCCATCGGATTTCCAAGTCTGATCGATCAGATGTGCTTGTGGCACTCAGCGTCCTCTTGTCTCTAAGACCACAGAAGACAGGCCTGGTGACCGGCCTGCTGCAGTGAGTCCCCGTGATAATGTCTGACCCTTGATTGTGTTTGCTCAGGGACAGTCTCCCCCTCGCACAAGTGCTGCCTCTCCAATTTGACTTGACCATGGGCCCAGTCCAAGTCTCCATGGTTCCTATGCACATGACATCCCCCAGCACTTTCTTGGGGCAGCTCTGTCTGTCGTCCCACAGGGCTGAATTTCTCCGTCCCACTTGTGTCCCCAAGGCCTTGGTGCAGGGCCTGTGTCCAGGAAGGCCAATGGCTAGAAACAGAAAGCTGGGCCGAGGAAGGGTGAGCGAACAGAGCTCTGGCCAGGAAAGCAGTTAATGTGCAGCCACAGATATCGCCTCAGATGTGCTGGGCAGAAAGAGGACCGCTGATGTCCATGGCTGCCACCACGGGAGTGGGACATGTGCTGGTCCTCAAAGGAGGCCTCATTTTTCTGGCCCTGAGAGGAAGCCAATGACTCGCACACAGTTATTCCAGTCATAGCTGCCCACATGCAGTCTGTGGCTTGCTGGGAATGTAACTTCTGTCCACCCCCAGAAAGAAAACGTCTACCAAGAAGGGGCTGCCAGTGGGTAACTGCTCTAATTTGAAAGCAGAGCCTAGCAGCCGAGTCTAAACAGGGGTTTCTCGGCAAACTGCCCGCCTCTGCACTGCCCTGCCCACAGGCAGTGTGTTCTGGCCACTGAGTAGTCCTTATAAAGGGGCTTCTGGAATCCTGTTTCACCCAATAGGATTCCAGGTGCTTCCCCCACCCAATCAGAGCTGTGCTACTATTTCCTCATTAGCATCTTCACAGAGCAATCAGAGCAGCTTCATTCTAACCAGTCAGGACAGTGCTTAATGGGCCAATCACACTGAGGCTTTGGAGTCCTCATTTGCATGAGGACTCACCATCAAAGACCAGAGGCAGAAACTGCTGTGTCTACATCAACTTCCCTCAGGGATGGTGAGTGCATTCTCCCATTCCAGGGAAGACTGGAGACCACATTTTTCCAGCTGGAGGAGGATATCTGGTTGGAACAGAGCCATGTAGCCAAAGAGGGCCACCTGCCTGTGGGTCCACTCAGAGTTGTGCTGTTACACAGCCAGACTGCATCGCCATTGAGTTGTTTACACTGAATAAAGTTTCTTCATCCCCCGAATCCAAAATTCGGAATTCCCATTGGTGTTGAATTGGTGCCAATGACCATCAGTGACACTTCTAATTGCCTAATGTTGGCCCACCTACTGTGTGTGGGGTATGGCCTTAGTGGCTGGAAGAGCTGGGGTCTGTGACCCTGTGACCCTCGGACAAATGGCCCGCTCTCCTGCATCTGTGGAATGCACAGAGGCATACGCAGTACAGACCATTTCTTAGGTTGGGTTTTTAAGGTTCTTTATATAACGGATACAACTCCTTGGTCACATATGTGATTTGCAAATATTTTTCCCCTGTCTGTCATTTGTCACCTTGCTCTTTTAACTATTCTAGAAAAGTAGAAGTCTTTAACTGTGAGGAAGCCCCGTATTTGTTGCACTTCATGGTACAAACATGCGTTGGGTGTCGTGTCTGAGAATTCTTGCCTAACCCCAGGCTATGAAGATTTTCTCCAGTTCCTACTTCTCCATTTACCTCTGCAATGAATTTTAAGTCAACTTTCGTAGAACATGTGAGATTTAGATCAAAGTTCATTTTCCCCTCCTATTCCTCTTAGTTACCATCTTCTCTTTCTTTGGTTGAATTAATTTCTTCCACACTTTTCTTGGGCTATATTTCTCATTAGAATTATCAGGGTTTTAGTAGCAAATTGGAAGGACATGAAAACGTCACGACTGAATTTAACGTCTAGAATGTGTCTGGCCCCTCTCACACGGACCAGTTTTGAGGCTCCTCAGTAAGTCACTGGGTTTTTAACCAGCCAAGCACTATGGTTATTAGCCTCTCGGTGCTGGGCCAGTGCATAGGGTGGGGCCTGCTAGTAATTCGAGAGTGATAACAGCTGTGCCAGCCCCCACAGGGCCGCAAGTGTCCCAGAGGCGAGACGAGGCGAGCTGCCTGTGTACCGCATGGTGCGTGGGCGCAGGGATTGGTCAGGGGGAGGCCTAGAAAAAGTCCGCACGCTCAGTCTGTGCCGCCACCGGCGTTCTCTGTCACTGCCCGCTGCCTCCAAACTGCAGTCATCTGGGCGGACAGGCCTCGCAGGTGGAGGACTGCGCCCGCTGTCCAGATGGCAGCTGTCGCTCGTTTTACTACATGGAAGCACAGTGCAGGGGGAGGCTGGTGTGCAGCTCACTGGCGCTGTTGCCTGTGATCATGGACCTGTTCTAAATATAGCGCCCTTGTCTCCGGTGCGGCTGGAAGGAGGGGACACGCGTGGCCGTAAATGGGAATGAGGCCAGTCCCTGTGCTCTGGCCGAGCCGCCCACGGGCCCAGGTCTCATTCAGTTAATCTCCAGATCAGTTTCAGCCTGTTTGGTGAGCAGATGTGTGGGAGTTTCTGTGAATGTGGAGCTTCTAAATTTATACACCATTCGATATGGGTATTGACATGCTAGTATCTGTGGTGCTGGCACGCAAGGTCAGCCACCATGTTTGAGTCCAGGGACCAGACTGTCCTTCGGGTGTCCCCACAGGCCACGCGTCTTATTTTTTCATGTCTCTCTGTGGCATCTCCGGTGGGTACAGAGTGGAGATCAGCAAGTAACCTAAACTGATCTGCTCTCTGCTGTTGACAAGCGTGCCCTCTCTCACATGTGATCTTGGGAGATGCAGGAAGTCCCTGAGAAACTTCAGGCCACCAGTGGGTGGTGACCATCTCAGTTACTGGGTCACTTTCCTCATCATTATTCTGAGGGGGTGAAGGCAAAATAACTACTTCCTGTGAGGTTCAGTATGGTATTCTCCTGGAACATTGGGGGGGCAGGGGACAGGGGATGGCCGGGGAAGGGGCCCCGTGGGGCTGCTGGCTGGGCAAGGACTGGTTGTGCCTAAGTGCAGCCCATCTGCTGACAGTGAACACGGCTGGCTGGTGTGGAGACCTGGCGGCTGCTGACTTCCAGCAGAGCCCTGTTCTCGGATGTCTCTGCAGGGTTGCTGATGGGCTGCGGCCAGGTTGGGGGCCCTCCTGTGTCAGCGTGCTCGGCCAGGCACCCAGGACTCTGCGCTGCCCCGCCTTACAGCCCTGGTGCACCCAGGCTTCCTCTTTGCTTGTGAGTCCCCCTGGTCCCCTCTCCCCTGTGTGCTGAGGCACAAAACTTGTTCCAGGTGTCTCAGTGGCCGGTCCACACCAGAGTCCCCTTCACAGAAGGCACTGGGGAAAGTGGGGCCTCAGGGGCAAAGGCTGGTCCCGGGCCCTGGCCACCCCTGTTAACCACCACACCTGAGCCCCTCCCCCTGGTGACTCCTGTCCTGGGAGGAGCACAGCAGGACAAGCAGGTGCTGCTGCCTTTCACTGGCCCAGGACCCGGGCCTCTGCGTGAGGATGACTTTGATGAGTAAGGAACATCTTATCACAAGTTCAGAGTGTACCCACCTGGGTGGAGGCCACCCCGCCCAGATCTGTGGGTACTGATCAGAACAGACTCCCTGGACTCCCTGTTTCATTGGCACAAAAAGGAGGTGCCCATCTTCTCATATGAGCACCCCGATGTCGCCGGATGGCAGCTTCTTCAAACAACACACTCCCTGAGTCTAGTGCCACTGCTTAGCTTTTCCTCGTGGGAAAGCAGGGGGTGTTTCCTGGAAAAGCAGGCAGGCCCTCAGCCCTCAAAGAGGAAACAAGGAGGTCCTGGGGGCTTCTTACTAAAACAGAGACACCCACAGAACCTGCATGGGCAGATGGAAGGAGAAAGGAGAGACAGCAGGGGACAGCGGGGGACCACAAAACGTCGTCAGCGTCAAAACTGCTGTCCTTGAAAAACATGGGGGGAGGGCCTTCTCTTTCCCCTGCCCGGTGGAAGCTGCGCTGTCCCAGCTGTCCGCTCTTCACTCTGTCCCGGCCAGGCTGCGAGGCCTGAGGAATCCAGGGGGGGCCCCGGCTGACGGACAGCATGGTGGCTGGGCAGGGACCACTCCCCTCTGCCCTGGATGGCAAAAGCAGCCTTAGGAGATCTGTGCCTGGACGGTGTGGCCTGGTTCCAATAAAGCTTTTTATACAGATGCCAACATCAGAATTTCATGTGATGTCCCATATGAGAAAATGGTCACCTTTGGCTTTTTTCTCTGACCATTGCAAAGTTGTAGACACCACTCTTGGTGTGCTGGCCCTAGGGAGCCACAGCAGGGAGGGGCCGGCCTGCCCACTCCTGGGGGGGCGGGGGAAGCAAGTCATGCCCGCTGTCTACACTTCATTTTAGAGCAGTTACTCCTGGATGTCTTACACCCCGGATTCCACTCGAACCATGTGCCTGTGACTGGGAGTGGGCTGAGGTTCTTGCTGGGAAGGACCTGGAATAAAAGACCCCCCACACATATCAGGGGCTCATGCCCCACTGCCCAAAGCCTGCTCCGTATTGCTGTGATGTGTTTTGCATGTTCCGAAATCAGAATCTACTAGGGAGTCTGCATTTTTCAGAAACTCCCCCTCTGGGTTCTCTCTACACCAAAGCTTGTGAGCTGATGCAGGGACCGCAGTACCAGCCTGAGCTGGATCCGACGGGCCGTCCCTCAGGGTCCCCGGGAGCAGGCTCTGTGGGGTTGAGGGTCAGCAGCGTTTAGGTGAATGCTGGCCAGGCAGTGCCCACTCCTTAGCTAATGACCTTCCATAGCACCTCTGTAAAAAAATAATTAAATACAACCAAAATTGAGTGAGATCTCAGCACCATGCACACTTGCAGATCTTTCCAATCTGGTATTCTCAGGGCTCTGTTCTCGTTGTTGTTTTGCTTTGAGTTGAACAAGACAATGCATTTTGGGCACTGACTTCATATTAAATGAATCGCCATCAAATCCATTTTGTCGAGAAAGACCTGGGCTCTCAGGTCTCCATTTGTGTGACTTTAGTTTCTGTGCTCATTCTTTTCCCTTTCAGCGTCCCATTTCCTTTAGAAATATTTTCCTCCCAAATGTTGTCCCACGAGGGGATGGGACAGTGGTTACTCACTTCCCGCCAGTGTACCATTTTTCTCCCAGGGATACGTGCGTCTGCATTTTCTCTGCTTACCCAGGCAAAGCATTTTCTCTTAAAAAACGAGTTGAGTGCCAGCCAGCTGTCCCAGTCTCCCAGCCCGCTCTTCCCCATGAGGCCCTGAGCACCGTGCCTGGCGCACAGTAGGCACAGGACAAACGTGAGACTGAATGAGCATATTGAGGAAATTCAGGCCTCCGCCCAAGAATGTGTGCCGTTGGAGGAAATCTCGTTTTGAAGTCCTCCTTGAACGGAACCCCTGCTGCTCGCTGCTGGCTCCGACTGGGGCCGCGTTGGGGTTGCATAAAGAAGCCTTTCTAGGGCAAATGTTTTCTCTTCCCCCTCCTGTGACAAGGGTGCATTTTACTTCGAGCCAGGCGAGCCGCGCGCCTCAGACGGGCGCCCCGAGCCTGCTGCCCACACAGGTTATGCTTGGCACCGGCTGCGCCCGAGACAGCACAGGTGTCGGACCGCCCGACGCTGCCTCCGAGGGGCATGAACGGGCTTCAGATGAAATGCACACTCTGCAGGCTTTTGGTTTCTCTCTGTTTTCCCAGTTTGCCGGCTTGATTAAGTCCAGACGGAAGGGGGAGAAGCCACACAATGGGGACTTCTAACAAGCCCAGTGTCCTGGCGAGCACAGCTGCACACTCGCTGAGGGCTGCTTTGGTGCACGCTCCTGCCAGACCCGTCGCAGTGACAGAGCGCACCTTGTTTCTCCACCAAAGATTCTTTGATGGGAGAATTGGCACGACTGTACACATCAATTTTCTAATTGAAACTCTGGGCAAGCTAATGGACAGTGTCTACAAAGAAACTGTAAAAAAAAAACCTCATTCCCTTTCCCGACTCTGGCTTTCATGAAATCAAAGAAGATTGGGGGAGTGAGCCGGGGTCACGACTGTACCTGCTCTGGTTTAGGCTGCATCTTGTCTGTCACCCTGGAGGAGACCAGGTTGCCCTGGGGTGGGACCCTGCACTGCCACGGCCCGGGTCCGGCCTCAACAGGTTCTGACCCACCGTCCACATCTGGCACATGCTTCCCTTTCTGATTTGACTGGTCAGATCAGGGGCCCCGTGTGGTGGCTGTGTCTTGTCCCTCCTGTCCCACAGGAGCAGAACGTGACACCCTGGCTTCCCTGCAGGGACACACCTCTCTCCCCTTTCCTGAGGCACTGGCGTCAGACACCAGGTAGAACCCAACTGTGAGGATAAAGTCTCCTTCCTTCTGCCCGAGATGTTCCTTGGAGACATGGCTTTCTAGGACCTGTCCGAAGTGACACTGAGCAGTTAGCCGGTCACAAAGCTGCAGGTACTGGGGACCTGGAGCTGCACGCTGCAACCTCGCCGTAGTTGACTCAGACCGCCACGGAAGGCAGGCGTTGTTGGGGGAGGTCTCCATCTCGCGTGGGCCGGTGGCTCTGTGATCCCCAGGAAGCTGCATCTGAGTCAGGGGCTCAGATCCAGGGGTGAGTCCGCTCCTTCCTGCGCTTCCTAAGTGTTGTCCCCTCATCTCCGTTCCCTTTGCATGGCACCCCCCTTGTGGCCTGTCCTGGGCACTGAAGGAGGAGTGGGAGCCACACGTACACTTGTGGTCCCCGTTCCATAAACGCTGGGTGTCTCTCCTTTGAACCAGGAGTAGCGCGCCTTCTGTCAAAATGCTCTCTGTCCTGGGAGTCCTCCCGAAGTGGGTGCTGGCTGCCAAAAAGGTGTCCGGTGACAGGGGGACGGTGTCGCCGTGGGCAGTGCAATCCAGTCCAACCAGTCCGGCTGGCCCTGTCCTGGCCTTTCCAGTTACTGCCTGGAACTGAAACCCATCTGCTCCCCCACCCCCACAAAAAGCCACACCTGGATTTCTGCCCTCACAGGTACACGGGCCCCAGAAGCCAGCACGGGGGAGACCTCCGGCTGCTGTGGGGACAGACAGGTGCCCAGTTCGCCCACCAATAACACACCAGTGAAGGTCCTCCTGCTCATCCTCGGGGAACCTGTAGCACCATTGTACACACTGCTTCCCCTTGGTTCTGTCGCTCTTTGTCCTTGAACTTCCAAAGAGGGTTAAATGTGTGAGTGTCTTGGTCACGTGACTGATTTGAGATTCTGAGGTGGCCAAGGATGAGGGCCCTTCTGCTAGGGACGCGGGACCCACTGTGCTGGGTGCACCTGCTGCAGACGAGCATCCGAGCTGGTACCTGCAGCACCGTGGAGGTTGGCGCTGCCCTGCCCCTCTGCCGCCACCGCAGATGGGACAGCAGGGGCAGGGCCATGGGACCCAGGCACAGGAGTGGGACAGTGCTGGAGGGAGAAGGTGACCAGCGCCCTGAGCTCCCAGTGCCCCCCAGGCCTCCCCAGCCCCCACCCCAACAGCTCCCTGGAGGCCATACAGACCGGAGCCCCAGGGAGCTGGTGGCTTGACCTCTGCGTCCCTGTGTGTGGCCTGGGTCCTAGTTCAGGCCCCCACCTGCCCCACCCAGTTTCCTTGCTTGGGCTTGGCTCTGGGCTTCCCAGTCCCCTCCTGAAACCTTGCCTCTGCTATAGAAGATATAAGGAACCCAAGAGTGCAATCAGTAAAGGGTGCTTAATCTCTGCTGCTGCCTGGGCCTAATGCCCATGTCTGTGGAAAGCGACTCCCACTCCATTTAAACTGTCCCTTAAGGAAACAGGATGTGGGAGAGAAAATGTTTGTGAGTTAAATAATGCAGCAAAGCGGTAAAACCTTTCATCAGACACCTGTCAGGTACCTGTTGGTGACCCTCTTTGAGTGTCATAGCATCTCTGAGTTCTCCCGTTCTGGCTGGTGATGCCGGCCCGGCCCTCCCGGGCTCCTGTGAGTGGAGGGCATGGTGGAAGCTGTCTGGGAGCTGGACCGAGCGCCCGCGGGTGTCACTGGGTGGCAGAAAGTGTGCGCCGGTCCCCAGGCCGTGACTTCCTTCCTGTGGGAGTCCAACGTCTAACTGAAACGCAGAACCACGCTGGGTGGTTCTTGCCCGTCGTTGCTTTCCAAAATCAGCCGCTGCCGCGAGTCCTGGTGCATGGAGAGGCCTGGACGGTGGGCTGTACTGCCACAGAATGGCTTGCCTGTGGCCTGGACGGTTCACTTCCAAAAGACCCAGGAAGAGCATGGCTGCAGAGGGGCTGCTGCTGGGAAGCTCACAGCCAGACCACCAGGGCGCCCGCCCTTCAGTTCAGGCAAGCACCTGGGACGGAGAATGTGAACTTTTTCTTGGGCATATTAAGCACCCAGGAACCCACTGAATGGCCGGAGCTGTGGGCCGCTGCCCGGGAACTCCCCACCTGTGTGCCTAGGACCCACTGGGCAGCTTCCACTGCTGTGCACTTTGAAATCTGGGGTCCCCCTGGAGCCACCCAGCTTTGCGGAGCCCAGCTCAGAAACCCCTGTGTCTGTGAGCGTGTCAGTGCAAGGAGGGAAAACAGCCACCAGGCCACGGTGGAGAAATGGCCGCATGCTGACCCTGTGTCCCAGACACGGGGTCACCACTGTTCTGCCCCGCCCACACGAGGTGGGCTTGTACACTGCACGGGAGCTCGGGGATGCAGTGGGGGCAGGGCTGGAGCCAGGGCTGGCCTCTTGGTGGCCTGGGGGCTGATCCCGCCAGCCTCGCAGGACGGTCATCATAGGTTCACGAGACATGAGGCCCGAGGCCTGGCTCCCCACAGGATAGACTCCTGGGGAGAACCCTTCTCCACACGCTCAGGCCGGGGGTCCTCTGTCCTGCCGCAGGCAGCAGGAAGATTGCCCGGGGCCCAACAGCCGGCCGTTTCAGACCAAGTTTCTTCTGACCAGTCCTCTGTCCTGGGTGAGCCTGCATCTGGCCAACCTTCCCAGCATGGCGCACCAGCCGCTCAGGAGGGGAGGCCTTCCGCAGCATGGGTCAGCACAGCATGGGGATGAAAGGGAACTGATCCACCAGGGCGCGGGTGCTGTCTGTCGTTCCTCTGGTCTGGTCACAGGTAACGTGGCAGAGAGGGGACACAGCAAAACCCACGGTGTGGCTGTTTGTTCCCCTCCCCAGAGACCGGTGAGTGTAAGTCCAGAAGCAGCAGCAGGGGGTCCACTGTGCCCCCCGCGGTCTCCCTGGTGCTCTTCCCGACATGTTCCCATTTAGCCCTCCCAGCGGCTGTGGGAGGCAGCCAGCTTCAGCCCTCTCTGAATTACATTGTGCATCTTAAACATTTATTTTTAGGCAGAGGAATTTGGCACGGTCCAAATAGTGGGGTCAGAGATGGAATAGAGCGTTCAGGCTGATTCTGGCCTCACATGGATGCTGTGACTCGGTTTCTTACCAGCAGTTTTAAAGGACACACGTTTGGCAACCAGCTGCCACTGCCCACCAAGCAGGTCGTAATGAGGTGGAGGCAGGGCTCGGCCGGGGTTGAAGTGCATGGAAGGAACCAGCCCACCAGCCCCGCTGAAATCTACCCTCACACAGACCATCACACCGGCTCCCACGCTTACTCACGGGGCTCCACGAGGGCCGAGGGGGTCGGAGGGGGTGCTCCATTGTGCTCACCCTCCCGACGGTGCCGTGTTCCTGAAGATTCCCTCCATGGCCTCCGAGGTGCCCCTGATGGAAACCAAGGGTGCAAGGGTCACTCGCAGGGATCGCTCCTTCGGGGCCGACGGCCTCGTGTGAACTGCACAGGCCGCTTTCTAGGAAATTGTAGGCAGTGGGCAGTTCTAGCATCTAATCTTGAGAGTAGAGGGGAGGATGGGGCCTGTTTTCCAGTTGACTGTCTCCAAGAAGACGGACAGGAGGTGGGGCGAGCAGGGGGCGGGGGAGGGGAGCCAGGGTTCAGGGTGTGGTCCACGTTTTATCTGAGGCTTTGGCGCAGTTCAGGTTCCAGGGTAGGTGTTGAAGGTCCTTTTTGTTTTTCCCTGTACACCCACTATCAAACATGAAAGGAAATTATATGAAGTTGGAAACAGATATAAACCAACAAGCTTAACTATACAGGTTTGAAAACACTACTGCCCAGAGTTAAGACTCAACTCTGACAGTTTTAGAACAGAGTTTCCTGACTACACATCTTCAGTGGAACATAGTTCAAGAACGAAAGGGACGGCAAAGAACTTGAGACCTCGTGGTAGTTCAGTGACAGCTGACGGTGGCGGCAGCATCACTCTGAAATGACTGTCGGTATTGCAGGGAAGGAGAAAGGAGTGGGGTGTGTTAATGGCATTGAGTGTGGAAGTGGTAACTGCGACACTGGATTCTCTCTCACACACACACACACACACTCACACACACACACACACACACACACACACTCTATAAAACAGCAATGGCACCTGCCTTACGGTGACACTAACTGTAACTCCCCACATAGATCTTTGGAGAAAGAGCTTATTCCAGGCATTGACTTAAGTGCGTCTGGGCCACCTTGCGCCAGAAAGCAAGGAAGTGTTCAAACACCTGTGAGACTTATGTCAAAAAGGCCCAGGAGCTGGCTCAGAGGGCCCCCAACCCACAAGAAAAAAAGGAACAGACTACAGTGAATTACATTTTAAAAATGCACGAGTCCCTAGTGTATCGTGAGTCCGTGTTGTTACTCAAATAGATAAAGAAGAGCGAAAGGGAAGGTCGGCCAAATATTTCCAAAGAAACAATGCAGTTGAAAAATCCCCGTTGGGCAGTCCTGGCCTGGGCGAGGCTCCTGACCAGATGCTCACGTCACAGGGTCAAGTGTGGTCGGAGCCCTCCCCGCCACGCACACACGGGCTCTGCCCCCGTGGTAGGGGCAGCCTCAGTTCACAGGCCGCACGTGTGATGCCGAGGAAGTGATTGCAGTAATACCCTGCAGGAACCCCTTTAGATGGTTGAGGTATTACTGCAATCACTTCTCCTGTAGTTTTGTTGTAAAAAAAAACCAAAACAGTGTTTCGTGTGAGTCCTGTGGTAAAGAAAGAACTGGGCACATTGAAAGCATTCCTCAGACACTGCAGCGAAGTCTCCCGCCGATGAAGTTTCTTCGGTAGCTCTGTGAAAAGTGTCTCACCACAAGTGGGGCCAGGAATGAGCAGCTGCTTTTAAAGGTCGTTGACAGCGGGGATACTGGCTGAGTCTTCGATGCAGTGCCGCGCCCTCGCCTCCGGGTGCGGGCAGAGCAGCCGTCCCAGTCTGCCGTGGACCCTTTCACTGTGAGACTTGGCAGGTCTGTGGCTGAAGGAGCGAGGAGGATTCATTCGGGGTCCTGTGTTCCGCCCTCAGGTGCAGCGGGGCTTCTTGGGTGCAAACAGACTGACTTCAGCCTCCTCCTCCACCCCGGGCTCTGTGGAGAGGGTGGTAAAAGAGGATTTGGGGAAAGCCTCGTGCTTATAGCTCAGCCAGAGTTTCCTGCTTGTTGTTTTCATCCCTCTCCCTTCCCGATCAAAGTTTCCATTTTCTGAGACAGGGTTAAACCCTGCTTTGTGTTTGTGTGCCCTGAGTCTCAGGTGGTAGGCTGTTTCTGTGACAGGAGCCCCCAGGGGGCCACTTACACCCCTCCCGCTGCCTCACCTGCCAGGCTGCCCGACCCTGTAAGTGGCCCTTTGTCTGGGTCAGTGCAGTGCAGGTGGCGGGTTAGGCATCAGGCATAGACAGATCGGTTTGAAAGTGTCTTCATTTAAGTGCGTTGGATAGGTATCAAAGCTTCGATACAAACCATCTGCTTTAGGAAAGAATGTACCCAACGAGTCTTCCTCATCCACCCAGGGAGGCCCAGTGTCTCTGGAACCCCTTAGATGGTTGAGGTATTACTGCAATCAACTTGGCAAAGTTACTTTCAAAGGGATGAAGGTCATGGGATGGATCTTACTCTTATTTGACATATTTCTGTTGCTTTTGGGGTGAATTGACTCATTTTCCCCTTAAAATCTAGCCCAGTCAGCAGGCGGCATGTTTGTGTCTGCACATTACTCTGTACGAGGCTTCCCTTTTTATTTAAAAAAATTGCAATTAAAAATATTTTTTGGATTCTTTTAAATGTAAACTTATATTTAGATATTTACAGAGACTGGCTGAGCCAAGGGGCACTAAAACAAATAAAACACGCAGTGATGATATTTTGCATCTTTGGGAAGTAATCTTCAGCGAAACATCTGTTCCCCAGTTGTAACTCGGAGAACAGCGTATCACGTGTGCACTGCAGGCTTTCAGAACACGCGTTTCAGCTCCTGCTGGCCACCGCCTGCCATCCGGCCGGCAGCCCTCTGGGGAGAATTTATCGGGTGACTCAAAGGAGCCTTTGGTGGTTCCCCACTAGAGGTGGGTGGGACCTGATCCCCACCCAGCCCCACCCTCCCCCCACAGTCCTGGGCAGGCAGGTCCTGGTGTCCTTCAGTTCAAGTTTCAGGATGTGAAAACCCTGACAATCTGACGCCACCCCCCTGCACACCAGCTGTGACTGGGAGGCCATCTGAAATGTTCTCGTAACAATTCACTGGTGTGGGCAGTTGTTTCTCGTGGAACTATAGAACCACTACTGGAAATGTGACCGAGTCTCCCGCATACACGCACACGTGTGTTCTTATCGAAGCGTGGAAGAAGTCTACGGGCAGGGCCAGCACGCCATAGAATAACATCCCCAAGGACGACCCCTCCTTCACAAACATTTATGAGCTTTGCCAGTCAGCATTTAGTGCGTTTGTGAGTTATATGACCGTGATCCAGTGCCACACCTGTGCCAGGTTATGTAAGCTCCTGGCTCTCCTCCACCTCTGCTGCGGCTGATGGCGGGACGAGCAGGCCTGGCCTGCGTGTCAGGGACGAGGGTCACTCCTGGAGTTTTAGGGAGTGACCCGTGCAGCGGTTGGGGTGCAGAAATGCTTGGCAGGGAGGAGTGACCTCTGCAGTGGGTGCCCGGGCCACTCCAGTGCTGGGCAGGACTGCGGAGCTCCTGGGCTGCAGGAACTCGGAGGAGGTGCCAACGGCTCCCTGCAGATGTGCTGTGGCCTCCGTCCCCTCAGCCAAGCGGACAGTGACAGGCCATCCCCTTGGTTCACTGCTTTCATTTCAAGTAGGTGCTTAACTTGCTTCTTTTTTTTTTTTTTTTGGCATTAAGACTAGGATTGGGGGGGGCGGGATTTAAATTCATGGAGTGATAAAAAGAAGTGAGATTTTCTAAATGCCACCAGATATTTTTAATCCTTTCTGCCTGAGAGTCAATGGCACATGCACGGTGCCCGGCGAGACTTGTGGGCACCTTGGTTTGCTTTCCCAGCCATCTCTGCCCCGTTGGAAACTGAGTCTTGCGTCCTGTGCTGCTTGTGTCCTGCAGTGATCCCCTCACACAGTGCTGAGCCCCTCGCAGGCCACCTTTGTCCCCAACCTGTTCTTCCAAAGTTAACCCTGGTGCTGACGGCAGCTGAAAACTCATGGCATCTGAGTAGTGCATCACGGTTTACATGGTGCTGTCCTAGTCCTGCCACCGCGGGCCCCACGCTCCCTTCCACCACGCGTCCGTCAGGTGTCCATCCTGACAGGTCACTTTGTAGCCGTAGGCTTTGTCTGCTACAGGTGACAAGGTGGACACAGTGAAGTGTCACCCGTGAGCTTGCTTCGACCGGGGGCCATGCCGTGACTTACAGGAAGTCTCCTCGGAGAATGCCCTTCGAGCTCCCAGCCCTGGTTACGGGGTGTTGGCGTTTGTTCCTAGTTTTATGTTCTTTGTGGGAGCATCACATCCCCTGCGTGGGAAGACTTATCAAGCCGACACTCTCGGCAGGCTGCTGGGAGCTCCTGGAGGTGACGGCTCAGTGAGAAGGCACAAACTTATGCTCCAGGGAGGGGCGGGGAGGGGCCAAGCCTCCGTGGAGCCCTAGGGAAGGTGTAGAGCTCCCCAGATCAGACCCACGATTCAGGGGTCGTGGGAATCAGGCCCGAGTTTGGCAGGGTTGCAGGTGGGGTGAGGAAGACTCAGGCATTTTGGGAGGAGTGGCTTCCTTTGGATTTTGAAGCCATTGTGAGCAGAGGGACCCTGTCAACAAGAGCCTGGGCTGAGACAGCAGGAGGGGAGGGAGGGCAGGGAGGCCCCGGCTGGCCAGAGGTAGAAGCAGACCTGAAGACCGGGTAGAGCGTCCCGCACTGTTTCAGGAGTGTCCCCTTTGCAAAGGCAGGAAGGGTGGGTGGGAGGCCCTTCCTGAGAGCCGGCCGGGCTGGGCACTAGAGGGCAGGTATGCAGCAAGGGCCCAAGCAGGTGGGAGCCCTGCCGTTCCAGGGTGGGGCCCAGTTGTCCCTCAGGGCCTCCTTGGGGACCTGGTGGACAGAGGGTAGGTAAAATGAGAGCCCCGGACGTGACCCAGGTGACCTCGACTGACAGGAACCTGTCTGGGGAGCTGCTGTGGCTCCTGGGAGTCGGAGCCCCTGGCGTGCTGCTGGGGGACGGGGTGGGGGGTGTCGCCTCTGCCTGCCCCGCAGCTGGGAGAAGGCCCCGGACAAGGGCGACCGCAGGAGGATGTGAGACCCAGGGGAGGCCCTGCTGTGCCTCCTAGCAGGGCCCTGGCCCGAGGTCTGGGAGCAGCATACACAGGAATCGGTGGCCAGAAATCAGAGGTTTGGGACACGGAGGGCTCCTTCCACGGTGACGCCAGTTCCGCATTCTGTGTCGCCACCCCAGTGGACTTAGGTCCCACCTGTTCTCTGCACTGAGGAGTGTGGGGAGACAGGGTTGCACAGAAGTTGGTGACATCCCCCACCATCTGGCGAGGACAGCTCCCTCTAGGGGCTGAATGTTGTCAGGAGTGAGCCCAGCTGTCCCTGACCTTGGAGTGTGCCCACAGGCCTGCATCCTTGTCAGGCTCCAGGCAGACTGACATGGTGGGGTGTGGGAACTGGGACCTGGGGGCCCCGGGGGCCATGCACGGTGGGTGGAGAAGGGAGGGGAGCCCCACGCTGCTGCGCAGTGACGCAGGGACTCCTGGGAAATGACACACTGCTGGAAAATGGGGAGCGCTGGCTCCCGGCACCCTGTGCTGGTCTCCTGCCCAGAGCCACTAAATCACAGTCCCACTCACAGGTGTATGGCTGCCCCACAGGAAGGGGGCCTGCTGGCCAGAGGGCCTGGTCCCTGCCTCTGGCCCCATCTCCTCCCCTTTCCTGGCAGCTCTGTGGTGTCCTGCAGCTCATGGAGAGTGACCTCAGCAGCATCCGTGTGTTACTGCACCTGCACAACACAAGTGTAAAACATACACATGCATGCACATGTGCACACACAAACACATGTGTGCGCGCATGTGCGCATGCATGCACACACAATCCTGGGGGAAAGTTTTTTACTGAATTCACTCCCCTGGTGTTTAAATCTCGATAATGAGCACGTCATTTTAAATTTCCAGTGGACCCATGACTGTAGCTGGCAGGAACATGGAGTGTTGGCTGCCTTCACACTGTCATGCCCCCACCCTGGGGATCCTCAGTGCAGAGGAGCAAAGCGATGCACAAGGGCCACCGAGCCATCGGGGTTGGCCGTGAGGCGGGCCGCTGGGCTCTGGTGCCCGTGCTGGGCTGCGCCAGCCCGCAAAGTTGGCACAGTAAAGGCCAGAGCCGCTTTAACCTCAGGGAACAGCTCCCTGCTCCTCCTGCCCTTTTCTCTCCGTCCTCACACCAGTTCCACAGCATTTGCCCAACTGGCCTCAGTGGACAGAAGAGAACTGTCCACTCTTTCGCTCACACAGCACACACTGCCCACAGAGCTGCCTGAGCCCACGGAACCTGGCCCCAGGCCCCTTCGTCTTCATCTTTCCTCCCTGCCCCCGCCAGCCCCTGGTGAACCCGGGCTACCTCCTGGGTGCGCCCAGCCTGTTACCTCGGGCTAGACCTTGGTCCCGAGGCACAGAGGTCCCCCAGGCTTCCTCTGTGCTGATGCCCACACGGGTGTTCAAGGTGGCTTCTGAGAAAGGAGGCGCTTCCCAAAGATCCTCCTGGAGTGGAGACTCAGGGTTGGGGTGCAGCCCTCCGCCAGATCGTGCCTGGGGCCCCCAGTCTCAAAGCAGGCTTCGTCACTCAGGTGTCCAGGCTTCCATTGCCGAAAACGCATCCCCTAATTTTGTAAGTCATTTTCATGAGACATCATTGTTTTTTAAAAAATAGGAGATTAGCTTATTTTCTCTGCCACCTCGAGCAGGAACGTGTTCCTGAAAACGCAAATGGGAAGTTGTGGGAACAGGAGTTTTCTCCCAGAACCTGTGTGGTCTGGGCCCTCAGGGCCCCACCACGCATGATCGTGGGCTTGAGAGACAGGACCTTCTCACCGGCACTGGGTCTTTACGTCCCCACGCGCTCAGACGTGAAGCTGTCCTGTGTAACCTGAGCAAAGTATCGAGGGGCTGCCGACAAAAACGTAGCTTCTAAGTGCCAAGTCGCAGGGTGATGTTCAAGTGTTGCGTGGAGTCTACTTGCTTCTGCTGTTGGACAGAATGCTCTGAGCTCCCTGAAACGTTTTAGGCTCACGGTCACGTCTGGGTTTGCTCACCCGTGATCATCCTAACAAACGGGGGGCCAGGGACAGCTTGTGGCCTTGGGAGAATGTGGGTGTTCTTTTGCTCATTCACCTATTCCTTCAGTGACTCAGCCCGAATACGTCTACCATTTATCAGGGACTTTCAGCGGGTAGGTCAGACTCAGCCCTCCCTGTCCGGAGCTCCCGGCCTGGATGTGGGTGAGCTGCAGACCATCTTCTCCCAGGCCAAGGTCATGGTGCCCTGGGGTCGGGCACCCATGTGCTGGTGACATGTAACCGCCAGCTCTCTGAAGTGATGGCGGCGTTACTACAAATGTCACAGAAGCCTGTGTAGAGCCCGATTCATAACAACACTGAGGCAGGCAGTGCCCTTCAGTGGAAACTGGGTGGAGCCTGTCGGTCACGAGTGGTGCAATGAGTGTGTGGAGCCCTGGATCAGGGGCGGCCGTGGCTGTGTCGGCGCACAGAGCAGCTCTGAATGGATGCTGAAGGCGTTTTCAAGAGCAAGTAAGACGGGGGTGCTGCTATGAACGTTTTTTGGGGGGGTTCACCCTTTCCTCAGTGACGCCCGACTCCTCCATGGAGCTTCATGAGTGTGGGGACCCGAGATGTGTCCTTGACCTTTTATGCTGCTCGCAGTGGGGTGGCGACAGGCTCCGTGCAGCTCCCCGAAGCGGCCATGCACCCCCACAATTTTCTGCACCCCTTTCTTAAGACAGGCCAGGTCGAGGCCCACGGGCCGGACTGTGTTTGGCCACAGCCTGCTGTCTAAGAGAGGTTTTCACACTTTTCGGTGGGTTTTCATAAAAAACCCATACAGAGAATATTATTTTATAAGGCAGGGACATTTTGTGAAATTCCAGGTTCAGTGTCCCTAAGTATAATTTCATGGGGATTCCTTTCCTTCGTTGACACATGGTTCTCGGGCCACGATGGTGACGTCGAGGGACAGCACCAGACACCACATGGCCCAGGAAGCCCAAAGTATGTACTGTCTGGCTGCTTGTGCCAGTGTCTGCTGGTGCCCGACCTAGGCACCCAGCCGACGATGAGGGTGCCCTGACGGGGAATGTTTGCTCGTTTCCAGCTGCCACGTGAGGTGAGGCCTGAGAGCAGAGCTGGGTGGGGAAGCCGAGAATGCACTGGCCTCACCCCTCCCGAGGCCTCTCAGCCCCGAAGACGCCACAGCTGTAAACAAGCTCAAGGGCACAGATAACAGTCGTCAGGGAGGGGGTGAACGCTGAGTGTTGATTAACTTTGCTTCTAACATAGTTTATGTAATCGTCAGTGGATGGAATTTAATTTTTAACAACTAACATTCCTAAAACATGAGCACTTGGAGACACCTCTGAGATGCCCTGGGCTGGGGCTCCGCCGGGGGGCAGGGAATGGGGCTGGGAAGAGGGGCTTCCTGGGACTTCTGGGGTGAGGCGACCGTGCTGGGAGCAGAGGGCGGAGCTCCCACTGAGGACGGTGGGTGTCGGGTGGTCAGGGACCCACCAGGGACTGGACTCGAGCAGCGTGGGAAGGTGCCTGGGGGCTGCTGGACACACCCCAGCCCCTGCCTCCGGTGGAGGACGCAGGAAAGGGGTGGCAGCCACATGTCCAACACCAGGATGGCTCCTCCCTTGGCTTGAGCTGAAGAGAAGACACAGCCTTCTGGCTTGTAAAGAGACAGCATGTGGGTGTGAGCACACAAGGGGTGTGTGTGTGTATGTGTCAGCCTGCGTCCTTTGTCTGACCCAAGGACACTTCTGGAGATGGGGTGCAGGTGGGGGTCTCCTCTGCTGCGCTCAGTCCAACCCTCCTGGGAATCATGAGGAAAGGGACTGTTTTGTGAGGGTGAAGGAGACTCCTGGGAGCCGCAGTGGGCAGATGTGTCGTGTGGGAGCTGCAGGCCGGGCAGCCTGTGGGGCAGGTTACAGGTGTCGGCCCCCAGGGGCTGATGGGAAACCCTGAGCAGGGCTTTTTGCAGGGAGAGGGAGAAAGCTGTGTTGTTGGATGTGCTAACATTTGCTGAGGGGGTCCCAGAGGACCCCGGGCTTGGGAGCGGCCTGATAAGAAGGGCTCAGGTCAGGTCCAGCCATCCCAGCTCCCCAGAGAGGCCCCTCCCCACCCCGTAACTTGCCCACTAGGAAAGCTGGTCGTGGTGCCACTTCCGCGATCCAGGGCATGGCCATGGGGGGCGAACACACCTACCAGCATGAGACCAAACCACCCTGGGGGGTGCTCCTCACACCTGCCAGGCCCAGCTGTGTGCACCCTGCTCTCTGGAGAAGGCTGAGCCCCAACCCGGTGGAGAAAGGCCTGGAAGAGGGAGGGCCAGGGTCCTGCCCTGCACTGTCAGCGGTCGGCGTGGTGGCCAGCTCCAGGTCCCCTAGTGGGATCCAGTGTGTGTGGAGTTTCCTTCTCCTTCTCTGTCCCCTGTGGGGTCTGAGGGGACAGAGCCCTGGGAGGCCCACGATGTCAACAAAGCCCCCTATGACATCAGCCAGCATGTCCTGGGCTGCCTTCGCGGGTCCCAGCCCCTCCCCCACAGCTTCCACAGGGCGGCGGATGAACCTGGAAGCTTCAAGGACCTGAATCCTGCTGGGGGACCTGGTCATGATCCAAACTGCCACGTAACTACCGCTCCTGCAGGCGCACCACCCTCGCCCCACGGTGCCAGTCCTGGGCTGCATGATGCTCTCGGACAGCAGCCCCCTAACACACCTTCGTGGTCATTCTCAACCTGTCCATGTTTCCTACACAGGGGTGGCTTTTAAAATGTTCTCCTTGAAGTAGTCAAGGGCACTGCCCAAGGAGGCATACGCCAATAGTTCTAGGATTGTTAGTAATACCAGGCAAAGGTCTCTAAAGCTGGTGATGAAACTGCAGGCGGGCCTGAGCTGTTACTGTAGTCTCTTCACCCGGAGGGGGACTTGCCTCGGCCCAGTTTGTTGTGCAGTGAGGTCCGCAAAGCCTAAAAGGGAGTTCAGCCCGAACATCTTCCTGGAATTTACTTTTGCACATTGTTGCTATTTGCATCTTTAAGTCGTCTTTGTAGAGCTTTGCTGTAACTTTTCATTGAGCAGAGTAGAAAAAACACTGCAGGCAAATCTTTAGGAAGATGTAGCGAACTATACTGCTTTATTTGCTTAAAAGCCTTGTGGGTTTTTTTAATAGATTAAAATTAAGCTAGGAAAGTGTTACATTTTGACATTGAAGAGACACTAAAGCGTCCCAGTCCTCTGTGGAGTGCCAAGTGAGGCAGACTAGACTGCAGGGACTGGGGCGGTGAGTCCTTGGGTCAGAGACCGGGAGCTCCAAGGAGCTCACGAGGATTCAAGGACTTCCAGGCGCCAGGCCCTGAGCTTTATCACTTTGGGTTTGATTTGAAAGAAGCACATGGCAAGGAGCCGGGTTGTGAGAGAAAATCCACAAGGGTGGGGCTGCTTCCTGGGCCCTGCTGGGAGGCAGCACCTGCAGGCCAAGGTGAGGTGTTAGGTGAATGGTGGGTGCAGACTTGGACCTGGGCACGAAGGACACCAGAAGGCAATTCCCAGCCCAGCAGGGGTCTAGCAGGTGCCCCACCCCCACCCCCAGCATCAGGAATTGATGTGGGTGGGGAGGGTGGCAGTGGGCTGGGCTGTCCCCAGGGCTGGGGGGCAGGCAGACAGGTGCTGTGGGCAGAGACTGGGAGCTGCTGCACCTTCCCCTGCAGATATGCCTTGTTTCCTGGCCCCAGAGGCCTGCTCGCTGTATTCTGTATACTCCGCCTCTCCCCTGGGGGTGGGCGTGCCTGCTCTGTGACTGGTGGGGAACCCGAGCTGCAGAGACACAGCTGGGAAGGAACCCACCCTGGACCCCTGGGACTCCCAGGTCAGTGCAACCCCTCTTTAGAGGGCACTGCCTGGAATTGTCCTCACCTGTGGGCTCTGAGCTTGTACCTGGTGTACATCAATACCAAGCACCAAGGAGTGTCTGTTACCGACCATGAGCTGTTATATCCAGGAGGGGACCCACCCCTGAAAAAGAACGAGCTCACCTGGAGGAACGGGGAAGCACCCCATGGAGCAGCCCACCCCCAGCCTGCTGCTCCCTCCCCACCCCAGACCCCTGCCCTCCTGCAGGGCGCCCTCTGCTGGCTGTCTGTTGCATCCAGCCCCTGGAGACTGGTCTCTCCTGCAGAAATTCATTTTCTCTATTTTGCTAGTCTCCGAAGACCCCTCCCTTGTCTGTCTGGCCCCTGCTGTTCTCTCATTTGTCCAGGTCTGAATCCTCCATCATAGGTTAAGTCCTGTGTGAATGGGACCAGGGATTTCTCCCTGTTAGGTGTCCACTTGCCCCGGCTGTGTAGATGGTGGTTCCAACTGGTGCTGCTGAGAAAAGCCTGGGGCTCCGGTAAATTTGGGCCCTTGTGAAGCTAAGTTTCCTCATCTGGGAGGCAAATGGAACAAGGCTGGCCCCTGCCTCCAGGAGGGGGAGTATTTGAAACTCTTGTTGCTTACTGGGGGGTATAGCTGGGGTTGAGGGACGAGGATCTGAGTTATCTGCTAAGTTTTTCTTGTGACCCTTCAGGAGTGAGTGGCCTGTCACTGGGCAGGGCCAGGCGGCCGGGGCAGTGGGGTTGGGAGCATTCTAAGCAGGGTAGGAGCAGGGGTGGGAGGGTGGCTGGGCTGGGAGGGTGGCCTCTCCTTGCCTCACCCTTCCAGTGCCACCACAGCTGGACAGTGCACCCCCCGTTTGGACACAGCTGTTGTTCCTGGCCCCTCTGCTTACGTGTTGTGCTCTAGTATCTTTCTTTACAGACACCCCTCAGCAACCCTGGGCCCCTCCAGCCTGGCTCAGCCCCTGCCGGGGCAGGTGCCACCATCAGGGAGAAATCTGGGGTGGCAGGCAAAGGGACCGATTAGAGAGGTCAAGACATCAGATTCCCTTCCCCGTGTCTGGTGTCAGGTTGACCGGAGGTGACCACCCCCAGAAAGCACAGGCTTGCAGTAAAATCTCTGGCTCTTACATGGGGTGGTTTGAGGTAGGCGGGGCTAAAGGCAGGGCCTGGGCAACAGGTGGAATGGACCTGTTCAGGGGACAGGGAGGGGACTGCCTCCCTCCATCCCTCTGCCTCTGCTTTTCCAGAGGAGGGGGAGGCCCAGTGGGCGGTGGCAGGCCCTGTCCCGAGCCAGGGAGGCCAACAGTGTGCCAGACCACATACATGGGACCCAGTATGACATTTGCCAGGTTCCTCAGGGCATGCCCTTCGTTTTGAACTTGGTGTTGGTGGGGATCGGGAAGTAGGCCTGGCCTTGCTGCACACCTCTGTGCCCCTGGGGGCTGGTGGCAGGTTCGCAGGGCCCAGCAGAGCCTCGGGGGCCGCTCCAGCAGAGCCCTGAAGCCTCCAGCTCTGATTTCCCCAGGCCAGGGACCAGCAGGCCCTATTTTGAGCCACAGTGTTCCCAGGGGAGATTATCAAGTGTCATGTTTTCAGAGGAGAATTAAAGGCACCCAGGACTTTGCTCTCAGCCCAGCAAATGTCCCCATCGAAACCCAAGGACCCTGGGCCTTTGGCTCCACCTGTGCTTTTGTCTTCGCCCCACACCACCCCCCCAGCTCTTTTTGCTGAGGCAGCCTCTGATTGCAGAATACGCCAACCTAAACACAGTGCCATTTCTGTGTCTTTTAGGTGGTAAATGTTCAGTTCACTCCCAGAGGCAGTGAATGCACGCTGTAGCTGTTCTTCCATTTACACACACACAAGCTTGTTTGCCAGAATGTCCCCAAAGGCAGTAAAGCACTGAGAACCCAGGCTCCGAAATCAGATGTTCACCAGGAGACAGACCTCCAGTGACGAGGGCGTGAGGATGGCCCTTCCTAGAGACCGTGACTCTGGGAGGTGGGGCCTGGAGGGAAAGCAGCTGGTGCGCTTTCCCTGGACGTTCTCAGGGCTCTGTTCTGATCCAGTTACTGGCCTTGCCGAGAGCTGGCTCGTCAGATTTCCTGCTTTTCAGCTATTCACAAAAGGGACAGAGCCAGACCTGGCTTATCAGCAGGAGGCAGGATGCATTCCAGAGTGCAGGGCGTCCTGTCTCACCTCTCACTCCGCCGTTTTCATCCCAGGGCTCCCACTTGGTTTTGTTCCTCTTTTTCACACGTTGCTGGAAGGAACTTAATCCAGCCCTGCTCCGCTTTCCGACCAGAGGAGAGGAGCTCCCGTGTGCAACTCCAGGAAGGCAGGCGGCTGCCCCTGGGTTTGGCGCCTGGGGTTTCTGCCCGAGACGGTGGGGTTGACTGATACCTCTTGCTCCCTGCCAGTCCCGTCGGTGAGACAGGAGGAAAACTGGAGGTTTTCCCGTGGGGCTTCAGAGCTAAAGTCAGTGCTAATTAGGCAGCGTGTGTCCTTGGATGCTGCAGTGAGACCCAAAGGTTTTCTGTCCATGCAGATAATTACATGTCTGTCACTCCCCCAAAATGTGATTGAACCAGAAAGGATTTCGTTTTAATTAACATTTGTGAACTTTCATTCTGGAGTGTGCAACAGGGGCTTGACATCTGTATTTATTTTCTCTTCTTCCTCATGAAATAGATGACGATTTGCCGTTTCCATAGCGATGGGTGGCGTAATTTACTCCTGGTCTGTTCTGTAACTATAATTTAATGCCGTAATCAGTGAGGGTCCCTGGTAGTTTCATGGACTATGGCCACTAATGCCCAAACACCCCAGCAAGAAATGTGATAAGCATTTAGGAGAACATCATAAAACTCTGGCTGTTATTTGGGCCTGGGGGCGGGGATAAGAATAGCTCCAGCCACCACATCTCAGCTCAGGGAGGTCCTGGAAGGCAGCAGGTCCTCTGGTGGCCCGCGTCCCTCCCTTCCAGAACCACAGGCAGGGCACTCTGGGGAACCCTGCATTCTGCCTTCCCTGCTGCTCTTCCAGGGGAGGGAAGGAAGGAGCGAGGTCCCGTGTGGTGGTTCTGTGCTTTTCTCCAACCGCCGCTCTCTCTTCCTTCGCTCTCTTCATGGGGGGGGGGGGGTGCCCATTGTGACCAAGGATGTCACAGTGAGGATGGCAGTGGGGCACCCCCTGCAGTGTCGTGGGTCGGACTCCCTGGCGTACAGGCACATCTCTGCCACCTCTGAACCCAGAACACACCTTGGACAGGCCCCGCAGCCTCAGTTCTGCTGTCCAGCGGAGTGGTGTCCTTTCTCAGATGTGAAGTTCAACTCCAGGTCCAGCTGAAGCTGCCCCTTCCTGCCCGGCCTGTCTGCTGGTCTATGCACTCTGGACCAGAAGAGGAGGGGGCGGAGGAGCAGGAGGCGGTGACAGGGAGGCAGAGGCCTCAGCAGGCAGTGAAGCTGCGAACAGAAAGGGAGACGCTGCAGGTGTTGTGTGAGGAGCCCTTGGCGGGATTTGTTATGGCCCAGAGTGCAGTGGGCCTACCCAGTGTTGGGGGGGGCACAGGAGGTGCAGGGTGATAGTGAGGAAGCTCAGCAGGCTCGAGAGGCTGGTGCCACGCTGGGGAGCCCCTGGGGAGCAGCACACTCCTTGCCTCCATGGGGCTGAGCTGGACAGCCAGGCCTCCCCGATGGGACAAGGAGGTCGACCAGAACTCTGGGGACAGTTAACTCAGGTGATGTTGCAGCTCTTGGAGCAAAGGGCAGGGGCCTGAGGGAGAGGGCGTTGGCTCAGCAGCCAGGTCCCTCCCAGGCTCTGCTGGGACCCTCAGGCCCTGGGGGAAGGGCAGTGGGCCTGTGTGTGGCACCATCTGTGACCCCAGGACAGAGGAACTGGGTGTGAACAGAGCACAGCTTTGGAGCCCGGAAACCAGTGCCACAAAGAGACTGGAAGGAAGCAGTGAGGAAGAAAGGTGAAATCCCTCCAACAAAAGACAGCGGCACCTCGAGCCTGGGAGAGGGGACTGCTGTGTACCGTGGGCAGGCGCTCGGCTGCACGAGGCGGGTCAGCTCCGTCGGAGGCCTGACCCCTCTCTGGGTGTGCGGGCGCCTCCTCCCTGGTGTGGCCCAGCCCGGAGGCTGGTGGACACGCTCCCTGACAAGTGGCTGGCTGCCCGCATCCTCCTTGGAGCCCTGTTCTGCCCGCCCGCCCTTCCGTGGTTTAGAAAGCCTGCCACTTTGACCGAGGGAACCAGGGCGACGTGTGCTTCCCTTTGCTGGACCCACAGGCTGCGGGGACGTGTCCGCGGGGAGCGGGGAGCGCGGCCTGAGCCTGCATCGGGTGGCACCTTTATTAATAAGTCACGAGGCTGGCTCGATCTGAGGCCTCGGCTTATTCTCACAGCACGGCTCCCGGCCCCAACACTTCAGAACAGTGACTTTCCTCTATCAGGGGACTACGGGGGTCCCCACCTGGAGATCCCCACTCTCCACGGAGAGGGGCCCAGGGAGCCACAGTGGAAAGGGCAGCGGCTCAGGATGTGCGCCAACGTTGCCAGGTGGTTTGGGAATTGGTAAGTTTTCTCTGCTGATCTGTTCCGTTCGATGAGAATGCTCCGGGCCCAGGCAGCACCGCGCCCTTTTCTGGAAAAGGGAGCCCTCCGGTTCAGCTGCACAAGGCCCGCATTCCATTCTCTCGGATACGTGGGCCAGTCTGCTTGGCTTCACCTCCAAGGGTGTGCAGGGGGAGGGGGGAGGTGACCCGGGCCCACTGGCCCTGGGTCCCGGGTGCCACTGGGTGATAGCTGTGGGAGCCAGTCTGAGTGCTCCTCTCCGAACACGAGCCGATGTGGGCTGAGATACCGCCGTTCCCATGCACCAGGCCGAGTCTGGAGTTGGGCAAGTGTTACGGATAGCTTTTGTTATTATGTCTCTGAGAATCCTATCGGGAATGTGAATCTTTTTATGTCGCATTTCTAAAAGCACCCCCAACCCCAGGTCAAAACTGAAATTCTGTGGTGAGTATGACTTCGTCGTCGGTTCCGAACGCATTTGCTGCACACTGGAGCTTTCACTGGGTGTCTTGGTGAGCAAGCCTCTACTCTGACCTCGGGGATGGGAGGCTGCCTGTGCTCTTTTCTTGTTAATCCCAGAGGGCAGACTTCCTTGTTACACTGAAAGTAACTGTAGCAGCTGCTGCCAGTCATCCAGCACCTGCTGGGAACCAGAGCTGCACCTGAGACTTCCCTGGCTCATCCCACTTAACCCTTGCATTAACCCCACCAGGTAAACCCAGACATCTCTCTCTGGCTTGCAAACCACAGCTCGTCGACCAAATAAAGCCATCTGCCAGACCTGAATTTGCATCTCTCTGACCCAGAGTGTGTCTCCAGGTCAGCTGGCAGGTGCTTTATGGCTGTGAAACTGTGCAAAGGCAGTGTGTTCGTGTTGCCCTTAAATGTGGCATTTCCAGAGGAAAAACCGTTCCCCTGCTTGGTCGGAACGGCGTGGCGCTGTCTACAGCAGGGCCCTCCTTCACACTTGAACGTGGTCTGCTAACACGGCAGTTCCCCAGGTCCGTTTCTTAGCCCCTGCATGTGTGGATCTCAGGTGAGTGTTTCTCTTGGTTTAGGTTTTGTTTTGCAGAGCAGAGGTGGTAGGAAAGCATCAGGGACCTTGGCTTATTTCTCCCTGATTAGAAGGAATTCTTGTCTTGGAAGGAACCTGGCCCTGATGTTGGGAGGCAGATGTTGAACTCTGAGGGAAGGTGTGACGGCGACTCTCCCCAGGGCCCCCGGTCACGCCCAGCAGCGTGCAGAAATCACCAGCCTGCCAAGGTCCTGGGTGCCTCCTGCCTGGAGGAGTCCCAGACCCTAAGGGCGTTGAGGATGCTGATGTGAGCCCCGGGCAAGCCCCCCTGTCCCCGGGACTCCGCCTCTTCTCTGACCTGTGACTCCCGGGAGCCATGAGAGATCTTCAATGGGGGTGGAGGTCCAGGGGATCCCCAACTCTACTTAGAAACACGGCTGGCTCATTCAGACCGTGTTACCACTGAGGGCTTGTGTCTGAGACTCAGCGCCACCAAATTCACCAGGGGCAGGGGTGCCCCACGGTGGGGGTGGCCCACCTGCCGCACAGAGAGGTCTGGTTTGCTTCTCTGGCCGTTGCAGCCGTGCAAACCCCCAGCACACCACCCGCAGCACAGGAGACACAGCTGTCCCCTGGGGACTGACTGTGCACAAAGGCCCAGGCTGCTGGCTCGGAAGTGTTCCTAAGCCAAGAGCTACAAGCCCAGTGGCAGAACCTAGGATGGGGAGCAGGTGACCCAATGGGTCAGTCCTGTCCTCTCAGCTGTGCCCTGCGGTCCTCTGGGGTGGACCTAGCTGTCTGCACATTTTCCTTCTCTGAGGTACTCACGCAGGCGGGGGCGATCTGGTCCCTGAACCCCAGTGGGGGCAACTCCCACGCTGGCTCCAGCAGGGCCATGAGATGCTCTGGGGACGGACAACAAGGCCTTGCTCTGCCCCTGCTCTGGGGTGGGGGTGGGGGTGGGGGTGGGGACCCAGCCAACTGGAAGTGGCGGGTGGGGAGCCCAGAGGGGAGGGGAGAGCGTCCCCTGCCTGAGGGGGACCTTGCCATTCCAGGTGCAGAAGCAGGGGCCCGTGTTTGGACAAGGCCAGGGGGTGGGAGTGGCTGAGCTCGGCCGCAGACCCCACACATGTCATGTCCTGTCAGGTCTGGGTGCCAGCGCACAGCAACGGGTGTGGGGGTTAAGCAGCGACTGGGCCATGCAGTGGAGTCCATTCTGAGTGACACTGTGGATGTGGGACCTACCAGCGGAAACGGGGTGAGGGGTGGGAAGGAGCCTGTGGAAATCACGGGGCTGCCAGGGGGATCTCGTCTGACGGGCGTGTACTCCCCCATCCTCTTCCTCACCGGGTCCCATCTGCACACCCCGATCGAGAGACAGTGGTGGCCTATCCCTCTGTCCCTGGCTCTGGCCCGGTGGAAGGGAGGGACGCGTCTCTGCCACTGCGTCTCTGCCTGCAGTGCCAGGATGGGGTCAGGCCGCCCTTGCCCCTGGTTGTCTCCGCCGTATTTCACTTTTCCTCATCTCTACCAACCAGACCAGTCGACCTCTGGTGTCAATTTCCAGAGTCCAGTGTCTGTTCCACTTTCTCCTAGAATGTTAGTGCCCCTGAAAGGGTCGCTGAAGGTCACTGTCATGTCAGCAGATGCTCGGGGACGCCCGCATTCACCTGGCCTCCACATCCTCAAGCACTTAGTAGGGTTAAACTCATGCAACTTCCTTAGGGCAGCTTGGGTACGCGTCTCGCAAAAGGGCAACTCCGCCCCCGAGTTAGACACGTTTACAAACTGGAACAGTGCTGTCTTCCATCAGGCAGACCCTGCTGGAGGCTCTGGATGGGGCACGGCCTTGAAGCAGAGGAGGGGCTGGGCCCCTCTGAGTCTGGGCCTCCAGGAGCAGTTTCTGTGAGGGGCAGGGCGGAGGGACAGTCCCCCTGGGAAGGGGCCCGTGGCCGAAGAGCAGTGCCGGAGGCTGCTGGGGTCCCCCTGAGCAGGACTGGCCTGCAGGAGGGTGCAGACCCTGGAGGGAGCCCCCAGCCCAGGCTGCCCTCCACGCGGAGGAGGCCGGCCCCATCCGGACTCTGGGGGGAAGACCCCCGGAGCGGCAGGGCAGCTCGCTTCCACCTCTCACAGCCCACCCAGGGGGAGCAAAGCTGCTGCCACAGAGCCTCCGGGAGACCGCCGCGGCAGGAGTGGGCCGGTTGTCTGGAGCAGGGTGGGGGCGGGCCCCTGGTTTCTCCGAAATGCCCGCTCAGTGCGTGCTGTGTGCCGGCTCCCTGCCAGGCAGCCAGTGTGTGAATGGGCAGAAGTCACATAGGCGTGTCCCTCGGGGGAGCTGCCGCCACCCAGCCCCTGACGCCAGTGCCCACAGCTCTGGGCTGTGAGAAGCAGTGTGAGGGACAGCAGGAACCCACGGAGTGGCCGTTGGGCTGAGCGGGAGGGGACAGGTGTCTGGGCTTCCCATTCCCGCCACCTGGGCGCCTGCACCGGGCCGGCTGCTGTCACCTGTGCAGCGAGGTTCTCTGCAGCCGCCCGCGGGGAGGCAGGTGTACAGTCAGCCCGTATGGCGCCTCTGACTAAGGGGCAGATCCCCGGCAGCCCTGTGTCCCCAAGAACATTCTCAGACCCAGTGGGCAGCACTGGGCTCTGACGTGGAACCCGGCCAGCTCGGCCCGGAGGTTTGGACAGTAAACATGTGGTGTTTTAAGCTCAAACCACTTGGAATCCTAATGGGTGTGACCTTTGAGATGCCAGAGATGTTGTTGCAGATAGTTCTTGTTTTCTAAGTAGTTTCTGCAGGACACACCCGATTTTCACCCTGGAGGGGGCCGAGGGAGAGTGAGCTGTGTGCACAGGGACTCACGGCCTCTCTCTGCGGGGCAGTGCGGTCCTCCCCAACGTGCCCCCCCACGCTGCCTGCCGAGGCACCTGCCCGCTTGCCCTCCGAGTCAGGTCTCAGGTGCACCCCATGCACCACACCTGCCAGACCTTCTGAAAGCAGTCTGCGAAGGTGTTCGGCATCTCAGGAGACCCTTTAATGTTTTGTTTTTTCAAAAGAGCCAGAACCTCATTCTGTTTGTGTGAAATGTCTGAGGGTTTCTGCACAAGGCGCACACACATACCCACACAACACACTGTGGTGGAAAACAGAGAGCCCTGCAGGGTGGGCTGCCATCCCCTCCGGGAGCAGCTCTGCAGGGTGCCCCAGGACACAGGCCTCCAGGGGACCCTGTGGGCATCCGTGGGGTGAAAGGATCACTGTGGGCCTCGGATGGGCAAGTGGGGCTGTGTCAGACAGGCCACATTTGGGCAGACATTAGTGCAGAGGGCTCCTCGGTGCTGATGATGGATGTGGGGGAGTGTGATGGGACCGTCTTTCAGGGGACTCTGGGGGCTGGGGATGTGGCTTCTTGGGGGAAGTTGGGGGAGTGGAACCCTCACACGGTCCCTCACGCCCCTGCCCCTGTGCTGGCCAAGTGAGAGAGGGCATCAGTAGTGGTTCCCTTTTCGACTCCGTTTTGGAGGGACTTCAAGCCAATCGTGTGACTCCCCAGAAATGAACGCCGTCCTCGCCGGGAAAGCTCTCACTTCCTAGACACAGTCAGCAAACCCATGTTCTCTGAAGCACATCAGGAGGTGATGCTGGTGGCAAGTGGGCCACTCGGGACTGGCCTGTAGCCAAGACCCTCGGCGGGTTAGCCCAGGGCTCCACCTCCCTCTTCTCTCCGTCCTGACGTCCTGGGTGTGGAACGTGGGGCAGCCCTTCCTCCTCACAGATGCCAAAGCGCAGAACGGCTAAGAGCTCTGGCTCCGGAACCAACCCCTTCTGGGTTTGACAGGAGCCCCAGTCCCCGAAACCTCGGAAAAGGGCACCCAGACTCATACCCCGCAGACAGGGATGAGGCCAGAGCCTGCCGGGGCGGTCGTGAGGGGTGGGTGCGTCACTCACACTCCACCCTCGGACCCGTGCAGCACAGGCCGGCTGCATCCTTTCTGCTCCTACAGACGGAGACAAAGGATGTAACGGGTGAGAACGAAGCATAAAATTATACAAATGACGATGCGCGTGTGAGGCTTTTAACCGGAAAAAAGCAGAATGGATGCCTGTCCATTTCTCATCGTGGAGGCTGTGACCCCGAAGTCAGTCCTCGGTCACGTGTTCACCACGTGACATGAACCACGGTCGTTTGTGGCCCCCTCTGAACCCCGTATGCTGTGCTTTCCCCATTTGTAAATGATTTCTCATCTTACAAGTGATACACGTACCAGTGCTATTATGGAGAAATCAGGAAAAGGAGAAAAGTGAAAACAGTAAAACAAGCGTCGTGTTACCCACCACCCAGGGACCTGGGGACTGTTGTCCTTGATTCTTTGCCATATTTCTCTAGACTGTGTTATGGTCCATTGCCACAATGTACACCTTGCTTCAAAACAGAACTTTCCTAAACAAATGATGTTTTGAAGCTTGTTTTCTGACAAATCTGTGCTGAGCATGCTGGCCCGTCAAAATCACCTCGTCTCAAAGTCTGTTTAACCAGCACTGGCGTAACCGTGTTTTCCAGTGCTGTGATTTATGGGAAGTGTCTCTCACTGACTTGTGGCTGCATTGTTTGCTCTCCCAAATGATGCTCTGAGCACCTTTGGAACTCGCACCCTGCACACCCGTGGAGCAGTCCTTCAGGACACACTTCTGGAAGTGGAATGCTGTGTCTGATAGCGCACCCCTGGGTGCCGCCAAGCAGTGGGCTCTGCAGAAGGAGTTAAGCCCATAGGGCCTGGGCTCGCCCTCTGTGGGCTGGCCGAGCAGAGTCAGCAGGAGGGGGAGGGGTGGAGTGAGGGGTGGAGCCAGGCGTGCGCTGTGCTTCGCATCCCAGCTCCAGCATCCCCTGCCCTGGAGGACCAGTCTCTCCAACACTGTTTTCTCAGCCACAAATCTGTTGAGGACTGAGTGAGGTGAGCTTGCCAAGGTCATTATTACCATGGGTCCCGATGTCTGGGTAATGTAAGCTGTTATTATAAAACAGCACGGCCCATATAAAATAGGTTCGCATGTGTAAATAAGTGTGCATATGTGCACATATAACATACACACAAACACACGTGTAGATATGCAGACTTACAGAAAGGAAAATACCTACACAAAGTAAGGGCAGGCCTTCCCTGAGCATGTGGAGGAGACAAGATTTTCTCAAGCTGATCATCATTGTCAGGTGTCAGAAGATGCCTGCGAAGGGAACTGAGACTTACAGCATCGCCAGATGCACCAACCAGCTGGCCAGCCACCCGGCCAGGCCAACCGCAGTGCTGAGAGTTTTATGACCGATAGAATTTCTAATTTTATGTTTGATGCTTATCCAAATGTATCGTAATTATCTTGTTTGGTCAGATTTGTAGTGCTGCTGCTGTTGTTACTGAGAACTTTATAATTTAAAGAAGAAAGTGCCCATAGACTGACTTTAGAAGGCCTCTCCCAGGGTGGGGCGGCGGCGCCCAGGAGGGAGACACAGGCCCAAACTCAGAGCCGCAGGGCACTCACCACAGTGGGCCTTTCCTCCCTAAGCTGGAAACATCGCTTCATTCAGTCCCCCTGTTCTCGTTCCAGGAGGAAGATGAAGGCGCGCGCGCCCCCACCCCCTGGGAAGCCCACCACCCCGACTGTGCAGAGGGGACAGAGCCCTCATCGCAGTGCGTCCCCTGCCCGCCGGCAGAACCTGCTGCACCTGAAGGAGGACTTGCAGGACAGGGCGGTGGACCTGACCGTGGTGCTGCCCAGTGGGCTGGAGAAGAGGAGCGTGGTCAACGGGAGGTAAGGGCCTGGCGACCCTGCGGGGTCAGCCTGGGGACCACCCGGTCTGCCTCAGCTGGCTGGCCCTGCGAGCTCCCCTCAATCCTGAACCCAGAGAGCAGCACAGCACATGTCCCCAAGAGGAGTGCTTGACTCGGGCGGGGGGCGGGCACCCAGCCGCCAGTCTCTGCTGGCATCCCTGGCACTGAAGTTGCCGGGGCGCCTCCTGAATGAACTGCCCAAGTGTCCACTCATGGGCTGACCCACTGAGGGTTCATACACTGGCAACCTGCTCTCTAAAGTGAAGTTTAGACTAGGAAATAAAATCTTGCCCTGGCTGGTGTGGCTCAGTGGATTAAGTACTGGCCTGTGAACCAAGGAGTTGCTGGTTTGATTCCCAGTCAGGGCACTGGCCTGGATTGCAGGCCAGGTTTCCAGTAGGGAGCAGGTGAGAGACAACCACACATTGATATTTCTCTCCCCGTCTTTCTCCCACCCTTCCCCTCTCTCTAGAAATAAGTAAATAAATAAATATCTTTAAAAAAGAAAGTCTATTAAAAAGATCCGACCCACAGATTTTAAATGTAAGGAAATCGATATCCAGATTTGTGGGTTCCGCTGGTCCGGATGGGGACCACTTCCATTCTTAGATCCAGCCACGGGGGCCAGGAGCCTGGGCTCAGGGTCAAGGGCACGTCTTCTTCCCACAGCGGCACGCCTCCCTCTGGCCGAGCACTGCAAGTTTTATCCCCAGAGGAAGTTCTATGTGTACGTTCGCTATTCATCACGTTTTGCCATGACTGTGTTGTTTGATCGATTTTGTGTAGCTGCTACTGTCGTTACTGATAGCTTCATTACAAAAAACTTCAACAAACTCACAGGAAATGGAAATGGAAATGTCGATGCAGCTTTTATTGCAGTGGGTACGATGGAGGGTCAGCTGTGAGAACTTTCCGGCAGGACTGTCTGTTTACACCTGCTGAGGCAGGAGCAGCGCTGCTGGGGGGCAGGGAGCGCAGGGGTGATAGGAAACACTTCAATTTAAGGAGCAGCCTGTTCAGGCATTCCAAAAATGGACCGGGCAGGGGGACGGGGGGCATCCCGGACCCTGGGCATTGTATTTTTGTGAATGCACTGAACACAGTGATGCACCAGTTTTCTTTTAAATAGCAGTTTTTAGAGCATAGCTTCTACATGGTGAGTGGGGAAGGGCAGTGGTGCCTGGGAGCCCTCCGGAGGGGAGAAGGCCACTCTCTGAGTAATGGGCTGGTGGTCAGGTGCGATTTGGTCTGACTTACATTCTCACTTGAAGGGTACGTTTTTTAAAGATGATTCTTTTGGAGCAGTTTGGGGGGTCTTAGCGATGTTGAGAGGAACGCGCAGAGCTCCCAGTGCACAGCCTGCGCCCCACGCCCCGCCTCCCAGGGTGCCCCAAGGCGCTCCCTAGGCTATGAGCTTGCCTGTGCTGAGGTGGGCATGTTCTTTGCCAGACCCATCAGTTCACCGAAGGCGTCCTCACTGTCAGACGGTCATGCAGAGGGGACATCTCACACTGTGGGACCTGGATAAACTAACAACAAAGCAAGCCACTGATTCACTGAGCGAAATCCACATCGAACACCTGATGTGTGTGATGTGTGGGGGACGGGACACGGCGGCAAGTGGAAGTGGAGCAGGGCATGGAGTCTGCACAGCGACCTGTGTGTGCAGAAGGCCGGCAGGTCTGTGCTGGGGCCCGGCTTCTGGCAGCCACCCAGTCTCGGACCCGGAGCCCTGCCTCTGGCCAGGGACTCCCTGCCCCTGGGCATCTTCAGTCACCTGCATGTCCTCCCTCCTTCCTTCCATCCTGCCCGTGTGTGCCGCTGTGTGGGGCCCGTGGGCACTGACCACCTCAGGGAGGGCTCTCGCCCTGCCTCCCAGTCTCTCTGACATCACAGGACACCGCCCAATGGGACTTCCTCCCGCATCCTGCTGTGACTCTGTTACACGGTCTGCCTCACCCCAGCCTCAGGGCCGCCTGCTGGCCTCAGCCCCACACCAGGGACTAGGCCACGCTCAGCCTGGTCACGCCTCAACAGCGGGCACAGACTGGGAGTCAATTTTGACATCACATCCCAAAGTGGCTCTGTTTGGGCACTTTGCGAGGCAGGACAGAGGCACCCATCCATGCACTGAAGGCACGCGTCATAAACACTCCTTTCCTGCGGACTGAGCGAGCAGCAGTTTTCCATGTGGCCCCAGACAGCTGCGCTGCCCGAGAGCTAGTGAGAGACGCAAGCTCCCAGCCCAGTCCAGGTGTGAGGCAGCAGCCTGGGGTGGGGCCTTCAGTCTGTGCTGGAGCACACCTGGAATTTGGGGTGCCTGCTAGAGTTTGGGAACCCCGCTGCCGTGGGTGTCTAGGGCCTGACGCTGGCCCGGGGGCTGTGGGAATGCATAGTGCCGGCAGACTTTGTGACTTCGGTAAAAGGGCCGTCCACTGGACAGGGGCGAGGCCCTCAGCCACGGAAATCAGATTTGCCCTCTCCAGTGTCCCTGTCCCTTCTGTGAGGTCCCCAACAGCCCCTCACTGTCCCCTGGTCCTTAGTGCCCCTGTATTTGGAGAGCAGTGTGTAAGCACACTCGGCTCTGTCCAGCCCTCCACCAGGGTTTCAAAGAGAGCTTCGTGAGAAAAAAAAAAAAGGCCAGTTTGCTTCTTTCTGAAACCACTGACTCATGCAAAAACATGTAGAAGTCTCTACATATCTGGAAAGTAATGTGTTTTTTTTTAAGTAAAAAAATTTACTCACTTTTTAAATTAAAAAATAGAGACCACACAGATGATGACAATTAATTCCAAGTCTACATTCTGGGCACTTATAAGATGTTTGGGGAACAGAGATAAAGAAGTCAGAAAAGAAAAGACAGGAATAAATAAATAAATTTATTCAGCAAACTCTTTCATCAAATTTACAGACTGGCATTGTCCTAAGAAAGGCATACTTTCTTTAGGAAAGAAAGAGAAAGGAAAGAAGGAAAGAAAGAAGGGAGGGAGGGAGGGAGGGAGAGAGGGAGGGAGGGAGGAACAAGCTTTCATCTTCTTCAAGTTAAAATTTTCATGGTTTTTTTCCCAGATTTTATTTATTTATTTTTGGAGAGAGACAAGGAGGGAGAAAGGGAGAGAAACATTAATGTGTGGTTGCCTCTCATGTGCCCCCTACTGGGGACCTGGCCCTCAACCCAGGCATGTGCCCTGACTGGGATTCAAACCAGCAACCCTTTGGTTCTCAGGCTGGCACTCAATCCACTGAGCCACACCAGCCAGGGCAAAAATGACTGAATATCACAAATAACTAAAAATCCAACACCTCCTGCCCCTGAGTATAGCAGGTCCCCACATTACATCTTGTTCAGCTGTCATTTTGTTAAAACGTTGATGAGATGCTGTACTCTTGCTTATATCAATTAGCCTTTGGCAAAATTGGTCTGGTTGTATGTGGTGTCCCCTAGAAGTCGCAGAACCCACTGATGGGACCAAGTGAGGACTCAATGGCCCGGGTCGAGTACCAGCTCTGAGAATGCTAGGATGTGGCGGCGCCGTTGCCCCAAGGAATCCATGCGTGGCCGCCGTCTTTCCTGGGAACTTTGCTCATCCCCCCGCCGGCCTGCCCGTTCTCTCCCAGCCTGAGGGGAGGCTGCAGACCCTGCTGACCGCGCTCCGCCTCCCTTTGCAGCCACGCCATGATGGACCTCCTGGTGGAACTGTGCCTGCAGAACCACCTGAACCCGTCCCACCACGCCCTGGAGATCTGGTCTTCCGACTCCCAGCAGCCTCTGAGTTTTAAGCCAAACACTCTGGTGGGGACCCTGAATGTGCACACCGTGTTTCTGAAGGAGAAGGTTCCTGAAGAGAAGGTGAAGCCCAGCCCGCCCAAGATGCCCGAGGTCAGTAGGAGGGATCCCATGCAGCCCAGGGTGCACACAGACGCCTGCAGCCGCTGCGCTGCAGGTGCCGACGGGGAGTCCCCGCTGTCTCCCTGACACCTGCAGATGGCTGGGGAGGCGGGTGTACCCCCGTGCCAGGCACAGTCGGGCACTGGGTTTATTTTAGAAGGCCGAAGTTTCCGAAACCTAAGAATGTCCGTTGTTGTGACGTTGTTCCTCTGGAAACATCAGAAGGCGTGGCCTAGAGCACAGCCAGCCATTCTGGCTCCAGCAAAGGTGGACTCAGTCTATAGTTCCCACTTGCGAGGTGACAGCCACTCGTCACAGGCAGCCACTGAGCCGGTACAGCTAGTGTGACCGAAAAACTGAACTTGTAATTTATTTAAGTGCAAGTAACCACAGAGTCCACCCTACTGGACGAGGCCTCGAGGGTCCAATTTGGGTCTGGGCGTCTTCCTGACCCAGGAAGCAGGCAGGATGTGGATGTGAACATTTTATTAGCGATTGGGGGTCGGGGCAGAATTTTTCTTCTGAAAAATCGTGGTGAGAAATACTCATTACAATTGGAGAATATCTTATAATATACATAGATTTATTTCAGGCTTTTAATCATTGATCAAAATTAATCCCAGCCGCTTACTGCACTTTATAGTAAGCATTAGCTATGGTTCCTTAGGCCCAATTATGAGGAATGCTATTTCATTTGTTTAGATTCTTAGAATAGAAACAAAATGTTCCTGCTTTTAAAAATGGCAATTTAGCCCACAGTCCATGTCCTGTGAATTCTAGGTCCAGGCAGGTGACACATTTTAACCGACGCCATCTGCCCTCTGTGTGGAAATTTTCCCGAATTCTTCCAGTAAAGTCTGTGTTCTCGGCAGAGATACTCTGCTTACACTCTGTGGTTCCCTTTCCTTCCTGACCCCAGGCACAAACTCCTCAGGCAGGCGAGCCCAGGGCGGTGCGTGACCCCTGTTCCAGAAACACGGACGAGACCGTGTGCTCTCTGTTGCTTCCTCACAGTCGTCGGCCCCCTGCACTGAGAGTGCTCTGGGGTCTGTGATCGGCCTCCACATCTGCCCTGCTGGCCCTCAGCACCCTGGGGCAGCCAGGAAAGGCAGGCAGAGGGTGGCTACCTGAAGCCAGATTCAGTGTTTCGGATGGGCCATGCTGTGCACACTTCTGATCATTACAGAGCTGGTGTTCAAAAAAACCTGAAATGTTTATTAGCTTAAATTACATCTGTGTGTAGTGTGTGTATATGTGTAAACAGGTGTGTACACAGACTTACAGATTCACACTCTATATTTAATAGATATTTATACACTTAAGGGGATGTTTTGGTTTCTTAAACAAGACTTCGATGTCTTATCTGCTGAGGGTTTCCCTTTGCATGGAATTATACTTACAATACTTTCGAATGCTTTTGCTTTACGAAATGCACATACGTGCCTTGCGTTCGAGTGTAGTCGGAATTCTGGGAGGGCCCTGTGTGTGTTGGGTTTGAAACTGGGCCCCTCTCCCACGTCCACCTCCCTGTGTCCCTAGCGATTTGTTCATCAGTAAGAGACACTCCGAGGTAAGTTTACTGTTCCAGGCGTCTATCGGCCGCTGTCCTGTGTGCCGTTTCCCCACAACCCGCTGAGTTGGTGGGAGAAAGGTTCAGCCCACCCGGAACCTTGCCCAACCCAGTCCCGGTGTAAAAACGGAGGGTGGAGCCGTCGGGAGGACGTGCTCACGGTGTTCTCTGGTCCTCTGTGTCCTTCCAGAAGTCCGTGCGTCTGGTTGTGAACTACCTGCGGACGCAGAAGGCCGTGGTGCGTGTGAGCCCTGAGGTGCCGCTGCGGAGCATCCTCCCGGTCATCTGCGCCAAGTGCGACGTGCGCCCGGAGCACGTGGTGCTGCTCAGGGACAACGTCGCGGGGGAGGAGCTGGAGCTGTCCAAGTCCCTGAACGAGCTGGGCATAAAGGAGCTCTACGCCTGGGACAACAAGAGAGGTGGGTGCCGCCCGGGCTGGGCCCGGCCGCTGGGCCGTGGGAGCATCCGCCCGATGCGCCAAGGTTGCAGGTCCATCCCCGGTCAGGGCACGTGCAAGACCCAACCAGTGAGCGCATCAGTAAGCGCAACAACAAAATGATGGTTCTCCTCTCTCCCAAGTCAATGAATAATTTTCCTAATAAAGAGAGAGAGGTGAGTGCCTGCCCCTGAGAACACATGGGGAGCATGGTCTGCACCCCTTAGCACAATGCTCTGCACACCAGCTGGGCAGGTACGTGAACTCGCAGGCAACTCAAGTTGTGTCCAAACCAGGGTTGAAGTAGGCAGGAGACAGACCAAACTTGCTTTCGTGCCCTGGTTGCAATTCTGCCTCTGGCCCCCTGTCCTGAGCGCGCCCGGTCCCCTGTCCCCCTGGAGCTACGGTGGGATCAGGGGGAGGGACAGGAGGCAGGCAGGAGCTCCCCTCTACAGGAGCTTCCCAGACCCCACCCGTGAACCGTGCCCTCCTGCGTTTTCTCTCCAGCGCCCTCTGACTGCCCGAGTCTCAGACATCGCTCCTAGCCACAGCCAGTGACAAAAACACATCCAGACAGTCCCTAAAACTGCCCAAATGACCACTCAGTCCCTCAAGACAACTCGGGGTGCCTGTTCCCCATCAGTGCTGCAGACACCTCAGTCCTCGTGTGAACATGCCCCATGGCCGGAGGTCACAGTTAGAGCCGGCAGGAGCGTGGCAGCTGGCGAGCCCAGGGTTGGCGCAGGGATGGACATGCTGTGTGAGCCGGTTTCTCTGGCCGGTTCAAAGGGCCGACTCTCCGAACAGCGGTCAGCACGTTTTGCCTCCCCTCCCCGCCCCCCCCACACACAATTTAGTGTTGTCTGACTCTGGAATTGTTAAAGTGAACTTCACAGAAGTGTCTAGTTTCATGAGCCACACTTGGCATCATTATTGGTTGCCTTTTTATTTATTTCATACATATTGAACAGGTTGGGTTTAAAAATAGAGACGTATTCAAGTTTTTTAAGTTTTTCTACAGCTTTTTTTTGAAATTCTTATAATCAAATAATTGCTTTTTAATTATGGAACTTATTGTGAAATCAGTGACCATAGTGGGACCACTGCCTCCCCCAAACCTGCCCCTGGAGGTTGGGGAACCCAGGTGGCACTTGATGTTCGAGAAAGGGTCACAGGTCAGTCGAGTGTAAGATGCTAGGCCTGTTTATTCCCTCATAACGAGTGATAGCAGTGTCCTGAGGCTGAGAACACCGCATCTTCATATTCAGTCACGATTACTCTCAGTATCCCCCACTCGGGCCTGGAAATGGCGGGTCTGTCCGGTTTTATCTGCGCGATTTAAATTGGGTTTCTGGGAAACTTTGGGAATAACACTTACTTGGCAAGACGAAGAAAAACCGTCCCACCTTGGTGCGCGTGGAAGATAAAGCCTTACACAAACACGTATTTCAGTTTCGTGACATTCACAGGTATATCTTGAAAGGTAGACACAGAACCTATTACCTGGGAACCGTCATATAAAACCAGCCTCTCCACTCAGGGGTACAGCCCAGCAAGCCAGTGGCATCTGGAGCAGGGGGCTGAGTGTCCATCTGGGAAACCTGTCCCATGCGGGGAGGACACCCGGAGCAAACACCCTGGCTGCTCGGATTTGTCATCACTTCTGAGTCGGGGAAATAGCCTTGCCCATGCCCCTGAGTCCCCCCATGCCCAAGGTGTCCCTTGGGCACCTCTGAGGGACCTTCCCTCCTGGGGTCCCAGCAGCCTCCCTGTAGAATAAGGGTGACAACTAGCATGGTGGGGGGGGGCGTTCCAGCCCAAGGGCCCAGGCCCCTTTCATCGGGGCCAGACCACACTCCGCCCTGTGCATGCTGGCTGAGAAATGTTCGATGACCATCCCTGACCAAGGCCTCCACCTGCCCTGAGGACAGTCAAGTGTCTAAGCAGAAAAGAGAACATTCCAGAGCCGTCCCCCAGGAGCCCCCTCCTTTGCCCCTCTGGCTCTGTCCCCTCCCAGCCAGCAGCTGCAAGATATGTCCCTGGACATTGGCTTCCACTGCAGGAACCCCTGGCCCTGGTAGAAGCAGAGGACTCTGCTGCCACCTGCTTCTGTGGTGGCACTTGGCAGCCAGCAGCTGCAGGCTCTGGGGCTCCGGGCCAGGAATGCCAGCCTGCTCTGCACTTGGCCCCCTCCTAAGGAGGACCAACAGCCCCCCCGCCAAGGCTGCTGGAGAGCCCAGCCCAGCCAGGGGCGGGAGAGGGCCTCCCCACACCCTCACTCTCTCCCCACCTGCCTTTTCCAGTTCTTCTGAGCAAAACTCAGTCGGAGCCTTCCCTGAGCTGTCGAGGTACAGGTACGGTGAGCCCCAGCTGCCCCTGCTGGGCTGCGGCCTGCATGGCTGGGAGCCGGGGCGACAGACACGTGGGTGCCTGTGGGCAGCGGGGGGGTGTCAGTGTGGCAGCTCTGGGGAAGGCTTGCGGCTCACCTGAGGTTGCGGTTTGGTTTCTCAGCTTTCTGCTGGGCTAAGAAAAGAATGTCCCCTGAGGGAGGATTTGCTGTGTGGTGCTGGCGGGTGACAAAGGAGGCTGTTGTGGAAAATGGCTCATGTGAAGAATCCCAAGCAGAGCCCAAGCCGGATCTATGTGGAAGAGGCAGCATTTTTTCTTACCTGTGCTCACCTGTGCTCACCTGTGCCTGCCTGTGCTCATCTGTCTTGCCATCCATCCTGCATGCTGCAGAATTTAGGCCAGTGTGGTGTGTGACATTTCACCTTTGCAGTCCTAGACACGTATGAAAATGATGAGTCTGGATTTTGCATTTATTCTGATACCTATTTCTTATAAACTCTATATACACACAGATACATAGATATTTGTAAGTGCACACACATACATAAGCATGCACACACGTACATGTTCATATTTTAATGAAAGTTTTGGCATACACACACACACACAGGAAGGTCCTGAAAATCCTAATGAGGTTTTGTATTTTACAAAAACTTCTGTTCTCATGAAAGTGTCAAATGCTAGATTTCATTTCTAGAAAAAGAGACTAGTGCAGGGACACCTGGCACTGGCCTGGCACCAGTGTGGGGTGTGGCATGTGGCTGCGGTGCCGTCCTGAGGGGTGGTGGCCGGCCACTGTCACTGTCTCAGGGGAGACACCAGGGGTTTTATCTCGTGGCAGGTTTCTGACCCCCCTGTCATTTTACGGGTGGTGTCCTAGCCTGAGTGTCAGGCACATGCTCTCCTGGGCTTACCTGTTGGGGACCGCAGGGTCACACACTCACCCCACCCATGTCACACGTTGTCAGTGTGGACAGAGGCCGGACGCACATGCACATACCCAGGCTTGCTGTGGCCGACACGGCTGTGCTCTGCGGTACAGCACGCTCTCGTTTTACCTTCCCAGCCCTGTGCCTATGGGGGCTTTGATGAGACTCACTGTGAAATCCGCGTGCACACATGCACACACATAGGTGCCCGCCTGCTGGTGTGGACGTGTGTGATGTGAGGCTGCAGACGGGCTCAGCCCCCGGCCCAGAGCCCTGGAGCTCATGACTAAACCCGAGGCTTTGCTGCGTGCAGAATGATCTCATGACCGTGTGTACCTGGGGCTGCGTGCTGGGGCGGAGGCGTTGGTGTGCATGCCGTGTTACTGACACACTGACCTCATGTCTGCCTCTGACTGGACATTGAGTCCTGGCCAGCACCCAGGAACAGCGACTGATGTTTCGGTGGCAGACTTTGCCCGGCCCAGCCCCGGCGTCCAGCAGCGGACAGCGGTGTGGGGGTGTCCTGTGTCTGTCCCTCAGGGACACCTACGTTTCCTCCTCTCACTGCGTCCACGTGGCTCAGGGGAGAAAAATGGGATGAATTGGGGGCAGAAGCGTGGGCTGGCCCCTGGTATGTCCACACACCAGCACAGGATGCTGGTCAACCGTCGAGCGGTGCAGGGGTGCAGGCCGGTTCGAATTCCCACCCCCATCCGCAGATGAAAACGCTGAGGCCCAGGGCACTGGAGCAGGCTGCCCGAGCTGCCCTCGCCACAGTGCCCACCCCTCCACACCCCTGGCCCTCAGTGTTTTCTGGGCCCCCTGATGTGTCCCCAGGGGGTGGGCTGGTTGAATGCCTGGTGCTGGCTCAGTCCCAAAGTTGCTGACTCGGGGATCAGGTCTGGGCCCAGTTCCTGGGCTGCTGATGCTGCCGTCTCTCCTCGTCCCAGGAACCACAGGCCTCTGCTGTGTGGTCACCTGTCTGATTGGGGCTACATGTCCCTGTTGGCGGCACAAGGGTGCCCGGTGTGAAGTCCTGCTGGCTTCCAGCACAGGGAATGTATCAGGAACATTGTGACAGCTGCCTGTGGGGCCGGGTGGGGGCCGGGAACATCCGGGACCACTCCGGTACGGCCATGACTGCCTAACCCCTGTGCTGTGCCCCTGGAAACAATACAGAAGAGTGCTGAATGTCAACTGTAATTGAAAAATACAGAATTAATAGTGAACAACCCCCCAATAATACAATAGTGAAACAGTGATGAAAAATAGAATCCCGATGAAGAAGGACAAGGTTGAGCATTTAGAACTCAGGAATTAAAAGAAAGAAAAAAGACTAGAAGAGGAAATGCGCCCCCTAGAGGCTGTCACTAGAAAGGAAAACAGGCTGGCTGGGCAAATGGGAGAAAATGGGGGCATGTGACCACACCCTGAGAATAAAATGCCCCAGAGCCCACTAGAGAGCGTGAGACCCTGTAGCGATTTCATAAATAGGAACTGGGGGCCTTGCAGGGGCTCCAGATGCTTTCAAAGAAATATGAAAGTGGTTTCACTCTAATAAGAACTAAAAGTTTGAGAGCAGAGAATATATTTTTTGAGATTTTAACCTGAAGTCCTGAAGTGCTTAATCTCTTGTGCTGAAAAATAACTTGGTGTCTCTGCCCCCAGAAACCTTTAGAAAAGCATCCCTTGGCAATGACGAGATGGATAAGGAGAAGAAGAAGTTCCTCGGATTCTTCAAAGTCAGTAAAAGGAACCACGGCAGCAAGGTAAGGCCACTGCGTCACCCGAAATAAGTATGTGTCTGTATGTGTTGTATGTGCATGTGTTGTGTGTCTGTGTGTTGTGTGTCTATGGAATCTCAGTGGAGACTACACTTTGAGGGGCTGCATTTTGGTTGAAGGAGATGGCAGCAGATATCCTTTCTTGTTTTAAAACTTCAGTTCTTTAGTGTTTTTAAAACAGTAATTTTGTGTCATTTTGGCATTTATTCTGCTGGCCCAGTCGTTCCCAAAACGCCTTAGGCACCTTAAGACAGTTGGAGTCCCAGGTCATGTCCCCAGAGATGCTAATTTGGGAAATCGGGTGGGGCCCCGGAGCCGGTTTTCCTGCTGAACCAGGCAATCCTGGGCCACTGGTCCACACACGTGCTCAGTTATTCCTGTGTACACCCAAGCGACGCTCAGCATAACGCTAAACTGAGTTTACACCTCACCAGCCCTGCTAGCTCCCTAGCTGGTTTTCCGAGCTAACTCCATCACTCAGGTGCACCACTGTCCCAGTTCACCTGTTTTCTGAGCGAAGGAGAAGGAATCTCAGCGCCCTGAGTTGGGGGGTTCAGAGCTCTGGGCTCTGGCCAGCCAGGTTCACAAGCAAGAGATATGGCTGTGGATTGAAACTACTTAGTGGGACTTGGCAGCCCAGCCGTGAGGACAGGCGGACACACAGCCACTGCGCCTGAATGTTTGCTTGTTTGTGCCCACTCTCACCTGGAGGTGACATGTGCTGTGCCCCTCTTCCAGGTGGAGCCCCCTGGGCTGGGGGGAGCAGACAGCGACGAGGACGCCTCGAGGTCAGCGCCAGGCCGGGGCTCGAACGTGAGTACCACACCACAGGCGCCCCTCGCGAATGGGCAGAGCTGAGCGATGCTTTGCACATCCTCCCACAGAGTGGAAGTATGGGTTACTTTGTATTGGGGGTGTCTGGGTGTTTGTTTGTTTCTCAGTCTAGAGAAGCACCAAGCTGCGTTTGGGTTCACGTTTTGTTGCCTGTGCCACCTTTGGCAGACACGGAGTGTTGTAGTTTCTACTTCCCCCGCTGCACCAGGCAGCGTGACAGGGAGATTCAGTGGTTACACTGACCGACCTTACTTACGCTCCCCTGACTGAGTTCTCTCCACGACCGGGCGCAGCTGTCGGCTTTGCAGACATGCCGCCAGGCCTGGGTCCACCCGCTCCTAGTTCTGCAGCTACCCCCTGAGATGACATCATAAAGCCACCTGGGCCCTCACACCTCAGAGTTGGCATGTGGAAAGGTTCTTCATCATTTCAAATTCTTGAAATGAAATAATTTATAGCCTCTTGAAAATATTGATCTTTAAAATGTATCTGACAAAAGTTGATTCTTACTGTCACTTTTTACATGTTGCAAAGACCAACTCATTTGTAACAGTGAGGAATTTTCCTGATTGTTCTTTTTCTGGGTTTCACATTTTCATGCCAGCCCCCATGTGAACCTTTATTCCATTCAGAAGAGTTTTATGCCTGAAACTTCTTTGATCAAAACTTGAAATGATAAAAAGTTGAAATGAAATGTGATAGAAAATTTAAATGTCTATCTCAATTTCGTTTTTAATTTCATGTGATCATGTAAAGCAAATTTCATAATTTTAGCTGCTCCAGTCCCAAGTAGACGCTGAAGAACTGGAAAGTGCGTTGAGTCAGGTCTGCCACCAGAGGGCAGTATCTTCCCAGGCATAGGGAGTCGCAGCCACTCCTCCTTCCTGGCCTGGAGAACCTACTAAAATTCCTTGTTCTTAAAATGTTCACAAGTAACAACAACAAAAAAGTGTCCTGAGGGCCAAGCCGCATGTTTGTGATGTAGAACTGATTTTTACTATAAATCAATACTGACAAAAAATTTAAAAGTGTAGCTTGGACCTTTCTAAAGTGCTTTATGTTCGACCATGTAACATAAATGGAAGATGGAGCATTTTCAGAGCAGATGCCTGCAGCCCAGCAGAGGTCCTGGCCACCCCTGGTCTGCACAGAGCCGGCTTTTCTCTCAGGTGGCACTGTGCCGGCTGCAGTTTGCTCTGGCGCACGAGGTTACTTATTTTTCAAGTTGAGTATCTTCCATGAACTGGGCACAGCGCAGGTCTGTTTGGTTCGTGGTCAGCGCCTCATGGAGCCGCGTGCCCTCTGCCCCGCGACTCCTCGCTCCTCTTCTCTGGTGTCATGAACAATAAGAGGGCCCCTTGGCCCCCAAAGCCCTTTTCCGTTTGGGGGGGGGTTCCTCTTGAAAGAGACTTCAAAGGCATTGGGGAATCAAAATCAGACCATGGGAAGGAATACAGAGCCTAAAATGTAATTCAGAGACATGGTCCTTAGGTGCTCAGCTTACCTGTTTGCCCATCAAATGTAGTTTTTAAAGTTTCCATGTTACACACTCGGTAAAGCAATTCTGAAAACTGTCAAAGAAGGTTGTGTTTGTGAAACTTCAGCAAGGTGGGTTTTTCCCAAAGCATTCAATTCTTAGAGCGAGAATGTCACTTAGGTACATAGATAGGAAGGTAGGTAGGTGGGAAGGTAGGTAGGAGGGTAGGAAAGTAGGTACATAGGTTAGGTATGTAGGTACGTAGGTAGGTAAGTAGGTAGGCAGATAGGTAGGTTCGTAGGTACATAGTTGGGTAAGTAGGCGGGTAGGAAGGTAGGTGGCTAGGTAGACAGCAGAGGAGGGTGCAATGACAAGTCACAGAGGGACCCACTGTCACGGACGCTCTGCGCGGGACATGCAGGTGCTGGGGGCACCATGGATACAGAGGAGTGGGCCACACCCTTCATGTGTGTGCACAGGGAGCACCTGGCAGGTGCCACTCTGACCCCAGGGGCCTGGGCCTCTGGGTCTTGTGAGAATTCAGATGCAGGGGCCTGGTCGGGGGCTGCACTTCTAAGGAGAGCCCAGGTGAGGCTGCGGGAACCAAGGCAGGTGCCCTGCTGAAGCCTAGAGACAGACAGACTCACAGATGCCCTGGGTGTGAGGCAGGCAGCAGCCTGGGCAGGAAGATGAGGAGGGTCTAGGCAGGGCAGGCTCAGCCCGGACCCAGCCTGCAGTCAGTCCTGGAGGTGGCCAGATGTGCCTGGTGCTGGGAGCAGCTCCAGCAGAGGGGACATCTCAGCCTCCCAGGGTTTTCTGATCATGTGTGTGTGTGGGGGAGGTACACATGTGTGCCTGCCTATCAAGGGCAGTTTTTAACGACTAGAAACATGTACATCCAGAAAGAGACCACAAACAACTTACTGGTTCTCCATCTTTCTCACTGTCACCTCTGTCCTGGGTGACAAGGGCCAGAGCTCCCTGCGCGTCTCACAGCCAGAACCATGCCCCTCCACCCGGCTGAGGGTGTTTGCTGCCCCAGATGACAGAGCCTGGGTCTGTAATTACACCCCAAGAGTCACTCTTCCAAATGATGCCCTTTAATAAAGCCCCACACGGGGATGCTTCCAGTGGCCAGGTGACCCCTGGGGAGCTGGTGTCTCTTTGCAGAGGGGACGCTGAGAGCAGTTCTCTGGGCCACCAGGGAGCTCGGTGCTTAGCTGCAGGCTGAGGGACTTCAATAAATTCAGGCAAGAACTGCCGTGAGGACATTCCCAGGAGATAAAAGAGGAAGGAAAACCAAGATCAATCAAAAGGTAAAGGAATAGTCTTGCCTCCTTGGCTTAAAAACATATTTATGTGCTGTAGTGTATGGATGTCAGTTTTTTGGTTGAATATAAGAATACTTGTTTAGTGGCATTTTCTTCGTGGATTGTCTTTGGTATTTGTTTTCTTTCAGCAAAATGGATTTCTGTCTTCCGTGGTCCACATGATTTTCTAGGCTTGTAGCAGGAAATTGAGCAAACCATCAAAGCAGGTGATGGGGAAGCTTATTCTTTTGGGAATACCCAGATGTACAGAAAAAGACCATGGGTCTCACTTGCATTTGACTTTTCCTGACATGCCTTTCTCGGTGCCACGTGAGTCCCGTGCGGGCACACGGAAGCAGGCAGATGTGACTGTTGGCATTTCCGATGCTGATGACCCAGGCCTTCGTCCAGGTGTCATTCTGGTGGGACCCAGCACAGAGTCCAAGTGGCTCATGGCCTGTGACGGCGATGTATCGCTGGGCAGATGTAACATCCATTAGGTCAAACACCCACCAGTGGAGCCACTCTGACACATGCCTCCCTGAGTCCCGGCTTCCGAGCGTCCTCAGTGTGAGAGGGTGGGTCAAAGTCTGTAGCAACTGACCCAGAAATCGACCTGCAGGTGCAGCCTTTTTATGGCCAACTAAAGCTAGCCACTCGTACTTTCCCAAAAACCATGCATTTGGTGACTCTGGCATGAGTTTTTCTCACACTCTTTCCAGTCCTCTGAGCCGATTCAGCTGTGCCAACCTGTCCGCCGTGTCCAGGGCAAGAATGACTTTATTCTGTCCTCATTATTATTCATGTCACAGTTATTACATTTTCTCTACTGGACCCCCAGCACCGCACATGCAGAACCTGAGGGGGGCGCCCGTGAGCCCATTGCCTGAATCAGGCCCCTGCAAGGTGACTTCCGTTTGGTGTGTTGGTGATACTCTGTGTCCTGCACTGAAGCCAGACATTTCCTTGAAGTGAAGTCAGGCTACATGCGGGAAAAAGGGAATTGCTGATGTTGAGGCAGGACGCTCAACAGGGAGAGGCCCGACACTCCCTCTGTGAACAGAGACACCAAATAAAACCTCACGGCAGCGATAGAAGGGAGTGTTTCAGAATAGGAGGCGGGGTTCCAAGGTCTGGGAGGCAGTGGGGGTGGCAGTGCCGCTTCCTCTCCTTGACTGCGGGTCAAGGACCGGGTGGCCTGGGGGTGAGCCGGGGGCCAGACACTAATGACATCCCCTGGCCCAACCCTGGAGGCTGTGACAGGCACTCACTCTCAGAGAGGAGGGATGGCAATAGAATCACCAATAAAATACTAACGGATATGGGTAAATTAATTTTTTACTAAGTGTAAACCTTCTAATTAAATTTAAAATTTTACACATACATCTTGGCATACCCATATAACAAATACTTATTCTACTGATTTAAAATTTATTTGCTACATGACTTGTAACTCTACATAATTATCAGCCATAGCACTTAAAGGGCGGCAATAAAACGAAGTCAGCAGTGCCATGTTATTAAGAAGCCAGCCCTCGAACTCTTGGGTGCACTTCTGTCTCACGCTGGCAATGGGCTGAGAGAAGGCAGCATTCTCTCGGCTGCGGGCCTCTCCCCCAAGACAGCCCTCGTTAGATGACAAGTCTGCAGTCCCCTGTGGCAGCTGGGACTCCCCATCCCCAAGAGGATGAGCAGTAAAGTCCCCTGTGAAGACCCGAAGTCCCTACCGGCTGGGGAGGTAGGTGGGCTTTGGCCCTGGGTAAACAGGGAGCCTGCCCCTGGGGCAGGGTGGGTTCAGTTCCAGGGTGGTCTGTGTTCTGAGGATCCCTGGGTGGCCCCCCAAGACACCTGTGCTAGGACACCGGAGAGGTCCCACATCAGGCATGAAATGCAAATGCCCCAAGCCCAGGGCTGCCCCACCAGCCCGCCAGCCACAGGCAGATGGCAGGACGAGGGGGAGGGGGCACTGTCTGGGCACACCCGTCCTGCAGCTCCTGTGTGCGGGGAAGCTGATTTGCATTTGGAGACCGCACCCACCTCAGCCAGCTCCTCCTGGCACCTGGAAACCCAGGCTGCGATTCAGGAAGCAAAGGTGCCCTCCTGGTGATGGGTGTCACCCAACGAAAGGCCACATGGGGACCTTGGAAAAGTTAATTAAGGGGTTCATCACCCATTTTCTCCTTGTGCTTTTGGTTTGGTGAGTGTGCTGAGAGATTCTGGGCCAAGGCAGTTCCATAAAAAGGCAGACAGCCTGTGAACCTACCTGCAGGGAGGGACTCCTCAGGCCCGAGAGGGGAGGGAAGGAACCTAGGTGCCAACCTGTTACCTGAACACTCAGGCATACGGGGCGGGGGCGGGGGAAATCTGCTGCTCTTCAACAAGCCACAGCCTTTCCTGGTCATGCAGAGCACAATTTAGTTTGACTTGAACTTCACACGGTCCCACATTTTCAGTTCTGTCCCAGCAATTACCGGGGCACTGCCCCTAATAGCCTGTCCCAAAATGTGCTTCCTCTGGCCTCTCAGTGTTGTTATTACAGGTTGTATTATTTATTCTGTATTTTAGTTCAGCCTTTCCCATAATGCTTCTTACATCCTTATGATGTGGGGGTAGATGAAACCCCTCCCCTGTGCCATGTGCATGGAAGAGCAGGACTTTTGGAGAGGAGTGTATTTTGTCCTGAGATTAGATGATGTGTGACTTAGAGGTGGCCGTCACCCACATCGGGTCACGGCAGTGCAGGCACACCTGTGCTAATACGCGGACACAGGCCACTGGTGAGCAGGTGGAGGGGCCACCCGCAGGTCGCCAGGGTGCGCGTGAGCCGAGCCCGCCAGTCCCTTCCTGCGCCTGGAGAAGGGGCACTGTCCTGCTGAGAAGGGAACCACGGCGTGTCCCCATACCTTGTTCTCAGCTGGTGGCCTTTCAGTTTGTGTTCCCGCGTTTGCTCCCTTGATTCTTTGACAAACCATTAAAAAAAGTACTGAATTCTTTCGACAGAGGGCAGCATGGGGCAAGGAGAGGAAGGACTCAGAGGCAGCCCAGACTGGGGGGAGTTTCCTTCAGTCCTGGGAGCTGCCGGCCGGGCTGAGACCCTTGTCCCTCCGCTCCTGGGAAAACTGAGTTAGACGGTTCATATCCACTGCAGAGTGTGCACGCGATTTTCAATCGGTTTGATGGAGAAAAATAACTTTTTTGAAAGCATTTCAGTTTCCGTCTTTCATATTTACTTCCATTTCCATTTGTAATGATGTTATGTTTAAATTTTGCCCCCTCGGGGGCAATAACCATTGAAAAGTCTTCTATTCCATTCATTTCCGTGGAACACAGTTATTGGAAGATGATTGTTTTAGTGACCAAATGTAAATGAAAGCCCAAAATAAGCATGTTATCAATCAAAAGGAAGCTCTAGAGTCGCCCCACCCTAGCAGTATCTGACCGAGCTTTGGAGGACCTGGGCGGAGTGGGTTCTCGACGGCTGCTGTAGGCTATCCTTAGGGCGACCAAAGCAGTTCCCTTCATCCGTAAGCAGCAAACACACGTCCAAGTCCCTCACCGGCCACCTCTGAAGGTCACGGGGACCTGGTAGACTGGCTCACGTGACTGGTTCTCACACAGCAGCATCTGCCTGGCCAGAGTGGACAGTTTAAGAAATGGGGGCAAGATCACTCCCCACCCTTGCTTTTTGGGGGTCAGTTTATCTTGAACAGAAGGGTTGCAAGCACAGCATGTCCCATTTGTCTCCAGAAGCATGTTCTGGTGGGAGTCTGGCTTCCCCACCCCCACCCATTCCGGATAAGGCTCCCTCCCCAGGCCGTGTGGCGTAGTGCGTGCTCTTATGACTGTGCAGACGTGCGTGAGCACACACATGGCCGTGGGCTCCCACGGAAGAGCAACGCTCACCTTGGTCCCCAATATGAGACATCCCCGCAGCAAGGTCCTGCCCGTGTGTGCCTGGCGGGGGCTGCCCGGGAGAACTGAGGCCAGTTCTGCCCCTCAAGGAGGGGAAAGGCCAAGACGTCAGAATGCCACGAAGGCAGGGGAGCTGCGGAATCCAACCCAACCCCCCCGGAAACAGCCTGAGGAGTCTTTCAAAGGGCGTTCTGCACAGGTCTTCAGAGACCATGCAGGACACTCAGAGGGCTGAGCAAGTGTCAGGCACACAGAGCCGTCGGGTGCAGGTTGGAACAGAAGCAGTTAGCGTCAGGGTTGGGAAGAGCACTGTCAGGATCAGCATGCTTACAGGGGTCCCGGAGCGGGCCTGGTGGACATCCGAGACAGCAACGGCTATGCGGGCAGGCGTGGTGTGCGCTCCTCCCTGGTGTTTCACAAGCTTGAACAAACCTCGGCATCTTCTGTCCGCCTCCCCTTTGTGTGTGGAACCAGGGGAGGTGAGTGAGCCATCCATCCGGGGAAACTGCTACGCCCCTCCAGACCCCGGCTGTCCCTCCTCTGGTCCCTGGTTTATGCGGTAGCCCTGAGATCTGCCTCCTTGGGTCCTCATGGCTGTTCTGGAGAGGGGCGGAAGGCAGAGTATTTGACAGAGTTTACTTTGCGGTGACCGGTTCGCTGCGTCACGGGCCTGTTGTCTGAAGAACTGACAGCTGGGGAAAACATTTATGCTTTTTCTTTACTCTTTTCCATGGGAGCCCAGGTGGGCGTGGATGAATTTCCTGGGTGTGGGGCTACTTCCTGTAGGTCCTCACCTGTTTCTTTCAGGAGCTTGCAGTTGGTGAACAAGGTGCTGGACACCTGGGCTGCCCAGTGTCTCCCAAGGAAGCTGGACCTGGCCTGCTCGGCCTCCTTCGGGGCCCTGCTGGGCGGGACAGTGGTTGGGGTGGAGAGAAGGTGCGCCAGGCGGTGCTAGGCTCGGTCTTGTTTTCCATTCAGAACTGGAGGGCAGGTTCTTTAAATGCTCCTTCTGCATAAACCCTTCCTCTCGCTAAGCAGATCCTCAGGTGAGGATCTAAAAGATAAAATAAAAAGTGTGGTTTTGTTCATTTTCAAGAACAAATGCGATGCTTGTCTTTCTCTGACTGACTTATTTCACTAAGTACAATACCCTGTAGGGCCATCTATTCTTTTTCACGGCCAAGTAAGAGTCCATTGTGTAAAGGTGCCTCAGCTTTGCTGTCCACTCGTCTGCTGATGGGCACTGGGCTGCTTTCCAGTCTCACAGCAGGAGTCTGTCCTGTGGCATCTTCTGCGATGGTTTTCCCAGGGAAATGAAAATGCGGGTTTTGCCCAGGCTGGCCAAGCCTGCCTGCCCATGGACAGACTAGGGCGGCCGGCAGGCGTGGTGTTTGGGACGGAGCATCCACAGAGAAAGGGTGTGTCCAGTGATGACACATATCTGTCCCTCCCCTAACAGGGCTGTTTGACGACACCCAGCTCCCCTTCCGTGAACTCCCGCTCCGTCACTCTGGGCCCGTCCCTCTCGCTGAGCAACATCTCAGGCCTGTCTGTCAAGTCGGACGTGAAGAAGCGCCGGGCCCCTCCTCCTCCGTCCCTGCCTGGCTCCGGGCCACCGGTACAAGACAAGGCATCAGAAAAGGTAGGGGAAGGGCAGCTCTTGGGACAAGTTGTTTTTTTTTTAAAGAAGTACATCAAGATTTTTTTAATTGTCCTGTAACTTCAAGGGGTATCTGATCTTTTTATGATGCATTTTTTTATTACGTATTGGTTTCAGGTGTATGCTTAGTGGTTAGACAATTGAATCCTTTAGATAGTGTTCCCCTCAATCTTTCCAGTAGCCACCTGGCCTCACACATAGTAATGAGGGTATTATTGACTGTGTTCCCTGTGCTGCACTTGACATCCCTGTAACTATCTTGTAACTACAATTGGTACTTCGTAGTCCCCTCGCCATTCCATCCAGCCCCCCACCCCTCCCTCCTGCAGCCATCTGTCTATTCTCTGTGTCTACGAGTCTGTTTCTGTTTTGTTTGTGCGTTTATTTGTTCTTTAAATTACACATATAAGTGAAGTCATATGGTGTTTGTTCTTCTCTGATCAACTTATTTCACTATATTATAATACCCTCCAGGTCCATCCATGCTATCATAAAGGGTAATATTTTTATCCTTTTTCACAGGCAATTAATATTCCATTGTGTGTGTGTAATACAGCTTTCTTATCCACTCGTCTACTGATGGACACTTGGGCTGCCTCCAAATCTCGGCTATTGTAAATAAGACTGCCATGAATATAAGGGTACATAGATTCCTTGAAATCGATATTTCAGATTTTGAATGTATTCAGATCTTTGGATGTATTCCCAGAAGTGGAATTACTGGGTCATAAAGCTGTTCCATTTTCTATTTTTTGGCATAACGGCTGTCCCAGTCTGCATTCCCAGCAGCAGTATGCCAGACTCCACTTTCTCCGCATCCTCGCCGACACGTGTTCTTTGTGGATTTATTGACAGTAGCCATTCTGGCAGGTGTGAGGTGACATCTCACTGTGGCTTTAATTCACGTCTCTGATGATTAGTGGCGTTGCACATCTTTTCATGTGTCTGTCGGTCACCTCTGTGTCCTCTTTGGAGAAGTGTCTCTTCAGGTCCTTTGCCCATTTTTTAATTGGGTTGGTTTTTCTTTGGTGTTGAGGGGGTATGAATTGTTTATAAATTTGGGATATAAATTCTTTATCAGAGGTTATCATTGGCGAGTATGTTCTCCCACTTAGTAGCTTGCCTCTTCGTCTTGGGGATGGTTTCCTTTGCTGTGCAAAACCGTTCTGTTTGCTGCCACTTCATTTGTTTATCTTCCTTTTGTTCCCTTGCCTGAGGAAACATAGCAGACAAAGTATCTTTACATGAACCAGCGAAATCCTGGGCCTTCTCGGGTGCGCTGCAATCTTGCCAGGCTGTGGCTTTGCCTAGGAGAGTGTTTAGGACGCATGTTTAACCTTTATCTAGACGTGGAGGTGAGATGCCACCCTGCTTTGTTTACAGGGGGTAGGAAACTAATTTTGTGTCGGTATGTATTCCTTCCAGTCCCATGCTTGTCGGTCAACATCAGTCCTATGCTTGTTGCTCATCATTTTATTTGGAGCATTGACATTTTGGGCATCATTATGATTGCTTCCTGAGGAAATGGCGCAGTAAGGACGTGGTGAGACACCTGGACTTGAAGAGATAGGGGGGCCACACCCTATACTTTAGATGCCCTACCATCCGACTCACAGCCAGGCGGAAATGTGTACACATTAAGTTGCTATGTGTGATGTCACATTTGTCTGGGGAGCCGCCTTTTTCAGGGCGACCTTCAGAGCCGGGGGTTGTCATTACCTGTGGACCAGAAGCACCTGTTGTGTGACATCTTCTGCGATGGTTTTTCCAGAGAAGTGACTATGTGAGTTTTGCCCGAGCTTTATCGGCCTGCTGGGGCCTAAAAAGAACCTGAGTTGCGATATCAAACCCTCACTTTTCTGCGGCGGGGCGGGGAGGAGGGCGGGGCACTTTTTGACAGTAACTCCTTTCACGGCTTGGAACAGGACACGGTCAAAGACACACACTTATTTTCCCACCCCTCCTCCGTCGGGTAGGCGTGGCCAGGGCGGGGCCAGGCTTCTGGCTGGTTTAGAGGCTGGGTTCTCCCAGGCACAGGGTCCGCGTGCACCCGGCATCCGGCAGACCTGCAGCACGGAGATATGGCCGCGGGGTCCCTAGAAGCTGAGACGGTTCCCAGGGCACCGCGCCCCGCTTCCAGGGGAGGTGCCGCGCATGCGTGTGAGTCAGGTGTACTCGGGATGCAGACGGGAATCCTCGTCCTCAGGGGAAACGGCTTCTCCGGATTTCAGTAGCTGAGTTAGAGCGCACTAGGGTGCCCCAGTGGGAAAAGGCGCAGGAAGCCGGAGATCGGGAATCCCGGAGGAAAACAAACAGCGTTCCCTGCCCAACGGAGGGAGCGGAGTTCCCTTTCAGGCACCGAAAGCTTTTTTGCGGAGATCTGTTTTGTTTGGCACGGAATGCGTGGAGAAATTGGCTCAGGAGACCGTCTCCCTCTTTAAGCGTGTGAATGGCATATGGATTCGCTTTCAGCATTTGCTATGAATATGGGGTTGTTTTTTTTTACTTTTTTTAAATGAGAGCTATTTTGTTATTTACTTATTTCTGAGAAAGGAACCCAAAAGTATACTGCCGTCACTGTCGGGAAGAACGTCAGTTCCTTCTTCGTGAATTTCCTTCCATGTAAAGATAAGACGTTTGTTTGGGGAGCCTTATTTCTACACTATGGTTACCAACAGGAATATCCTGGATGAGAAGAAAAGGCTTATTTTCAAGGACATGCTTACTTTATAAGAAAATGAGAATGCCTGTATTAGACTTTTTTCTTGTTACCTAGTATTAAAAATCCAGCATTTGCTTATTCGGGTCATATAGGAGGAATCATTTCAGCCATCTTCCAGTTCATTTCAAACTTTTTAAGAAATGTCATCTTGCTATCAGTATTGTAACCTGATTATACTCTTATTTGGTCATTAGTGTTTGTTATTTTTTCATCCTCACCCAAAGATATGTTTGTTGTTTTTAGAGAGAGGGGAAGGGAAAGAAAGAGGGAGGAACATCGATCGGCTGCCTCCCACCCGAGTCCCACCCAGGGACCGAACCCACAACCTTTTGGTGAACAGGCCGATGCTGCACGCCCCCGCTGAGCCACCCGGCCGGGGCGTGTTCTTTTTATGTCTAAAAGCACTTTTCGAAGATCTTTTCCAGCGAGAGAAGTGAGCGCTGCCCTTGAGCGGGCAAGCCTGTCAGCCGAGCGAGAGATCAGACAGGTGGCAGGACCGGCCTCCCACGCTGGACCCTCCCCCTCTCTTCCCAGGACCCCGGGGAGTCAGTGGGGCCTCTCTCGGGAAAGCAGGAACTTCGGAATTTGCGTGCAAATGGCATGTCATGCATCGCTTTGCTGAGGGGGCCAAAGCAGTTCCTGGGTCCTTCTGTGTGCTTTCTAGGGAGCCCCCCTGGAAAGGGGGGCAAGTCTGGACAGCACCTGCGACATTTGCTTGTCACTAAGAGGAAAGAGCTGCCAGTGAGTCCCCTGGGTGCCGGGGCTGGGAGTGGCTGCCAGGGTGGGACAGGGACCTGGGACAGTGATGTCACTGCTCCCACCGTCCTCGGTGAGGAAGAGCAGGATGGGACTAGAGGCACAGACACCACGAGCAGCGCTGGGTCCTGAGGGCTCAGGCAAGGGGAGGAGCAACAGGGGTGCCCGAGGGCTGGGCTTGTCCCTGAGCCCAGGTCTCATCTGCGCTACAGGCGCAGGGGCCTCATACCGAGGTGGGGGGAGAGATGCGAGTGGAAGCACCAGCAAAGCACTGTGCCCCTCCTGTCCCCTCTCCGCTCCCTTCCTGGGCTGTGCTGTTCTGTGACCCAGGTGTCTGCCGCTCACTTGCTGGACGTCCTGTTGACCCCTCCAGTCAGTTTGGTGTCCCAGCGCCTCTTGGCCGCACTTTCTGGAAGTCCATGCACACGGGCATCACGCCTTTTCACCATTCGTGAAACTGAATGGTCTGAAACACCCCCGCAACCTTCCGGGCAGGTTTGCTGAGGAAGGTTCCCTTCTCCAGCTGAGTTGGGGAAACTGAGTCTGGCACCACGTGGAAGGGCATGCAGCACAGCCCCACTGGCTCCCCATCCCCAGTCTCTCGGGGCACCGCCCGCCACCGCCCTCAACCAGGGACGCCATGATGGTCCCTCCTTCACCTGCAGAAGGAGAGCAGATGGGACCCAGCCGAGTTTGGAGAGGGGACACGTTCCCTCTCTGACAAAGTCGGAGGCACAGACCTTGGTGAGGAAGAGGCTCTGGGCATCCAGACGGGCTCCTGTGTCCCCATGGACACTAGTACTTCCTTCCAGCTGGCCTCCAGGACCCGCAGGTGTGGCTGCAGGCTTCCTGCTCCCTCTGCCACGGTGAGCAACGTGCGTCTCTGTATTGGATACTGAGGGGCCACCCTTCCTTCCACTCTGCGGGCCAGCTCCTCCCGGGAAGGTCAAGAGCAGGGCAGGTTCAGCTGCAGGTCAGAACCTCGAGGGCACATCCCTCCTCCAGGGGAGCCAGGTGGGCGCCAGCCGCCCCCATGCCCTCCAGGTCCCCACATCCCCCGCACCCCCGCTCCCCCACGACCCCGGCAGCCCAGCAGGTCCTCCCTCCTTGTCTGGACGGGGAGAGCATCTCCCTCCCAGGGTTGAGCCCTGACAGACCTTCCGGGTTCTTCTGTGCGTGTGTGTTTCTGGGCTCATGGGGGTGTCTCTTTCTGTGGAAAATTCAGAAGTCTCAGTGGAACAAAAGACAGTTCAAGCACCTCTCCCCACAGTGTGCCCTCACCCCCACTTTTTTGTCCCAAGTAGGATGCAAGGAGTAACTTCCTGTCAAAAAAAAATAATGCCCTCTCCCCCTTCCCCCCCCCCGCCCCTGCTCCCTCCGCCACCCCCCACCGAATGTCGCATGCCCTGCTGCCAGCCTGCCAACTCGGTTTCCCTCTGGAGAAAGGTGGAGCCACATCCTCCCAGCAGCCCCTGCACTCGGGTGCACGTGGCGGTCTCCCTCTCTCAGGGGCCCTGCGGTGCCCTCCCCAGGGGTCTTGTCTTTCTCCATTGTTGGGGGGAAGACCTACTTCAGTACCCAGCGGCTCAGACTGCCTGTGGGGCACTGGTGCTTGTTCAGTTTCACATCCTTATAGTGATGACTCACGTCGTGAGCTCCTCTCAGGGACGGGGCAGGGGCAGCTGTGGACAGGGACCACCGACCTCCAGAGCCATCCGACAGTGACTGGCTCCCCTTCATGTCCTAGCCCCAGTGCAGCGCCTGGCATGCAGAGGGGTGTGGGCTCAGTGGCAGAGCTGGGGGGAGAGTCCCAGCCACTCCAGGACCTGGTGGTCCCCAGTCTCCTTAAACGAGTACCAGTCTGTCTGGGGGGTGGGGGGTCTGGCTCTGGGAGTGGGCAGGGGGGCCGTCAGGATGTGGAGCAATGTGATAAGCTGGGCTGATCATCAATGAGCTGCCATTCAGGGTTGGGGGCATGTAGAAGCCAAGTCAGGGACTCCAGGGACCCCAGATCAGTCACTCCTGTGCCCTGCATGCTATCAATTGCACAGGAGAGTAACCCGGACCCTAGGTCCCACCCAGTCCTCTCCCTACAACCCAGTCCAAGACTGACTGACCCTGGGACCCCTTGATTTCCAGGGCAAAATGGGCCTGTCTTGCCAGTGACTGCCCCCAAGGAAAGAGCACAGGTATCTTGGGGTGCTGGCCATCGGCCGAGGCTGTGAAGAGGTGAGGGCAGCCCTTGCCCCCAGCAGCAGTCACTTGACTGCCAGCCCACTGGAGTGCCAATGGGGCTGCACCTGGCATGACTGTGTCTGGCACCTATTTTAAGAGACAAAGACTAAAGATGCCCATAAGAGAGCATTCTGGGAATTGAAGAGCCTAGAAATGACCATCCCTTATTTGAAAACCAGCAGAAAATAGACTATTTCGGCTGAAAAAAGTAAGGTCTCCCTGGGGTAAGAGAGATGTTGGGTCAAACACATGTGTGATCGCTCCATGCAGATGTTTTGGTTCCTGTCCAGAGGGGGCGCCGTGCTTATCTCTCCAAAGGGCAGGATGTTTTGGAGACACTGGTTTCTCATGGAACAGGGAAAGCACTTTCTGTCAGGCAGAGCTGGGGGAGGGAGCGGTGACTGGGTAGGGAGAACAGCAGGACAGATTTAGGGTTCGTCCCATTGTCTCGTCGGAAGATGACACTCCATTAGCTCAGTCCTGCAGGGACTGCGGTCCCCGCTTCTCCCTTTGGAGAGAACAGGCACACGAGGCCAAGTCCCTCACTCAAGGTCAAGACCTTGAGTAAACTGAGCAGCAGAGTGAACACTCTGTCCGAGAAAGGCCTTCACAAGCCCCGTAGTCTGAACTCTCACGTCCCGTCCTCATTGCCCCCAGCCAGGCTGAGTGCAGTCTTCTGGTCTGCTAGGGCCGCCCCACCAAAGTGCCGCCACCCACAAGTCACCATCGAAGCGCTGGCACGTGTGATGTTGTGACCGGTGATAAGAAGTGTCTGTCTTGCCCTGGCTGGGTGGCTCAGCTGGTGGGAACATCCACGCATGAACCTCGGTTGCAGGTTCAGTCCTATTGGGTGCAAACGATCCCTGGTCCAGGTGAGTGTGGGAGGCAACGATTGTTGCTTCTCTCGTGCATCCATATCTCTCTTTCCCCCCTTCCTCTCTCTCTATAAAGCAGTGAAAAGATGTCCTCCAGTGAGGATAAAAAGAAAAAAAAATGTATCTTGTCGTCGATTGGACCTGTTCCTGGCACACAACACCCCGACAGTGATAATTGGAATTTCCTAAGTAAGGAGAGAGTGATAAGCGTCCTTTTCTATGTTAATGGTGACTTTTGGAAAGCCCCTTGACGTGGGGACTGGGTGCACTGGAGCCGACGTGGGGGCTGGGTGCACTGGAGCCGACCATACGAATGAATTTTCAGCCCCACCCACCTCACCTCCAGGAAGGAAGAGGGGCTGGAGGTCAAGTTCAATTCCGTTTGCCAATGACTTAATCAGCCTTGACTGTGTAACGAAGCCTCCATTAACCGCTCCCCCAACACAGGATTCAGAGGTTCCCGGCTGGTGAACATGTGGCGATTTGTGGAGCTTGGTGCTGGGGGAGGTTTGGAAGCTCTGAAACCCTCCCGCCTCAGCTGGCCCTGAGCCTCTCTTCCTTCTGGCTCTTCCCGAGCTGTAACCCTTTGTAGGAAACCAGTGATCTAGTAAGTAGAACATTTCTCTGAGTTTGGTGAGCCCCTCTAGCGAATGAATCGCACCCACTGAGGGGGTCCTGGGAACCTCCAGTCCACAGTCAGTCACTCAGAAGCTCAAGGTGGACTTGTAACTGGTGTCTGAAATCAGGGGTTGGGGGGTGTCTCATGGGACTGAGCCCTGGACCAGCAGAATCGGATGCTGTGTGTCTGTGAGTGGATGGCGTCAGAATGGAGTTGACTTGTCGGATGTCCAGATGGTGTCTGAGAGTTACTTGATGGCATGGAAACTGCCCCCCCCCACACACACACACAATGCACATCGGAACTGGGTGCAGGGCTGGTTTCCCCTGAGGCCTCTTCTTTCGGCTCGGGGACGGCCACCTTCTCACTGTGCCCCCAGGTGGCCACGCGGGGGTGCGTGTCCCTGTACTTTCTTCCTCTTTTGTAAGAACTCCAGTCCCATTGGATTAGGTCCACGCTAGTGGCCTCATTGTAACTTAATCATGCCTCGAAAACCCACCTCCAAATACAGTCACAGGCTGAGGTCCTGGGGGTCAGGACTTCAGCACGTGAATTTAGGGGACAGATTTCAGTTCACAATGGAGGGAAACCAAGTTTCTGTTTATGTGCAAACAAGTTTCTTGGCCCTAAGGAATTTAAGGATGAATAAGTTTCAGTCCCTTAAAATCTTTCAATATTTTATTGTAAGAGGTCATTTCTGTGCCCCAAATATAAGAGGATGGCCCTGGAAGGGGAGGTCATGGGGTCTGGAGGTCCAGGACAGGCAGGGTCCAACCCCTGGAAGTTTCTGCTGGTGACATTGCTTTTATGGTGCCCCCAGAAGCCCATTGAAGGGAAACCATCAGTGTTGATTGGCTCATAGGCCAGAGAACTGGCTGGGCTGAAGGTGCCCCTTGTAAATTATTTCCAGGTCGGGGGCAGGCAGGTTGTGGGGAGAGGCGATCCACTCTGGTCAGTGGGGTTTTAACTGTTAAACCAACTCAGGGCCAGGCCACCAGGCCAGGCCAGGCACATAGAAGCCCGCTCACCAGCAGAAGCCCCTTCTGTGGCTTCGGGGCAGAGAGGCCTCAGCCAGCTGGGCCCCAGGTCGGAACACAGACAGTGATAATGACCCGACCGTGATTCAGTTCTGTGCCTTAGCTTCCACTTGGACACCTGGACATCATCTCGCAGGAGTTAACCTGCCCCTGTCCTCAAGCAGTAGGTGCTGTTCTTCCCTTCACCACCCCGAGGCCAACTCCGAGGTGGACATGGGGAGGGCAGCCAAGCAGCTGGACACCTGGCCTGCAGGGGCTGGGTGCCTGGGTGCTGACTGGCATCAGAGGGAACCATGTGGCCGGCAGGTGATGTGCAGGGTGAAGTGTAGGCAGACTTGAATCTCCTCCATTCTGCCCTGCTGCCAGAGCCGGCGAGGTGGGAGTGTGTAGGTGTGTGCACACCTCCTCTGCCACCCTGGGCTGCCAGGGGACAGTCCTCAAACACAGTGCGTGTTTGCAGGGGAAGACCCCCCAAGTTTGCATGTCACCAGCAGGGGTGTCGAGGCTGGCTACTGGAAACAATTGAAACTCGGAGAGTAAAAAAACGTAGGAATCCTGGAGGAAGGGAAGATGCGTGCTCTGTGATGTGTGGGGGAGCCGGTCTTGGCACTGCGTGATGATGGCGGCCCCTCAGCCGCCCACCTGGGTCATCAGGGAAGGAGTTCTGCAGCACAGACGTCTGGCGGAATCAGGGTGGAACCAGGCCTCTGCCTGCCTGACCTTGGTCAAGGAAGCAGCGTGAACTGGGGGCTGGTGGAGAACGGTTACCTGCTGTGCTGTGCAGCATGGTTTCCCAGGTGTGGCTACTAAACACACGGAGGCGGTTCCAAAGATGAAAACTCGGGGGGTTTGAAACCCACCCTACACCATCTGAAAGAAAGGAAGGTGGCTCAGTGGGTTGGAGCATCGCCCCCGTACGCCAGCAGGTGGTTGATTTGATACCTGGTAGAGGCGTGCATGGGAGGCGATAGATCCATCTCTCTCCCTCTCTCTCTTTCCCCCCACATTTTCCTCTCTTTCTAAAATCAATAAACAACCTAGGGTAAGGATTTGAAAAAAATAAATGAAGCACCCAGCCTATACTGCAAGTGTGGCCACACACCCCGCACAAGTATCTACCAGTGCAGCTCCAATGTGGGCATCTGCTGACTTTTTGAGATGCCTCCTGTATTTTTTTTGGCGCTTTCTCAATTTCCAAAAACCTGCTTATCTGCCCAATCAGCATGTTCTAGGGCTTCCAAAGTCTTAACAGAAATGAAGGGTGAATCAAGTGAAGAACTGTGTACCGGTGTTTTGGACCTGGCCAAACGGCTTTTGCATCTGCTTTTTAAAAAATAAAGGTGTCATTTCATCTTCAGATGCCCCAGATAGAAAGTAGATCTGCCTGCTTAGCAAAGACACAAAACGAGGGAAAAGCTAAACCGTGGAGCTGCATGTGCCCCTTTAGGCACCCACAGCCAAGGGGTAGGTTTGGCCCCTGCGCGAGGGCAGGGAACAGCCAATGTGACATTTTCTGCGGCACAGAACAATCCCTCTCAAAGGGCCGGAGGAAGCAGAGGCGCCAAGGAGTTCCGCTGTGAGGCTGGAGGACGGTCCCCACTTACCACGGCGGTCCCCCACTCCCCGGGTCTGGGGCAGAGGAGGCTGCATTGTGTTCAGGAAGTGGACTTCCTTCACCAGAACAAACAGCCCTGGGAACCGCGGGTCCTACTGTGGAGCCGTGAGAGCAGCCCTGGGCGGCAGAGCCACTTCCTTGGGTGCAGATAACTGGGGGGCCAGCCCTCTGTGCTCCTGGAGAGAGGAAATGGCAGCCCTTTTCCTTGTTTCCCATCCACCTTTTGTTGTGGATTCTTCTCCCCCCTCCCCACACTTGCAGCTGGAGAGGCCAGTGTTTGTTTGAAGATTAGAGCCCTATGTATTTTTAGCTGTCCTTACCATGTGTGGCTTTTTTCACTGATAAAATCAAAATGAGAGTCAGACTTGCCAGGTTCCCACTCGCTGGCTTTCCCGGGACACTGAGGAAATGAAAGGCTGGGCTTCGCATCCTAGTTGAGCTGTTTAAATAGCCACTGTTCAAACACACTGTTCGCCGCAGCCTTGGGCTCCGACGCTTCTTTGCACGTTGGTTTTGCCTGTCAATCACGTCAGCAGTGCACTTCTCCTTGTAAAGGGAAACTGGCGTAAGTGTGATTTTATTTTCACCTTCTTATTTTGCCTTTTTACAGCTAATTATTTTCATGATTCTTTCCAAGCACCTTCATAATCAACACTCAGAAAAGCGGGTTTTAGAATGGCAACCAATACTTGAAATTCGCAGTGGGGAAGGCCCTAGTTCTGGGCAAGGCGTCTTCCAGCCTCTGGGGCCCCAGGCAGGTGGGGGTCCTGCCCAAGAGCCGTGAGCATCCTCGCCCAGCTCAGCCTTGTCTCACCTGTGATCCAGTGACTTTCATCTTTAGAAACATTTGATTTATTCTTCAACCAAACTCACACTGTTTTAGTTTCTGGGAAGCTTTTGCTTCTGTGACCCAAGGAACATGTTGAACAGAATGAAAAAGGCAACCAACCAAATGGGAGAAGAGACTTGTCAGCAGGCAAAGGCTCCCTGGTTAATTATACTCAACAGTTTCCAGTTCCCTTTGCTTCCTTCCTCTATTAGTAACTAGCTAACTCTCTATGGTAGCAACCTATCTGATAAGGGGTTAACCTCCAGAACCTATAAAGAACTCCTGTAACTCAACAACAGACAAAAAACAACCTGATTGAAAATGGGCAAAAGGCTTGCGTAGACATTTCTCTAAAGCAAAGACACAAAGAGCCAATTAGCACATGAAAACATGCTCAACATCCCTAGTCATTAAGGAAATGCTCATCAAACCACAATGAGATACCACCTCACACCCACTAGGATGCCTGCAATAAAAAAAAAAATAATAGCAGTGTGGGCAAGAATTTGGAGGAATTAAAACTCCCATGCACCGTTGGTGGGAATATAAACCGATGCAGCCCCTGTGGAAAACAGTATGGAGGTTCCTCAAAACTTTAAAATTAGAATCACAGTAGGATTCAGCCTTCCCCCTCCTGGGTTTATATTTAAAGGAAATGAAGCCAGGACCTGGACGAGATCCCTTCCCCCAGGTTCGCCACGGGATCATTCAGAATCGTGACCATCCCAACCAGTCTAAGTGCCTTTGACGAGAGACTAGACCAGGAGAGTGGGGCGTGTGTGTATTAATCAGCCACAAACGAGAAGGGACGTCTACCACTTGTGACAGTGTGGATGAACCTGGAGGGCATTGGACTAAGTAAAATGGGTCAGACGGACCGGGACAGATACTGTACGACCTCACTTACATGCAGGCTCTAAAAAGACGGAGTACAGGTACAGTAGAATGGAGGTTTGCTGCCCAGGATCAGGGTTGAAGTGGATCAAAAGTTACAAACGTCCAGCTGTAAGAAAAGTCATTTCTGGGGCCGGAATGTACAGCAGGGTGGTTACAGTCCTCAACAGTATGGCATTATATACTTGCAAGTTTCTAAGAGACTAGAAGTTAAATATTCTCACAAAAATATGTGGACCGATGGATGTGTTGTGGTGGTGATCATTTTACAGTGTGTACAGAAACCGGATCACCATGTTGCACATCTTAAACTTACACGGTGTTGTGTGTCAATTATATCTCAATAAAGAAGTACCAAAGACAATTTGAAACTACTTTTAATTTAATAAAAATAAAAATACAACATATAAAATTTGTGAGATATTTTACAGCAATGCTTGTAGAAAAATGTGTAACTAATGTTTACTAGAAAAGGAGAAAGGTTAAATTTCAGATTATCTTTTAAGATGCTAGAAAAATGATTTAAAAAAAAGAGATGCCATAGAATCCAATGAAAGCAAAAGCAGAAAGACTGGGAAGGAGATAAATGAAAACAAAGCTGTTTTATTGAAATAATCAACCAGATGGTCGATCCACATCCAGACTGAACTAAAAAAAAAGTGGGAATGTAAATTAACAGTATCAGGAATGAAGGATGACACATTAATATGATTCCATAAGTATTAAAAGATAATAAGGAAAGTGTGCTGTTTTGAAAGATCACTTTTGAAAACCTAGGTGAAATGGACAAACACATTAAAAAAAACAACTTACCGAGATGGACGCCAGCTGAAACAGGGACTCTGATGGCTTCCTGAGGACCCGGTGGCGGTGGCTACGACGGCAAATAGTCACCATCCCCATCCGTCTGCGTGCCCGCCCCCCAGTGCCTGCCCCGAGCTGTGGGGGTCAGCAGTGGTGCCCCAGGGGGCCGGTGTCGGGATGCAGAAAATAAAACATGCCAGTTAGCAGATAGGAGAAATCTTTCCAGATATGAGGAAGCCCCTCCTTGTCTGTGGGGGGTACATTTCAAGACCCCCAGCAGATGCCCGAAGCCCCAGATGGTACAAAACCTTGTAAACACTGTATTTTTTCTCATACATACCTATGATGAAGATTAATTCATGAATTAGGCACAGTATAAAATTAATAACAATAACAAAATAGGACAATTATAACAATGCACTGTCACTGAAGTTACGTGAATGTGGTCTCTCTCTCCCCCTCTGAAAATATCATAGTATATGGCACCAACCGTCCCCTTCAGGACGCACCTTCCGGCTTCTCTTCGGTGTGTTCGTATTCGCCAGCATGGCCACCCGTGTGGTTTGGAGTCATTACGTCTCCACCATGGGCCTAGTCTGGAGGTTTCTCAGATCATTGAAACTGGAACTGCCGTGTGACCCAGTGGTTCCACGGCCCGGGATTTGCCCGAAATAATTCCAGACACGAATTTGAAAAGACATCGGCACCCCGTGTTCGTTGCAGGGCTGTTTCCAACAGCCGATATCTGGAAGCCCCTGGGTGTCCTGCCCATCCTCTTAAATCAGAGCTTCCCTCCAACACACTTCTTGACCTCCGGTCACGTTACCTGTAACAGGCCAGTGAGACTCAGTGAGACTCAGAGCCCAAGGAGGCCACAGTGGCAGGGCCACTTCCCAACCTGGCTGAGGACTCCGGGGCTGTCTCCGACCTTGGGGAAAGCTGCGGGCTCCCGACCAGCCAATGGGGCCCCCCAGGTCCTGGTTCTAAGAAGGACAGAGGTGATGAGGGCAGCCCCAGGTGATGAGCGGCACCAGATCTCAGGTGTGCTGCAGAGCAGGCTGAAGTTTGGCGTCGGGTGCAGAAATGTCCCACAGCGGCACCTTTGGGCACAGTCTGGTGTCCCGTCTGCCTGGCAGGTAGTTGCTTGGCCACGTGGGGCCATGAGAACTGCATGGGCGTCCGCTGCTTATGGAATCACAGTACCAGATGCTTCCATTCACAACTACAGCCATTCTTTCCTCCAGACCTGCTGCGAGGGAGGGCAGGACAAGGAAAGGACTCAAGGTCATGCCGTGGTCATGCCTCAGCTCTGTCCACTCACTAGCTGTGTGGCCTTGGCAAGGCACCTTCTTCAAGCTCCAGCGCCTTCCTTTGTAAAACCGAGAAAGTAAAAGCACCTTTCTCTGGGGGCTGTTGAGGTAGGCGTGCACGGAGTGGTTGGCACCCCTGGTAAATGTCAGTTAATCTCTGTTGCTGCCAGTGTTAATGTTTTTAAAAGCCTACAAATACGTCGACTAGAACACTCCTCTCTAACCACCTTAGACTAACAAAGGCTCCAGAAGACAGCGTTTGCCTGCGAGACCTTGCGTTGATTGGCAGTCTCCGACCCTGCCAAGCACTCTTCCAACACGTGCCCTGACGACTGCCTGGGCAGCTGCCTGGGCCTGGAGAAGGCGTGGCGCCCCAGGTCTGTCGAGCGGCTGCGATGATCCCTGGGAGGCGTGCTGGGCCCAAGGCTGTGGGCGTCTGATGCTTCTCCAGACCCTGGAACCCGAGACAAGCCTGAGCTGTCTGTCAGTGGGAGAGGTTGCTTTTCCAGAGCCACTTTCCTGCTCTCCCCTCCTAATTATCTCCGACGGGATGTCAACCGCAGGCAGAGTTCTGGAGCCTGCCCTCATTACCCAGACTCCCCCAGGAGCTGCCAAGGGCCTGGTCAACCAGCATGAATTCATGGAAGAGACCGTGTCCCCCCATCTGAGCCCCAGAGGACAGCTTTGGCCATGTCGCCAGCCTGGAAGATCACATACACGTTGTAGAGTTCTCTCTCCTTAGACCGTGAACATACGAGGTCAGGAACTGGTGTGCCTTTGAACCCACTACAATTCCTGGCATAGAACAAGGACACAGCCACTTGTCGAGGAACTGAAGGATCAAGGTTGCACATGACATTCAACCATGTGTTGCCAACTTTTAAGAAGAGACTGAGAAGTGTGGGCCAGAAAGTAATGCAGGTGGGCAAATCCTCAGCGTTTGAACAGTGGTGATGGATCAATGGATTGATCTCAACCCCGCTGCTGGAGCTGAGGCTGTATGCCCTTCAACTTGTCACAATCTGCCTGTAACACAGAGAGGATCACAGCAGTGCAGGTGGTAGAGCCAGCATCATACCCGAGAGCCCAGACCTGAGTGAGAACGTGGGCCCAAGGAGTGCAGGCAGATTAACAGAAAAACAGACCGGCCGGGTGTGCACTCATCTGCCAAAGTCCTGGGGGCTTCGTCACAAACTCATTGTGAACCAACCACAGAGCAGGGATTCTTAAATCGGAGAAGCAGTTTTAGACCCTGATGTGTCTCAGGGTTACTGTTCTTTACCTCTGAAGCTTCATCAAAGGGATTTATTGAAAACTCCAAAGGGAGGGAGGGAGGGAGGGAGGGAGGGAGGGAGGGAGGAAGGAAGGAAGGAAGGAAGGAAGGAAGGAAGGAAGGAAGGAAGGAAGGAAGGAAGGAAGGAAGGAGAGAAAAGAGAAAGCAAAGGGAAAAAAGACAGGTGGGACAGGTACAATCACAAGGGTGTTCTGAGAGTTTAACCAAAACCAAAGCACCTCAATGTTCCACCAAAGTCCGAGGGGCTGATGGAATGAAGGCTCATGCAGCGCAGGGTGGACCAGGCAGCTGCTAAGATGTGGGCTGGCCTGCCTCCCCCACTGAGATGAATAAACAAGGATTAGTGCACCACACGGAGGAGGGAGAAGGAGTCACAGCCCTGCCCGGCAGAGACTTTGGACCGAGATGGACAGAGGCTGAGAGCTGACTGCAGGTGTGGAGGGCCCACTACAAGAGACCTGGCCTTGGACCGCACAGGAGCAGGAGGTGGAAGCATGAGGAGCGCTGACAAAGGACCGAGACTTGAGTGTGGGGCAGGGAGACCTGCAGACGCAGCTCGTCACTCTCAGCCAGGGGTTGGCCCTGCAACTGTGGACGTGAACGAACTAGAAACTCCGATGCCAGGGCCCAGACGCTCTGAGTGCACCAAAAACAGGGAATTGCATTCCACGTGCTGACCGAGACCCAGCCCTGCTCCGAAAGCCACCCCTTCAGGCAGGGAGGTTCCTGAGAGGCTCCTGGTATGGAAGAGGCCATCCTTGGCTACTTGGGGATCCCCAGTGAGCTAGCCAGGCTCCTGTCAGGCACCCGCAGGCTCCAGCCGAGCCGGCTGACCCGTCCACAGAAACGCGTTGACGAGCAGTCAGCCAGGGAGGAAAGGTCACAGAGTAACCCACAGAGGCGAAGACAAAGGTGGAGGCAGGGACTTGGAGTAAAAGACAGGGCATAAAATAGGAGGAAATGAAATAAAAAAAAACATTTCAAAAGAGGTACCTGACAGCCTCCGAGAGAAAGGGAAGGTATTGTGTCCAGGAGAACAATACTATTGATATTTAAAACTACAGAACAAAAAAGGGACTTTTGTAAAATGAAAGTGCAATTACAGGATTTCGTAAATTCACAGAAGTTGGTAAATGAAGTAAAGGAAATTTCTAAGAAAGAAAGGAGCATTTTTGAATTAGGCAAGAATATCCCAGAAAAGTTAGAAAACTGATGAAGAACCTTCAGTGGTTCACGTCATCAGATCCCCGAGGGAGAGCAGAAGGAAGGAGACTCCAAAAGGCGTGACACCAGAACGTTCTGCAGAACGGAGGGGCACGCAGCTGTCTGGGGTCGCAGGTGCGCAGACAGCAGGGGAGGACTCCACCAGGGACATGCCGTGGCCAGGTTTCAGGGCTCCATTAGGGACAGCTTCCCCCCAAGGGTGGAAGAAAGCAGGTCCTGTGGGAGGCCCCGGTGCGCCTGGCGCAGTTTCCAGCTCAGAGCCAGTGGGTCAGCATTTGAGAGGCACTAATTAACAGCCTAGATCCCATACTCAATTATGCTGACTGCTCAGGGCGGTAGAATAGAAACACTGTTACCGAACAAGAGGTCCAAGGGGGGGGCAATATTTGGCCCACCTAGGGATGCCAAAAACTGCTACAGAACAGGGGCCCTTCCCAAGGACAGAATACTATTATCTACTGGGCTCTTCTGTCTGCCGCCAATTGGAAAGACATCTCTATGTCAGAGATTTGTGAAAAGGAAATGAAATGTTTATTTAATGCTATTTAGGCTTAATGCCTCCATTAAAATATCAAAGTCTTTTAGGATATACACCTACACCCATACAGTCTCACTTCTCCCACTGTCCCAACTCCGGGTACCGTAAATCAGGAAAGGAACACACATCTGTGTTTCAGGCCGCTGGCACCATGAGCTGTGTCACCGTGCGGATAGGATCTCTCTCTCTAGTTAATCCAAAGTACTGTGGAATCCTCTCACGGTCCACTGGCAAGAGTTCTTTGTACCCAGTTCCAGTCAAAGTCTCTCCTGTTTTCCAGGCCATGCAGCCAAAGGGGGCACCCCAAAGCCGAGTGGGCCTCTTCTACGAAAGCTTCAGGGGTCTGCACTCCACCAAAAGTATGTGGCTTTCTTCTTCACCTGGCTGCAGGGATCTCCATTCTGGCAAAGCTTCGTGGTTTTCTCTTTCACCTGGGAAAGAGGGGGTCTGCACTCTGCCAAAACCGCGTGGCTCCCTCTTTCACCTCACCAAGAGGGGGTCCTTTACTTTGCTGAAACCGTGTGGCTCTCTTTTTCACCTGGCTGCAGGGGTATGCCCTCTCCCCAAAACCGCAGGGTTCTCCCCTCACCTGGACAAGAGGGGACCCTTACTTTGCTGAAAACGCGTGGCTCTCCCTTTCATCTGGCTGCAGGAGTGTGCCCTCTCACCAAAACCACATGGTTTCCTTTCAATGGCTGCCGTGTCTGGGTTTAAATCTCTGCACCCATCCTCCTTTGCAGCCCCATTTCCGACTCCTCCTACAATCAGTTACACCTGCCAGGACTCCAGTATCCTACCAGCTTTACTGGGCTGAGATCATTGGGCTGCCATCATTAGTCTGGGCAGATGTGGCCCTATGGCGTGGAACCAATCCATTCCAAGCTCTCACCCAGGCGCTGTAACTCAGGACCAGCCCCCAGTTACATCTTGGGTAGAAGCCACTCCCTTCTCCCTGGCTCAAAGCTTGGCCACAGCTACTTAACATATCTATGAAACCAGTTAAAGGTTATAGATATGTTAAATGACCATGCCAGAGGTTAGCTGCAAAACTGTTGCTATGCAAAACAGCTCTCAATGGCCCTGCTCTATTTGTCCCTGGGGGGGGGGGGCATCTTAGTATTTCCTGGACACCCAGAGCTCTGGACCCCATCCTAAGTCCTTTTCAGGGGCCCCCCTTTTGACTGCGCCCTGTTACAACACCTCTAGATTTTCAAGGCCTCTTAACTTTACCTCACACACATCGGGTCTCAGAAAGCTGGGCGAGGTCGAGCTCCAGGAAAATTAAGGTGCCACTTCTTAAAAAGGCGGAAGATTCAAGAAGCGAGTGGTAAAAAAAAAAACAACTGCGTGGGGGGGAAAGGAAATTCTAGGAAACTCAGTGAGAAAACAACTCAGCCATCAAGTTCAGAGAAAACAAAAAATAGCCTAGAAAGAAATGCGGGCAACATACACATCGCATATCTCAGCTGGGGGAAACTCCCCCTGCATAAAACTTGGTTTGCATCATTGTGGTCTCTGCGGAAGCTGTATGTGTAACTAAACGGGATTGAAATCTCGTGCTGTGGTTTTTTAAAAGATTGGGGAACTGGATTGAAAAGTGTGTGTGTGTGTGTGTGTGTGTGTGTGTGTGTGTATGTGTGTGTGTGTGTGTGTGTGTGTGTGTGTAAGAACTAAACCCTTGTGTGTACTAGAAAGCCAATATCTAATATGGAAAAAGTAAAGAAATAAGCTTACTATTTATGAAAATAGAGTACATTTTAAAGAAACAGGCATTTGAGGCGGTTGGGGCTGCAGTGGGGTCCGTGGACCAGAAGCTGCTGGTGAAACGCTGAGCTTTGTGGAACTATTTGGCGTTTTCTTGTGTCTGTGTTTTACATAAAATGCTGGGGGCTTTTTTTGTGTAATTTATACAATGATGTGTAATTAGTGTTTGTTTGTTTGTTTGTTTGTTTTGCATAGGTAATAATAGAGTATAGAAGGAAGAAAAAAATACGATTTAAAAAAAATAAAGACCAGAAAAATCTATGCCAAGTGTTAGTAGTTAAACTGAGTGTTAATGAGGGTTTTTTCCCCTCCCTTTTGCTTATAGATGTAATTTTCCAAACCTTCAAAACTGTGCGTATGGTTTTGTTCTTCCTCTGCGTGGGCTCGGTCATGGCAGCTCTCTATACAGCTTCCAGAAAAAGCAGTTTTTCTTCACGTTTCATTCAGAGCAAAGAATCCCTTTCTCACCATCGCTCTGAGGTGTTACCACATTGCCTGCTTCGTGCCGGTCCTGGAGGGTGTCTCTGAGCTTCCCTGGTCACCTTGGGGCCACCCCAGAGTGACACAGCAAGCCTGCCCTGTCCACCTGGGCCCCAGAACTTAGGAGGGACAGCCCTCCTGAAAGCACTGTGTCCCCTGAGCTGGCATCTCCACGCTCGGGGTGCCACAGGCAACACCCCCCCAGCAGGGGCCCTGACATGGCCATTCCTTTGCATTCCGCAGATGTCGCTGGGGTCACAGATGGACCTGCAGAAGAAGAAGAGGAGGGCACCAGCACCCCCCCCACCCAGCCCCCTGGTGCCCCCGCGCACCGAGGACCGCGAGGAGAACCGGAAGGGTGCAACGGGTGAGTGAGTGGCCTGCGGCCTGCCCGCCCCGGGCGGCTCTGCTGCGACCCTGCCACTAACTGTGTGGCCGCCGCTGGCCTGGCATTAACATGGAGAGTACTAACACTAACGAGGGGATTCGTGGACATAAATGGCCTTGGGCGCTCACACAGTCTCACAGGCGGGCAGGAGGCAGGGGGTGGGGCAGGGAGTGGAGGACCTCGGAAGAGGCTGGGGAGGGCAGGCGTGGATGGTGTGACTGGGGGTGTGTGGCCTGCGCCTCGGAGGGAGGGAGATGCGCTCCTAGTGACGTGTGTGCATGGTGCTTTGAAATCAGATTTTGGTTGACCGCAGTTGGGTCAGTTTTGACCCCTTCGTTTGAAGCTGATCTCTACTTACATACCTTTCACCTGTGTCACAAAAGCCCCGATATTTGAGGAGAAAAAAACAAAGCAGAATCCAGAGGAAAGAGGATAGAATAGTGATGTCTCTGAGCAGAGGCCTAAAATCCGCCCCCATGTGATAGGGAAGCGGAGAGAAGGGACAGATGTCTCCACCTGCAGGTACAGTTAATTTACTCTAACACCACCCAGCGGTGGTTCTCTCACTGACGCAGGGCAGAAGCAGTTCTTCAAGGACAGGGGTACCTGAGACAACCCCCACAGCTGCAGGCGCACCAGAGCCCGTCGCGGAAGTGGCCAGGTGGCCACTCTGATGCCCTTTCATCCACCTGTTACCCCACATTCTGCCTTCCACTTCATGGCTGCAGCCCCTCCTGGGACAAGTGGTCTCTGTCAGTGTGTGAAGCCGCAGTGGCAGCTCCTTGGCTGCTGCCAGCGTTTCTCCCTCGTCAGCCCCTCACTGCTAATATCAGGAAGTTTCACGGCCTGGGAATCAATGATCCTAAGAGACAATAGCCAGTATTTCATGTCCATGCACCCTCTTTCCAAAGGGAAATAGGCTCAGGTTTAAAGAAAACATGCTCAGTAGCTCATTAAAATAAGCCTCGTTTCTTCCTTTTTCATGACGAGACCCCACCCTCCCTTCCGAGCCCACCTCTCCCCGTCTTTTCATGAAGGGGCAACGACCCACGGATTTAGCATTCCTTGTAGAAATTCTAAGAAGCGTCCACTTTAATCGGCGGTGGGGACGCAACTGAGTCAGGCCGGTCCTCGGCCGCACGGCCCAGGTCTGCACATGTGAGACCTCCTGACTCAAACCCGAGGCCGAGGCCTGGTGTCCAGCGTGCTGGGAGAGCCAGGCCGGGGTGGGGCATGAAGCAGGGTGGGTGTTTGAAGGCAGAAAACTGGATGGAGAATTCCCTCACTCAGGAACACGTCACAAAGCGGAGGTGTGGCTGGTGGTAACTCACTGCAGAGCCCGCCTTCTGGTGCAAAACCTTTACATGTGAGGGCGGAGGAGGCGAAAGCCTGAGGTCACCCCGTGAAGTCACTGACTTTCAAAAATTGTATTAACAGAAGAAAGCCTTATTTTTATGTAGAATTTTGAAGGGACCCCTGGTGTATAAACTCACCAACTCTTCTAGAATACAATTGCCCTAAACAGGGGAGCAGCTTGTCAGTGTGGCAAGGCTTCGAGAGGTGAGCTAAGTTAGTGGTCACTCCATCATAGCATGGAGGGGTACTGAAAGGCAACACAGTAAGATAAAAAGCAAGTCTGTGAACCCGGGACAGACCAACAGGAGTAAAACGGGTTCCTTTTAACTTGATGAGACTGTTAGGGCACCTTGAAGAATAGTTGAGAGCATTTGAAAATAGTTGGGCCTGCCAGAAATAAATTGCAACTGAAAAGGTGTTTCCAAAAGGGCCAGAGGATCATACACCATGTATGTAAAATGTTGATTTGCTGCCAGGCAGGTTCGGGTTTGGGGCTGGTGAGGAGGGATTTTGTACGTGGTGTGGTTAAACTTGGTGTCAGATGTGGTTGAATTTGGAGCCATGTGTGTTTGGATTTGGTAGGGAAGTTGGATTTTCTGCAGGGTGTGGGTGGATTTGGTACAGGGTGTGGATGGATTTGGTGCATGGTGAGGTTGGATTTGGTAGTGGGTGTGGTTGGAATTGGCACGGGGTGTGGCTGGATTTGGTAGTGGGGGTGGTTGGATTTGGTGAGGGGCAGTGATGGCAATGTGCCTTCTGTCGGGGGCAGGAACCTCTGGCCTTAACCTGCTGCAGTAACCCTTATTGATTCCATTAGGTGTTGGACGGCAGGTGCCACAAAAGCCTCCCAGAGGCTCTGCTCGGGGACCCCCCCAGTTAGTGCTCCCCCCACCCCCATCCTATCCTCCTCCCGACACAGACGTGGCAGAGCCTCTCGGCTTTCCTGGGGAAGGCGCTGCTCCCGAGGCCTGCGAGCTGAGACCCACACGTATGTGCCTCTCGTCTTCTTGTCCGTGTGTGTTGACTGCTCACCTCTCTGGTCCCTGGTGTTGGGGCTGGGTTTCCAGACTTCCCATTCTCGCCCGGGGTGTCTGTGCCTCTCCTCTCCAGCTTCTCCTTCCAAATGCTCAGAGCAATGTGTCCTGGTCACCAGTGAGTGCCATTCGGGGGCCCGTAGAAAGGGATTTAACCCCTTAGTCATTCCAACTGTGGTTAGACTTCAGCCAAAGTTGCACCTGGTGGGTGGAGACAGCAGCTGGAGGCCAATGTTCCAGAGAACATTAGGTGGAACTGTCCTTGGAATGTCTGCAGGTAGCAACAGCTCCGCCCAGCACAGCAGCGAGTAGACTTGGCCATGAGCTCACTCAGGGAAACGATGACTGCAAAGCGGGGCTGTGCCCAGGAGCTTGGAGGACCAGGGAGCCAGAACCTGGGCCATGTGGCCAGGGGGCCAGCACTAGTCCCGTCACTCTGCAGAAAGGGAGACTGAGGCACCAGAAGGAGGAGCTGCTGGGTGTGAGTGCAGCCCTAGCCAGTGTGAAAGGCTCCTCTTGTTTCCATCTTGTCCCGTGCGGTGTGAGATCAGGCTCACGCCATTTCCCAAGCCTTCTTTTGGATGCTGATAAGCACTACATGTAGCATCCCCGCCTCCCGATGGGGCACGTTTTATGTATTTAATTACATCCGTGTCTTCATCTGACATCACCTGACTGCCACACTTGTGCACGTCTCCATCAGGGTGGCCCCTTCCCAAAGCAGGCGTGCCCTGGGCTGTGTTTTCCAAATATAACATGTCACTCTGTGCTCCATCCTGGGAGGAGCCACTGCCCACACAAGTGCCAGAAAGTTCATTTTTTCCAGCACTGGGCTGTTGTAGCATTTTCTATCCTCTTGGGAAATGCAAACCTGCTCACTGCCCGCTTCTGGGTAAAGAAGGTCATTGCCGAGTTATTTTTTCCAGGCAAAATAATCCTGATTTGTTTCATCTTTCTTCACAAACACTGCGTTCCAGCCTTGAAATACGTTTGATCATCTGGACATTGGATGTGCTTCCAAATGCAAACAAGTTTTTCTAGGGCGTCAGGAACTCAGGATGAGACGCACGAGGCTGAGGCAACAGCCCAGGCTCAGACCACTGGGAATGTCTCGCGTCTGAGGCGGTGGGTTTCAGCTCACGGCCACCAGCTTCCCGTGGCCTTGCTTGGGGTGGCTGCTGCCACCCACAGAGCGGGTTCCTGGCATGTCACTTTCTTCTGAAGCCTGCAGTTGTGATCAAGGGTTGAGGTTCCGTCTCCTCTCTGTGTCATCTTGGTGGCTGACCTCCTCAGGCTGCGGCTGAATTTTCAGGGGGAGAAGAGAGACCATCTCTTCTGATAGTTCCGTAGAAAAAGGGAACCTTTCCCAGAAGCCTCCACCTGCAGTGTCTGTCATGCCTCACTGCCTGTGGCTGGGCATTGTATGGTCCCAGTTCCTGGAAAGGACAAATCACCGTGGATAATTCAGGCCCAGCCCGACAGCCTAGGGTCCGGTCAGCTTTTCCCAGGTGTGTTGACGGATGTCACTGTGCTGGTTGACACTGGAGCTCAGTTCCTTGGAAATGTGGGAACTCACAGCTGGTAGGCAGCTGGCAGGGATCCTCATACCAGGCCTGCAGCCCCCAACTTGGTTTCAGCCTGGAGCATGTCAGACCTGTGAAAAGTAGTAGTATCAAGAGGTGTCAGTGGTGACGATTGAGTACGTGACTCAAAGACAGTGTGGCCATGCCTCTGAGAGTCAGAAACAGCCAAGCAACCATGGTCCTCAAAGGTCAGTTTTAATGCAGGCCTGGCTTCTGCCCGGGCCTAGCTTTTCCTACCGTGCATCTCCGAGGAGCTGCCGGAAATGCCCCTGACAGTATGCGGTGCCCACTTAGTGCCTAGCGACTAGAGGGTCTGGTTTCTTGATAACCTGTGCAGCTAAGAGGAGAGCAGAATAGGGCTGGCAAAGTCGTATGCCTGACCTACAACTCTCTGGAACCCCATATCTCATTGAGTACTGCCTGCTAGATGAAGCATAATAGTATCTCTTGCCAAGTGGACCTACAGTAGACAAAATGTAGCTGTTCAGTGTCAGCTCTGGGCAGGTGGAAAGCTGTGTCCACCATCACCTGGTACAGAATGGAGGCTCCTCTGGGCTGCTCTGTGGTGCCAGCTTCTTCCTGGCGGCCACGGCCAGGCCAGCCGGTGGGTGGAGTCGGAGCCGGTAAATACTGCATGAGGCACGTGTGGGAGGGGGCTGTGGCCACGCTGTGGACGGCTCCAGGCTGTGGCTCAGCGGTCATGGCACATGGGCCTTTGGCGACGTGTGTGAACATAATTGTGGTCAAGCAGAATAGTGGTTTTCTGCTCTGTGTTCCGTAATCCTTCCCTCTTATTAATAAGCTTCCCATTAACTTCAGCCGTGCAGCCGTGCACACGGGTGCTTCAGGCACGTGTCTAAACTAGCATAACTGCATACGGATGTTTTTCTCTCACGACTTTCTAACGAGCCTGCTTTCTGCTCGCATGCGATGCCGGTTGAACCTTCGCTGTGCAATGACGTGGGTGGAGTCTGCCCCACTAATTGCTGTGAGTTATTTGTTTTGGAGATTTGCAGGACTGGTTATGACGAGGCTGCTCACCGTTCCTCGATGACTTGTTCCGATGACAAGACCCTGGGGACGCAAAACGGCGCACAGAGAGCTCAGGTTCCAGTTCCTCACTTTGCCTTTTATTTTTCCATTGAACTGTCTCCTGAGAGTCATTTTCTTACATGTTGTCCTCCGCCAGCCTTAAGCAGATCAGCCTCTCCCTCGATATACATGTCCAGGGTAATTGGCAGATGATTTTAAAGGGAAAAGGGGGTCGCCGTCTCCTGTTCTGAGGGACACGTGGAGTTCAAGAGCTGCCATGATGCCTCTAGCCCATTGGTTTTCAAGTTGTGAACAGGCCTCTCATCCGACAGAACTTTAAAGCAATTCTAAAACAAGGAAATAAAATCAGAGAATCAAACCATGCATTTTCAATTAGAAGACAGTAATTTGAGTTTGCCCGATGTAAAATCCATAATAATCACTCACAAGACGGGCAGCGTGGCCCAGCAGGACTGAGAGTGCAGGAGCACCACGGGCGGAGCTTGGCGGAGCCCGGGGAGCGGCCGTGAACTTGCTTGAGCAGACAGCATGAAGCTGGAGAAGACACAACAGGAATTTGGCTGATGCCCTTATACAGGGACCTGTCTGCTTTCAAGTCACCTAACGTCATGCTCTGAAATTTAAATCAAAATCAAACAGGTCGCCTGTTTCAAAACAAAGTAGCCAAGCCCAAATCTGCGAGGCAGTGTGATTCCGAGAGTCCTGTTTGTCGTGGAAGTCCCCTTGATACCCTGCTGGCGTGCGGACATCAGGGGCCAGCCCAGGGACATGCTCTGGCCCTCACCTTGTGTTTACTGGCCACTTTCTGTCCCCTGCGAGAGAGCCGGCCACACAGCTGCTCCTGCAGCCCCGGAAGAGGGGACCACGGCCAGGGAACAGGAAGGGGGTGGGGACCAAAGGGCTTTGCTCATAAAATGGGTAGAATGGAAGGAAATCGGCCACTGTGGGAGCAGAGTCCACCCCTGCTGAGAATTACACTCGAAAAAATGGATGTAAATGTTTAGCCTGCTAGTATTGACCTTGACAACCATTCAATTCACCCAATCTGAGCTAAAGATCGAATTTTCCTTAGATGCAAAGCAATAAGAATCATGACAGAACTGTGTTATTACACTAGAAAAGGAGACCGATGAACTCATTTCCTTTTGCTCATCATTTTTTTAGTCCTTCACTTATAAGCTAACTGGAGAGAGATTGAAGAATTCACTTACAGCTCACTGGGGCCGGAGTGGGGCAGAGACCTGGACACATGGTTGCAGTTTCAAGAATGTTGCAAGCCAATCTCTAAATACAACCATTATTAAAGAGTACATTATGTAAGCTTACAATTAAATAAGTAATACTACAAACAAAAGTAACAAATACTGAAAACTTATCACTTCTTCATTACTTACTACCTTGGACTATTTCTGTGTTCTTGGGCTTATTTACCTGTGTCAAATCAGTATGATTCAACAGTATGTAACAGTAAAAGTCCTATGTAGCAGTCTGCTGCTGAGAACCTCTCCCTAACCCCACATTCAGCAACTGATGTCCATGACTGGAAATCCACAGGACAGGTATTTACACCATGGAAATCAGCAAAGGTTGCAACCAGCTGGCTGCTGTCTCAGCCAGCAGAAACCTTAAGGTTCCGTATCAACTCCAGATAGTTTTATCTGACAACCTACATGAAACAGCAAGAGAGAAGATGCCCATAACACAGCTCTTCCAGGAGACAGAATTGTATGCGTTGGACCACGAGGCCCTTTCTGCTCCTGCTGTAAACAGAGACAGAAAGGAAAGGCAAGGGACCACAGTGGAGGGTCTGGCTGGTGCCCTCTCTCTGTGCGCTGTTGGGTCCCCAGGGCCTGGACGGTGCATGCCAAGGGGACATTTGTTTTCCTGGGGTACATTCATACTTTGCCGTTTATTCCCCCACAGTTTACTGCTGCGCATCATTTCCTAGTCACGCCAAGCGCTTCTGATGACGGTGCTCACGGAACTGCACACCTCTGACCTCCAGCCCTGACTCTCTAGTCCTCGACACCACAGGGCCCACTTGCACAGTGCGGTTGACTCTCTTTAGAGCTGACCAGTACATGTGTCACCAGCAGAGATTGGTTTGACCGGTGTCCCTATGTCCTCGTAGGTGGCAGAGACTGTCAAACATAAATTCTGGTTGATGATCCCGACCTGCCTGAGATTCCACTTTCACCGATACCTGGACGTGCTTCTGTTACAAACCCTGCTCTATTTTAATTCATTAATTCATGTATTTCTCCACTGGTACTTAGTTGGAGAATTCTGTCCCTATTTGCCTTTGAACTAGATTGTGTCTGTAAATTGACCAGTGCGGCCAGTGGACCCACTGGGGAAGGAGCGTTCTGCCTACCTGGTATGACTGCCTACAAGCATGAACTAGAAATTTCCGTAGGAGCTCACAGCTCATGCCTGTATCCGCGTGCTCGGAGATACGCAGGACTCCAAGTTTTTGTAAGGGTTTTTCAGGGTTTCCTATCCCTGTCTTCTCCAACACTTGGGCTGTTTGCAGACAGAAGAGTGAGGAAGAGGCGCTACCCTCCTCCACTTACTACGCACTCAGTTCATTTCCCCCGACACCGAAGACTCACTTGAGGCAGGTCTTGCACCAGGGCCGTCAGAGTGAACGGCACGTGTCCACACACTTGGGTTTTGCTGACCTGGACTCCCCTTACACAAGGAAGTAACAACTGCTCCATTTGACAGATGCTGGTCTGGAGGGCTGTACAAGGGGTAGTGCTGTCCCAGGGTGTGGCCACCATGTCCCTAGAGGAGTGTGGCCAGCTCTTCCCAGACCGCAAGATCCCTCTCCCTTCCTGGGAAAACCCATCCTGCTCCTGAGAACTTGTCGCCTCAGCTGTCCTGAGAGGGACAGGCAAGGGCGGTAACCATGTTAGGGTTCGGGGCTCAGGACATGAGACTCGATAGCTTAAGTTAACTTTTGTTACTGTGCAATGGTACAGTTGAACTGGAGAAGCTTGTCATGTTTTTCTCCAAAAGATTTTTTTCAATGTTATTGGTCAAAGTAAGAAAAAGAATCGGTCGGTGTTTTTTACGTGTATGACTGTTCTGTGGTGGATCGTGCTGAATATGGTAGTGATGACGATGTCGGGGTTATCGCCACTGATATTGACATTAATAATAAGGAAATATAAGCTAGAACGTATAGAAATGCATAGCTAGAGCTATATGTAACCACTCTAGTGCCATACGTTGGTGAAGAGAAAAAAGTGGAAGGTTATAGAAATTACGAGAAAACAGAACAAGTTAGAAAGTGCCTTTTTTCCTTTTGCATTAAAATAAAGAACTTTTGTCTGATAAGTAGCCATCATTTGCCCTCAAATCATTAAGTGGGGAAAGTCTAAACAGGAAAAGGTAATGTTTACCTAAACATTGGGGAAAACACCGGGGTTTACCACCCAGACTTTAAAGACTGTGGAAGATGGTGGGCAGTTACAGCAGTCGGCATGTGTGCAAGAAGTGGCTGTTGGGCCGAGGAAAGAAGGCAGGGCAGAGTCTGTAGGCACACAGTTGGAAGAAGGGCAGGGGCAAGCCTGATTGCTCTTAGAATGATTGGTTAAGGAGGCAAAAGTGTAAAGCAAAGGACACTGCCACTCTGTGTAAAATACAGGACACCGACATGCAGGGATGGGAACAGTAGGAGAGAGGTCCAGCCATGGCACCCTGACTGCCTGGGGCATGCAGTTAGCTGACCGACGTGGGTTCTGGACGGAACCTCGGGGCTCTCGGTCCCCAGAATGGCCAGATACAGGGTTGCGCGAAGTTCAGGGCAATGCGTTGAGCGGGTGTTGGAGATCCACGCCTGTTACAGGGCTGTGCTGACCGGCAGTCACGTCTTCTAGGAATCTGACAAGTTCATGTGGGGGCACTTTTTTTCTCAAAGCCCTTGCACCTCAGAGATGTTTTCATGTCTGGCATGACCTCAGAACCCATCCCTCCTTGCAAGCCAACAGGAGACCCACCTGCCTCCTTTTCTCTCGTGTTGTGTCAGGAGTGGCGCTGACAGAGCTCAGGTTGGAAGTGGCTCCCATCTCCCAACAGCGAGGCCCCAGTCAAGCCGGCCTCCTGTGGCCGGTCCCCGTGCGAGCTCACAGCAAGCGCCGAGGTCAAAGAAACATTAACTCTGAGTTATTTTTCATCTATAGTTGGCTTACACCCTTACATTTGCACCATGGAGTCCTGCGGGGGGTGGGCAGGGAGCAAGCAGCAGTGTCTGACCAGCCCTCCTATTTCCAGGATGAGGTTCACCGTCTCACATCCCCATGGCTCTTGGCCTCCTGTGAAGGTTCTGAAATTGTTCAGCTGTGAATGAGGGCACCAAGCTCTATGGAGGAAATGCTTTGGAGAAGTCATAGTGCAGTCTGCTCACTGGGTAGCAGTCAGGCCTCACCCCCACATTCATGGTGCTGGTCAGCCGCTCACACTCTGTTTCCATGTTGTTTGTGTCCGTGACATGACACTGCTTGTATGCGGTCTTTATATATATATATATATATCTTATAGATTACGCCATTACAGTTGTTCTATTCCCCCCCTTCATTCCCTTCCACCCTGCACACCCCCTTCCCCACCATTCCCCCCTTTAGTTTATGACCACGTGTCTCAAGTTCTTTAGATTCTATATTTCCCCTACTATTCTTGCCCTCCCCCTATTTTCTACCTACCATCTATGCTACTTATTTTCTGTACCTTCTCCCCCCTTCTCCTTCTCCCACTCCCCTGTTGCTAACCCTCCATGTGATCTCCATTTCTGTGGTTCTGCTCCTGATCTAGCTGTCCTCTTAGTTTGCTTTTGTTTTCGGTGTGGTTGTTAATAACTGTGAGTTTGCTGTCCTTTCACTGTTCATCTTTTTTATCTTCTTTTTCTTAGGTAAGTCCCTTTAACATTTCAAATAATAAGGGCTTGGTGATGATGAACTCCTTGAATTTGATCTTATCTGAGAAGCACTTTATCTGCCCTTCCATTCTAAATGAAAGCTTTGCTGGATAGATCAGTCTTGGATGTAGGTCTTTGGATTTCATGACTTGGAATACTTCTTTCCAGCTCCTTCTTGCCTGTAAGGTCTCTTTTGAGAAATCCGCTGACTGTCTGATGGGAACTCCTTTGTAGGTGACTGTCCCCTTAGCTCTTGCTGCTTCTAGGATTCTCTCCTTCATTTTAATCTTGGCTAATGTAATTATGATGTACCTTGGTGTGTTCCTTCTTGGGTCCAACTTCTTTGGGACTCTCTGAGCTTCCTGGATTTCCTGGAAGTCTATTTCCTTTGCCAGATTGGGGAAAGTCTCCTTTATTATTTATTCAAATAAGTTTTCCATTCATGGCTGTTCCTCTTCCCCATCTGGCACCCCTATAATTCTGATGTTGGAACATTTAAAGATGTCCTGGAGGTTCCTAAGCCTCTCCTCATTTTTTTGAATTCTTGTTTCTACATTCTTTTCTGTTTGGTCATTTTTTTTTCCTCTTTCTGGTCTACTCCATTGATTTGAGTCCCAGTTCCCTTCCCATCACTGTTGGTTCCCTGTACATTTTCCTTCTTTCATTTAGTTTAGCTTTCATTTGTTTCTCTAATTTGTGACTAAAATCAACCAGTTCTGTGAGCATCCTGATCACCAGTATTTTGTACCGTGCATCTGAAAGTTTGGCTATTTCTTCATCGCTTAGATTTATCGGCTCTGGGGCTCTAAGTTCTTCCTGAGCCATGTTTTGATCTGTTCGTTCCTGTTAGGTATGAGGAGCAGAGCCTTATTCACCAGGGCGGGGCCACCCAGGTCGCTGGTTTGTGATGCTGTAGGTGGGGGTGGGGTCAGAGAGGAACAATGATGGTCCCCTCTGCTGCTTCCTGCCACTGGGGCCTGCACTGTCTGTCCCTCCTTCACTGGTTTATCTGCACGCAAATGTGTGACCGTGGTCAGCCCTTAGTGAGTCCGCCCACTTCTCCACACCTGGGATCCGCCTATGGCTGCTGGTGCACCTGGGTCTCACGCCTGGGTGGGTCCAGTGGATCTTTCCTGCCCAACCCTGCTTTGCTGCTGGCTCTGCCCCTCTTACCGGTTTGGCTGAAGGGTTCGTTGTTGTCAGACTTCCGTGAAGTTCAATTTTCTGTGGTTTTGGCTGTGTTTTTGTTGCTAAAACTTTGTTGTTTTTAAACTTGGTTGTGGGAGGAGGCACAGTGCTTCCACCTACGCCTCCATCTTGGCGAAAGTCCCTGTTCGCAGTCTTCATAATGCATGTAGTCTGATGCAAAACGTTTCTATTCACAGGCCAGTGTTTTTCATAGCAAAGCAAAGTTTCCTGCGATAGGGGTGGGATTGGCACCTTGCAAATGTTAAGAGTACACAAGTGCTGGAGGCAGCTTGAAGCAGGGCCACCATCCATTGTCCAGGACTTCCTCCACCCATGGGGGCCTGCCTTCTTTTCTCTACTCTGACTGGTGTGTGCATGCATGCTCTGTTTCGGCAGATGTGTGTGCATGTGTGTCCATGTGTGCTCATGTGTGTGCGTCTGTGCATTTTGCGTGCACCTGTGTGTTCATAAATGTGTGTGCAAACATGTGCTGGTGCACATATTCCTCTGTGTGTGCTGTGAGCACTTGCATTTGTGCTCCTGCATGTTCACAAATGTCCGTGTACCCATGTGTGTGCACATGTTCTGGTGTGCACCTGGGCACTGTTGTGTGTGCATATATGTGTACCTGCATGGTCATAAATGAGTGGGCACGTTGTGTGCCCCTTGTGTGAGCATGGTGATGTTGTGTGCATGTGTGTGCCTGTGTGTGGTCATGCACACCTGTGTTCGAGTGTGGGTGCACGTGTGAGCACATGCCTGTGTGATCCTGTGTTTCACACATGTGCATGTCTGTGCTCGCACCTGTGTGCATGCATGTCATTGTGTGTGTGTGTTGACTATTTCATGGCTTGTATCCAACGAACAGGGAGCAAGAGAAAATCTCAATAGTTTACCCCCTATTAGTCGCCATGCTGACAAGCAAACTTCAAAGGCCCCGGTGGGGATGAAGGTCCAGGTCTTACCTGCATGAGGGTCAGCATTACCTGTGTCTGAGTTCCCAGCTCGGTCTGTCACCAGGAGCGACACAGAGCCACTCACCGTTCCATCCGACACTTTCTTTCCGGGAGGCTGTGAGATTACCACTTTCTCTTCAGTTTATTCTGCCTTTAATCACTCTCTCTAATCCTTTTTTTTCTGCTTAAGAAAATAATAAACTTTTGTAACTATGGATGAAGCTGCCTAAAAGTCAGAAGGTTATATATATATCTACCCATATCCTTCAGTAAAGTAAGGAAAAGAAAAGAAAGAGAGAGGAGAGCTTTTGGGTCCATTGGGACCAGCCACACTGTCACCAGGGTGGCAAGTCCACGGCCAGCTCTGGGAGGGAAGTGAGGGCCTGTGTCAGGCTGCAGTGGCCAACGCAGCCCAGACATCCTTCCCTGGCATTTGGTGACTCGGGAGACAGAGGCGATGTACACAGGTCTGTTTTGTGTGAGTGAGGAGTGGCCTTGTAAAGGCTTCCTGTGCGGCACAAATCCTAACCAACCCCAAGGTGAAAGTGGGTGGCAGACGCCACTCATCCATGGACATGTCCCCTTTGAAGAGCAGTGTTGCCAATGTTAAGAAAGGTTTGCCTTGGAATTCTGTCCCCTGCGTGGTTGAGGGGGGGCCAGGCATCAGGGCAGCCCCGCCTGGCCCCCACTAGCCCCTCACTGTCCAGGGTAAACCAGCTGCTGAAGGGGACCAGTCCACATGGATGCTGGTGGCCTCCCCACTCCATTCCTCCACCAGGGGGAGCCCTGGCCCTCCCAGCAGTGGCCACCTGAGTGAGGAGACAAAGGTCCAGCTGGTGACGTACATGCTCAGTGGCAGAGTTCAGAGGGTGAGCCCTGCTCTTCACAAAGAGGGGACAGTGAGGCAAGCAAGGGGCAAGACAGCCTGTGCTCAGAGGGCCGACTCTCCGTCCACTCTGGCTGGTGTGATGCTGACTGGTACCTAGAAAAGGAGCAGAGATCTGCCGTGTGTGTGTGGTGGGGGGGGAGTGCTGGGGGTGTGTGTGCACGCAGAGCACAGGCGCCACCACCTCTCTGGGCCGGAGTTCAGTTTGCAAAGGTGGTTCTGAGACCAACCTGTGCAGGTGACTGACTGTAAAGCATTTAGAGCAACAGCCAGCTCCCAACAAATCCCAACTGTACAAAACAGTCCAACACTTAAAACACAGGGGCTCGCACGTTAAAACCCTGACTTCTGCTTTTTCAACACAACCAGGTGTGGCAACACCAGTTTTCCTCATGAAGGAAACGGCGTGGGAGGCGGCAGCAGCCAGTGCTCGCTGCGGGCGACGCCAACGCTCCTCCGAGCCCCGTGCTCCCATGTGGCCCCACATCTCTCCCAGGTGTCCCCTGGGTGTCCCTGACCCCTTTAGGGGCTCAGTTTGGCTTCCCTGCTCTGATCAAACTGGAGAGATCAAGGAACTCAAGCCCTCGTTTTTAAAAAATCAGAAAAATGTGAAGGTTCTGTTGTCAAATAAGTTTCACACGTTTGATTTTCTGCTTTGCGTGCTCACACAGAAGATGCAAGGCCGTTTGTAGCTCCCTGCTCTTCCTTTGGATTTCAGCAGCTATACGGTCGCCTTTGAAGAGATTTCTTACAGTCCCTTTGCAACTCACAACAGTACGGCCCCTGCATTCAGTGCCTTATGCTTCCTTCCTGGGTCCTTGGACGTGCGTGTCCACCCAGCCTGGTTCTAGGTGGCTGCCAGGTCCCTTGCAGCTGGGCACAGGCAGGGTCAGTGAGAACACTGCCAGGCTTGCTTCTGTGTGTGCCCAGAGCCCTGCACACACTGCCGAGCCCCTGAGTACACACTGGAAACTGAGGCCGGAGCCTGGGCATGGCCTGTGAGGTTATTTGGGGTCTCGATGGGCTTTGCTGAGGTGAGTGCTTTCTGGCCAAGAAATCTGAGTTATTTGGGGGCCACCACAGTTGTGAGTCAGACAGGTGGTTTTGTGTGAAACGTTGAATTTGCCAGCTGTGTAGTCTGCTGACTTGGGAAGAGGCTGGAGATGACTCTATACACGTTTCCTGAAATGATGGCTCTGACTTTTACAGAAACCACCTAGAAGCACCCACGAGTCTCACAGATTTCGTAGATGGTCTAGCGTCAGAAACCGCCGTTAGCAAAGGAAAGCACAGGCGGACCTAGAAGCAGTGCGGTAACCAAACAGAGTCCAGAAAAAAAGGCGCGAGTGTTCTTTTTCATTTTATCTTCTCATACAAATACCAACTAAAACATTTTCCTGCAGAAGAACAGTGACCATCCTGTCTGTTCCCACTGACCTCCGCTTTCCGGTACAACTGGAAGATGGGAGACCGAGGCGTGGGGGTGCCAGGGGACGGGAGGTGGGGAGGGCATGCAGGCAAATAGCACGACTCTGTTCGATCAGAAGAGGGAGAGGGGAAGAGGCACTGTCGTTTCAGGGCACGTTAAAGGAACACTTGTGTAGAAGGCCTTGGAGGCTGAGACGGACCCTCCACTCGGCAGTGGCCCTACACAAAATACAAAGGCCATCCATCTTCATCGGGTCACTTCCAGGTCCATGTGCAGTCGGTGGCGGCGGCCGAGCCCTGCGCTGTACAAGCCAGACTATATTTAGCCCTGTGCTCGTCGCCGCACTCCTACTCATAACAGGTAGAACTTGGGGACACAAAGTTCTCCTTAGATCCTCTACCTCAGATGGCAGGTGGGTCACCCCCACTTCATGCCAGAGCTGAATCCTAGTCAGTCTGAGACTGAGTTCCCAGGAGACTTGGCAGGTCCCGGAAGGCCCGGTTCTCAGAGGTGCTGGTTAAACACAAGCCCCGCTCTTTACAACACCACTGACCCGGCGGCAGCGTGTCTGTTTGGGCTGAGCACCACCGCACCCCTGCTGCCCACACTTCCATTCTCTTCTGTGCTCAGGCCCCGGAAACATTAATGTCAGAAAGGACCAGGTTTTTTCCCTTGACACTAGTTTAGAATATATTGAAATCCCTGCACAAACAGAAGCAAGATTTGTCCCATAGAACATGAAAGAATGGCTTCTGGCAGAAAAGTTTCAGCATAGCTGTAGCGAATAATTCATTCAGCATTTCTTGGTGAAGGAACTGCAGTTTGGCTCATGTCCGACACATGACCCGGTGACCGTGAGTGGACTTGCCCAGTCCGGGAGCCTGGCAGAATGTGTTTCTGCAACACGCAACTTCAGGAATCATGTGTTAGCTGGGGCTTCTTATATAATTTGCAAAAGAGAAATAATTACACTCACCCTGCAGGGGCATTGGATTAAATCAAGAGCTGGGTAGATATGATCCACTTGAGCGTTACACAGTGTCAAAGCCCAGCAACCCCTGTGTGGATTTCAGGTCCCAGTTGAACTGTACTACTGGACAGTAATTAGCCAATTGTCTGATATTTGAGACCGCCCTAAAGCTATGACATCCCCGTAGAGGAGAAACCCCATTTAGAAATATGCCGGAGCAGACACCTGAAAACACAATGAAATTTCCACTTCAAGATGGAGGACCTGAGTCCAAGGACTGTCTCCCACAGTCAGCATGGCAGCTGCTGAGGGAAGTCAGCCACCCCATCCACGGGCCGTTCTCCCCGGCAGGCACCTCCCTCCCCGGCCCCGTGGATGTGTCCTCAGCTGGGCCTGCCATGAGGCTCTGCATTCTGTCCTAAGCAGACAGCCAGGGACACGTGCGAAAGTGCCTGCTCCTCTCATCATGCGACTGGGATGCTGCGTATCAGGTTGGCTGCTGAAAGGATGGATTCATTTAGCACAGATGTGGAGGCAGAGAATGTGGGATGGACGGTGTGTCTGCCACTTCCTACACGTCTGTAAAAGAACAGCGGCTGGAACCTGGCCCTGTTTGACAACAGAGTAAGAGTCTCCCGGCCCAGACTAACTGGCAGGTCAGGATTCTAGGATTCGAGTTATGGTTCAGGCTCTTGAGAAATACCGGCTGGTGGATATTACAAATACAATGCTTGGCTCTTAAGAGAACCCAGGTCTACTTTAAATCCATATGCTCTTTGAAATTCTCTATTATCATGCCTTGAAAAAAATATATTTATACATGCGCACACACAGAGCAGTGCTGCATAGGGAATGGGCTGCCCTGGGACCCCCTCCTGCAGTTTGTGAGGGGCCGAGGCTGTGGGCCTTTGGGGCCAGAAGGCTAATATAAAAGGTTAAATCACGCCCCACTGAAGAGTCCTCTTGTCAAACGGTGTGACGAGGTGAACTTCACTTTGAGGAACCAGAGAGGAAGAAGCCAAGATTGGCGCCCCGAGTCAGGGCAGAACGGACATGATGCTGGGAACAGAGGGGCTCCTGAAGCCTCACCCTGCACCGGCCCCACCCCCTCCAGAACAGTCACCCAGTACAGCGACACCTCCAACTCTGCCTGGGTGGAGGAGACTCACTCCTTGTTACATGGAGTCTTCCGGACATCAAAAGACTATCATATTCAGATTCCTTTTAGTACATGTTTTAAAAACAATGATCCATTTAAAAATTATATTTACAATGCAATAGAAATTACCTCTATCACCACTGATTGAATGCATGATGGAACTTTCCAGATGCCAGTTAAAAATGTGGTAGAAAGCGTGGTGGTCCCGAATTGCCCCGGGGGTGTGTGTGCAGGGTATGGCTGATGTGCATCGTGTCTGTTCGAGTCCTCGTTCGGGGCACTGTTCTGCAGGTGCCTCAACACCCCCTTTCCTTCCAGGGCCTAGAACCTGGGGGGCAGAATCCAGGCAGGCTGAGGGGGGCAATGAGCACTCCTTGTGGGCTGTGAGTGGGGGGTGGGGGGTGTAGGCACCCACGTGGGATGAGGAAGATTCTGTCTTTGACACAGTTTCTCTGGGCCGTGTCAATGTGCCCGAACTGCCTCTTGAGAAATGGTCTTTTGTAATGACCCGCGAGTAAGTGATGTCATAGGATATAAGGCCTGTCGTTTGCATTTAATAACATAAAAAAAAGGGAGTCCATTGCAAAGTACTTGGAAGAAATCGGTGCTTAGTCCTTGAGCTGTTCTTTGGTGACTTTGTAGGAGAAAACTCAGTGGGAGTAGTTCTGAACTGAAGATGAGTGAGTTCAGTTCTGAGGGTTAGCAGCTGTGAGTTAGCACCTCCGTCTTTCCCTTTGATCTGGAGAATTCTCCCCGATTCTCATTTATGAATAGATATGAGGGCAATCGAACCACAGGATTATATACTTTAGATGAGGAGCTTGGTGGAGTTGATATCCCTGAGTGGGCTTTGTGGCTGTTCATTTGGAAAAGAATTTAATCATGAGTTTCTGTTAGACTTCTGCTAAAGACAAATTAAGTGTGTTTGTCACATTTGCAAAAAATCACACAACGATAATGTTTTAGTTCAAAAAGGTTGTTCACACCTGGAGAGAGGCCGACGGGCTGGCACATTAATTAGCTCAGAAGTGACGACTCCCACTTTCGGGGCAGACAGAAATAGCAGGACGGAAAAGGTGGTGCTGTATCCCATTTCAGAGTCACAGGAAGTCACCAGTCAGTCCTCCAGAGAATGTGGACACCCAGTTCCATCGGGAATTTCGAAGGACGGTGGCATTCTAGCTCTCGAAGGGAGTTTGGGGCTTTTCAGCGCCACCTTGCTTCTTTCACTAAAAGAGAAAGGCCTGTCTGCAGTTCAGAGGGGGACGGGGCCTGGGGGGTGGGATTCGGACTCTTACTTGTCCCCTGCTGGCCTGGGGTGGGGGTCCCTGCTCCACTGGCCTCAAGGGAGCCCTCAGGGCGGAGGGTGGGAACTGGGGCACAGGAGGGTCTAGAGGACAGCACCAGGCCCCTGCACCATTGTCTCATTCAGCAATTGTCAAAACATGTCACAGTGCCTGGAGTTAACAATAGGGACCGGCCGAAGGAGAAACAATAATGAGGGGACAGGGTGGGGGTCACGGGGGGATGGGGGACGTCTGATTTCGAGCTAGACTCAGATGGACAGGGCCGAGGGCAGAAGAAACACTAACTAACAAGGGCACCTCCCGGGGCCCCGCCCCTGCCTTCCGACCCTTCTGCCTTCACCGGCCACCCCACCAGCACGTTCAGATGCTGCTTGCACGGGTCCTGAGCCTTGGATGTGCTGCTGCCATCCTCACCGGCTTCCACGCCCCTCTCTCCCTCCCTCCCACCCTTCCCCCAGTGCACCCGCCGCCCATGGCTGATTGTCAACGCACTGGGTCCCTGCTCCCTAAGGCAAACCAATTCATGCACACATGCTCCCTTTCCAACTCGTCCTTTCAGTTCCTGGGGACTGCCCTCACTCCGCTCGGGCGCCCTCCCACCCAGCACCAGTTCCCCAGCCCAGCCCAGGTGCCTGGGTGGGCCCTCCCTAAGCACCTACTGGGTGGGCTCAAGGGTGGCATCCCCCAGCCCTCGGGGGGGTTACCCTTGAGAAAGGGAGAGCTCACTGGGGCAGGAGGGGCCTCTGGTAATCACTCCATTCATTGTGCACACAGTTTAACATGTGCCCACTGAATGACCAGCTACCCCCCTACCTGTGCAAGCGCACCCAGAGGGGCATTTCTGTAGGCCACAGACAGTCCATCTTTGTGTGTCTGTCTGTCCCCTCATGAACTGTGAGTCACCAGACAGCCACGGCTCTGGGACCCGTGTCCCCAGTTCAGTCTCGGAGCCCTTCCCTACGTGGTGCGTTGGAATCGTGTTCCACTTTGCCGAGTCTGCGGGCTGGGTGCCACCCCCTCTCCTGGACGAGCCTGGGACAGAGGGTCCAGGCACCCACCCCAGGCAGCTGTCCCCTGCTCTGCAGGTCCAGAAGGCCAGGTCCCTGTGACCTGATGCTGGTCCTCACTACCTGAAAGAAGAAGTGCTCCTGTAATAGCCCTACTTGTTCAGAGACAGTGATGGAGGGAGGCCAGGAGACTGGGGTCCCCACGGCCATCGGGGCGGCAGCTGTCAGCGGGGCAAGGCAGGGAGCAGCTCGGAGCAGAGCCCGCAGGGTGACATCTCGAGGCGGAGCCACAGGCTGCGTGGCCGGAGCAGCCAGCCACCCTCTGAGGTGTGAGCTTCTCAGGGAACCGCTGTCAGGAAGGGGCCGCTCGTGTTAATCCCTGGGCAGCGTTTCTTTGCCCTCTAATTAAGGCCCCGCAACAAAAGCCAGGAAGGGCGCCGGGAGAAAGGGGCATTGTTGGGAGGCAGCCACTGGGCCGGACACGTCGCCCTGAGCATCCGGGCCTCTCGGAACAGCCCTCCTTTGTGTGCTGGCTTTCTTCGGGTGCTTCCGCGCGGTGTCTGTCTGTGCAACTTCTGTCCTCTGCTTTATGTCATTGTTTGGGATCGCAGATGCCCCAGCACCGACAGGGACTTTTTATTTTTTATTTTTCTGTTAATTCTGGGTTGCCAGTCCACTGCCCTGGTAGGGTGATGGCAGTGTTGAGTATGACGGGGCTGCCACTGGACCGCTGTCCCTGGACTCCCGGTGCCCGGTTGCGTGGGGTGTGGGCCGGGCATGCCGTGGCCCTCGGTCACCGTAGGCATTCAGTCACTTACTGGGGAGGTGGGGGGTCCTGTAGCAAAGCGCGGTGAGGCCACAGCATAGCACGGCCCCTGTTTCCGGGACCACCCCACACAGCGCTTGCTCCCATCATGTGTCTTGAGGTGTCAGCATTTAAAACCTATTTCTGAGTGACATTAACAACGAGCAACTCAGGTGCAGAGCTGGACCCTCGTTGTGCACAGCGGTTTTGCAGCTTCGGCATCAGGAAGAGTTCCTGCTCCTCCCACAGATTTTACAAACCCCGGAAGCTTGGTCAGAAAGAAAATAATAACCTCCCTGGACTGAACATATTTTCCGATGGCCTGGGAGAGGTGCTGCCTGGCCGCTGCGTCCCCCTCATCCCTGTCACTGTGGGACGGGAGGGGTTGATAGTGAGATACGGCTCAGTGCACGCCAGCCCTTCCACAGCGGGGGTCCCGCGGTGCTCGGGGCACGGTTGTCCTGGTTCTTTTTAACTCCGCGCAGAGCTCCTTCCCAAGCCCATCTCTTCTCTAGACCAAAACTTACCGTCTCGCGTGGAAACACGGAGGGACAACAGGTGTCGACGGGGCTGTGCCATCACTATTTCAGGACAGAGTTCAAGTCCCTGTGGACTGTTTGTCGCAAGCTGCCAAATAGTATTATCTGTGTCTAAATCTGTTAAGATTTTTTTTAAACCCTACGTTTTAAAGAAAAGAACTCATTTTAAAACAACTCCCATGAAACTGAGGGTCGGTCTGAAAACCCATGCCTTCACCATGGCATCGGCCTGCGCTGTTAAATGTGCGCCCACTGTCCACTCGGGACCGAAAGCCGACTCAAAGGGTGCTGATGTTCGAGGTGCTGTTTTCTCTCAGCCACACATAGGCCCAGGGCCCCCTAGGTTGAAGTGTTCCTGGAGGAAGCCGTGTGTGTGAATCCCTACATTGCTAGCACCCCAAACCCAGAGTGCAGGTGGGCCGGGCAGCGCGGGAGCACAGGTGCCGGCTGACGTGTCCTTGCCGTGTTCTGTGCAGTGAGCCTCCCCCTGGGGCCCAGCGGCGTGGACAGGGTCCTGCCGGCAACCCCAGACGCCGAGGAGACGGTGTCCGTTGGCAGCTGCTTTGCCTCGGAGGACACGACAGAGGACTCAGGTGTGGTGAGCTCCCCTTCCGACATCATCTCTCTGGACTCCCAGCACGACAGCACCAAGTCCAGAGAGAAGTGGGCCACTGACCAGGAGGACTGCAGTGACCAGGACCTGGCTGGAGCCCCCGAACTGGGCGCCTCAAAGAGCCCCGCGTGGGAGAGAAACGGCTCTAGGCCCTGGCATTCGAGGTGAGTGACGGGACAGCTGGGGAAGGGAGGCCCCATCCAGGTCTCCAGGAGAGGGGACGCTTGTCCCGGGGACCAGGGCTTGTTTCCCACAGTGACTTCTGCCTGCTCTTTCCAGGTGCACAGGCACAGATGAATAGGGTGGCAACTTGTGTGTCCGTGTGTGTGTGCAACTGTTGATACCGGGGCCCTTCACGTGGGGTGCTTGTCCACTCAACTTCCTGCTTTCTAGACTTCTCCAAGGTCATGTCTGTGTCCTTCGTGCCTTTACTTATTTTATTTTTTAAGGAATGGGCACGTGGCACGTTTGGGTTTCCACCGCTGGAAGCCAGTTGTGCACATATTTCTGCTTACATGCCGGGAGTGTGTTCTAGCAGAGAAATGACTAAGGCTCTCAGACGAACACGGTCTTGACTTTCTCAATGATTGCACATCATTGATGACTTGCTCCCCAGAAGGACTGTCGGGTTTGCCTGCCCAGCAGGGGTCGCTTCACACATGCACCCCCCCATGGGATGGCAGGCAAAAGGCATTTCCTGGGGCTTTGGTTTACGTGCCCTGGTTGGTGAGTAAGGGCAGCTTGTCACACCAGTGGTGACAGTTTGGGTTTCCCTCTCCTGTGCGTTGCCTCTGCATAGACTTTGACCTTTCTAGAAAAGTGCGGTGTTACTCTAAAAACAATCCTTCCTCCCTCCTTTGTCAGTCATTACACACGGAGAGTCTGTACCACTCTGGCTTGATTTAACTTTTTGGTGGTTGTGTAAAAACTGCTGTTTAATTTCAGTGTTGTTAAACTCATCTGTGTTCTCCTGAATATGTATATGTTCTCCATATATTTAAGAGACCCTTCTCATGCCCTAAAGCAGCAGTCCCCAACCTTCTGGGCACCAGGGACCAGTTTGTGGAATACACTTTTTCCATGGATGGGGGGGGGGGGCGGGGAGGCGGTGTGGAGGCAGGAGGCGGAGCCTAGGTGGTGATGCGGGTGCTGATTTGCTGGCTCACACACCCGCCACCCACCTCCTGCTGTGTGGCCTGGTCCCTAACAGGCCATGGGCCAGTACCAGTCCCTCGCCCAGGGGTTGGGGTCCCCTGCCCTAAAAGACTAAAAATTGTCTAAATTTCTTGTAAAAGTTTAATACCGCTTTCTCACATTTGGGCTTCTGGTCTACCTGTGGTTTATTTTGGGGTGTGATGTGAAAAAAAATCTATTTTCTCCCACTGATTCCTGGTCCCACTGTGGTCACGTGTGAAGTTTCCAGATGCCCCACCGTCTGCCCCCAGCGCCCTTTTCCATTGTTCCCGCTCATGCAGCCATCTCTGTCACAATTCTTTTTTTTTTTACTCTTTTAGAAAAAAAGCAGTTTCATTCTCTGTAGCCCATGAGCTTTTTTAACCTTTTAGATAATTTTAAGAACCAATCACATAATGCCATAAAAGCATTAGTGGAAATAAAATAGAATAATAAAAGGTAGTTCATAAGTCACTCACCGACATGAATGGTTTTGTCCTTTTACTATTTTGCTGCGACTTTGTCCAGGTGAATGAGAATGTTCATCTGGTTAATGTAATTTTACCAGCAATAATATTTTATTTTGATTCATTTTTACCTAACGGTGTATCATGGGCATTCCCCTAGTTTTCTGTTTGCTTGTTTTTTACATTCTAATAGTTTTGGTCTCTAGCTCTTCCGTCTTCACGGCAACTCCAAGGACAAGTTCATGTTTCATCAGGCAGGAGGTAAGGAGGTGGCCGCGGGGTTTCTGTCCACCCCGCAGGAGATGCACGTGGCTGAGGTCAGCCTGCGCCGCTCGCCTCTGTGAGAGCAGAGAAAAACGGCAGCGTTTCCTTCTCAGGCCACTGAATGTGAAGAAAAACCACTTTCTCTGTAACCCCAGGTCCTACCTGTGGGTTTGCGTGGGGACCGCCCACACCGAGCCCCACATCTGAAACTAAGCAGACATTCGTAGCTGTGCTTGGGGGGACAGGGGAGTGTAAACTCTCACACGCAGAACCAGAATGGTTCGTGCTGCCTGTGGTCTCAGCCAGGACAATGATGGAGCCTTTGGCAGCCCTTGCTTCATCCACACAGGGGGCAGGGCACAGTTCATCCTAGGTGCCCAGGGGTGTGGAGGGGCTCCGGAGGGACAGTGGAATCCCACCACCACTGACTACTTGTCTGGCCCTTGAGAGCCCACCTGACTTTGCCGAGCCGTGCGTTTTGCTTATAAGTACTCATGCTGCCCACCTGTTGGAGGTGGGGTGAGCCTGTGAGTCCCCCACCCCCATGCACGGGGCTCCATTGTCACTCTCACTGCCATTCGCTAGGAAAGGGAGCACCGTGAACTTCTACAGCAGGTCGCTTTCCATCATGGGGTCAGCTCAGCTGTCCAAAGGGGACAGTGGTCTGAGCTCCCAGCCTCACCCATGCTCTTCTCTGACCCAGAGTTGGGGCCCCCTCTCTGCCCTGATTTCTCCTGGAGTGATCGCAGTTTATTTTCACAGGAGTTGCTCTACTGACAAACTCGAGCAACTCAGAGCTTCACCCCGGTGTATCAGGCAGGTGTGTCCAAGTGCATGATTTTCAGGGAAGCTCAGGATGCCTTAAAGGCAGAGCCCATAGTGTGACGTCGGGGGTGCGCCCTCAGAGGGAGGCGCTGGGACAGCTGCAAAGTGCACGCTCCCTCCAAGGAGCCCACCCCTCCCGCCTCCCAGCCCTTGGTGCCCCGAGGGATCACAGACCCGGAGAAGCCAGAGATCTCCGTTATGTGGGGTCTCCTAAACTGTAAAGGTTGGCAACCAAGCAAACATTCAGGCCCAAATGAAGTGCATCTGCGCACTGGACGTGTCCTGTCCTGGGTGTGTGAGCTGCAGCTGTGAGAAGATGCTGGGCCCTTCCTCCATCCCCCCGTTTTCCAGCTGCAGAGTATCATCACTGTGACTTGGGCGCCCCCGGGACATGGCTCTGCAAAATATCTCTTCCTAAGTGAACGCGGGCGGCCATTGCCTCCTCCTCGTGGTAAGAGAGTGAAATCCCTTACACATTCTGCAGCAGAGGGGCCGGAGCTGTCCAGTGCTGGGCTGGAGAGTGAGCCGGCAAAGCCCGGGTGGGCCCCGATCAAGCAGGCCAGTTCCAGGTTTCCAGACTGGTCAGTGCTCAAGTCCAGTGCTGGGGGCCCTGGCAGCCCAGAATCAGGCTTACACATTGTGTGAGAGCAGAAGCCGCCCCTGCCACAGAGTGAGGCTCTGACCCAGGGACAGGAGACGCCGTTAGAACACTGCATAAGAGTACTGTGTTCAGGCAACAGTGGCAGAACGAGAGAGAGATGGTGACAAAGAGTGTGTTCCCTGACACCTGCACGCCCAGGGCAGGGCGGGCTGGGCTCTCTTCATGTGCCTCTGAAGTGTGTGCACCAAGGCCACTCGAGAGGGACAGGCCCCTGTATTGGTGCCGGCCTCTGGTCCCTTCTGCAGCCTCCTGGCTCTGCCCTGCGGGTTCTCTTGCCTGGTTTCTGCAGCTAATCCTCATGTGGCTGTTTGTACCCCAGATGACATGGCCTTCCCGCGGTGACAAGGCCGAGCCTAGCTGTGACCATGCCACCTCTCCATCCTTTGCTGATGCCAGGTCTTAGTCTCATTTGCCATGACTGGTGAGGCTGGGCCTCTCTGGGGGAGTGGATTCTGGCGAAGCTGTCCTCAGCAGTCTCAGTCCCCTCAGCTTACAGAACTGCACTGTGCAGCCAGTCCCAACAGACTAAGGGGTGTCTGTGGTCTGCCACACTGCCCAGGTGCCCAACACTATCTATCAACACCTTCCTGCTCCTCAGGAATCCACTGAGTACTGTTGGGGACAGGTAAGACCCTCTGTGGCCTGAGAAGACCCATGTTGATAAGGTCTACATGGTGAAGTGCCCATGTATTTGGGTGTTTCTGCTTCCTCTGCACCCTGCAGGTGGCACAGTCCTACAGACTTCTTTGTCTAGGGTGGCCTGGGGTGGCAGGTTGACAAATTTGAGGCCAGCACTATTTCCTCCGTAGCTCCTTCCTGCTCAGCTGAAAGTGTCCTCCTTAACCTCTCCAGTCCAGGGGCGAAACACCGGCTCCTGTCCCATACGGGTGCTGCAGAGGGCGCTCCCTCCATCAGGGCTGCTGCTGCACCGATGGTGGCCTTGGCGGGCTCCCTTGTAGGGGTGCAACACGGGGGGATGAGGGAAATGGGGTCAGTGGGCTTCGGGCCCCATGTGGAGCAGCAGGGGCTCAGAGAAGTCATGCAGAGCCACAGAGGACAATAGGTAGAGCTTCTTCCAGTGGCAGGCACCTCCCTGAATTGCCTGCTGCCTTCTCCGTTCCCTGGACACCCCTGAAGTTCCTTCTCGGCCCCACTTGTCAGGGAGCAGTGGACATGATGGCTGGAGAAGTGAGGAACTGCTATGGCCTTCGGGGTTATGGTTTCAAGTGATAGCTGAGCCCTGGCCACTTGTACCCATAGGAGCGCTGACCTCAGGAACCTTCAGAAACATGTCGTAGCCTCCAGAGCCCTGCAGCTTTGGAACTGTAGGGACTGTGGACCCATGGGAACGTTCACAAACATTTTAACACCTTCGAAGACCCTGAAACTTTGTAACTACATCTACAAAGACCCAGGAGAATTAAACTGCAGGACCGTAACCACCAGCCTCATCTCGGCTGTGAGCACCTGTCACGTGGTCCTGCCCAAAGTAAGATGTGCTGTGAGTGTGAGCCATGCTCCAAATTTGGCCTGAGGAAAAAAGCAATTTTATAGTAATTACATGTAGAAATGGTGAAAATAATTTGGGTTAAAATTGAGTTAAATAAGGTACTGAGTTAATTGAAGTTAAATAAGGAATGTCACTGAAATCGATCTCACCGACTTCCTACCTCGGTCGGCGGGACTACAGGAAGTTCTAAGGTCGCACTGGCGGCTCACATGGCACCCCTCCTGGCACGTAGTTCTGGGACTCTGGGGCTCTGTCACCACAGGGCCTTTTGTTGATGGGAGGGGCAGTTAAATGACAGGGCTGCTATCAGCTGTGTCTCCTCCCAGGCTTCTTGCCTGCAGTTTATCAAGTAATTGTTTGGAAATCCTATGTGTTGGTTTTGTTGTCGTCATTGCAAGTCGTGTTGCCACCTGAAAGGGACATCTTTTTCTCTCCCAATTCTTTTTTTCTCCCATGATTTTGCCATTGGATAAATTACTTAAAGAAATTCTTCTAGCCACATCAAACAGGATAATGACCGAATGGGTCAAAATTAACCCAGGCTCCTCCCCACCCCGCCCCCTTCTTATATGCAATGAAACCGAACCAAACCGAAAAGCACCTGTTTTTCCTGCTTTTGAACTTGACCAGCTGCCCCTGGCGCACGTGAGTGCCGAGACCATCAGGTCTGCAGCCCTGGGCCCCCCGCCCTGTCCTCTGTGCCCTGCCGCCTGCCCCAAGGGGAGCAGACAATTCCAGTGTCTGGGCAGACTGTGGTTTGAAACTCACCAGGGTCGCCCTTTGTCCCTCGTAGTCCATGCAGCGGTGTCCTGAGCGTCACCCTGTTCTCTGCAGGGTCACACCCCGTGTGAAAAAATGCTGCTGGCAATGTTTGTTCAACATGTGCAGCCCGGAATCGAAATGTCTGGGCCGTGTTTGTCCTTTATTTTCTTGGCCTGAAGCCAAAGCAAACTGTCACGGGAGCCATATCTGAGGACTGGGGGGGCAAGCCCGGCTGGGGAGCGGTGCCTGGAGGGCCTCGGTGTGGACGCTTCCCGATGAGAAGACGCTGGTACTTCTCGCCAGTTCCCCCACCCCTCAGGGCCTTGAACTCAGCCCTGCTGCTTGTCCACAGCATGCCGCCCCATGGCCCAGGGGCGGCGTGCTTCCCTTTGGCTTTGAGGCGGGGGGGCTACTCGTAACCCTTGGGGGAAGCCGATGGAGGTGAACGAGGAAGAAGAAACAAATATCACTAAATCTCTCCCTTCTGAGATTTTATATTACAAAGCATACAGAGATGTTGCCAGTGGCTTTGGATCTGCCAGACAATCCATTCATGCCGAAGTCCAGGGCCCAGAGCACGTGGCCCACGGTGGCCTCGGGAAGAGCCAGCTGCAGTAGCCAAGTGCCCTCTCCGCCCGGGGCAGCAGGCTCCGTGGCCCCGGGAAACGCCAGCCCAGGCCAACCCTCCTCCCTCCCTCGCTCCCCCCCTCCCAGCCTGGGCACTCTTTGCAAAAAAGAATTGCTGTTCGTTAGAGGACCAAAGGATTATTTTAAATGTTTCCCATTTAAAAGGTGGTTTTATCCCTCAAGCTGCTTTGTAAGAAGCAGGATTCTAAAAAGAGGATAAAATATTGGCTATAATTCATCAATTTCTACAGAGCCCTCAGGGCAGTGGGTGCCCAGATTGCTGCCCACCCCCGTGCCCACCCCCACGTGTGCTGCTCTCGCATCCTCAGTCATTGTGTGTAACACACCTGTGACCCCTGAACAATGTACAGGAGGGTTGGGGGCATCAAGCCCGTGCAGTTGAAAATCTGAGTGCAACGTTTGACCCTCCAAACAGGAGACTGCCTCTCGGTGTCTGTGAGGAAGCTGCTACAGCATGCACCCCACCCCCACAGATACCAAAATCCAAAGACCCTGAAGTTTCTAACTCAGACAGTGTGGAGCAGTTCATACAGTTGGCCCCATGTATCCGAGGACTCCCCACTGCAAATTGGAAATGTTGCCTTTCATTCTTGGGTGGCAGAAGCAACAGACACAAGACCTGAGAACACGACAAGCCGGCTGTATGGATACTGACTGATAAAAGCCAGCATCAAACTAGAGCCATGCACTTTAAAACCCATGTCATTCAGGGTCAGCTATGTACGTCTCGATTTCTTCACCAAACGTGGATCTGTATTTCTACACAGACGTGGTGGTCCACGTGCCGACCGGTGTCCACGCCCTGGGGCGTCGATGCCCCGGGGGTCCGCTCACTCCCCACCGTTTCCTGATTGGAGATCTTCCCATGAATATGATGAATGGTATTAGGTTTATGTATTACCCTATAGGTTCTTTTCTTAAGGTAAACGATCAGAACAGACTCATGGGCTGACATTCTCACAGAGTGGAAGAGTGGAAGCGACGTTTTTCTTTTGTGAGGGACGTCTCCATGTTGCTCCTGTTAAACCCGGGAGCTGTCCTTTTGTTGGCTCTCAATGCCTCGTCCCCTCCAGCTCCATGTACGTCAAATGAGAGCGCCATCAGCGGAGTGTTTAAGGTCGTTTTTATTTCCATTCTTATCATTCTGTTCTCATCAAGTGAGGTGACTTTGCATAGTTTGAAGTAAAGGCAGATACTTTGAAGTAAGAATATGGGTGTGGGCTTGTTTAGTGGGCTTTCAACACGCAACACGAAGAGCAGGCATGTCAAATATGCGCCGTTTCCCCGGTTCAAATGCCGTCTTACACAGCGCTGCCCGTGTTTCCTATGCCGTGTGCATGGTTAAATATTCGAATTCAATGTGTTGAGGCCATCCCATCTTATGAAAGAGAAAAACACGGCTTTAGTGAAAGGCATTGAGATAAAGTCCAAGGCAGAAGCCATGGACAGACAGTCCGTGCCTCCAAGGGCCCTTATTAATGGCTCTGCATGCACACACGTCTCCACCCAGCCCCTTTGTCTGGCTTGTCAGAGGACATTAGCGGAGAGAAATCTGGAAGCCACTTCCTGGCTCCCCAAAGGGCCCCACGACCAAGAAAGAAAGGCTCATTTATCAGAAGACAAACTGCTACGTGAGGGCTGTGCAGAGTGCTTTTCCTGAGTCTGCTACGATCGGGGTCTGGTGGGCAGTGCCAGACACCATCCTCGGTTTTAACCAGCAGCAGGGAAGACTGTCACCCTCCCCTGATACTGACACTTGCCATGTACATGTCTCCGTTCTTCGTGTAGCAGGAACCTAGAGACATGTGTCCCTGCCAGGACCGTCTTCTACTTGCTATCCTAGCCACTGCCTCGTGGGTGCTGCTGTCCCAGTTAGCACACGAGGCAAGGCCAACCCTCCCGCCCAGGTGGCCAGGCCCAGGTTGTCCCCTGGTCACCAGACCTGGCTGGTCCTCCCCTGGACGTAAGAGCCGTTCAACCTCAGGCAGGTCTGCTAGTCTCTCGACTCTGTCTTCTGTTCGTACAGAGGCAGTAACAGGACACTCTGCCGTACAAACTGCTGGTGAGAATCGGTGCAAAATAGCTCAGACAGGAGCCCACCCAGGGAGGCTGCTCTGGACTCAGGGATGCTGGGACATGCGATGGCAGGTGCCACCTCCCGTCAGGTCTGGGAGGAGGCCCTTGGTGGGGCACGAGTGGGCGTGGTTATTACGGTCACCACTGTCATAACTTTGTTGTCATTATGATCATTTTTATATTTCCTGTTCCAGAATTCCAGAAGCATGGCTTTGTGGGTGGCATACTCTGGCCCTCCAAGCCCTCGTCCCCTCTGTCACCTGTCCAGGGTGCAAATTAAGCCAAAGTAAAAACGTGGAAAGGGACATATTGGGCCATATGTCACCCTGCCAGGGTGAGCACCCATGGAGGCCATGAGCCTTGCCTCAGGCCAGAGCCTGCAGCCCCCGCCCCTGGAGGCTCGGGGACCTGAGGGAGCCTCCGTGGGCTTAGGGACAGGCTGGCTGTGCGGGGCGAGTGTGTGCGTGTGCCTGGCCACCATGATGTGCCTTTGCACACTTGGTCCCCGGAGGACCTCATTGAGGTAGGGCAAGGCACCGCGATGACAGCACAGAGAAACAAGCGAGTCCCGTGGGTGAGTCAGCCTGTCTGTGGTGGTGTGGCAGGCGGCGTAGACTCGGGACTGCGAGTGCAGGGAGCCAGGATGGCGTGCGAGCTGCTCATCCTGCGGGGCCATGTACACACATACACACTCCGTACACACGTGCACACACCCCTCACATACACACACCACACACACTCGCCCCACGTGAACCACACGCCATCTGTGTCTCAGCAGCTCTGAGGACCCCAGTGGTCCGGGGAGCACAGAGCAGTGTGAATTTGAACAGGAGTTGCCCCTCCCTCAGGGGTTTCTAGAAAGGCGTGCAGTACATGTGTGATAAGGGCACACATGCCCTTGCTTTCTCTCTCATCGTCTCTAGAACTGAGAATGCTGCTGCGGCCTCCAATGACGACAGAGACCTGCTGGTCGCCGCGCGGTTGGAGCAGAGGCGGGCAGACCTGGACGAGGACCTGGAAGGTAAGGGGCACCCTGGTGCAGGTTTTCCTGACCACGTTCTGTGCAGTGACGCCACGAGGGGCGGCCTCCAGGAGCGAGAGCGGCTCGGCCGGAAGGCGGCCTGGACCAGGTGGGGGCAGTGGCGTGTGGGAGGGGAGCTCTGCAGCCGGCCCTCCCGGGGAGGGGGCGGCCCCACGGTTGCCTCACACCTGCTCTAAGCAACCCTGAGTTTGCACACCAAGCGGCAAACATAGTGAGAAGGGAAAGCTCCCAGGACCCAGGGGACTTAGGAGACAGCGGGGGACCAGACACACAGCTTCCTTTGTTAAGAAATGTATTTGCCAGTAACGGGCCATGTCCTGTCACTGCTCTCCTGGGGAGGTGTCGGGGGTGGCACCACCAGGCCAAAGCTGACGCGAATAATCCCAGCAAACAACTCGGAAATCTTCAGGCGAAGGCACGAGGTGAAAATGAACTAGGGGTGGGGGCCTGAATGAAAAATGAGGGGGAAACAGATCTGTGCTGTCCAATGTGCTTGTCACTTTTCTGTCCTCAGGAGACATGACGGGCAGAGCCGATCTGTCCGAATCAGCCGCATGTCCATGTCACTGAGCTCTGCCCCGTGACATTGCATCCTTCAGGGCGAGTTCTGCGGTGCTCAGGGGTCTGTCATTCACCTGGCGAGACGCCAAAGCCAGGGCCATTGCCCTCATGCTTTGCGGGGCCGTGAGGAGCAGGAGCAAGGTCAAGGCCAGTCTCAGCATCCCCCTCGTGCTCTGCACTTGGACGGTGATTTCAGAGGCGTGGGTTCAGAGACGGACTCTTAAGGAAAGGGTATCAGCAAAATGGACCCAGACACTTGCTCTTAAGACATGTCCAATCAGCCAGGTGCCCCTTCGTTGAGTAATAAGGGCCGAGACGCACTGCCCAGGCCAATGTAGATGATAGACTGAAATGCCACTTTGAAACGTGCAAAAAACACTTAGAAGGACCCTCGGGGAAACCAAGTCACGGTGTGGTGGCCGCAGGTTGTCAGCATGGGCCAAGTAGGTGCACGTCTGTGACTCGTGTTCGTGCTTCTTTGTAGACTTGGAAGAGAGCTACGAGGCCGACAGCAGCTCCCTCACGGGCTCCACCGACGGCGTGTCCAGTCGTGGCACGCAGGACGCCATCGGCCCCGACATGGACCCGGACACCATCCCAGTGACGTTCATCGGGGAAGTAGATGACCCCGTGGAGCTGGGGCTGTTCTCCAACAGAAACAACAATGCCAGGTCTTTCGACAGGGGGTGTGTAGCTGGCAGGGAGGCCCACCTGCCCCCAGCCCCAGGGGTGCCCCCGCAGCAGCGTGAAAAGCAGAGGGCGGATGGGCCCGACGGAGCTGCCCCTCCCCGAGACACCGGGAGGGACGTCCGATCAGCCTCAGCCGACTCCTGCAAAGACCCGAATCCTGTGACGGCAGAGCCCCGGGCGACCTCCAAGCCCTACCAGCAGGCCCGGAGTGCGCAGGAGCAAGGCCGGGGGCCGGTGAGCTCTCCACCACGGAAGGAGAAGGGCAGTGACGATGAGAAGGACGTCTCGGTGCCACCGTCATGGTGTCAGCGAGGCCAGAACCCGGGAGGGAGTTTTGGACTTAAATACGGCCTCACAACGTATAAAATTGTCCCTCGAAAATCAGAGAGGAGATGTTATGACAGAGGAGTGTCGCTCTCCACAGGCGCCATCAAGATCGACGAGCTGGGGAACCTGGTGAGTCCCCATGCGAATGGAGGCAGGACCATGGCACTGCCGTCCCCTGCTCTTGAAAAAAATGCCCGGCCCCTGGGGGGCACCAAAGAACTCCGGCGGGCAGGCTCCCTGGAGAAGCGCTCTGCCCGGCCCCTGGGGAGCTCGGCCCGGGGTCCCCCCACCCCCACGGCTCCAGCAAAGGCTCCGCATCCGGACGGCAGAGGCAGAGCAGAGCCCAGTTCTCCGGACCCCCCGGCAGCGTTGCCCCAGCAGCCCTCTGCCCACCAGGGTGATGGCAGGCTGCTGCCAGAGGGGCCCAGCCGACCACCCGCAACAGCCACTTGTCCCATGAAAGTGCCAGCAGCTCCCACCACCCAAGTCCCGTTTCTCAAGCCTCAGAGAAGGACGTCCAGTCAGTACGTGGCCTCGGCCATCGCCAAGCGGATGGGGCCCCCTCGAGCCCATGCCGGTGTGGTGAGGAGGCGTGAGGATGCGGAGAAGACCTGGGGGGACAGGGGGCTGGGGGCGAGAGGACAGCCTCATGCTACGGAAGAGGACGCCCCCCACAGCCCGTGCCCAGAGCCACACAGACGTGAAGGGGAGGCAAAGTCGCCCTGCGGCCACCTGCCCAACACCAACGGGGAAGCATCGGCAGGGGGGCTAGCGGGCAGCCCTCCCGGGAAACCATCTCCACAAGACGGTCCTGCTGGAACCCACGGAGGCACCTGTGTCCCCCTCATCACGGCGGCTCAGAGAGACCAGGATTCTGTGGGACTGAGCTGTGGTTTTGTCGGAAAGCAGGGCACAGGCATCGACAGGACCAGCTCAGCGCCAGACCCCAAACACACACCAGACGGCACCGAGCGCCCACTTTCTGGCTCAGGAGATGTTCCGGCTCCTGGCCGGCTCCTGCTGAACGGCTCCGGGTGGGGCCCCAGCCACAGCGAGCCTCCTGGAGCTCCCAGGACAGCTGGCTCGGACCACTACACCGTCCTCCCGAGGGGGGAGGAGAAGCTCGATGTGCCGTGTACGGATATTCAGGACCCCGACAGCACACCGCCCCCCAGCATCTTTGGGCCAAAGAAGAAGTTCAGACCCGTTGTGCAGAGGCCAGCCCCCAAGGACACGTCCCTGCACAGCGCCCTGATGGAGGCCATCCACGCGGCCGGAGGCAAGGACAGGCTGCGCAAGGTGAGCGGGCAGGGCGGGCGGGGCCCACCATCCACACCTGTCAGCTTGGGGGCCCTGGGGGAAGACAGGGAGGGCACAAACGAGGGGCGGGCAGGTGTAGGTGGGGCCAGGCTTCTCTCTCATGGCACAGGGAGGGGCCGAGCCGAGCCTGCGGAGACAGGCAGCGGGCGGGGTGGACAGTGTGCCAGCCTTGGGGGCTCCCTTCCTGGGGAGCAGGGCACCGGGAACAGTCCAGGGAGCAGGAGGCAGGGCGGAGGGGAGTCTGTGGACAGTCGACCCAGGCCCCTCCGGCCCGACGTTCTTCAACAGCGACGGGCATCTTAACCTGTCACAAATGCAGCCGAACCTCACTGTTACGCCAAATAAAACAGTCTCTCCGAAATCAGAGGAGTGGCATTACATCAGGAGGGTCACTCTCCTTGGGCACTTTACAGGGTGCCGGGCTGGGGAAGCTGGGGAGCTATTTCCTCTGACTTCTTTTTTGTTATTTATTTGTTTATAGCAAGAGGGGAATAGAGAAAGAGAGGGAGAGAAACATCAATGTGTGGCTGCCTCTCACACGCCCCCTACTGGGGACCTGGCCCACAACCCAGGCCTGTGCCCTGACTGGGAATCGAACTGGTGACCCTTTGGTTCTCAGGCTGGCACTCAATGTACTGGGCCGTCCCAGCCGTGGCTCCTCCAGTTTCTAGATGAGGAAATGGAGCCCTGGCGAGGCCCAGCAACCTGGTGAAGGCCACACTGCCAGCTATGGGGACCCAGGACCCCTCCCAAGTACGCAGGACTTAACAATACGTTATCAGCTCTGCAAAGCCAGGACCAGTCACAGGAGGGGCCCGACATCACAGGCCAGACTCTGACGTCACCACAGATGCATGGCAGCTGTTATTCCGTCCAAGGTCAACACCACATCATGGTCAGACAGGTGCCTGGCAAAGGCCTGGCGTTCTTGCAGGCAGGGCCGGCGCGGCGGGTCCACTGGCCGTGAGTGCCAGGCCTCAGTTTCCTTTCCTGCTGCCTCCCAGTGTGCGTGCCCCATCGTCTGAGTGACACGTGTTGACCCTTCCTGTTCTAGACTGCAGAGCCCAGCACAGAGGGAGGGCCCAAAAAGCTGTCCTATGTGGAGGCGGAGAGCGAGCACTCGGCCCTGCTGGCCGCCATCCGGGGGCACCGCGGCGCCTGCAGCCTGCGCAAGGTGAGGCGAGGGGCTGCCGGCCAGGTGTGCTGGGCAGCACTGGGTCTTCCCAGATGATGGGTAGCCATCACCTGGTGGCCTGCACGCTGCTGCCACCCAGACTGGCTCAGATGGGAGGTCACTGCACAGGGGTGAGGGTGCCCAGGAAGGCTCCCTCCCTTGCCCACCTGGCCCCCAGCATCTTCCAAGTCCCTGGAGGGGGTCCCAGTGTGGCTTCGGGGCATAGAGCAGCCTGGGTTCCAGGAAGAGTGTGGTGGACACACTGCACACTGAGGAGGGGTGTGGGTCCTCCCAGACTATCTGAGAGGTTGGGGTGTGGCCTTGGGCCCGTCACATGCTGCCCAGGCAGCAGGGAATCGGGAGGTCACAGTGGGACAGGACAGGACTGCCACGCTGCTGCTTGCCCTCAGTCACTGGCCATGAAGGCGGCTCCGGGGCAGGAAGGAGACGCGCCTCCCGGCCTGGCTCGGGGCAGGGCCATGTGCTGCCCTTGGAGGGGACCCTCAGGACGTGGTCACTTAACCGTGTCTTTGCCAGGTGGCATCTTGTGCCTCTGAGGAGCTCCGGAGCTTCCGTGAGGCCGCAAGCTCTGCACGCAGGATGGAAGCCCCGGGGCTGGAGGACCTCGCCAGCCAGTCCCCGCCTGCACTGCCACCCCCATCTCCTCCGGCTGCCCCGGCTCCCCCCACATCCAGGACAGCAGCCAGGTCAAGCTCCAGCCCCCTCAGCAACCCCATGGACGCCAGGCAGGCCTTGATGGACGCCATTCGCTCTGGCACAGGGGCCGCCAGGCTGAGAAAGGTGAGGGAGTGCTATGAGCATCACTGTGGAGCAAGAGGGATGTGGAGAAATGCCACCCCCTGCAGGCAGAGCCGTGGGCCCGGGGACAGCGGTGGGGTGAGGGCGGGAGGGGCGGCTGCACCACATCCTGCAGCACGCTGGCCAGAGGGCACCGTATGCACCTTCCCTTGGATGGCCAGTCAGTCTTCCCAGCCCCTGGGGGCGCAGGGGCTGGGGAATCCCTGGGCATGTCCCCCACCCACCCCTGAAGGTCCAGGGATGTGCCGAACGGCGATCTAAGATGTGTCCTGTGCAGTGTGGCGCACACTTGCAATCCTCAGACTGGAGGGAAGCTGCCCTGGGACTTCTTGTTCCTTATTCTCCTGCCTAATGTTTGAGAATGACTGGTTTCATGCCCGTGGGCCCAGCACACACACCGCGTGGTCTTGCGCTGCGCTGCTCACCCGCCTGGTCCCGGAGAGAAAGCAGAGAACGTGTGGTTCTGGCAGAGAAGTTCCCTAATCAAAGGGACCCCGGGCCCAGGGCTGCTGAGACCTGTCCCAGATCAGAATCGGTCTGTCACTGCGTGGACCCTCCCTCCCCACCCACTCCCAGGGGTTTGGGCACTCGGGCTAAAAACAGGGCGACTGCCATCAGGTGTGCTTTTCTGAGCCCTGTTCTGGACCCTAAGCTGGTACTGCCACATGCCCCCGAAGGGGTGGCTCCCACGGCGTCACCCTCATTTCCCAGGAAAGTCAGTGGGCTCCGAGGATCGGGGACTCAGACAAGGGTCAGCTTGGGCACAGGAGGTTCCTGCAAGCAGGCAGCCCACTGGGTGGGGGCCACTGTCACGCAGGCCTGCCTGCCCTGCCCAGAAGGTCCTCGCTCCCCACTCAGGAGTCTGTGGCTGCAGAGGACAGGGAGGGGGCCCGCGTCCCTGCGGGCAGACCTCGCCGAAGCCGGAGGTGCCCCTGTGTTCCCCATGCGGGAGCAGGCTGAACACCCACTGTCCCAGCTCTGGGGTCCCCAGGGCTTGTCTGTTGAGGCATCCACAGCTGTGGGTGGCCCTCAGTGGGACCTGAGACATCACAGAGCAGGGATACTGGCCATTGTCCCCGGAAGCTCGGCCCCACCCCCAGGTCAGGGCCCTGGGAGTGGGAAGTGTCCTTAAGTGGATGATGTGGGCAGGGGTGGGGGTGCAGTTGGGAATTGCTGACAGCTTCTAGGGTTTTTTAAAAATTTTCTATTGGTGAACTTAAGCAGTTCTGTTACGTAGAAGGAGCGGAAGTGAAGAAATTGGGGTAGATGGAGAAATGAGGGCCCTGGAGCCTGGAGTGTGTGCGTTCAGAAGGAGACAGGTCTGTGTGGCCAGTCCTGAGACCACTGCTCGGCCAAACAAGGCACCAGGCCGCACAGAGTGCTGACCCCCCCAAGTGCTTCCCATGGACTCAGAGCCATGTGGGGGTGGTCACATGACTGCCTGCGGGTCCCCAGGGACCTTGTCCACTGTCTTCAACATCGTTTCTCAAAGGGAAATCCATGGGACATTGACAACCAAAGTCAGATTTTGGGGCGCTTGAGCCTGCATACCTGCAAGTTTTGAATATGTTCTGAATGACTTCCCATCTGGGTTTGTCGCTGGAGCTCTGGGCCGCCTTGGAACAGCACCGAATGTTGTTGCTCACCCACATCACAGTGATGAGTGACTTTCAATGTTTTCAAAGGAGATGTTACTCTCTCCACTTGCAGGTGTCGCCAGGACCCCGGGGCTGGAGGGGTCACAGGCTTGCCAGTAAGGGGCCAAGCACTGTGACTGGCCGCCTCAGGCTGCCTCCCTCTGAGCACACGCCCTGCGCCTTCCAACACGCAGGAAACCTGTGCCGTTGGTGTCCCCAAACGAGTTGGGGGTTGTCGACCAGAATGGAGAATGTTGTTTGTGCTCTGGGGAAGGAAGCCAGGAGAAATGCAAGGACAGTGGCCAGAGAAGCGCTGGCTGGGCACCCAGCGATGGAGCAGGAGGGGACATATGGGTCTGGACACCGGGCAGGTGGCAGGACACCTGGGTGGGGGGGGGTGGCCCTCACGGCCACCGCCAGCGGCCAAGGCAGGGCATTGCTCCCCAGCACCTCAACTTGGGTCTGACCACTCCCAGTGGCACTCAGAAGCCCACGTTCTCACTGCTCCTTGGATTGGTCAGAGTGCCCGACCTGCCTCCACCGTCCTGGATGCAGAGGCCTGGCAGGTGAAGACCGAAGCAGCCCGTCTGAGGTTCTGATGCTGGAACACTTTCCAAGGTGCCCTGCGGCCGAGAGCCAGGCCTGGGCGACCAGCATGAGTGTGACGTGGGATACCAGGTCCTTTCACCCCTGATCACTGCTCCACCCAAATGAGCCCCGTCTCACACGGCACCTCTGGGTGCCCATGTTTCTCTCTGGATGCCTCGGCCGGGCACTGGGAGCAGGCGAGTGGGTTTGTTTCTGCGTTTTCTCCTTGGCCCTGTGAGGGGTAGGGACCACTGCAGAGAGTCGGCGTTCTGGCCTGGCCCGGTGGCTCAGGTTTTGGATCGTCACCCCGCACACCAGCAGGCTGCAGGTTCGATTCTCGGTCAGAGCACGTACCTGGGTTGTGGGTTTGATCCCCAGTCATGGTACCTACAGAAGGCACCTGACTGATGTTTCTGTCTCACATCAGTGTCTCTCTTTCTCTCCCTCCCTCTCCCTTTCCTCTCTCTAAAATCAATGACTGCATATGGTGTGCCCCTCAGCACCCAGATCCTGGGCCCACGGCTTCCCGATGGACCCTGAGTAACCAGGGCTGCCTCTTCCCCACAGGTGCCCTTGCTCGTGTGAACCACCAGGAGGACCGGACTGTGGCAGAAACGCCCCTGCCAGGTGCCCACCGCCCTGCCTCCACGACGCCACGTGGCCTGGGCACCAGGATGTGGCGTGACTCCCGCCTGCGGCCAAAACCTGTGCTGTTGGTTTCCCGTCCCAGTCACGGCTCAGAGGGAGGGGCGCTCGATGCCCGGGGCTTGTGGCTTGTGTGCCAAGGAAACGTTTTATCCTGCCTTTGAGTATTTAAAGTTGCCAATAAACGGTTCTTGTTGGCAGGCTGCTGGGAGTACAGAGACGGGGAGTTGACACTGGAGCCCAACAGGACACTAGCAACCTCGAAGGGCCGTGGGCAGATGACCAGGCCTCAGGCCGGAGGGGGCCACTGAGACTTTGACCGCACACCACAGGGTCAGCCCGCCCAGTTGCTCGCACACCCTCACTCACTCGCTCGCACTCCAGGGGGAAAGACGGGGATGAAAGGATCTCAGCTGAAGGCGGCGGGCCGTGCGCCAAGGCGTCAGGCAGCCCTGTGTCTTATTCCCGAAGGGTCTCGGCTGGAAGCCTCGGAGGGCCACAGACCAGCCAAGGGGATCGGACCAGCTGAGGCTCGGAAAGCCAGCGGTGATCGCCCGCAGTGACACAAGGCGCATGCAGATGGGGGAGGGTGCAGGCAGTGGGGGTGGGGGGCGTTCAGAGCTCCGGAAAGGCAACGCAGCTGAGACCCGCAGGGCACTGCAGGGGGCAGTCGGTGCCCCACCTGACAGCAGTTTCGGGTGGGGGGGGGCTATGAAGCTGCAGGACCCTCCCCATCCCCCACAGGGCCAGGACCCGGGATGCTGGGTGTCACCGGCCCAAGATTGGCTAAGATTTCTTGATTTGAGAAGAAAAGGAAAAGTCCTGAGACTTCTGCCCAGCGGGCCAGTGTGCCCCTCATACCGTGCGGCAGTCTCCCCGTCGGGCCGGCCCTCAGTCACCAGTATTTACGAGGAAGCAGCCACGGTGGTTTTTCACAGCTCCCCCCAGAGCGAACTCCATAAGAGACCAGGAGAGATGGAGAGCAGCCCCTGGGATGAAGCCTCCCTCCCAGCGAGGACGAGGTTGAGGCCGCTGGTATGGTGTGACGCAAGGAACCTCCCAGGTCTGTTTTGGCAGCGTGGGCACTGGGCTCTGCGGTACCCGATGAACGTCACTCACCCTCCCTGGTGGCGGGAGCACCGCCAATGGCTCCCACACCACACGGTCTCTACAGCGTGTCTTTTCGTGCCACAAATAAAGCACTCGGAAATTGTAGCCACGGTGTGTGTGTCATGGCTTTGGTGTGTTTGGGTGCGCCCTCCCCAAAATAGCGGGAATGCACTTACTCCATAAATACAGGTGGCAGGCACTGTGGGCAAAGCTGGGTGCACCCTCACGTGAGTGAACCCCAAATCTGGCCCCTCCCTCACTGCTCCCCAGCAGATGACACAGCCAAGATGGAGGTGTTCTCGTTTCAGGAGGCAGTGGCACAAAGCAGTTTTAATGTTGTCTCGGACAGGAGGTGCCCACTCCTTGCTCCCGAGGCACTACATGTAGAAAGGCATCCCACACATGTGCCTAGGGTCAGGGGTTTCACAGGTCTGGGGACAGGGACACCAGACTGTGCTCCTGGAACTCTAGAGCTTGGGGCCTCACTCAAGGACACAAGTGCAGCCCTGTCCTGGGACCAGGTATCCCATCAGCCTCCAGCAAGAACAACCCATGTTCTGGGGGTGAGCTCACCCGTCCTGCATCTCCAGGCGACCTGGTGTCACCAGGGCCCTGTGGGTAGGAACTGGGACTTAGCAGAGCACACGGGTGCACTGTCCTGGTGAGCAGCCCAATCAGAGTGCGTCCTGGGCCATGACAAGCCCAGGAGGGCTCGCACAGAACTCGATGGGGACACAGCAGGAACCTGACACCGGAGGTGACCTCCGGGGGCTCCTCAGCTCCATGGGTCCCAATGGGGGGGTCTTTCTGAGCTGAAAGCTTCTGGCTCTGCTGCCCTGGGTGTGGTGGCCTTGAGTAACTTGTGGCCTGAGCCCTTTCTGCTCTGAGGCCTGCGACTCCACGCCTGCCCGGGAGGGGGCACAGCTCTTGGTCAAATGGTGTCCGCCTGCTCCTGGCTCCCATGTCCCCAGTTCCCATGTCCTTGGCAGGCTCAGACCTGACTCTTGATGCCAGCTGGGCTCCCCACACCCTGACACCTCCAGTGACTCCCCAGAGTGGCCACAGGGTTCCTGCAGGCACCTGCCCGAGAGGGGCAACTTTTCTGGCGATGACCGATTGCTGCGAGCTTCCTCCTGTTGCAGGTGTTTCATCATGACCACGATGAGTACTCGCTTCTGTGTTTTCAGAGTCCAAGATGCCCGAGCCTGGGTGCTGGGCCCTGCAGCTGCCTGTGGCCCCCTGTGCCAGGCTGCCTGTCACCTGCACCGGAAACCCTGGGGGAGCAGTCAGGACAAGAAGGGGGAGCAGATGCTTGACACCCCAAAATGCACCTCCCTGGGGTATTGACTATCTTAAGTTGGTTATTTTTTTTTTCATAATTCTTTTTTATCTTTAGAAGGGAAGGGAAGGAGAGAAAGAGAGAAATATCAAGGTATGGTTGCTTCTGGTGCATCCCCTGCTGGAAGCTGGCCTGCAACCCAGGCATGTGTCCTGATGGGGAATGGAACCGCGATCTTTTGGTTCTCAGGCCCGTGTTCAATCCGCTGAGCTACACCAGCCAGGGCTTAAGTTGGTTATTTTTAAGAAACAGAAAACTCAGGAAAGAGCTTTCCCTTTCCTGTCACTGCCTAAATATATTTAGACCTGCTCCAGAAAGGAGCCGTCCTCACAGGTGACTCAGGTCGGACGGGAACCAGGTGTGGCAGACAGGGAGGAGCCGGCAAGGCCCCTGTGGGCCAAGCCCTGTCTGTGTCCCCGGGTGGAAGACCCCCAGCAAAAAACTGTCCCCCAAACACACGCTCTTCTCTCTCCAGGCGAACCCCCTTCCTGCACTTTTAGGTCACAAACTACACAACCCCCCTCAGCTCGGGAAGGAGTGTGATCCTCGACAGCCCAACACCAGTCCTTGGGTCCCGTGTTCACATGGAACCCCCGTGTGCACACATGTCACAGATTTGGTCTCTTTCTCCTGCGAATATGTCTCATGTGGATCTGGTTATTAGCTCAGAACCTTAGAAAAGCTGGTGAATTGTGTCAGCCACTCTCCTTAGAAGTGGCAAAGAGCAGCAGATGGACAGGGGTGGCCGTCCGCAGTGGACAAAAGAGTGGAGCCCACAGGGGCCACCAGCACTCTGAGGCTGCTCTCAGCCAGAGGCTGATCTGGGTCTCATGGGGACAGGACAGAAGTCAGAGGCCAAGCTCACGCCAGGTGGGGAGCTCACCGGGGACCCCCCACTAAGGTGGAACCCCTAAGAACTCCCCTGAGAGTGGTGGTGGGCCTTAGGGGACAGACACTAGGGCATCTGAGCCCAGGCCTGGGTCATTGGGTGAACCCAGTTCATTTCACGATCTAACTGGTACAGGGTGGTCTGAGGCCTGTGGGGGCCCCCAGCACCCAACCCTCTCTGAGGGAGCCGCTTCCATCCTGCATCTCCCACACTTTCTTTTTTTCTAATATATTTTATTGATTATGCCATTACAGTTGTCCCATTTCCCCCTTCATTCCCCTCCACCCTGCACACCCTGTCCTCCACATTCCCCCTCTTTAGTTCATGTCCATGTGTCATAGTTCTTTAGCTTCTACATTTCCCACACTACTCTTGCCCTCGCCCTGTTTATTTTCTCCCCACCATCTATGCTACTTATTCTCTGTACCTTCTCCCTCTCTCTCCTCCTCCCACTCCCCTGTTGCTAATTCTCCATGTGATCTCCATTTCTGTGACTCCACTCCTGTTTTAGGTGTCTGCTTAGCTTGCTTTTATTTTAGGTGTGGTTGTTAATAATTGTGAGTTTGCTGTCTTTTCACTGTTCATATTTTTTATCTTCTTTTTCTTAGATAAGTCCCTTTAACATTTCATATAATAAGGGCTTGGTGATGATGAACTCCTTGAACTTGACCTTGTCTGAGAAGTGCTTTATCTGCCCTTCCATTCTAAATGAAAGCTTTGCTGGATAGAGCAATCTTGGATGTAGGTCCTTGCATTTCATGACTTAGAATACCTCTTTCCAGCCCCTTCTTGCCTGGAAGGTCTCTTCTGAGAAATCAGTTGACAGTCTGATGGGAACTCCTTTGTAGATAACTGTCTCCTTTTCTCTTGCTGCTTCTAGGATTCTCTCCATTTTAATCTTGGGTAATGCAATTATGATGTGCCTTGGTGTGTTGCTCCTTGGGTCCAACTTCTTTGGGACTCTCTGAGCTTCCTAGACTTCTTGGAAGTCTATTTCCTTTGCCAGATTGGAGAAGTTTTCCTTTATTATTTATTCAAATAAGTTTTTCACTTGTTGCTCTTCCTCTTTCCCTTCTGGTACCCCTATAATCCGGATGTTGGAATGTTTAAAGATGTCCTGGAGGTTCCTAAGCCTCTCCTCATTTTGTTGAATTCCTGTTTCTTCATTATTTTCTGTTTGGTTGTTTCTTTCTTCCTTCTGGTCCACTCCATTGATCTGAGTCCCAGTTTTCTCCCCATCACTGTTGGTTCCCTGTGCATTTTCCTTCATTTCACTTAGTGTTGCCTTCATTTGTTCATCTAATTTGTGACTAAAATCAACCAGTTCTGTGAGCACCCTGATCACCAGTGTTTTGAACCGTGCATCTGATAAGTTGGCTATCTCTTGATCACTTAGATTTGTTGGCTCTGGGGCTTTGAGCTGTTCTTGAGCCATAATGTTTTGGTCTGTTTGCATCTGTTACATATGAGGGGTGGAGCCGTAGGTGTTCACCAGGGTGGAACGACCCAGTCACTGGGTTGTGACACTGTTTGTGCAGGCAGGGTCAGAGAGGGGCAATGGCGTTTGTTCTGCTCTTTCTAGAATTTCAGTTCCCTCTGCTTCCTCCTGCAAGAAACCTGGCTCCCCTGGTGCCAGCCCCGGGTGTGTGGGCCTGTGCACCCTCCAGGACCCTGTGGGTCTCCCCAACGAACTCTCCTGTGAGGCTGGGAGTCTCTCCCAGTGCCTTTTCAATTGGTGCTTTTAGGCTTTATTTCCCATCACTGGGGCCCTGAGTGGCGTGGTCTGTCTCACTGCCCATTTTTGCCTAGTTTATCTGTGCATGAATGTATGACTGTGCTCCCGGGTCTGCCAGCCACAGTCTTTTCCTGCCATGACCCCTCTCCACCAGTCACCGACTCCGCCCCTCTTACCAGTCTGGTTGAATGGTTGTCAGATTTTGGTACAGTTCAATTTTCTGTCTGTTCTGGTTGTGTTTTTGTTTCTAAATCTTTGTTGTCCTTAATTTTGGTTGTACAAGGGGGCACAGTGTTTTTGCCTATACCTCCATCTTGGCCAGAAGTCAATAATCAAATTCTCTCCCACACTTTCTGCAGGTGGTCTTGAAAATACACGGATGAGCCCACCGACAGGCCTGGAAAGCAGCCCCCATGAGCAAACACCAGTCCACGCAAGGGTCAGCAGACCCTCATTGGCAGAGACTTGTGGTGCTGAAGCAATGAGATGGAGGGGGTCAAGCCTCCTGCTCACACTGCTGAGAGCCATGGGACGACCTTGACCCTTTCCCATGTGTGCAGGAGAGGGAAGTGTCAAGGTCAGGGCAAGCGTGGGGAAAAAAACAGAACCCTAGAAATAAAAATACAAAACTGGAGCCTCCATGGATGGCTCTCATGGCAAATTAGACCCAGCTGAAGACAGAATGTTTGACCTTCATGGAGAAAGTACTGGGGCAGCACGAGGGGACAAAGGAGGACAAGCGAGGCAAGAGTAAGGGATGCCGTGGACTCAGAAAGCCAGCACACGTCTGATCAGAGGCGCTGCGGCGAAGGAGGGAGACAGCGAGGCTGAGTTAATAGCTAAGGAGACAGCAGCCAAGGCTTTTCCTGAATCCCAGGGACATTCTTGGTGTTTGTTCACCAGGAAAGCCAAGCAAATGGTCACAGACTTGGTGGCTCCAAACTCAGAAGTGTCCCTTCTCCGAGTGTTGGAGCCAGCAGGGCCTCATGGCTCTGAAGGCTCCAGGGAGGGTCCTGCTTGCCCCTTCCCCCTCCCACCTGCTGGTAACCCCTGGCGCTCCCTGACGATCTTCCGGCTGACACATTTCTCAGTGAACAGTTTCCTCTCCCATTTGACTCCAGGAGAAACCAGGCCCCAGTCCTTCACAAGGACATCTTGGCTCAAAACCCACGTTCCTCACAGGCAGGTTCCTTCTTCAAAGCTGTGGTACCTCATCTGAACTGGTCACATCTGCCAAGACCCTGTTTTTCAAGGAAGGTCATGGTCTGAAGCCCCAGGTGGACGTGAATTTGGGGGCTAACTATCGTACGCGCTCTAGATACGAATCCGCTTCCTTCTGAAGCCCAGTGGGTCCCCAGCAGGAAAACCAGTGAAGTCCACGTGTACACAGACCACAGGGATGCTGAATAAGGCCAGGGAGAACAATCTCTGAAGCCAGGGAGAAGGACGTCGGGAGGTACCCAGTCACCGGTTGAGGCTTCCCAGGGTGTTCAGCGTGACCGGAAGTGTGCGGGTCCCTCAGGTGAAAGAGCTTCCCACAGTCAGGCGAGCAGGGAGGGAGCAGTTCTTACCTGGATCCGGGGTGAATTCAGGGCCTCTGTCTCTTTATTCTCAGCACATGGAGCTGGGAAAACTCATTATCATGTCACTTGTCGCAGAACAGTCTAACCACCTCTCAAGCATGTAGCCCCCACCCTGAGGCCTGTACGGGGCATGGTGACCACGCCCTGTGAAGTATCCAGCCTCGTGGTCCCCCTGCTCTCCATCGATCTTCACATGTGAAACATCGACCAGTCACCCAGTACACGGTTGTGGAAGCTGAATCGCCGGTGGTTGTCCTGCTCTGCATGTTCTAGGTTAACTGTGCGTAGTGACTGGCGATTGTTCTCTCTCTAGCTTCTGACCCTCTGTGGCCTTCCTCTCCGGGGAAGGTCCCGGCTCCCTGTGGAGTGGGGTGCAGTGCGCCGTCCCCCAGAGCCTCGTTCCTCCTGCTTTATCTCCCCCACCAGGTAACGCGCCCACCCAGGCTCAGCTCAGCCGCCACGTCCCACCCTGCCCCACCCCGACCGGCCCTGCTGGACACCACAGACCAGCAGGGAAGCCTCCTGCCCTCCTATTTAAAGCAAACGCTATAGGCCAGGGAGGCCAGATCTTGCTCACCCTGGCCCAGGTCCAGCAGGTTGGCCAGACAAAGCCCCATGTACCCTGAGTCATGGGCCTTCTCAGGAGGTCACACAGGCAGGCAGCAGGGGCCAGACTCCCAAGCCTCTGCTTCCCCAGAGCTGGTGACCTGGACACACCCTGTACAAATTTCTCCACCCTGGACCAGACCTATGCCCTCATCATCACTGGACAGACCCCCGAGCAGGGTCCAGCCCAGCCATCTGCTCAAAGCTGGGGGTCAGTGCCATAGGAGACCCCAGCAGGGCTGACGTGAGCTCTCACACAATGACCAGCACTCCAGAGCGAACGTGGGCAGCAGCCAGAGCCTGGGGCCACCCCCCACAGCCCTGAGAGCAGGCAAGCTTGTTACAAATCACAGCTGACGAGTTCGGAGCGAGACTCGGGTGGGGTGCCGGCCCAGGTGGCTCTGCCAGTTGGGTAGCTGGGTGAAGCCACAGAGGGGCTGTCCCCAGGGCTAGGTGTGCTCCACCTCATCCATCACTAGGGGCCCCCCACAGGCTGCCTGTGTCGCTCACCACAGGGGCCCACAGTGACCCTCAGGTCTCCAAAGGGCACTTCAGATTTTTGAGATTTAAATGTTCTCTCATTCACCTATTTCTTCCCATGAAAAGGCAGAAATTCTACCTAACATCAAAATAAAACTCACGGGGAATGGCTCTACAAAGAGATGACTCAACTATTCTCCTTTAACCCCAATATACAATGTCCCCTCCCAAAATGTGAGGGAAGAATATCCATCACCATTGGGAGCTGCTCCGTATTTCAGGAACAGGAAAAGCTGAGGAAGTGAGGTGCTCAGCAGGCTGGGTCTCACAGCCGGGTGCAGTCCCCTGGTGGGCAAGAGGGCCGGGCAAGCCCACCTGTGGATACACACACCTCTGCCACCTGCGAGCCCCAGGACAAGCCTGGAGGCCACCAAACCTGGTCTCCTGAGCCACAGGAGTTACTTCTCCCATTTTCGGGCCATTGATGCTAATTTTGTGGCATATGGTGACTCAGGAACCCTGGCAGCCCTCGTGTGACTGCCACCTCCCACCCATGGGATAGGGATTAGGGCTGGAGTGGGACCTAGGGGTTCTGTGTGACTTTTACAGAATCGTCTGCCCTACACCCCATCTGACCCAGGCCCTTGGAGAGGCTGTACTCTGCAGTATGTATGTGTGGTGGCCTTTGCATCCCCAGGGCATCGTGTCCAGGGACCACCCCCTGTCCACACGCCACTCGGGAGCATGGAGAGCAGGACAGAGAAACAGGGAGCACTCCCCCCATGACAGAGCTTCTGAGTGGTGACAGGGGCCCGTGGCTGACCTCCCCTAGGCCAGGCTATACTGCCCTCTGTTCATCTGCCCACCCGCACTCATGGTTACCATTTCTCCCTGACTCCCTGTCACCCACCTTCCATGATGCGGAGTTCACTGGGACACCTTGGACCAAGTTCTCCAAAGACTCGCCTAAGTGTCTGTCTGCGCTGGAGAGCTTTGGTTCATGTTATCTGGATATGGCCTGTGACAAGGCTGTCACACTCCGGTCATCCAGACAGCCTCAGGCCATGTGCGGAGATGGTAGCCAAGCTGAGCTGCTCTGCCTGTTGCCAGCTGGCCAGCCAACAAAGGGGTGTGCGAAGGCAGGCCTTCTCCACATTCCGTCCTGCCGAGGATCGGACCTCACACTCTCCCTGCACCTTCCCGCTCTTGCTGGGAGAACGTGCTGTGCTTTCCAGAGCCTGGGCTCTCCCAGGCCTGCAGCGACGCCCCTGCGGCTCTCAGCACGGCGGGCTCCTTGGGAACCCTCTGCACCCCTTTCCCCGGCACCAGAGAGCTGCTGTTACAAGAAGTAAACCACCCACCTGCCTTCCCATTTGCAACCCTGTTCTTTCCCACACGCTGCCAGGAAAGGACTTGCTGCCAAACAAGCTTGGCGGTGATTAAAATGTGACAGTGCCCATCACAAAGAATGCCCGGAACACTTGGAACAGAGCTGCACGGGTTCCACCGCCAGGTGCAGGTGCCAGCCCCAGTCCCAGTGCCCGGCAGGTGCCGTGGCATCTCCGCCAGCACAAGCCACGCCAGCGCCTGCAGCCAGCCCTCTGTGCACACACGCGACTTCTTGTTGCATAACAGGGCACTTTTTAGAGAGCTGAAATCTGCATGGGCTTTTGGGATTATCAAAATGCAAACAGTAGGAAGTGGGGAAGGGGACAGGCTTTGTTCAGCTGGCATCTTCTCAGGGGGCGGGCTGCCTGCAGGTGAAGAGGCCCCAGCAGGACCGGGTCAGGTGTCAGCACCACCGGCGAACAGTGATGCTGGCTTTAATTCCTGTGCAGCCTTTTCATGCACCTTTGCTCTTCCGCTTCTCCCCGATTGTGGGATTGGATTTGGGCATTTGTTTTGTGAAGAGCATGTCACTGGGGTACTTCCCATCCAAACCTGTGGGTCTTGCCGCTCGTTTTGTGCCCACTCCTAACGTTGTTTAAAAACCTACTTGAAACTCTACGTTGTAGTCAACCCAGAGAATTTACTTGTTGACTCTGCCCTTCAAGCAGAATAAGAAGCTTAGCGCGGCTTTCTTCTCCCCACGGTCTGGCTGGAATTGTCTAAGATTTCAGCGACTAAAATGTTTGCTGTATTACATCTTATTTTCCTTAAGATTAGTTTCTGATATTTTGTATCAGTCAGTGATCTGTGCAGCCAAAATTTAAGAACATCACAGCTCTGGCTCCTCTGAGCTGACACTGCAACACCTGACGGGTCCCGAGGCTCCGGCTCCAGACTCTTCCAAACACAGTTTCCTGCCTTCTGCCAGGTCTCGGTGTCCCTCCCTGCATGGTCCCATCTGGAGACCCCGCACGGCTGGCCCCTGGTCACATAGCCACTCTTCAGCTGGGAGTCTAGGACTGTAGCATTCTGCTCCCCCCCCGATTTTGTCCTTAGTGACTTCCTTCACACAGGACTCAGCAGACACTGCCCTGAATGCTGGCTGTCTGGCCTTCTTACATGGCCCCGAATCTTTAGTTACATCCTAGCCGTGCACGGAATTCTCCGATGGGGGTGGTCAGGTGAGTGGACATAAATGTAGGGGATACTCAGAGGCTGCCCAAAGGAGTTCAGGTGGGGAGTAAAGGTGTCCCTGAGCCCCGGGAAGGGGCTGCAACATCCACGGGTCTCAGGTTGCATCCACCCGTGGGAAAGATGCTGGCGCAGTGGGGACCCGTTCCCACCACCCAGCCCGGCCCCTCTCCTCTCACCTGCAATGCACGTGTCTAAATGTGTCACCGGCTGCATGTCTGCAGACCCCCTTCCTCCGTGAGAGGTGGCAATCTGTCTGTCCATCTCTGTATCCCCAGCACCTGACACAGAGTGAGCTCTCAGAGTTTGCTGAATGACCGAACGTCCAGGAGGCAACAGAGGCCAGCACCTCCGCTGCCAGCACTCCCCACCCCGGCGCTGGGAGGGGGTCTGCACGCTCGTGTTGTCTCATCCAGTCCTCGAGTCCTCAAGCCCAGCTGCCCAAGGAGAAGCTGCATCCAGGGCGGTGGCTGGACCATGCCCTGCCCACTGGGGCACCGACTGTGTGGCAGTGGAGCACAGGCCTGGCCTCTGATTTCTGCCTTGAAGGAGGAGATGGCACCGGCACCCCCACCGCTGGCTCCACAAGTGAAGGGGGGGAGGGCCCAGGAGGCTGAGGGGTCCCCTCGCATCGGGCCCAGCACACTTCCTGTGGCCGGACCTCCTGGGTCTTGCAGGACGAGGTGAGGAGGCCTTGACTATGAGCCGAAGCCTCAGATACGTGTGAGGCCCTGGGATGACAGAGCCAAAGGCTCAGCGGTGCCTTCTCCCCCTGCGCCGCGCGGGCCACCTTTGCAGCAGCCAGGCACGTGGAACGGCAGCCCAGCATTTTGCGATTTCAAAGGCTGCCTGTGCCCTGAGGGCTCCTCTCTGTCAAGACAGGGAGCAGAGTCCCTGAGGCAGTCACTCCTGTGGAGGTGGGCCGTCCATGAAGCCACAGGGAACGGAGGCCAAAGACCCCACGTGAGCTGGCCAGGGCAGCGTGGGGGCCACAGATGTGCCCCTTCAAGATTCCTCAGCCTGCAGCTGGCTGGAGCCCACGGAGTGAGGGGGCTCCACACACTTCCACCTCCCTCACCCCGAGAATGGGCCCTTCATCCCTGGGGGTGCCCCAAGAGGCCTCCCTTACCCCTGCCCCTCACCGGCATGCCCGGTCCACCCTTGGCCTCCTGGTACCTGCCTGTGTGACAGCCCAAATGGACGGCCCTGGCAGGAAGGATGGAGGGTCTCAGCGTGTCTGGCAAGCTGCTCCCTCCACTGTTGGTGCAGGAGCTCCGGACAAAGAGCAGACTGTGAATGTCAAGTGCGCTCAGTCACCCGGCCGCCTGCTTCCTGCAACCAAACCTACAGATCAAAGCCAGTGGAGGGCTGACCCTTCAAAAGGTTCTCTTTAGCGATGGTAAATTCATCAGGGATGATTGGGCTTCTTTCCCCTGTAACGGCATGACTTCCATGCAACTTTTGGAGATATCTTGGCTAAAGGGGCTTAAGGCCCCAAGGACTCTCCACCTGCTTTCATCAGGCTCTGCTCCACCTGGGACCCACCAGAGAGACGTCCACAGCAGTGGCGCCCGTGGATGCTGGCCTTCAGGACAGAGCCCCAGCAGGCTCCTGGGCCAGCCCGCCTGGCTCCAGGGCTGCTAAGCAAGGCCTCCCCTTGGCCTGGACCACACCCCATGAGGAGACACACTCAGGATGCTCCCAGTTGCCAGTGGCTGGCGGATGTGTCCCCACACAGGTCGTACTCTTTCTGTGGTGGTGGAGTCCACAGGACTCGGGGCTGGGCAGCTGGGGGGACGATGTTCAAATGCACGAGTCCTGACACCTTAGAACTCAAACAGAAGAGCGTTCCGTGTGATGGGGTCCAGCCTGCACCCGTTGCCACACGGGACCCACCAACGCCTCTGGGCAGGGCCTCCAAAGCCGGGCCCTGGTCTGATGCTACGGACGCTGGTGTCCCAGTGGTGCCGGCCGGTGTCCCAAAGGGGCTCGTTTTTCTACGCGGTGAGGCCATGAGGGTCCTTTCTTGTTCAAAACCTCACCCACTGAGACGAGGGTCGAGGTTTCCTCTCAAACACGTAGCGCGGGCCCCACAGTTCATTGTCTTTCTCCGTGGGATGGCTGGCTCTCCCCCGCCCCCATGGATGTGGATGTGGAGACAGAGAGCAGGCCGGTGGTTCTCAGCTTCCCACTGACTCGCTCTGATTTCGGTCACAGGAGCCCCCGGAGGTCTAGTGCCCGTCGTCCTACAAATGATGGCATGGGGCGGGGGTGGGGGGGGTGGTGGAGTGCCTCTCAGCTGAGCATGCACTGCCTGCCAGGGGCAGAGCGGACCCTCGGTGGTTCAGGTGCACCCGGGAGGCCTTGCCGATCCTCCCTGCAGGGTTAGGTACCTTCTGCCCTGCAGCATCCTGCACTGAGTCTGTCACAGACCACCTTTTATTGGATCAGTTCTCTTGTCTGTCCCTCCCCTCTGGGCCAATCTCTCTGGGAACCAGAGCCACACCTGTGCCTAGCCCTCTGTTTGATGTCAGTGGTCAAGAGTCGAGGCATGGCTTGCAAAGTCGGCGGCCCTGGGGAAGCTGGGAGGGAGGGCAGAAGTAGGGAAGAGCAAGGAAAATGAAGCGCATCCTTCACGTATCTGGTCCCCTTGAAGTCCCAGCAGACAAGAGGCAGATGCAGCTTTTAAAAACCACAGCCTTCGGGATTTAATGATATCCACCCGAATACACTGAACCACCATCGGCTTCCTTCATTATTCATAACAGTAAAAACCCTGCAACGTCAGACTGCGCCCTGACATTCTGTAACTCGTCCTTGCCTCTACCCCGAAGTGGATGCGTGTTAACTGGTGCCATTGGGCTGTGCCGGCACCATTTCGCGAGTGGCAAGTTAGATGTCATCGAGCGACCACACCCTCAAAGCCACACCCAAGGGACCTCACAGCAGCTGCCCTCCGCAGCCTCCCTCCCTTCTCCGAAAAGGGTTTCTGGGGCCCCAGCCTGTACTGGGCGCCATGTGAGGCTCTCATGATATTACGTGTGAGTGAGACGTGAACCCGGACCTCGGACAGATGACCACAGAAGCAATGGGAAGAAGAACTCTACGATCCGGGGGAGTCACAACAAGAGGACAGACTCTGGGGTCCGAGGGCGGACACGTGGAAAGGAAGGGTCCCCAGAGGGCCGAAGCAGAGCTGCTGGACAAGTGCGAGGCTGCTTCCTGGGGGAGGAGGAGGCGGATGGGGAGCTTGGAGCACATGCTTGGGTCCCTGAATGAGACCCTCCTACCCTCGTATCTCCTGTTGGATAATTTCTCTGTGAAATGAGTTGATTTAAGGATTTCTGTTATATGCAGCTGGAAGACTCTTACCTTATCTGAGGCAGGAAAAATAAATACCAACATCAAATTCTCTGCCCAAGAAACGCCCGTGCACGAGGACCTATTCCCCCCATGTGACTTCACCAGCACAAGAGTTTCAGCACCAACATGAGAGAAGGGATTAGAGAAAGAACAGGGCCTGGGCAGGAAGCTTGAGAGAGAAGTTAGATGAGATCCATAAAGTGGGGGCAAAGGACACCATTCTTGGATTACACTTCATTTTTTCTAGCGAAGGAGGGCAGCTGCAATCATTGTATGGGGCACTGAGGACATCATCTGCTTTTCCAAGGAATCGTCTCCAAGAAAAGCGAGGTGAGGCGCTGCCACTTGTGGAGAATAACCGGTTATCACCACAGGCTGGCCGAGCCCTGCCGCCACCGCCCACTTGTCACCCCGGTCAGTCCCACAGTAGCTCAGCGCTCAGCCCACTATCTCCTCCACTTGCCCATGAGGACGCTGAGGCTCCGTGAGCCACTGGAAGAAGGGAACACAGGTTGCCGGTGGAGCTGCCGGGACAATATGCTGTCACCTCTAGGAAGTGGAAATGGGGAAGTACCTCCCTCACTGGCAATGAGGAAAGGGTAAAAAAAAACCTTGCAGATGTTCCCACATCAAACACCAAAGCCTTGGCCTGCAGATGAGACCGCAGAACCAGGATCGGAGAATTCCGACTCGTAAATGCCGGGGGGGACATTGGACGTTCTGATGGCGGACCAGGCGCGTAGGTAAGAGTGTCTCTTACGGTGCACATCACCTGCGTCAGAGCCAAACCAGAGACACGCGTTTCACTGAAATACCTGCCAGAGGGTTTACCGTTGTGTCAAGTGAGCCACGGAACTGTTCATTCCTCGTTGAAGCTGGGAAACACCCTTTGCCATGTTTTCCAGCTTTCCATCTTTATCGTGAATGTACTCATGTTCACGGACTCTAACTTTGCTCTCCAACGTTTAAGCCGTGAGTTCTGTCCCAACCAGGCTGTCTCTGTTGGCAACAGGGACAGAAGCAAACGGAAGCCACAGCTCTGCTTTTGGGGCTGCGCCATGTGGACATGTGAAGTACTGGATGGACTTTACCCATAGGAGACCTGCGGAGTGGCTTTGACGAGGATGCTGTCACAGGCCACACATATCAACGGACCTGCAGACGTCACTGTTCAGGTCCCAGTTCAGGTCAGGGGTTTGGGGTGTGGCCAGCTCTTACCTGGGAATGCCACACACCGGACCAAGAGGCCACACAAAGGCTTCCCTTGGCCTCCATCTCTGAAGGGGAAATAACAGATGCTTCTTTTAAAAAGATTTTATTATTTCTTTTTAGAGAGAGAAGAAGGGAGGGAGAAAGAGAGGGAAAGAAACATCAATGTGTGGTTGTCTCTCCTGTGCCCCCTACTGGGGACCTGGCCTGCAACCCAGCCATGTGCCCTGACTGGGAATCAGACACTTTGTGTTGCAGGCTGGTACTCAATCCACTGAGCCACACCAGCCGGGGTTATTTAGATGCTTTTAAATGTGATGAACAAGGGACTTGTGGTATTTATTACTCATAGAATGTAATTTCAAAATAAATCTCATGCCCTGAAAATAAACTTGATATTTACTGATTTCTGACTCATTTTGTCAAACAGACAAAAATGGAGGAAGTGACACTGAGACACATTCTTGCCTCTTTTCCTGACATCACGTTTTCCTTTGACTCAGTTCCATTCCCATCATGTCGTGTCTCTGCGGTTGTCCCCCACGAAGCCCAGCTCTCCAAGCTGGGCCAGGAACGTGGATGGAGAACCTGACCTTCCTGATCTGGTGGCAGGACATCAGCTTCTAAGGAGAGCCGTACTCATTTATATATGTGACAGGCTGCTGGGAGTGCCAATGTCCAAGTCACAGAACCTAAATAACGGCAGGTAGTTTACGAAAATGATGCAGAATGGTTTTGTAATACTCCACAGTTTTCAAAGGACATTTGAACATTTGTGGTGTTCACTGGCCAGCATGACTATCATGTCACAGAGGAGGAGCCCGGGGGCCAAAAGCCTCATGACGAGTCAAAGGCGGAGTCCAGAGTAGAATCCAAATGGCTGTTCTGGTGGGGGTGAGAGGGTGTCATCGGAATCTAAAGCCAAACATACACTGATGCTCATGAATATACTTGGGACATTCACAGGGCAGGGGTAAGGGGCGAGTGTGTTTCCAGTTATGTTTTAGACAAGGAAAATGAGCCCTGGCTGGTGTGGCTCAGTGGACTGAGTGTTGGCCTGCAGACCAAAGGGTTGCTGGTTTGATTCCCAGTCAGGGCACACACCTGGGTTACAGGCCAGGTCCCCAGTAGGGGGCGTGCAAGAGGCAACCACAAATTGATATTTCTCTCACTATCTCCCCTCTCTAAAAATAAATAAATAAATTCTTTTACAAAAAGACAAGAAATAGAAAGGGATGGCAGGTCGATGGGCTGAGCTTGAAGAGGCTAGTAAAAGACAGGAAAACATTGCTCTGCCCTCTCCTGCATCTGGCTTCTCAGCAGAGCATGTGGGTGCTCACCGCGAGTGGAAACAACGTGGATTAGAGGACCCTAAATCAGATGAGCAGATGACAAAGGAAGAGTGGGCACATCATCTGGCCAAGGGTACTGATAGACAGCAGGACAGACATCCCTGAGCCCATGGGTACGGTCCAGGAACTGGGGACATAAGGCGACCTGCTGGGTGTGGACAGTTTGGGAAGACAGATTTTCAACCATACACACACACACACACACACACACACACACACACACACACATGGAAAGTCGGAGGGACACCCCAACCTCAGTTGGAGACTTTAAAGAGCATCCTATCAAGATTGTAAAACTAATCACATAAAGAGAGTTTATGAACTCAGTATCCTAGAAATTCTGGAAGCTAGGATTGTTTCCTGGCCATGCTCAGGGGCCCTCAGTAAATGTTTGCTGACTATGCCCAGACAGAGCAAATGAAGTGGCAACGATTATCAACCCTCGTAGTTTTCCTAAGAGAGAGCAGACAGACCACAAGTCCTGCTGGGTACAGCTCCTAGGCTGGGAGATGGGTGTATGCCCTGGATTTCATAGAATGCTGGGGTAGGACCTCGCATCTGCATGGACATGCCTGGGAGGGGTGGCGGAGTAGCACTGCGTACAGGTGTGCTGGGAGGGCGAAAAGTGATGGAGTGAACACGAGGAGAGGCCCCGAGGTCGGTGCTCAGCTCCGATGTGGCTCACCATTTCACCCTGCACACTGATGAGAACATTCCTTGTGATGATGATTTCCACTCCGCTGAGTGCAGTGGGCCTGATTTCCGGTTTACGAGCATTTTTGAGCGACTATCACTGTGCTTACATAAGCTCCATAACTCTTCTCTGCATAACATTGTTCGCTGTTTTATGGTCATGCCCCTATTAAATTTAATTCCTAGTTTTGTTATGGTAAAATATACATGACCGGCCATTTGCCATTTTAACCATTGGCAAGTGCACGGGTCAGTGGTACTGAGTACATCCACAACGTTGTGTGTGTGTCCGCACCTTCCAGCTGCACAACTCGAGTCAAGCCCACGTGCAGAGAAGGTCGATTCCCGCGAAGCTGCTGGAGGCCTTCAGGTCGGCGGTGACGGAGCATCACCTGCAAGGTGCCGAGGAGAAACAGTCATCAGCTCCCAACTTAGAACACAATTATTCTTCTAATGAGAGTGCAAAACAAAGACATTTTCTGATTTTTCAAAGACTAAGAGGCTGTCCCAATGACAGGTCACTAAAAGAGCAAATTAAGAATGTTCTGCAAGAAAGGGAAGCTCCCAAGAAAAGATAAAGCCTAGAGATAGGTCACCCCATTTAATTAGCCCCTGACTGTGAAAAATGACCATGCTATATTGTCAAATGGAAGTTTCCGTAACAAATGGGGTCAAGGAGTCTCTTCTCTTTCGGAGGTGGCCATCGGCATCATTCTGAATGACGTTAGACTCTGGAAAAATTGATACTTATTCACGCCACAAAATGCAAGGGAAAATCGCAGAAAGAAATGTCACTAAGGGACAAAGCCACATGAATAATACGGAATTTGGGTGGCTTTTGGGTTATGCATCCTTCTTGGTGAGGTGTCTCAGTGTAATCACTGGGGGGCTTACCTTCACCCACCCTGAGAAATGTCCTTATCGGTATGATATTTCTCTTTGATTTTTAAATTGTCCAACTGAAGCCTTTATTTAGACATCAGATATAAAGCCGGGCGGTGAACTTCGTGTTTGGTGTGTCTGAAGTTTGAAGGGAGGTACAAAAGTCATATTAGAAACACAAGTCTTTCTGCCTTTTACCTACATGTCCTCCACTCTCCCACCCCCTGTGGCAGAATCACTTTTTAAAAATTGTTAGTGCTGTTTCTGTTGTTGTGTGTCACTGGCGTTCCCTCGTTTCTCACTGAACATCATGCATACAGAAGAGGGGGTACAACATAAAAAAATTCTAGCTCCACTAATTTCCATGTAGTGAAGCGCAATCGCATAACCACTTGCCAGGTCTGGAAATGAATAGAAGATCATCTCCACCCCCAAAAAACCCTGTGTGGCTCCTCCATCCGTCCAAAGGGTCACCCCCCCTTCCATCCCTGCACTGCAGTGTCGCCTGTTTTTCTGCTTTCACAAGTGTGTCATTCTGCACCACATGCTCTTCTGTGTCTTTTTTCCACTCAACAGCATATGTGTGAGAGAGTCATCACATCCATTGTTTATTTTTATTGCTGCGTAGCGCTGTATTGTGTGATGACCTCATGAAATGGCCAGTCTTCCTTTGGTGAATGGGACACATTTGGGGGAACGTGTTCATGCATTTCTACAGGGTGTGTGACCAGAAGTAGAATTTCCGGGTCGTCAGGCACACATGCATTCGGCCTCAGTAGAAAATGCCACTTTTTCACAAGCGGATTTCCCGGTGTCCGAGTCCCCTGGTGATGTTGGGGGCCCGCACTCCGGGCTCAGGCACAACAGTGTGCCGGCCGCCTCAGTGGCTGCACAAAGTCAGTGCATGGCGATTCCACTTGCCTTTCTCTCCTTACTAACAAGGTTGAGTCCTTTTTCATATGTTTGTTGCTCATTTGCATATCTTCTTCTCTGAAGTGCTTCAAAGTTTCTTGGCCTCTTCCCTATTATATTGTTTTTCTTTGTCTTATTGATTTGAAAGGGAGCGTTCTTTATATTTTGTGGAAACAAACCCTTTATCAGTTCCATGCATTATAATGATCTCTTCCCACTGTGTAGTTTTAACATCATTTTTGGTCATTTTTCAAAATTTGAAAATTAAAGAGAATTTCAGATTTATAGAAAAGTCCAATGACTCCTCATATGCTCTTTTCCTAGGTTACACAAAGGTTGATATTTTAACATATTTTCTTATCATTTTCTTTTCTTCTATGAGCCGTGCAGGAATAAGCACTTGGTTTGTCCCTAAACACTTCAATGTGTATTTCTTGAAAAATGAAAACATTATCTTATGCACTACAGTAAAATCACATAAATCAGAAAATTTCCATAGATTCTATATTATTATCTACCCATCTTATTCAAGTGTCAACAATTATTGTAATAATGTTCTTATAGCAGGAGAAAAAATGTTCCTGGTCCACGCTGCAATCCATAATCTTCCTGTCTTATAATAAATACCAATGTTGTTAGTTTCCCTTGACCTTAACTCCTCCTTCTTTGGATTTCAGGACATTAGCATTCTTAAAGGAATTAAAACTCACCTGCTAGCACCTCCCCTCCCCCTGCAAGGAGCTCCTCCAAACTCCTCCATACTGTGTGAAGGGGCTGATGCCCGACTAACCTTTTCAACAGAAGGCTCTCCATCTTTCCTTCTCTGCAGCCCGTCGGACCCTCCCGGGCTGTTGGTCCACTGGAGTCCCGTGAACATCTGCACTTTTCCATGAGGTGCTCACACCACAACTCACTCCTCGGCACCCAGCGCAGGACACAAAAAGGTGCTAAACCAGCACCAGCTGGGATTTACCGGGAGACTCACCAGGACTCACCAGCGCCAACTGGGACTCACCAGGAACCACTGGGAGAACCAGCCTGCAGGTTGATGGAGGGCTGAAAGTGAGACCGTGACCACTTTCGCAGCGCCCTGTGATCGAAGACGCGGCTTATGAGTGGCGTGAGTGCCAGACCCCAACCTTGAGGGGTCAGGTGAGTAATGACAGACGGGGGAGGGGCTGGGGAAGGAAGCAAGAGGGGGTGGCTTTTTCGACCCAGAGGAGAAATGCAGGAAAAGGCATTTCCTTACTCTCTGGTGTACAGTCCACTAGACCAGAGCGGAGATGCCCACGGGGAGAACCTGATGAGAGGGTGGGGTGCCACCCTAAGGAGCTGTGAGGCTGGCCAGGGTGGTATCGGTGCAAGGATGACGTGAGCGATAATCTCAGAAAATGCCACAGGATGTGTCTACTAGACCTTTATGGTTGAAGATGTAAGAAGAGAAAACAATTCAAGCAGCTGGGATTCGGGCGGTGACACCGAGGTGAGCGGGCAGTCCGGGGTGCGGATGCTCCTTCCCTGGGGTCCGGGTGACTTCCCAGCCACACCGGAGGCCATGGCCATTGCACTTGGTAGCTGGGCGCACTCCTGGGCCCCAGCCAAGCAGTCGAACTTCAACCTGCGTGTCCTTGTGCAGGTCTTTCATGAGTGTGATTAACACACACACACAGCTGACTTTATCCCAAGGAGGCCGTCCTAGTCACCGGGCAGGGCGCTGGGGGGCCTCATCCAGTCCACTGAAAGGCTTTATGTAAAGCGCTGAGGTTTCCTGAGGAGGAGAGGCTGCCCCCTGGAAACCCGTCTTGCAGACCCCAGGCTTGCCTGACCGGCCCCGAAGGCCACATAGGCCTCCTAGCCTGTCCATCCAGGATCTACCCACCCATCCATGTGTCTGTCTGTCTGTCTGTGTATCTATCTGTGTCTCTATCATCTGTCTGCATCCACCTACCCACCACCTACCTGCAACTACCGTCTATGGACCTGTGTCATCTTGCTATGTCTGTCTGCGACGTATCTACCTACCTGTCATTTGTCATTTATCTGTCATCTGTCTGCCTGTCTACCCCTCTATCATCTGTCACCTGCTCTCTGTCCTGCTGGCTGACCCTGGCCACACACCAGGCTCGGTCACGCTGACAGACGAGGTCCTCTTCTCCCTCACAGAGGACCTATCGCCCGCCCTCATGGAGGAGGGTCCCCCACAGACAAGAGCCCCCAGAGAAGAAGACAGCGCTCCTGGGCCATGGGAGCCCCGACCTGCTCAGAGGCCCCTGCCCCATCGCCGCTGCCAGCCTAGACTTCCCAACCTGCTCTGCTGCGGGAAGGAGCTTCCCCCCTGGGCCCTGGTGGCGTCACTGCCACATCCACTCGGGTCATGCTGACGACACAGTGGCCCACCTGCGCAGACCGCAGGCATCATTGGGGCAGAAGGGGTGCTGGCTGCAGGTGGCGTGGGACCAGTGTCACCCTGGGCGCTGCCAGGGGGCTCCGGCGGTTTAGGTGAAGCCCGCGTGACTCTGCACTTTGTCTCCACTCCCCAGGGAGGAGGACGGGGGAGGACAGCGTGTCAGTGGCTTGGAAGCTGTTCCCTGCAGAGCGATCTGAGAGAGGATTCTTCACGGGCTACGTCACCGAGTGGCCGAACAAAGGCACAGTGTCCGGCGACCGCCCGCGTGACTGCACTGCGAGTGTGTTTGCACAGCGACATGGCGGGGCCCAGGCACACCTCTGGTGGCGGCGGTCACACCAGGCAGTGTTCATGGTCTGTTCTAGAAAACCCCAGCTAGGAGGCGCTGGCGTGTCGTGGGCACCTGACACACCTCACCCTCACAGGATCCCCAACAGACCAGCCCTATCACGGTCCTTACCTTACAGGAGGGGACACTGGAGACCCAAAGAGCCCCCCGGGTTTGCCCAGAGACAGAGGGAAGCCAGGCGTGGGGCCACCTCGGGTCTCAGGATGCCCAAGGTCCCACCCTCAGCAGGTCACCAATTCAGCCAGACTCACTGACAGGCTGTTGTATTTCTCTACAGAAAGTGAGTTTACTTGAGATTTTAAAGATGTAATTGTGATGTTTTTTAAAAGCCCTTTTAGGGAAATAAAAAGAATTTATTTGAAGGGAGCTTAACTGTGTTGGTTCTTAGGGATTTGTGTTGCTCTAACAGGTCATGAACTCAGCCCCCAGGTGTCCCAGGAACAGGACAGGCTGGTCCCAAAGCTCCCTGTCCTGTTTAAGGACCAGAGTTGACTTTGTGGAAACCACACTCTGCTCTGCGTTCCTTTTCTCTGCAAGCCACGGGGTGTCCTTGCTGCCCACAGTCACAGGGTGGGAGGCCACTGACCAGAGGCTCAGCACGGCCACTGTCCAGGGTAGGGGCCCTGGGAACAGACACCTGGCAGGCACCTCTCACCCTTGGAAGACCGGGCAGGGGAGTCAGGATTCCAGGGACCCCCAGAGGCACTGTCCCTCCCTAGAATGACCTATGGCTTGGCCCAGTGTCTCCATTCATGCTTTTTACAACACAACTTAGCATCTTGTTTTGGCTCCAGGGGCTTCTTTCTCCTCTAGATACAACCACCCTGAACTTGCTGTCCCTGGAAATCCCAGCCCAGTTCACACTCACGTGCCTCTTCTGTCCCCTCTGCCATAACTGACTGTCCCCTTCACATCTCATTTCTCCTGTAGGTCCCTGGGAAAAGGAAGGTCCAGTGGATTCTGGTGCTGCCAACATTTGGGCCACTCCTGGCTGTTTGCTCGCTCCCAAACTTAGATCTTTAGCTCAGCCCTTCCCCTGAGCTCCAGACCTACAGCCAAAAACTATAAAGCAGAACTTACCTCTTTCCTCCCCAAATGTGCTCTTCCTTCCCCATGGCCATTCTCAGGGAATTATATGATCCTCTACCCAATTCACTGTCAGAGCAGCAGGAAGAAAAGCCAGAAGGGGGACCCCATCCACATCTCCGTTACCTCTGGATGGCCAAGCAAAATTCTCCCCTCACAGCTCCCGCCGGAAATGCCCTGACTGCCGCCATGACCACAGCCATCCCTACCAGGTTCAGCCAGCCCTCAGCCTGCAGGTTGGTCCCTAGGGGAAACCCGGGTGTGTTCACAGCCTGGACTTCAGTGCCTTGCTCCCCTCGACGGACAGCAGGGCCACAGCCAGTCCTACAATCGGTGACCCCTCTACAAAGAGAGAGGGTCATGTCCAGTTGACTGCCTCCTGTGTATTTATTGACCCAAACATCTGAGCTGTCACTTTTCTCATTGGTAATTTTAGATCTCAGATGCTGGCATGTTTATTTGCACAGCAAAACTCGTATTTAATCAGAAAAATGTCAAGCGTATTGTTCCCCACCGTAAAAGCTGTGACAAATTTCTGCCACCGGTAGTGTGCCTTCTGTGGCTGCCCCCAAGAATTTTCCGAGGAACACTATGCAATTCACAGGAGGGCAAACGTTTAAAAAATGGAAACTGGACAAACTTCCTCCCGGCTTGACAGAAGCTGTCGGAAGAGTGCCCCGCCACCCAGGGTCACATCCACCAGCCTGGGCCCCCGCAGCAGCCCCCACTGGGTTTCTCCACACCTGTCTCCTGCAACACACCTTCCACGCTCCTGGCGGGATGGTTTTCTCATCCTAGAACTGGGAGTAGCTACTAGTTCTTAGTTTTTAGAGACACGACATGGTGTTGTCCCCCAGCCACAGCCACCCACCCTGCTCTGCGGGGCTGCTCCCACTGCACTCCCAGACACCCGCCTCCCACTCCGGCAGGTAGCATCGTGTGCTCTCTGAGTGCGTGCAACTACATGCCCCCCGAGAGAACACCTGTCACATGGGGTCCTCCTGCTGTGTCAGCACCATCTCCCACCCCAGGCCGAGCTCCTCTGCTGCACGGACAGCATGTCACCTGCCCCCTGCCCGCCCACAGGCTGCAGTGGCCATCCTTCCTGTGGGCATGGACTATCACCAGGTCTCTGCAAAGGGAAGGGATTTCTCACCCGCGCTCCGGCTGCTCTGACTTTGGCCACGCCCACCCTGGCCGCTGTGCAGGTGTGCTCATTCTGGCTGTTCTCCCTCCACTTCAGCCCCTCCCACTGAGGGGAATGACAGCCCTGCCAGTCGGGGAGCAATGGACAGGGATAAAAGGTCTCCTTTTAGGCAGTGAGTTCACTTGTTCTTAAGTCGTCCTGGGCTGCAAATGGCAGGCTCATTCGCAGGGGAAACGCGGCATCTCTGAGAAGTCACACACTCAGGAGTTTATAATCCGCCTGGATGATGACTAAAGTCTTGAGGCTTCGCTGCTTACTTAAGCATGGCTGGGGGGTGGGGGCCCCTCTGGTAAGCAACGCTTCCTTTCACTCGGTGGAGCTGGCCTGCAGGACCACAGAGAACACCTGTTCTTGGAGAGGCACGCCCTGATCACCTGGGTGCCGGAGGCGGAAGGAGCAACTCTGCTCTGGAGCAGACCCCTGCCGCGAACAGGGCCACCCCCCATGCTCCCATCCCATTTCTCTCTGAGTCTCAGTCCAGATTTCCAGTTACAAAAGAAAAACTAACCTTACATGACTTTTGGTGAGTGGAATAAAGTTTTGGGTAGGATACTGGAGGATCCCAGCACCACCAAAGAAAGGGCAGCAAGGGCAGCAAGGCAGGCAGGTTCCGGGTGGAGGCGGAATGAGCCAGTGGGGAGCCTCGCTCACCCAGCACCCCCACACATAAGTAACCGGTCAAATAAGGAATCGGGAGGGGAGTTAGAAAACACTTTGAGAGGAAGGACAACAAAAACACAATGTATCAAAGCTTGCAGGGTGCAGCTAAAGCCATGGTCAGAGGGAAATGGGTAGGGGTCCGTACCTGCATTAATGAGAAGAAAGCCCTCAAAGCAATAACTGAAGCTTTCAGCTGAAGACATGAAAAAGCGAAGAGCAGAAAGGAGAAGCCCGGGAGGCAGGCGCCACTCCTGCCTGGCAGTGAGGTCCTAGGTGGCTGCCATGGGAGACGCAGGCTGGCGACCCCCAGGAGAGTTGCCCCGGAGGTCTGGAGGAGAACTGGGGAGGGCAGGCAGAGACGGTAGAATGAAATAATGTGAGGGAACGAATAAGCAGGAGGACACACTCCATCCTCAGATAGGTCACAGAGGACAACCACGCCGTGTCCGTGGTGGCCAGTGGGTGTCAATGCAGCCGACCTGGAGTCATACCCTGAGACCAGCACTCGGGGCCTCCACCTCGTGGCTCACGTCACGCAAGGCACCGGTCCTCTGCTTCGATAGAGGCCATGGCGGGAATGGCTCTCGCGTTCCGTGCTTGTACAGTGGACAAAGCTTGTGTTGATGCCCACGCTGACGGCAGGTGGACAAACCTGCCTGTCCCCTGCCCACTCATGGCTGGTGAGTTAAGAGTGTTTCTTACATGTTTAAATGGTTGGAAAAATCAAAAGAAGAATGATGCTTTGTGACATATGAAAAGTACACCTGATTCAAATTTTGGGATTTGTAAATGAAGTTTTACTGAAGCAGGCCACGCCCACTCATTCCCATAGAGTCTGTGACTGCCTTCAAGCAGGGCAGGGGCTGGGGCGCAGACCTCGCGGCCCACCAAGCTCGGGGCGTGTGCCAACTGTCCCTTTACCAGCAAAGTCAGACTGCAGAGGCGGGGGGCTGACTGTCAGGAACGGGCTGGAAGAGGCCTTGTCAAGGTCGCCCCACCCCAGAAAGGCCATCACAGACATCGTGCTGGGGAGCAGGCCCGAGACGCTGTCGGGGCGGCCCTCACACATTTCTCCACCCGATTCCAGGGAGACCGAAATCTCTAGGACCCCAGTTGGAGGAGGGGCCACTATTGCCAACCCTGAGGCAACTGTGACCCTTGCAGCTGCCACCCCCAGGACCCCCTCAAGGAGGGTTGCCGGAGAGCAGATGTCATGGTAGCCCACCCGGCTGCAGAGGGTTGAGGGCCCACCCTGGTCACCTGTGACTCTGGGGCAGCTGCTCTTTCTGGCGTAGCCCGGTGAGTGACCAATGGGAGCTCATGGATGCATGGAGGCCAGAAAGGTTGAGCAGGACCCAGGCCAAGGGGGCAAGTCCCCTGTCCCCAAGGCCCTGTGCTGTGCCTTGTTTCTTTCCCTTCACCTTTCCTAGAGTCCATTCACTGCATGTATAATGAACAACTCTCCTCTGTTCCCAAATGTCACAAGTGTCAAGAATATGTGGCTCGTTCTGCCTCTTGCTAAGGAGGAGAAAATCCTGATTCTTCCTGTGAGAATCAGCAGCAGCCGCACACAGCCCTCTGGGCTCTGTTTGCACGGGACGAACGGGTGCCTGGCGGGTCCCACAGCGGCCGGCACACAGGAGGGTCCCCAGAGGTCTGATGCCCACCGCGCGGCCGAGGTGGAGAGACTGACCAGGTTCCAGGGAAGAGGTTTATTCAGATTGACAGAGTAAATTTTGACTTCGTGTCCCTGAGAATCCCAGGGTTTATTGGCCCTGAGGATTGGCAGGACCCTTGAGTCCCACTCGTGCAGCAGTTATCTCACAAGCAGGTGCTTCTCCTGCAGTGAAATTTCACCAAAGCTGGCAGCTCCGGACCCAGTGCTGTGCTCCACAAAAGCCCCCCGAGTGCCACTGCTTCCCTGAGGGGCCCAGGGCCAGACCTGTGATGTCATCTCAGGGCCGTGTTATTTTTAGTGACCAGCTTGGCGGTGACCGCAGGGCCTTATCCAAATAACCCACCGTGGGCGGAAATTACAGACTCGGCTTCGTTTTGTCTTCTTTTCCCGTTTTAACCAAAGAACCGTCTCCTTTTTTTCTAAGGAGTTTTGTAAAGCTGGACACAAATGCTAGGATGGGACCTGGCCCCAGGCAGGCTGGGGGACAAGCGTCCTGCAAGTGAAGGGGACCCAGGATGCCCATCACCTGGGGGGGGTCTGTCACCGAAGGCCTTCGCTTAGCTGCCCTTTGTTGTTTTAATGGGGCAGCGCCCCCTGCGCACCTCCCACTGTCCCTGTGTGCTGGCCGACTGCTTTGTCGCTGTTCGAAAGTGCGGCATGTCTCGTGAGCAGCTCCATGGAGCTTCCTCTAACTGGAAGTGACATGGTGGCTGGGTCCCCAGAGGGCTCACCCTCTACAGCCTGATGGGACCTCCCCATGTGGGGACACTGCAGGTGGTGCCCCCTCTCTGCCACGTGCCTGGGTGGGAGGTATGCACTGCTACCTGCTTCTTCCCAGGGCTCTGACAAGGACCCCCCCTGCCACACAGTTAGGGGACACAGCAAGGAGGTTCCTGAGCCCCAAGGAGCCCGATTCCCAGAGAAGATTTCTTTTATTTCTTGGGTAGTTGACCCATGGCTTTACTGAGATATAACTGACGTATTACATCAATTTAAGGTGGGCCACGCCATGCACTGAGATACCTATTTATCGGGAAATGACCACCGTGTGAGGAGGGCTGGCAGCCGTCACCCGACCGAGTCACCAGCTTTGTGCACGTGGATTTTTGGAGCTGCAGCTTCGGTTTGCCTGGTTAGCCTAGACCTGCCTTTCAAACTCAGTCATCACAGGCTGGCACGAGCCCTCATCACACTGTGCCCTCCCAGGGGGAGCTCTCTGTCCAGTGCAACACCGACTGGGACTTCCAACGAAGGAGGACAGGTGTTTCTGAACTCTTTGCAAATGCAGTGTTGGGTTTTGAGTAGAAGAGAAAAAAATCTGTGGTTGCTTCTCAGAGGAGATCCGTCAGTGTCCTGGGTGCCCGTCCCTGTCCCCTGGGTCCTCCCTGCTTTGCAGAGACCCAGTCCAATGTGACAACTGATAAATCTGCGGAGGAAGATGTGTGTTCATGCTCAGCAGCTTCCCGCCTGACCACTGCTGTTTTTCTGCCAAGTGCTAATCTAGGAAGAATGTCTTTCTCCTGGACTAAGTTCCCATCTTCATCCATGAGGGTGACATTATTATCTGTCTTTAGGGGGTGTTTTTTTTTGCGGGGGAGGCATATTTATTTAGTTAGTTTAGCCAGAATTGCTAGAGAAGGTAGGTTATGAATGTGATATTCTGTAAAATCCACCATATAAACACAGACTACATCAGGACTCTCCCAACTAGCTCCTCAATCATTCAGGGTAGCGAGATAATCCCCTGGAAATACAATGCTTCTTTCTCAACGTTGACATTGGTAAACAGTAGCAGATAAGAGCCAGGGTTCAGACACCTGGATTAGAGTCCAATCTCTCACCTCCCAGCCTGGTGACTCTGGGCCAGGTGATGACCTCTCAGTGCCTGCTTCCCAATAGGTAACCCCGAGATCGTTGCAGCAGAGTGTGGGGTCATTATGGGGAGGCATTGAGTTGAAACCTGCTTGCAGGCGTGTCTGGGACACAATGGCAAGTGCTCGCTGAGGTGTCTGGTAAATAAATGCACTGGTGTCTTGTCCCAGGAATGACTTTCACACATTAAACACCTGCTCTCAGCCAACCACCTCACACCTTGACCACGATGAATCCTGACTACAATCCTCCAAGGCCTGTTCGCTTTGCAGATGAGAAGCCAGACCCCTAAGAGCTTGGGGGAGGGGTTGTGTCAGGTGACTGGGCAGTGGCGAGCTCTGGGATTTGAACTCAGGTCTTTGGGCTCTAAAAACCCTGGTTATACTTTTATTATAACATCACCCCTCATAAGATTCAAAAGTACGCCCTGGCTGGTGTAGCTCAGTGGATTGAGCACGGGCCTGTGAACCAGAGGATCACAGTTCGATTCCCAGTCAGGGCACATGCCTGGGTTGCAGGCAGGTTCCCTGCAGGCCAGTTCCCTGCAGGGGATGCACTAGAGGCAACCATACACTGATGTTTCTCTCCCTCTCTCCTTCCCCTCTAAAGATAAATAAATAAAATCTAAAAAAAAAAATTAAAAAAAAAGATTCAAAAGTACTTTAAAAAAATCCTCACCTGAGAATATTTGGTTATTATTGATTTGAGAGAGAGAAAAAAACATCGATATCAGAGAACATCAATCTGTAGCCTTCTGTACGTGCCCCGACTGGGGACGGAACCCATAACGTTTCTGTGTGTGGGATGATGCCCCAGGCAGCTGAACTGCCCGGCCAGGGCTCCGAGCCCTGACAACCAGATCCCCCAGGGGTTCGTGTCCCATTAGCAGGCAGGACCTGGCCCCCATGGAAGCCAAGGTGCCTGGGTGAGAGGCAGACTCAGGGCTCCTGAGGCTGAAGCTGCGTCTCTCCCGCCACACGCCAAAGCTACTTGGATTCACGTGTGCTTGAGTGACTTGCACACCTCAACCCTCTCATACCTGGCTTTTCGACCTGGAAATGTTTAGCTTACCGAGAAGGTGGAAGAAAAGAACAGCAGACACCCTTCACCTCAGTTCAGTGACAGCTGTACTGTGCGTGTTTTCAAACATGCAGCAAAGCTGTAAAGAAATATTCAGAGGGCCAAGGAAGGTCCTTAGGATGCATGCAGTTGGGGCAGTGTTCACGGCCTGAGGCTCCCTGCTGGGGTCGGGAGGACTCTGCCCTTGGACTTGGGGGGTTGGCTCACAATCCTGGTGCCTGGGGAGCTCTGAGAGGTGGTGAAAAGGACCACCCACCTTTCTGAAACGTTGTTTTTTATTCTTCTACTGATTGGAGATGGCAATATTTTTTCAGTATATTTTACTGATTATGCTATTATAGTTGTCTCATTTCCCCCCCCTTTATTCCCCTCTGCCCTGTACCCCCTCCCAGGAACATCCCCCCCTTATTTCATGTCCATGGGCCATACTCGTAAGTTCTTTGGCTTCTACATTTTCTATACTATTCTTAACTAGTCTATTTTGTACCAACCATTTATGCTTCTTACTCCCTGTACCTTTTCCACCATTCTCCCCCTCCCAGCTGATAACCCTCCATATGATCTCCATTTCTGTGATTCTGTTCCTGTTCCAGTGGTTTGCTTAGTTTGTTTTTCTTTTTGCTTTTTTTTTGGTTCAATTGTTGACAGTTGTTTTTGTCATTTTACTGCTCATAGTTCTGATCTTCTGGAGACAGCAGTTGTTTGACATGGCTACTCCGCATGTGGTCCACAAAGCACGTTACAGATTCAAAATCTCTACCTGAAACCTACCTACTCAGGAGTCACTTTAACAAGCTCCTGATGAGACTCACATGGGGTCACGGTTGGGAGTCAGAGTGGGGGGACCCAACTGCAAGAGGACAAGAGCAGGCGCTTCCTAACTGCCCACAGCCTGCGTCCCTACGCAGCGCCTGCTTGTGCCGTGTCCTCACGCACTCACCCTGTATTGATGGCCAGCATCATTTCAAGACTGGTGGATGATGTCAGGGCAACACTTAGAGTTGTCGATAGGTCTCATCGGTGAGAGGGAGGCCAGGTGTCTGTCGTACAGTTACTGCTGGCAGTGACCAGCATGGGGGTGTCCAGCAGGCCTTGACCCCATCCCCCTATGTCCTGCCAGGTCCTAGGAATGTCATGCTGCAATGGCTGAGCTTCAGGGGTGTTTGATGGGCACTTTCCCCCCATATTACTGTGAACCTGTGCAGAGCAGCTGTCAGAGTTTATAGGAATTGCTCCATCCCCACAACAGAGGGTGCTACCGTGGGGCAGAGGGGACCAGGGCAGGGTGCCTCTGGGTGTGGGGGAGCAGAACAGGAGGGGCATGACGGAGGTCATCCCCAAAAGCTCCGGAACTCGGCAGGGAGGCGGCACCCGCTGCCTGTGCAAGTTGAAGCTCAACGGCGTCCGTCCATAGGGCCAGGCGGAGGGCGGCCCTGTACTGCAGGGGGTGCTGCTGCCCTTCCCATCTCCAGCTCGGGCCGGCCAGCGCCTCCGGTCACCTGAGCCTGTAAGTGTGAGTGCACTCCAGGCCTAACGCTGTGAGTTCTCTGGGCCATGTGGGGTCCTGGTCTGGGGGCTCCCCAGGGGCAGGCTCTGCAAGGCACGGACAGGCTGTTTACTCTTAGAAGTTGCTGGAAGCTGCCTCCTTTGGGCTTGAGTTCTCTGTGTGTTGTTACAGGTCAGGCTGATGGCTGGGACTCTCCTTCCTTTTCTGTGGGAGCCTGATTCTGCAGTTTGGGGTGGTGATCATGAATGCATTTTTCTCAGCTGCCCCGAGTCATTTTTCCAATCAAGCAAATCAGTGAAATGGGTTACAGGATGTTTGATTCACACAAACAACACCTACAGCTCCTCTGAAGTCCGCTAGGAAGGGCCTCCCTCCTGGGGGCTTGTTAGATGGAAGAACGTCGATGTCCCCATTGTGCAGAAAGGAGGTCTGCGGCGGCCCTGCTCACCATGCCATGGCTGCCCCACTGGCTGGCCTCTCCCACCAGTGATGACGAACTTAGGCAGCCCTGGAACGGTTTATAAAGTCCCGTTGTGCCCTCCGTCTCCTGAGTCCAGGTACCCAGAGAACTGCCTGGTGAAAATCGGTTGGATTTCGGGAGTCCTGTGAGTGCCCACTGTGGAAAGCTGACAGAGCCAGGACCTGGAACAGGAGGGAAGCTTGGCCTGGCCAGGAAGCTGCCAGAGAGCCAGTAGACCCGGACCGGCAGCAACTCCCCCTCTCTGCCTCTTTCCCTGTGCTCTTTGGGGGTTGCCCCAGAGAAGCACTGCTCTGCTCAGCATAGCTCAAGGCAGGGGACCCTGTGTCCTACCAGGTGCCTGAGGGGCAGCAATGCCACCCTTGACGACAAGAAGAAATATGGGAGCCTGTCAGGTGCCCCAACACATGATGATGAGCTGCCTGGGGTGTGTGCAGGGTCCGGGAGCCAAAGGGTGTGGTCGGAGTTGCGCCCAGCCACCTGCTGGTGGTCATCGTGGTGACCGTGCAGGGCAGGTGGTGGGGCAGGGTGCTGGCCAGCCTCCGGGACAGGAGCGCCCCATGAATGAGGAGACGAAGACAAGCCTATCACCCGTGTTTATCAGGAAAAGGTGAACGATACATAAATGGCTGACGTTTTACATATTTTGACTGTTCCTGGAAGTTTGTGAACAGAAGGGGGGTTGAAATGAATCGGAGGGACGAGGAGAGATGCTTGGCGACATCACCCGGCTTCTCCTTTTCTTTGCTTCCCTTTACATCCTCCGAAGCCAAGTCCCTTCCCCTGTATCTGCCTTGGGGCAAGCTCCTGTCCCCAGGCTGTAGGAGAGCCCTCAGGGATGGCAGGGTCGAGGGCTTGGCTCCAAGTTCACCTTGAGAGCTGCCTGCCCGTCCCTTCCATGGACCTGTCACACACCAGGGCCGGACGGGCTGGGGCTGTCCTCTCTGCACAGGAGGTCCGCAGTGCAGGCCTTGAACACTGGCCCCTGGCTCACCCAGCCATGCTGAGCCTCCCCTTCCCTGGGAGGGCAGCAGCCCGGGCCATGCCCAGTGAGGTCACCCTGCTGGCAAGAAGAAGTGTGGCCCCTGTGGCTGTGTACACCCCAGCACGCCCCATGGCTCATGGTGGGGCGCCATCCCAGCATCCCTGAGAGCAGAAATACGCTGAGCACTTTTTGTCTACCGCATTGCACTGTGTAAAATGTGCACTTTTTTGCCCAGATTTTTTGAGAGAAGAAGAAGGCTGCACTGTATACCTAGGTAGTACTTGTTCCAAATCTATATGTTCTTAATTCTTTGATTTATGCTTATGCATTAAAAGGGGAAGTCCAGAAAGCAATAAGGATGTCTGTATATAAAATGATACCCTGGGATATGAGAATCAGTTTTGTTTCTAAATATAAATAAATAATAGAATCGAAACATGGAAACGAAAGATTCTTTTTCTTAAAGTTTGGGCCAGAAATGTGAGTGCGCATTATACACAGTGAAATATGGCAAATGGACTCAGTGCTCAGCCACCAACCCTGAGGCACAGATGTGATTACTCCCCCACGTTCCAGGTGGGGCAGAGAGGCAGAGGCAGTGTGGCAGGCACTGGTCCACGGGTGACAAAGGCGACTGGCAGGTGACAATCATACTAAATGCACTGACCCAGTCCTTGCCCTGGGTGTCCCCTCAATGGCGCTGTGGTGTGCTGACTGATGGACGGCGTCCCTCTGCTGCTGGGTTCTGTTCATGTTGTCTCAGAGAAAGACGCGTGTGCACACACAGCACCGTGCCCTTCAGAGCTTCTTAGGAGCCAGGGCAGCTACACCCATCCAGGCATCTCACCCTTTTCAACACGGGGTGCCGAATGCCCTCATGTTGCCAAAAGACACCCCTCAGGCCCTCAGAGTGCCTAGAGTCCAGCTGTCACCAAAGCCCCCGAGTGAGTCCTCACAGGGACAGCATCTCTGGCAACATGGAGGACAGTGATCCTTCCAGAAAAGCAATGTAGCACTCTATCACGTTGCAGAGCGCAGTTTTGGGGTCGACGTGGCACACCACTCACCTGCTGGGCTAGGCCCACTGAGCCTCCGTGGCCTCAGGTACAGCACAGGCTGTGACTTGTCCCAAATCACACAGTGAATCAGAGGGAAAAGAAGAACTGGAGCCTAGATCCCCTGACTCTGAAGCACAGGTTCTTGACGAGAACAACATATGGAGCCCAGTTCTCCATCCATGTGCCCATTTGGGCACTAAGAAGGTGCCTCTGGGGGGACAGTCCTTGCTTCCAGATGGCCGTGCTGGAGAAGCCCGTGGCAGTTCACCTGACAGGCAGAGGCAGATGCTCTTGGGAGTCTGCTATTGGCCCTGCCAACCCCCGCCCCCACCCCCCCACCTCCGGGAGCCAGGTCTGTGTGTGCTCCTTGTGTGGGGCCTCGTGGGTGTTACAGCTCTGCTCACTCATGTGCTTTTCACTCAGCATGCACTGGAGTCTGTGATATTCACGTAGCGTGTGACGACGTCAAATGTGCCCCCACACCCCTGGCCAGCGGATGCTCTTAGCACAGGCTTCAGATTCATGTCACTCCCTGCCCGTGTCCTCATCACTCCTCCCAAACCCCTGCAGCAGCTGAGCCTGTCGGGTCTGGTCCCAGGGGATGCGCGGGGGCGCCGGGATCACAGGACCCATGGAGACCTGCATCCAGTTCTGGCTGTGGGACACCACCTTTTCCTGTACTCGAGGCTTGACCTCCTGACCCACTTCCTGCTGGACCAGAGCCCAGCCTGGTCCTTGCCCAGCAACTGAGCACCTGCCTGGACTCCTGTCCTTGACTGGACCTTGTACCCACATTGATCCACTTGCCCAGTGACGAGCATTCAGATGTCACCTGGAGTCTCCTCACCACGAGGGCCACCCACATGCAAGCCTCCCAGCTCTGCTGGACCCCGGGTCTGTGGCCCAGCTGCATTCGCTCCAACCCTGCTCCCTTCTCTCCCGGCTCCTCCTGCTCCCTGCCTCTGGCCTGGCCCAGTCCGGGGCTGCCTCTGGTCCAAGTGGACTGAGCTCCCATCCAGCCTCCCAGCCAAGCCCCCAGACTCCCTGAGAGTGGAGGGTGGGGGTGGCACACACATTAACAGCCCAACTTAAAAAAGAAAGGGTCTAATATCTTCTTCCACACTGGACTCAGGGACATGCACAGGATCCCAAACACATGAGAACAGAGGTGCAAAGAAAAAAGTCCCATTAGGCCATACATTTAAATGGCTGGTTACATGGAAAATAATAAAGCAACAAGACATGACCATGGAGACAGAATTAGTGGAAAAAGGCAGGTCAGACCAACATGCCATCACTTATTGGTTGTTTATTGATAAGTCATCCTGAGAAGTCATGTGGCTTCTGAGTTGACGTCTTCAACTAGAAGATTGAGTGAGACAATACTATTTACCTCTGGATTTACTGCTAGGATTGCCTGAACCGTTCGCGTGCATGGTTGGTTACCGCGTGTTCTGTGAACTGTGTGTCATCCGCCCGTCTCAAGGGCCAGATGGATTTTAAGGGGCAAGAGAGAACCTTCTGGGGTCAGGAAGTTGTTCTGTGTCTCCGTGTACTTCATGGTTACCCAGCTGAATACTGAATACCTTTCCAAAACTCCACAAAATGTGGCTTCTCTCCTGTAGGCAAACCCAATCTCGATAAATCCGACTTAAGCAACATCCTTCGGGGAGTCTCTGATTTGGTTGTGAAGCCGGTTTGACTGAAGCTATTTCAGGAAAGGGGGAGCTCGCACGAAGTTATCATAAGGAAGATGGGTCTCCATGGAAGCCTGCCACAGGAACCCAGGGAGGCAGGAGACAGAGGGCATCCCTGGGGCTCATTTTCGGTGCCTCAATTCACCAAGGAGGCCCGGCTCAGCGGCTTCTCCCCTGGACTCTGTGCTCCACGCCCTTCTGGGCTTCCGGTCAGACTGCCAGGCGCAGGCGTCTGATTGGCCCACCTTCCAGCAGCAAAAGCACCAAATGGGAACCCTTGAACACAAGATCGTCCCCAGCAAACCAACTGCCAGGCAGGGACCCAGGACAGGCGTGCTGTGGGGGGGAAACACAGACAGTCCCACTGAGGGGGGATTGTACACCCTGTCATCCTCGCACCCTGTCGTCACCTTTGGGGTAAGGGAGAGACACCTGGGCATGACAATGAAGTCTCCTCTGACCTTTCCAGTCTGGCTTCTTGCCAAGCCCCCCACCTGCCCCATGCCCTCCAGCCCCAGTCCCAGCCCCAGGGTTCCAGGATGAACTGTAACTGCCAGGTGAAGTCTTACCTGGTTTGGTGCTCACCTCTCCCTCTGCCTGGAAGGCCTTCCCTTCCATTGTCTCCGGGGCTTTTTTGTCTCGGGCACCCCAGGACCCTGCTGGGGTGTGGCCACCACTTCCCCAACCTCACCAGGTTCCCCAGGGTGCACTGTGGGGCAGCCTGTGTTTCTTCTCTCTAGAGGATTCAAGGAAATGACCTGATGCACTGTGGATCATGGGGAGTCTGTTTAAAATGCAGGGGTCAAATCTGGAGGGTGGGGTGGGCTGGTGGTCTGCAAGGCAGCAGGTGCCAACGGGGGCTGGGAGGCAGGTGTTGGGATGGCATGCAGCTGTGGAGCAACCCCAGCCCCCCGGGGAGGCCTGGGGTGGGCCAGCAGTCCTCAGTGCCTGTGATCGCTGGTCCCCAACTCTGAGTGCCACTGGAAGGATAGTGTGCTCCCACCCTTCCCCCCTTGATGGCTGGACCATGGGACCGGCCTCAGCCACATGAGCAGAAGCCAGGGCCATGCCTGGCCAGAGCATTTCACTGCCAGGGTGCCATTCTCTTGCTCTCATTCCTTTCGCCAAGGCTGCCAGCAGGGTTGCAAATGGGGTTGGGCACTCACAGCATCTCATCGGTGAGCTCTCTACTGATAAGTTTGTTGGCACGATCTTCCTTCCCAGTGATGGCCTCTGTCACTGGTGCCTGCTCAGTGCCAGGTGCTCCGCCTGCTGGGATGACACCGGTGAACAGCAATCAGTTACCTCCTCACATGCTTAGAGTCAGCAGGGGAGACAAATATCCATCCGTTCATTACTAATTATAATTAGTGTCTGTCCGACTTGCTCCCTTCAACTGAAGGAAGTTTCTCACTCATTTGGATAATTGGGTTACTCACTGTCTCAAAGCCCATTTCCTGTCCGGACACCTAGCTGCAGCAGGTGCATTTCCCTTGGTTCCTAAAGGGGTCCCAGGTGGGCACTGCCCACAAAGCAGAGGCATGTCGGAGTCTGGGCAGAGCAGAGTGCCATGGGGAAGGGGCACCCATCCCACCCCAGGACTTCTGTGGACCCACGTCAGCAGGAGAACATACGAGAACATCTGTATATCCCTTCTAGGTCAGTGGTTATGAGACAGCTGAGTGTGATCCCTGACACTGGATCTTGTGCTGAGGCCAAAGAAATCCAGTAAGGGACATCATCAGAGCAATTGGCAATGGAATATGGACCTAGATTAGACACACACCTTTCATTGATACAAATTTATGGACTTGGTGACTGCACTGAGGCAATGTAAGATAACATTTCTATTCTTCGGAAGGACCTCACCATGTACCGTGGAAGTGCCCACAGAGCATTCAACCTGCCTTCGGACGACTCAGAACAAAGGACACAGGTGCTTTCCGAACACCTGTGGAAGGCCCTGCCTTCCGGCTGCTGCAGGCATTTGGTGCTGATGGGGCCCTGCCTAGGGCGGGAAGGTTCAAGCTGCTACACTTGTGAGGCATTGGCCAAAATCGAGTTTTCTCTCCTTAAATTTTCTCTGGAGTCCTTTGTGTTTGGATCTCCTGGGAAGGCGCCTTACTGGCTCCCCAAGATTTTCCTCTTCTGGTCGTCTGAGCTTGGGCCAGTGGGCAGACATTTTCAGGAGGGTTTGGGTTCAGTCACAGAAAAGGGGGACCTTTCCATCGACATCTCCTTCCAAAGCAAGAACTATATAAAAAGGGACAGGAAGGGGGTCTTGGGTTGTCCACACGGTGCACTGACTACTACCTGACTCCCGGCAAGTTGCTCAGCACCTTGGAGATGGTTCCCTACCTGGCCCAGGCACCTCTCCCGGTGACGGTGCTCAGGGCCAGAGTCGAGGCTGGCTGGGTGAGAGATCCATCAGTGTTTGGCACAGATGCATGTTTAGTAAAAGTCAGTTATTGTTGTGGCTGTTTTTTCGAACATCAAGACCCAGGAAAAGACATAATTATCATGCTATTTGCATTGTAATGTCGACTCTGTAGAGACGTTAATGATCATATTAATGACAATGTCTTCATTAATTCGGGTGTTCTCTGTGCCAGGCACTAGATGTCAAAGGTAGGACTTTTATCTAACCCCCAGGCCGGCTTGTTGCCCATTTCAAAGATAAGGGCGGGAAGCTCCTTGGTATTAAGAACCCGCGTAGGGCCTCTTCACTCCTCCAGCAAGCACTCCAGTGCTCACACGCAGACGGAGAAACTAAGGCTCAGAGAGGTGAGGCCCCGGACCTGGCTGGCTGCGAGCAGACAGTGCAAACTCAGGTCCCCTTTCCCGCCCAGAAGCACAAGCTCCTGCGCCTTGTCCTTCCGCTGCGCCTGGATGCAGGGTTCGGACTGCACAGTGAGGACTTTTGAGTTGCAGAGAAATCGCTTGCAAATTGCTTCTCGGGATAGGTCCGATGTGTCCTCCGCTGGCGCCCGGCCTGGGATGTGGGGATTCCGCGTCCAGGGGTCCAGGGAGGCAGGACGAGGGGTCCGGGCGCCCACGCCCCGCTGCTCGCCCCGCGCCCGGCCGGGGCAGCTGCCGCTGGAGGGTCCGGCCCCGCGCCCGCGCCCGCGCCACGCCCTGCGCCTGGGCCCCGGCTCCGCCCGCGCTGGCGGCGAGCGGTCCGGGCGGCGGCGGCGGGAGGAGGAGCAGGAAAAGCGGCCGGGGGAGGAGGCGGAGGCGGCGGAGGCGGAGGCGGCGGCGGCGGGCGGGGCCGGGCCAGTTTAAAGCCCATCGAGGGGGTGGGGAGGCCGTGAGGAGGCTGGCAGGACCGAGCGGCGCGCCGGCAGCAGGCGCAGCGCTCGGAGGCCGAGGACACCCTCACGGAGCAAAGTTTGCGCGCAGCCCCTCTGGGGCCCGGGACGCCCCGCGCGCTTCACCCGCCAGAGCCGGGACGGGGGTCGCCGGCAGCCACGCGGGGACAGCCCGGAGAGGAGCCGCGCAGGTACGAAGTTGGGCGGGGAGCGCGGCCGCAAGTTACTTTGTGGTCGGCGCGGCGGGGCCAGGCGGGCGGGCGGTCCCCGCGCCGTCATTGTCTGCGCGCTGCCGCCGGGCTGGGGACGCCGGGCGCCGCGGGGGCGCGGCGGGCGGAAGGGCGTCGCCTGCGGGCCGGGGGCTGCGGCGCCCGGGGCTCGGCCGGCGGCGCGCGGAGGCGGGGAGCGGGCTGCGGGCGCGGGCGCGGCGAGCGGGCCGGGCTGTGCGCGCGGGTGTCGGACCCCGGGGGGCCGTGGAGCTGGTGGCGCCTCCTGGAACCATCCCGTCGGACGCCGGCAGCTCCGGGTGGAAGCCAGGGCTGGGCTGGGTGGGGGCCGCGCCGTCAGGGCTCAGGCCACGCTCCCGGGCCGCCCTGAGGATGGGCGCCCGCGCTCCTGCAACCCCTGGTGCGCCCGCGCCCGGGCGGCCATACACTCCTCAGCCCAGAGCAGCCCGGCCTCGGGGTATATGTACACACATATATTTTTTTGGTTCCGTTAGTGACCCCGCTACCCACCGCTGGGGCCCAACCTGGCTGGAGGGCTCGCGGATTAGCCGCCCGCCAGCCGTGGAAACGTGATAAGAGCCGTGCGGTTTGCAGAAGGAAATTTCTGACGCAACTCTCCTCCTTCCCCGATTGCCTCTCCAAACGCCCGCCCGGAGAAGGCCCTGCAGCGTGTGCCTTATGGAAAGTAGGGTGTTCTCCACTTTTTATTATGTTCTCCTCCTCTTGAGGTTGGAAGAAAAGCCAACTTTCGGTCCTCTGCCTTGACGGAAACGTTGGGAACTGTTGGGAGCCACAGGTGACCGGGACAGGGTCCCGGATCTGTGTGGCCCATGCACTCGAAAGAATGCTTTCTTGCAAACGTGGTGCCCAGTTTCATTCAAGAGATGCAAAGAAAAGACCCAAACAAGTAGCGCTCGTGAGTAAATACACGTCGTTGCACAACTTTCTGGGTGCTGCTGTTTACAAGGCCAGGCCCAGAACACTTTGTTTCTGAAAACGCTGAATCAGCCGTTTGGAGCCCCCAGCTTCGGAAATGGTGCTCCTCTCCACACCACGCTCGGTTTTCCTCGGAACACATGTTCGCGCGGCCACGCCGCTGACCGGGGCTTCCAGCACAAAGCTGGCGATTCCTCCCAGGAGTTCCCTTGGAGCCCCCTCCCTTTCTTTCTGGAAGGAAAAAATAGGTAGGACCTAGGTTTCTGTAGCAGAAAAAAAAATTCTGATTTATGGGGATAGGGAAGTGTCTTTTAAGGGAGGATTTTATATGGTAAAAGCCCTGAAACCAAATGTATTTCCAGGAATGATCTAGATGGGGTTTTTTTTTTTCTGCTCCAGATCAGAACTCTAGGATTACTGCACATAACATTTGAGTTTTATTGGGAATACTTGAAAGAGAAGGGCCGCACAGGCCAAGCTCCAGATTACAGGGAATTTGAGGGCAGCCTGGGTTACACGCCTGGCCACTGTGCTTGTGTAACTGAGAAGCTGGCGACCAATACTCCTGGAGCACTGCAGTTTATGAGACACCTTCAGAGTCTGGCTGTGTTTAATCCTCCACAGCCCCCGGTCCCATTTTACAGGTGTGGACACCGAGGCTCAGGAGGCTAAGTTGGCACGCCCAGGCTCACATGGCCCGTATGTGACGGACCTGTCACCAAAACCTAAACTTCGGATGCATTTTCTTTTTAGTTTTGTGCATTTTAGGCTTCTGCGCAAGTACCTGTGCCTCTGAGAGAGAAATGGCCTGAATTAGGTCCCTGCCAGACCCACACCCAGAGAACAAGGGGGCTCTAGGACCCTTCCGATGGCTCCCAGCCTGCCAGCACTCTGCCATGACGGCCCGGGCCATCATCAATATTTTCTTTTGTCCACTCACTGTTTATACTTAAACACATGTTTATTTTGGAAGGAGACGTCGATGTCCACAAAGTCATGACTTTGATACGCTCGTTGTGTTTATTGTCATTACAACCATGTTTTAATAAAAGCCGTGTGCACCCCAAAGTCTCCCATTGCCTGTTGTCTGTGGTCTGCATCGTTTGGGGGGAAGCACTGGGGCTGGGCAAAATGCCTTCTGTGTGCAGACCAGGAACCTGGGGCTGGAGAGGCCCCCGCCAGATACTCGGCCAGGGCTGTGTATGGAGGTGGCTGCCAGGATCGGAACCCAGGGCAGCTCTGGCTCCGTGACAGTGACTGTGTGTGGGGACAGTCAGCCTCCCGGGGAGAGAAGAACAAAGTCAGAATCTGAGAGCCAGTCCAGAAGTTTTGAGACCAATGATCCAGCTGCTTCAAGACTTCATGGCGTCTGGAGACCGAATTCCTGCTTGAACAGACGTCGACTTGTCCTAGAGATTTGGGGGTGGCGTAGCCTGTAAGACCCCATGCTTTAAAGGTCGTGTAATGAAAAGACCACACGCTCTCGGAATTCTGCTCGACCCTTCACTGCAGGGGAAGAAACACCCGTGTACGAAGGAGGCGCTGGAGCTCGTCCCCAGGACTCAGTGCTGGCTGCAGGGCACTTCTGTCCGGTGTCCTGCGGAGGAGGCCTGTGCATTTGCAGTTTGTGGCAGAAACCCTGTGTCTGTTTCACTAACCTGAAATTGCATGTGCTCGTGAAGAGAAGACATTTACTTTGCTTTTCATTTAGGTGATCAATCTTATGTTCAAGATTTAAATAAAACTTTCTGCTAGTGGAGATGTTTTTTCTTTAAACTAGCCCCCCCCCCCTTTTTTTTTTTTTGCTTACCCTCAGAAGTACAGGAGATCATGGGAGAAAGGAAGACAAGTCAAGCTACTTGGTAGGTGGTGCTTGACAAACAGGTGCTCTGGGGATCTGGGGACCTTCTACAAGGTCTGGGCTAATGTGTGTGTGGCTGATCTCATCCATTCCAGCCCTGGATGGCATTTGATTTGTGTTAGTATTTTAGCTGCACATTTCTGGGGCGCTGTCTCTGTCCCCTGCCTTCCCCTGCGAGGCTGCCTCCTCCACCACCTGCCCTCCCTGGCTCAGAGCTGCTTCTGAGCTGGTCTCTGGGCAATGGGCTTTTTTGTCTGTGCTCCCCGTAATCCTGGGGCCTGTTAACCCAGAGGAGATACAACCAGGCAAAGCTTAAAACCACCAGCTGCTGGAAAGGCCGATGTCCCTCCTTGAATAATGGAAGGAAAAACGGCATGGCTGTCCTTGGAGACGTCAACAAAAATCATCTCGGGTGGGACTGAGTGTGCGACTTCCTGCTTTGGGGGTACACAGACTCTTGGGAGAGCTCTCTCTGGGCTGGAAAGGCTGGGCCATGTGTCAGAGGAGCCTCGCTGTCCTCTGCATTGTCCTGCCCATACCTGCAGATGGGACATCGGGTGGAAACGCTTTCCCTGCCCCCAAAGTCGTGGTCTGGCTGTGGGGTTCCTGCCTGGGACCCACGGGCGATGGCAGCTCGTCCTGACTGGATGCCACTGGGAAAAGAGAATGTCCTTCCTGTGTTCAGCTGTCAAGTTTCTCATGGAATTTTTTTAGGGGGGGCGGGAGGTTCTGGACAGTCTAGATCCCGAATTTGAGGCTCTTCTTTGGGTTGGGGGTTGCATGATTCAGCATCCACAGCAGTAGCGGGGATCCGGGAGGAATCTGCCCCCTCTCTTCACCCAGGGCAGTGGCCAGTACTCACCACTGCACACAGACGCTGCCTTGGTAGGGCTCTGCTTTCTACGGTGCACTAGCTCCAGGAGCCCAGGCAAGTTAGCTCAGCTCCTCAGGAGAGTGGGAGTCATGGATTAGTGTGGGTTGGGAAGGCGGGATACTCTTGGAGTTGTGTGCACTCCCCCCACCCCCCTGAACCACGTGTGGCTCTTCGAGAGAGCAGGGAGACGCTGCTCCTGGCACGTTCAGCCCTGGCTTTGAGCTGCTCGAGTGCCCTGCTTTCTATTAATCTGCCAGGTCCGCTAGAAAGAGAACTCCGCTTTTGGTATTTTTGTCTCCCGGTGCTTTGCTCAGGTCAGCCGTACAAAACCTCTTGGGCTGAGGGTCTGAGCAGCCGTCCCCATGCCTGCGAGGTCTTTCCCTGCCTGCACACAGCAGACAGCTGGAGCTCCTTGTAGGTGGGACTGTAAGAGCAGAGGCGGGTGGTGGGGTATCCACCTCACCTGGCTGTACACCCATCCCAGCCAGATAGCAGTGAAGAACAGGCATCAAAAGTTTGTCCCTTGAGACCAGGAGCCAGAAATGCTCAGGCTCAGGCACAGCCGGGCTGCAGCATGGGGTGTGCAGAAGCTGCAGGACTCCCGGTGGTGGAGCTGGGGGTTTGGTCTCTAGGACCCCAAGGTTGGTTGGTGTCTGAGTGTCCAGAGACCTTGTTCTAGCTGGGACTGAGGTGTGTGTGCACTGCTGGTCCTGGCAGGTGGACTGTGCCCCTGGTGGGGGGAGGTGGGCTGTGGGAAGTGGTTCTGCACACAGGTGGGCATCCCAGTATCCCTCTGAAGTCCTGACCGGGTTTTTGTGCCAGGTCCACGGGCCTGAGCACCAGCAGGTACAACCTCACCTGGGAACGTGGCTCACGATGCAGTTGGCACAGAAAGAGCCTGGTGCATGCCTGGCTCCTCACTCGGAATTTCTCAGTAAGTAGAATGCGTGGTGGAGGGTGGCCATCGGGCCCCCTCTGTGAGCTGTCCTGTGTGTCACTGCGGGAGTCCTGTGGGGGCCTCTGAAGGCAGAGACCCACAATGGTTGCCTGAGACCCCTTCTCCCTCATCCAGTCACGTGCCTGTCCATAGCAGGGGCCTCCGGGACCACTGGCCGCCAGCTGCTGGGGTTCCTCTTGCGGTGCCCTTGGAGCGCAGGGACCCCGTGCACACTGGCTTCTGCGATGAGCCGGGCCTCTCGTTTATTATTTGTTTTTTTAACTTTCATCCCAGAGAGTGTCTGGGCAGTGGTTTCTTCCAGCCCTTTATGAGTCGAACACTCCCTTCAATATAAACATTTTATAATACCACGTATCTAATAGGAGTAATAATTTCAGGGTTCCCTGCTCCAGGAAACCCACAGTGACCAGCAGCCACTAGGAACCAAGGAACTTTGAAATTCAAAAGCTCAAACAGTTGCCTCAGGCATGGAGGGCTGGAGGGCGTGTCCTTTGGCCTGGGGACCATGCCCTCCCTGAACCTGGGCGCATGCTGGGGAAGGCTGCTCCCACCAGGTGGGAGGTGGCGCTGGCTGATGTCCAGAGTCTTCTAGGTGTTCTGTGTGGCCAGCACAGGGGGCGGGTTTGTGGCTTGAGAGTCTCCTCCTCGCTTTTTCTAGAATGCCCTTCTCTCTTCTGAAGAACTGGGTGCATCTCATGGAAAACCCTCCCGCTGTTTCTAGAGAAATGAGACTGGGACCTCTGCCGGCATCTTCTGGAGGCGTGATTGCACCTTGGGCGGGGGATGGGCAGGCGGAGCTCCCGGCCCCGGAACTGGTGGTCCCCCCAGGGAGAGAGACCCCATGTCCTGATGGCCTGGCACAGCCTCCCCAGACAAGTTCTGTCTATGATGGGTCACCCGGTGGTGTAACTCTCCAATCCCAGGACAGACTTTTTACATTTGGTTTGATTTTTTTTTTTCTCTCAAAGTGACATGTGTGCACAGAGTCAAATAATTCTCCAGAAGTGAGCAGGCTTATCAGTTGGTTTTTTTCTGTCTTTGCCTTCATATTTCTAAGCAGATGTCTGTGTATTAAATTGCAGTTCCTTTCCACCTGTTCCCTCCTCTATCCCCACCCTCCCAGCCCCCCCCTGTTTCCCTGCTTGGAAGGTCCTATCTGCACTCTACACTTGAACTTTTCTCTCCACCTCTCTCTTCTGGTGGCTCGGGCTGGGCTGGCACGAGCCACGGCCCCTGAAACGCTGCTCCTGGCTGAGCCCTGGACTTGACTGTGATAGCTTTGTCTGTCTTGTAGGACATTTTGTTTTCTCCGGGAGTTGCTCTGGCATCTGCTTTGTGGTTTATGTACTTATCACTCCCCGCCCCCACTCCAAACTGACACAGTTGTGCAAATGTCCTTTCACACACCCTTGGTATGTGGCCAGTTTTATCTTCTGGAAGCAATCTCTCACTGGGGCCTGGTTGCCCTCGAGACTCCATCCTGGCTGCCCTGGAATCTTCCTTCCGCATCATCCTGGGGAGCTGCCCTTTGCTTTGCTCTTGGACTCCTCTTGCCTGGTTTCCTTCCAACATCTGATGGTGAGCATTCCATAATAACTTCCAAAAAAGAGGTGCGTGCAGATTTTTTGGAGACCTCGCATGTCTGAAAATGTCCTTGGTCTCCGTTCACAGCTAATAGTTTGTCCGAGAATGCACATCTAATAGTTTTCCCTCAGAAACTTGAAGGCTGCCATTCTCTTTAGGCAGAACAAGATGGAGAAGGCAGCAAATCAGATTCTTGATTTGTTGTATGAAAATCTCCCTGTCGCTGTTTGCTTGTCTTCCCCCCTTTTTGACGTCTGGAAGCTTGTAGGCTCTTCTCTTTGTGTCTTTGTTTGGAAATCTCTTGAAGATGATGAGCATTGCTGGGGCCCTCGTCCGCCCTGCTGGGCATGCCCAGGGCCCCTTCAAACTGGGAACGCAGGGCCTTTGGGGATGGGACAGATTTTTGAGTTAATTCTTTCGTTTCCTTTCTTTCGCGTACTTCTCTCTTATGAGCATGGCGTTTATTTGCTGATCAGCGGCCTGGACTGGCTCTCTAGCTCCCATTTTGTCTCCCTTGTGTTGTTCTGGGTTGTAGAGCAAAGCAACTTGACTCTAACTTTTCCAGCAGACTTTTCTATCTTCATTTTTAATTTCTAAGGACCTCTTTGTTTCTTTTGGGCTTTTTAAACTGACTTTATTATTTTTTTTAGAGCAGCTTTAGATTCACTACAAAACACGGAGTGGAAAATAGAGAGGTTTCCTATCTCCCCACCCCCCCACCCCCCAGGGGCTCTACCGCCTCCCTCCCCAGCACCACCCCCACCAGACCTGGACGTGGGCTGTAGGCGGTGAACCTACGGCGATGAAACATCACCCACAATGATTATTCTTATTTTAATGGTGTAGTATTCCTGTTTCATAGATGCACTGTTTATTTTTTTAATCTTTTTGGAGATACTGGTTTTTGTTTTAGTTTTTTTTCTGCAGTTTCCTCTCTCCCGTTTTTACAGCATTTATTCATTTTTTAAATTTTTTCTGTGTCTGTGTCTGGCTGACCCAGAAAGCAGAACCTAGGGCAGGCAGGAACTCCTGTGAGTGTTTATTTGAGTGTGCAGGCCTGGGGGAGCGGGGGGAGGGGTGGCAGGGCAGGCCCTCAGCACAGGGCCGGGCCTTCTGGATCCCTTCCTGGCCTCTTCCTCTGTCTTCCCTCTCACTCTCCCACATCCTGGACCAGCCGTTTTGAGCTGGGAGCCCTGGGATTCCTCCAGGGCCCTGTGGCAGAGGAAGCCCTTCCGGCCAGCAAGCCCCTCTTCTTACCCTGGAAGCTGTAGGAGGCCAAGAGGAAAGCTGGGTTCTCCCCTGCCGATAACTGGCTCTGGGACCTGAGGCACATCCATCTGTCTGCACTTGGGTTTCTCCTTGACTCACAGGGGTGGACTCTGTGCCTTGGGTCCTTCTTGCAGCATCTCTGTGACTAGGGGCAGGCCAGGCTAGTTGTGACCTGCTCCAGTTGAGGGAGGCTTGTTGCCCTTTGTTTGGGGGGGGGGACACTTTGCTCGTGGCTGTGCTCAGAACCTGCCTCAAATCTGCTTTCATCTGATGGAAACTAAATATTAAAGGAACATGGGCCTGATCTCCCGGAGCCCCTCCTCCTCAGGGTGAGTATCTGCTGTTGCTTGGCCCTCCTGGTATGGCTGGTTAGGGGTCCTGCGATGGCCTGGCCAGTGGTCCTTAGGGTGCCCTCAGGCAGCTTCTCTGTGCCTTTGCACATGGCCCTCCACTCCCTTCACACCTCTGAATGTGAGGCAGTGTCTGGGTTTTGGCATTCGCCGTCTCCCTTTGGCTAGTACTGTCCTTGCTGCCTTCCACAACTTCCGGCCCTTCCTACCGTGCTCCCATGGGGAGGGGTGTCACCTCTGCTCACCTGTCCTGTCGCCTGTGCAAGTCCCTTAACAGCTTTCTTGTTTCCTTCATGTACTGCAGGGTTGTGCATCTGTGCACGCACATACTCCCGCGTGCGTGTGTGTGTGTGTATATATATATATATATACGTATAGGTTGTGACTCACAGGAAGCAGATACCCCCTATGCTAAGTCTACTACTTTCCTTGCTGTCATTTTAAGTGGCTATCTTTTCACTATGATGTCCAATAACTTTCTGCCTGTGGCTTCAAGACCTAGTCTCTGCGTAAATGTTCTTGCTCTGACATTTTTGGGGGAGGGACGTTGGACAACAAGGACCCTGGACAACCAGAACTGGCTGGCTTTGGGGTCCCACAGTCCCCTGAGATGGGTAGGGAGAGGGATGGAGCCCTGAACCATGTCTGACTGGTCTGGTGGGCCTGAGATTTTCCCCTGGTGCAGTGTTCTGTATGGATTCATGGGTGGATGGGGAGAACTTTGGGGTTCTGTCAGTGGCTGGTGTGAGTGTGTCCTGGCCCATCGGGGTGGAGGAGGATTTTGGAGGAAGACGGGACAATGGAGGGCACAGGAAGTTCTTTGGATTTCCAAGAGAACCAGGAATCTGGGATCCAAACAATGGAGGGCCCCTCTGGGGCCCTGGAATATGACCCATCACACCAGGCTTGGCCCTGGGATTCCAAGAGTGCCTCCCCCTTCAAGAAGAGAACTGTGGTCCCAGGGCAGGGAGGCTAGGGCCCTGCTGTTGGGACCTCTGGGCACCTGCAGTGTTGGGGGTGTGTCCCATTGGGCGTATTTGGGACGCAAGGCAGTATCCCAGCCTTGCTAGATGGCATCCCCACTTCTCCATGTTGGAGCATACCAGGCTGTGTCATGGGGACCAGGGACTCGGGGACCAAGTGTCGTGAGCCAAGCTCCGGGGTCCACCTGGGTGGACCTGTGCGTCAGCGTATCAGCTGAGCGGTCTCCCACGCTACAAGCGGTGCGCTGCACTCTGGGCCGCCTGCACCCGCGCCCAGCTGTGTGTGCGCAGCGACCCCGTGCGGCAAGTCCTTAGCAGGTCCACCAGCCAATCCGTTCGCGGTGTGTGGCTCCGCTGTCCAATCCTGCAGCCAGTCTGCGGACCGGCGCGCATTCTCCCACGCTGTGCAAGGTGCACTGCGCCGCCAGTGCCGCGGCTGCGTGTGCGCAGCGAAGCTGTGTGAACGGCAAGTCCCGGAAGCGCAACAGGGGCTGGCACTGACGCGAGCGCAGCTGCCGACAAGTCCACGGTGTCTCCGCTTCTGGGCAACGGCCGGCAGACCAGCCGAGTGGTCTCCCACAATGCGCACTACGCATTGCGCCGCCTGTGCCCGCACCCAGCTGTGTGCGGCAAGTCCATGCAGCGAGGGCTGGGCATCCTTGCAAATGCATCTGCCTACCTGTCCGCGGTGTGGGTCTGTTGTCCGCTTTTGCCTACTGGCCGGCAGACCAGCTGAGCTGTCTCTCACGCTGCGCACTGTGCATTGCGCGGCTTGTGCCTACGCTGGGCCGTGTGCGCATGCGCCCAGCGGCCGCATGCGTGCGGCAAGTCCTGGGAGCGCCGCAGGTGCCGGCACTGACGCAGCTGCAGCTGCTGACCCGTCCGCTATGTGGCTCTGTTGACCGCTTCTACGCGTTGACCGTTATATGCGCTGGCGGCGGCGGACCAACTGGGCGGTCTCCCACAATGCGCACTGCGCCGCCTGCGCACCCGCCGGGCCGGGTGCGCGCAGCGGCCCCGTGTGCGCGGCAAGTCTGGTGCGGCAGGACTTGCGGGGCACCCCCGCTAGTGCATCGGCTGACCTGTCTGCGGCATTCCTCTATTGTCCATTTCTGCCCGCTAGTCCGCAGACCAGCTAAGAGGTCTCCTATGCTACGCGCTGTGCACTGTGCCGCCTGTGCCCGCGCCCGGCCGCGTGCACGCAGCCGCCGCATGCGCGCAGCGACTCCCTGCGCGCGGCAAGCCCTGCGCAGCAGGTGCCAGGCACCTACGGGAGTGCAACCGCCAACCCATCCGCGGTGTGGCTCTGTCGTCCAGTACTACACGCCGGTTGGTGGACCGGCCGAGCGGTTTCCCACGCTGCGCACAGTGCACTGCGCCGCCTGTGCCCGCGCCCGGCTGCGTGCGCGCAGCGACCCCGTGCGGCAAGTCCCGCGCAGCGGGTGCATTGGCCGACCCGTCCTCGGTGTGGCTCTGTTGTCTGCTTCTGCACATCGGCCTGAGGACCAGCCCAGCAGTCAGCCGCGCTGTCGCCGCCGCCTGCCGCCTGTGTGGTCCAACGGCTCCGAGCGCTACGCGTTCTGGGAAGCGCCGCTCCCAGCCTGGCCTTGGCCGCCCGCGGAGTCCAGGGTCCCGTAGCCTCTGTGGATGGTAGCTGTCGCACGTGTTGTGTAACCCTTTCTAATCTTAATTGTTTAATATGGAACAAGTAATGACTGCACCCAGATAAACCCGCCGCTATCTCTTAGCCAAGTGGCAGGCAGTGGTGTGGGAGTAGCTGGAGAAATGGACCCTTCTGTCTGCCAAAGACAAATACCAAGGCCTGCCTGGACTTCTTTTAAACCTTGATTATGTATATGGTCTGGTAGAAAAGCCTGGGGTACACACATCTTGTCACATTGCCTCTTTCTCCAAAAATCCGCCTCCGCCATTGCCATCAAGGGACCATACCCGAGGACTGAGGTGAAGAGAGAAGATGTGGGGAGAGCTCCCATTTCTGATGGCGTTGGACTCACTGCTCCAAACAGGGGTGGGGCTTTCTCACCCTGGCTCTTCAGAAAAAAAAGTCAGATCACCTGTCTCACACGTTGATTGTCCCTTTGATCAACTGCCATCTGTGCGTTGATGGCAGGAGCCCCTGCCAGGGAGTGGATGGAGGTCCGTGAGGCACTTACCTGCACACAGGTAGTGGCTGTGCGGGGAAGCGGCTGTCTGCACTGCCCAATGGCTTCACTCCTCTCCTGGTGAGAGCTGAGGGGGCCTGGGCCCCTCGTTCTCTGTAAGTATGAGGGTATGAGGGCTGCGACAACCATGGGGATTTTCACGGGTGACACCCCACAGTGCTGGGCCTCAGAGTCTGGTCACAAGTGGTGGTGGGACCAGGCACTGCCTTTGTTTTGTGCATGTCTGTGCCCTTTGCTTTCTGTGGGGTGTGCTGGGTTGTCCCTGTGTGCAGTGAGAGCTGGTGGCCCATGGGCTCTGGGTTGGATGGTGATGAGGGTGGGGGTGGGCAGGAGGGCAGGGACTTCTGGGGATTTCCTCTGCTCTGGGGCTCTCTTGCATAAAGGTGGGGGGGGTAGTCCACCAGATGCAGAAGCAGGTTTCATTGAATGGGGTGCACTGAGGGTGGGTGCCAGTTGCTTTCCTTGTCCCTGTGCCAGTGAGGCAGGGATAATAGGCACCTTCTCGTAGGCAGAGGATGCTGCATACCAATTCCTGAAGAACACAGAAGGTAGGACTAATGGGAATTGTGCTGCTGATTCACAGGGGTTAAGGGAATGTCAGAATGGGCGGGTAGAGGGCGAGTGACTTGTAGCATCTTCTTGGGCTTTCCATGCCTGGTTACCACCGGAGCTGAATTCCTGGAGAACACTGAATCTTTTGAATCTTGGAATTTGGCAACATTTCACAATCCATCGACACCCAACCCTCGAGGTCCCACAAAAGCCAGGCCACCTCTCAGGACGTGCTGCGATTTCGTGAGAATGTCCCAGACCCTGCCCGAGGGCTGGCCCAGGTGCACACTCCTTCTGGACAGGCAGGTTGCGCTCCGATGACGCCCAGGTGGAGGAATGTGTGGGGGAGACCAGGCGCAGTCAAGGTGTGAACCCTGACCCGCCTGCTGTGATCCCCTGCCTCTCCATGCGCCCCAGGCCCCATTGTCACCTTGGAAGCCCGCATTTCGAGGTTGCACCCTGGAGCCCCACGTCTTTGTGAAGCACCCCAGGGACTCCTACGGGCCCACAGCTTGCGAAGTGTTGCTTTGTTCTGTTGTCACCCCAGCTCAGGGGCTTTGTTCTGGGCCTGGCGACCACCGGGCTCTGGGCCCTAGGGCCAGAATGTTGGCATCTCCCACTTGCCAGAGCTGTTGCCCAACTAGGAGGCTGAGGACAGCTTGAGGTGGGGGGCCTGAGGGTGGCCTGAGCCCTGGGGCCCTGAGGGTACGATCTGTCTTCTTCATCAGACTTTAGAGAGAAGTTGGCTCGGTCCCAGGGCTCACCCAATGCCACCTGGGGCAGGACACCAACAAGCACGCCTGGCACTTGGCACGGCCACACATCACATCCGAAATTGGTGTGAGAGGCCGGGTTCAGCCATATTCCGTAGGTGAGCTCCAGATGCCTGCCCTGGCTCAAGCCCTAAATGTGTACACGGTACCTTTGAGCCCCTGACCATGATCTCTCTCCATTCTGGGGCTGCCTGGGAGATGGCTCCCGAGTGTGGTCAGAAGAGTGGGGGCTTGCTTGGCCCTTTGCCTTTGCCACCTGGCCTGAGAGTGTTGAGAAGGACCCTGGGTAGCTTATAACAAGGACTTGTTCAGTCATTCACTCAACTCCTGTTTGAGGAAGCACCTTATCTGCTGTGTCTCACTCCCCCCACACACACACTTAGTTTGAGAATAGTGACATCTGTGGAGGAAGGGACAGTGAGCAGACGGATGGCGTGGGTGGACAATTAAGAAGTGATATAAATGTATCTTTCACTGACTTTCCTGGAGGGCGCTGGCAAATCTCAGTGCTGACGCCAGTGAACTGTTAACAGGACTGAAAACGGGACTTAAACTTCCATACCGACATGTCACCTCCTAGAGGTCTCGGGAAAGTGCAGGCTCTGATCCCATGGGACCAGGGCGGGGCCCTGGGAGCCTCTGCATTTCTGGTTCCCTCCTGGGGCTGCTCCTGCTGCCGGTCAGAGGGCCATGCTTCCTGTCCGGAGCTCTTCATACATTTCCTCCCCTTCTATCCTCAGTTTCTTTCTCTCTGAAAGTCCCTGAAAAGGAGGACACTTTTCTGTGCAGGCTCTCTTATTACTAATGCTATTACTTCATCTAGGAACTCTTCCAAGCATTTTTCAGCGAATGGCCCTGCACTGTTACGAGTGGCATTCTTAAATATGTGCAGGCTTTACCACGTTTATAAACACGGGCAGGGCTCTGCTTGGACATTTACGTGGGTTCCCATGGGTTTTATTTGGTGGTTTCTCTTTTGTTTACGATGAGAGAGCACTTAGAAAGGTCTGAAAGCTTCTGACTCTTGAAAGATCTGGGATGGCCCCACCTTCATTTTGAGGAGGTGGGGGGTGTGTCCCCACTGAGCCCCACTTCTCTGGAGGCCCTGCTGAGCACCTTCACCTCCCAGCATCCCCAGTGAGAACCCCACTTGAGTGCACATGAGGGCCAGGAGCAGTGGAGACATGCGTCTGCTGTCCCCAGGAGGCTGCCAGCTTGGCCCCTGCCTGTGTTGTCAGCGTGACCTTTGATTTAGGTGGGGCTGTGCTGTCCCTCCCTCCCAGCAGCTTCAGAGTCTCCACGTCGCTTCTCCCTTGTTAGACCTTCGGGGGCGCTCTCCTGCCGGAATCTTTCCTCGGGTCACGGGTAAGGGACCGTTGGGGATTTTGCAGTCTTGCCTCCCCGAGTTTCTCAGCACGTCAACACTGGGGTGCAGTGTTGATGGACCCCATCTGGCTTGGAGCCTTTCCCTTGTCATCCTTTCTGAAGCATCTCCTGGGTGTGGGGTGATGTTGGACAACTCCAGGCTTCCCGAAGGTTAGTAGGTGCCACAGAGCTACCGTCCATGGCCAAGTGTGCTTGGAAATGTTGGGGTAGATGAAGTTCATTTCTTCCCTTAAATTTTTTTTATTAATTAATTTTTAGAGAGAGAAGAGAGGAAGGAGCGAATGAGAAAGACATCAGTTTGTTGTTCCACTTACTGACGCACTCATCAGGTGACTCTTGTATGGGCCCTGACTTGGAGTCGAACCCACAACTTTGGTGTATCAGGACGACGCTTCCACCAACTGTTCTCCGTGGCCAGGGTTGATAAAGTTAGTTTCTTATGGCAGAACTTTCAGAAAATTTAGTAGGACGTTCCACAAAGAAGACAGATTACAATAGTTCCAGGTTTGGGGCACGGCACCCCTCTTTGTGTTGATTATGGGTGTCCTGAGACTAGTCTTTCATTGAGCCCTCTCTCTTTTTTCCAAAGTAGCTTCATTGAGATACAATTCGCAAATCATACAGTTTTCCCAGTTACAGTGTGCTGCTCAGTTGCACTCACTGTATTACAGATATGTGCAGTTAGTACGTGTGTATAGACAGACAAATGCAGACAATGCAGTCAAGTTAACATAGTCACAGAGAGACACAGCCACCACCACTTGTAGAATGACTCCTGACGTCAGAAAGGAGCCCCCTCCCCTGTCAGCTGTCCCCGCCGATTTCCCTGTTAGGGGCATTCCTGTGACGAGGGTCATAGGATCTGTGGTTTTAGTGCCTGGCTTCTTTCGCTCAGCGTGACGTTCGCAAGGTCTGGCCTGTGTTGGCAAGTCCTTCCTTTTTGTGGCCGAACCATATCATTAGTCTTCCCTTGCAGGCGCTCGCCACCTTTCGTTTATCCGTTCAGCTCTTTGAGTATCTGGGTTGTGTGCGCCGTCGCACTAGCGTGAAGAATGCTTTCACGCGCGTAGGTGTGCAAGTCTCTGAGCGCCTGCTTTCCGTGTTTGGGGGGATACACCAGAAGGAGAATTGCGGGCCACAGGGCGAGTGTCCATGAGGGGCCGCCGCACTGCCCTCCCCAGAGGCTGCACCATTGTACCTTTGCGGCAGCAACACACGGGGGGGGGGGGGGGGTTCCAGTCTCTTTACATCTGTGGGGTTTTCTGACTTTTTAAAGTCACAGCTGCCCTGATTGGTGTGAAGTAGTGTCTCATCGTGGTTTTGACTTGCATTTTATTGTTGAGTTGTGGGAGTTTTTTTTAATATGTTGTGGATATTAATCTCTTATCAGATACATGGTCTGCAATGGTTTTGTCCCGTACTGTAGGTGATCTTTTCACTCTCTAGTCCTGTGATAAACATTTCTAAAAATTTTGATGAAGTTTAATTTATCTGTTTTATTCTTTTGTTTCCTTTCCTTTGGTGCCACATCCAAGAAATCACTGCCAAATGCAATGTCATGAAGATTTTCCTGTTTTCTTTGAGGAGTTTCATGGCTTTAGCTCTTGCATTGAGATCCTTGATCCATTTTGAGTTAATTTTTGTTTATGGTATAAATTAAGGGTTCATTTCATTCTTTCGCGTGTGGATATCGAGTTCTCCCAGAGTCATTTGTTGAAAGACAGCCTGCCATTGACCGGTCTTGGTGTCCTTGTGGAAAGTGACCCCACCAGGTATGTAAGGGTTTGATTCATGGGCCCCCTGTTCCGTCCCGTTGGTCTGTATGTCCGTCCTGACACCAGAATCACCCTTTTGATTTCTGTAGCTTTGTGGTAAGTTTCGAAATCAGGAAGTGTGAGTCTTCCAACTTTGAGTTTCTTTTTCAATGTTGTTTTGGCAGTTCAGGGTCCCCTGGGAATCCATATGAATTTTAGATAGCTTTTTAGATTTCTGCCAAAAAAGCATTGGTGGGATTTTGTTAGGGACTGAATTTAACTCTAGATTGTTTTGCCTTAACCCTCTGAGGTCTTCCAGTCCGTGAACACAATGCCTTTCCTTAACTGGGTCTTCTTTCTGCTCCTGTAGTTGTGTTTGTAGGTCTTCACTGTACTTCACCACTTGCTCACATTTTTTTCTACTTTATTATTCTTGATGCCTTTGCAGATAGAATTGCTTTTTAATTTTATTTTCAGATTGTTCATTGCGAGGGTGTTGAAACACAAGTGATCTTCACATGTTGACTTTGTATTCTGTAACTCTGATGAATTTATTATTACCGCTAATAGTTGTGTGTGTGTGTGTGTGTGTGTGTGTGTGTGTGTGAAGAGCCTCTAGAGTTCTCTATGTATCAAAACTATGTTATCTGGGAACAGAGGTCATTTGCATTTCACCTTTCCAATTTAGATACCTTTTTCCCTCCATGCCTAATTGTTATGTCTAAAGCCTCCTTAACTATGTTGCATGGAAGTGGTGGAAGCGGGTGTCCTGGGCTTGTTTCCGATCTGAGGGGGAAGCTTTCACTGTTTAGCCTTTAAGTGAGGTGTCATCTGAAGGGTTCTTGGATGGGGAACAGTTTATCCTGTTGTGGTCTGCACGTCTCGCCCCAGACTGCCCGTGTTGGAACCCTAGAACAGGGGTCTTTGGAGGCTGTCTAGGTCATGAGGGTTCAGCCATCCTGAATGGGATCTGTGCCCTTGTAAAGGACACCTCTCAGAGCTCTCTGGCTCCTTCGGCCTTGGGAGGACACAGTGCGAAGTCTGTGGCCTGGACGAGATGCGTCACCAGACCAGGTGGCTGCCCTGCTCTCGGAGCCCCGCCTCCAGAGCTGTGAGCAGTGAAGGTGTGTTGTGTGCTGGCCACCTAGTCTGCATGTCAGAGCAGCGAATGTGGACCGAGACACTGTCTGGGTTCTGCGTGAGTGGCTGTATCATGAAAGGGTATTGAATTTTGTCAAATGCATTTTCTCAGTCGATGGAGGTTTTTCCTCCTCATTCTACTAATGTGTGTATCACACTGGTTGGTAAGGTGTGTGTTGAGCCATCCTTGCATTCCGCAAATACATCCCGCTTGGTCAGGTTTAGAATCTTTCACACACAGTACTCAGTTTGGCTTGCGCATATCTCCTTGAGGAATTTCTGCAGCAGGATTCATCAAGGATATTGGTCTACAGCTTTCTTTTCTTGTAGTGTCTTTGGCTTTGGTGTCAGGGTGACGCATCTTCATAGAATGAGTTACAAAGTGTTCCTTCTTTTGGAAGAGTTTAGGAGGGATTGGTTGGAAAGTTTCTTCGGATGTTTGGCCGAGTTCTTCAGTGAAGCCCCCTAGTTCAGGGCTAATCTTTATCGGGAGGCTTTTGATGATTAACTTCTTACTAGTTATAGATAAATTCAGATTTCTCATTTCTTCGTGATTTTGCGTTGTTAGATGGTGTGTTTATAGGCAGTCCTTAATTTCGTTTCGGTTACCCACGTGTTGACATGCAGCTGTTCACTATGCTCTCTTATAATTCTTTTCATTTCTGCGAATTCAGTGGTAGTGTCCTTACTTTCATTTCTAATTTCAATAATTTAACTAACTTAGTAATTTTAGTTTGTTATTTTAATAGCCCTATGCAGTGTAAATTTAGGTTTCTTGAATCATTTTTAAAGGAAACATAGCTATAAAATTCTTTCCTGGCACCACTTTTTGGAGCATCCCCTAAGTTTTTATATGTTTTTTTGTTTTTATTTGTCTCAAGGTATCTTAAAATTACTCTTGTGAATTTTTTTCTTTGACCTGTGTGGGGTTTTGTTGCTGTTGTTGTTCTTTTACCCATTGGTTTTTAAAGAATCTGTTCATTTCTGCATAGTTTTGAATTTTCCTGTTTTACTTTTGTTGTGGATTTTTAGTTTAAGTCTGTTGTGGTTGGAAAGATACTTTTTATGACTTCAATGTTGTTAAATTTGTTAAGACTTCTTTTGCGGCCTAGCATATGGTTTATCCTTGAGGGTCTTTCATATGCGTTTGGAAAAAATGTGTATTTTGCTGTGACTGAGCGGAGGGTTCTGAGTGTGTCTGTGACAGCCAAGTGGTTTCTAGTGCGATTCCAGCCCTTGGTTTCACTGCTGATTGTCGGGCTGTTTTCTCAATCCATTTCTGAAAGCTGAGTTTTAAAATCCCCAAGTGTTTTTGGAGGACTGCCCATTTCTCTCTTCAGTTCTGCCAGTATTTGCCTCATATCTTTTGGGGCTCTGGTTTTTGGTGCATGTATGTTTGTAATTGTTACATATTTTGCACGAGTTAACCCTTTCATGACACATGTCCTTCTTTGTTGTTGTAACAGTGTACACTTACAATCTATGTTGGCTGACGTTGGTGCAGCCACCTAACTCTTTGTTACTGGTAGCATGAAATGTCTTTTTACTTTTAATCCAGGGTATCTTTCAGTCTAAAGGGAGTCAAATCTTGGACACAGCGTTTGCTTGGATTGTGTGTTTTTCTTCTCCATGCTTCCAATCTCTGCCTTTTGATCGGAGGGTTTAATCGTTAATATTTAGTTACTGCTTAATCAGTACTTCTGCCATTTTGCTGTTCTGTGTGTGTGTGTTTGTGTGTGTGTGTGTGAGAGAGAGAGAGAGAGAGAGAGAGGGAGAGATGTATCTTAGAGCTTCTTCAGCTTTTCCTTTCCCTAGAATTCTCATCTTACAGTTACCCTTCTGCTTTAAGGAAGACTGCTTGAATGTGAACATTTGCAGAATCAATTATATTCAGAAGAACCTGTTACAAAACCCAGACCCTTGAACTGGTTGTTCATGGGGCTCCCGCTCTCGCAGCCCGGCCACCGCTCTGGTGGGACAGTGGGGAGGGGTCTGCATTTCCCACAAGACTCCAGAGCCTGCTGGGACATGACAGAGTGCTGCCATTTGAGAAGGTGGAGAGCAGGAATTTGACCGGGTGGTGGTGAATTCCTCACTGTCCCCAGGGCTGGGTTTCCAGGGTTGCGTCGGGTCCTCAGGACAAACCTACAGGGGAGGGAGATGAGGAAATGGGGTCTCCTGACAGTCAGATTCCTTGTTTGGGCTGCGTGGGCATTGGTGGAAGAGTTACGACTATACTCTCAGGTTGCTGGACCCCAAGTCACGGGTTCTTTGTGCCCTTGAGCACCAGCAGGGGTGGAAGAAGGTGGAAGGGAGAGGTCCTGTGTTTGCACCAAAAGCCCACCAGCTGGAATGAATAGGGGGTGGGGGCATGTGTACTGAGAAAAGACCTCATTCAAGGATGTTGCTTCTTTGCTTTCAGGGCTTGTAAATATTAAACACAATTGTAAGTAAATTCACTCCCCAGCCGCCCCTCCTGCCCCAGAGGGTACTTAGTGCCCTTTCCCTGGGAAGTTTTTCAGGAACGATTCCACATCTGGACAGCCCTGGGACTGTGGCTTCAGAACGGTCTAGAAGCTGTGAGGTTTGGAAACGTGGGTAATTGACTGCACTTTGTCCTGTGTTGCACAGTAACGTCGTCCACCTTGGTTCCAGGCGTGGCGGCCACCTCCTCGCTTGGAGAGTTGCAGCAAAGGCCTTGGATTCTGAGTGGGTTTTGGAGGCAGGGCACGGATGATGTGGCATCGTGGCCAGTGCCCTTTCACCCCCGCCTTCATTTCTCAAGCTGTTTGAGATCGTCGGGGGCGCTCACGGCGTGAAGGGGGCCACCGGACTCCTCTGCGGTCCCATCACCCTCTCAGCGAGGCTGTTGCTGCTGCACCAGGTTTTCGTGCACCCAGGTGCCCTTTGAATCTATTTGACTCTTTCAGCAGTCTCTCTGGGTGGATTCGGGCTTTCTGAAGGTGAGAACTGCAGTTCAGTACCCGGCTCTCCTCCCCCACCCTTGCCGGGGCTGAGTCTGGGGTGGAAGGAGTAGGCATTACCAAGGCTCTTGCCCCAGTTAGGAGAGTAAATCTCACGTTCTCAGGTCAGAAATAGATCCTCTCTCCCCGTCCAGCGTGTGCTGGGGCCTGGGCGTGGTAATCCCGTGGCTGCGGGCTGAGGAGACACAGCCGCCCTCTGTACCCCACTGCCTGTTCCGCACGGGCTGTGGGTTCTGGCCGGCCACGTCACCAAACAGTTAACACAGAGGCCAGCACACGGCCGGATCTGCATCCAGGGAGAATGTCTGCGTTTTCTCTGGGGTGGGGGTGGGGCGCCAGGCCCGGACACTGACGTGTGCGCTGAGTTTAGGCCCCTGGCTGGGAGCGGGAGGGAGGGCGGCCAAGTGGCCACGCCCTGGTGTCTGTGGGGGTCAGGAGCCCCCGGGAGGCCAGGAGGCCGGAGCTGGAGCTCTGCTGGAAAACTGGAAAGACTGGCCCTGTGACATTTCCTCTGACGCTCCCCTCTGGGTGGCTCGTTCTGGAGGCAGGAAAGAATGTTCTCCATGACTTCGAGACGTGGTCCTGCCAGCAGCAGGCAGGACAGGCCTCTGGGCAGCATGGCTGAGCCACTCTTGAGGTCACAGCCCCCGTCCCCTGCTCAGAGCCACCCTGGGATGGAATACCGACCCCAGGGGTCCTGGCCAGGGACATTTATTTACATGGCCACGTCTCTGGTGAAAAGTTCTGAAACAGGATTAAGAAAATATTTTCTGACCAAGGATGTCTCCTCGCTTTCTCTGCAGAGCTGCGTGGGCAGCCACGTCAGCCTCCTGGGTGAGGGCCGTCGGGGGTGCGCGGTCCAGGCTGGGGGCTGGGTCACACGGGAGAGGCCGCGTGCAGTCTCCCATGGTGTGCCCCCAGCACCCCCCAAAACTGAAAAGTGACTGGAGACCCTCAAGCGCTCGCGTTACTGTGGCCATACATGTTGCTCTTTGCCACTCCAGAGTGAAGACAGACATGTAAAAGGTACTCATTTCTCCGTAAAAAGAATATTAAACGCATTCTATATAAACACAAGTAGCATCTTTTAAGGGGAAAAACAACTGCTTTTCAAGTCTAAAAAAGCGAATGAGAAGAGGGAAAGGCCAAGTCGTGTTGGTGCCGTGGCAGTGGCTTCGACCTCCCCTCCATCACTGCCTGCTGGACCCTGCAGAAGAAGGGCTCCAGGCAGGCACAGGTCCCAGGTCACCTGTACTTCTGGTCCAATGGCTGTGGCGGGGGGGGGGGGGTGTGTCCCTGCAGCCCCCTTCTTTGGTTACATCATTTGATGGAATTCACAGGATTCAGGAAGGCACCTTACTTACATTTACTGGTTTATAACAAAGGATACAACTCAGGAGCAGCCAAAGGGAAGAGAAGCCTAGGATCGGGGTGGGGGACACAGGGCACCCCCTCCTCTCAGCACCCCACAGTGTCCCCCAGCTGGGAAGCTTTACAAGCACTCCCCCTCAGGGGTTTTATGGAGGTGTCGTTACCTAGGCATGGCCGAACCAGCCGTGAGTCACGAACTCAGTGTCTAGGCCTCCTCCCCTCTCTGGAGAGGCTGAGAGTCCCAACTCCATCATCATGCCCTCGTCTTTCTGGGGGCCGACCCCCAGCCACTAGGACGAAAGATAGTCCTCCCCCCAGAAATTCTCAGAGTTTTAGGAGCTGTGCCTCAAAATAGGGGCAGAGACCAGGCCTGTTTTGTCACGTGTTGCAGGGAAAGCACGGGAAGCCACAGAGCATAGCATGTCCAGGGGAGTGAAGGGCAGGGTAGGGGACACGGGGGACATGTCATCTATATTTGCAAAGAGAAGCCACCTCCCTAGCTGACACAGGTTGTTTTTGTCAAAATGAGAGGTCCCTGATATTTCTCCTGAGGTCTCCGCTCCCACCACCCTGCCCTGGAGCCCTGACCCCATAGGTGGAACAATGGCTCTGACCTTTGGAGACAGTGGAATTGACAAAACCTGAATCGGGTTAATATCCCGCATCTTTGTGGGAGACCCTTTGAGGGCAGCCCGTTGTGGCCATACTGATAGCTCTGAGGCCCGGGGGAGGATGGAGTAACGCAGTGCAAGTGTGCGTGGTTCCTGGTGCAGCCGCTAGCGTGAGCCGGCATAGCAGCGGAGACCCCCAGGCCACACGCCGAGGCTCCAGCCGCACAGGGGACAGTGGCTGTCTCATCTGACCCCAGGTGGGCTTGCGAGTCATTTGCTCAGGACGCCAGCCACCTTGCTGGTTCCTGAGGCAGAGGAAGAAAAGATGAGATTATCTTTAAAATAAAAACTCCTGAAAGTGGAGGGCATATTGGACAACAGGGCACACCCGTGAGCGGGCTGACTTGGAGACAGGGCGATTTTTAGAGTGGCCACAGCCCTCACAGAAGAGCGTGCCCACGTCCCCCGGATCCAGGGCCAAGGGGAGAAGTGTGCCCCACCGCTGGCCAGGCCTCCCTGAACAGTGAGAGTGTGTATTTTCTCCACAAGCAATAACGTCTTCACTGACTTGGCTCTTTATCCTTTTTTTTTTTTTTTTTAAACTTAGGGAAGAACGAAAAAGCCAAAGAAGTGAAAATGGAGGGCGAAGCCCTTCCCAAGTTTCTAGAAACAGTCCGCCCAGAGCAGCGGCGGTCCTGCGGCTGTGTCCATGTGACTTGCTGGAGCACTTAATGGTCTCATTGTGTGAGGGACACAGCAGCGATTTCTCTGGAATTCCTAGAAAGGGCGGGAGAGCCAGAATTTGGGCAGAGAGGGGACTTGGCGCCCGGGTTTTGGGGTGGGGGTGGGAAGGCAGGGGAAGCGCCCGGGCCCCCCCCCCCCGGTCTCTCACGGGAGGGACGTGCCCCTCCTGGAAGATAAATTCCAGAGTTATGGCAGTGGTTAGTGTCCCTGGTCACCCCACTTCTCAGCCCGAGTCTGCGGAGAGTGCAGTTCCCCCTTGCAGTCTCTGCTCCGTCCCGGGGACACTCCCTGCAGATTGGTGTTTGGCCGGGTCTTCAGGGTCTCTCTGCATGGAGCTGGTGACAGGCACACACGTTTGTCACCTTCCCCTTTTGACACTGCTGTGTGTGTCCCCTCCCCTTCTCTGCTCCTCTCTTCAGGTGACATCTTTCATGTGCTCCCCCCCACCCCCCGCCAGTCCATGAGCAGCACTTTGGGGACCCGAGCCCTCAGCCCTGGCCCGTGATGGGGCAGCCCCACTCCCGTTTTCCAGCTGGGGAACTGAGGCCCCAGGAGGCGGGCTGCTTCGGGCCGCGCCGTCTGGCTCCGCCGGCTGAGCATCCTGGTCCTGAAAGTAGGGATTTGTTGAATGTCTAAATAGTCACTGTTATTACTCTAAATATTTAGTGTGAGAAAGCTAAACAGAAGGAAAACTTTATGTTAACTCAGGAATTTTGGGAAGATATCAAAGATACTAAACAGAAATCAAGAGGCCCTTTCTGAAATATTTTGGAAGTATGTTAAGACATTTATTTTTCTTTGCCCAAGTTCATATATTCTTTCACATTTCGAGTTGATGGCGTGTCTGACTGGGAGGCTGTGAGAAGGGCTGAGAGGGTTCCTTGCTCTGTAGGTGCAGCAGGCAGACCCAGGCAGGAAGCCGGGAGCCTGAGGGTCCCGGGGGTCCTGGGGGTCCCAGGGGTGCTCAGGGTCCTGGCTACGGGTGCTGGGCAGGCTGTTGTCAACAAGACTGAGAGGTGTGTGTGCCAGGCCGTCTCTGCCACGTCGGCGATCGGCCCTGCTGATGCTGGGGAGGCCCTGGGTCTCTGTCACTTCTCACTGCCTTGAGGCAAACGGTCATATGGTCTTCATTTTGTTTACTGTGAAGCTCGACATTCACTTTCTCACAGCTGGACAGAAATGGTGGACGTGGTAACCAGCTTCACAGGCAACTGCGGGCCCTTTTCCTGTAACTCTAGCTTAATTTTCTTGCCCATAAGAAAAGCAAACCTCCCAAGTACGTGTCGTAAATTTGAAGGTGCCTGCGTGGAACAGGCAGGCAGGAGCCGCCCCACAGCTTTTGTGCCCGAGTCCAGCAAAAGACTGTCTCCTCTGGGGAAGGCAGAAACCTCGGACTGTGCGGATTGGAAGTGGTCCACAGGCATACGCTGACCTCGTGACCGTGGGCTCACATCCCAGCATCCGGCCCGTTGTCATTTCAGAGACCCTCAGACTTGTGTGACCATCCACCACCCACCCTTTAAAAAAACCATCTTGGGGTCAAAGCAGCTGCTGGAACCCAGGGATGTGCCGCTCACCCCCATCGCTGTTGTGACGCTTTTCAGACTCACACCCCCGTGCGAGGCCGACGGCACGCACCTTGGACAGGACGCCTTCGCGTCAGCAGGGGAGCTGGCTGTCACGTCGTCTGGCGTCCTGGGTGACCTCTTTGCATCCTGAAGACCAGCACGCCCTCTAAACAGCCGAGGCGTGACCGCCTGCAGGCAACCGGTGTGTTGAGCACCTGACCGTGGGAGAGCCTGGACGGCCCGTTAATGGGGACTGGTGTTCGTTGAACATTGACTCGGGGTGAGACCTGAGTGTTGAGCACTTTGGCGCCTTTCCCCCTCATTCAAGGCCCTGGAGGGAGAGCTGGCTTTCGGGGGATTTGGGGGCTGGGGGCACTGAGGTGGGGAGCTTGGCAATCACCCCGTCGTCACCCCCTAAGATGGGGTGGTGGCAGGAGGTCGCCCAGGCCCCCTGCTCCCACACCCAGTCTCAGCCAGGGTGCCGAGCGGGTTTCCAAGTTCTTCCCCACCAGGCAGAAGCGGGGTGGTTTCATTTCTGCCGTTCACAACCAGGGAGGGTCGGTGTCCTGTCACCACAGTCACTGCCGAGGAGCCCTTGTTCTGTGAGTGTGTGATTTCTTCAGACAAACGGTGCTGCGTGGTGATGTTACTGAGCTGCAGTCAAATCATCGGGGAGGGGGCTTCCTCCCCAGGGCCCCACAGAGACACGGGGGTCAGGGGACAGAAGGGAGGTAAGACGTCACCGGCAGGGCAAGTGTTAGTGGTTCTGCCCCCTACCTGGTGTGAAGTTCAGAAAGGTCCCTGAGGGTTGGTGGGGGTGGTGGCCTCTTTGAGCTAGCCCGGAAGCATGGACTAGAGGGACACTTGGCCTTACAAGAGGTCTGGATGGTTCCTCCCTGCCTGCCTTGGGCACTTGGGGAAGGACCGCAGACAGTGGCCTGGGAGGCTGGTGTGTCTTCCTTTTGCGAGGTGGCCTTGGCCCTGCTGTAGTTGACGTGGCAGCTAGAAACCTACTTCTGCTACACTCCTTCCTTGTTCTGTTCTTCGAAGTCTCTTAAATTATCTGCTTGAAAAAATAAAAAACATTCCACGTGTCTGGTAAAAAAATGTTAGTCCCAGGTGTGGGTGTACAGCATGGCGCTCACGTCCTCACAAGTCTGGGGCCTGCGGTGACCACCTCTGGGTCTCAGCGTGGGGGTCGAGCATGATGCCGACCCCTGGAGGGAGCTTCGGGGGGCCCTGTCCCTGTGACCAGCAAGGGGTTCTCCCCTGGGTCCTCTTGGTCAAGCCAGGTGGTCACCGTACAGACAGGCTGCAAGCCCCTGGTGGGTGAGGCTTGTTTGCTTCTCACCGGAAGGACGTGCCTTTCTCGGCAGGGGAATCGGCTGTTAAACGGTGATTGCGCTGAGATCAGTAAATGCATGTCGTTGCCGGGGAGCGGGACAACAGACCCTCTATTTCTCTGTGTCCGCGGGGTCTCCCCACCTGTCCCCCAGCTCGTCTCCCTCCCTGCCTCTGCTCCTTTCCCATTTCCAGTGCCCCCCAAACCAGGCGTCCTCAGTGTCAAACTAAAAGCGGAATGGCTTCCCTTCCCTGGGGGCAAAAAGTCACCGCCAAGCCCCAGGGCCATTTGCTCCTGAAAGTCAGAGACACTGATGTCACGCCTTCCTCTCCGGGTGCCCTCTGGCCTGTGGGCTTCTGGGACAGTGTGCCTCTCAGTTTGTTCCGCTTCTGCTTCTCTCTGTCCCTTCTCAGAGAAAGTCCCTTCTCCAGGCCTTCCCAGGGCTCTGCTTCCTCGGGGCCAAGGCGGGGTGGGAGGGGGGATGCAGCTGTCCCCTCTCCGTGGATTCCTGCCGTCCATTCCACAGTGAGCAACCTCCCCTTCTTGGCAGGCGTTTTACATTCTCTGGGGCGAGTGCAGATTATTTCTGCCTTGTTCGGGGGCCCCCAGGAGGGGGTCAGCCTGCCCTGAGAGCTGATGTCGCCTGTGCATCGCCCTTTTTGGATGGGACCAGAAGGCGAGGACCGGGCGGCAGATCTCATGTCCACGGTCAGCTTCCGCACAGCCTCACCTGGGGCAGGGCGGCAGTGAACATGTGGTCAAGTCGTCTGCCATCTTGGGTTCAGAAACGCTGGAGTTTTAGCACCTTGTGTCTTTCTCTTTTTTAAACATCTTATTTATTTGTAGAGAGAGGGGAAGGGAGGAAGAAAGAAAGGGATAGAAACATCAATGTGTGGTTGCCTCTCGTGCACTCCCTACTGGGGACCTGGCCTGCAACCCAGGCATGTGCCCTAACTGGGAATCGAACCGGTGACCCTTTGGTTCTCAGACTGGTGTTTAATCCACCAAGGGATACCAACCAGGGCTAGCATCTCATTTCTTGAAGGAAAGAATCTAAAAATAACTAATCTAAGATGGAAGAAAGAAAAATAATCTGTGCTCTCCCTGCTGCAAGGCACTTCATGAGGCCACTCCTGGGCCCTCTTTTGTTTCGAGAGTGTTTGCAATTCTGGCCGGAAGCACAGTGATGGCGGCTGCCCTGATCTCCCTGCCGGACAAGCCACCCCACGTCACCTGGGTGCTGGCGTCCGTGGACTGCCTTTTCACATTCCAGGCACAATGGTCCTGGTTCTAGGAATGGCAGGGCATTTTCAGTTCCGTGCTGGACATCTGGGGTTTGTGCAGGGAGGGTTCGGGCTTCATCTTCTCAGCCGGCAGTTTCCCTGTGGAGGTGTGGCCACTGGCTTGGGGTTGTGTGGGACTGGGGGGGGGGTGTCTGCCCCCTGCCGGCCCCACCAACCGACACCCCCGGGTATGGTGGAGTGCTGGTGCGGGTGCACACAGTCGGCGTGGGAGGCAGTGCAGCTCCTTGGCCCCATTTGGACCTTCCCAGGGCTCTGCTTCCTCGGGGCCAAGTCGGGGGGGGGGGGGGGGGGGAGGGGGGAATGCAGCTGTCCTCTGGGCTCCCTGAGAGCAGGGCGGGGGGAGGGGTAAAGGGCCCCCAGGCACAGCCCCATGACTTGTGGGGGGGGACTCAGCCCCCACTGGGCCCCACTGGCCCTCCCCCTTCAGGGGAGTCGGGGTCTGTGCCCACCAGGTAGGAGACACAGAGTCAGCCCCTGCTGGGTCAGCAGACGCTGCCCCAGGGGATCTGAGTGTGGCCACCTGCCTCTGCCGAGTCCTGGCTGGGAGGGGGGTGGAAAATCAGCTGCGTCGGCCTTGCTGAAGCCAGGATGGCGGGGGTGGGGGGCGGTTTTTCCTATGGTATTTGGCTGAAACAGAGGGGGGAATTGCAGAGATGGATTTTGGTTCAGTTAGACCACCCTTTCCCAGGCCTTTGTTGCTGGGGGAGGGGGAGGGGGCTGGCTTTCTTGCAGCTTTTCTTGTCTGAGCCTGCTGGCGGCTCCTGATTGGAGATCTCTGCAGGGTCCCCGGCCAGGACTTAGGGGCTGCGATAAGGGATGTCAGAGACAGGACGGCACTCAGCTTTTTTTTTTTTCCCCTCTTCTTTTCTTTTTTTCTCTAAAATTCTTGGCTACATTTATTTCTACATATTTATATAGTTTATGGTTCTGCTGATGTTGTAGACAACATATTTTTACATTAGAGTTTTGGAGTTTATTGCTGACGCGTAGAAATTTAATTTCTTTTTGGTTCTTTTTATTTTTTTCCGTACATACCTCTCAGTAATGGTTCTGCCTTCTTACTTCGGCTTTCAGCTGTAAACAAGTGACCTTTTTTGCCGCCTGTTTGGTGGGGTGCTTTTCACACTTCTGTGTGTGTGTGTGTTTTTTCTGATTTTGCTGTTGAAATGGCCCCAGAGCGTAGTGCTGGGTGTTTCTAAGTCTGGGTGTCCGCTCAGCCCAGGGGGTGGGGGCGGGGGGGGGGCGGTGTGACCGTGTTAATGAGGCGACCATGTTTACGAGGTTGTCTTGAAACATAAGCACGTGAAGTAGTGATTGGAGAGTGTGCTGCAAGAAGAGCCACCCGGAACCGCCTTTGTGCTCCCCCGGCCTGCAAGCTGCTCCTCGCCGTTTGGGGCAACGAGCTGGGACGCAACTCCCAGAGATGAGGGGACCAACTGTTCCTGTTCTCAGTCCCACCAAATCCCTCACAAGCCTCTTTTCCCCAGCTGTTTTTTTTTTTTTAACAGTTTGAGGTATAATTGAAGCACAGTAAAATGCACATATTTAAAATGTACAGCTTGATGACTTCTGATACATGTTCACTCCTGTGAAAGCATCACCGCAGATTCATGGCCATAAGGGCGCCCCCCCCCCCAGAAACTTCGCCGACGGGAGCCTCTGCAGGCCTGTCTCCCAGCCTCCTGCCGGGGCCCCTCTCCCGCCGTGGGTGAATTTGCATTTTCTGGAGTGCCAGGGACAGGAGTAATGCTGTCCGCCTCTTTCACGCGGCGTCCTTATTCTGACCAGAGCCCGTGTTGAAGCGTGCAGTGACGGCGTGCCCCTTTCTGTCGCTGAGTCACCCCGCTGCAGGGGCCCATTGCGGTCGGGCCCCCTGCTAATGGCTGTTTGGGTGGTTTCCAGGTTTTCGCTGTTTCAGTGCGGCTGCTGTGGATCTCTTCCCTCGCGCCGTCTTCCTGGACTCGCAGGAGTGCCCTGTCCTTCCTTCTGCCCTCCTTTCTGGGTCCTCCTGCTGCTGCGGAGGTCTGGGTGTCCGGCCCGAGACCTGCCTGCCGATCCGCCCGTCGGCTGTGTTCTGGTCTGGGCGGGCGCAGAGGCCGGACTGGTTGGCAGGGTCCCTCCAGGGTGGGGGTCCTGGCACGTGAACGTCTGTCCCAAGGGCCGGGGCTCCAGCTGCATGGGCACCCACGCCTCGTGAATGCCCCCGGGTCTGAGCTGGATGTCAGGGGCTGGCCCGTGTGGGTCCTCAGAGTGTTCCCCCACTTTCAGATTTTACTCTCTCTGCAGACTGTTGAAGAGGACTCCTCGGAACACTCCTCAGGGCCCCGAGGAGCCCCAGCTCTGGTCTGGGAGGCCCCATCTTCGGGTTAGCAGTGACTTATCTCAGGGCCCTGGTGACCAACACCGGCTGGAGCTGGGGCCTGGGGGAGTTTCTCACCGCAGTCAGCAATTTTCACTCAGCATGCCACACCTGACTACTTACTTAGTCAGGAACACGGACCTCTTGTCCCTTAAACTGTCAAGCAAAAAAATGCCACCAGTCAGCATGACAAGAGCCTTCTGGTGTGTGCGAATCAAAAGTGTATCTAATATTTTTTGTCAGATCAGCCAAAAATACATTTTGGGGGGGTGCCACAGAATTTTAGTAATGAGTTTATGTGCCGTGAGATGACAAAGGTTGAAAGTCGCTTCTCTAAGGGGTCGCTGTCTTGGTTCTCCTGGTAAAGTGGGCACTCGCGACACCAACACATGGGTGTTCCGACGCAGCGGAGCCACAGATGTCAGGGAGGAGGTGTGGGGAGTCAGGCTTGCTTATCTAGAGACTCTGACCACGTTGGTGGTTCAGAGTTATGGGGAGCACACACACTCCAGCCCTTCTGGTGTCTCCGTCCGGACAGACTTGCTGGCTCCCCGCGGTCGGCATCCGGGCACCTCCTTCGCACAGGAGGACCCTGAAATGGAGGACGGAGGAGGGTGGAGGGAGGCTGCAGCTGTGCTCCTGTTTAGGGGGGACAAGAAGAGGTGTAGCAACGCAGCCGCCCACGCGCACGTGTGTGTGTGTGTGTGTGTGTGTTTTGTGTCTCTGGTCCTCTTCCAGCGTCAAGCTCATTCGACTTTTCCGTTAGGTTTTGTGTGTGAGTGGAAAGAGCAGCAGCCCCCGAGACGCTGCTCACGGCGCTCCGTGAACTCGAGCAGAGGACTTTCTGCCCCAGCACCTCCCAGTCCCCCAGGGCCCCCGAGGTGGCAGAGGGAGCTTCCCGTGGAGAGCGGCCCCCAGGGCGCCTGTGTTCCTCCACGTGACCCGTAGGCCAGACATTCCAACTGTCGTCAAGAAATAGATTTTCCTTTTTTTTCCCTTGGCGCAGGGCAGTCTGGCGACAGTTGCCGAAGGAGGAGCAGGCTCACCAGGCGGTTACAGTTCATGCTACGTTGAAAGGAGGATTAATTCTTTTTTAGTTACAGTCGCAATTAGGGGAGATGGAGGAATGTAATAACAGGCAGGGAGATTTATGGTACAGACAGACTCTGAACAGCGCCACGGAAGGAATTCCGAGCTTTCAGGACTAACAGCTGAGGCCCGAGGACAGGGTGGAGGGGAGCAGGGGGACGTTCCAGAGGCCCCCTTTCTTTGTCCTGTCCGGGTTATTTTGACCGATTGCATCATGGAGGAAGGAGCGCGGTCCGAGGCCCCGAGGGCTCTGCAGGGGAGTGGCGGCTCCCCAGAGAGGACTGCAGTCTGGGTTGTCACAGTTCCGAGGACTGCTGGGGGGGCGGGGGGAGGCAGGTGTGGCGGCCGAGGGCTAGTGTGGCCGGAGTGGGAGCAAATCTAGCTTTTTAGGCCACAAAGCCATGTAAAATTCCATATTCCTCTTATACAGTAAAGGATTTTGTGTTAAAAAATTCACATTTTATGCAAAGCCTGTTTCCAAATGCCTGGAACTTTGGAGGTGGAAGAATTTGCAGCAGCGTCTGTCTAGCCGAGTATAAAGCCACACGACTAACTGTCAGTGAGAAGGCCGGGGCTGTTGGGAAAATGCGTTCTCTGTGAGCGCTGCTCCCTACGGCCGCGGGGCTGGCCTTCCCCGAGGTGCCCTGCAGCTTTGCCCCTTTGGGGGTGCGTCCCCCCATCCATGGAGCCGGAGTTGTTCTCCCCATGTCTCTGTGTTCTGGGTACAAGTGGTGACATTTACCCCAGCTGGCCTCTGTTCCCAGAGCGCCGGGTCCCACGGTTCCCTCCTCAGCCATGACATGACACACTGCTGTCCCTTAAAGCCCAGACCCACTGTCCTCACCTCCTGGAACGCGGGGAAGGAGGGGTCGATGCGTGGTGACCCTGGTCTCGGACAAAGTGCCCTTCCCACCTCTGGGGCCTTGGTATTGCTTTGTTGTTGTTGTTGTTCTTTTGAAATCCTCACCTGAGGATATGTTTACTGAATTTAGAGAGAGAGGAAAGGGGGCAGCCAGACATCCACAGGAGAGAGAAACATCGATTGGTTGTTTCCTGTAATACACCAGGATGGGGGCTCGAACCCACAGCCTGGTAGGTGTACAGACGACACTTCTACCACCTGAGCCACCCACTGCCCCTGGGTCGTTCCTCCTGGTTCCCGGCCTCCGGTCCTGCCAGATCTCTGCCCCTGCTCCTGCCCCGGGCTCAGCCAGCACCCCCGCCGCCACACAGCCCCGTCTGCCTGCAGAGCCGTGCTCCTGCCCGTCCCCACCACACGCGTCACTGAAGGTAGTTTGCAGTCAGGTGTATGCTGTCCAGCATCACGGCCCCGTCCGCCACCCACGTGGCTGCCGTGGGTGCCCACCAGCCAGGGTGCATGTGCTGGGAGGCCCGTGCTGCCCACGCCACCTTGGTTCCTCCTCCCTGGCCCCAGACACCGCTGGGCCCCCATTTCCCCAGAGGCCGTCCATGCCTGGGTGACCCTGCATGGCAGTGGAACCCTTCAGAAGAGACAGTGTCCTATAATCCTGTAACATTCAGGTGTAGGTTGTATCCAGACTGGAAAGATTTGAACTGGAATAGATGCGGGCTTTGTTGTAAAATAGCTAGCAGTGGCCCCAGAAGGCACGGAGTGAGCTGATAGCTTTCAAAGGGATTTCGAAGTATTTCAAGGAAAATGCTGAGGGTGAGTACCTGCAGCTGGGTGGACGTCACAACCCCACCCTGGGCCGGAGGCACGTGTCCTGCATCCGGGCAATCTCCCGCACCCTCATGGTCGCCCAGGGCTGGCTCTGACGTGAGGCAGGACCTGGGTGGGGGCCGAGTGTGGCCTTGGCTGTGGGTCTTAGAGGGAACCTGGGATGCAGAGCCGAAGTCAGTGCCCATTCCTGGCGTCCCTCTGGAGGCATCGGGAGCAGAAAGGACTTCATAGAACAACAGGTGAGTTTCGGGTGAAGCCAAATGGCTTTATTTGCTTCCAGTCCTTCTCTGAGCCTTCATTCTAGCAGAGCAGCGGGCGTGTGCCAAGGCGCTTTGCAACACGGCCTCACCTTCTCCGGGTCTCTCGGTCTCCTCCTCTTCCTCCTCTCTCGCCCCCGCACCCTGTGTCTGCTTCTGTGTTCCCGACTGCCCTGTCTCCCAGGCTGGGCACCAGAGGCTGGCGGTGGAGAACCACTTTTCAGGACGTTGCTTTACTTTCTAGAGAGAGGGGGTCCCAGGGAGCCTGTGAGCTGGTGGGGTGGCATGTGGGACCCTCTGGGGGAGCAGGGAATTGGGGAGCCACACCGTGTGCTGGGACCAGACATGGAGGTTGGAGAAGTGGTTGGAGGCTGGACCTGTGGGACAGGGTCACGGACGGACGGACACCGTTGAGATCGGTCTGGGCAAGTAGACACAGGTGTTCTGTGCACTAGGATGGAGAAGCCTTGGGTAGGGCCAGGGTGGGGAGCAGCTAGGACTTCGGTTTGGGGCACTTGGGTTGAGAGGCCCTGGGGACAGCCAAATGGTGACGGGCAGGTGGAGCTGGGCAGGTGCTGCAGGAATCCGGGGAGTGGCCACTGTGCGAGTGGGACCCAAGGGCCCGGGGCTTTCCGAGCCTTCTCCAGTCATGATGGCGGATGAGCTACCGGGGAAGGAGGGAGGGAGAGCGGTGTGAGCAGTGGGGGCTGAGACCCCCGGTACCCAGAGGTCTGGTGTTGAAGAGTCACCCGTGGGAGACACTGAGAAGGGGGACTTGTGAGGGAGGGGACGAGCAGGTTAGGTGGCCTCCTGGCAGTTCCTTTAAAACCTTTGTGAGGCCCCTTACTAGTACATAATAGGCATACAGAGACCCCCCCCCAAAAAATGGCCCAAAGGAAAGAATAGATCAAAACTCTAGAAAAAATACAACTAAGTGATGAAGAGACAGCCAGCTTATCAGATGCACAGTTTAAATCACTGGTAATCAGGATGCTCACAGAATTGGTTGAGTATGGTTGCAAAATAGAAGAAAAAGGGAAGGCTAGGAAAACTGAAATAAAGGAAAATGCACAGTAAACCAACAGTGATGGGAGGGAAACAGAGACTCAAATTAACGGTTTGGAGCAGAAGGAAGAAATAAACATTCAACCAGAACAGAATGAAGAAACAAAAATTCAAAAAAATGAGAGGCTTAGGAACCTCCAGGACAATTTGAAACACTCCAGCATCCAAATCATAGGGAGGCCAGAGGAGAAGAGGGAGTGCAAGAAATTGAAAACTTATTCGAAAACATAGAAAGCAGAACTGCCCCAATCTGGCAAAGGAAACAGACTTCCAGGAAGTCCAGGAAACTCAGAGTCCCAAAGAAATTGGACCCAAGGAAGCCCATACCAAGGCACATCATACTTATATGTTACCCAAGATCAAAGAGAAGGGGGTAAAAAAAAACCTTTGTGAGCCATGGCAATGTGCTCCAGGCCTGGATCCCAGGACCCTCTCTGAGGTGCACTTCCGTGTGACCCCTGCCTCTCACCGCTTCATGGTCCCACAGACACGGGGCTTCTCTCCTGCACACCCTCACTGGGGTCATGTGCTCTGAGCCCCAACCCCGCAGATCCTTTGCCCAATCCACCAAGGCTCGTGGCTGAGCTTCGGAAGGTAGAGCAGCATTGGTTCTTCGAAGAATTGAAATACAACGGTCATGTTCACTTATTTTTCTGCATGGTCATTTCTGCACTTGGCACAAAATCTAACAGGTCTGGAGAGTCTTCGATGACAAGTATGTCACTGACTCCCCACCCCCAAGTCTCCTGGTCTGTCCCCTGCAAAGGCAGCTCTGCTGTGGGTGGTTAGGCTCCCCACCTCCCCTCCCAGCTGCGCACAGTGCCTCCCGCCCTCACCCATGCGCCTCGGAGTCAGAGCACCTGCATGGAGGGCCACCTGTCTGTGGCCACAGGGCATTTTGTAATCCAAGCAGCCAGATTCTGGGGCTGTCAGGCTGCAGTAGTTTGCCATCATCAGTAGCCTGGCTGCCTGTGTGCAGATTCCCCTGGTCACTGGGCCATGTCACTGTGGAGGAGGGTGTAGGGCTTTGGGGACCCATGTCCCCTTCTCAGGAGAAGCCCCTAAGAAGCCCCAAAGACCCAAGGTTCCAGCAGCTCCCACACCAGACGTGTGCCTGAGTGGGGGGTTGGGGAGGAGCCACAGGCTTTCTTAAGCTTCAGTGAAAGAATGAGATGATGCCACCATCTCCAGTACTTTATGATTTGCCCAGAGGCCTCAGCCCTGAATCTGGGGCAGGGCATTTAGATGCAGCTGCTGGGGGCCTGTTCCCCAGTTTTCTTGAAGTGAGAAGGAGCCACGTCCATCCGCTAGGTTTCACACCTTCGGGCGTGGGGGGAAGGACTCTGGGATGTGTCTGTTTTATAAAACAGTTAATCCAAGGACTGCGTTGGGGAGTGCCCTCCATTTCACTGGTCAGGTGCGGACCGTTTCCTGAGGACCTCAGGCCAGGCTTGAGGGCAGCACAGGCGCGTCCGGGTGCTCTGGTTAGTGTTGGGGGGACCTCACTGACTCCCCCCGAGACAGGGCTCTGGGCCGTGTGGGTGGCATCCTGGTAACTTTTCTTTTTCTTGACTTTTAATTGACTTAGTCTCTTAATTTTTATGTCTCTTTCTGCCGTTCGAATACACAAAGCTCCACGCCTTGGAAGGCAGCCAGAGGCATTTGGTCATTTGTAATTATTCATAAAACTTGAGAATCCAGGATTATCCTAAGTCATGATACCAATAGCGGAAACAAAACTTAAGTGAATTAAAAAAATGTAGGTCAGGACAAGTTCCTTTGAGAGGCCTGGACTTTTAGACTCTTGTGTAAGCAGCCCCCATTTTAAATTTAGAGTTATACTGGTTTTCCTTCCTGCTCCCCCCCCCACCCCCTGCTCCCGTGTCCCTGGGTCACCTGGTGGCAGCATGTCCTCACCTGGAAGCCACCCAAGCCTTCCTCCCCTCCGACTCAGGCCACCTTTGCCGGCTCCGTGTGGTTCCCAGTCCCTGAAGTCCTGTGTTGGCCATGTGACCCCGGACAGGGAACGCAGCATCTCAGCCTGCGTCCTCACCCAGGAAGTCGGGGTAGGTGCCCGCACGGGTCTCGGAGCCATCTGAGGTCCAGTGCGTGGACGTGGCTTCATCTTGTCACCTGCCCAGATTGTGGAGGGGTCTCCTCATTCCGACTTCAAGTTTGGACCTGGCAAGGGCTGGCGGTGGTGCCCACCCTGACCCTGTGCCTGCTCTCAGGACTGAAGGCCAGTGTCTTCTCCCCAGGGACACGCTGGCTCATGGCGGGAGGCAAGGCCGCTCTGCCCAGGGGAGCCCTGGCTACTTCCCATGGGCGTCCTCACTCAGGTGTTCACTGACCTTGTCCAGGGACGCCTACCTCAGTGCACTGGGTCTGTCACCCCCACCAGAGCCTCAGGGACTGGACCAGCAGTCCCTCCCCCACATCCAATACACCCTCCACATCTGTGCCTTGACCCTGCGGAAGTGGACACCTCGCTCAGACCCAGAGTCCTCGTGGTGAGGGCAGCTGGGAATCCAAGATGCCTGTCTGCCCTTGGCCTTTCCCAGGGCCCGTGGACCGAATCCCGCTCCTGGGAGTCTGCCCCCGTGCGGCCTGGGCTCTGCAGCGGGCAGAGCAGACTGCCGGCCCGCCCACGTGGGTGGCCGTGGGTAAATCCCTTCCACCCTCAGGCTCCTGGCTGTTGGCTGGGACAGTAACAGTGTGTCCACTGTCCACCCAGACACTTCACACAAAGAAGTGAACAAAGTAGACAAGGGCGGGCCTCCTCAGGCCTCCGCTGTTCACACTTGATGAGAACATGGCAGGCAGGTCTCTTACTGAGAAGGCAAAATCAAGGTCACTGTCATGGCCCTCGCACAGGTTCCTAGGCGCTGCCTGTGGGGTCCAGCCAGGGACCAGCATTTGAAACCAGGGGCCGCAGGGTTCTGTGGGGCGTGGACTTCTGGGCCCACCGACTCCCCTCCTTGGGCCGTCCCCGCCCAGCCCTGGGGCCTTGACCGCCCCATGCCATTCCGCTGCTGTGAAAACAGTGATAACACTAGTGCACACTCTGCGTGTGCGCTCACACGCACACAACCATGCACACACACTAGCCCGGGCCTGGCCTGACAGGGACTCAGAAACCTGAGTTTTCTTTCTTGTTATAGTTGATAATGAGAACAGCTCTCTGAGTTCGTAGCTCTTCTACGGGAGGAGTCGAAGGAGGGCGATTTTACTCCGTTTCATCTCTAGGGTTTTCTATCTAAGGTTTTATTTTTGTTTGTTTATTCTGATTTGATAATATTTTTCATGAAAGCTTACAATTTTATTGACCTTAACAAATTTATTCCTTTACTAACATCCATAAAATAACTACATACTTAAAAAGTCATTATTCTGTAAGTCCTTCCCTTTTGGTACCATTTTATATGTTGGTGTTGTTTTCTGTTATACTTGTAAAGGTCTGTCTTTTATTATCTTTCTGAGGCTTCCCTAAGTTTTGTTACGTTTTGCTTTCTGACGTGTCTCCAGCCGGATTTCCCCCCCCCCCCCGTTCCGGGAGGGGCGCGTGCCGTTCGTTTCGTTTCTACTCTTCTGCAGACGGCTCGGAGGCCGTGGCACGAGCTTCCCTTCTGCCGGCTCTGGTTCCCTATTATCTGCCCTCACGTGCGGGGCCTCTCCTTGTCCCAGTTGTCCTTAGACTATTCTTGTATTAATTTCCCCTTTGGACCAGTTATTTACACCAGAGCTTGTTTTTAATTTTCGAGCGGCTAAGTTGTTGTTGCCTTTGCACATGCGTTCCTAATTGCCGGTTGCAACACATTTGGCTCAGCACAGCGCCTGGTGGCACATCGGCCACCTTCCCCTGTCAGCCCTGGGGCGTGCAGGGTCTGCTCTGTGCCCTCAGGCCCCTGACAGGCGGGGCCCCAGGCCCAGGTGTGTCTTTAGTCCCCCAAGCTCTTTCTGGGTTAGCAAACAATGCACGGAGATTCGGAGATTCCCAGTGGCCTAATGTTTTCCAAAGTGGTCTCTTCGAAGGCGTCAGTGAGTATGTGCACACGCACCTCTTCCTGGACGACCCCGCCTGCTGCCGCAAAATGGGAAGGCCATTCGTTCCTTCACTCCCGGCTGGTTTCCTTCCTTGGTCCCGGGGGATGAGCACAGATCGCGAGCAGCCAGAGGTGTCCCTCAGTTTCTCCCTGGAGGTCTCAGCGTTCCTGTTTGTCGGTTGTCTCTGAACGTCAGCATCCCATCGAAGTTCCACGTCCACCCCCCCCACCCCGTGCAGATGCGTTTGTGTTGTTGCTTCGTTATTTGGAGGAGGAAGACCTAATACCATTTCTGTTCCTCCCCGGTGGCATTTTTATCAGTTGGATGATGCTTTTCAACTATGGCTTTAGTATAGTTCAGCTTTCAGCGGCACCGCACCTCCGTCGCCTTCCCCGCGGTCCTTGGGCTCCGCGGAGTCAGCGCTTCATCCTCAGACCTTTGCCTGGGCCGTCCCCCCCTCTCCCGTGTCCCGCCGTCTTTTTAAAGTGTTGCTGCTCCAGTTTGCCTTGGGTGTTGTTTTTTTTAATTGGAATATTTTTCAATATTATTTTGAAAAGCAGGGGACTGGACAGCTGACATTTATTGCTACATGTCATCAGCCTCGGAGTCAATTGTCCCTGTTCGGGAGCCTCCTCCATCTGTCTGTTTTCCATTTCCCTTTGATGGTTAAAGTATTAATTTCTTTTTATCCCTTTATTATGACTTAGAATGCAAATATTCTGTTTTCAATTCTACAAGTGGTTGTGTTAATATATCATGAAATTTACTCAATTATGTATTTCCTAATAAAGAACAGGATCTTCTGTCTTTTACGGAAGGTATAGCTTTCTTTATTTTAAAATCCTACAATGATTTATTTTAAGACTTGAAATTTCTCTTTTTTACTTAAATTTTTTTTGATTTTTCATTAAAAAAATGTTTTTCGGTCGCATTAAAATATATGGCGTGGGGTAAAAGTAGGCTTGCAGTTCATCTGGGAAGAAACGTGCAGGCTGTGATCGCCACAGTGGCTTTATCAACACGGAAGGACGTCGCAGCGCCTCCGTCAACCTGCTTTCGCCCCCTGTGATTGACATGCCGCACTGTGTTGGGTGCACAGTGTAATGACTTCAACACACTGTGAAATGGTTACCAAATATTTAACTTTTAAACTGAATTTTGTTATTAACCTTCATCAACAGTTTAGACTAGTGAGTCTTATTAGTTTGCTGGTCCCTCTTGAGTCCCCACTGTGCGCCCTCGTGGTGGAAGCAGGGAGGAGGAGGAGCTCCAGGACCAGGGGAGGGGTAACTTTGTAACGTGCAAGATGAGGCCATGCCAGGGCGCTGAGCCGGCGCTGTGTGCGCTTGTAGGGGTGGCGATGGCAGGCGGGCTGGCTGTCACCTGAGTGCCCTGCGTGTGGGGGCACTGTGTGGGGGGGAGAGAGCAGAAAGTACAACACGGATGCACTGGAGAGCACAGAGTAAATTTCCTGAGGAAATGTCCTTGTATTTCCCAGCAGTATTAAATGCCCATTTTGGACCTGTGGTTGAATAAAAATAGAAAGGGTCCATTTAGCACAGTTGGTGACTTCAAGAATCCTGGAAGTGGCCAGTCACCGTAAGCAGACTAGTTGTATTTTTCTAAGAGTGGGTCAGAGGAGGAGGTGGGCATGATCACTCAGGTGAGCCTAGGTATAGAGCAGACCACTGACCCTCCACCAAGGAGAGGAGTGAGGCAAGGTGAGGTGAGTAGGGACCGGAGTGGCCGGAGGGGTGGCCATCTCCCAGCCCCGGCCTGAGTGCGGGTGTGCAGGGGCCAGCTGGTGAGCTCAGAGGCCGGGCGCTAACCACAGACCCATGCCTGACCTTATTTGTACATGTGGGTGGCGACCTGTTGTCACTCCTTGAAATCAAGTTAGTAGGTCACAAAAGTGTGTTTCGATAAGGAGCGAGCACAGGAGAGGAAGGGACAGAGTGGGTGGCAGGGTCTCCAGCGTGTCCCTGAGCCCATGCCAGTTGTCAGGAGCCAGGAACACCATCAGATGAACACCGGGACCCCTGGGTGCCCTGGCTGGCACCGCAGCTCATGTTTCTCAGACCCAAAGTCATTCTGAGGGGCGGGGGTGCGGGACAGTTTAATCCACCATGAGTGTAACTTGAGTTGGTTGTGATGTGACAGGTGTGAGAATGGCATCTGCTGTCTGCCCGAGTCTCCAGAATCTCGGTTAGGAACGCTCCGTGTGCTTTGCAGAAAAAGCGCCGGGCGCCGACATTTTTTCCAGTTTACAGTTGTATCATTTTAGCCTCGCTAGTACAAATTGCCCTTAAAATGGAAACAAATCAATAAACATGAAATGGAAAGAACAAAGGCACGTTCAAGTTCAGCCACTGGATCCAGAAGTATAAATATTGACATTGTTAAGAAGAATGTTGACTCTAGAATCAGCAAACTTTCGACTTTGCTTGAACTAATTTTCTGCCTTCTACTCTAATAAGGAAAAAAGTGCCAACTTTGATGAAAATTATTAAAATTTTTATCATGCATTCAAAACTCAATTAAAATGGGCAGACTCCAGTACATAATTTATAATGGCTTCTTGCAGAGGTGGGCTTAACATTCACCATGCAAAGTACACGGGGGAACCAAGAGAGCAAGGTGAACTTGGCAGTGAGCCCTTGAGTCAGAGGAAGGGGAAGGACAGCCGTCATCGGCAGTTCTGTATTCACCCCGCAGTGCTCGTCCTGACAGCCATGATGATGCGCCCACCTTCCTCCTTGCATAGGAAGCCCTTCCTCAGTGTCCGTACTTGGTCACTGTTGGAGAAACCAGATGGTGATCTAAAAATGAAACTCTTTGTTGCAGCAGCTGTCACCGGTGCCGTGGTGGGACACTGGGCAGCGAGGTGTGGTGTTCAGGGCAGGGAGGGGCTTTCCGGGGCGTGGGGACAGACTGCGGGTGTATCTCTGTTGGGTGTAGGTGGCCTGATAGCTGGTCTCCATGGAGTCACAGAGCCGGACAAAGCCTGGCTGGTCCTGAGACCAGGCTGGTCCCCATGCCGGAACAAGGATGACCAGAAAACCTGATGGTATTGTCTGTAAAAAACGTTAGGCCGTAGAAAAGCAATTGTCGGAACAACCGCCTTATGTATCTCTCACCATTAACATCCCTAGAAATTCTGCTGAATCTCGTGGTTGTAGTTAAACAAATAGCAGAAGTCGCTCATCTCTTTAAAGGGAGCTCACCGAATAGCCAACTACTTGATTGTTTTCATTAGGATAAAGACACACAAAATACGAAGTGTGCCACTTTTAAAAACTAACCACCTGTAAGTGTGCGTTCACAACACCGTGTGACTGTCCCCGTTCCATCACATCACCCAGCCCCTCCTCCGCTGCGTTCTATCTCCGTGACTCGCTTGCACCGCGGACTTCACGTCAGTGAGAGTGCATTTGTCCCTTTGTGACGGGCGTATTTCGCTCCGCACAATGTCCTCAAGGTCCAACCATGTTGTGGCCTGTGTTGGAATTTCATTATTTGCAAGGTTTAATAATAATTTCATTGTCTGCCTCTACTACATTTTGCTCATCCACTCATCTGCCAGTGGACACTTGGATTCTTTCCACCTTTTGGCTATTGTAAATGGTGCCGTTGTGAACTTGGATGTATAAGTATTTGTTCGAGGCCCTGCTTTCAAGTCTTCGGGGCGTATACGTACAAACGGAACTGCTGGAACAAATGTTAGTTCCACATTTCATTTTTGGAGGGGCTGCCACTCTGCGCCCCACCACAGCTGCCCCATTGTGCACTGTCTGCAGCAGTGCAGCCGGCCTCCGGTCTCTCCTCGCCGGCATGTGCTGTCTTGGATGGATCCTGGGGCGGGGGTTGTGCTTCCCCACGGCTGGTGGCATCGAGCACTGTTTGTGTGCTCATTACCCCCAGGGAAACGTCTGGTCGGGCTCTTTGCCCATTCGTGGACCCGGTCGGCGTTTCCGTTGTTTGTCGAGTTGCAGGAGTTCTTTATACGTCCTAGGTGTTGACCCCTCACCAGACTTGCCACTCTCCTGCCCCTTTCTCTGGGTTGTCTGTTCACACTCTTGCTATTTAATTTTGAGGACTTCCAGTGTCTCAGTTTGTGTGTGTGTGTCTGTGTGTGTTTTCTTCTTGCGTGGCTTGTGCGTTTGCTGTAATGTCCAGGAGATCACTGTGATATCCAGTGTCACCAACTTTTTCCCTCTGTTTTCTTCTAAGAGTTTTATGGAGACAAGTATGTGTGGATCCAATGTAGTCTTACCGAGCCCCTCACTGCTGTTTGCCGCAGAGATGGATGAACCTCTCTAAAACCCACACAGACTCTCCTGGGCCCCAGGTAGACTTCCTTTGTGGCATGAGGTGAGAGTCCCACTGCGCCACTCCACATGCGGCTGTCCAGGTCTCCCAGCACCACTTGTTGAAAGACTGTCCTTCTGCCATTGGCTGGTGTTAGCGCCCTGGTTGAAAATCAGTACACGTGAGGGTTTATTTCCGGACCCTCTGTTCTATTCTGGTCGGCATGTCTTCATCACTGTAGCTTTGGAGTACCTTTGAGAATCAGCAAGTGTGGGTCCTTCGACGCCATTCCTCTTTTTCAAGATTCTCCCTGGGGACCCATGAGCAGTTCCATGAACTTCAGAAAGGCTTTGTTTCTGCGCCCAACGCCGGTGGGGTTTTGCTAGGGATGATGCAGAATCTGTAGATCACTCCGAGCAGTAGTATTTTTACAACAGTACTAAGTATCCCAGCCCATGAACACAGGATCCGTTCCCCATTTCTGCCTTCTGAATAGTCTTGTGGTTTTGCATGCTCAGGTCTTCTGCCTCCTTGGTTAATTTTTTTTCTAATTATTTTATTAGTCATGATGCTATCTTAAATGGAGCTTTAAAAAAATCTCCTTTTCAGGCTTCTCATTAGTGTGTAGAAGCACAGCTGATTTTTGCCCGTTGATGTGTATCACGTAACTCCCCTGAATGTATTTATTAGCTCTAATTGCGTGTGTGTTGTAACTTTTAGTGGTTTCTGCAGATAAGATTATGTCGTCTGTGAACAAAGATACTTTTAGTTCTTCCTTTTTGATTCGGAGACTTTTTATTACTTTATCTTGCCTCCTTTCTTGGGCTAGAACTTTGGATACTGTGTTGCACGAAAGTGGCCAGAGTGGGCTTCCTCACCTTGTTCCTGATCTTAAGGCAAAGGCTTTCACCTTCCATCTGGGTGTGAGGCTGGCGCTGGGTTTGACACATTTTATTAGAAACCAGAGTTAATCCAGTGCTGTTACCATATCTGACTTGTCCCCAAGGAAACTACTCACCAGGGCTTATGAGACGTATATTTTCCTTGCTGAGAAGCAATCTCATTTGGCAAATACTTTCAAAGGTGCTGTTTTGGTAATAAAATTGGCATACTTAAATGATATTTTTGGGATTCCTAACGCCCGTTACATTTGAAACTTCAGGGGGAAATAACAGGATGTTTCCATACGTTGCACACGCCCAGGGTTCCGGAGGGCAGGCAGGGCCTGGAGCGGGGAGAGAGTGGGACGTGGCAGCAGGCGGAGGCATGGGGCGGGACAGTTGGTGGTGGGGGCGTGGAGAGGGTCCTTAAGGGACCAGGAGGAGCTGCTCTTCGTGGCAGGAAAAGGGGGGCCAGGAGGACGCTAACCCCTCCCCCAGCCCTCCGAGATGTGGGTGAAGGGACAGTCAGCAGCCCCAGGAAAGCAAGGCTGTGTTCAGAGTGGAAGGTGGAAGGCGTGTTGGGAGACAAGGGGCCAGAAGGTGGTCTGAGCACAGCCGGCAGACCCACCCGGAGTGGGTGTGGGAGGCCTGGGGCAGCGTCACGGCGTGGCCCCGGGGCCTTGCAGCCGTCGGTTGGGTGGATCAGTCAGGGTTCTCCAGTGAAGCAGAACCTGGATGTGTTTATATAAAGAGACTTATTGTAAGGAATTGGCTCCTGCGACTGGGGGCTGGCAAGTCTGAAATCCGTCGGCCTGGCCAGCAGCCGGGGAGCTCGGGCAGCAGTTTGCTGAATTCCTTCTTCCCCCAAAACCTCAGTTTCGCCCCTCAGACTTGCGCTGGGGTGGAGGAGGCCCACCGCTGCTGTGGAGCGTAGTGGCCTCCATTTAAAGTCAGGCGATTGCAGATCTTAACCACTTCCACGAAATTCCTTCCGAGCAACCCCCAGCTTGGTGTTAGATTACATGGCTGGCTCCAGAGCCTGGACAAGTTGACACATGACACTCACTATCACAGGGGCAAGGTTGACGCACAGGCCAGAGAAGTTTCAAGGCCTGGGGACTTGCGGGGAGGCTGGAGGCAAGTTCCCAGCCAGAGCCCTGTCCCCCCTTCAGGGAGGGAGAGTCAAAGAATCCAGCACTCCCCGCCCCAACTCCACTGCTCACTGGTCTTTCTTAGCCCAGGGGCCCTGTTAGGGTCTTTCTTTTGCTAGCCTAGTGGTGCTTTAAAGGATTCTGCTAAGACCCAGGGAGAAACTATCACTGGTGGCGTGGGGGGGGCGGGGCGGGCGGCACGAATGTTTCAGGGTCAGGGTGCTGCTGATCCTTTTAGCTGCAGGTTTTCATGTTTCGGGTCTGTGTTAGTTTTCTAGGACCACGGGCCATAGCAGTGTGGTGGAGTGAAGGGCTTTAAAGCACTCCTTTCCCCACATTTTTCGAGGCCAGAGGTCAGAGATCGGGGTGTCCGCAGGCTCTCTTGAGGCCTCTCTCCTGGGTGCATGTAGAGAGACACCTTCTCCCAGTGTCACCTCGTGCTCTGAGCCCTGACCTCCTGTGCTTTAGGGACCTCATTTTCACTGACACCCTTTAAAGACCCCACCTCCTGATAAAGCCACATTCTGGGTCCTGGGTGTGGGGGCTTCCACATGTGAATGGTGGAGTGGGGGATGGAGCACATGGTGCAGCCCGTAACCTGGCCTCATCTTGAATTTTTTGCCCTCTTGACGGGTGGAACCCGTGTCCCTGACTTGATGCCCCACCAGGGTCTTTCGCTGTCCCTCTGGGAGGCTTTTATTTCCGAATCCTAAACAAATCAGACCGCAGCGAGATGGAGAATCTCGACTTGGCTACAATGTCTGACACGTGTGGGGCCCCGTTCTTCACAGTTTCCGGCCTTTCTGGGTCGGACGCCCGGGTTCCCTCCGCAGCCGACCTTTGCTCTCTGTGTCCCGAGCTCTGCTGTGACCCTGTGTTACCATTTACCACTGAGTTTCAGTCCATCTCTCCCTGGGCTATTTTCAGTCTCCTGGCACCTCTCCCCAGGATTTAGTGTTCTGCAGCGTGGATTCCGATTGGCCTGAGCCCAGCGGTCAGTTCGTCTTGTCTTGGGCCGTTTCTTTCCTTCTCTGTAGTTTTTTTTTCCAGCCTTCTCCTTTTATCAGGGTTGCCCCTCTTCCACTGAGAGAAACGACCCACTTTCTAGGTTTTTCCTGTTTTTTTCATAGTAAAACGGCTTCGGGGAGCACGTCTGTCCATGCCCCCCACCCAGCATGGGGGCAGGAGGTAGTTTCTGTGCCACATTTCCCTGTTCCCTCACCCAGGCAGCTCTTGCTGCCCATCACCGTCCTCACATCTAGACACCAGCCTGTCCCTAGGCACCACAGAGGAGGGAGTGGCCAGGCACAAATGGCCTGTGGACCTGGTGGTCCGGTACCTGCTGGGGGGCCCATTTGGAGCTGCTCTGTGTTCTCCCTGCTTGAGCAGGGTGGGGCCGTGACCACCGGCACCCCCATCATGAGGCCAGCCCTCTATGGGTTGGATGTGGAGAGCCCAGCGGAGCTGGGCCGTTTCAGAGTTGGGCAGTGGCTGTTCCTTGGCACTGTTCAGAAGTCAGGCTTAGGGCCGGGGCACAGACAGCCTCTGCTGTAGGCAGGCGCGGCGCGTACACTAAGCGGGAGTGACACCGAGAGGGAGGCATCCACTCAGTGTGGCGGGCAGGTGGGAACCCACGGGTGGCACCTCCCTGGGTCATGGTGGTGGGCGAGGGGCAGTCTGTGGGGGCTTCCGGAAGGAGGTGCCACGTGTAGTGAGTGACAGCAGCTCTCAGAACTGGAGCCACACCTACAGGAGCTGAGGCCCGAGAAAGCCCGGCATGGTCAGGAATGGCAGCTCGCTCAGGGGCCCTGGGCTGGAGAGGAGCGCAGGGTGCACGGCCCCTCTGGAGTCGGTTCTGAAAGAGAGAGTGGGGTCTGCAGCTCTTCCTGAACGGGATTGTAGTCCCTGCCGGTTTCTGACTGAGAAGAACGGTATTGAGGGAAGAGAGTGGGGTGTCATTGCTGGCTTCCCCCCCACCCCAAGTCCACCGCCTGTCTTCCGAATGGTGACTGGCAGTAGTGCCTTCTGTCTTCATGGGGTGGGAACGTGAATTTCGGCTGCGATTTTGGAGGAAGGCCACGTCTTCGAGAAGTTCACTTTGTCTCTGTACGTTGGTCACTCGGCTCAGCACTTTGTTGCAGTGTTTCGAGGCGAATGTGGTCCCCAGAGTCCAGGCCACGCTGCTGGGCCGCACCCCGCAGTTCTCTTCGCCAGCAGGGCGGGGGGCCTGGCTGGAGTCGAGTTTGAAATGTTCGCCGACCATTTTGTTTGCATCAGGCGTGTGGTTTGTGCCACAGTGAATTAAAAAATGTTACGAAGTCGGGATTTCTGTTCCCCGCTGCTCAGGGCTCCTTGTGGGAGCGGGGTGGCGCCTCACGGATGCGCGGCGACGTGGCTGCAGGGAGCACATGGAGTCCACGTCGTGTGTGGTGCTGGCCAGGAGCAGCACTCTGTCCCAGGCTGTGATGGAGCAGCCAGCTTTCACGCGGACAGTCCCTGGGGGACTCCCACAGCAAACATTTCTCCGCTCAGCACTTCTCTGGAAGGAGGCTAAATCCTTGATACCGTCTTGAGGGTGCCGATAAGTGTCACGAGCAGTCGTCCAGCGGCAGTCTGACATTGTGCCGAGGACATGGGAGCTCCTTCCAGGGGGCTGCTGCCATGCTCTTCCCCCACAGGCCCTGCGACCACACTGAGTATCTCTCGGGGCTGAGGTTGGTCATGAGAAAAGCCAGCACAGCTGGAGCAGGGCCTGGCTGGCCTACCAGGCACATCGCAGGGCTTCCCGCAGGCCACGCCACTCCTCAAGGCCCAGCGCCGAGCTGCCCTGTCTGGTGTGGCATCTCACAGTCTGTCTCTGTTCCAGGTGCGGCAGTGCCGTAGGTGTAAGTGAAGAAGGCAAGGAGGAGCCCATGGCTTTAGCCGGCCGCCCAGACCCCCGTGTACACCATCCGTACTATCAGGTATGGGTGGGCGCGGACGTCTGATTCCGGCCGCAGCACAAACGGAGTTCATAACCTTGACCCGTTCCATGGCAAGCAGGTTGCCCTGTGCTCAGCCGGCGCTGCCGGTACGTCCCCTGGGGCAGGAGACTGGGCACGCGGCCTGTGGCCCTCACTCTGCTCCAGAGCATCTCAGCATCACATTCCCTGGACTCTGACCTCCATGCCTGTCCTATCTTCCTGGCGGTACAAACCACCGTGTTTGTCACCTGCCAGGCCCTAAAACTCCTCCTGGCCTGTCGGAGTGACGGCAGATAGCAGGGTACTCCAGGGGACATATGAATTTGCCCAAGGGCGAGGCCGTGGGCAAGAAAAAGGCTTCTGTGTAGGTGGTTTATGGCCTAGGTGCCACCTGCTTTTTGTAGGCGGAGTCCTTCTCCCGGAGTGGTGCTCTGCTCCAGTGTGAGAGTACCAGGGTGGGGTTTGGGGGGCCAAGTTCGTCTCTGTCCCTCTGCCCTTCCTCTTGGGCTGCTGGGCAGGATTGGCGTCTGCGTTTCCTTCACTCCTTGAAGCCGATTGAGCTTGAATTTCACAGTGTGGTGCAGCAGGCTGCATGTCACAGGGTGGTGCCTGGGGCTTTGGGCTTGGCCTCCTCGGCCCTTGACCACTGCGGGGTCGTGCCCCCGCCCCCTTGGCTCCGAGGTCCAGTGGGAGCCCCCATGAAGCCCTTCCCCCTGCTCTGCCCGTGACCCTGCTGCCCCGGGTCCCGGAACTGGAGCTGCCCTCCCTTGGTCTGTGAAGTGTCTGTGGCAGCTGTGACGAGCACTTCCTGGAACATCACCGCGGCAGGCAGACGTCTTTGTAATTTATTTGGTCTCAAAGTGAAACAAACCTTCGAAGAAAGGCTGAAGATTAGGAACACTGTTCATTGTAATCACTGCTTTTGACACGCAGCCAAATGGGTTTCAAGCCAGAAAAGAGGACTAAAACCTTAGCAGACCCGTGACGTGTGTGGGTGACTCACGGGCCAGTGTGGTGGGTGAGCCCTGCCCCGGGCTCAGCCCTCTGCCTCCTGCGGGACCAGTCCCTTGTTCTTAAAGGGACCGGGGTCGCCTTGCCCTGCTGCCTGATTTCAGCTCCGTGCTGCACCCATGGGCCACAGGTCCAGCTCTCCTGTGGCTACATGGCTTTTGCCCATGTGCCGGCCCACATGCACCCCCCCACCACTGGAAAGCCTTCCTCGGGGGAGCCTGTCTGAAAGTTAGTAGTGTCTTCTCCTGCTGGTACAGAGCTGGCCTTCAGGGAAGGGTGACGACAGGGGCCGTCTGTGCCCCCTCCCTCCCTCTGGCGTCTGGTTTCCTGCCGGTCCACACAGAGACGGCAGGAGCGCCCACTCACGCCAGCGGCCTCTTGATGGACGCGTCAGCTGTCTGTCACTGCCGCCCCAGTTGCTCACGGCTGCTCTTCAGGAGACAGGCAGCCATGGACACATGGTGGCCATTCCCAGAGGTCCTCTGTCACCAGAGGAAGTGCTCGGTCATGCCAGTCCATGGCTCCTGAAGACACTGTCTTGCTCTTGTAAAAACCCCGCAGCCGGCCTTGGCAGCGCCTCTCCCCTGTTCCTGGAAAATTAGATGACAGCTCCAGAGTTTCTCAGAAAATGGGATGATTTACAGCGAGGTCCAGTCTTGAGCAATCGGCACTTAGAGCAGTGAGATTTGTCTCCAAGTTTTTAGAGAGAAGAGTTTCTTCTCCAGATTTTCATGGTACAGACAATTTTCCGATTCTGGCTGTTCCCTAATAGCTGTGGCTTGGACTACATGCGGGGCTCGGCCTGCAAGTCCCTGCTCTGTGCGGTTTCTCTTGCACACAGAAGCACCAGAGTTGGCATGTGCCAAAATCTCCTGCTTTCTGCTTTGGTGACAAGGCAGAGATCGGCTTGGGGCAGGGGTGGTGGCAGGGGCAGTAGGGGACAGGTTACGTCACCTTTAACACCGAGAATGTGCCTTTGTGATGTGGTTGTCTTCCTGTGGCCTTGGGGAGCTGTGGAACTCAGTTTCCCCGTGGGTATAGGGGGGTTCACGGCATCCTGTTTAATGTGGATTGGGGGACGTGCCCCGGAGCCCACCACTCTGCAGACACCCGGCTCGAGCTGTCCCCTCCTGTCCCTCAGCCATTGAGTGAGCACCACCAGGTGCCAGACGTGGTTTCGGGGCTGGAGGGGCCGCTTTGCGAAGCAGACAGATTCCTGAGGCTCATGTGTCTCGGGGAGGGAGGCCAGCCTGGGACAACTGGCAAGTACCGTCACGAGAATCACGATCACAATTCTGAAGCCAGTAAAATGGGGCTGTGGGAGAGAGGGGCCGAGTCAGGCCAGGAGGTCGGGAGGCCTCCCTGGGGGAGTGCCTGGGGCCGGGTGGGGCCCGGGCAGGACCGGGCAGGGCTCCGTGCAGGGCCCGGGAGGAGAGGCCCAGCCTGCCCGGCCTGGGAGGAGTTTGGGTTTTAGTCAAGTAGAAATGAGAGATCTTGGAGGGGGAGGGGAGTTATAAATAGAGGCCTACAGCCGTTGTCTGCAATTTTAAAATCCGAAAGGCTCAGGACTGAGCGGTTTTTTCCATTGCTCATGTCAGGGCAGAGTCCAACTCAACTGCCCAGAACTGGCCCTGGTGGGGCGGGAGGCTGGGGCCGCCCGGGACCCTGCCTTATCTTCCTCCAGCCCAAGACATGCTGAACTCCCAGCCACAGGGAGCCTCCAGGGTTTTGAAGAAGGGATTAGGCGTGCCTATTACCAGAGCTGCGGCGAAGAAAAGCCACATTCATCATCCTTCAGAAAAATGCAAAAACTGGAAAATAAAATGAGTTCAGGTCCAAGCGATCTGAACAAAATGTCGAACTGCACTTCAGAAACGAGACTCTGGTGTGTGAATTCCATCTCCATTTGGGAGATGACTGCAGAGTTTCCAAATACTTATTTCAACAATTTATCTTTTCTCATTTTTCTCCCCCTGATTTCTGAATTGGAAACATACACACTTATTTCAGACATAAAACATCGTAGAAGCTGTCCTTGGGACCCTGCCCTCCAGAGACCCGGCGTCCAGATGGGGGTGGGGACGGAGCATTCCTGCAGAACGGAGCCTTCCCCTGCCCCCCCCCCCCGTCCTGTTGTGAGGGGAGGGGGGTTCACAAACTCTATCCCGGCCTAGGACTCCATTTCAGATCTGGACCCCAGGCCTTCAGGCCAGGAGTTGGCTTTTCCAGGGCAGGAGCTGGCATAGTACCGCCCGTGTGCCCAGTCGGGCCCCCTGCCTGCTTTTGTAAATAAAGTTTTATTGGAACGCAGCCATACTCATTCCTTGAGCCTGTGGCTGCTTCAGGGCCACATCAGCACTGCTGAGTGGGGCCAAACCCTTCACAGGAGAAGTTTCCCAACTGCTGTTTTCCAGCACCGATTGCTCGAACGCATCTCCTGGGTGGACGGAGGCCAAAGTGACCTCCCTCTGTCAGCTCGTCTCCTCCATGGAGGAGGGGACAGGGCTCATAGCCCTCAGAGGAGACTTGGCTTGCTGATTGCATGCAGCTGTGGGTTCTGTGTCGGGAGCCCCGACATCTGGATTCCCCCCACTTTTTGGCAGTGTCCACAGGAGCTGGACGGTGACATCATCCCTCTGAGGCGATTTGGGATCAGTCTGTGGAAATGAATACCATTCCCCAAGTCTCTCCCTGGGATTTCTGTGTGTGTGTGTGTGTGTGTGTGTGTGTGTGTGTGTGTGTATGTGTGTGTGTGCGCGCGCTTTTGTTTTCTGGGTTTTTTTTTCCCTTTTTCCAGAGTAGTTCTTTTATTTTTTTAATCCTCACTCGAGGATATGTTTATTGATTTTAGAGAGAGAGGAAGGGGGGAGAGAAAGAGAGAGTGAGAGAAACATTGACGGATCGCCTTCTGTATGTGCCCCAAATCAAACCCACACCTTTTTGCTGTACAGGAAGACACTCTAACCAGCTGAGCCGCTCAGCCAGGAATGGAGTTCTTCCATTTTTGATCTCACACGCCCATAATTTGGCAGAGGGACATTTTCACTGGACACATTCTCTTTGAGAAATTGGTAGGCAGTTGCTCTGCTTGTCCCCATTCTTGCCCTGGTGTCGGGGGGACACCAGCGTCATTGGAATGCCCCTTGTTTCTAGGAGACTGTTCCAGCTGACGAGATGCTTACGTGAAATGGTTTCTCGAATGACTGAAGTTCATAGTTCTGAATGTAACCACCATTTCACAGAGATACTTTGTGAGGTACGGCGGGTGATTTATCCAGTTGGATAAGGGCTGTTGACCGGCTGCCGAGTCTAAGGAGTTCACATTACTTCAGCACATGCAGGTGTTTCAGCCTCTGTACACTGTCCTGCACGCCAGGGTGTGGGCTCCTGGACAGATGGAAGGAGCGGGCAGCAGGAGCTGTGGACTTCATGTCTGGGGGCTGCTACCCTCCTTGTCCTCTGTCTGCTGAGTCCCTGCTGGCTGGGCCGCCGGGCCTCCTTTGTCCTCTTGTCTGTGGGCCCTCATAGCACTGCCCCCTGCACCTGGTGGGGGGTCACTGTCGAAGGCAGAAGAAAGGCCAGGCTTTGGGCCCGGGGTGGACATGCTTCAGAAACAGAATGAACCCCCGGATATCACGAAACAGCTTGTGCTCCTCTGGTTAATGTGCATCTGGGCCGGTCCGAGGAGCTGAGCCAGGGGGCCTCTCCCTGAGTCAGACTCGCCAAGGGAAGGGGGCACTCAGGACACCTGGCGCTGGGCCTGCCCCCCATCCCATTCTGGGAGAACAGCTGCCGGGGGCTGAGAACCAGGGACCCCAGCTGGAGGCCCCTCTGGTGGGAAAGCCTGAAAAACCCTAAGCGGCCTCTGTCCCCTGCACCGTGACCATCCTGTAGACGTGCATGACTCCCATAAGGCAGACGAAGTAGCCATGGCAAAGTTTACAGCAGCTTTCCATTGTCGGCAGAAACCCCGGGCTGCGCCGGAAACCTGCCCCCGTGGCTCGGGAAGGCTTTCTGCCGGCTCTGAAAGCAGGAGCGGTGCAGGGAGCACTGTCCTCCCAGAACTGCGTGTGTGCGGCCTCACCGGTCGCTTCAGAGCGGCACCAGCGTGGATCCAGTGAGCGCCGTGTCTGAGCCACAGTGACTACACTGGAGGGATCCCCCCACCCTCACGAGTGTTCCAAAGACCTGTTGGGAAACAGGGGAGTGGGGTGATTGTTCCCTGCCCCTGGCCCCCAGGCCCTCATCTCTTGTCTGGTCTCCCAGTGACAGTGGCCCCTACTCCGCAGCAGCACCTGGCCTCTGTGATCAGCCCGATTACTGGTTCTGTGTGTCAGGCAGGGTGGTGCGTGCCCCCCCCCCCCAGCCCCTGCCTGGGAGGTTGTCTCCGTACTGAAGACCTGGGGGTATAAGAGACATGGAAGCGTTAAGAGAACTGGAGTGCTGAAGAGGCAGCTTCTCATCTGGGGGTGGGTTCTGGATCGGGGCTGCGTGCCATGTGGAGGAGGGTGGGTGCCATCTCTGTGGCTCTCCTGGTGGCCTGCAGTACACAGGGCCACCTGTCAGCAGAAGCGGACCTCCACGCCAGGCCCAGACAGCGAGAACAAACCTGGCTTCTCTAGCCACCTCCATGTTCTGCCGTCTTGTCCTGAAGGGTGACCCCGGTGGGAGTGTGTGGACCTGAATCCCTGTGTGTGCTGTGAGGCACACTTGAGGCGTCAGACAGGGACAGGCCCAGGGTTCTGCAAGGGACAGGGCTTGATAGTCTGCCCAGAAGTCCCACCCTGGCCATAGCAGGGGCAGGGTCCCTTTGTCCTGTGAAGGCCATGCATTGGAACTCCTCTGGGCTTTGTTTTTTCTGTCAGCTCTGAGACCATTTTTCATGGACACCTAGGAGTGAGCCCACGCGGCTGGGGTCCTTCTGCCTGCGCCGTAGATTGTGAGGGTGCCCATGCAAACAGCCAAAGCAGAATTGACTTTGATTTGAAGAAGACCATCCATCTCGTTCGTGGGCTCTGCGCTCGAGGCTTCTCGAGGGGTGGTGGAAATTTTCTAAATGGGATTGTGGCGGTGGTCACGCAAACCTGTGACTAGCTGTGGGGCCCTGGGCCTGTCCCCTTCCCCCCTTTTTCTCATCTGTGAGAGTGGGGGTGATAACAGCACCTGTTAAAAAAAGGACTTGAGTGAGAACATGGCCGCTGCCTTCGCTGGCCTGGCCCCTAGGATTGTGATGCAGAGCCCGAGGCGTCTGCCTCCATTTCAGCACAAACCGTCGCCGTCTGTGTGTCTGGGGGAGGGTGTGTGTGAGATCTTCGCTCAGCCAGCTGGCCTTGTCTGTCTGAAGCCCCTAGGGTGAGGCCTGCATGCAGCTGGCAGAAACAGGCGCTGGGCGAATAAAGGCATTTATGGCTGGTGGTCAATGAGCCCCTCCTCCCCTTTCAGAACCTCGGGCAATGCAAGTGGCAGAGGTGCAGTTGCTGCAGTTCAAGGGCTCTCCAGTCTGACCTGAAGGGCATCGTTCGTGGGCCACATGTGAAATGATGGGACCCAGGCTGATCGCGTTTCACGTGTGGGCCTTTGGAGGCGTCTGCCTGCTGCACGTGGATGGGGGTCCAGTGACGTCCCCCACAGTAGGCTCTGTGGGGCAGTGGGGGCTGCAGGTGGGGGAAGACCCGGGAGCTGCGGGGTCCTGCAGGGTGAGGTCCCGGGTTGTGAGTCTTTTCCTGCCTTGCGGTGGGATTGGCTGGGGCAGCTGGAGAAAGGCTGTGGTGTAGGGCCTGGGGAAGCTGCACAGTCTTCATTTCAACCGCGTCCTCCAGTGAGGGCCCCTGGCCGGCCCGGTTCCCCCCACGCCATCCTCCTCCAGGTTGGTTGGCTGGTCGGTTTTGTGTGCCTGCAGCATTTAAAGCCAGCCCACAGGACGATTTCAGTTGGTAGCTTTGGGTTGTGGGTCCACACAGAGGAAGACATTCCAGTTTCTGTGGCTGTGAGTTGTGCTTCTCTTATCAGAGTTACCGAGGGTGACAGAGGCTTTCTGTGCCTTCATTTGGGTCCCTGAGAAGCTTGTGCACAGGGCAGGCTGGAGGGCACAGCCCAACACCCCCTCGAGAGAGGTCCCTTTTAGAGACATCCACCCCTGCCCTTAGTACTGCCGGTGCCTTCTGCTCCCCGAACATCTGGTACTTTCCACCTCTGGATAAGCCCTTCACTTACATCATTTTGGTCTACCCCTCAAGCCCACCTTCAAGGGCACTGCTCCACTTCAGGGAGGCACGGTGGTGCAGGAAGCTGCCTGAGGTCTCAGGACACAGGAACAGGTGGGGAGCTGGGGTTGGCCCCCAGGGTCTGGCCGTGAGCCCTGCGCTCCCATTTGTCACCCAGCAGCTGCCGTGCTGACTGCCGCACTCCCTAGCTGCTCTCTGAGTGAGCGTTGCTTCTTTTTTGGGACCCCGAAGCTGCCGCCCTGCTCAGCGAGCCTTTTCTGGTCTGGAACAGGTCCGTCCTGGGCCTCTGGTGCTGCTCAGCCGCCGGCATGGGCAGGGCGGGTCAGATGCCTGCTTCTGCCACATGCAGGGTCCAGCAGACGGCTGGCCGGTGCCAAGCCGCCTCAAGTCCAGTGGTGGGCTCAGGCAGGGGGTTGCCGATGACAGTGTGCCATGGCATTCTGTCCTCCCTGCCTCGCCCAGAAGCAGAGACGTCTCTGCCTGGGTCTGGAGGGAAGCTCACTGATCAGCTTGCCCTCCTGTGTCCCCCCCTCTCCCGGAGCTAAAACAGGGCAGCAGGATGAGGGGTATGAGAGCATGTACCCCTGGACCGCCAGAGAAAGCTCCCAAAGGGGGTGGCGTTGGGGCGAGGCCTTGAGGAATGGATGGTGTGCGTGGAGGGTGGGACGAAGAACATTCCAGATGGGGAGGATTCCACAGGCAGAGCGGGATGTGGAATCACAGGGCTGTGAGCCATGGGCTTGGCGTAGGGGAAACCCAGCCAAAAAGGCGGCCCCCGGAACATTCCTCGTGAGAGGATCACCTTGGGTGAGGACCCTGGCTCCGCCCGCCCCGCAGCTGGGACTGAGCAGAGCAGTGGGCCTGGGGGCCGGCATCTACAGCACGCTCTCCTAGGGGAGGCCGCACACTCTGCACCCCTGCTGACCACATGCGGACACCTGCCGGCCTGCAGGCAGGCGTGTGGACCCTGTCACCAGGCTGGGGACAGGGCTCTTTCACCTTCTTCCCTGCTAAGTTCTTCCAGCTGGACTAATAACCAGATCCACACAAGACAGATTCACAGGAGAAAGAGACCAAATCCGTGACATGTGTGCACACGGGGGTTCCATGTGAACACGGGACCCGTGGACATGTGTTGGGCTGTCGAGGATCACACTCCTTCCCGAGCTGAGAGGGGTTGTGTAGTTTGTGACCTGAAAGTGCAGGAAGGGGGTTCGCCTGGAGAGAGAAGAGTGTGTGTTTGGGGGACAGTTGTTTGCTGGGGGGTCTTCCACCCGGGGACACAGACAGGGCTTGGCCCACAGGGGCCTTGCCGGCTCCTCCCTGTCTGCCACAGCTGGTTCCCGTCCGACCTGAGTCACCTGTGAGGACGGCTCCCTTCTGGAGCAGGTCCTCTGTCCTCTGTCTGCGTTCTGTCCGGTGGTCATGGGAACGGCGAAGGTTCGGTTCGGTTCTGTTCTGTTCTGAGTCTTTTGTTTCTTAAAAATAACCAGCCTAAAATAATCAATATCCCAACAAGCATATTGTGGGGTAGGGAACTCTGTTCCCTTCAAGACCCCAGACTCTACACCCTGACTCAAGTCTCAGGTGTAATTTTTAACACCTTGTGTTTTGGCCCTGGCCAGGTGCCTTAGTTGGTTGGGGCGTTATTCCATATGCCAGAAGGTTGTGGGTTCGATCCCCAGTTGGGGCACCCAGATGGAAGACAGCCAGTGTTTCTCTCTCATGTCGATGTTTCTCTTTTTCTAAAATCAGTGGAAAATATTCTCAGGTGAGGATCACAACAAAGCACACAAACTGTGGGTCCTTTGTCAGTGGAGTGGGGGACTCGCACCCCTGCCCCTGCCTGCCCCGTAGTCAGAGGTTCCCGTGTTGGGCACTGGGTGAGTTCCTGGGACTGCAGGAGGTTTCGGGGAGGGGCAGGAGGAGCCAGGGGGGTGGGTGTCATGCCTGGGGCCAGAAAGAGGCCCAAAGAATCAAGGCCAGGGACATTCCTGCGAGTCCTGGGGTGTGGCGCACGTAGAACTTTCTAGAAGAACAGCACTGCTGAGCTGGAGGAGCAGCCCTGGGTCCCGCCCTCTCTGCTGGCCCCTTCACCGAGCCTGTGGAGCCAGAGGGCCGGAGTTCTGGCCAGGCCACCCCTGCAGGGCCCCCCGCCCCACCCGCCACCGCAGGACTCAGTACGGCTGTTCAGTGAGATCACTGGGCCAGGCCCCCCCCCCCCCGTGGGAGGCCCCTGCCTTCAGCTGTGCAGAGGCCCCGTCCCTGCCCCGCTGCACAGGGCCGCTCCCGACCTCGGAAGGTACTCTGAAGTCACGTAGGCCTGGGGGGCCGGCACTGAACAGTGAAGTGACAATTGTGGGACTTTAGGGCTGTCCCTTCCCTAGAGCCAGGCAGCATGGCGACAAGGGCCCTGGCGGCCACCTGCTTTCCCACCCTCCAGTCCTCACCACCTGCCCCGAACCCTGAGACCCGAACAGGACCCCTGGACACACACTGGCCCTGAGAGCAGGTCCGGCCAGCACGGTCACCAGCCTTTACTGTGGTCCCTGCTGCTGTCACCCTGCACCCAGCCCAGTGCTGGCTGCCTATGAAGGGTGGGCAGGCGCTTGCCCCGGCCTCCCAGAGCTGCCGGGAGTGGTTTTCCTGATCTAGACTCAACTCCTCCCAGCTGCCTTTGTGGGAGACCTTTATTTTATAAGTACCACCGTTTTTCGAATTGCCACAATTTTTCTTGGCTTCTCAAGATAACAGAATTCTTTTTGAAAGCTTCTAAAAAGTGTGTTTCTCTGTTGACCCGGGAATTTCATGCACAGGCAGATGAGCCAGTTGCCGAGACGCCCTTCTCACTGCTGGGGTTTGTCCTACGACCCCCTCAGGTTCGGGACAGTCCTCCGGGGAAGTGTGGGAGGCCCAGCGGACTTCAGATATTCCATAGACATGTTTAGTGGAGGTCCTGAGCCACTACTGGGGGTACACTTATACCCCAAAAGTTAGCAGTTGTCAATCTGAAATTCAGGTTTTGCTGGGCCTCCTGCGTTTCTGTTTGGTGAACGGGGCAGCCGGGCTCTGGGTGTGAACGTTGCTCGCCTTCTAAGCACGTGTCTCAAGGGGGTCTGGGGTCCTTATTCCTGACAAGAGGACTTCTGGGGACTGCACTGGGTGGGCTGGATGGCTGAGGACTCAACAGTGCGTCGGACGTGCCCCGGGTGCCTGTCGACTCAGAGTGCAGGCTCTGAGCGGCCATTAGCAGGCGGTGCATAGCCAGTCCCCGGTTCCCTTTGAAATACGGTTGGGGTGGGGGAGCAGCATGGCCTCGTGGCCTCGTGGCCCCTGCTCTCACTGTCTGCTCTCACGACCTGGTTCCAGCAGAAGATCAAGTACCGACATCGTGTTAATAATGGGTGGTAATGACTCATGTATTTATAAGTGAACATTCCAGATGAAAGTTTTAACAATTTAGGCAAACTTCGAAACTCTTCTAACATGTCCTTGAAGGGAGCGACTGAGAAAGGTGTGTCTGCTGATGATGGACATGCCAGCCCACTCTGGGAGGGGCAGGTTGTAGGCCCAGGAATGGGCTCGTACCTGTGGGGCCAGGGTGTCAGTCGAGCAGAAGCAGACGGACACATGTGCAGGAGGTCATGTGTGATAAGAGTGACCTTCCTGGCCAGGCGGAAGGGAAGATGGCATGGCAAAGGGGCCTGGGTGAGCTGGTCAGCCACAGGGGCGGGGGGCCCATCTGCTTCCGCCAGAGTGAAGGCCAGACCTACCAGAGCATCGTACTGGAGTTGGACCAGAAATTAGAAGACACTCAGGTGGGTGTCCTCGAGTCATCTTGACGGAAGGGGAAGGCAGTGTGCAGGCATGACGCCGCGGCCCCCAAAGAGAAGCCCGGTCAGTGTCACTGCATTGACTTCAACTTTAGGGGACCAAACGTCAACTTGGATCTAAGGGCAAATGAGGTGGGGGGCGTGTGCTGCAGACGAGGCTGCACATGGCTCCCACCCGGTGGGAGCTCGTCCTGGGGGTCCGGGGCACTCGGGGCGAGGTCCTGTTCTGAGCTCCACATTGTAGACAGACCCTCTCAGGGGTCCCTGTTGCCCACGGCCTGGAGACTGAGGGACTCAGCCCCCAAGTGGGTGGGGGAGCAGGAGCCCACAGGCCCCCAGGCACGTGTCCAGCTGGCCTGTCGGGGTCCAGGAGAACAAAGGTGAAGGGCTAGCGAGCCATTGAGAAAATGTCCAGTCTCGGCCTGTGAGACCTGCTTGTGAAAACCACAGGGCAAGGCAACAAAGAAGTTCCAGAACCATGAGGCGTCGACCTGCCCCTCGGCCATCAGGACACGGGTTGTGCTGGGTCTGGGGCTGCAGGGTGAGCAGTGATGGTTCGACCGTGTGTGTGACGACCCTTCAAAACATGCAGGTGACCTTTGGCCTGCGCATGTGACTTCTAGGGACCCTAAGTCGGTCATCTGAAGTGAGGACAGGGCTTCAGGCCAGAAGGTCCCCAGTCGATCGGGACCCGTGCTCCCTGAAACCTGCATGAGACCGAAGGCTGTAACCAGACCAGTTTAGAATCTGAGAAACAGTGACCAAGGCTTTTAATTAACCTCTTGTAGTGTTGGTTCCGGGGGTGGGAGGGGACGCAGGACACAAAACTGCTCACAGTCCGATTCCAGCCGTGTGTGGTCCACGGCAAGGCCCAGTTACTGTCCCGTCACGGGGGCAGGGCTCATGTTTATTTTCTATCTGCTCCATATTTCCAAAAATTAAATAGGTCATTTTAGAATTCTGGAAAGAGAACTGTTTCTCTCAGATGGGTGGGGACACGTTGGCCGTGGAATCGTGGAGACCAGAGGAGGAACGCCCAGAGGAGGGTCCCTGCTGGATCCGAGGAGCTGGGAAGCACTGCCGCCCGCCCACCCCAGCCCCCCTCCTCCCTGACAGCATGTCCTCCACACTGTTCCTCTCCCCTGCCTCATCACACCCTGGCGTGCTGGACAGCCAGGCCCCCCGAGCCAGGCCCCCCTGGCCAGGCCCTGGTGGAAGGGACCGAGGTGCAGATGTGTGGGGGGGGATGCTGGGGGGGTGCATGCTGACGTGGAGCATTTCGGAAAGCTGGGTTCGAGTCCAGAGCCGTGTGCCGTGTGGCCAGGATTCCATTTTTTAATCAGGGTCATTTGTAACAACCCCCATGTGATTCGGCTGCATCATGGACGCCGTCCATAAATATTTCAGGCGTGGTGTGCACGCACGCATACTCACACACGTGTGCATTCCTTTTTTTCTCTCTCTCTCTCTCCGGAGGAACACCCAACTGACAGGACAAGGGTCAAGATACTCCTTTCGACTTTTTTCTTTATGCATTTTTTAACATCTGACTGTTTGTGAGTTAGCAAGGACTACATCGATGATTAAAAACACAAAGAAATCTACTTCCGAAGGCAGAGAAAAGAGAGGAGTGGAAATACCCCTGGGACCTTAGGGGCCTGGGGACCATGTCGGCAAGAGAGCACCTCGTCCAGACCAATGTGCCTTTCTTTTTTATTTTGTTTTATTTTATTTTTTTCAGTTTCTTCGGCAGTGTGGGTGGGAAGGAGTGCGGGCTCTGAAGCTGCCTGAGTCCCAGCCCCGGGGCTGCCCCTCTCCCTCGGGTGACAGTGGAGTGGGCGGAGCCCTCTGTGCCTCAGTGTCCTCGTCTGCACCGTGGGGGCCCGGCCTGGCCCCACAAGGAGCTTCCCACCCGGGGAAGGTTCCTTCACACAGGCTTGGGACGGGGTCACTGCCTACTTGGCTCGTGACATTGTCGATGTAAGGAACATCCAGACCTATGGAGAGTTTTTTATGAGTTTATTTGGGCCAAACTGGCGAGAGCTGCCAGGAAGTGAAACCTCCATGGATTGAGAAAATGCTCCATAGTAGGGCAGTTTCACAGCTTATTTTATACACTGGATGCCACATAGGAGATGGCAGGGGTGTTACGTTAATCTTGCTGCTGTTGGGTTAAGGGAGAAAGCAAAGCGGGGTGGGGGTCTCTGGGGTTGGATGGCAGGGCCATATGGAGAGGTGCACACCTCTGTTGTGCCAGTGTGTGCGGTGAGGCAGCATTCGCAGCCCCTGGAACGGGCACTCAGGAGACCAGGCAGCAGCGAGGGGTCCCGGGCGCTCCTGTTCTGGTGCCAGAGACTGTCTCGAGGGGGCTGCAGGAGAAGAGCAGGCTGCCTTTGAAATGTACATTATCTCTGAGCACACAGACACCAGACGGCTTTGCTGAGGGTGGAGATGGACCTCTGTCCAGGGAGGTGCAGCCTCGGACGTGACTGCCCGCCACAACCCGCGCTCAGGCGGAGATTATTATGACCAGGTCATCTGTGTGGTCACTCCAGGCCTCTGAGTGAGCATGGCCACCATGCAGGCCTCCCCCGGGCTTGCCGGGCTCAGCAGGTGGCCCTGTGTGTCCACACATGTTTTATTAGTATTCATAGTAGATATTCTTTGCACATCTTATGCTTCTGGCACGGGTCTAAAACCCAATTAGGAGGTATCAGTGTACATTATACAAGTGCCAAGGATTTCTTAACTCTGTAAAAGAAAATCGGTCTCTCCCCGGCCCACGTTAATTACTGCTGATGTGTTACCAATGTCAAAGGACCTGTTTTGTTTTCTTACAAACGGGTCCATGTGTCTGTCACTGGCTTGATTATAACCCCACATTCTTCCTGAGTGGTGGGCTGGGTCATCATCTTGCTGTGATAACTTTTGCCTGAATTTTTCGTCCTCACCCTGATGGTGCCTAACCAACGCTGATGATTTCCCTGTGTTGTTGCAGGGGCTGGGGGGGGACAGGAAGGGGGTGCCATTAGAAAACAGCCCCCATGGTGGGTCACAGACCTCCTGGGTGCAGCTGCAGCCCAGTAATCGTCACACAAAATGCACCCACCTGAGACGCTGGGTGTGCATACCCATTGCTAAAATCCAGCAGTTGACAACAATTCTTCTCGAATTGCTACTCAGGGAAAGCAATTTCAGTGCAGAAATCAGGAGTGACTTCCTCAAACTCCCTCGCCACGCAGCCTGCAAATTTTCAAGGCCAAGGTCCCCGTGTGGCCACTTTGAAACACCTGCCACTGGGAAGTTCAGTAGGCAGAGTGATGAGGAGGCCGTGAGGAACCGAGGAGGAGAGGAGGTGCAGGTGGAGGCCGGGTGGACACGGCAGGTGTCTCGCGCATTCTGACCAGAGCCCTCTGCCCTTGTCTCCCCCCCAGGACCAGGCGGAGCAGCCGACTCCTCGTGGCCTGGGAGCACAAGCGGCACCCAGCTCCGTGGCCAGATCTCGCCAACGCACGCGTCCCCAAGGTAAGGACAATGCACCCAGGGCAGTGCTGCCTGGACTTGGCACTCTCCACCCTTGTTCTTCTTACTAGTATAAAAAGATTTTAGTCTTTTTCCCCTCAAAGAAACCAAATTCCAAAGAACAGACATGCTCAGTTGCAGTGTCTCCATGGGCCTCCTTCCAGTGAACTGTCTTCAGTGAGCGAACTTCAGAATCTATTCCCGTGAGGTGTCCCGGGTTTCACAAGAATACAATTCCTGAGTTGGGTGGGGGGGCACTCCTCCCAGTGACCTCCTCGTGACCCTGGCATGGCGTGTCTGTCCCCAGCCCAGGTTTGCACTTGGGCCCTTGGTGACTCGCTGCTTTTCCGTGACCCTGCTCTTCTTCCCAGTGACTTCCTGTGGAGTCACCTTGGGAAAAAAGGGGATGATCCCGAGCAGGTCCAGGGTTGGGAAGTCAGGTGTTGGCTGCGGACGGGGTGGGGGGCCGGGAAGGGCGTGGGACAGGTCACAGGATGGAGCAGGACAAGTGAGCGAGGCCAGTGGTTTAGTGGAGAGTTTCAGGACCAGAGGTGGAAGGGCTGGGACTCATAGGAACGGGGATCATTAGATTTTTGAAAGCCGTTTGATGGGAAAGAGGGTGACCTTTAGGCAGAACAAGCCAAGAGCTGAGCCCGAGTCGGAGAGGGGGGTCCTGGGCGCCGAGAAGGCGCTGTGGGCACGGCAGTCCTGGAGCAGACTCTCAGGTGGGGCGATGCCAGGGGGCTGGGGCCTGCTTGTTAACATTGGCTTTGAACCCTCGGAAATTCGTACTTCGTGACATTTCAGCTGCTTACAGACGGTCTCGTGTGATGAAAACCATCTAAGTTCTGGTGTTAACGTTCACGTGAAATCTATGTTAATACTTGAATCCGAAAGTTAGGAAAAAACTGTGCTGGGAGAGCTTCGTATGGCTTCTGTCTTCTCCCGTGCATGTGAGTGGGGCGCTGAGGTACTGCAGGGCCCCAGCACACCTACTCGGGTCGCGCCACCGCGGGGAGTTGGCAGCACAGTGGAGAGGAGGGCTGACTGTTCCCTTGTGAGGGTCCCCCGGTGGGTGGTTGACTGAGTGTCTGACATGTCCTGGCACTCAGGAGTGAGCCGGGAGATAGTGGCCATGGAGCAAACAAACCTGTCTCTAAGTGCAACCTGACTTCCCTGGGAGTTCCTCCTATGAGACACACCGTGACACTGACCTCCTTCCCTCTGGTCCTCACTCCTCTCTACATATGGCGCATGAAGCAGGAGTACCAAAGGGCGTCCTGGATTAGACGCAGGTAGACGTTTACCTGGAGCAGGTCCACAAGCAGCCCGGACAGCTGGCAGTCAAGGCCCCAGGGGACGATGAAGGCCCAGGTCGTGACGTGCAGGTGGGGGCGGGGGTGCAGCGCCCCTGCTCCTGAAGGGCCCTGGAGACAGCATGTGTGAGCCAGGCCGACCTACCAGCCTCGGCCCCACTGGCCCTACCCCACTGCATGGCAGACAGCCCAGCGCCCTGGAACGGGGCTGCAGGCCCACACCCCGGCACTCAGAGGTCCCTCCTGCTGAGACGTACAGCCAGCAGAGTCCCAGGATGCCTGCAGATGCTCGCGGTAAAGCTGAGTCTGGGGAAGTGTGTGTCAGGAAGGCCCGAGGGCACGGCAGAATCACACCTGGACAGGAGGACAAGAAACTAGAAATGCAGGGGAAGAGGTGCAGCCAGAACCAGGTGGGCGTGAGAAAGAGTTCCTTAGACATCCAGGGAATGAAATACCTAGTTACGGGCATTTTAAAAATTCGGTCTAAAGAAGATTAATGAGCCAGAGCCTCCTCCCTTCACCACAGAGCGGCCACCAGGCCCAGACACAGATGGGACAGCGTCCAGCGGAGGAGGTCATGGGGCATGGTGGGGGCGTTTGAAGCGATGCTGGCAATGAACTGACCAGCATGGAAGAGGCACTGTCCCCACGCTGCACTCACAGGGTTAAAAGGGAGACTAATCCCCACCCGAAGGCACATCGCTTTGTTCCAGAATCGGGAGGCAGAGAGACAGTTGGGGGGAAAAACCAGATTTTCCTACACGGGCACGGCCGTTGGACTGAAAGTGGACTTGGGCAGAGCAGGCGCGGGTTTTCAGAGTATGGAGAGGAAAAGAGCTTCGTGGAAAATTGTGTCCCAACAGCTAGTGAAAGCAATAAAGGGTTTTTCTTTCTTTCTTTCTTTTTTTTTTTTTTTTTTTTGGACCAAGATTGAGAAAATTGGTTACTGGCAGTCCTTACAGCAGAACCATTAGAAGCTGTGCTTTGGGACAGGACACAGCAGTGTGCAGGGCAGGGCTGTGGCGCTGAAGTTCAATTCCACACGAATTACTAAAACAGGGTTAAACTGGAACTTTGGATAATTAGACGTTGGGAGTCCGTGTGTGTCTTTGGAGAGTGGGTTTGTCCAGTGAGTCGTTACGGCTCAGCGGGGCCCCAGCGAGAAGGGGAATGTGAAGTAACTTGAGACCGTGCTGGGAAAAGTATGCTGAGTTATGTACTTTAAAATATAATGTGTAACTGAAATATTGACCGTGGTTACTAAAAGAGTATGTCTAACATTTATCGTTTCAAACCTAGCTAGCAGAAAAAAAAAAAAAAACAGAAGGGCATTTATATTTAATAAAAACAACCAACACCAAGTAGAAAAGGACAAAAAATGTGGGGGAAAAAAAAGGACATCGGACAGAAACTAGAAAATAAAGTACCAGGGGCAACTGCAAGCATATCCAGAGCAGTGTTAATAAGCTTCGAACACTAGAAATACACACAGAACTGGCAGACAACACACAGACTCTTGATTCTTCTCTGAAATCTGTGTAGCTTTTTAAAAAGTTGACCATATACGGAAAGCTGTGCTATGTACATTTTAAGCAATCTGATTCACGCAAGCCACGGTCTTTCACCCAGTGCGGTTTAATCAGAAGTCAAGAAAACGTTCAAAGAAGTCAACAGAAACTTTAGCACACACACCCTGCTTCACTCGTGGGCTCCGGAGGAATTCGCAACGAAAATATCCATTACTCAGAATGAATGAAACAGGAATGTGCTGCGGGCTGGAGGCTGTAAAGCGCCTTGTGTAAAAGGTGCTCCAGACTCAATTTCTGAGCCTTGAAAGACAGATTGAAATTGGAAGAGTAAAAATGGAGGGACTCAGAGGAGTGGGGAAGGAATTATGAACATGGAGACTGGACACCCGTGAAGTCAGGAAGACGGTCTCAGCAGACGGGAACAGATCCGAAAGCCCGTCAGTCTTCCGTACAACCTCCCCAGACAGCAGACCCCCGGCACAGCCCTCGGGAGGAGGGGAGACACGGCATACCACGGGAAGAGCGTGCTGGAGAAAACCAAAGTGAGGGGCCGCGGCAACTTCAGGCCAATGAGTGTGAAAATATGAGGGGCACAGACAACGTATTGCAAACACATGAAAACAAAATTGCAACACCCAGTGCAGGGACGTGCAGCAACAGGGACCCCCACCCATTGCCGCGGGGATGCAGAGCGGGGCAGCCCCAGTGGGGGACGGTGGAGCAGCTGCGTGCAGAACTGAACACAATCTCCCAGTACAATCCAGCAGTCACATCTTATAGTATTTACTACCCAGAGGAGCTGAGCACGTGTGTCCTCACACAGACCTGCACACGGATGTGCATAGCGGCTTTATTCATGGTTGCCAAATCTTGGAAGCAACCAAGATGCCCCTCAGTAGGTGATGGATAAACAAACTGTGGCCCATCCAGACAATGGACTGTTCTTTGGCCCTCGGAAGAAATGAGCTGTGAACTCACGAAAAGACACAGAGGAACGTTAAGTGCATGTGACCAAGTAAAAGGGGTGTGGTCCCAGCTCTGTGACATTCTGGAAAAGGCAGCCGCTGTGGAGGTGGTAGAAAGACCCCAGGTTCCCCGAGGGTTGTGGGAGGGAGGGAGGGGGTTGTAGAGCCCAGAGGACTTGGAGGGCAGTGAGAATACAGGGCTGACAGGCACAGGCCCATCCTTCCAGTGTGTCCGAGGGCCACCCGCTTGGTCCTTGGGCGTCCTCAAAGCCCTGGGTGTCTGCAGGGGGTGGGCATGGATGCCCTTGTCCTGGGTGACCACACCTTCCCTGACTGTGCTGTGCCTGACATGGAGTTTGGTGCTCAGGGGCTTCTTAACTGGACCCTTGGGACAGCAAGCAGACTTCTACCAAGACCCGGGGATGCTGTCCCCTCCTTCTTTCATGTCCCTGCACTGTCAGGCACTCTGGCGACAGACCTGAGGCGTTGGGCTGTCTCGGGTGGAGAGACACTTTGCAAGGGTCCTGGTGTCCAGAGTGAAGGATCCCCGTGATTCTCCTTGACCCGTCCCTTCCCCCCAGATGGAGGATTTACTCCCCCATCTCCCTGAGCTCAGCCTGCCTGTAAGCAGCTTATTTTTGAGTGGCAGCTACACAGACGCCTCACGCAGGTCCTTGCAGCACCATGTGGGAGGGGCGCGTTTTCCCCTGGAAGATAGTCATTTTTGTGATGGCCACTCTTGCCCTTGAGGGCTCTTTAAGAGCATTTTTAAGACAGTAAAAATATACTTCACGTTAACCGAGTGAAGCATGCCATTCGGTGGCACCCGTGACATCTACAGCATGGGGCAATTGTCACCACTCCTCGTTTTAAAGACTTTTCTGTCGCCCCAAACAGAGACTCTGTGGCCATCAGGCAGCGACTCCCCCAGCTCCTGGCAGCCTCTGTCCTGCTGGCTCTCTCTGGGTCCGCCCCTTCGGCTTAGTTGCCGCCTGTCAGAGGGATCATGCATGTGTCTGGCTTATTTCATGTGGCCTCCTGTTTTCAGGGTCCGTCCTGGCAGCGGCCTGCATCAGACCTGCGCTCCTTCTATGGCCGAGTGCTCCTCCGCCGCACGTACAGACCGCATTTTGTTTATCTGCCCACCCATCAGCGTCACCTGGCCCCTGAGGCCACTGTGAGTGACGCACCGTGGGCCTGCGTGTGCAGGTGCCCATCTGCACCCCTGTGTCTGGTCCTTTGTGCATCCGTACTTTGGGCTGGAATTGCTTACTCATATGGTCCTCCTGGGCAGCTTTTCCTTGACAGTGTTTTTGAGACATGAGGTGTGAGGGAGTCGGGGTTTGCAAACCAGTTGTTTCTGAGGGTTACGATTGCTCGCCATTGATGTCACGCCGCGTGTGGAGTCTGGGCTGTGGGTGCATCACAGGGCAGCCTCCTGGGACGCATTCGGAGCCTGGCTCAGGGGCGGACACCCAGCTCCAGCACACGCACTTGCTGCGTTGAGGACCCCTGCCAGGCCCTGTCGTGCACAGTCCCGTGCAGCCCTCCCGGCTCTGTCCTGGCTTTGGTTTCCTCCTGGTCTTCTTGAAGCCAGAAGTGCTGGTTGTGTGTGTGCAGTTGCAGTGCGCAGAGCGGTGCCGGGTGTCTGTGTGGCTCTTCCAGCCGCAGTGCTCACAGAGAAACACGGGCAGGACGGACGGACTGCTCCCTAAGCCCCGATATTTCCTTGCAAGTCCATTCGTCAAGTGGAAAGACAAGAAGCCGTGTCAGTTCAGGGAGAAGACGACGTCGATGGAGGGAGCGGGCTCCCGTTGGTTTCCCATTGGGAGCCGCTCTGCGTGTCCTCGGGATGGTGGCCACCAGGGTCTGGGTGGGCTTCCCGGCCCTCAGCCTTCCGAGCACTGCCTGGCGACCACGGGTAGGTCAGGGACCATGCGTGGTTTCAATTTTTCCCCCACGTGTGTCTGTTTTGACAAATACGAGCAGCGACCTCAGTGACGGCGTGGCGTCCTGTGCTGATGCCTCCCGCACGTCCTCTGCTTCTTCCCTCAGTCCGAGCTACAGAGGGGGAAACCGAGGCTAGGAGGGGGGTAGCTTGCCCAGGACTCTCAGAGGTCGCACAGCGGTGAAGCGGTGAAGTGAGACTCGAAGTCTGTCCAGCCTGGTGCTTGGAGGGGATTTAGAGGCCGCCCCTAGTGCAGGCCCGTGTGTCCAACTCACCCTGTGGGGGTTACTTCGTGCGACACTGCGTCCCCCTTTCCCAGGAGGTCATGCATTTCTCAAGGGTAAGAGCCACGGCTCGCTCGTCCCACGGTTCTGCTCCGTTGCCTCGTGCAGAGCCGGGTTTAATAGGTGAGCCTTTAAAGAATTCCTGAGCTCACGTGCCAGGAATACACGGACGGGTCCCAGACAGGCCTGCCCCCCACCCTGTGGGAGGTTCTGGCAGTTCCGGGGTGGGGGGAGATGACGACCAGCCAACACAGACCTTCCCTTCCCACGGTGCCGTTTGTAGGGTGAGGACGGAGGGGCCCGTCCTCATCTTTGCTGTGACCAGGGTTCCCCTTTGGCCCACCTGAGGCTTTCATGGCTTCCTCGTCCACTGCGCCACTCACGAGAATATCCTTAGCATTTGTCCTCTCTCTCTCTCTCGCACACCCCTTTTATTTCCTTAGCACCCTTTCCTTAGAGTGAAATGACACTGTCTTCCAAAGACTGTTCTTTTCCTGAAATGCTCAACCAAGCTCTAGGTAGTAATGAATCCTGGCCTCTGGTTGGGTATCGATGCAGAGTCATTGATAATTTTGATTGATTTTACCCCGACCCCATGCCTAAACTCAGCTTATTGGGCTGAGGTACAAAAAAGGAAGGAGGCAAAAAATCACTTCTTGTCACTTCCCCACAAATTAACTCCCCCTGCACATCTTTGTGCCCTAAGGGACACGGGCCACAGCTGATCACTGCCCTTAGTGGTTCTGCGGCACCAGTTTGGGTCAGTCGATCAGAGTCTGCCAGTAAGACGCCCCACGATTGCCTGCCCTGCCCCTCTCTTCCATGTGCCAGTGATTTCCTCTTACGGAAGCAGCAGCTTCCTAACCTGTTAGGACCTGGAGCTTCACCATTTACCCATTGAAGTACCCAGACTGTCCTTGGAGGCGGGCTGTCTTTCCGGGGGAAACTGAGGCACAGAGCTCAGAACACCTGCCCAGACCACACCCAGAGGGAGGGGTTTGACGGTGGGCTTCTCCCCTTGGTACAGTCCTGTCCCTGGACAAGCCCTCTGTCCTCTCGAATCCATGAATATCTTCCTTTCTCTGACTCCGCACCCATGTCCGTGGCTCACACGGAGATGGCTGCTGTCTGAGCCAAATTTTCCTGGCCCTTGAAAGTAGCGAAGTCAGTTGGATCTCCGAGGTGTCCTCTGCTGTCCTGGACCAGTGCTTCCTTTCCTCTGTGCCGTCCCATCCTCCACATGGAAGGCCCTTTGTCCTCAGGTGGGAGGTGGGGACAAAATGGCATGGGGCATCTGCTGTCTCCATCTCCCTGCGGCTCCTGGTTTTCTGGTGCGTGGGCTTTTCATCCTCTGGCTCTGCAGTTTTTCCCTCCCTTCCTTCCTTCCTTCCTTCCTTCCTTCCTTCCTTCCTTCCTTCCTTCCTTCCTTCCTTCCTTCCTTCCCTCCCTCCCTCCCTCCCTCCCTCCCTTCCTCCCTCAAATACCTGCTGCTCATCCAGGCCACACAAAGCCCAGGGACACAGCCATGGCAGTGCGTCCTTTTTAATTTGTTAGCGGTTTCGCATCTGGACCTTTCTGTCCAAGGAAGTCTAAATGCTTTTGGAAACGCCAGGGAGCCGTTGAGCTACCATTCCTTGTGAAAAGCAGTGATGAAGATTCTATCAGAATATGCTGTCTCCTAAAATTGAATAATGCATTCTCGCCTAAGTTTACTTATTTTTGTTTTAGCCACCACTCACCAGCCATTCCAGGTAAGCACATTTTAGGAATGAGCTGTTGTTCCTATGTACTATTAAGCTCTACCCTCAAAGGGAGATCCCAAGCTAGAGATCTCGAGTAAGGAAACACAAAGCTGCGTCCTTCAGGATGGGACATACCACCGCCCTCAGATGGAGCATAAGAGCTTGCGTGTGTCATATTTGCTGACACAGCCAATGCCACACACCCCGGAGTGAGTTCATCTCATTGCCATGTGGGTTCTGGGAACCCGTGGCCCCCCACTGGCGGACAGGCACGGTGGACGTATGGCCAGGTTGCTCTTTCAGCCTCCTTCCAAGGAGTAGGCATGCTTCTACAGTTCAGTCACCTGGCACCGGAGCCAGGAGACTGCCCAGTGGCCTCACTGTCCTCTGCTGCTTCCCTCAGAACATGCCAGGGACTGGTAACTGACACCCGCTGAGTCCGGATTTAGTTCTGACCAAGAAAGGCTTTACTAATAGTGCTGACCTTCTTTGGGGGGGTGCGGGGACAGGGCCTAGAGGAAGTGGGGACACGGCATGTTCATCCTTCCATCTCAGTGGGTCTGTGCCGAACAGACTGAAAGATGGTGCCAGCCCTGGCCAGCGGCTCATGGGTTGGAGTGTCGTCCTCCCGTGAATGGGAAGGTCACAGGTTGCGAGCAACAGGCAGTGGTTCCGTGTTTCTCTCTCACATGGACACCTCTCTCGCTCCCTCCCTTCCCCCCTCTCTAAAATCCATAGACATGTGCTAGGTGAGGATAAAAAAAACCACCCCAGTGGGCTCGACGCCAGCTGGTTCATCAGCAGCTGAAAGCACCTTGCATCACATATACTTCCTCCTTGGGGACGTGGCATACTGACCCCTGGCCACCAACACACAGGCCACTGGATTTCTGTGTCGGAGCAAGGCTGTATCTCCTGACTTTGGGGCAAGTGGGGTCCCTTCTCAGGGACACTGATGGCCCTGCACGTTCCCTCCAAGGGCACCTTCCAGCCATTCTCGTTGGCCACCAGAGTTCTTTTTGTTAAAACCTGGCCTGGGGACACTGCTCTATTTCTCAGGCACTTTGCATGCTCCAGCTCCGTTGGTGAGGCCTCGCTCTACATTTGGCTCATGTCAATTGCCCGTCACCTAAGGCAGCAGTGCACAGACTGCTTGCTCTTCTGGAATGTGCTCTGGAAGTCTGTCCTTCCTACCTAGGTCTCTGAGCGCCCCAGTGGCAGCACACCCTAGGCGCACGTCCTCCTGGTTTCCCGCCCAGTGGCTCTCACTCCTCCGGCACGTTGGATAAGCTGCTTCCTCCCGGGTGCCCTCCTGCTGCCTCTCCTCCTCCCCAGAACTTGTCACTCTACGCTGGTGCCAGGGGCCTGTCTGTCTTTCCAATTTAGTGCCACGTTCCTTGAGGTGGTGTTTATGTTTCTAATTTCGGGGGGAAACTGAAAGGGTGCTGGCCTTGCTGGCCACACCAGGGTAGGACTCGAAAGCTCCGCTAAGAGCATGTGGCCAGGTGTGTGTCGTAACCTCTCTGAGCCCTGATTCTCTACTCTGTGAACTGGCACATAGCACTTAGCTCCTGGGCGTGGTGCAGGGCGGGCAGAGATGCCCATGAAGGCTGTGGTCCCTCCCCCACCCCCACACCTCCTCTGCGTGCATTGCCCACTTGGATGAGCTCCAGTGTGCTGGACACAGCAGAAGAGAGTGCTTGTCAGAGGAAGTAGTGCTGAGGACCAAGCATGTCTGTGCTTCTCGGGGACGTGAGCTGTGCGTCTATTACTTGTTGCACACCTACCTTTGTTCCCAAACTCCCCGCATGGAAAAGAAACGCTTCCGGGGTGGAACCGGCGTCCCACCAAAGGCCAAGTCCTCCTGTCCTTAGGAGGGCTCAGCGTCCAAGGCCTCGGTTTGAGGACAGGATGGTCTTGGTGTGAAGCAGCTGTCCCCAAGGACAGACAGTGCTGTCCCTTGCCAGGACGCCCCATGGGACAGAAGGAGAGGGCAGAGCTGCATGCAATGATGTCTGCTCTGTGGGGCCCCGGCTGCGTCCTGGAAGCCTGGGCTCCAGGACCTGTGAGGGCACAGGGAGCGGGGGGGGGGGGGGGGGGGGGCAATCACAGTGAAGAAGCCCCCTGAAGGTGCTGCTGGCTGTACTTCTGGGAGGGAGACAGAGCGGGGTCCTTCTCCAGACCCTTGGACCTCAGCACGGCCGGAAGGCCTGCGTGGCCAGGCGGGCGGGCGGGCGGGCTCCTGGGCACAGGTCTGGCCCGCGAGGCAGCTTTTCCTGCGCGGAGCCGCTGTGCCCGGGACAACCCCTTCTGGACCCCAGCCACCCCTTGTTGGAAGCAGACAGTCTGGCGTTGATTCACCCCGTGGCCCGCATGCAACCTGCCTGGCGGGGCTTTTTCCAAGGAGCTGCAGGATCGGCGACTCAGCAGCCTGGCTGTCTGACTTTTGGGGAAATTCTACCACTTGATTTATGCAGGCTGGTGACTCCATTTTCCACGTTGTTCACTAGCATTAACTGAGCACCTACTGTGCACCAGGTGTGAGGTTAGATCATGAGGAAAGGCGCAGTTCCAGTCTTCTGGCCACTCTGGTTTAGTGAGGAAAAAATCAGGAAAAGTAACTCTGAAGAAATGTGAGAAAGAAGCAGCCCTCCCACCTGTGGAATGGGCCTGCCTCTCCACTCCAGGGCTTGCATTCTCTCTGGTTGGCTGAGTAATTCCATGCCTCGGTTTCTTCATTGGAAACCTATGAAATGCGCATTTGGTTGGTTTGCTAAGAAGGTTAGAGACCGTGGGAGCTCTGAGGTGTGCCTGGCCCAGGCCTGCTACTGCTGATGCTCAAGAAATGGAGGCTGCTGCCCCAGTCGTGTGACTCAGTGGCTCGCAGCATCGTCCCGTGGACCAAAAGGTCACGAGTTTGATTCCCAGTCAGGGCACATGCCTGGGTTGTGGATTGAGTCCCTGGTTGAAGCATGTACGACGAGGCAACAGTTCAATGGTTCTGTCTCTCTCTCTCTCCCTCCCTCTCCCTTCCTTCCTCCCTCCCTCTCTAAAAGCAATGAAAAAAATGTCCTCGGGTGAGGATTAAAAAAAAAGAAAAAGAAATGGCCGCTGTTGTTCATCCCCATTAATAAATGCAGTGTTATATCTACAGAGAACAAAAACCAGACACACACCACCCCACCCCCAGCTCCCGCCTGCAGCCCGTGGAACCCCTCCCTCCCTGTTTGCTCGGCCACAAATCAAGCCCATCAGAGCCAGATTTGGAGAGAGGGTCCTGAGAGCACCCCTTCCCTGGACCACCATTCAGAAGGTACCATTTACACATACATGTGCTATCATCTCTCTTGATGGAAAAAGAATTAGGAGAAAAACAAGCCCTCAGTTATGAGTTTTGTTCATTTCCCGACTGGACCGCAAAAATGTGTGTTCGAGATAGGTCCAGGTGAGTCCCAGGAACTTGGTCTCACAAAGAAGCCCCCCGTCGGCCCTGGGGACCCCGCCCATCAGATGGGCTCCAGAGGCACAGGCACAGAGAGATCCCTGGCCACGCTGGCCCTATCCTGAACGTCCCCTCCTTCCTGTGAAACCCTGTTTTCATCCACATCCTGGAAAGCCAGCCCCTCTCTCCTGGGCATTTCAGTTCTGGGAGTGGTGCCATTTCTTGGAATCGCCTGGAACGTTCTCCTGGACTGACTCCCCCGTGCTGAAGCCTTGCACCTCGGGCCCTTCTGAGGGCCGAGTGTTCCCCCTCGCCTGCCTTGCCTGTAAACAGAGACCTGGTTTGAAAATTCCTCCGCCTGCAGGAGTGAGCCTGGCCCCTGGGGCCTCCCCCCGGGCGCATGCTCTGGGTGGGGTCCCCCCGAACTCGCTTCGCCTAGGTCCTCTTTGTCTGTGGGCCTCTCTCAAGACTCTCAGCCTTGGGGTTTCCTCCCCCCGACCGAGGTAGCCCCTTTCCAGGAGGAGCCCCTGGCTGTCTCACAGGACGTGCCTCCACCCCCTTGGTCCCCCGTGAGCTGTCACTGACCCGGGGCAGGGAATTATTTTTCCAGACGTGGAAGAGGTGCTTCAGACCCTTCCTTGTGACTTCATGTCCAGCACTGCCACCCTGTCCAAAGCTGCCTCCCGGGACGTGGAGGCGGCAGGACGTTGTCTGTTCTGGGGACATCTGCACTTCCAGTGCCTGGAGCAATGCCACACACGTCCTTGGCGCTCAGTAAATATGTGCTAAGAGAAGGAAAACGTGGACTTCCTGCATGGACCTCATGTTTTTGAGTTAAAGCCATAGGGCATTTAACATTGAAGGGGATCATGAAAATGTCCGGGTGTCTAACTTCCTTCTAAAAAATTGCTTTTTGAGAGTACAGTGCAAGCCAATGACACTTGTGGACTGTGACCTGGATTTTCCCTGTTTGGTCCCAGTGCTCTTGGACTAATCCATGCCAGGTTGATGGAAAGTGAGAACCTTCCAGAATGACAAGCTGTTTGCACAGTTTCTTGTGCCCAGAATTCTGCCTAGTGTAGGATGTAAGAGGAGATTCAGGAGTGGAGATCGGAAGGTTGAGGAAAAACATGAAATCGTGAAGGACTGCGTGAGAAAGGTGTACTTCATCTTTCGCCCCCTTGGAGGGACATCTTGTGAGCGTGTCTGTGCTCTTTCCTCCCCCTGTGATTGTCTTCCTACAGAACAGACAGACGGGACAGACAGACCCCGTCATGGCATCTGTGTCGTTGTCTGTCATGCGTAGCTCAGGTCCTGTGCGGCGTAGTCGCTGTGCAGAATTCAAGCCTTGGGGTCCTGAACGAAGCTCTGGTGATGTCCGGGGGTCTCCTGCACTCCTGTGGCCGGATGAAACTCCAGAAAGAGGGGACACGGGTGCTCCTTCCTGGGCGATGCTCCCCGCCCATCAGGGGCCCATCCTGGACTTCAGGGATGAGGCTCCCTGAGCGAGATGTGGTAGCTTCCTGGTTCATCCGGATATTTGTGTCAGGTAGGATCCACAGCTCTCTACCCCGTAGGCTGAAGCAGCACATCTCATGGAATCAAAGTCCAGAGCGATTAATCATTATCTCACATCTGCGCTGTTTGCCCTGTGGTGGAGGGAGACGTGTGTGGCTGCCAGGATGTCTGCATCTGACTCTGAGACCCGCCCTGGACTTTGTGGCAGCCCCTTCCCTCCGAGAGCTGCGGTCTTCTGAGCTGTCACCTAGTCTGGAGACACGCAGCCCCGCCGTCCTCCCTGAGGGCCACTGCGGCCAGGAGCCTGGCCCCTTCCCGCCCGGGCTGCCGGCTGCTCTGGGGAAGGCCGAGCGCTGGGGGCATGGCTGTCTGACGGGGCACACGCCTGCCGTGATGCCCGAGGCACTGCCCGTCCAGAACCTAACTCCTGTGCTCCAGCCTCGCCCGCGCCGGCAGGAGATGCATGCACGTCATAAGGTTTGAACACCTGCCTGCTGTGGTCCAGAGGACTGGGGAAGACTGCGCATTTGTCCTGAAAATCAACGACTGTTAGAACAGGAATGCACGTTTTGTGAAACTCAGGAGGCCTGGGCCCTCCCAGACTGTGCATCCAGGCGTCCTGGAGGGGCCAACCCAGGGGGGCCCACAGCCCTCAGCCACCTGCCCCACACCCACCAGGCACGGGGCACTCCCGAGTCTTGCTTTGCCGCCTGACAGGGTCCTGACACCCTCAAGACGGACTATTTCTCCTCTTGAAGTGACTCTTGACTCTTTCCCCAACTAAATCCCTGTCCCCTCTGGTCACCCTGGGCCACATTTCTGTCACACTTGCATCCACTCCCCAGAGCCCACCTCTGGGTGAGTCGACAGGAGCCGTGTCCCACCATTTCCTGGGCTCTGGTGCCGGAGGAGGCCAGGGAGGGGGGTGAGGGGAGACAGTGAAAGGGGAGGATGGAGCTTTCAGCCGAGGGCAGGGGTGTGACTGGGCCCCTTTCCCTGCAGCGGGCTCCCCAAGAGGGACAGCCAGGGGGCTGCGCCTGTGAGGCCCCAGCGGGTAGCATTGCTTCTGTTCAGGCTGGCGTCGTCATGTGGGGGCCCTGACACATGCCCAGGCAGAGTAGCCAGACCAATTTCTTAAGTGGCCATATTTGAGAATATTAAACATTCCCACTTTAAAAATGTTTTTTACTATCACTCTTTTGTGAACTGTCTGTCAGGGCGCCGTTCAGTGACTTACAGTAAATTCATGTTGTTGTCTCCACCCTCCGGCCGCAAAACGCCTGTTGCTGTACAGAGCTGAAACTCTGTCTCCGTAAAACAAGTCCTCCCGTTGCCCCCGCCTCCCGTCCAGGGAACCTTTGTTCTCCTTTCCGTGTCTGTGAGTTTGGCTATACCGAGTACCTCACGTCCGTGGAATCTTACAGGATCTGTCCTCTTGTGGCTGGTTTATGTCACTCAGCGTGATGTCCTCAAGGCCCATCCGTGCTGTAGCCTGTGTCTGAATTCCTTGCTGTTTAAGAATGAATAATGTCCCATTGTCCAGATGGCCTCCGTTTTGCTTCTTTCCTTGATAGACGGTGGGGCTGCTTTCGCCCCTTGGCCGTTGTGACACGTGAATGAGGCTGCTAAGAACCGGAGTGTGCAGATGCCTCTTTGGGTCTTTCTTGGCTTTTAATTTGGCAGGGGGTGGGGGGGCGAGTGGGTCTATACCTGCTTTTACTTTTTAAAAATGGCTTAAAGAAAGAAGGAACAGATTCAGTCTTGATTTTTTGGTCTGATTATTAAAGGCAAACAATTTCTGAATATTAACAAACTCACATTTTTGTTGCTTCCTTATGTCCAAACAACTCTACATATGAAAAATTAAGTGTATGCGGTTGGGGTACGTGAGAATAGAAGATTAATTGGTGTGCCAAAAAGGCATCTCAGTGGACTGTTGAGTTATATTTGCACAAGGTTTTACTTGCTTAGAGGTCAACAAAAATAGCTGGCCAGCCGAACATGGTCTGGGTTTAAAATACTTCTGCAGGCTGGACGTTTAGTTCGTGCCCAGAGAGAAGTGTGTAAGGACTTTGGCATGTGCACATGTGTTCAGGAATTTCCAGGTACAATACTGTACAGAAGAGTCCCCTTCTGTGCACGCACCGACTTCTCTATGTGCCAGACGTGCGGTGGGGGTGGGGTGCCCACACTGAGCCATTCTCCCACACCCGCCGGGTGTCCCCAGTTCAGTTCAGTTCTGGAAAGACCTGGGCCTGGTTTGATTGTCGGCTAGATCACATCAGCCTTACAATTAGGAGACATTTGCTCCCCCCATTAGCAGTTTCTTATGAGAGGGTGTAAGTCAAGAACAGCCGGATGGAAGAGACACACAGGGTGCGGTACAGGGAAAGGGTGAGGTATGGGGAAAAAATGTGGAGCTTCCGGGTTCCCTGGGGGTCGCACCCTCTCAGCATCTGACCCTGCTCCCCTACCCAGAAGCTCTGTGAACTCCATTCTTTAGGGGTTTTGGAGAGACTTCATTACAAAGCAGGCATGATTAAGTCACTGGCCACTGGTGATGGATTCAGTCCCCAGTCCCTCTCCCCCGGGAGTTCAGGAGGGTGTGGCTGAAAGTTCCTCTTAATCACTTGGTTGGTTCCCCTGGCAACCGGCCCCCATCCTGTGGTTTTCTGGGGTCCTCATTAGCATAAACTCAGGTGTGGTAGGAAGAAGCTGGTTCTGAATAACAAAAGAAGTTCCTTTCACTTTTATAAAATGTCTGGAGTTGTTTCAGGAGCAACAAAAGACTGAATGTTATCCCAAAGATGCTCCTGGTACTCTCATCCCTTAAGAAACTCCCAGGATCATGGAAGCCAGAAGATGCCTCTCCATGCTCTGTCATAGCTTTCCAAGTGCCATCTACTTTCAGGGATTGACCAGGGACACATCTGCTCTTAGTCGCTTATCACCCTGGAGTGTTTAGCTTTGTCAGCAAGTCCGCTGCGCCTGCCTCCCAGCTCGGACTGGACTGCCCCTGGGATGCGTTGGGAGGAAGATGGGAGGACACAGGTTTGTCGGGAGGTCAGTGCAGATGTGTTCTGAACACCCAGTGCACCTACCAGTTCTCCCAGGCACCCAGACACTTTGGCAAAGTGGACCAGCCCAGTGTCTTCCTTACTGTGCCCTAACACAGACCTGAGACAGTCTGCAAACTCAGCAGGTGTGGTCGAGGAGGCAAGGTGGAGCCCCTGAGTTCCGGGACATCTGTAACTGACCCTCTGTGCCTGCGGTGGGCTGCTCCAGTGGCCCTTCCTAGCCTGGTAAAAGGAAGAGCTCCTCCCTCAGTAGCCCAGGGCCGATGTGTAGTTCTTCCCCTGCACTTCCGTCCCTTGGAGAGCTAACCTGGCCTCAACTTGGTAATGACGGTGAGGCGTGGAGTGCGTGTGAGTTTGAGATCAGATGAGCTGCTCAGATATTTGGGACAAAAGTCGATGCCCGTTTTAGATGGCGTTATTCTAGGAAGGAAAGTAGCTATTAATATCTTGACTTACCACCACGTTGTTTGACCTATATTTGTTGCAGTGACTGCGTCCTTATAAACGAGTGTGGAGTGAGATGTGAGTTATGAAACCGTTTTCCTTCCCCTTCCAGCATTCCTGCCGGAGGGAGGTGCGTTCTCACGGAAAGTATTTTGGCATTGAGTTAGCGGTGAATAGACACATGATGCTTGCTTTCCTTTCCAGAACCATCTCTTTTGTTCATGCCCCGATTATTCGATTCTGCCAATCAAACGTGGCCATGCAGAAAGGCTTTGACGAGTAGCTGATTATTGATCCACACAGGCTTCACTCAGGGGCCACCCGCAGTGGGAGGCGCACAAGCTGACCAGCGTGGACTGTCTGCAGGAAGTGAAGGGCCCTCAGTGACGTCTTAGAGGAGGAGCATTTCAAAGCATGGGGAGAAGCGTTGTGTTGTCTTTGGAATCAAGTCTTTCAAATCCCAGTTTGGAAGATTCCATTCTGAGTCCTCATTAGAATTTAACAAAGTTTAAATAAAATCATGTAACTGTAAGAGCTTTTACTATCTAAATAGATAAAATGGTAATTGGCCCCACAAAAAAATTTAAAGTTTGTTCTACAGTAGTAGGTTTTAGATTTTTTACATAAAGCTTTATTTTTGCTCCAAGGTCTGCGGAAAAAAGGCCAGTTTGAAACACGTCGATACAGTGGTTGGACTTATGAAAATTACAACCTACTAAGTGCACAGTGTCAGGTTGACCTGGCCGAGTTCCACGGAGCCGTAATTAAATGTATGAACGTAGGAAGTAGTTTTATCAGGAACCCACCTCCAAGGAGAGGCAAGGCGTTTTGTAAGAATGGCATTGCGTTTATACTTTGGCGGCCAGTTCACCTTTAACATATACTTTGAATAATGTCAAAACTACTCTGTGTTCTGGAAAGCAAGGGGCAGAGAGGGGTGGCCTGGGAGGGCCCCAGGTGCCTGAGAAAAGGAGCGGAAGGGAAAGGACAAAAAACAGGGCTGCCCTGCGTGGCGAGCACAGCCCGGGGCTCTCTGGAACGCCAAGGAGAAAATCACTCAAGTGGAAGTCCACCTGAGGGAAGCAAGACCTTTTCTTCTTAGAAGAAATCTGTCATCTAGTACTGCCCTCCTTCCCAGTCCTGGAGGCAGGGTGACCACGATGGAGACCGGCCTTTGCAGTCTGCTGAATGTCCACCTGTGGCCAAGCAAGCCCAGAACACGGCTGGGGTCAGCTGGCCTGGCCTTGGCCTCCGGGCCACCGGGGTGCACCCTGAAGGTCATTCCATAATGTCAGTGTACTTCATGTTCACCCCATATTGACTGTGAAGTGGCCCATTAAGATAGAAACCTGGAGTTGTCAACAGGGTGAGTGAGGGCTTCTGGGCACTGAATTGCATCACACAGCTTACAATGAGCTACTATTACGTGTGGGCTAAGTATCAGTACAGGACATGCCTGATGTTGACGATGGATAGGATCATCTCGAATGTTTCTGAAGCCCCCCAGATCTGCGAGCAGCTGCATAGTGCACAGCCCTCTTCATCGGCGAACACCCCGAGGTCTCAGCGAATGCACTGGGACTCTGGGCTCTGATTTGGCAGCTGGCTGTCTGAGGGCAGGACTTGTCTGTGATTTTTATTATTGTCAGTGCTGCTTCCTCTGTTTACAGACGAGGGCCCCTCTCAGCCATGCAGCCCACGGGGACCAGGGGGCTGTGGCTCGGGCCCCTGCCCCTCCAGGGCCCTGACTTTCTGTCCGCCCCTCTCCCTCCCCCGCCCCCACACCGAGGACTCTGTCTGCTGACTTTGGTGTCCTGCCGTGTGACACATTAAATCTTAATGCCATGGTCATTATTAATGATTAATTCAGCACTTTTGTCCTCTTCCTATCTGGCCTCAGGATTAATATTTGACTGCTTATAACCTGAGCTGCAGCCAAGTCTGCATCCTCCCTCACAGCCCCTGGAAATGCAGCCCCTGGTCCCAGGTGGGGCCTCCCTGCTTCCCTTCCGGCCTGGCCCTCCAGCTCTGTCCTCTCTTCCTCAGCCACTCATGTCCTTGGCATCAGCAGCCACCGTACTGGCCAGGCCTCCATGTCTCTGAGCAGCCGTGTCCGCAGCCTCCCACTGTCTTCCTCCCATCCCTCCGTCCGTTGTCCAGCAGACCCTGTGTGATCTGTCGATAGCCCGCCTCTCCTGGATGCCTCCTTCCGACGGCTGGCTGTTCATCCCTTTCCACTGTGCTCTGTCTTTCTGTGCCCTTGCGCCTTGGTAGACGTTTGTGTTGGGAGCGGGAGAGGCAGGGAAGCCAGAGTGTACCGGAAAGTTCTGTGAGCTCATTCATTGAGTGCACACCTGGTGAGCTCAAAGAGTAGCTGCCAAACTTGTTTTCCAATTCAAGGTTCACTACTTAGTGCTCGTGAGATCTTGGCAAGTTGCTGAATTCCTCTAGGCCCGGTCCTCCGCTGGCAGGCCAGGTTAATGGCCACCCTTTATATTGTTCTGCAGGAATAGGTGGAATGGAGCTAATCAGTAACATTTCCCAAGTGTTTGCCATGTGCCAGGCTCTGCTCCAGAGCAGATAATAACTAACCCACTGCTCACACCCTCCCCCCGGCGGGTGCAGTGGCTCACCCCCAGCCAGAAAAAACAAAACCAGGGCCCCTGGGCCAGGGCCAGGGTCAGCCATTCCCAGTAAGTGACCTCTCTCAGCTCTCCCTCCTGCCCGTTAGGAGCCGTGGCCTGTGGCAGGCCGAGGGTCTTGCCGCTGTGAGCCCTGAGCCCCTTGTTTGCAAAGCGGGTGTCACATGGGGCTGTTAGGGGAACGAACAAGACTGGATACGTGACCTGCAATGTGCTGCCTCGGAGTCACCCTCAGCTGTTATTTACCAAGTTGTTAAAAAGTGACCGATCTGGAAAACGCGGAAAAAAGGAGTCAGTGTTATTGTAACGTATTGGGTTACAGACGAGAGAAACCAACTCACACTCGCTGCACGCAGCACACTGACTATACGGATGTAGGAATGTTTTCCAGTGCTCCCAGCAGGAAGCAGCCAGGCCTTAGACAGGATGGGAGCCGAGCCAGGCACAGCTGCCCGGAGCCCAGCCCATGTCCCAGCTTCCAGCTCTGTCCCTTCCCTGGCCCTCCCTGCATCTCTGAGAGTCCTGGCTCCCATCCCTCACCAGGGATTAGCCAGGTTCTCCAGAGAGATGGAACCAGCAGGATGTGCGTGTACACACAGGTCCATACACACACGTACAGAGGCGGGTAGTTAAGGAATTGGCTCGCATGGCTCTGGAATTGCACGTTCAAAATCTGCAGGGTGGGCGGACAGGCTGGAGACCCAGGGAACAGCTGCAGGGAGGAGTTTGGAGACAGGACTCTCTCTCTTGCCAAGGGGACCTCAGTCTTTTCTCTTAAGGCCTCCTCACCTGATGAGATGGGGCCCACAGACACTGCAGATGGCCACCTGCTGCACTCAGTCCCCAAATTTAAAAGTCAGTCACATGGAGATAATACCTTATCAGCATTATCTAGAGCCATGCTTGACCATATCTCAGGGAACTGTGTTCTAGCGAAGTTGTTGCATAAAATTATTCATCCATGTCCCCAAGGGCACATCCCTGGCATTTTCTGTCCTCACTAGTGTTCTCTCTCGCAGCCATCTCTGCTTCTCTCTGTGTGTCTGCTCAGGCCCCTCTCCCATGAAGACAGGCTTCCCCTGGCTCTCAGGCCAGGCGACAGCAGAGGCTGGGCGCCCAGTGGTCCACAGCCACACAGCCAGCCTCTCCGCCACAGCTTCGGCCACTGGGCAGCCCTCCTGGCGGGTCTAGTGGGCCAGGGCTGGTGTTATGATGGGTGCTGCTCTGTTTCTGCTTTTCTTCCAGATTTTCAGGGAAGGGGGGATCCTGAGGGGCCTAATGAGGGCTCCATGTCCACCTGTGACCCAGCCAGCTGAGGCCAGGAGGGCAGGGTCATGGCTGAGTGCGGGCCCCCACCCCGACATATACCTGCACTGAGAAAGTGCTCTGAAAGGCACCTCCCGCACAGGGAGGTGAGAGTGCAGGTGGGCTCTAATGACCAATTCACCTCTGGAATATCAATAAATATTACTAAGCATAATAGGCATTAGTCCTTACCCAAATTCATACTTCTCAGATAGGCTCCTTTGCCCTCCAACAGTGTTTTTAAAAGTGAGTTTGGGAACCTGGTTGCTGAGGTGCACACTCGGCTGTGACCCCTCACTGTTGCTCAAGTTTCTTTCCCGCTTCACCTTTTACTGCCCAGAGGATGACGTGGACCTGGAAGCGCTGGTAAGCGACATGAGTACGTCCCTGGAGAGCCTATACGCAGCTTGTAGCATGCAGTCGGAGACAGCGCCCCTGCGCCAGAATGGCCAGCACACCCGTGACCAGCCGCCGCCGCCCTCGGGGGCCAGGCCTGCCCCGCCGCAGGCGTCGCCACAGCAGAAGGTGCAGCGTTCCCAGCCAGTGCACATCCTGGCCGCCAGGTAGGACCCCGGGCCTTGGGGGGCGGGGAGGGGGACCAGCGCGGCTGCAGAGGTGGCGTGCTGCTCTCCGCTCGTGACATGCGAGGGGGTAATGCTCTAGCCTCCTGACATCCGCAGGCAGGTACATACCTCTGCCCTGGGCGGCATGGCAGCGCTGGGTTGGGACAGGTACCTGCTCAGTTCAGGTAAGCTGACGTATGGAGCCCCCGCTCTGAGCCACGTGGAAGGAGGTGAAGGGAGCCATCAGAGGAGAATGCTCTGGAAAGATTGAAATCCCTGCATAGTTAGCAGAGGGCTCTAAAACCACACTGCCCGGATCAGGATCCAGGACCCGGACAGTGGCCTTCCCTGGCCCTTGTCAGAAAGGTGTGACTGCAGACATTTGATGACATTCCCCAGGACAGTGAGCGAGGGCACCTCTGGAAATACTGGGCTGGAGGGAGGGACCCAGGAAGTGTTGGAGGGCCCCTTGCAGGTGTCAGGTCTCTGAACTGGTTGTTAAAGGGCAAGTAGGCATCCAGGCATTGGGGAAAGATTTTGTGAGCGGAAGAGATGTCCCTGGTGTTGCAAATAGCAGGATCCCTTCCTCTTACAGGTGGATAATATGCCACGCATGCATACATGTGCTCACCAGATTTCCTTTGTCCATTCACCCACAGACGACCACATGGACAGTACACTAACAAATGAGCCTGTTGCAGAGGACAGTCCTACACGGGCCCACTCATGTGCAGAATCCAAAACAGTCAAACGCACACAGAGAGTGGCACGGGGGTTGCCGGGGTGGGCAAAGGGAAGCCATCACAGATGGCGCTCTCAACCATGCAAGGGGCGGGGGTCCGAGGGACGCAGGGTGCACGCAGAGTCCTAGTGGGCAGTGCTGCTTTGCACGCTGATAAATTGGGGGTAACAGGTATAGGATCCCAGAGGATTTTGTGAGGGTGTCGGCGGAACACTTTCTTTCAGTGCCCAGAGCTTCCTGTATGTGCCCCGGCTCCGGGCGCCTGGCACTTCCGGCACAGCGCTGGGCACTTCCTACCCCCCCCCATGCTGCCTGTGAGTGCCCTGCGCTTCCGGCGCCCGTGGGACGCTTGCTGTGTGTAAGTCTCTTGAGTCCCCATTTCTTAGCCTATGTCATGGTGTCCACAGCCCTACAAGCCGAGTGGTGTGGGGACCCTGAGTGCCCAGGCGAGGCAGCCTTGGCCTGGGGAGTGGTGGCCCACAGCCAGCACGTGGGGGGCCCTCAGGGGCCTGAAACACTTTAAGCCTCTAGCTGGGTGCCACCTGCTGTCACCAGATGTTGTCACTCTCCACAGATTCTGGAGAAGGTGGAGGGCCTTCCCCATAGGGCCCAGATGAACCTCGGCCCCTGTTCCTGAGCCCTGTCTCCAGTGTGGCTTCCCGCTGGGACAGCAGAGGGTCTGTCCTCTCTCTGCCCATCTGAACCGCTGTGTTGCCAGCCTGTGTGATGTCCCTTAGCTTTACTTTCAGTCATATTTGCGAACTGCTGCAAAGTCAACTTGGAAACATAGCTTATTGAGATAAAACTCACATAACATAAAAATAACTGCTTTAAAGTGACAATTCAGCATTCAGGACAGTCCCAGCGCTGTTCAGTGACCTGTCCCCAGTTGCAGGACATCTCCGTCCTCACAGGAAGTCCTCACCCATCCAGCAGGGCCCTACACCCCCTCCCCCATTATCACCATCTGTACCAGGGACGTTGTTAGTATTTGCTGTAATTGGTGACCCTACATCAACACGATGCCATCACCAGAAGTCCCTAGAACATGTGACGGTTTACACCTGGTGCCTGTCATTTGTTGGGTTTGTGCAGATGAATGGCAGCATGAGCCCATTGTCATACCATCGTAGGGGGTGATTTTACAGCCTGAAAACACACAGGACTTCCAGAATGCTCAGAAGGGCCTGCTAGAGAGGAGCGTCGGGGGGCTGTGGGGACGTTCAAATGTCAGGGCCTTGTCCCATGAGTCCAGCTCACGTTCCTTGGGTGCCCAGTCCAAGGTCTAGGCAGGAAACACCTGGAGAGGGGCGTGCCCACCTCTGCTGTCGCTCTGCCCAGGCTGGGGCTGTTCTGCGGGGAGAGGCCCCGTTCACGGTGACGGTGACCTCTCCAGCCTGTTGCTGGGGATAGGATCATCCTCCCACCATGGAGTCAGTCTTGGGAGCTGTGGGCACTCGTGGGTGATCGGGGCCTCTGGCCGGGTCCAGGTGGAATGGCTGACAGGCCTCCGAGTCAGGGGGACCTGGGCAACAGTCGCAGTGCCCACTGCTGCGCCGGCAAGCCTCCCGAGAGACCGGACAGGCCGTGAGTGCAGTCAGGCTCTAAAACTTGTGACCAAATGCTGTGAAGGGGCAGCCTGCGTGAGGGGCAGGTGGGTGGGTGCAGATAAGGAGCAGGAACTCTGAACAGAGAAAGGGCCAGACGGTACCAGGCATCAGCATGCTGGGTGGCGACACCCTCGGGTGGGCAGGGGGTCCCCTGCCAGTGGAGCAGCAGAGCCAGGAAGCTGCCAGCAGACCCCTGGAGAGAGGAGACATGGGGCACCTTGCACTGGTTTTGCTTTAGCTTTGAACTTGTGCTTTCTGTTGTTTTCCTGATTGCATCTGATCTGTCCTTGGTGTGTATTTTGCTCAGTTGTATGGCAGGTGAGGTGTGTGTTCCTGGGAGCAGGGAGCTCTGGAGAAATGCCAGAGAGAGGGAGGTGGTATGTCAGTTTGGAAGTGGCTCTGTCATCACTGTGAGTGGGTGCAGCCAGGCTGCCTGGGGCTACATGAGCACAGGCTTCTGGGCCTCAGGGCAGACAACTCCGTGAAACACTCATTTGCATGTCGATCATTCTGTGTTGACTACCTCTTTGTGTACAGAGGCGTTCATGTGACAATTCAGATGAGGACTCAGGCGCCTCTCCTGAGGTTTTTATTTGGTCAGAGGTGGGCCCTGTTCAAGGCCATGAGAAAACATGCTCTTGTTCACAAAACCCCTCCGCACGTCGGGGGTTCCTAGGCCAGAGCTGCAGAGGGGGCGGGATGAGGTGTGAGACACGTCTGTGATGTGAGTGTGCAGCACTTCCCACCAAGTCAGGGGAGCTGCCCCGCCCCCTTGGAGTCGAGATGGTGGCTTCCGCTTGCATGTTTAACTGCAGTAAGACGCACATTGAGTAATGCTCACCGTCTCAACCCTGTGTGTGGGGCAGTCCCAGGGCTGCAAATGTTGAAGCACCATGCAGCCCTCTGCAGAACTCTGACCCCACGGAGCACAGCCCCACGCCCCACGGCGCCCCTGCCCGCCTCTGAGTCTGAGGGCCGTGAGCCATCTCTCACAGGGTCCGTCCCTCTGTGGTGGCCTGTGCCCTCGAGGTCGGTCCCGGGGAGTACGTGGCAGAACATTGCACCTTTTCAAGGCAAAAGCGCATCCCTTTGTGTGGAGGGGGCCACATTTTGCCCGCAGCCTGTGCATAGGGGGATGCACAGGTTGCTTTCACCTTTCGCAGTTGTGAGCAGCCCTGATGTGATCTCTACACATGGATCCATTCACCTGCCTCTTTCTCTTGGGTGTGTCCCCAGGAGTGTGGCTGCTGGGTCATGTCGGGCGGTGGCTTTAACCAGTGGTTTTCTTTCCTCCCAGACGCCTGCAGGAGGAAGACCAGCAGTTCAGAACCTCGTCCCTGCCGGCCATCCCCAACCCTTTCCCGGAGCTGTGCAATGCAGAGAGCCCTCCAGCAGTCGCCTCCGGCTCCCTGCCTCCGGTCCAGGTCACGGCAAAGCAGGTGAGCGGACCGGGCTTGGGTGCCAGGCTGCTTGCTCCAGCAAGCACAGGACGGGCGTGCCAGCTCATTGCTGTGGGAAGAAGGGAGGGGGATTGTGGGGTCCTTGCTCTTCGTTCTTTTCCTCTTGCAATTATATTTGCAGCCTTGCAAGGCTTTTTTAATTTATTGGCCAAAATTTCATTCATTCAGTCAGGGCTGGGCCTATATGTTTTAGGAGGAGTCTCATAAAAATGGCTAAAAAATAATAACACTTTGCTGCTTAAACAATGAGCTTTGGTTTTCTGAAACAATTTCACCACCACATTGTCTTCATTACCCAGTAACTGGGTAAGTGAGGCGTTAAACACCGGCTCTCCCAGGCACCTGACCTTCAGTACAGTAGAAGTGTCCACAGTGTGACTGTGACTTTGGGTACAGTCTGCTCCAGGCAGGAGAATTTTCGCTTGACACGGAAGGTGACCACTTCTGCGCTGCAGTGGGGCTGTGCAGTGGGACTGTGCAGGGCACCTGACTGGAGGGCACTGAGGCACGGAGTGTTCCAGCAACTGAGGTCACATTGCAGGGAACCAACTTGCCAGGGCCAGGCTGGCAGCACTGTCCCTCCTGGTTGGCCTGGACCACAGTGGTCTGGCCTCCGAGGGAGACCTGGTGACGTTCATCTGAGTGTGAGGGCGGTGGGATGAGTGTGCTGTGCGTGCCGTGACGATGGGGACATCTGACGTGCACGGAGGGCCAGACCCTGCTCCTGGGCTTCACGTGTTTGTCTTGGTCCAGGCGTTTGCTCCTCAGGATCGCCCTGAAGGTCAGGCATCGATGTCACCTGCCCTCTGTCATAGGGGAACTGAGGGCCAGTCACAGCGTGGTAGGCCTTGCTGGGATGCAGTGTGCATGGCGGGGCTGGGTGTGACCGGATATGACCGGGTGTGAGTGTGCATATCCCAGGGGCCTTACCCAGGGCGAGTGTTCCGTTTGGGTCATGGCCTGACCTCAGGGTCCGAAGCTCCAGTTCTAACTACTGGAAGGGCCCGGGTGCTCTCTCTCCTCAGCAAGAGTGATTCAGAAGTCCCTTTGCCTCTTCTGCTAGAGTCACTCTCTCCTGCATCTCGGCGCTTTCCATTTGCCATCCTGAAGGGTGACGAGCCCTGTCCCCAGTTTCTGCCGGTCCTTCCACCCCTTGCAGGAGATGTTTCTCGTCATGTTCGCCAGCCACGACATGCTGCCCTGGTGCCAACCTCATGCCCCCGAATAGGCTGCCCTGCCGCACCATCCCCACGGAGGGCGTGCGGCAAAGGCCCCTTTCTGGAGCTAGAGCTGGCCAGGCTGTGGCCCTGTGTCACACGCCTGAAGTGCATCTGGGATGTCTGCCTCCCTGGTGACCTTCTGCTCCAAATAAGGGTCTAGACAAGCTGTCTGTGGATTGGTCACGCAGGCTGTTTACAAAGTTACTCACCCTAAAATAAGACCAAGAAAATATTATCTGACTCTCGCAGTAGCTGGCAGGCACCGGGCCTCCGCCCCCGTGTACTGCCCAGCTCTCTAAGCAGACTCAGGAAACCCAGGAATTTTGCTGGCTGTTTTTCTTGGGATTGGCGTTTGTCCCCGATGAGAACACTGTGTCGGTGTCTGCGTTTCTGTCGCACAAATTCCTCCAGCCCTTGGGGCCCGGCAAGTGCAGGCACATGCAGAGCGTGGGTGTTCCCCACTGGTGTGCTACTGCCTCAGAGGGATGGGCAGTCCTTTGTCCGCACTCAGCTCTGACCTTTGATCTTGTGAAGAGCGCATGTCATTGGTGCTGCAGTTGAGATGGCCGGGCGGCATCGTGATCCTGCACAATGGGCCGTGGTGGGCGGAGCCGCTGCTGATGGGCAAGGAGGTCTCTGGTTCTTCACCGCAGGCCTGTGGGAAAGAGAAGTCTGACGTGCTCTGTCTCTCCCCATGAAGTCGGAGGGAGCCGCCTGGTCATGCTCTCCCGGACAGCCTACACGCTGCAGCGGAGGGCAGGGGCTCCATCTCAGACGGAGGAGAATGCACTGTGTCCAGAGGAAGGGCTGCCAGTGCGGGGAAGGAGTGGGGGTGGGGAGGTCAGACCCAGCAGCTCTGCCCTGACCCCAGCCCCCAGGGTTTGTGGTCCACCCTGGGCAGCTCAGAGACTCAGGCATCACATACTCTCAGGCTGCGTTTGGCTGCCAGAAACAAAGGCCCCGACTGGCCCCAGTTTCGAGGATGTGCGCTTTCGTGTGTCAGGGGCTGGAGCCAGAGGCTGAGGCCCTGGGCAGCCTGGCTCCCTGTCCTGAAACCAGCTCCCTGTCCTGGAACAGGCACCCTGACCACTCGATGGGCCTGGCCCAGGCTGCTCACTCGGGAGGGAAGCACTGGACCCGGGGTAGAGAGAGACACTGAGGCTGTGTGTGGAGTGGGCTGGCCCCTCAGGGTGTGGAGTCAGGCCAAGGTGCATAAGGGCGGGACAGTCCTGTTGGGAGGAAGCAGGAGGCAGGACTGAGTGATGGGGGAAGGGCTGGTGAGGAAGAACAGGGTTTCCCAAGGGAATGCCTCTCTCGCTGAATTCAAGGTGAGCTCTGAAGACTCACCAGCACTTCCAGGTGGCTTGGTGGGCGGGCCTTTCAGGCAATAAAGATTTCCATGCAGCCACATGTAGCAGCTACACACACACACACACACACACACACACACACACACACGGCGACTGGCCACAGCAAGTTTTCCCATTTGTTATGTAAACACAACTAGTCCATACTTTAACCCCATTTTTAATAGGGTACAAATATGTCTTCATTCCAGATCAGCTCTTCTCTCTTTGCTTAATTTTAAAAATTAATTTCTGGGAGGGAATTAATTGCCTTGCACAGGGTTCTGACATGCATTTACTAGCGAGCAAAACCAGGTCTCCCGAGGCTGTAAGGAGGCTTTCCTGAACGGCCGAGGGCCGGTTACTTCCCAGTGAGTGCAGTGTGATGCCTGAGGCCTGCCTCCCCCACCCAGGCGGCCTCCAGCCTCTGGCCATCCTGGAGCCAGGCTGCCTTTCGCCCCCGCCCCCGCAGCCTCCTCCCACTGAGCCAGCCCTCTGTACTCAGCCCCTGCAGAGTGGGCCGACCAGCCTTTTCTGCTGCCTTAGGGGGGGCCCAGGGGGCACGGAGCGGGGACACTTAGGAGAGCGCTAGGGTCGAGTCTGGACAGGAGCCAGAGGGCAGTACTCGGAGACACAGCAGGACAGAGGACAGCTGCTGTCCGTGGCAGTCACTCATGGCCTACCCAGAGCTGGGGCCAGCCCAGGGTCCACGTCAGCACGTCCCTCTCCTCTCAGAAAACAGAGGCCTCTCTGCTCGGCAGCCCCTCGAGGGCACCCTTCCCCCTCCCTCTCCTGCCTGCTTTCTGTGACGGATGGGTGGACAGCTGCCACTTCCTCACCACCCCCGAGGCCCCACCCCTGGAGGGACCCAGAGTCCACAGGCCATGGGGGTGACTCAGGCGGTTGTGCTGTGTCCCCTCCCAGGGCCCCTCTGTCCCCATCACCGCTGTTTTTACTCCACCCAGCCTTTGGTGAGCTGGCCCCCCCCCCCCCAAACCCAGTGCCTCCCTGCACACCCTGAGGGCACTCGCCCACCCCCAGGGCTTCTGTCCCCATCCCCCACCCTCCCAGCAGACCCACCATCTTCCCCCCTGAAGCCAGCCCCTCCTTTCTGCTTCTCCTCTTCTGGAATTTGGAGGGAGGGGTCACTCCTAATTCCTGCCTCTTTTTTTTTTTTTTTTTGGCCACCACAGCCAATCAGTCATGTGGCTTCACTGGACAGTTTTCTAGAGAAGGGATGTAAAGCATTTTTGTTGGTTTTTAAGATTACAATATGCAAATGGAACGTTGAGTTACCGACTCTCTGAGGAAGTTGATTTAACAAAGACTTTTTTATTTTCTGTGGCCACCTCTGGGCAGCCCAGCAGGGTCCCTGCCTCCGCTGCTTCTCTGAGGGGCCTGTGGCTCAGGGAGTCCAAGGTGCTGCACACAGAGCCCCGGCCCTAACCCTTGGGGCTCTGCAAACCTGTCCCCCCTCTGCCAGAGGGCTGGTCCCTAAGAAAGCTCTTAGGGAGCAGCCGTGACACCAAGTTTCAAGTTTGCTGGCTCCCTGAGGTGTGACAGCAACATTCTGAACCCACACGCAATTCTGTAAACCACAGCTCGTGCTCACGAGACGTTTCCTCACTGGGGAGGGGGCCCCGGAGCACTCCCCAGCCCGTCAGGCAGGACCCACTGCCACACCATGCCCCTCGCTGCCTTCCTCCTGTCGCTGTGTGGCACCAGGTGTCTGTGAGTGGCAGAAGTGTCCTAGGCAAGGTGTGTGGGCAGTGCTGAGATTGCCCTCAGGGACCGTGGTGTGACAGGGACGGCCAGGGTGACCCAGTGTGGTACAGCAGACAGCTGTTGCCGCAGCAGAGACCGTGGGGCCCTGAGACTGAGCGGCCTGTGCCCCGCGGGCAAGGGTCGCAGCTGAGTGGCTGTCCTGTGTACCTCCCCAGGGAGGCTCTGGGCCACCCACTGTGTCCTCCTGGGTCCTGGCTGTCAGTGACAAGCAGTAGTGGGCCCCTCTGCCTTCCCACACGGCCCGGTACGCTGGGAGCCCAGTACCTGCCTCACTCAGCCTGCGTCTCCTGGGAGAAACCTCCTGTCCCGGAGGTTGAGGGAGCTCTGCAGCCTTTCACCCTGGACGTCCACGTCGGGTTTGGGAGGGTCTGGCAGCCTCACAGGAAAGGAAGCCGGCAGGATGAGTCCCCCAGAGTCCGCCGCCATTTCTGCCAGAACCACTTTCTTCCTGGCACCTGCAGGCCCCTGAGAACCGTGTCGGGAGAGATGCTGAGTTGTCTGAGGTCATTTTTAAGATGGTGACCACTGTGTCTTGCCCAGATTTCTGGGCATACTGCAAACACCAAGGTGTCTCCACCTGAATAAGTCCCTTTTCCGTTTATGTTCTAACTTCATGGCTCTCAGGAATGTGTCCCTGTCACACTGGGGACAGGTGGACAGGACCTCTTGTAACACTGTTGGGGTTCTCTCCCCTGAGACTTGAGCTTCCTCTAATGGCCCCTGTGGCCCCCGCCACAGTTCCTGGCCCAGGAGACGCTCAGGGAGCCCCTCGGAAGAGACCATCTCCACGTGCGCTCCCGGGTGGGCTGTGCTGAGGGCAGGCCACCGCTGCAGAGCCCCAGAGTCTGCAGGCAGCTTTTCCTGACCAGGAAGGATAGCACGCACCGCAGGGGCCTGCAGGTGGCTCTTGCCAGGCTGGGTTCCCTCCCTGGCGGGCGGGCAAAGGGCAGCCGGCAGAGCCCAGAGTGAGCGGCAGGTGTGAGCCTGCCTTCCAGGGCCTGTGGGAGGAAGAGAGAAGCCCAGTGACAACAGGACAGGCCCCCCGGAGGGGCCCGGGCGGGAGCCTGCAGGAGGGCCTCGCACACGGGCTGCTGCCTCATGGCACCGGCTGCGGGGCCGAGGCCCAGAGGACGGCTGGGCCCTTGCTCGGCTCACTGGGTGCGGCTCTGCTCCTCCTCAGTCTGCACAGGGAGACCTTCTTACAGTGCGTTAGTCCTCGCAGTCTGCAGAGTGCCGGCATAAAAGCCGCTTTTGTCAAAATAACAGGCTGTACACAGAACTCCAGAAAAGTTTAGAGAACACGGATGAGCAGATCAGAGTTGGTTCTTGCGAAGGAGCCGGCCTGCTTGGGGTGCGGGGGCCCCCTGGGGCAGTCGCTGCCCTGGCCGGTGCAAGTCCTTCTGCAGGGCAGTGCGCCCAGGGACTCTGAAGTCGTGGCAGACTTCCAACAACTGTTTTGTAAGTTATTTTTAGAACTTTAACTTTTTTAGAAAGGATTTGCGACGACTTAACATATTTTTAATTCTCACCGAAACCTTGAAACGGAGAGAGCTCATCAGACAGGTTTTTGCTTTTCCGAGTGTGTGTCAGTGCGATCAGAGCCACGTGGCAGCACACCCCCCACCCCGGCCCCAGTCAGTCCTCAGGGCTCCAAGGAGCTCCTTTGGTGTAGAGCAGAGCTGGGGAAACCACAACTCTGTTTTCTCCAGCGAGACGAGCTGAGCCCAGCCCTGCTGCTGCCTTGGATGGGTGTGCATTTAATTTCCTCCCAACTGGCTAGGCCTGCTCAGACTGGGGCTTCAGGGCCCCAGAGTGAACAGCCTGGGGGGAGGGTCCCATGCTGGAGCTTCTCGTTGACAGGCAGACGGGCCTGCAGCTGATGCCCTGGGTTCAGATCCTGACCCCTGCAGATTCATCTCCTGGGCCTGGATAAGCCATGCTGCCTTCCCCAGATTTTCTTTCCTCCTATGGGGAGGGGGACAGTGACAGCTGCAGTCTCAGGGGCCCCTCCCCTCCACCTGCCCCAGCAGCTGCCTTTCCTCCTCCCACTCCCACTGGCTGGGTCCCTCCCCCTCCAAGCTGGCAGTCTGGCTCCCCTCTCCCTATTAACCCTCCCTGGCGCCCCCTCCTGGCGGGTGGGTCACAGGCTGGCATTATCCCTGGCAGTTACTGGCATGTCCAGCTCACACATCACTCTGAAAAATGCACTTCAATGGGACCTAAGAGACCTTTGGACCAGGGTGAAGAATGAAGAGAAAGCTGGCCAGAGAGGTCCCAGCTGACTTGGTTTCTCTTCAGCAGGTCACAGGTCCCTCTGCTCAGGTCTGTCCCTGCACCAGCGGCGGCAGCTGTCCACCCAGGGTTGTCCTACATTGGGCAATGTGCAGAGGGGCAGGGAGATGAGGGTGCCCCTTGTCTGTGTCCACAAGGGGATCTGGGCCAAAGCCAAGCAATATCCTGAGTCCAGCACAAGATATGGAGCCTGCAGGTCAGCCAGCACCATGTGTCAGGGCATGAAGCCACACTGGGGACCCCAAGACACAAAGCCAGGCCCCCCCAACACAGTAGGGGCCATGCAGATTATGGCCCTTTCACCCCAGTTGTTACTGAGCTCCTTCCTTTCAATATGCTCAGATTTAAGCTTCGCTTCTCTCTCTGCGTGAGAAATGGCTCAAAAGTGACAGCAGAGCTCAGGGAAGACGGACATCCTGTTACCTGAGGGCTGCGGGTTCTGCACCAGGCGCAGTGCCAAGCCAGCTGAGGGCGGGAGCCGGCGAAGCATCCGTCCCCCGACTAACTCTGAAAAGAGCTTCGCACTGTTGACACAATACACGCTCTTTAATATCACTCTCTCAGTTTAAAGGGCAGTTAGCTGCTTGGTTTCCTCTGTGCCAGGGAAAAGGACATGACAGTTCCGGTCGGCTGCTCCCAGCTGCCTTGCTCCTGCTCCGTCTTACAGGCCAGGATCTATCTTACGGGTCGGGAGGCTGACGATCTCAGAATCGCAAACCTGCGTGGAGCGGGGTAGCTGCCGGGCCCTGGAGGCCTCTCCCCGGGCGTCCCTGCCTCGCCCGCAGAGCTACTCCTAGGTTGCAGCAGGCGCATGTTAGGGCCAGGCACAGGCAACTGTCCTGAGCCTGTGCCAGGCTGACCCCATGAGGCCAGTGTTACTTGCAGAGTCCCACTGTATTGATAAGGAAACTGAGGCACAGAGAAGTTGCGTCACACAACCGGGTGCCCACAGCCGGTCAGCAACACAACCAGACCATGGCCCAGTGGGGCCCTCGAGTGCAAAGCTCAGTGGGGTCCCCGCCCTGTGTGGGGCAGGTCAGAAAGGCTGCCGTAGCGTCCACGCACCGAGCTTTGGGCTCCCACTCCCGCCCTGGACACCTGTTCCCAGAGGGAGGGCAGTTCTTGCACGGCCGTTGTTGCCTGCCCGAGGAGCCGCTGGGTCCTGCCCCGCACAGGATGCTGAGTCTCCAGCCAGGATGTTGCAGCCTGCTCCCTGTGGCCCCTGGCCCAGGCCTGGTGCACCAGAGCCTGGGACACAAAACCCTTATTTGCTGGTGCATATGCTCCCTCTGGGACCGTTGGCTTTAAGAGGAATGGTGGCCAGCTGTTCTGGTCACACTTTCTTTCATGTCTACACTAGAAATGCCGTCACCAGCAGCCTCAGAGGTGCGCCCATGCTGGCACATGCAGTGGTCCTCTAGCTTTCTGTCAGTTTTTTTCATCCCTGGGCCGCAGGCCTGCGTCAGGGGCCCCCAGCCCAGAGCTGTCTGGGAGTTGGAGGAGGGGCCTTTGACAAAGCACATCTCAGCTTTTAAAGCTGGGGCTGTGTGTAGACCTTGGCGGGGTGGGGCACGGAGCATCAGGAGAGAGTGGGAAGAAGGATGCAGTGTGGTGGGAAAAAAAGATTTAAAAAGAAGTGCCGCCCTCCATTTGGGGCAGGAAAAGTGAAGTTGGACTTGGAGAGCTGGGCAGTGCCCTCCCACACCGTTAGCATTTCCAGGGAAGGGAATGTCCACTGTGGCCACAGACAGATTCTCTCAGAGACTCAGGAAAGGGAAAAGTTAGGAACATGCTGATTTTGTCATTGAAAGCACACCCTGGTGCAGAAGGCATGGTCGATGATATAGTAAACTTATTATCATTGCAAGGGATGGTATGAATCTACTTGCAGTTAAGTTTGGGGTTTTTTTAATACGGTTGTAGGAAAAGCTCTTATCTACAGTTTAAAGGCACATTTTCTTTGTTTAAGTTACATTTTACTTTTATAGACTGCCACGCCAGCAAAAATTTGCAAATTTAATTTGTGTTGTGAAAGTATCACCGTCATCGAGTAAATGTGGATTCTGGAGAAAGATGGGCGGATTTCTTAAAAATGAATGTGAGCTGAAAGGTTTCAGGGCTGCCGTAGCTTGGGATTTCTTTGGGGTTGGGGGTGGCTGAGAGGTTGCAGTCAGCCTTGGGGACCTGCCCCCTGGAGGGCAGTCCCCAGGTCAGCTCAGCCTCCCTCCTCCAGGAACTCAAGACTGAGGGAGCCTTAGCTCCTTTCAGCCAGGGGCTCTGGGAGGGTTGGGGGCAGAGGGGCTTCCTGCCAGATCCCCCAACCCTCCCCCAGAGAAATAGACATTGGACCCGGTGCGCTCCAGTCAGCAGACCGGGAGCACAGAGGCCAAGAATGCCAGAGCTGCAGCCATCCAGGGGGACCATGGGTGCTGCCAGGCCTGGGACCTCCAGCCCCAGGTTGCCACAGGAGGCAGGAGTCCCAGGGTGCACTGGTTTCCCAAGATGTGGCAGAGGACCATGGTCAAAGAATATACTCACTCCAAGCTCCCTGCTTGTCACCCTAGGGCCAGGGGCATTAACGGGGACGAGCCAAGTATTTGGGTCTGATCCCGGTACGGGTGTTCTGCTGTGGGCATCTCCACCTCGGCTGGCACTCTGTGAGGTGGGGAGCCAGGGGGGTGGTGGCATCAGGCCCAGGGAGGGACCTGATTGGTCTGCCCAGGTGGTTTGATTCACTACCCTGAGGACTGAGCAAGGCAGCCTAAAGCAGCTGCCCTGCCTGCCCGGAGACAGCCTGCCCGCCATGTCCCCACAGCCAGGATTGGTGGGTTGGCCAGGGCAGGGGCCTGGCCCACCAGGGACGATGGGAGAGGCCCGGGACAAACTCCCTTTCAAGAGGCAGCAGGGATGTAAAATGCCATCTTGTTCCTCTGATGCTTTTCCAGGCTGTGGAGGTCGGGCCTTTCAGCACCTCATGCTCCCTGAGGGCTGCACCCAAGGGTGTGTTCCGTGGGGCACAGTGTGCTCCTTTGGGCCTCTCCCTGGCCCCCCTTTTCCCAGGAGCCATTCACTGGAAGGGCTCTGGACAGAACCCGGAGAATGAAGCATGCTTGTCGTTTCACAGGGCGTAGGAGCCAAAAACCTTTGTGACTGCTCTTTTCTGCCTTTCTTTTTGGTATTCGACATTTCAGCATGTTCATGTGAATCTTTCTCAGCTCCCTCCTAAGCCTTAGTGGACAGAGACAGTAGGGGTGCAGCAGGGAAGGGGAATGGGGCTGTGGCCACAGCACCCTGGGGAGGTGCCAGGGAGGGCAGGTGAGCCCTTGGAGGTCGGGAATCCTGTGGGGTTTCCCCGCTCCACCGGGTGTTGCAGTGGGTCCCGCTGCACCCTGCCGAACCCCAGCCACCAGCTATTTCCTCAGACGGTGCGGAGAAGCCCTGTGCACCCTCAGGTCTGGCCCTGCTCGCAGCTTGCACGTGGTGGGCACCATGAGCATGCCACGTTGTACTCCTGCCCACACATGCTGGGTGGGAGGGCAGTGGGCAGTGACTGTTCACACACCCGCTGCTGCAGGGGTGTCTGTATGCATGTTGGAGCACCGCGGTCTTTTCCTCTCCCGGGGCTTCCTAGTTCAGGTTCTGCTTTTTAAACCTGCAGCTCTCATCTGTGGGTGCCCCTGTGTGTTGCAGGATGTGAGAGTCTTCGGTGAGGATGGGACGTGCAAAGTGGTGGAGATCCCCGTGGACATGACCTCCAGGGACCTGTGCCAGCTGCTGGTGCACAGGAGCCACTGCGTGGACGACAATAGCTGGGCCCTGGTGGAGCACCACCTGCACCTGGGGCTAGGTAGGGAGCGGCCCCATCAGGCCACCTGCTGCTGTCCCCACATGCTCTCCTCACCTCCCGAAACGCACCGGCAGCCCCCGTCCTCTCCCAGCGCTCTCAGGAGCTGACCCTGGTTGTGGGAGCAGTGCCTTCCCAGGGCCTACACCCAGTGGGGAGTTGCTCCCTGTGCGGGAGCCGTGGAGAAGTGCGGGACGCGCTGCACACCCGTGCTCTGGGGCAGGCCCGGCACTGGTAGGGTTCTGGTGCCACTGTGGAGAGCAGCGCGTGCCTGCCAGGGCCCACGGAAAAGCAATGTTGTCATTTAGTGGGACCGACCAAGGTCACTGGAAGAGAGGGTTTTAGCGCCCTAGAGGGACCTCGGCCTGGGGGAGGGCTCTGGACGGATGCAGCCAGGCGGCACGCGTGCCCGTGAGCACCTGTGAGCATGAGAGCCATGTCCCGCGTGCTTTCTTCTCTCCCTGGCAACACGGCCTGTGGGTGAGAGCCCTTAGGGTGTGGGCAGTGCGGAGCATGGGCTTCAGCGCTGGGGGTGAGTGTGCTACACGTGGTGTGGCTGTGGCAGAGCCCACCCTGTGTTCAGGGACCGTGCGTCACACCGTGGCACCTTGCTCCGTGTCCCTTGCCCAGCGCTGCTCTCAGCCCCCTCTTGCTTGGTTCCCACTGTCCGTGGGCTTCGCGGGAGCCACCATTTCTCAGTGGGAGGGCACAGCTGTTTGCTGGGAGTATTGACTGACTCTGCCCTTCACTTTCTGTTGCGCGGAGTGGAGAGAAAGTCTTCCTGCTACACGTCCTGAACCCCCCACGGATTGGGCCACACATCCCAGGGGGCTGTCATTCTGTCCCAGCTCAGACCTCACCTGGGCCCCCAGGACCTGTGGTGTGGAGAGCCGGACTGACTGTAGCAGTGCATGCAAAGCTGCGTGGAGGTGGCACTGTGCCCTCTGCCCCTGTTCACACATGATGCTCCCCCCCCCCCAGAGAGGTGCCTGGAAGACCATGAGCTGGTGGTGCAGGTGCAGACCACCATGGCCAGCGAGAGCAAGTTCCTGTTCAGGAAGAATTATGGGAAATATGAGTTCTTCAAAAACCCCACCGTGAGTCTTGGCTCTGGGGGTCTGGGTGGGAGCCCTTGCACTTCTGCAGTGGCCACTTAGGGTTCTTGGGAGCAGGTCGCAAAGTGAGGTTCTGGGGGGCAGCAGATGGGCGGAGACTAGTAGTCGCCATTGAGCGAAGCTCCTTCCTCAGAATTTGGTCTCTGAGGGAACACAGGCCTGTGCTCCAGGGCAGAGGTGGGGTGCCTCTTCCAGCCGCTGTCGCTGTGGGGAAGGGGGAGTGACAGCAAGGCCCTTCCCTGGAGCAAACCGGGCAGCTGCTCCGCAGATTGAGAGCTCGTTACTCTCCAAAGCCAGCAGATACTGTCTCGTGACATTCATGCAGGAATGAGTAGAGAACTGAGTATCCAAGAGTGTTATCAAGTTTTCTGGGCGGTCCTTATCTTTTCTATGTTGTACCTGGGGGTGGGGGCTTGCCTGTCTCCTGAATTATCAGCATACGGGCTTCAGGCCCGTGTGGCCTTCACTCAAGTCACCTGAGCCAGGTGGGCCAGACCTGAGCCATCTCTGGCTCTGAGAGTCTCATGGCTTTTTATTGCAAAGTAAGAAATTTGCTAATTGGTTTGGGGGGTGCAGCAGCACAGCCTCTGCACATGACTGTGCTCCTCTCTGAGTTTTGAGAGTCATTTGTCTTGTGCTGTGACGCACCTAGCACCACAATGCACATGGCCCGCTGCCTTGGGAAGGCGTGAGCGCACGTTCAGGCCAGAGGCGCTCCGGTGCGCACTGGGCGTGGAGGAGGGAGCAGGACTCTCCGAGGCAGGGGTTGCCCCCTGTGTTGATGCAGGGTGCGGCACTGTCGCTGTGCAGTGTTTGTGGGCTGGCTCACCTGCCAGTGTGCTTTTCCCCAAGTAGAAGCTACCTCCTAACACGTCTGTTCTCTCTTTCCTGCAGAATTTCTTCCCAGAACAGATGGTCACCTGGTGCCAGCAGTCCAATGGTGGACAGACCCAGCTCCTGCAGGTATCCGGCCCGCGGGCCTTCACGCCCAGACGGAAGTGCCCCCTCGAGCTGCTGTGCAGCCTTGCAAAAACATGGAGCAATTCCGTTCTTACTCACAGATTAGCCGCGGCAGCCGGCTGGGTTCAGAGAAACCAAATACACGCTCACTCGGGGAATCCGTGGGGTGCCAGGTTCTTCTAGACCAAATGGGCCCCTACACACAGGAAGAACTTCTGTGACTCGGAAGCCTCCGGGCAGAGGGCAGGGTGGAGAAGCTGCGGTTCTCTGAGCTCACCCCAGAGCACCGATAAAAACCCTTGTCTTAGCCGTCCCCCTGCTTTGCGAGGCCCGTGCCCACAGCCCTGCAGCAGTGGGGGGAGCGAGACAAGAGGCCGCGGTGCGCTCGCTGCAGACTCGTGCTGTTCTGGCCCCAGGGGCAGGCGAGGGAACGTGCTGCAGCCCCTCTACATGGGGGGACCCAAAAAGCAGAATGTTTATTAAACCCGTATATCGCTTCTTCGCGTTTAGACTTCAGTCCCCTTCCAAGTCCTCGCCTTTGGATGCGACACACCCACCGAGATGCTTTTCCACTGCTTGGAACAGTGTTTGACCTCGTCCATTTTGATGTCTTTCAGTGCTTCTGCCACTTTCTGTTTCACCTCTTTCACATTAGCAAAACATTTCCCTGTGAGAACTTTTTTCATGGGGGAAACAAAAAAATGTTGTATGGGGCAAGATTGGGTGAATAGGGAGGGTGGGGCACAGGGGTCATGCCATTTTTGGTCAAAAACTGCTGAACACTCAGTGTGGAGTGGGCAGGTACGCTCATAATCACCCATCATGAAATGGGCAACAGCACTGAAGGAGGCTTTAAAAAAATGCACTGAAGCCAAACGCAGCCTCTTACAGCAACGCCCACCAGTGCCGCGATACAAGTGGGTTCCTAGAACACTTGTGCTGCAGGCGGCCCGTCCTCCAGAAGGTGATTCCGGATTGGGGGTCTCCCCTTGTAGGTGTGTATTTACAGCGTGTTAGTGACGGAACAGACTGTTCACTATGGCAGCCACGCTCCAGAGCCTCCCAGTGTGGGAGAAACCACTAAGGCCGGTGTCCCGCAAAGCTTAGCCATAGCCACCTCTCTCGCTGGTTGGCCCGCACATTTGTCTCTGGCCCCAACAGACAGGAGCGTCCACGCTCAGTCGTGTGGTCTCTCCCGAAGTGCCCCCGCCCCCTGCACGTGGCAGGAGCTGTGGACGCATGGCTGTCACAGCCCAGTCACAGCGAAGGCGAAAGGGCCAGCGTCTGGGCTCACTGACCTGAGGTCCTTGTGTGGCCGTGAGGGTGTGCCACCATTGCCGAGGCTCCAGGAGGTCCAGCCCAGGTGGCCCATCTCACCTGTGGGAGGAGCATGTCCCCTCTTAGGCCAGTCCCCTCCCAGCCTCTCTACCCTGGAGGGAGAGAGCTACCTGGGGGAGGGGCTCGCTGGGACTCTGGGCTGTCGAGGGGTGTCTAGAAGAGGTTGTGTGCCGTGTGGGAACAGGCGCACCCAGGCTCCCGGTAGTAACCACAGGCACCTCTGGTGGGCTGCTCCTGGCCCATCCTCTTACCTGAGCCCTGCTGACGGGATAGGGAGTTGGAGGGGAGACCAGAGGGAGGCGGGACCTGCCCCGGGCCATCTCACAAGGGGCAGCGTGCTCTGCACTCTTCTAAGGGCTGCAGAGGTCTGGCAGGTGCCAGCTTCATCTTGTCTCTTCGAGTTCAGGTGGACTCGTAAGACTTCTGAAAAGAAGCACCTCATCTGAAAATTCTCACCTTGGCCAAAGAGTATCTGTAATGATTCAGAAAGTGCTACAACATCAGCGATGCTGATGACTTGTCTGCTTTGATTGCTGCAGATCAGCCGCCTGACTGCCCACCTTTGCTCTCCCACAGAATTTCCTCAACACCAGCAGCTGCCCGGAGATCCAGGGGTTCCTGCACGTGAAGGAGATGGGCAGGAAGTCCTGGAAGAAGCTGTACCTGTGTTTGCGGCGCTCTGGCCTCTACTGCTCCACCAAGGGGTCCTCCAAGGTGAGCACTGACCTCACCACCAGCTACCTCACCAGGGGGCGCTGCGTGGGTGGGGGTTTGATGCAGGTGCCCTGGCCTGTCGAACTCCTGAGCCCCTGGTGAAGGTGGAGCCGCAAGTCACCTGTTTGCTAGTCTCACTCAGACACCAGGCGCTCACACAGACCTAGGACCCCCCCCCCCCAGGCTGTGTCCCTCATCCCCCTGGGGCTGCAGCAGCCAGCCCTAAGGGTCACAGATTGTCTCTGTCCCAAGGCTGCCTGCTTTGTGCCAAGGGAGATGTTTTGAGGAGTAAAAGGCCATTTGCACATGCCCCCAGTGGGAAGAGGAAGAGAGAGCTGGGCTCCCTGGAATTCTGTGCTGGGGTCTCCTTGGTGACCCCTTGGTGTCTCAGCTACTTGTCTTGCCCTGTCCATGGCCACCAACAATGGCAGCCATGCCTGGCTGACCTTGGCCAGGCGTTTCCCCCAAGAGCTGAGGTGTCCGCTCTGGCCTACAGAAAGAGGAAGTCCCGGAGAGCCCCAGGCATGGGCGCTGAGCATCCAGCCTCTTTCCTGCTGCTCCAGGTGCAACAGGTGCCGGACTAGAGGCAGGCTCCTTCCTCTGCAGAGGGAGACTCTTCCGTTCGACACAGAGTGCAGTGGGTCACTTCCCCACCTCCCAGCTCTGGTTTGTGGTTCACTCACTGGCCTCATAGACGCCGAGCCAGGGACCTTTGTGGCCTGGAGCAGGGGACAGAGCAGGGTTGGAGAGTGAACCGGGGTGGGGGGAGGATGGCAGTGCTGTCAGGAACACGGCAGGCACAGCAGGAGTCTGACACGCCACACAGGAAAGTGGGATGGTACCTGCTTCTGAGCCTGTGCTGTTAACCTGGACCTTCAGGTTTCAATTTTGTCCCCTCTGCCCTCTGTTTGGTTGTGGGGCTCCGACTTGGCACAGTATGAAATACATACACACAGTCTTTGGTCCTAGAGTCTGGGGGGCTCTGCTGGGGGCAGGGTGTATTTGATTCAACTTGGCACTCCTCTGATGGGTGGCGGTGGGTGGCAGACTGGCCGCGGGAGACACCTGTGTAGAACGCCCTCTGTTGGGGAGGACGAGAGACTTCGGCCCCGCCATGTGGGTGAGTTCTCCCCAGTGAGCCTGCGGCTTTTCACAGGAGCCCAGGCACCTGCAGCTGCTGGCCGACCTGGAGGAATGCAGCGTCTTCTCCCTGATCGCAGGCCGGAAGCAGTACAGTGCCCCCACGGACTTCGGCTTCTGCATTAAGGTACCGGGCCCCCTCCCAGGCCACGCTGCCAGCCCATGCCCTGCACACCATCCTTGATGAGCATTCCCCTGGGGACTTGGGGTTCAAACAGTACGTCCTCCCTTGGTTGTAGCTTTAAAGAAAAACAAAACCAGTGATGTGGTTTCACACTGGACTCATTCACCCGAGTGAATGTGTTCCCTGTCCTTTGTGCCGTGTGGTCCATGAGGAGCTCAGAGGCCCAGAGGCGAGCGCGGTGGTTAGAGTGGGCCCGTCGGGGGGCCCGGACAGTCTGCCACCCTGCCTGGGCCAGCATGCTTCTGGCCCGCCCTGGGCACTCACTTCCTTTACCCCGCAGCCAAACAAAGTCCTGCATGAGCCGAAAGAGCTGCGGCTGCTGTGTGCGGAGGATGAGCAGAGCCGCACCTGCTGGATGACTGCCTTCCGGCTGCTCAAGGTAGTGGGCTGTTCCTTCTGGAAGTGGTTGTGGGGTGTCCCCACCTCTGCCAGGGGGCTAGGGAGCTCCTCCCGGAGGCTTCGTGGGGGAAGGTCGGAGCCTGTTACCTACCTGGCCTCTGTTGACACTGGGGGTCAACATGGGCCCCATGCCTTGTGGGGCACCTGGCAGCATCCCTGGTCTTTCCCATTCGGTGCCGCAGCACCCCCACCATGTGAGCCGACCAAAGGTGCCTCTGGACCTCGCCAAGTGCGTGCGCCCCAGGGCGCGGGGCGGGGAGATGCCCCGAGGACAAGGTCTGGCTAAAAGGGCTAGGAATAGGGACATCGGCCCAGGAGACTGGGCTGCAGAGAGTGTGCAGGAGGGCTCATCCTTCCCATGACTGCCTGTCACCTCCTGGCTTCCCTGAGGGCACATGAGGAGCTGCGCAGTCTGCACAGCAACCCGCAGGCACGCGTCTCCCGGCAGCAGGAGCTCTTGGCGGTGGATGGCGGGGGTCTCGTGCAGGGCTGCGCCCTAGACAGCCGTCTCAGTGATCACACAGCGAGTCCTCACGCCTCTGTGGTAGGCACGTGGCGGCGGAGCCCAGTCCCCACAAACGCTGCCTCCTGCTCTGTGCACCCTGCATGTCTGCAGTCACCTACGTTTATAAAGTCCACGCAAGCTGCAAGGTAGTTGATCAAGAGAAACTGGCCGGAGTTTGTTCGGTCACCTGGGGCCGACACAGAGCCTGGGAATTCCGTCACTAGAACCCTCAGCCTGCCTGACGCTCAGCTGCTCCGAGACTGCAGGTGGACTCCCGGAGAGCAGTGGGCGGGCGGGGGCTGAGCTCGGATGCCCCACGGGGACACACTCCCCATGGGCTCCGGGCATGGGCGCCCCCTGCCTCTGCCCCGGAAACTCATTCTGTGCCGTTTTTGCTGCTGATAGAACAGAAAGGGACTGACAGCACGACCGCACTCTTTGGTGACGGGCGAGGACGGTCAGTGCTGGGGTGAGCTGTGCCACATCACGGCTGCACCCCGACAAGCCAACCTTAAGTCTGAGTGCCCTTCGGTGGGGCCAGCTCGAGGGAAGATGGACGTCAGGGCCCAGGAATGAGTCAGCCCTGGGGCCCTTGTGGGAACGCGGGTGGAGCAGCGATCAGAGGGCCAAGTGTGGAGTGGGGTGGAGAGCGCACACTGCCTGGGTCTTTCTGCCCGGTGTGTGGGAGGAAGGAACGGTTTGGGGAGGGTGGAGGAGTTCTGCCAAGGGGGCAGACGTGGCTGGGAAAACTTTCAAGCTTTGCATACTTGTGTGATTTTTCTGGTCTGTGTGTGCATAATCCGTCTTGGAAAAAGGAAGAGACGAAATGGAACAGGGAAGGGTGGCTGGCTCCTCGGGGCTTGGGCTCCCTGGCGCCGGCCACTGACTCTGGCTCCCCCTCAGTACGGGATGCTCCTCTACCAGAGCTACCGAGTCCCCCAGCAGAGGAAGGCCTCGCTGTCCCCCTTCTCCACGCCTGTGGTAAGTGAGCCTCCCGCCTCCCCCAGCCAGGGGCCCAGCCAGCCGCTGCGTCAGCACTGGCGCCCGCCCACCCGCCCGCCCGCCCAGTGGGGAGCTTTGAGCGAGCGTGTGCATTCCAGAGACGCCATTCCGACCCACAGCGCCCCAGGCCAGGAGGCCAGCTCAGTCCTCGCAGCAGAGGGACAGCTGGGGAAGGTCCTCGGCCATCCTTGTGCCGGTCCCCGCAGCCCCCGGGCCGTGTAGGTAGATGCTGTGTTCAGGGCTCGGATGGGAGGCAGCAGGGAGGCTCCCGGAGGAGCCGCTCCCTGCCTCCGCCTTCCCTCTGGCCCCGAGCCCTCGGGCGCCATGACAGGCGATGCCTTTTGGTGAGAGCGGAGGGCACAGCGAGCCTCCAGGTTCTCGGGACACACTGCGCTTCCCAGAGGCGAGCTTAAAGATCCTCGCTGTCTGTCTCCGGGACCTCCGTCGCCCTGCGCTCCCGTGCCCGAGGGAGGGACGGTCGCTGTGCGGACGGGGCTCCAGGGACTTTGCAGTCTCTCTGAGGCCTGTGAGTGCCGGTCGGGGCCGGTCCTGCGGCACCAGCGGCCTCACCCTCAACCTTGGAGTTCGTTCCTTACTCCCCTCAGAAGGAACCAGAGCTATTTTTGGCTCAAGGGCCCTTTTGTCAGACTTTCCTCCCGAACCTCAGAAAGTCGGGGCAGGCGGTGCCCATCGCCCTCGCCGTCTGCCCCTGACTCTCCGACGTGTGGCTTCCCTTGCAGCGCAGCGTCTCCGAAAACTCTCTCGTGGCCATGGATTTCTCTGGGCAAACGGGAAGAGTGATCGACAACCCGGCCGAAGCCCAGAGCGCAGCCCTGGAGGAGGGGCACGCCTGGAGGGTGAGGTCACGCGGGGTGGGTGCCGCTGCTGCGCTCCTGGACGGTGACTGTGTGGGTGCAGGCAAGGGGGACGGGGCTGGGGAGGGGGAGGCGGGCCCAGCTCTCCCTGGGGGAAGTGGTGGCTCCCAGCACCGGGCCTCCTGGCTGCCTCCTGTTCCCGGGGCTCCCCGACGGATGGAGCGGATGGAGCGGCGCGGGGCGTCCTGGCCCAAGCACGGGACTGTCCCTGCTACGGACCTCGGGGCCTCGTGGCTTCGCCACTGACTAGCTCCGTGACCGGCAACAGCCCTTCCTCTGAGGCTCGAGGTCCTAATCTTCAGGTGGAACGATGTGCACCCGGCTTCCAAGTGGTTCTGACATTTAAAGACAACGCCCAAAGCATGAGCCCGCTGCTCTGGCTCAGCAGTGCTCCCTGAACTTCATTCAGCAAGGGGGGGGGGGCAAGAGGGGTGGCGAGGGAGGCGGAGGGGGGTGCGGGGAAGGAGGCGTCCCCCCAGCTCTATGTCCCGAGTGCCAGCCCTCAGGCTGGTGGGTGGGTGGGAGGGGGGGAGCCCTGTGTGGCTGTTGAGGTGTATCCAGCTCCCTGCTGCCCCTCTGTGGGAGACCAGAGCCCCGCCCCATGGTGCCCTGTGGTCAGAAGCACCGTGCCCACCACACGGGACACTTCTGGTTTTGTTTGTAATGGCCACACCCCAAGAGCTCTTTGTTCTCCCTGGGCAAATGGGGCTGGGCTGGCGCTGCACAGGACGGAGTCCCAGCCGTCCGGGCGCTCGGGTGTCCCCCAGGGGTGTGTGCAGAGGCCTGTGGGTGGTGTCTGTCTGCTGGCATTCTAGTAACATGGGTGTTGATCTTGCAGAAGCGAAGCACCCGGATGAATGCTCTGGGTAGCCAGAGCCCCCTTCATCCTTCCAACCTCAGTGCAGGTACAGCGGCCAATGTCTCTGTATGTAAGGAAAATGAAACAGCTCCCCCTGCCCCCAGCAGAGCACACGGGGAAGTGTGGCATGGGGAGGAGTCAGCTTGCTGTGGGGCGGCCCCTACGAGGGGCCGGGACCCACCCCGCTCTCCCCCTGCACAGTGATCCACCGCACCCAGCACTGGTTCCACGGCAGGATCACCCGGGAGGAGTCCCATCGGATCATCAAGCAGCAGGGGCTGGTGGACGGGTAAGCAGCACTGTGCGCCGGGCGCCTGCCGGCCGCCCCGTCACTCGGAGTGTCCTGGACCGTGGGTCCTCCTTTCACAGAAGGGCGTGTGCGCTCAGAGGTGTGCGTGCTGCGTCAGGCTTGCCCACTAGTGGGTGTCAGGAGTGGGCTTGGTCCCCATTTCTGTCCCCGCTTTGCCACATTTTGCTGAGACACAGAACACAAGCTGCTCAGTGGTAATTAATTAGGCCGCAGGCAAATGCGGAAAGAATTTTGCCCGCACCTTCTGAGGAATGCATTATGTCGGGCACCACGGGCAGAGAGTGGACAACCCAAGCACAGCAGAGCCAGCTCATTTCTCACACTTGGTGTCAGGTGAGTGGCTCTTCTGGCTCGCAGGCGCCGCGTGGCTTCACTCACATGCCTGGTGGCCGTGAAGAGTGACCGGGCATGTTTCCCACAGGCCCTCCTGGGCTCATTCACGTGCGGCCACCCCAGTGTGCCACCCCTTCTCAGAGTGACGCCCTGCCCGCCCCCCCATCAAAGCCTGGCTGCACTCAGCACCCCAGTGGTGGGGAGGGGTGCAGGACAAGGGTATGGGTGCAGCCCTGTGGCTCACAGGGTCTCGAGGACCCATTCACTGTCCCCAGCTCCAACAACTAGCTGGTCTCACTGTGCCTGACCCCATTCCAATAGTGCTGTTACTTTCTCCTCCTCTTCTTCCCCTGCTTTCTTCCTTCCTTCCAAAGCAGTTTGAAGAAAACCCAAGACACGCCAGTATTTTTAGCAGTGAAATGTTTCAGTGCACAGCTCTGGGGCCCCCAGACCGCTTCCCCCGACACTGCTGAGTGTCACTGTCACACACAGCGAGGTCGCACGCACATCTTACTGCCGCCCGGCATCGGCGCTGTGCTCCCCTCTCCCTGAGGGTCCGCACTCCCCTCTCCCCGATGGTGCTCCTGGAAAAAGGTCTCTAAATGCAGTTGGTATGAGTCTGGGTCCACCAACCACACCTGGTCCCTCGTCCTTTTAGTCCTGAGTGCAGCTGCCTCCTGCCCACCCCATCGTCCTCTCTCCCTTTCCCCCCGTCTCTCCTCTGCTGGAGCAGCCGCGTGGTCATCAGTGACCCTCTGCTCCCCATCTCCCTCGCTTCCTGCAAGGGCCGGACTCTGGCTCAGCTCTGGGAGAGAGGCTGCGGGGGGTGCAGAGGAGCGCAGCTGCCGTGGAGGCAGCCTGGTAGCCCTCCTCCTGGTCAGCACAGGCCTGGCCCTCCCTGGCATGTGCCCCACCACCACCACGCCGTTTCTGCAGCCAGTGGTTCCCACCTGTGTGCATGTGTCTCCTTGGGCACAGAGCCGTTGAGTTCCGACTCGGCTCCCTCCTTTCTTAGCTGAAACCATTGAAATTGCCCTTGTCACGTGTTTGGTTTCCTGAGACGACAGGGTTACATACTTAACTGCCAATTTTCAGAACACTAACTTGGTGTTCGACTGTCCTTGGTAGTGACAGATGAGATCTTTACCTTTTTTTTTTAACTCACCGTGAGCTTAGATTGTTACATGTGTGATTGACTTCAAACAAAATATGGTCGTCTTGATGCTGACAGTGCTTTCTTTCTGGCAAGGAGACGTCTTTCTGATTGGTCCTCGAGTCCTTTGGACCCAGCACTGCTGCCCAGCTTGAGCAGCGGCCAGGCCCTCAGGCCCACACACCGTGTTTCTCCTCACTCTGTCTCGTGTGGAAGGGTGTCTGGAGACCGTGGCCATAGGTCTGTTCCGTGGACAGATCCAGAGCACGTGCTTTTCTCAACCCAGAAACGAGTGGGGGTCCAGATGGAAGACTGTGGGCGGGCGCTTCTTCAGCCTGGCAGTGTCTCCCTCCTCTTAGTCTGGAAGTCTCACTGAGGTTGTTAACTCACACACCTACCAGCTCGCCCTGCCTTGTGCTGATTGGCTGTCGTCCCCCCCGCCCATTCCCCCCTTTCTCTGTGTTCTCTGTGTCCTTTTCATCTGTAAGGGACCCGAAACTGCCCCATGTGAGTTGCCCTCAGCGGTCCTCCCACACTGGAGCAGTCAGGCTCCTTTGTCTCAGTCCCTCACAGATTTTCTTAAGTGGTCTGGGGTTTTTCCCCTTCAGTTTGGGGCTGCTTTTTAGGTCTTCGGAAACTATTCCCCAGTCCCAAAGTCGAAACTAGGAAACAGGGTGTGTTCTCCGCAGGCTGTGTCCTGGAGCTCGGCCCACAGAAGGGGCCACTTTTCCAGCAGCAGTTTATCCTTCTACTGTTTCTTGTTAAAAATGCAGGCAAAACGCGTTCCCTTTCCTGTTCTGCCCCCTTGCTCACCAGGGACCCAGAGCGCTGGTGCTGGGCCTGCACGCCCTTGCTGAGAGCAGGGGAGGCTGTGCCTCCAGGCTGTCAGGTCCTGCGTTTGCTGCTGTGTCGAAGTGGGGGTGGTGAGCGGAGGGCAGAAGGCTCTCGGTCACATTGCACAGCATGGCTGCGCTTCCCTCTTCAGGGCAGGCACCTCGCCTGGACTCCCAGGAAGCCGGAGAGCCATGCTTGACCCTCTGCCTCCACCAGCTCTGAGGGAAGCCAGCATCTCTTTTCAGCTTGGCTTATGTTTCAAAGTGTGGGGGGGGGGGGGGGGGTGGTTCTCGTTTTCAGTTATACAGATGTTCTCATATAGTCACAATTGTCATTTCTGCCCCATATCCTTCCAGACTTGTGACTGCCTTGCTGTGTAGTTGGGTTTTCCCCACTTCTACATCACACAGGGACTCCTTTGTGCTGTTTTCTAGAACTTGCATTGTTTCTTTTTTCCCTCCCTCCTTCCCTTCTTTCCCCCCTTCCCCTCCCTCCCCCTCCCTTCCTCTTCTCTCCTTCCCTCTTTCTCCCTCCCTCTCTCCCTCCCTCCCTCCCTCCCTCCCTCCCTTCTCTCCTTCTTCCTTCCCCTCTTCCCTCTGTTCTTCCCTCCCTCCCATCCCCCTCCCTCCCATCCCCCTCCCTCTCTCTCTCTCTCTCTCTGCCCCTTTTTTTTGGTTCACCTCTGTTCAGGTCCCAGATACATTGAGAACTGATTTGCCCTGTGGGACCATGTAAAGAATGGATCTATTTTATTTTCTTTTTCTGGTGGCTACACAGCTAGTCGAAAGCTGCTTATGTAGTATCGCCTTTGTCACAGAGTAGTCCTTGCCGAAGCACCGAAGATGGCTCTCTCTGACCAGTAACCAGGGGGTCTCCCTGTGATTGCTGGCCTGCAGGGACAGAGCTGCCCAGCTGCACAGCTACCCCCCTCGTGGACATGGCCTGTGTCCCCAGGGCGCCCGGCGTACACCCACACCCCTTGGCAGCCCCGCACTGTATCGAGACTGAGCCCAAAGTCTCGGTTCCCAAGCGGACACTGCTTATCCAATTGTCCCTGAGGAAGCTGAGGGGTCTGCTTGCCGGGCCACGTTGGACTGCAGGGAGTGGAGGTTCCCGGAGCCGTGACCCTGTGCTGTGGCCACGGAGGCCCTAGGCCCCGAGCCAAGGCCATGAATGGGGCCCCCACGTCCCTGAGGAGCGGTGGCCTCTCAGCTGGTGGGGACATGTGGGTTTGGAAGGTACTTCCTCGGGGATCCTGGGCTCAGGCCCAGCAGCCACTTCACTGTCTTTCCGGGTTGGGGGGGCAGTCCCCTCAGCCGCCTGAAGCGTGTACCAGCTCCAGTGCTTGCTGTGTGAGCCCCGTCTGTATGGGAATGGTCCCCCGGTCAGTGTCACGGGGGCGGGTGTTCCGCCGTCTAGGCGTGGTGGGGGAGGGCAGGGGCCTGGCTCTGTGTCCTCCCCAGACCTTCTTGTTACCAGGGTCACAGCTCTCAGTCCTGCTGTCCCTGCACTGGCACCCTGGCCAAACCAGAGACACACAGAATGGCCCCTCGGGGAGCGTTTCTGTGACCCTGACACCGTCGGAGAGACCCCTGGGTTTGGGGAGGGGGTGCTGGTCTTCCCTGATCCCTGCAGAGCTGAGGAAGGGAAAGGCTTAGAAACTGCGACAGCAGAGAGGGGGCAAGGCTGAGGACAGTGGTGGCACGGGGTGATGTGGTGGCGGCCTGCTGGCACTCCTGCATGAGGAAAGGGGAGAAATGCACCCGGAGGTGCTGCGGGCCCCAGCACACCGGCAGCCCCCACACAGGGGCCGTGTGCGTGTGTGTGCGTGCACCCCTGCATGTGAACTCATGCCCCACCGGCCCTGAGGGGTCACTTGCCACCAAGCACATGCCGCTTGGTCCTGTGACATGTGCACTCTGCCCTGAGTCCTCTCCCAGCAGTGTGTCTCCACAGGCTTCCTTGGTCTCCCCTTGACGTGGCCATGAGTCAAAGCCAGTCGTTCTAGAACGGGCCTTGGCACGGGCAGGTCTGCGGGCTCAGGGTCTGCCCAGGTGGTGCAGCTGGGGGCAGAGAGCTGCCGAGTTGCCCTCGGGGCCCAGGGTGGGCGGCCCCTCCTGGTGGAGGTGCCCTGGCTGCGTGGGGAGGGCCATGTCCACGGGGCGCCCTCCTGGAAACCACTGTGTTCCCCCTGGGAACCGCACATGTGAGGGGTGGGTGCTCTGAGATGGGGAGCACTGCGCCGACCTGCTGGTCCTGCCGGGTCCATGTCCACGGAAAGCTGCCGCCTCAGTTGGCGACGCCTGCATGGTCTCTGAGGCTAGTATCCAGCCTGTCCTGCTGCTTGAAGGAGGAGCTGCCCTTCCTCCCTGCTCACCTGTGACACGAGTGTGCGCCTGCCAGTCCCCACTCCGCTCTGTGGCTTGCACTCCACCCTCTGCTGTTTGCTCTGGTGCCCAGGTTTGGCCACACCACCCTGGGCCTTCACCCTCAAGCACCTCGTTGCTCATGCTCCCTCCTGAGAGTGGAACCCAAGGGGTCCCCAGGGAGCCCTGCTTCCTCTGTGGGGGGGACAGCGGGGGCGACACTCAGAAGCCATGGTCTGGCTGCAGGGGGTGCTGCCACCGCCAGAGACCCCTCAGCTGCTGAGGCCTCCGAAGCATCACGGCTGGAAGCCCATCACACCAGCCGGAGCAGGGTGTGCGTGTGCGTGTCTGTGTCTGTGCACACGTGGTGGTCTGGACTGGGAAGCTAACAGCCTGCTGTTGCCCACTTCCCAGGCTTTTCCTGCTCCGTGACAGCCAGAGCAACCCGAAGGCGTTTGTCCTTACCTTGTGCCACCACCAGAAGATCAAAAACTTCCAAATCTTGCCTGTAAGTACTGGCACTGCCACACTCATCCTCCCATGTCTCACTTCCTGGTTTTGTTGTGTTTTTATTGAATTTATTGGGGTGATGGCTGATTTTATTCTTAGTTAAGTTTCAGGGGGTAAACGAAGCAGACTGCAGACCATTAATGATCAGGCAATGCCAAGTTCACAGACGTGGTGTGTTCCGCGGCCATGTGAGCCCAAGGCTGCCTGCTTTGTGTGGGTGTGTTCCAGGGTGACGCAGGACAGTGGGGGACACTCAGAGTTTGGGGTCTGCACAGGAGCTGCTTTGCCCATCCGCTTGGCCCTGGGGTCGGAACCCAGAGCCAAGGTTGGAGCAATCCCAGAAACACCGTCAGTGAGTGTGACAGTGACCCCTGGCTCCCACAGTGTCAGCAGCCATGTCCAAAGTGATGTGGCCCTGTCTGCACCGCGTCGCAGCTTGGACCCCGGCCGTGCCTCAGGGGTTGGGGGGAGACCATCATCACGCCTCCCGGAGCTCCCCGTCCAGCTGGGGATGAGGTGTGCAGAAGAACGGCACATGTCCCACACTCTGCACCACCGCTGCCGACGGTCACGAACCGTCTGCTGTGGAGCCCAAACCAGGCAGCACTCTGCCCGAAGGGGCCGGCAAAACCCTTCCCTCTGCCACTACCGGCCAGGCAAGCTCCAAGGAGGCTGGCCGGCCCTGAGTGCATGGTGTTCACACTTGAACCTACTGGTTTTCAAGCTGGTTTGACCCCAGGACTTCAGACCCGTGGTCCTAAGAGTCCTGCAGAGGCGGGGGCGGGGGAGGGAGCAGTCCAGCAGCCGTGGTGCCGTGGCAAGCTGGTGGGGCTGCTTCCTGCCGCTGTTGCCATCTGCTCTCCCCGGGACGATGGGCAGAGTGGGGTTTGAGCCTAGTCCTTCCCAGGTCCCACACAATATGGAAAGCCCAGGAATCAGCATTTGCGAGAAAGCGCTTTATTCACAATCCTTTTTGTTTTCCCACATTGTACTAGAGGCACAGATGCTATTCTTTTAGCCTAAAATGTGAAGTAAAGTGAAAAAGCACTTCACAGCAGGTGGAGTATGCAATGCCTTCCCCAAACAACCCCATGTCCTAGAGGTGCCAGAGGGACAGTGAGCAGGGACCAAGGTAGCAGCACCAGGCTCAGAGACAGGCTGTGGGGGCTGCCTGTGGCCCAGCGACATTTCTGGAGTGCAGATGTGGCTCTGGGCTTACTCATGGACGGAGGGTGAAGTTCACTGACTCCCTGGGACCCGTGCAGGTTGGCCTGATAGCCCACATCGTGGTGCAGTCATTGAACTTCAAACGGGTTGTGTTAAAATTAGTGTCAATAACATAACTGACCCTCGACCAACATGGGTTTGAACTTATGGGTCCACTTATGGGTGGATTCTTTATAATAGCCCTGGCTGGTGTGGCTCAGTGGATTGAGCGCAGGCCTGAGAACCAAACGGTCACCAGTTCAGTTCCCAGTTAGGGCACATGCCTGGGTTGTATGCCAGGTCCCCAGTAGGGGGCACTAGAGAGGCAGCCATACATTGATATTTCTCTCCCTCTCTTCCTCCCTTCCCCCTCTAAAATAAATAAATAAAACATTAAAAAATTAAAATTGTAGCAAACAACAAGAAAGATTTTCTTAATAAGATTTTTTCCTCTAGATTAATGTAAGAAAACCGTACATAATATATATATAGCATACACAACCATGTGTCAGTTAACTAGTAGTTTGGGGGGGTAGTCAAAAGTTATACATGAATTTTCAATTGTGCCTGCCCCTCCCTGCCACAGTCTTTGAAGGTCGACTGCATGGCTCTTTCTGGGAGATGCCACTCAGTAGGAACAGCTGCCAGATAACCCAGCGCCTGGGAGAGTGGCTGGTCCTACAAGATCTCACTGATGCTGCAGGGGTGCCCAACCTACGGCCCAGCAGAAAATCCTAAGTTTACTTAAAACCGTTTTTTTGCTCATCAGTTTTTGCCAGTGTTTGTGTACTTAACCTGTGGCTCCGAGCCAGTGGTCTTCCCCCAGCGCAGGCCAGAGATGCCCAAGGGTGGCCACCCCAACATCAGGGGTCTGACTGCGGCTCCCCAGGGGGGTGCAGTGAGTGTCGGGGGCTGCGGGGGTGGCCTGCGAACACCCCATGCTAACTAGCCAGCCCCACTCTGCTCCCGGGCAAGCCCGGGCTCTGAGTGCTGCCCCACGGCTGCCTCAGGGTCAGGGTGCCCCCCCCACCCCGGGCCTGGGCAGCACCCAGTCCCCACACCCTGCTGCCCGCCTCCTGCCCCTGCTGGCAGAGCCGTGGCTTCAACCGGCCGGCATCCTTGTGTCCCCACAGTGCGAGGACGACGGGCAGGTGTTCTTCAGCCTGGACGACGGGAACACCAAGTTCTCCGACCTGATCCAGCTGGTCGACTTCTACCAGCTCAACAAGGGCGTGCTGCCCTGCAAGCTGAAGCACCACTGTGTGCGCGTGGCCCTGTAATTCCGAGGCCGTCGCCACAGCGCCCACATGGGCGGCCCAGGAGCGGGCGGGAGATCTGTGCATGGTTGAGAATACACTTGGATTCTGTTCTGTGGGGGGCGCCACTGTTCCCTGCGGTGCGGCCACCACGGTTGATTGGTTTCTTGGCTTTATGGCATTGTGTAGCCGCGGCTCTCGCGGCCATATCGGGGCATGACAAAGTGAGTGCACATTCGGAGGCAGCCCGGGACGCCTGTCCGGGCTGGGCTCCGTGTGCCTCGCACAGAAGTGATTGGAAGTGAACTCTTGCCCTGGAATAACCTTGACATTAAAACTGAGATGTTTACTTGTTTTGTATGGATCACTCTTTGCACTCCTCTGTCCTCCACGCCCTACTCTGCCTTCTGGGCAGGGGCGTGGCTTTGCAGTGCATACAGTGGGCAGGCGGTGTCTAGCAGGCAGACGTCTAGCAGGCAGACGTCTAGTGGGCAGGCGGCAGACAACGAGTGCGGCCCCCAGAGGTGGCCTGAGGTGCCCCACCTTCTTCCCATCACCATGGGCGGATTCAGCTTCCAAATACGCAACACCTGCGCCCTGCTCAGACACTCGCAGTGTGTCTTCACGGAGAAGGTGTCGCCCCTGGTCGGCCGGCCTCGAGCCCATTCTGTGGACCAGCCAGGAAGCCACAGCCTCGGTCACCTCTCCAGAAACGGTGTCCACGCCACGTGTTTGGGGTGTCACGTCTTCCACAGTTCAGAAGCCTTGACTCCCTTGGACACTCGCTGTCCCTCACCCGGCAGGGTGGAGTGGCCGCACCGCTGGCTGGAGACAGGCAGCCTTCCTGAGACACGCATGGTGACCTCGTCCATCAGCCACCTCCCCGCCCGCCCGCCTGCCCAGGGTGCTTGCAGCCTGCTCTAGGATGACCGCTGCCTGACCCCTACAGCCTGACTCCTACAGCGACATGAGTCCCGTCGTGCCTGCTCTCCATCAGGGGTTCAAGGCTCTAATGAGAAAATGCCGCCTGCTTGGTGTCCTGCAGGAGCCACTGGTTTCCATGGCGGTGAAGATGGAAACATTGAAAGGGAGCCCGAACTTTCAATCGAGGTCTGGGTGTGATGACCCTGTCCCGCTGACGCCCCGAGGCCAGCGTGGGAGGCGGCAGGAGGCTCCCCTGCCGGCTCTAACCTCGTGGGCCGTGGGTCCGGAGGGATCTGTCAGCAGGGTGCGCTTCCCGCTGGGGAGCCCGCCCACACGGGCCCTCTTGCTGGGGTTGCGCCCCCAGGCCTGTGAGCGGCCGCGCCTTCGCTTCTGGTCCCTGACGAGCACACAGACTGCTGTGGCAAAAAGTGATTTTCTTGTCCAAAGCGATCGTCCCGGCACCCGGTGCCGCCTGGCGCACCCCTCTACTTGTGCCACCACAGGCCTGCGCCCGCCCACCTGCCGCAGGGCTCCCCAGAGACTCAACTCAGACCCGACGGGCCACGGGGACCACCCCCGAGTCAGGCCCCGGTTGGGACCAGCCCCTGTATTTACTCTATGGGCTGCGTCCTGGTCATTTTCCACTGACTGCTCAGTGTATTGATGGAGCAGCCTCAGTAAAACGTGTGTAGCCGATGCTCAGTTATGTACTCTTCCCTTGAACCCAGTTCCCCTTTCAAGCCATTGACCGTTAGGCGAGTCTCAAGTCACCCTCCCTGACGGCGAGCTGCCCCGAATTCATGGAAGGGATTGACCCTTCGTGACACACATTCGTGTCCCCACCAGTGGCATGTAAAGACCCCACCACCACCACCAAGAGAGGCCTGCGCCCTGCTCTGTTTGCACAGGCCGCCCCACTGGTGAGAGGAGCCCTCACGCCTTGCCCAGTAGACACCTAGCATTGGCCGTGTTTCTCGTTTATAAACACGCATTTTATTAAAGGACAGCAAGGCCTGTCTCCATTGCATATGTAGCTAGTGTGACCTGGCCTCTTGTGCCAGGTCCCAAGAATTGCGGCCGCAGTGAATTGTTGGGGCCAGGGAGGGCTGCCCGGCAACAGCTGGTCCCCAGAGGAGGCAGGCGCCCACCCGCCAGCCAGGGCTGAGGGA